>NC_137890.1:17209138-18587293 GCF_963455335.1 Martes martes
ACATCGTAACACATACCTCATACAGTTAAGGGGATATTTAACAATTGTTTTTGTGTTTGTGTTAAAAGAAGAAGAGAAAATAGCTACCTAGCACTTTTGCCTAAAATGGTTTTCAACTAAGTTGTCATATTATTACTGATGCTTTCCGTATTTGTATTGATTAATAGATATCAGCATGCTGGAGAGTTTATTTTGTTTAATACATGCCAACATAACATTATTCTATAGTTTCTAGAGTGTGACAAATCCCCAGTAATCCATAAACTATTACATAAGGAATATGAACATCAAATCTACGTAATCTAAAATAGATGCTATTACATCCTTAAAAATACACTCGGGCGAAAAGATGTTTCTACTATAATCTAGAAAATTCACTAAAGAGTATTACTATCAGTCATCTTTCAAAAACATTTCAATTTTGACTTTTTTGCTCCTTTGATGAAAGACAAATTTATACAGATGAATTAAAGGACAATAAACCAGCTTTGACCTACATCTTCCAAATATAGAAAGAGGAAACAATACAGAAGATGCCATACAAATGTCAAATGGAAAGTAAGGGGCATAAAGAGAAGTGAGTAACACTGTTGCTTAGATATAGGAGTAAAAGAGGCTACACAAGAGAAACCAAGGGAGGGAGGAAAGGTGGGAGGAAGGAAGGAAAGAAGATAGATGAGAGAAAGAAGGAAGAGAGGGAGGAATGGATGAAAGGAAAGAAGGGAGGAAGGACAATGAAGAAAAAGAAGGAAGGGGAAGGAAGGGAGGAAAGGGGAGTGGGAGCTGGGGGAGGGAAGGGAAAAGCTGGAGAGAAGAGTAGATAATCCATTTTAAAATATAATGAAATGTGGTTGCTCTAAATAGACTCATTTGGGAAATAAGTTATTTGGTTAGTTAGCTTAGTATAATGGAATTAGCATCAGATTGGGAGTCGAAATATTTTGTTCTACTTCTAAATACATCACCAGCTGCCGGTGTAATTTTAGACAAATATCAGAAGTCCCTTAATTTGAAAATTTAGCATTTTTAAGGTCCCTTCCAGCCTCAAAATCCTATGCTTTCAAATATTTCCACAGTAGGGGACAAATTACTGAAAACAAAAAACAACTGAGACAACGTTGTCTTAAATCAGAGACATTTTGTCTTCATAATCGTCTGGACTTCTCAAATGCCTTTCTCGTGCCACATGTGCAAACTTTGTGTATTAGGGTTTGTTCGACTGTAGAGTTTAGGATGAGCTCCTCACTTGTTGTGTCCGCAATGAAGCATGGAGACGGATAATATACTCCTAGGCTGGCATGATTCTGACATTCATTACCAAAGATGTCGCTGTTTATGATATCTGTGGAGAGCTGTAATGCACTAGTACACCTAAGAGACTGGCTGTAAACTTATATTAGGCAATCAGGGAGATGATGATAAACACTACTTGAAAGAAGCCAGTGACATGAACATATTTTACTAGATGCCTGGAATACAAGAATTCAGATAAGCCTGTGCATATGTTTAGCTCTGGCGGTAGCATTTATACTCTGTGAGTTGATCAGATCACATAAAAATCAGGACTCCTTGAAGAAGTCAGTTGTCTACTTTTACCGATCACTTGAGCTATGTGGCGCAGTTAGAGCTGCCTTTGAAATGAAAAGTATTTATTTAAGCCACAGATAAAAAGGTTGTTTTCAGGAGCCTTTCTACCACAATTTCAATTATTTCCTGGCATGATAAATTTTCTTCCACAGATACTTTACCGACACACTCCTGTAAATCAATCCTTGAAAAATGGCTTAATTTTTTTAACTTTGAAATATGCATTCAGCTATTTGCATTTAAAAGATTGCGCACAAGTTGCTAAAACACAATGTAAATGAATACCTTTCTTCTTACTGCTTTGGAGATGGAATTTTAAATGTGATAGATCTTGGAACACCCTTAATTGTAAGTCAAAAACAGGGAGACCTAAATCTTTTCAAATCTAACAACTGTAACATAGCTTGGTACATGTTCTCTCTGATAAATATGCACAAAATAGATTTGGAAAATGTCAGGAGATAAGAACTTAAAAAGAATTATACACACATACACATGCACACACAAATAAGCCTGCATAAAAAGGTAAAATTATTAAAATTTGGTATGTATGTTTGCAGGTGTTTTTCTATGATTAATATATACCAAATTTTGAAATAATATGCATGTATGTATTCATACATACACATATGCACACACACGCTTTTTTTAATTAACTTTATACTAAGAGACTTTCATTAAATATTCTTCCAAACCAGGATATTAGGGATTATACCATATTACACTTGTAGATATGCTATAATTTAATAATTTCTGTGCCTGAGAGCACTTATTTCAAATTTTTGTCATTATAAGTAATGCTACCATGAAAATCTTTGCTCATAAACTTTCTTTTATTCTCTGGCTCTTCCCTCAAGCGAGACACCTAGCATATAATTACAAGATCAAATGGTATGCCCTTTCTTACTATTATTGGTATGAATTACTAGATTGCTTTCAGATCCAGTAGGTCTGTGAGAGGTCTCTAAATATTCTGTCCTCTAAATATTAGCATAAAAAGTATGCTAATTTGGTAAAAAAAACAAACTGTGTTGTTCACATTTTTTTTTAAATTTAGTAGTGGGGTTAACGTTTGCTTTTTATTGTTACATAATGTTTAGTTCATATATTTATATATCTGTATATGTTTGACATTTATGAAAACTATCAGAGATGTATCTGACATAAAAAGTTGGGTAGTATGGTCAAATTATTTAAAAATTCTGTATTGTCCTATCTTCCTAGAGAATAATAAACACTGGGATATAAAAGATTCAGAGGTAACACACAATAAATCAACTTACTGAACTTCATTTGGTATAAAGATAACCCAATACACTTTAATGTCAGTCCCTTTTCCATATAGTAATTATAAATATCTGGTAGTAATGCCAAAGAAAATCAGTCAGAGAAAACCAAATACGATATGTCACTCATATGTGGAATTTCAGAAACAAAATAAAAGAGCAAAGGGAAAAAGAGAGAGAGAGAGAAAAACAAAAAACAGACTCAACTATTGAGAACAAACTGGTGTTTACCAGAAGGGAGGTTGTGGGGTAGGGGGTGGGATGGGTGAAATCGGGTGATGGGGATTAAGAAGTACACTTGTCCTGATGAGCACTGGATGATGTACACAATTGTTGAATCACTATATTGTACTCCTGAAACTAATGTAACACCGTACGTTAACTACAAAGGAATTAAAAATTTTTTAAGATTTTATTTATTTATTTGACAGAGAGAGAGATCACAAGCAGGCAGACAGGCAAGCAGAGAGAGAGAGGGAAGTAGGCTCCCCACTGAGCAAAGAGCCCAATGTGGGGCTTGATCCCAGGACCCTGAGATCATGACCTGAGCTGAAGGCAGAGGCTTAACACACTGAGCCACCCAGGTGCCCCACACATAGGAATTAAAATTTTTTTAAAAGACAGAAAAAGATCCTGGCAAGCTAATGTCCATAAAAAAACATTCTGGAAATTTCCCATTAAGTATATCAGCTCCTTGTCATATTTCTGCAAATTTTTTCTCCCATACTTGCCTCTTAATACATATTTTGTTTAAAATCCCCATGATTATCAATACTCTACTGACTATCCACTAGTCAGTCCTTCTACTGTCCTCACTCTTGCTGTGTCAATTCCAAATTCCATACCTTTGCTCACTGGTTCTATGTCTAAATACACAAGTGCACGGAAATGTGGTGTGTTTAAAGGTGAAATTTGGAAAGGACACAGTTATTTTTTTTTTATGATCATGTTCTCAAAAGAAATTACCATTTGTCTTCATGTGTTCACTCCCACTTTTCTTCAAGGCTTTTGTTGTGGTTCTCTGGGATAATAGATTGTGTGTGTGTGTGTGTGTGTGTGTGTGTGTGTGTGTGTGTGTGTGTAATTAATAAAGGATATACAGGGAGGAAGTATGGGTTGACTGAAATTTTCTTCTGTTGTGTTCTCACTTTCTAACATCATTCAGCACAGTACATATCACTTGATAACTTCATTGTACTTGACAAATTGTTCTCATCTCTTCATTTCTCCCTCACATGTCTATACGCAACTTAAAGACAGAGACAGGCTTCCTTTTCTTCTCTTCCTTCATTTCTTTCTGCAGAATCTGTTCTCTCTAAAGCAACGCATGCCAGAGGATCCTCCCTCCCCATCCCCCCCTCCCAATGTGTGCCTGACTGGAGAAGTGAACTCCTCACTCTGATTCAGACAATCCATTTGCCAGTGAATAAAATTTCAATTCCTTGTTCTTAAGACACTGAAAAACTTAGAAACAGAGTCAGTTATGAGTAGGAATTTGAAAAGACATATAAAAATGCAGGCCTGAGACCATATCTTGGCAAATCAAAGGAGTGTACAGAGTTAAGTTATTGGCAAAGAGGACATAGATGAATTGAAGAGAGTGATTGGTTTGAAAAAAGAACAATTCAGACATGAAAAACATGAAGATCCAAGAAGGAATGATGAGGAGAGTAGCCACTAGTTCTCATTATCTTCCCATTCCTCTCCTTGAGACACTATGAGGCCCATCTATGTTCCTGGCCATAGGAGTTCATGTGATTTCCCGTAAGTATTCAATAGCAACCTTTTGAAACTACTCTAATTGCTAATCTCTGCAATTTAATGTGTTTTGACTAGAACTCTACCAATATCTTACCTGACTTTGTAGCCTTCTTTGTAGCAAAGAAGGATTCAATCAAAGACTGAGAACATGACTGAATGCATAGATAGGTCCGGAGGTTCAATTGAAAAACTACCATCTCTGGACATGTATGTATTTCCCTATTCTCTCCTCTTCTAAAAATTATTTGTTGTACTGTATATTTTTAGATTTATTTTCTGTTTGGTACTGTTTGTGACATTTCACAACTGGAATGTACAACTCATTTTGAAATGTAATCATATACTGCTTTATATCTATTTTGTATTCTGTTTCCTCCAACATTTGTAACTTCTGGGTGCAGGGAATACACCCTATTCTTATATTTTCCATATATTATATGGTGCTAGAAGCTAATTGAATCCACAGTTCTGTGGTAGAGAGGGTCTGGAATTCTCTCACCTTACTAAATCTTCCCATTTTCTATCCATACAATGTGGTAATGATCCCATCTCCCAGTGAAGAATACTGTGAAACATACATAGATGTTATACATGAAAAATGCAACTTCAGTCAGTAGTTGTTGTTATGAGGCAGAATGAACATTAAAGAAGTGGTCGCATGTTACCACTCTTCCTCTCCCAACTTTTTTTGTTGCTGTTCTCAGGCTCTGTTACTCCAGGCTTGAGGAAGAAGGAAAATGACGTAAGACAAAACTGCATTTCAGGGAAGCCGGACTTAGTGTCAGCACTTAAGTAGTGCTGAGGAAAAAGGTTTGTTACAAAGAAAATTAACAACCCTGGTTTTATTGATAAGATAAGCAAATTCAATCTTATATGCTCCCCAAACACCATGAAAGACATGTGGGGGGTAGAGGAGGAGAGGGGGAAGGGAAAGAAGAGGAGAAGGAAGGGGAGAAAGGAAAAAAGAAGGAGAAGGAGGAAGCGGAAGAAAAAAGAACAGACTCTTTCCTATCATAATTTTCCATTAATTCTATTTTGCCCTATTTGGTATGTTTACTCTTATAAGGCAATGGCTTCAACACCAGAATATATTTTCTTCTGATGGAAGTCTACTGATAAGATCTTTTGAAATAAATATCTATCCCCTAGAATTGGTGTTTCTACTGAGCATATGTTAAGACAAGACTTGAAATTGAGAAGACAGTTATTTAAAGTTACTACTCAGATACTTTTCATATCTCACAAATGTTTATTATTATACTCAAAGCCATTGATGATGGCTGGTTCCATCATAACATGATAGATTCTTTCTTTCCACGTGGAGATGTAACAGTGTAAGTAAATTTTCTCATAATAAATAACTCAAGTAGTGTAAAGAAATATGTTTTGATGGAAAGTCTAATGAAGACAGAATGAGAAGATACAGAAAAAAGAGAAGTGTTAAAAGGATATTTGATAACATATCGAGATAAAATCACTACCTATTTTATTTTAGACAAGTGAACTTCTGATATTAACACAATGGTATTAAACAAATGCCTATGGTATTAGAGCATATAGTAAGGTAAGTAAGAGTGACAGTCAAATTTAAATTTTGTACATAATTTCAGCATATATATTTTATAAGAAAGTTATCTTTAAAACAAAATGACGCATATTAAAATCCTGTTTTTATCTACTGGATTTTGCAGTGAAATTTAAAATAAATTCTTAGGCTCCAAAAAGTATTAGTAAAGAATGGACATAAATTTCATTTATAGTGAAGAAGATGTCTTTTCTGATATGGTAGTAATAATTATTTTTAATTTTGTCATAAAATGTGAATAACCTGTAGAAGGGGTTATGCTAGTACTTCCCAGAATAACTTAGTTCTAAAGAGGAGAGTGTCAGGTTAACTAACTTGCACCTTAGCATCTACCTAAACCCCACATTGTTCTGATAATTTATAACTTTGTCATATGTTCTGATAATTTATAACTTTGTCATATGTTCTTTCATTGTATAAAGGTTGTGGTATTTTAGACATAAATTGGTTTATTGGGATGAAAGGAAAATAAAACTAGACTATTAAATAACCAGTCTTGAAAATGTAATAATCAGTGACTAATGAAGGGGTCTGGGTCTGACATCCCCCCACCCCCGTGAAAGTAACTGTGAGTTTTCACGTAGTTGTGTCATTTCCACAATTTTACAAATCCCTGGATAATCCAGATTCAGAGAACAGAAGATGAAGAAGGGAGAGATAAGACATCTTTTTTTTTTTTTTTTTTTGATCCTCTGATAGGTGATGGAAGGAATTGGAGCAATCCTGTAACAACTCTATTTGGAGTCCACACATGCAGAGTTTTTCTTCCTTTGGGACTCGGTATCCTAGATTTAGATATTATACTCTTTGACACTAGTGACTGTTTCATTAATCATGAAGCATTTATCCTGCATCATATTCCCTCTTGTCAATACCCAGATGTGTTACATCAAATATTTTTATTAAATGTCATCTCCTACCTCTAGACAATCAGTTCAATAAAAGCAGAGATTTGTTTTCTTCATTTAGATTACTACCAGTACCTGGTTTATAGCTGGTGCATAATACATATTGATTGAGTAAATGAATGCTAGATGAATGCATGAATTGTGTGTGTGAATGTCTTAATAAGGCCAAGGGCTAACCTACAGCATTGTGGATAAGAGTCTCCTCCAAAGGAAATCGCCATTTGCAGTATCATGTTGAGAACTATGTCATTTCTGAGGTGCTAGATGAGGACAGAGGAAACTGGACAAAAGGAATGTTCTCTTGGAGAAGCCAGGGATGTGGTTTTATATAGAAGCTAGAGTGAATGGTTATAGAGGATGAGCCATCTGCCTTTAATAAAGGCAGTCCCAGAGTGAGAGAAAGAAGTAGCCACATAAAAATTTCTAAAGTGGATCTAGGAAGTTGGAAGAGTTGACAGGTAATTTAGTGTCACTGTACTATCCAATGTCCCAAATTTCATTACATTCAAATGAAAAATGTCAAACTCATCCCATTTGGGCTGTGAGAATGATAAACATTGTTTCTACCTATCCTTAGAGCCACATAATACATGAAAAATCTGTGTATCCTCCCTGCCATGAGACTAGAGTGGTGGCACCTGCCCTTATCACTAGGAATGAACACCAGTACTAGCAGAAGGGCAGCCTTTGTTAATGACAGTGACAATCAAATCCTGCAATGGAAAAGGAGCAGAGGAAACTGGGAGATGGTTCTTTAATTCAAGTGAGCTAGAGGACACACAGGGGGCATTAATTTCAGGAAAGATCTGATAAGAGTGATCATAGTATCTGATCTGTATATACACATACATATAAAAATGTTAAAATATAATAACACATTTTTTATTTTATGTAATCCAGTATAGAGTATTTTGAAAATAGTGTTAATTTAATATCCAAGCACCTATTTTTTATTATTACTTTTTCTTTAAATAGACTCCACGCCCACATAAAGCCCAACATGGGGCTTAAACTCAAGACCCTGGATCAAGAGTTGGATGCTTAACTGACTGAGCCACCCAGGCTCCCCAAAGCACCTGTTATTTAGCTTCAAATACCTAAAACCTCTGTTTCAACAATATCATTACTGAAGTTAATTTTTTATCAAATAGGTATGATTCTTTGAAGTTAAGACCCAACATGACTGTGGATTATTCACATGAATTTATAATTTGTGAGAGCAGAATAAGAATATAACTTTTGGCTTTAGAAAAACCTGTCAAGTTCCAACATCTAGGACATGGTACAACCAGAATGAAGAATTTTCTGCAATCATAATGGCAGCACTCTGTCAGAATATGCTCAGTATTTAGGTATTTATAATCTCTGCAAAGCAGTTTGTACTTCTGCCATAGGAAAAGGTAAGAATTCAAGAATTTCATCAAGAAGTGATAGGATCCCATGTGCCTTTCAAAAGATCACTCAGGAATCTATGTGGAGATCCTGGAAGGCATTCAGAGGAAGATCATCAGTTGTGTGGATGATTTGTCAATCTTGATTAGAAAGATCTCATAAGGGTATGAATTAAGATCTTAATAGGAGAGACACAAAAAAGTGTGTGGATGTGTGAATCCTAAGAATGAATGAATGGGTAGCATTTATTCACACATAAAAGAATGTGATGATAGTGCCTGCATAAGTAGGAGAAAAAACATGACCCATGTAGTTGTCCAAACTATATCTTCAAAAGCAGAATTAATGCCTTTGGTCTAACAAACCCTTTTCCTCCTGGGTACACAGATGGTCTACATTTTCCAGGTTTCCATGTGGTTGTCTAAGGCCACAGGAATGAATACTAGCCAGTAGAACTGGATGGGAATATGTACTCCATTTGTGCACCTTGCTGCCTCCAGAAAATACAGTGCACTGAACCCTTTAAAGGATGGAAAGGAGAGTCACTGGTTGGGTCCTTGAATAAATGCAGATAGCTGAGCCCTCTCCTCCATGCTGCCCTCACTCCACGTGACTAAATTGGACTCAAGTGGAGCGAGGTGGATGCACTTTTTTGTGTTGAAGACTCTAAAATTTTATTCTGTGTTTTATTATACTTAATATACTTCTCTTAAAGTTGCTAAGTCTTCTTCTAGTTCCCTAATGATTAGAGACTAGATACAAATTTTAGAACACTGCTACACATTATTCATTAATATGTTATCAATTTTTAATGCTTAGTGTGACCATCTAGCTCTTACTACATAGTATGGATTTACTTTTTAATTACTTTTTTGTTGTCTTTATAAAATTCTGAGTTTAAAAAATCCTTTATACCACTTATGAGGAATATTTGAATAAGGTGAAATCCAGCTGAGAACTGTGATCAGAATTCTAGAGGCTGAAGTAGGCAGAGCATTTAAACGGCAGGTTACTTGTCTGCTAGTTATATTCCTGTGCTATATTAAGTCACCTAGAGAGAGTTACTATACTTTTTCAGGTATTTTTGTAATTTGATTAAATTTGTTGCTGGTTTTATTAAAATTCTTCCATTATCTGTAATCTTGATGTTTATAAAATATTTTATTTTAAGACCCTGAACAAAATACCATAGTAACTCTTTTTCTGTATATGTTCATGTTTGAGGTCATTGTTTGCTGCAGAAAATTTACAATCTTTGATTAATCTTAACATGAAGGCTATTTTAATAGATCCAGTTCAGGATCCAACCTAATTGCTATCCTGATTCCTTGCAAATTATTGGTTAAAGTAAGACTTCTTGGACTGAGAATTTTAAACTATGACTCACAAAGACAAAATTTCAACTATTAAATAGCCCAATCTGCATCACACATATTTTCAAATAATAATACAATATTTTGAACTCTTGTTCTTTTGTTAAATATTCTAAAAATCAAATGTCATTTCATCTTAAATTTCTTATTTTCAAGAATATGCAACTGTAATTGGCAGAGAATAATTTGTAGAATTAACAGTGGTATAGTAATAATTCAATACATACCACTTAAACTAAAATTTACTTCATTAGGTTTTCACCTTCTATCATACAAAAGATACGAGTTGTAAGTCATAATTACTAACAAGTACATATTTTAAGGAAAACATGGCCTTGTTTCATAAAAATTTTATAAAATATATGTACCCTATTAAGTAGAATTATTTTAATGACATATTTGAAATAGCACTAAAAAAAGAGTTCAGTCTTTAAACTGGGTTTGCTTAAAAAACACCTACCACATACATTATCTTATTAAGTTAAATATAAAAGGGCACCCAGGTGGCTTAGTCGGTTAAACATCAGATTTTTTATTTTGGCTCAGGTCATGATCTCAGGGTTGTGGGATCAAGAGCCTGCTTAAGATTCTCACTCTGATCCTACCCGCCTATATCTCTAAAATAAATAAATAAATAAATAAAATTTATGTTACGGCTTTGAAAGTTCCTTTCCTTAGCATACACATTAAGTGTTTGCTAAAGATGGGAAGTCAATTCAGTATTTTGTTACATCACTTCAAGAAATATGGACGTCAATATATTCTTTAAATTTTGATAGGTCCCGAAGTGCTTATTTAATTCCAATAGTTACTTTATCATTGAGAGACAGAAATACTAGTAATTAATGGATTTTATACCCCGGGGCGGCGGGGGAGGAAATCTGTAATTGAAATTCCGGATTATCATAAAAATGGACTCAGGATAGTGTTCTACAAGGTTTCTTTCATAAAGTAGTTATGTAACCTCAGCCAATTTTTATTCCCGTTGGCAATGACGTACATCCGTCGATAGGAACTGACTGGCCAAAATTCTCTCTTCCAAAGTTTATAAAAATGTGGCCAAATGCTAACAATTCCTGGAAATACTAAGAAATTAGAAAAAGTAAGAATATGTGGCAGATCTAGTGTAGCACTCCCAACTAAAATGTACAATTTTTATAGTTTTTATAAAATCTTAAAATGGAGCATAGAACCCTCCTTCACTGATCGTCATTCAGGTGTTTAACTCTCTATTGGTTAACATTCTTGGAATTCACGGACATTTCAAGTTAACTCAATTGTTTTTCCTAAGTTTCAAATTAAAGTGGCAATCAATACGAATTTAATTTTTATCCTCAAAATTATCATTGAATCAATTGATTCTGAAATAGCAGTGGTTACCCTCTTCTGGCAGTTTACCATTACCATTAAATTTAGAGAGCAAATGACTTACAGCACAGCTAAATCATATTGAAATACATTCTTGGGCCAGGTCCCCCCCCCCCCCGTTTGTGGCTTGAAATTAGTAATTTTCTTCACATTCAAGCTAAACCAGGCCTTACGAATCAAATTTGAGAAAAAGCTAGTAATTTAGCCTTATTGAAGTAATGTATTTGAAGACTTGAAGATCTTAGCAGGAGCCATTTGTTCTGGTGGAAGTGACTGCAACAAGTTATGTTGAAGATGACGGTATTGAGATAGCCAGGTTGTAAACTGAGCTGTTTTCTCCCCTTCAAGCAAAATCACAGAAGAGCTGTGAATGATTGCTGTCTCTACCTCCTTCCCCACCACCCAGTTTCTTTGCATCTAGCTTACCACTCAAATAATTTTGCTCTTCCCAAGCTTTCCAATGACCCCCATGTTCCCAATCATCAGTCCTTAGTCCCCATTTTAATTGCCCCCTCTATAGCATTCAACATGACTGACTCTTTCCTCCTTGAATCATACTTTACTACTGACTTCTATATCGTATCTCCTGACTTTGTCTCATTTTGCTGACTTTTCCTCTTCCAGTGAACCTGTAAATGTGATAGTTCCCTGTCTTAGCCTGCTCAAGCTCTCTAACAAAACCATAAACAGAGTGGCTTAAACAACAAACATTCATTTCTCATAATTCTGGATCTGGAAGGTCCCAGATAAGAGTGCCAGTGTGGCGGAGTTCTGGTGAGAGCCCTCTTCCCAGTTTTCCTCACATGGTAGAGAGAGGGAAAGAGGTGAGAGAGAGGGCTCTTCTTTCTTATAAAGGCACTCATGTGATCATGAAGGCTCTGCCCTCATGACATAATTACCTCCTCAAGGATCCACTTTCAAATGCCATCAGGTTAATTACTCAAAATGTGAATTTAGGGGGGCGCCTGGGTGGCTCAGTGGGTTAAGGCCTCTGCCTTCAGCTCGGGTCATGATCCCAGGGTCCTGGGATCGAGCCCCGCATCGGGCTCTCTGCTCTGTGGAGAGCCTGCTTTCTCCTCTCTCTCTGCCTGCCTCTCTGCCTACTTGTGATCTCTGTCTGTCAAATAAATAATCTTTAAAAAAAAAAAAAATGTGAATTTAGGGAGGGTGGAGTTTACAAACATTAAGTCCATAACATGTCATGCTATGGGGTCTCTTTATTTTCTCTGTTAGCGTTGTTTTTTCACACAATTTCCAGGGATCTTTATGTTTAAAAGTTTACTCTAAATTTTTAAGTCTAGCCCTGACCATTTACTTAACTCCAGAATTATATACCTAATTACCTTAAATGTAACAAAGCCAAACAGATCTCTGGGTATGTTCATCCCACTTGTGCCTTACACATAGTTTTGCATCTCATTCACAAGTACATTCATATATCCCGGTACTCAAGCCAAAAGCATAATAATTACACTTACTAAAAATAGAAATGCCACATGATATGGTAATTCCACTACTAGTTACTTACCCAAAGAAAACAATAGTTCAAAAAGATATATGCACACCTAAGTTCACTGCAACGTTATTTAAAATAGCTTAGATATGGGAACATCTCAAATATCCACTAATAGATAAATGGATAAAGGCGATATAATATTACTTAGCCACAAAAGAAAGGATATGAGATCTTGCCTTTCGTAACGATATAGATGCATCTAGAAGGTACTGTACTAAGTGAAATTACTCAGAGAAAGACCCCGTATGTTTTCAGTCATATGTGGAATTTAAAAAACAAATGGATAAATAAAAAAATAAACAAATAGGCCCTTAAATACAAAGAACAAACTGATGACCTTCAGAGAGAAGATATGTGGGGGGCGGGGTGAAAGATGGTGACCACACTTACTGCTGGTGAGCATTAATACATAGAATCGTTCAATCAATATGTTGTACACTGAAACTACTATCACATTACATGATAACTATACCTCAATTTAAAAAGTTACCTTTAATTCCTAGATTGCCATCATGTTTCATATGCAGTGTATCAAGATGTCTTAGCAATTCTAAACCCAAAATACATTCCAAATCTCTCACTATGTCTGCAGTTATTGCCTTCTCTTCTGAGCTCCAGTCTCCTAACACCTGTCGTCTCCTAACTGGTCTTACTGTTCTTTCCCAGTGTCCGTCCTCAAATACCTAATAAGTAATGGCTAATATCCAAAATATCCACAGTAATGTCTAAAAGGCCTAATTAGATCATTTGAGTCCCCTCTTTGACACCCTCCTTTTTCTTCCTATTTATACTTTAAATGAAAGCTGATACTTTTCTCTGGCCAGTAAGGCTCATGTGATCAGGCCCCTGCTCTGTTTTCTTATATTCCCCGTTGTACACAGCTTTTGCTCACATGGGATTTATTTCTGTTCTTCAAATATATCACATCACATTCTTGTTTTGGGGTCTTCACACCAGCTATAGAGCTAGCCAGTGCCTGAAACACTCTGACCCCAGATTAGGACACGGCATAATTTTCATAGCACTCAATTCTCAGAATATCATTCCTTTTGAGGGCGTCTTCACTGACCGCTAAGTCTAAAACTGGCCTTTGGTCAACACCTATATATATATTTTTTTTAATCTTTCATTTATCTTCCTTATGGCTATTGATCATCTGTCATTTTTTTTATACATTTGGTGTGTTTGTTGTGCCGATTTCTGTAATCCCAGACTTGGAACATGGCCTGGACCATAATATATACACACACAAAAATGCTGACTACAGAAACAAATGAATGTATATTATATACCTACTGGAAAACAGGAAGTGAAGTTTTTTTGTGTGTTTTTTACAGTAACACTTAAGCAGGAGATGTTCGAGATGTTTATATAATGAAGGAAATGTGGGAAACAAGCAGTTAAAGTTTGGGTAAAGATAATGATGAGTGATAGAGTGTGCAGTTAGTAGAGGCGCTCGGTAATTGACATTGGAAAGAACAATGTACATTTCTTCATGGGACTAAGAAAGAGGTATATAAGGAAGAGTTTCAGTACAGAGGAGTATATATTTCTCAATCTTGTGATCAGAGCAAATTCCCAGCGGGAGAATCTAGAGCCAGAAGTTCTCCCTACTCTCTTGCCATGCTCCCCATTAGAGAGTTAACAGTCCAGCCTCCAAGAGGGAACAAGGAGGAGAGAAAACATCAAAGAACTCTCTTCCCTAGAGAAACACCAACCTTATGTTTTACAGAAGTCTGTTTGGAGATTTAATGAAATATGCTGGCTGAAGTCTGTTATGATTCCAACCAGGCAGATATTTAGAGACATTCCCTTTCTGCCCTTGTACCTATACTATAGTTTCCTTTTTTTCATACAATTAACTACTGTCATCCAAAGTATCTTTAATGCTTTTATTTTCAATTCTGATTATTCTTTATCAAATGTATACACACTTTTCAGACTGTCTACTTCTGATTCATTTTGTTGCTCCCTGTTTCCTCCCTGTAGTAAATGCAGTCTTCAAGAAGCAATCCATATACTCACTTGATTCACTAAGAATTTGACATTTTTCTTTGAAGCCATGGTTTATCATTCAGAGTACTATGGTAAACCAAAACCCCCTCCACTCTGTAGTTTCCATTAAAAAGATACTAGTGATTAAAAAAAAGAGTTGGGGCACCAGTGGTACAGGTAAGCAATGGACTCATGGTTTCCACGAGTCTTGATCTCAGGGATCAGAGATCAAGTCCCATGTCTAACTGCACACCGGGCATGGAGCCTGCTTAAGATCCTCTTACCCTCTGCCCCTCTCCCTGACACACGCTCTCTCTCTCACACTCTCTCTAATACATAAAAATCTTTACTTAAAAAAAAAAAGGGGAGAACTCACCAATAATTAGCAAGTAATAGGTCAAATAGAAGTCATCCACTGAAATGTTTGAAAAAGAACAGATGGGAGGGCTTTTGAAACTGTACAGAATTAATCACAGTAATGCATCATCAAATGGAATGGTCTCCCAGTCATAACCGCCTTAAAAGCATTTGCATTTAAAGATAGCCTAAAATTGAATGTACAAACTTGTTTCTCTTAGTTGACAAGCCCCATTAAACCTTCCTTCATTTTTAAATATGCTTAGAAAATCAGCATGGATAATTATTTGCAGAAAAAAGGGGACTTAAAAAGTTTTCAGTGTTACTTATTCCCATTCTTCTTGTGTTGAGATAACTCTTGCTCCTTATCTGCTTTTGAACCTTGTATTTAGCTCACAAACCTTCATATATAAAAATGAAAATGGCCATCACTGATATCTGCCTGGAGACTGTGATCAGGAAGTCCAAAGCAAATACAGGTTTGCCTCCATACCTGCTTTTAGCTCCAAATGAATGAACAGTCAACCTACAATAACCAGTCTATCACTTTGATTCTCTTCGCTCTTCTGATGAGCTCTCAGTGGGAAGAACTGATGTCACTACAGACTAGAAGTGGCAGAGGAAAGTTTAGTCTGACTTTAGAGAAACAGTTAACAAACTTCTTACTCTTTGGGTTATATACGGGGGTATGAGATGTGTGTAAATGCATATACAATATTAAATTTCATTTCTAAAATAGTCAGTGTCTTAATACTAGATATGTTCAAAGGAAATTACTAGGATACTGCTTCACCTTGTGAAATTCTGAACAAGAGGTTCCAGAATCATCTAAGGGTACATATTTCTCCCTACAGAAACTGCATTGTCTAAACATTTTTTTTTTTAAGATTTTATTTATTTGAAAGAGACAGAGACAGAGACAGCACAAGTGGGGTGAGGGGCAGAAGAAGAGGGACATGCAGACTCCCTGCTGAGCCTGGAGCCGAATGTGGAGCTCGACCCCAGACCCCAAAATCATGACCCAAGCTGAAATCAGATACTTAACTGACTAAGCCACCAAGGGACCTCTGTCTATAAGTTTTTATAGATTTATTATAACTACTACTTATCAAGTAATTTAAAAACCTTCCATTTATCAAGTAATGTTTTACATAGGTCATCACATTCAATTTCCCATAATACCTCAGAAAGATAGATATCATTATCAACATTTTGTAGATGTGGAAACTAATAGTCATAAAAATGAGATAAATGGCCCAAGTTTTCATGTCAAGTTAGTCTTTTTTTTTTTTTTTAAGATCTTATTTATTTATTTGACAGAGAAAGACACAGCGAGAGAGGGAACACAAGCAGGGAGAGTGGAAGAGGGAGAAGCAGGTTCCCCACTGAGCAGAGAGCCTGATGTGGGGTTCAATCCCAGGACCCTGAGATCATGACCTGAGCTGAGGGCAGACGCTTAATGCCATCCAGGCACCCCCATGTCAAGTTAGTCTTAAATCCAATCTGACTGATGCTAATATTTATTTATTTTTATTTTTATTATTATTTTATTTCATTATTTTTTAGATTCACCAGCCCTGCTACTCTGGTTTCCTGAAGATTGTATTGCTACCTATAGGTATCACCTTCTAGTGTTTTTGTTTGTTTGTTTGTTTAATGACACTAATCTAGTTTTTTTTTATTAACATATAATGTATTATTTGCCCCAGGGGTACAGGTCTGTGAATCATCAGGCTTACACATTTCACAGCACTCACCATCGCACAAACCCTCCCCAATGTCCATAACCCAGTCACCCTATATTTATTATTTTAATTACAACAGTATACTGATAAGGCTGCTATTGTCAACTATTCTCTACTGTCACCTAATATTTAATTTCTTCACAAGGTTGTGGACAATTTAACAGTTTTAAGTGATGTAATTGGCATATGGAAGGCTCATACCCCATAATGATATAATATTTTCATTATGCTTAGATCTCCAATTTTGTTAAAAATAGACCCTTTTGTTCTAACAAATGTGCACTTATATATCTAAAAATTACATGAAACATCTTACTGTAGTGACATCTTACATACGTTTCAAAATTTACACAAAAAGTAGAAAATTAAACAAGATAATATAAACTATATTACTTTAAAAAATAAATGTTATTCCCTTTGGTACATTACCATTTTGTTTTATTGAGAGAAAAATATTCCTAAATACTTTTAAGGTTTTGGCTTTTTTTTTTTTTTTTAAGATTTATTTATTTGAGAGAGAGAAAGAGAACATGAGAAGGGGGAGGGGTAAAGGGAAAGGGGGAAAGAAAATGCTCAGACTCCCCAATAAGCTTGGAGCCTAATATGGGGTTTGATTCCAAGACCCTGAGATCATGACCTGGGCCAAAGTTAGATGCTTAACTGACTCAGTCACCCAGGTGCCCTTGGTTTATTTTTTTAATAGCACACAATGATTTAGAAGTCTGGTTCTAAGGTCGGTTTATTTTGCTCTTTAGTTTTAATAACCATTGTAACTGAAAGTGGCACCTTACAAAAGCTTTAATTCCAATAAAAAATTGACTTGTACATTATACTGAATAAATACTGGTACAAAGGATTTAGAGATATAGCTGGTTGATTTCCATCTTCCCTGATAATAGTTTTTCTTAGAAACTAATCATTTAGTACTTATTTGGGAAATCAAGAAATTTGTGATTTTTAAACAGTTGAGCAAAGTTTGCTTCCATGGATTTGAACTGTGGAAATCCAATAATTTTTGTTTTGACAAAAAGAGTTTTTGTCAAAAAATTTCCAGATATTTTCTACTTAACAAGAGTTACATACTGAAGAAGATCTTTGTCAAACATCAATAAAATGGGACTTCTGCTATAAAGCAATAGATAAAGTAAATGTATGTTCTGAAATTCTAAGCTAGGTAGAGTACCACTGTGATTGTCTTTAAAATACCAGCTTATTTGGAACACTGGTCATGTTTTCATTTTTTATTTTATTTTTTACTTGTCATGTTTATTTTAAAAAGGTGTTACTTATTTTTAAGTTAACAACTCTATAGAGTTTATTGCCAGAAAGCAACTGATATTTAGCTACAAAAGATTTTATTGAAAACTGAGATTTATTACAAACTCTTATTAAATTTCTCTTATACATTTTGAAGAAGGCCTCGTTTTAATAAAATTAACTGCATCAATGACATCTTGTAATACTTTATGCACTTGTGGTTTTGAGTCCTCATCACAATCATGTGCCAATGAATGGTGTAATAGATGAGATTCACTCTTGTGTTGCCCCTCTAATTTTCATCAGTGATTACATTTGCATTGTTTTCCCTTAGAACATTGTTTTTATGAAAGAAACCATTTATTTTTTGAGAAACATATCCTATCTATTATGCTTTCTTCATGCCTCTGGGAAAAAAAAAAGTGCATATATTACCACACTGAGAAACAGAATTTAGTAAATACTGTAAGTTGAGATGTGTTAGAAACATCTGTTCTTTTACCAGCTTTAGAAAATTCCTCCCACACTAAATACCTTTGTCCTAATAGTCCTTCTTCAAAATTGCAACAGCATTAAGAAAAGAAGATGGTGGCATAGTAGGAGGACACTAAGCTTGTCTTGTCCTATGAACACAACTAGATAATTATCAAATCATCCTAAATACCCCATAAATCAGCCTAAAGACTGACAAAAACAAACTCTACAACTAAAGGGAAAGAAGAGGCCACACTGAAGAAGGTACAAAGAAGGCAGCAAGTGCAGAGAAGTGGTTTAGGGGAGGAAATGAATTGCAGGCACTGTGGGGTCAGGAGGGATATCATTGTGGAGAAGGGCAAAAGAGGAGTTCACAGGAGAATGCACATGAAGAATGTTTCGCCAAAACCATTGACTTGGAAAACAAGAGGAGCCGAATTTCATGAGTTCTGGTCATCAGCAATAACTAAAGCCTTGAGTCTTAAAGGTCAGCAGACTTGGCTAGGATAAAGCCATGAAGGCACTGCCCTGCTCTGGAGAGAGGGCAGACAAAACAACCTGGGGGTAGAGAGCATAGAAACAGTGATCCGATGAATGCCTGGAACACACAGTGGGGAGATTATTCACTCTTTTCTGAGCACATCCCTGGAGAGCCAGTGTCCACAGAGACACCTCTCTGGGAACAAAGCTGCTGGCTGGCATCATTTTTGTCCCCTGCCCCTTAGCATAAACACAGAGCCACCTTCGGGAAGCAGCTCAGTGCAGACACTGGCTCCCTAAGTTGTGACACAAAGCCCCACTACCTCTGCTCTGGCAGAACTTCCACTCTTAGGCAAGCTTGCCTCAAACCTAGCATGGCAGGCCCCTCCCCCAAAAGACCAGCACAAACCCCTGCCCAAACCACATCTCCCAAACAGGGAGTTCTACAGGGTCTCAGTTCTGATGGAGCTGGTGTATGGTCTCATTTTACAAGCAGACTAGAGCACACTTAGTTAAAACTCACTGCATTCACACCTGTCCACAGCAGGCAAAGAGAGCCTCTGCAGACAACTAGCATGAAGGACAATGTGGCCAAAACACAGCAGCAGAGTGCCTGCAGCATACACCAGAGACAACCCTGTAAGTATTACTTAGTTATTTAATTACTTAAGGGCACTACATGCCCTTCTTCATAAGGCTATTTTTTCAGGAGCAGGAGACATAACTGGCTTTTCTAACACACAGGAGAAGACAAGAGACTTAGAGAAAATGCCAAGGCAGAAGAATTTATCCCAAATGAAAGAATAAAATAAAACCACAGCCAGAAATCAATGTGAAACAGACATAAGTAACATGCCTGATGGAGAATTTAAAGCAACAATCATAAGGATATTCACTGGGCTTGAGAAAAGAAGACATCAGTGAGACCCTTACCACAGAGACAAAAGAGTTAAAAAAGAATCACAGATGAAGAATGCCATATTCAAGATTGGAAACAGGCTTGATGGAATGAATAGCAGGCTGGAAGAAGCAGAGGAATGGATTAGTAATATAGATGACAAAATAATGGAAAATAATGAAGAAAACAACAGAGAAAAAGAAGAAATATGGAACACAAGAATAGACTTAGAGAACTCTGACTCCATCAAACATATTGACATTCATTTATGTTACAGGAGTCCCAGCAGAAGAAGAGAGAGAAAAGGGAGCTGAAAATTTATTTCAAGAAATAATAGTAAAAACTTCTCTTATCTGTAGAAGGAAACATATCCAGATCCAGGAGGCACAGAGGACGCCCATAAAAATCAACTAAAGCTGGTTAACATCAAGACATATTGTAATTAAATTTGCAAAATAGAGTGATACAGGAAAAATCTTAAAAGCAAGACAGTAGAAGTCCTTAACTTGCAAGGGGAAACCCACAAAGCTAGCTGGAGATTTCTCAACAGAAACTTGGCAAGCCAGAAGCGAGTGGCATGATATATTCAAAGTGCTGAGTGGGACAAACCTGCAGCCAAGAGAACTCTATCCACCAAGGCTATCATTCAGAATAGATGGAGAGATAAACAGTCTCTCAGACAAGCAAAACTAAAGAAGTTCATGACCGGGGCGCCTGGGTGGCCCAGTGGGTTAAAGCCGCTGCCTTTGGCTCAGGTCATGATCCCAGTGTCCTGGGATCGAGCCCCGCATCGGGCTCTCTGCTCAGCAGGGAGCCTGCTTCCTCCTTTCTCTCTCTGCCTGCCTCTCTGCCTACTTGTGATCTGTCAAATAAATAAATAAAATCTTAAAAAAAAAAAAAGAAGAAGTTCATGACCAATATACCAACCCTGCACAAAATATTAGAAGGGACACTTTGAGTGGAGAGACCAAAAGTGACAAAGATAAGAAAGGATCAGAGAAAATCCCCAGCAACAATGACAAACCAAGTAACAAAATGGCAATAAATATAAATCTATCAATAAGTATTCTGAATGTAGGTGGATTAAACACTTCAATCAAAAGACAGGGTGGCAGAACAGATTAAAAAAACAAAAACAAAAACAAAAAAACCAACTATATGCTGCTTACAAGAGACTCATTTTAGACCTGAAGACACCTACAGATTGAAAGTGAGGGGTGTAGAATCATTTATCATGTGAACAGATGTCAAAAGAAAGCTGGAATAGCAGTACTTAACAACATAAAAACTAGACTTTGTTGTTCTTTTTTTGTGTTTATCCTGCTTTGGTATCAGGGTAATACTGGCCACATAGAATGACTTTAAATGTGTTCCCTCTATTCCATTATTTGTAAGACTTTGATAAAGATTGTCTTTTTTTTTTTTTTTTTTAATGTTTGGTAGAATTCACCAATGAAACCATTTATTCTTGGACTTTTCTATGCTGGTAGATTTGACTCCTAATTCAATTTTCTTCTTTTTATTGGTCTAAGATTTCCTATTTCTTAGATTCAAGATTCATGATTCAATCTCAGCAACTTGTGCATTTTTAGGAATTATCTTGTTTTCCTAGGTTATCTGATTTGTTATTATATAATTGTTTATGGTAATGTTTTCCACACTATATATTTCTGTGGTGTCTGTTGTATTCCATTTATTGTTTTGGTTTTTGAGTCTTCTCTCTTTTTTCTTTAGTTAAGGTAATTAAAGCATTGCCAATTTTATTTTTTTGGAAAAATTGGTCATTACCTTTAATGTTATGTTATTTATTCTGGTCTCTATTTCTGATTCTTCTTTGTTATTCCCATTCTCTGCTAAATTTCATGTGTTTCTTCTTTTACTAGTTCCTTATAATATCGTTTATTTGAATTTTTTTCTTAATATAAGAATTTATAGCATAAATTTCACTCTAAGATCTGCTATCCATTGGTTTTTAGAATATTGTATTTTATTTTGTTTTTATTTTGAGACACATTTTGATTTGCCATTTGATTTGTCCATTGTGCAGTATTATTGTTTAATATTTACATATTAATTATTTAATATTTATATTTTAGATTTCCCACCTTTGTTTTATTGCTAATCTTTAGTTTTGTACCATTGTGGTTAGACAACATACTTAGTTGGATTTCAGTCTTCCAGAATATACAATATTTATTATGCCCCTTTTTACGTGATTTAACCAGGGGATTCTTCTGTGTGTATTTGAGGAAAATGTATATTCTATTCTTCTTGGATGGAATGTTTTATATAAATCTTTTAGAACCATGTATTCTGAAGTATGTATCAGGTAAAAAAATGTTCTTATTGATTTTTGCTGGATAATGAAATTTGTTGATAATGAAAAAAATAAAAGTTAGAGCTAAAATTTAAAATTATTTTCCATCCACTAGACAGAAATCATAAAGCCAAATAAGTGTACACTACAAAGATAGAAACCACATGGGGTAGGAATAAAAGTTCTGTATGTGGTACAATAAATAAATAAATAAATAAATAAATAAATAGCTTTAAAGTGAAAAAAAATTCCAGTAGCATAATATCTATCTTTTAACAATATTCACTGACAAAAAAAAAAATTCATTTCAGCCATTTTTATTCTAGAAGAAAGGAGGTGTTTACCCTTGAGGTTCCAAGTGCTTCAATGGGTCTACAAACTTGAATTTTTTCAGTTTCATTTAAAAATTTGACCATTAAAAAATACTTTCTAAAGTCTAATAAATACCTACAATATAGACTCAAGTGTATTTTATTCATAATTAATTTTTAGAACAGTAACATAGTAATTACTGTTACTGTTAGAACAGTAACATAGTATTAGTTTTGTGTAGACCTCAGTATAATCTTTCCTAAACAGTGCATATTTTTTAAAAAATTATAATTAATGTATCTTTTGGCAGAAAATTTTTAGTTTTTAGGATTTTTTTTTTAAGATTTTATTTATTTATTTGAGAGAGAGAGAGCATGAGAGGAGAGAGGTCAGCTGGAGAAGCAGACTCCCTGCCAAGCAGGAAGGCCAATGTGGGACTTGATCCTGGGACTCCAGGATCATGACCTGAGCCAAAGGCAGTTGCTCAACCAACTGAGCCACCCAGACACCCAGTTTGTTTGTTTTTTTAAAGATTTATTTAGTTTAGAGAGAGTGAAGGGGTAAGGGGGGGGTGGGGCACACAGGGGAGAGAACTTCTAGCAGACTCCTGCCTGATTTTGGAGCCCAATTCAGGGCTTGATCTTAGGACCCTGAGACCATGACCAGAGCTAAAAATCAAGAGTCAGATGCTTAATTGACTGAGCCACCCAGGTGCCCTTATTTCTTAGTTTAAAAAAAACAAAAAAGTGGTACTAAAAGATGAGTTTTAGTAGCCCATGTGTGACACACACAATTAAATAACAGGCAAAGCTCACAGGGATCCTTCAGCTAAGAGCTAGGTCTTGACACAAAGTTAATAGTTGAATAAGAACTTATATGGTTTTCCAATAATATCATAGTACAAAGAATCTAATGCTTCTTTTAGGCTTTGAGTGCTTCTTTTTATACTCACAAAAAGGAATATGAAGAATTGTTAGTTACTATTACTATTTTAAGTTAAAAACATAATTGAAAAATTCCTGGTGACTTTACTTTCAGATTTTTAGAACCACTGAATTAGAGTCTATTGGGATTTCAAGATGATGTTGCCTGGTTTTGTCATTATTGTACAGACAATTATTAATGCCTATGCTATCATCCTTAAACCAGGATTTCAACTTTTCATGGCTAACACATGTTAAAAATTGCCTAGTTAATAGGGTTTAGGTATATAGTATATTTTATGGCATATTTTAAATAAATTACTAAATTTTACCTCCTTTAGATTTTTATGTTCATATACAAAAGTATTCAAAAAAGAGCTTGGGCTTAAAAAGAGAAACTATATTGTATCATTGGATACATGTACATGGATCTAACAAAAATACTACCTTCTCAAACATCCAATTCAGTCTGACTTCATGTCATATTGGTGCTAAGCCTCTTGTTTTGTCCTGGACAAAGAATAAAAATCTTAAAATTAGATGGGGAAAAATTACATTCAGATCTATGATATCTTTCAAATGTCATTAATACCTAAAATACCTCCTTGGACTGTCAAAAATCTTTGCTCCTGTTTGGTAAACTTAATTACATTTTTGCCTATTAACTGTTAGGTTGAATTCTTTGAGGTTAAGTATTATATATTCATTCATTCATTGCCAGGACTAAGCTTGGTAGTGTTTGGCACACACACATACTAAAAAACAAATATAAAAACAAAAACAAAAAACCCACTGTTTTCTTCTTAAGTATGTAAATGTTTGGGGTTGAGTAAGTTAAAATAAATTCCTGTCATGTTTTATAAAGACATTATCTCATCTTATTTTCTTCACTGATTTTATCTTGGCTTTTTTTTTTAAGTTATTTTGCACTTTTATCCCCCAG
The DNA here is from genome assembly GCF_963455335.1 of Martes martes. Classification (NCBI taxonomy): domain Eukaryota; kingdom Metazoa; phylum Chordata; class Mammalia; order Carnivora; family Mustelidae; genus Martes; species Martes martes. Next base: position 17,233,616 of record NC_137890.1, read on the forward strand.
ATTTTTGTTTCCTCTAAACTTTATCATTTCTATCACTAATTTTTCAGTATATAGAAATAGATATAGATATATAGATATATAAATCATATATACATATATAAATATAATATTTTATATAGAATATAAAATATATAATAGATTTATATCTATATAACTATATATAAAATTATATATATAAATATATATTTATATATTCAGCATATTTTTCAGTATGTGTATATACATACATACACACATACATACACACACATACACACACACATATATATGTGTGTATGTATGTGTGTGTATATGTGTGTATATATATACACACACATATATATATATTCTCCCTCTGTGTCATTTCTCCCTTCCACCCCCGCCTCATTTCTGTGGATTCTTCCAGTCATGGTGAGTGAAGGACTCATGATAGGTCATTGAAAATGACTGAAATATTTAGTTATTAGCTTTAGTTTTTAGTTTGTCATCACAGAGAAGAGTCATACTTTGCCACAATATACCTCTTGGATTCTTTGCAAGAGAGGGATGGATGGCTTGTATGGTCTGTTTGTCTGACCCAATAGATAATTCTGTCTTAAGTTTATTCATAGTTGCCCTGAACTAAATGACTTTTGCAAAGCTTTAAACATTCTTGCCCCCAAAAAACATGTGACTCCTTTCTCCCACATAGCACCATGACACCATAGTAATATGCAGAATATGGAGGGGGCAGCTGGACACCCATATCCCAGGACATATGACCCAGAACATGTTATTTGCCTTTGTATATAATATAATAACATAGCACCCACTCCATAAATTTGTGGAAATTGAGATAAGGTGTCAAATACATACAGCAATGCATTGGACTAAGGTAAGCAGAAAATAAAGTGGTAGTACTTTCTACTCTTCTCTTTGTGTCAAATTACCTCAAGATTGCTTATCTGGGCTTGAATGTGAAACTGGAGAACAAGTTTCCTGAGCTAAGTTTCTCCAGGCTCTTTTTGGGAAATTTCAGTCTTCTCTAGAATAGCATACTTGGTAATTTTGCAGGTGACATCTGCACAGCCTGTCTCTCCTGCTTCCTGGTCTTCCGTTCTGGGAAATATATTCCAAACATAGTCACAGAAAGAATATATTTGATAGGATCATATATTAGAATAGTATCTCTTTTATGTAAAAGGATACATTTATAGGTGAGAAATCAATCCACCGTAGGAGAAATAATAAGAGGTAGATTCTTATGAAATCCTCTGGACTTGCTCACTTTTCATTTAGCTAATTATCTAATTTTAAGTAAATTACTATTAATACCTAGTTAACATATGTTCAAAGGACATTCATTATAAAATGATCTTTTCCCAAAACCCTCTTATCCTGAGTTAACCAAAAAGAAATAAAAATTTTATATACTTTAATAAAAAAAGACAAAAATGCTTTAGATTTTTAACTAGGGCACTGGATGGTATTTATTTTGTCCAATAAATATGATAGCAGTCCACGTAAACTAACTCACCATAAACACTTTCAATTTTATTAGAGATTTACTTTTTTATCCAAACTTAGACAAGAAAGGATTCCATGTTCTATGTTCAATCAAGCCCTAATCACAATGTTTCCCAAAGGGTTATTTCTAGAAGTTTGAACATGAACTAAATTCCTGTTGATTTTTACTATAGGAAATCAAGGCCTGCTGATTCCTTCACTCATATTCCAGCACACAGATTCAAGTGCAGACAACATACTCTCTCTGTCCCTCTGAGTCCAACATGGTCTTCTTCCCAGTGACCCTTACAATACACTAGCACTGTGACCCTGCTGTTCAGGTGTTTATCCCGACATCTGTGTGGAGGACAGCTGCCAGGATTGAGCAATATGGCTTTCGGCCAGGACCTTGGTCATAGCCATCCCACTGTCTACTGGCCCTGTTCAATTTATGAAAAATGAAAAACTTTAATAACAGGAATGAGGGCCGTTTCTCACCATATTGCCAGTGATCAGAAGCAAAATGAATCTTTCAGAGCCAGAAGCTATAAAGCCAATTGGCTAAACTCCACAGAAAACTGATTTTAAGTATGTTAATTGAGCATAAATTACTGCGAATGCAGTAATGATCCATGTGAATTTTAGATGATTGACTATATCATTAATCTCCAAAGCATGAAGAATGTGAACCAACCCCCTTCTCTTCTAGATGATTATTGAAAATACAGAAGAGTTCACTGGATATTTGCACAGTGGAAATGAGGAAGCAGCAGTACGGGAGAGAGTAAACGCTCCACGTCTGGATTACTAAAATTCAGAAGAGCATTCTATTGATAACTTTCTCAAAAAGTCTATCTGCTTAATGGAGCATTTATAACATAATTATTTATCAGAGATATTTTTGTCTTCAGTACAAGATATATTTGATCTATTGAAATTATCAGAGATAACCATCTTTGAAAAATTATTTGTGGCTTTGTAGTTTTCATTTAAAAATTGCGTTTGAACTCTCTGGTCTTCCTGCAGTTTCTCTCAATTTGTCACTGAAGTATTTAAGGTGACTCGGAAGTAGAAAAACATACATTATCACAAAACAAAACAGGAAGAAAATAACAACAATAGCTAGGATCTGAGGGGTAAGCTATCCCCAGGGTAGAGCCTGGGAGACATTTCAACTAAATACAAGGTAAGTGGGGGGAAATGGAGAAATATTCGAGAGTTGAGAAAAATTATCAGTAGCTCATAGTACATGTTTTGCCACTGAAAGTAGAAAAAACTTGCTTGTCCTGAAGAAGGTCAGGAGCTACTTTATTTCTTTCCACAGACTTGTTCTAACCTAGACACCCACAGCGCAAACCAACCGGAGATCAGGGTACCCAGAACTTTACCTCAGGGAGGCTGTATCATGAGAACATTCACTGCCCACTTCTTTTTCATTATATAACAAGCAGAACCTGGCAAGAGGTAAAATGAACACAGATGAGGTGCTGCAGGAGTGAGGCAGTTAGGAAGAGGCTGGAAAACGTACAGGTCGTGGATTGGGCTTTCTCCCTTACTCCTTTGGGGGATGATGTAAAAGAACTAAGCATCAGAGGTGGGAGGAAATTATCTCAGGCCAACAAGATGACATCATAGAGAACCTGCATTTCTTAGGTTAGAAGGAAAAGGAAACAATTATATTCCTTAGTGCCTTAGAGTTTTTTTGGTTTTTTTTTTCTTCTTCAGAATCCCTGTCACTACCCAACATACATTACATATTTTTCTGTTTATACTCTTTGAAATGCTATCTCCATGAGGACAGGGTTTTCTCTGTCTTACTCACCACTCCATCCCCAGCACTTACAGCAGAGATTTGCATAGAGTGGACCTCCAGTTGTTGATGGAGGAATGAATAATGAATTAGAGTCTCCCAGACTCTAAGTTCAATTTCCTTTTCTAGTTTTTAGTGCAACCTGTGTTACAGTCAAATCTTCACCACTTTTGTTCATATTTTTCCCTTAAATTGTTGTTTCACTTCTAGGGCTTGACTATTTTATTGCCTTTATATAGGACATCTCTTGAGTTGGCTCACTTAACATGCTAATTATCTGCAAAGTTATAAAATTTTAAGACAGAATTAATCACCTATTTGGCACAGTTTTTAAGAACTTAAACTTCAGGTTCGTACTTCTGATTCTATCTTTTCTATGTACTGTGTATCCTTGGCCAAGTTACCATCTCTCTGTACATGTGTTTCTTCATATAAGAAAGGATGTTACACACTTCACCAATTTCTTGTGAAGATTTCATTGTATAAAGAAAGGAAAATTAAAATCTTAAACCAAACCATTGAAAGTTTAAGGTTTTCTTTGACTTAGTTATGATGTTTTCATTTGCACATGGTATATTTTATTTCTATGAACCCACAAAGCTATCTCAATTTAATTCTAAATAAAGATAACATTTTTTTTCCTTTCAAAACAGTGTATGTTATAACATTTTCAATTCTCAATGGTATAACTTGTAAATAACTTTGCTTTTAGACATTCTATGAACATCACAGCAGAGATGCTATAGGTAGAGTGGGTGTGAGTTTATTCAGTGTTGTCGGAACTGGTTATGAAAACAATTGTATGCTCTTATGTGAGAAAGTATTTAATCTATTCTGCCAGCTTTTGTCAATAACACATTTTCAAATACTTTGCATGCTATAGAATGAAAAAAACTGTTTTATGGAGAATATTTTGTAGATATTTTAGAATGAAAGGACTGAAGCCAAGAAACACTGAATCCATTCATTCGCACATTCATTTATACATTTATCCAAACATTTGTTGAATTTCTCTAACAATATTGCTGCAAAACGGAACAAAATACATGAATTGATGAAAGGAAATCTCTTCACGGTATCACTTAGTTTGATAAGTAGACAAAATTAAAATATACTGTTTCAGTAATAACAAAGAGGCAAACTCAGTGAACTGTGAAGACAACCATGAATGGAGTAATTCAGGAAGTAGTCACTCTACCATGTAAGGAGTAGAGAATAATTAGCTCAGATTGACCCAAACAAGTACTTCCTGAATAACCATTAGAAGAAAGGGCAGAAATTATTAGGGTGAATAATGAGGCAAGAATATTCTAGACAGAGGAGACCACATGTGTAAAGCACAAAGACATGAAATGCCTAGTGGGTTTTGAGAACACTTTTTTGGAGGGTGGCCAGGGAAGTGAGGAGAAACCGGATTGCCGACGTGGGAAGAGACAGGGTCGGAAAGTTAACAATGATCTATATGTGAACATTTCTAGGTCCCAAATGAGATTTCTCTCCTTCTAGAAATTTCAGTTGATCCTGATATAGCTATAGTGATAGAGTGAGGGAACACATAATTTTTAAACTGTAAGTAGAAGTATGAACCAAAGGTAGAGGATTCCAAATGAATCACCCAGAAGTTTTGACACAAAGAAGTGATTTCTAAGTTCCCCACAGGTATATTATACATTTCAAGAAACACACACACACACACATGCAAACACACATACACACAGAAAAATGAGACATTTGCAACTGCACTTTCTTAAGTGTACTTATGACCACCAAAAAGGAGTTGAAGATGGTAGGTTAGGTTAATTGAGTCATGTTTAAACTATATTTTGGTTACCCTCAAAAATTTAGATGGGGAAAGAATGCCTGAAAAAAATCTAGAACTTTCTTAGTATTATCTTGTCATCAAAAACTAGTTTATATTTATATGCTCATTTTTTCATCTAAACTAGCCTGAGTTTATATTATTTCTAATGAACATTTTATATTGAAACTTTAATTTCTGAAATAAAAACCACATAATATTGTTCCTTAGAGCTTTTTGTTTCTTCACATGATTTTTTGGAAAATTTGTGTATGTCTACAATGGCTCTACTCTTCTTAAAGTCTCAGAGACAACCTTCACTTTGCATTTCATGCGACTTTTCTGCCAAGCATTTTGCCACTACAAACAAGGTCTGGTATTTAAAACTGTATTTTTAAAGTAACATACGGTAAAACTGACCTTTACTTGTGGTCTACAGTTCTATGAATTTTCTTCCATGCATATATTAATGTAACCACCAACAGAGAAAAGAACACAGAATAGTTACATCACCACCCACCAAATCTCTCACATTTTATCCCTACATTTTCCACCCTTACTCCCTGGCAACCACTGATCTTTGTTCCATAACTCAAGTTTTATCTTTTTAGAGAATACAATATACAAGAAAACATGGAATTTGCAACTTTTTCTACTGGCTTCATTCACTTCAGCATAAGGCCTCAAGATCATCTGAGATGTTGTGTATACACAAAATATGTTTCTTTTCATTTCTTGGTAGTATTGTATAGTATGGACATACTATTTGCTTACTCATTCAATCACTGAAGGATATTTGGGTTGTTTATAAGTCTGGCAATTATGAAGAGAGTTGTCATAAACATTCTTGTATAGATTTTTATATGAACATAAACTTTTATTTTTCTGGGGTAAATACCAATGAGTTGGGTTGCTGAGTCACATGATAAGTGACTGTTACACTTAACAAAAAAACTGCAAAATTACCTTGGAAAATGACTACCGTCTTGCATCCTCTCAAGCAATTTATGAATATTTCTGTTGCTCTGTATGCTCACCAGCACTTGGTATTGTTAGAATTTTTTTAAATTTTATTTGTTCTAATAGATGTGTAGCAATATTTTATAGTTTTAAGTTACATTTTCCTAATGGTTTTGATTTTGAACATCTTTTCATATGTTTGATTGTCATGTCTTCTTGTATAAAATATTTGTGTAAGTCTTTTGCCCTTTATAACTTGATTTTTAGTGTTGAATTTTGAGATGTCTTGATACATTCTGGATAGAAGTCTTCTATCAGATAGGTGTTTTGAAGATATTTTTTATCTTTCTTTGACCTATCTTTTCATGTGCCTAAAATCATCTTCGAGAGAACAAGGTTTTTAATTTGATGATGTTTGATTTATCTTTTTTTTCTTTGATGGGCATGTTTAGGTATAACATCTAAGAAGTCCAACCCTAGGTCATGAAGATTTTCTTTTATGTTTTATCTAAAAGTGTTACAGTTTTCTATTTTACATGTAGATGTATAATCAATCGAGTTCATTTTTATATATGGTAGGAAGTTCAAAAGTGTTAACTTTTCTTTGAATGTGGATGCCCACATATTCCGAAATCATTTGTTGAAAAGTTTATCTTTCTTCATGGAATTGCCCCCTTATCTTTGTCAAAACATTGGCCATATTTGTGCAGCTCTACTTCTGGACTATCCTGTTTCTTCTATTGATCTAAGAGCCCATCCCGTTGACAATACTGTACTGTCTTGATTACTGTAGCTTTGTCACAGTTTTTGAAATAAGAAAAATTCTCTGTTCTTTTTCAAAACTATTTTGGTTATACATGGATCTTTCTCCTTTCTATCTGCATTTTATTTATTTGTTTTTTTTATTTTATTTATTTGTTTTTTTAAGATTTATTCATTTGAAAGAAAGCATGAGTGGGAGGGGCAGAGGGAGTGGAAAAGGGAATCTGAAGCAGATTTGGTGCTGATCATGGAGCCCAATGGCAGGCTCAATCTCATGACCTTGAGATCACGACCTGAGCCAAAAGCAAGAGTCAGCTGCTTAAACAACTACTACCCAGGCACCCCCTTCCCATATACATTTTTAAATCAACTTGTCTGTATGAGCAAAAACAAACAAAAAAACCTGTTGAGATTTCTACTGGATTTACAATAAATCTATTGGTCATTTTGGGTTGAAGAAACATTTTGTTGAGTATTCAAATACATGAACATGTTTTGTCTCTTCATTGATTTAAGTCTTCTTTGATTTGACAATGTTTTATATTTCTCAGCATTCAGTTTTTACATCTGTTGTATTTAGAACTAATTTTTTTTCTAAAGATTTACTTATTTGAGAAAGAGAAAGAGCAGGGAGAGGGGCAGAGAGAGAGAGAAAGAATCCTCAAGTGGACTCCCCACTGAGTGCAGAGCCCAACACAGGGTTCACTTCCAGGACCCTGAGATCATGACCTGACCCGAAATCAAGAGTTGACTGCTTAACTGACAGAGCCACCCAGGTGCCCCTAAATATCTTTCTTTTTTAGCTATTGCATGGTTTCCAATTGTTCATTGCTACTATATAGAAATGCAATTCATTATGTGTGAATCCTCTGTTCTTGCAACTAAAATCTCTAAGTAGTTATGGGAGGTTTGTTTTTTTTGTTTTGTTTTGTTTTGCTTTTGTTTTTGTTTTTGGAGATCCTCCAGGGTTTTCTATACAGGACACATTTTGTGTGCACACAAAATGTGTGGGCTATTTTATTTCTTCCTTTTCAATTAGTACGCATTTCTAGTGCATTTAAGTAAAAATAACTCTCATTTAAATATTTCCTCAAATTTGTCAAAACCAGCCAAGGTTTGTTATATGACTATGCTGGTTACCTAATTTATCTTTGGTATATATTGGTGATTCTTGGTTTTGAAGAATTAATATATTTCATGCAATTTGTCAAAATTTTGCATGTTTTTGAGGTATTTTCATATTGTCTTTTTAATATATCTAGTGACTGTAGTAATATCCTGTCTCTCATTCTTGATACTGATAATTGGTCTTCTATCTTTTCTAGTTCCACTCGACGTTTATCAATTTTTTTGACTTTTTCAAAAAACAGCTTTTGTTTTTATATAGTTTCCTTTTTTCCCCATTTTCATTTTTACAAGATTTCTGCTCTTAATTCTCATATTTTCTTACTTCTACTGACTGTGAGGTTATGTTGCTCTTCTTTTTCCTAGTTTCTTAAGATTCTTAATTATGTGAAGCTTTTTTCCCTTTCTAACATAAGCATTTAGTTCTATGAGTTTCTAGCTAAGAACTGCTTTAGCTGCATCTCACACACTTTGATATGCTGTATTTTTATTTTCACTGTTTAAAATATATTCTAATTTCCTCTGAAACTTCTTTGAATGTTAAATTATTAAGTATATTATTAAATTTCTAAATATTTGGTCATCTTCCTGTTACCTTTGTTACAGAATTTTATTTTAATATGTTATGATTGGAGACTATACTGTAAGATTTCAATTTATTTCTATTTGTTGAAGCTTTTTTTAGGATACACAGTATGAGCTATCCCAGTAAAAGTTCTACATGTCTGTGGAGAGAAGGTATGTAGTGCTGTAGGGGATCATCAGAATCAATTAGTTGATGCTGCAGTTTCGTTCTTTTATATTCTTGTCCTTTTTCTATATTAGTTCTATCAATTATGGAGAGAGGCATGCCAAAGTCTATATTTGTGGACTTGTCTATTTATCTTGTCAGTTTTGTCAGTGTTTGATTTATGTATTTTGAAGCTCTATTGTTAGGTACATACACATTTGGGATTGTTTTATCTTCTTATGTAATGTTCCCTTTTATCTTTGGTAATTTTTCTTGCTCTGAAATCTGCATTGTCTAAATAATATCACCATCCTAGGTTTCTTTTGATTTATGTGTGCGTGTATATTCCCCCCATCATTTACATGCAATCTACATATTTCATTATACTTGAAGTGAACAAATGTATTGTAGACTTCCCTTTCATGTTTTTAAAACCATTCTGATAATCTTTGTATTTAATCAGTATGTGTAAACCATTTGTATTCATTGTACTAATTGATATGATACAGTTGGATTTAGGTCTACCATTTAATTTTTTTTTTTCTGATCATTCCCTGTTTTTCATCTTTTTTTTCCTTCTGCTACATTTTGTTTTATCTGAACACCTATTTAATTTCTATTTGAATTTACTGGTCGTGCTTTAGACTATATCTCATTGTAAACCTCCATGGGTTGCTGTAGATCTGGATAACAATACAAATACTTGCTCTACTTGCATTTCAAATAGAAACCTTATTACTGTATAGTTTTCTATACCTCCCCGCTTTATGATATAGTTATCCTAAATATTGCATTGAGAACATCAAACAATGTTGTAATTTTGTTCTCAAGTGTCTAATGTATTTTAAAGAATTCAGGGAATAGTATTCTATTCTCTTTTTTTCCCAAATATTTGCCATTTCTATTCCTTTTCCTTCATTTCTGATGTTTCAAGTTTCCTTCTGGTACCATTCGCTTTTTATCTGATGATTTTCCTTAAGCAGTTCTTCTGGGCAGTTCTGACATGACAGAGTTCTGTTAGTTTTCCATTATTTGTGAATGCCTTTATTTCATGTTTATTCTTGGAGATTATTATTACTAGATTTAGAATTCTGGGAAAACAGTTTTTATGTCATCACTTTGAAAACACTTTTCTACTTCCCCTGGTCTCCATGATTTCTGTTGACAAATATATAGACATTCAAACAATTGCTTTTCTTGAATGCTTTCAAAAGTTTTTGTGTCTTTTTGCTTTATTTTTAGTTTCTGGCATTTTGATTTCACTGTGTTTAGAAATGAATTTCATCGAATTTATCTGTTTACCGGTTTGCCAAGCTTCTCAAATATTTATGTTTATATCCTTCACTGTGTTTGGGAGTTCAAACATTTTTTTCTGCTCTCTCTATTTTTTAAACATTTTATTTATTATCAGGGAAAGGGACAATCAGACTCTGTGCTAAGCTTGGAGCCCTGTGTGGCTCAACCTGAGAACACTGAGATCATGACCTGAGCAGAAATCAAAAGTCAGATGTTCAACTGATTGAACCATCCAGGTGCCCCTGCTCTACTTTTTTTTTTTTACCTCACTTTCTGGGACAGTGATGACAAATGGTAGACCTTAGAAATTATTCCAAAGTTCCCTTAACATCTTTTTTTTTTCCCAATCTTTGTTCAATTGTTCCTTCTGCACACTCAATCAATCTCTGAAGTTTACTATTTCCTCTGTCATTTCCCTTCTGTTAGTGAATCCATCTAATACTTTTTTCAAGGCTAAATTTATTAGTTTCTTCTTTATAACTTCTATTTATTTGCTGAAATTATCTTTCTATTCCTTTCATCAACGTTCATCTTTGATAAAATTTTCATATTAGCTTTTTTTTACCTATTCTATTTATTTGTCAGAGAGAGAGAAAGAGAGAGAGAACATGCCCACAAGTGGGGGAGGGGCAGAGAGAGAAGCAGGCTCCCCACCCAGCAGGGAACCCCATGTAGAGACTCAATCCCAGGACCCTAGAATCATGACCTGAGCTGAAGGCAGATGCTTAACCCACTGAGCCACCCAGACATCACTTCATATTAGCTTTTTAATCTGCCTAAATCCTAAATATTGGGTCTTCTAAGTGTTGGCATCTTTTGACTGAATGTTCACAAGTGAGTTGATTTTTCCTGGTTACCTATCTGCTGAATAGATTTCAATTGTATCCAGGACATTTTGAGTATTAAGTTTTTGAGAATCTGGGTTACATATATATCTTACAGAGAATATTTAATTTTGTAGCAGGAAGTCAATTCAGTTGGTGTGAGGCCACAAGATTTGACCAGTCTTCTGTGACTTGTGGATTCAAAGCCAATTCCATTTTCGGTCTTCGCAATGCTATTCAAATCTGTCTTATGTGTGCCCCACTCAGTTATGAATCTGGAAACTAGGCAGTTGCCTTTAATGAAATTCAATTCTCAATGTCTTCGGTGTGTTCTTTAGCAGCAGATCAACTCATCTGTTAGGGACCCCAGGCATTCATTAAAAGAAAGTGTGTGTTAGCTTTCCTGAGCTCCTTCCTTCTGGGATCCTCCCAGTATTTTCCAATCCCTTGTGGTACCTTTTTTTCTTTTGGTTTTCTAAGCCAGAAAGCTGGGGATTTATTTATTCAACTGTGGATCTTTAGGAGTTGCACCCGTGCCAGGGCATTTGGTAGGAGGAGAGAGAGAAAAACAAAGGCAATGGGAGTTAGCCTTCCCCTTTTATGGCAAGAGATACTTCAATCCAAGGGCAAGTTGGCCCATTAGAGTTTAGGTGGCTACAGACAGGCCTTTGATGTTGCCGCTGCTCCTACTAGCAAACCATTTTCTTCCTCCCCAAGCCTAAACTAGAGGGCTTCCCTGGGTGTTCCCTGTGTCTGTGCTAATGCCCACTTCTTTCTTGCAGTTTGTTCTGAACGTGGGCCAGGGGACACTGAAGGATAAAAGAAAGGGTCAACATCACCAGTTTGGTGGCGCTTTGTATTATGGTCCTCTTCTCTTATCTACCTGCCACCATTTACTGCTTAGAGTTCTCAAAGAACTGCTCCATGAGTATTGTTCAGGTTTCATAGATTATTGCATCTTACAGAACACCAGAAATCCTAGGTTGATGATTTTTTGATTCATGATTACACATAGGTAAAAGTAGAGTCAAACCTGGGGTTCTGGGGCACCTGGGTGGCTCAGTGGGTTAAGCCGCTGCCTTCAGCTCAGGTCATGATCCCAGGATCCTGGGATCGAGCCCCACGTCGGGCTTTCTGCTCAGCAGGGAGCCTGCTTTCCTTCCTCTCTCTGCCTGCCTCTCTGCCTACTTGTGATCTCTGTCAAATAAATAAATAAAATCTTTAAAAAAAAAAAAAACAAAAAACCTGGGGTTCTATTCCCAGGAAAGGAATAGGGTAGCCAGCATAATTATGTAACAAGAAGATTCACATCACCAAACCAGAATATCTTTTCACTGAGTTAGTCAACTGGGATATTAATGTGAAAGGTATTATATGAAAATGATATAACTTTTATTTTTTAATTTAATGTTGGTTCCAGGACTTTATATTCTTACATAGTTCATTATAGTCTGACTCCTATTTCCAAGAGTTATAAATTAATTCACTTTTGGATTATTTTTCTTTTTATTGTTTTTTAAGATTTTATTTATTTATTTGACAGACAGAGATCACAAGTACGGAGAGAGGCAGGTGGGGTTGGGGGGGAAGCAGGCTCCCCACCAAGTAGAGAGACCGATGCAGGGCTCAATCCAGGACCCTGAGATCATGACCCGAGCCAGAGGCAGCGTCTTAATCCACTGAGCCAACCAGGTGCCCCAAGATTATTTTTCTTAAATACAGTCCTCTTCATGTCTCTCTATCTCTTCATGTGTTACATTGACTAGATATTCAGTATCATTTATGAAAATATTTCCATTATTCCCTGTCAACTGATTCTGTTTACCCAACCCCAGAAGAATTATTTGCTTATTGAGCAGGCAAAAATTGATTTTTCACAGCAATTTTCATATTTCTTTTTTCTGAGATTATTCATCAGTACAAACTGTTTTGCTCAAAAAATATGTGCTATTTCCAATAACATTTGGGAAAAGTTCTATCCTGTCAGAAAGATTCCTGTTATGTTGCCTTCTATCAACTCAGTTTTCTTATTGTTTGAACCGTGGAGCTGCCTTACATAACTACTTTTGAGCACTGTTATTCTCCACTTAAGAAAGGATATCTGGGGGCGCCTGGGTGGCTCAGTGGATTAAAGCCTCTGCCTTCGGCTCAGGTCATGATCTCAGGGTCCTGGGATCGAGCCCCACATCGGCCTCTCTGCTCAGCAGGGAGCCTGCTTCCTCCTCTCTCTCTCTGCCTGCCTCTCCATCTACTTGTGATCTCTATCTTTAAAAAAAAAAAAAAAAAAAAAGAAAGGATATCTGTTGGTGTGTACCTCTCCATGTATCCTATCCTCACATCTGAACATTTCCTTTCTCTGTCAGGGATATTCCAGTAAACCCTCTGTTTTGTTTTACTGTATCCATACATAAAGCTGCATTTTTTTAGGATGGAGTGGCAAGAAGGGTTCTTAGTAAATTTCAGCATTCTCTCTGACAGGTAATCTTTCATTGCCTTATCCAAGGGCAGAGGAAGGGTTAATAAACATCTGGCCTCAGGGAAGCCTGAATATTTGTCTCTTGCTTCTTAGTTCCTCTCCTTGCAACAATAACTCAAGGAACTGTTAGGAATTTACCCAAACTAGATGGGGAAAGGGTGAATCTGTCCCAGAATGGAGACAAATTCCCTAACTTCATTTTTGAAATTGTTATAGAGTAATGAGTAGCCTTTACAGATGAGATAGGACAAATGATGGGTCTGACTAGCTAGGTATAAAAGGTGAAAGTATACCAGGTTGGTCATACTCACATAGCCACCTTTGAATGCATGTCCTCAGTCAGAAAGACTGCATCATCATGACTGAGTAGGGAGACTCAGGAGACCTCTACTCTGCTTGTATGCTGTGTGTTTCCTGTTCTGCATCTTTTCTTAAAACTTCATAAACTTGGTGCAAGCTAACCTACGAAGTACTGTCAGCCTGATGTCAATATCAAACCAAATCCAAGAGGATTACTGCTAGTAACACAGAGCTGCTATCACAGCATATCAGTTATCTTTTGTTTTCACAGCTAAGTTCTCCTCATTTTGCATTTTTTTTAAGATTTTATTTATTTATTTGACAGACAGAGATCACATGTAGGCAGAGAGGCAGGCAGAGAGAGAGGAAGGGAAGCAGGCTCCCTGCCGAGCAGAGAGCCCGATGCGGGGCTTGATCCCAGGACCCTGGGATCATGACCGGAGCCAAATGCAGAGGCTTTAACCCACTGAGCCACCCAGGCGCCCCTCATTTTGCATTTTTAAAAAAGTCATAGAGGTAATCAGGATAAGTGGATGAGGTATTCAATTTTTAGTTCCTATTCACCTGGAAATTGTGTTTGATTTTGAGAGAAACCTGATAAACATTGTATATTTGCCAATATTTCCTCAGTATTTTCTTCCGAACTTGGAAAAACTGAGCAAATTGTTATTGAAATAACTTTTGTCCAAAACTTTGTAGCATTAGAAATTGGTAGGTATCGTGGTCTGATTTCACAAGTATTTTGCCATTTCTTTGCATCTGAATAATATTTTCTAAAAATACTTAAAATGCTACCTAAGGAGTTAAAATATCATAGAAGAATTCACCATTTTACATTTGTAACATGTGAACTTGTTCTCCTACAATTCATTGTCATGATAAATTATTAGTTTTGATCTCATGATAGGATGCGTGATCAAATTTAATGTTTCAAACATGAATAATAAATAATTAAACTTAAATTATAAAATAGTTGTACAATTTAAAAAATAACTTGCAGCACTACTACCTGCAACGTGAAGAATTAGGAATTCTGATATATTCTCCAAGGACAGAAAACACTCAAATACAGGAAAACGCCAACAAGATATATGGTAACTCACTACGGAGTTCAACAGATTATATGAAGTATCAAAGAACACAGAAAATTAAGATAAGCTACAACTTAAAAATAAGACTTAAAAAGCAAGCTTTGGTGCCACTACAATTCTAAAGTCAAGCTAGTACAGGGGATCCAGAACATTCCAGATTAAAAGACCCCAAGGGAAACAGTAAACAAGGGCTTGTGCTAGAACAAAACATAGACTCTGAACTACAAATTCATGAACAAGGCCAGGACCCTTTAGCTGTCTTAATTTCAATGAAGGTATAAATTAGGGAGAAAAACTCTCTGTCATAAAAGGAATTGATGAAGACAATTCAGTTTCTGCTCCTCCTCTTTGTGGTACAAAATAGTCTCCTTAAAATTTGTAACCATAGGCCTGTTGTTTCATGTTTCTGGATTTTGAATTTACATTCTCACCTAAATTTGAGCTCCCTGCTAGGAGAAATCAAATTAAAATATTTCCAGGCTGGTGGCATACCCCGACATCACTCAGAAGAAATTAAATATTCTTTTCTGGGGGGAAAAAAAAATCCAATTCATTCAAGATTCCCCAGTGGTATTCTGTTAAATATGAATTCACAATAAAATACGGGAGGAAATTTTAAAAAACCTATTATAACTAAAGGTCCTAGCAGAAAGAAAAAATCAAGAAATTTCTAGGAGATTTACTTCTTTCACACACATACATTTGTTAATCCAACCTAGTGAAATTCAGTGTAATCAAAGACAAAGGGAATATCTAAAATAAGCCAGAGATAAAAATCAGATAATATCAAGGAAGTAGAAATTAAATAACAGATTTCCCTTTTTTTTTTTTTTTAAGATTTTGTTTATTTGACAGAGAGAAACAGAGAGAGAGGGAACACAAGCAGTGGGAGAGGGAGAGAGAGAAGGTGGCTCCCCACCCAGCAGGGATCCCTATGTGGGACTCCATCACGGGACCCCAGAATCATGACCTGAGCGGAAGGCAGACATTTATATGACTGAGCCACCCAGGCACCCCAACAACAGATTTTTCTAATGTCCATAATGATACAGACATTATTATTTTTAATGTGTTTAGAGGAACTCTTTTTCTAGATTTATGAACTCGAGATAAATGAGGAAAAGATGTCTTCATACAACAACTAAAGATTTTACAGCCAAAAACCTAGTAGAAAACTTTTTTAAAAGGAAACTATCCCAGATATATAAGGTACAAGAATAAAAAAGGCAGAATTTTAGGTATTTTGTAGAGAGCAAAATGGAGTTTCTCATGTCAAGAAGGAGACTGTGTCAACCAATGACACAAGCAGGTAACGTAGTGAAGCCAGGAGAAATGGGGGGACCAGGGTCAGCTGACACCCCAGAACATATAAGGAGCAGAACCAGAGGAGGTCTGCGGAGACCCAACACTGATTAAATCTCTTTAAAAAGGGAAGGATTTTGGCAGCGAACAGTCAGAATTTTCAGATTGGATCCCTCTATGTCACCACTTAAAAAGGCAACTGCCGGGGAAGGCTGTGCCTAATTAATCTCCGAACAGAATGGAGATCCTTCCCTGCTCGCACATCAGAAGCAGTAAGTGCCCAGAGCTGACCAGGACAGGACCCAAGCCTTATCTCAAGTACCCTCCCACAAACTGACTTTGCCTTGGTTCATTTACTTACTGCACCCTTCTGTTAACCTGTTTGTTGTGTGGCTTGTCTTCTGCCCTGCTTTGTGTGCTGTGTAAGAAGTCAAATTTAATCACATGTTGAATTGTCATTGAGTTTGGAATCCTGAACCTGCTTTATCCTTGTGATTAACTTTGCTTTATGATTGAATAAAGCCGACATAGTGGAAAGACACAACTCGTGTGTGCGACTTCACAGCGTGCTCATGACATATTTAATTCAACTTAAAGATATAACATCTATATAATACGAGAATAATAATTTGTACGGTTAGTGACAATAGTTTAAGAAAGTTCTAGGGCAGTGAATAACATTACTTTATAATCAAGGTCTCTGATATTAATTAGAACACTTCAAGCTCATTGTTTGATTCAAGAGAATGACAAAGAAATGGTTTAAATTCTGATATTGTTTCAATAGGCTTGGTAAGTTTGGATGTAAAATTTCAAGACCAGCAATACTCACACAAAGACACACACACAAAGAACAGAATGTCTTGCTCTCAAACTAATAGAAGAAAACCAGGCTGAAGATTGCAAACCAAACTTGGGTCTCAGGAAAGAAATTTCAAAAAGGGAGCACAGAGACTTCTGATTGCTGGCAAGAGAGAGAAAAAGCAAACACACAAACCGAGCAAAATGAAGACTGAACCGAATGCCAGCATAAAAAATTAGAATCCTAAAAGACATTGCATGTAAGTTAGTAAGTACTGTTTGTACACTCATCCTAGGATCATAGTGATGAGGAAGCAGAGGGCGACTGAGGACAAAGTGCAAACTGACACCCTGTAACACCCCCTACCCCCCCCCCACCCCACACACTGCACCCCTCACTCTTGGGTGGGATATGTGTGACATCCCTCCAGGAAGCTCCCAGCTGCCTTAACGTTCATGACCTCCTAGAGGGAAAAACAACCTTAACTTGACAATGGCAAAGGCCTCCAGTATCTTGCAGGTCCTCTTTAGCATATGAAAGTTCTTTTGAAAACCTCCCTTTTTCCCTACCTCCAACTCCCAAGTGTATAATCACCCACCCCTCACAACTCCAGTGCATCAGGCCTTTCTGCCCACAGGTCCTGTCCTTGTTAACAAAGCCACCATTCTGCACCAAAGACATCTCAAGAATTCTTTCTTTGTCATCAGCTCTGGACCTCACCCCACCAAACCTCACCTATATTCTAAAACTCCCTCAATAGGAAGGTATTATTTTATCATTTCCACGTATGACAAAGGGGAAAAGAAAAACAGTTGAGGAGCTCAAAGAGAAAGTGGCAGAGTGAAAACAGATTATTCTGAAGATGGAAATCCAGTGTTCTGTAAATTCATATTCCACATTATTATTTTTATACCCGAACCATGTATGCATTATATTTTTGGGTTCTCTAAAGATACAAGAGGGAAAAAAAAGAACATTTGCTAAATTCACAGTATATACAAGACAATGTCCCAAACTCATGTCAGTCTTCCTGTGTCATTTCTACACAAACAGTCTGAATTATTATTTTCAGTTTGCAAATGATTCAGAGTAGAAGTAATTTTCAAATTGGTGAAGCCAGTATTCAGTACTAGAGATCATTCTGAATCCAAAACCTTAATTTACTACAACATACTACCTAAATAAGAGCAGCTGAAAGTACAAATAACTGGTCAATGCTAACATAAATACGGAATAACAAATTTCCTTATTTTGTTAAAGTCTATTAATGGAATTTTTAATGAAGAGGATAATATTTCCCTAAACCATTTCTCCTTATCTATTAGAATTTTATCCATACAAATGATAATATATCTTCTTATTTCACCAGTTATGATTGTCCCAGCCAATACATAGAAGTCTAATATAAGTAATGTCTACCAATTTTTATTGCTAACAAAGACTTTTTATTTTAAATTAATGTGTGCATTTCAATATATGTGTTGCAAACATGCCTCATATGGACAAGAATTTTAAGAACATAATTTCTGTAGAAACTATTTAAAAAATAATACTGTGAACTTGTTGAGTCTGTTAAGAAAGGACAGCTGCACATTCAGGGTCCTGGAAGGGGGCCCATTAAGTGTGAATTCAAAAGGCAACCAACGGGTTTATTGTCATTTATTTGTGAGAGAACAGTCATTGGTTTGACATGCTGAAGTCAGCCTCAGGGGGAGGCGACTTTGTTCAACAACTGTCAGACAGAAAAAATTATTCCCCACTCTCTTGATAGGGAGTCAAGGAGAACTTTGAGATAACCGCTTATGGATATAAATAATGTGCTGGACAACAGTGTGGGGGTTACCAGGTACTGATAAAAAGAAGCAAATTTCTTTTATTCTTACACCACTAAAAATTGTGCTTCAAAATTTAACAAATGTGTGACTACTCACTTTTCCCAATGGATGAGAAGCATTTTACCCCAGCACCGAGTTTGCTTACGTTTTGCTTTGTGGTCTATAATAGCATCTCTTTAACCAAATATTTAGCCACTTTCAAAAGTTAGTTAATTATTTTCTTAAGGAAATAAATGTGGTACTCTATTAAAAGTTAAAAAACAAAACAAAGCAACACTGACTCTAACAGTAAGCATTAGAAACATTTTAAAACCTTACACACAATATTTTTCTTGGGTGAAATATCACATCCATACTTCTTTCTTTCTTTTTTTTTTTTAAGATTTTATTTATTTATTTGACAGGCGGAGATCACAAGTAGGCAGAAAGGCAGGCAGAGAGAGAAGGGGAAGCAGGCTCCCTGCTGAGCAGAAAACCAGATGATGCTAGGCTCAATCCCAGGACCCTGAGATCATGACCTGAGCGGAAGGCAGAGGCTTAACCCATTGAGCCACCCAGGCGCCCTATACCTATTTCTTATATATGATGTTGTTGTACTTCAAGAAAGATAAAATGAAAGCCTTTTAGATCCTGATCACAGCATGTAAAAACAAACAAGCAAACGAAAAACATCAAAAGGACAGGCGTTTGTCTTTTGAGAATAGACTTAAACGATGTAGATTGCAGACTGAAATGATAAAAGCTATGACGTTGATGATGGAGTGAGTTTGCAATTAGGAGAATTATATATTTGAACTGAATTCAGTTAAAA
The DNA here is from genome assembly GCF_963455335.1 of Martes martes. Classification (NCBI taxonomy): domain Eukaryota; kingdom Metazoa; phylum Chordata; class Mammalia; order Carnivora; family Mustelidae; genus Martes; species Martes martes. The sequence continues at coordinate 17,253,002 of NC_137890.1, forward strand.
AGAAACTCCTTTGAACCAAAAGAGAAGAAAAATTGAAGGCAAATAAAAGGAACATATTATTCAACATAGTATAATTTTATGAAATTTAGTTTTCTAGTCAGAATTGATACAGTTTGAATTTATTACATATTAACAAGATTTAGGGAATGCCTTGAATAGACGTGACAATGGCATAATCAAAAAATGGATGGTTTGAGACTGCACTGCTTAATTTTTAGGATAATGTTCAGGAAAACAACACATTTCTACTATCTATGTCTTGGTGCCTGTTAAAAGAAAAATGTTGAGTGGAATAACCCACACAGTTGGCCAAGAACACTAATTCTAATATTCCATTATTGTGTTTTCATGGAAGCCTATTTATCTAGAAGTGGTCAGAAGGAACATGCTTTTCTTGTATGTTGAGAAAATCTGTTTTTACACGATCATATTAATCAAAAAGACTTCAGCATAAAAGTCACTTCATAACATGTATAAAACATTAAAATATGTATTAATTATAGATTTTAAAAATACATTAGGTTTAGAAGTATACTCAGTTGCTGTTTCTTTATCAGGTCATATTTTTGTGAGTTTGAAGTCTAAAAATCACATCTCTTTTCTGAATAGCTTGTGATTCTGTAGGACCTTTCAAACCAACTTAGAATAGTACTTCATCTATCAAGGACATCTCAAATATTTTTCAAGTTAACATTTTAATTAATATGGATCTCATAATAAACCATTAGCGTAAGTTTACTCCTAAAATAATCTGTAGTTGAGTAGACTTCTCCTGACAAGAAAACATAATAATTTCTGATTTATCATGAAGTAGAAATGTAGTTCCACAAATGAATGAGACTGAATCATTTGTTCAACCGCCTTCTATAGCCTTACCACGCAATAAGGTTACCTAATTGTTCCCTGTATAGCTTTTTAATGCTCCTTTCATGCTAATAAGAGCAAAGATTTCCAATAAATTTTACATCAACCAAAAGCAGGATGGCCATTACATTTGTGATAATTTATTGGACTACTATTTATACTATTATGGATTCAACCTAAAACTCTTCCTGGTCAATCATTCTTTTATTTTTTTTTTATATTTATTTATTTATTTATTTATTTATTTATTTATTTATTTGACAGAGAGAGAGAGAGAGAGAAAGAGAGAGTGAGAGATCACAAGCAGGCAGACAGGCAAGCAGAGAGAAAGAGGGAAGCAGGCTCCCCGCCAAGCAGAGAGCCTGATGCGGGGCTCAATCCCAGGACCCTGAGATCACAAGCTGGGCTGAAGGCAGAGGCTTAACCCACTGAGCCACCCAGGCGCCCCCAGTCAATCATTCTTAAGTCATTTTTTATTTTATCTACAATATGGTTAATTCTTTCTTATGTCTCTATTTTAACTAAATATATATAACATTAGAACTGATCATAGAAATGAACGGGTGAAAGATGCTTCATAATTTACAAAGCACTTTTATGTGTGAGCTACTGTGACCCTAAAAAGCCCACAGGGACAGGCATTATTTACATGTTTATTTGGGAGCTAATACAAAGGTATTTAAAAGGACATAGCAAGTGGCTGAACTAGTCTTCTACATCTGAACCCTGTGGAAATACTTAATGTTCCTCTATAAATTATACACAGATGCAAGGGAAATCCTTCTTGTGAGGTCCCATTTTGGGGCCTGTAAATTAATCATCTGCTCATGTATTTGAAAAAAAAATAATATCCAAAAATGTGCAAGGCAATGATTTGGAGATTAAAGAAGCTAAAAAGATTATTTATATATATATAATACATATATATAATATATATATTTCCATTATATATATATATATATAATGGAAAAAGTCAGAGTCTAGAGGTTAACTGGAGTTTGCTATAGGAATTCAGAAAAAATTATTAACAATTCAGCCTGGAGAGTTCAGAAAATAACGCACCAGAAAGTTGAATTGGCCGTTAAAGATAAATAAGAATGCACCAGAAGAATGTAAAAAAAGAGAAAGAGAGAGAGAGAGAGAGAGAGAGAACAACATTTCAGGAAAAGGATCAGCATGCTGAAAAATAAAAACTTACTTTTACTTATGCTACTTAGGAACTAACTCATCGTAAAGAAATTTAAAAAATAATTTACAAGCTGGCCAAGAAACTTATCCTAAATTATCCCCCTTTTGTTTTTTTCTGAATTTGAAATATCATCTTCCTTTATGGTTTGCATGTTCAGCTGAGAGTTCCTGCCTTGTCAATTAGTAAATCAGACTTTCCGCTCAACCCTATATACCTTTCAGGTATTGCCAATATTTTGTGTTTCCAGACAAACAAACAAAATCCCATGTAATATTTACTCATCCATACTGTAGGGAATGTAGAGAGAGCAAATTAATATTCCAAGTTCTTCTGAAAGAAGTTATTGCAAGCTCTCGATGATTTTTCTAGAACACCCACGCCTCAGGTATACATGCAGGCGGCTCCCTTACTTCCTTTAGATATCTGCTCTAGTGTCCACATTTGGTGACACTGTCCCTGTCTCTCAGATAAAACAACACCAACACCCCATCCCACACCACACTCTCTAGCCACATTACCTTGCCTAATTCTTTCCTAAGAATTCTAATTCTAATTCTAATCATCACTAAGATCTGACACATTATACTGAACCATTTTCTTGTTTGTGTTCTACCACCTCCCTACTAGAACAGAAACCCTGAGGGGAGAGAATCAGTCAGTTGCATCATCTGTGTAATACCCCAAATATATGTAGTATAATTAGGTAAGTGAATGGACCTAAGTACATAGAATGCACAAGGAAATGAAAGGTATTTAAAATAATAATAACTATTATTACTACTATTCAGTGGTCAAAAAAAAATTTTTTTTTTTTTTTTTGGTCATTTCAGAGTTCAGTAGTAGTCTAGGCACCTTGAATTTCACTTGATTACATGAACTGTCAAACAGGAAAAAAAGAAGAACTGATTAAATTGTAAGTGTGCTGACTTGTTTACAAATAACAAAGGTATATCAATATTAATGTGAATGTCTGGGAAATTGTCTATAGCTGTGACTAAACTTTAAATGGCCCCCTCAAAATGGACTTTTTCAAAAAGTCGTTCTTAATCTTTCATCTGTTAATAGCTGCATTTTTCTCCAGCCTTTCGATGCTATTTCTACATCGGTGCATTTATCCACAGCAGCATGGAAAGTGTTCTAGAGGGCAGTTCCACAAGCAGAATTAATTTCAGCTGATTTTGCTTTCAAAGCCCCAATCATCATGAATCAGGCGAGATGGGATGCCTGCAGGAGCCCACAACCTATGACACAGTCTCACTGTGAATTTTGAGCATATGCACTGTAAACACTAGATTTTATAACATTGTATCTCCTGTCTGGCTTTGAATGTGTTCTGCCCTGCAGGACTATTAGCAAACAACAAAAATGTTTGCACTTCACAAGCCAAGGGATAACTCACCTACTTAAATAGACCTTCCCTTTGGACATGGGGAAAAAAAAAAAAAATGTCAGCAGTCAAGCAGGTAAAGTATCAGCATGCAATGCAAGGAAGTGATTTCAACAATATACACTTAGAACCAATACTACTTTCCCCATCACTGCCTGGAATGTATGTAATTCAATTAACTTTGGTGGCATTTTAGAAAGTGGTTCTGAGGTGAGCACTGGATAGGATCTACTTACATTCCATCATGGAAAAGTGGTACATAAATCTAAGTCTTTCAATAAAATTATGCTTTAATACTAATTAGTTTGAAAATTTGGGGGCTGTTTAATAAGTTTGCTATCTTTAAATAACAGTGATTGATAGTCACACGGGGGAAAAGAGTAGGGTTTTCACGTGAGGCTTGATATTGGGTTGAATTCACAGCATACATATGCAGACACACACATTTATATATTCCTATATAAACATATATGCACATGTATTTCAGTGCGCAAGATGCATGTGTCTGTTTTTTTAGGTAAAATATGTGGGTAGAACCTTTTATTTAGGTCTAATATATAGATAGAAAAGTGCAAATATTACAGGTGTATACTTTGATGTGTTTTCACAAACTGTATACCTCTTAATGTGACCCACATCAAAAAACACAAGTTTACACATCCTCAAAATTTCTTTCATATTCCTTTCCAGGTAGCAATCCTTACCTTCTCCCCAACAAAGGTATCCATTATCCTGACCTCAGCAGGATAGGTCATTTTTTGTTTGTTTTTCTTTTTTTGTATAAAGTCCATTTTTGAAATCATGATTTTCTGCACAAGAAAGCAGCACGGTATGACCAAAAGCTGTTTACAACTCTACACAAGCTATTTTGGCCCTGAGATACTGTTATAATCACTGTGATTAGTCTAAGAATTAATTTAATGTATGTCAAAGCACAACAAAATTGTATGCACAATCAAATGCAGACTCTATTATGATTCATGTTCTTTTTAATAGTCTCTCCAGTGAAGCTAAATTACTAGTGGATCTATTTTTCTTAAAATTTTGTTTATGGCCAATAAGCAAATATGTAATAAAAGATAATATTTATGCAAAAACATGCACACTCTGAGGTCAGGGACTGTGTCTTATTCATCTCTGTACTTTCTAGTGATAAGATGTAAGCATTTACAATAAAATAAAAGGCACTAAAACAAAACATCTAAATGGATGAGCAAGTGATACTAGAATCACATTGAGGAGACAATGTCAATTTTACCACATCATGGGTGAGACAGAGCAATAGCTTTTCATGTTCAGTGAATACTTTGTGCCCAGAATTTACTCTAAGTATAATTTATGGTTAGCAATAAAGATAAATTTATGCAATCATCAGAATAAATTCACAAAGTGGGCATTATTATTACCACCCCCATTTTAGAGATGCGTACATAGGTCACAGAGTTACTAAGAAAACATAACTAGTGGGGCGCCTGGGTGGCTCAGTGGGTTAAAGCCTCTGCCTTCGGCTCAGGTCATGATCCCAGGATCCTGGGCTCTGCTCAGCAGGGAGCCTGCTTCCCTTCCTCTCTCTCTGTCTGCCTCTCTGCCTACTTGTGATTTCTGTCTGTCAAATAAATAAATAAAAAATCTTAAAAAAAAAAAAAAGAAAGAAAACATAACTAGTAATAGTGGACCTAGAATTCTGTCCCTACAGCCTGCCTCTCAAGCTTAAATTAAACTCAACTACCCTCTACAAACATCTTTATTGGATACCTTCGAAAAAGAGGAAGATAAGATTGATGATGTTGGCGTGGATAAATAATAAGACATTACGCTCTTTTATTTTTTTTTTAAGATTTTATTTATTTATTTGAGAGAGAGAGCATGAAGAGGCAGGAGAAGCAGAGGGAGGGGGAGAGAAAATCTCAAGCAGACCCCATGCTGAGTGCAGAGCCCCACCTAGGGCTTGATCCCATGACTGTGAGATCATGACCTGGGCCAAAATCAAGAGTCAGACACTCAACCGACTGAGCCACCCCAGGAGTCCCATTACCATGCTCTTGTAGAGTAAAATTTACACTTCAGATCACATTTGTATCACATTAACTTTTTCCTCCTAACTACATTATGTTAGGTAAGAATAATGCTGTCTCAAGGGCCATTGTGTGTTATTAGAAACAAATAAAAATATAAAAAACAGAAACATAAACATTCTAAGTAACTGTCAAGATTAAGCAACTAAAGAGAAAAAGGAACACAGCTCTGGCAACAAAACCTTTAGCATAAATAATCTGTAGTTCCCTGTGCTGGGTTTAGATGCTTGCATGGAACCTGGTTTTGAGGTCAGGTTCTGCCCCCCAAAATGCCTCAGAAGTAAGTATTTTCACTGTTGGATGATGAAAATCATGGCTCTCTAAAAGTTTTTCACTCGTTGAAATGTATGAGGCTCATTTTTGAAAGAAGTAGCCAATTCTATAATCACACCATCGTATCTGTAATTTATTATCCAATTTTAAAATGGTACATCATGACATGTCTTGGTGAATTATGACAAAGCAATTTCAGAAACAACTAAGTATATAAACAGTCTTCTGATTGCAAAATCCCTTCAGACTCTGGTAATCCCTATTACAAGTGGCCCCATTGCCTTCTCTAGCAATCACTAGATTCTCAGCCGTACCAGTGGTCTCTTGGAAAAAAAAAAACTAGTTTCTGGGGCACTTAGGTGGCTCAGTGGGTTAAAGCCTCTGCCTTCGGCTCAGGTCATGATCTCAGGGTCCTGGGATCAAGCCCCGCATCAGGCCCTCTGCTCAGTGGGGGGGCTGCTTCCTCCTCTCTCTCTCTCTCTCTCTCTCTCTGCCTGCCTCTCTGCTTACTTGTGATCTCTGTCTGTCAAATAAATAATTAAAATCTTAAAAAAAAAAAGAAAGAAAGAAAACTAGTTTCTTACCTTGGGAGATTCTTCATCGTCTGCCAAGCATTCTGCTAACTACCCAGAGATGATAAACAAAAATGCCAATGCACAAAAGCAGTGATGTCCAGTGAGACTTTTTAAAATGATACAAATATCCCATGACTGTGCTAATAGAATAGCCACTCACCACATGGTGACTATGGAGCCATTGATATAGGGTTGATGTCACTGAATTTTTATTTTTATTTTAATTAACTTTAAATTTAAATAGCCACATGTGACTAGCAATCAGCACAGCACTAACCATATTATGAATTAAGCATTAATCGGTATCTCCCCATTCTTACTGTCCCCCTCCCCGTAAGTAACCAAACACTTCTAAATTGTCAAAAAAACAAATCTAAAGTTAAGATGGATTTTGGAGGTTTGGAACTAAGACCTATTACTTTCCAATTTGATTCCCACTTTCCAGTTCCTCATGTCAACAAAGCGAACATAAATATTTTATTTTTGAGAAGGAGCCAGAAATTTATGGGTTTTTTTCTTTACTTGAAAATTGCCACCTTTTTAAAAGCATGTCCTATGCAGTTTATGTTTTATAAAGTTTAAATCCTAATTACTCTTTAATGTATATAATTATAATTAAAGTATAGTGATATGAAGTAAAAAAGCCTCATCTAAAGATAGGACAGAAATATCTTTTCTCAGTGCACTATCTCATGGAGGCAGTCCAGAATAAGCTTTGTTCTCATTGAGATCTATCTATCAGTGTTGCCTGACAGCCTTTATAATTTAATCAGGGATTATCATGTTAATCAGCATTAAGTGTTTTGATTATACTGATACATTCCAACATAGATAAGACATTCAAGTTGTAGTGAGACAGTACAAAATGTGATGGGGCATTTGGCAGTTAACTTTTATTTATCATCAACCTGAGGAATCTAGATCATTCAGACCTCCAAGTGAATTTTTCATCCTGAATGATCCATAATTGCTGCCTTACATTAGTCAATCTAATAACTACATAGGTTTTAAAGATTTTATTTATTTATTTGAGAAAGAGACATTGAGAGAGAGCATGAGAGAGCAAAAGGTCAGAGGGAAAAGCAGACTCCCCGTGGAGCTAGGAGCCTGAAGTGGGACTCGATCCTGGTACTCCAGGATCACGACCTGGCCTGAAGACAATTGCTTAACCAACTGAGCCCCCCAGGCACCCTAACTACGTAGGTTTTAAATGACCTTTTTCACTTTACCCATTTGTTGTAAGGTAAGTCTATTACAGTTCCAAATGGTATCACGGTATTCCATCAATTTTTACCATCTAGAAATATATTGATTAACCAGTTAATAAATCTACTTAGGGTTATGGCTCAATTAGTTTGCCTAATTCTGCTGTAGTTAACTATGACTGAAACAGGAGAAATATAGGAAGTGATTTCTTTTGCTCCTTATAAACTTGTGATGTGGTCTTGGAGAGAACCTTGAAAATAACAACTTTAAAGAAATAAATAAAAACAATTTTAAAAATGAGAGAAAAAGAACTTTTTTATGAGACCAAGGACCATACTTTTATTTTTCTCTCACCTTATTTCCAGGGCTTATTTTGGACTCTGGTAACTAAGCACTCAAAGCATTTATTGAATAGATGTTAAATGAAGAAGCATTTAATTAAAATGATCCTACCTAAAATTTTAACTTCCTACAGTACCATGAACATTAGATCACCCATCTATTAAGAAACAACAAACACAATCAAAAATTATAAACTATTTACACAAGTTTACAGTGTTAGAAACTTTCTTGGCTTAGCCTTCACCAAAATTCCAGAACTCCTTTCCCATTTCATTCCTCTGTTCTCTATAACATTTCAGGTTGTGGACCTAGGGTTATAAACCTGACTTTGTCTTCTATATAACCTGCTTTAATTCCTATTGTTCAATGCACCTGAGATGATTCATCCTCCAACATCCCCTTATCTGCATCTCCACATTCATACTGAAGGCACATCTGACCTATAATGTCTAAATTCAATGTCTCCTGTCCTTCTAATGTAGCTTTTCTCATTTTTATTACTCATTTCATTCTTTCTTTCTCATTGAATTAAAAGTTCTTGAGGATGAAACTGTTATTTTTTAATTATTTTATTAATTTATGATTTACTCAGTCAAGAGTTATAGATTAAGTACAATGTTACAGTGGGTAGAATTAGACCTGGTTTCCACTATAGTGGAGCTTGTAACTTAGAATAAAGGTATTAATCAAATAATCACAGAAATGAGCATATAATTACAAACCAAAATTAAATTATATGAAAAAAGTACTTAAAAAAAACAACTGGCCAAAACTGGAAAGAAGGATGTTGTTGAATCTTTCTCTACAAGTAATGCTTGAAAAAAGATAAAGTTAAGGATTTTTATCTTAATTCTAATTTGTGAAAGATTTTACTTATTTATTTGAAAGAGAGCATAAGCAGGGGGAGGGGCAAAGGGAGAAGGAGAACTAGGCTCCCTGTTGATCAGGAAGTGGGACATGAGCTCGATTCCAGAACCCTGGGGTCATGACCTGAGAAAAGGCAGACACTTAACCCACTAAGCCACCCAGTTCTAATTTCAATGACAAGTTGTTCTTCAAAACAAACAAACAGGGGCGCCTGGGTGGCTCAGTGGGTTGAAGCCTCTGCCTTCGGCTCAGGTCATGATCTCAGGGTCCTGGGATCGAGTCCTACATGGGGTTCCCTGCTGAGCGAGGGGCCTGCTTCCTCCTCTCTCTCTGCCTGCCCCTCTGCCTACTTGTGATCTCTGTCTATCAAATAAATAAATAAAATCTTTAAACAAACAAACAAACAAAAAACAAGGAGTTAATGTAACACATTTTTAAGATTAGTCTGGCTACATAATGATGAAAAAAATAATAGAGGTGAATATGAAGCAAAATAGTTGTTAGGAGAAATAGCTGATCATTTTGATGACTGAAAAGCAAGATGATGTTAGATTAAAAAAGAACGGTGGTTGTGGACATGAACCTAAGACAAAGTTGGAATGCATTTTTGAAAAGAAACAATGAGGCTTGCTGATAGATGGGATATGGGGGGCATTGTGGCAGACACCATCTTGGGAGTGTCTCCACGCTCAACTTCCTAGCGACTTCTTATAATCAAAATTTGTTACATAACCTATGTCTCAACATTAATTATACCGCTAGTGCACCTCAATGTCTGCTATATACTCAGTATTTCAACATCAACTACCTATTCAAAATTCATTCCTTTTCAACCCATTTCTTCCAATAGAATTTGCTTTTTTTTTTTTTTTTTAATTTTTTTTTTTGCTAATGACAGATTAATGGATCTTAGAAAGAAAAAGAACCCTTGCCTCAGGCCCGGTACATAGACTGCCTAAAAGTCTGAAATGAGACTAAAATCATCTTCAGTTCTAAGGGGAAATCTGGCTCTTGGCCTCTTTCCATCTTAAAAGCCTACAATTGCCAGTTGGGTCTCTCTCCCTCTATCATTCCCACTCCATTTTGATCATCAAGTATCTTTCTTTGAATCTCCTCACTCCTTCTTTCACTTATAAGCACTCTTGTGATTATATTGGGCCCAACAAGATAATATAGGATAATCTCTCTACCTCACATTCCTTAACTTAATCACATCTGCAGTGTCCTGCTTGCTATGTTAGGCAACATGTTCATAAGTTCTGTGCATGAAGACATGAGTATCTTTGGGGAACGGGCATTTTTTTGCCTATCACAGTGTCCTTCATTCTTAGAATGGAAACATAAGGCTGAGAATAAATTACTCTGTCAACTTGGGACCATGAGACAATAAGCACAAGAAAAAGACAACCTCCAAATGCAAGTTGTAACACTATCTGGTCACTGAAGTGTTATTAGTAGACGGATAACTCAGTAACATAGCGAACTCTCAATTGGTTAAGCCTGCTTATTTGCATTTTTTTTCTTGGAGTCATTCATGGTAACAAAATTTATTTTATATCATGACCCAGTAATGGGCCACAACCTTTATTTTGAAAACCATTGCCCTAAGAATAAGTCTATATTAAGCTTTTTAATTTTAGTTTTCTGTCTTCTCTAGATTATAACGCACATCATTTCAGTTGCGTAAACAAAGTAATGTTCTCATTGAAATTGCTTGTTGGAAAGATAATCTCTGAGCACTGAACTCCATAAAGTTCTTAGAAGCTCCTGAAAATGTCATCAGCTTCTACCTCTAGAAGTCCCCCATCCTTTACATTGAAGACATTGTTTTATCTTACTTTCTCCTTTTGTATTCTTTCTTATGTTTATCCTTCAGCCATCTGACCTCTTATTTTAGTTACACAAAGCATCTTACTTATGAAATCTTTGACCAGGAGCTAGAACAAGAATGCCATTTTACATACATTTTACCTGCTACGCACATGTGCGTAAGGTCTTTGCTTCTCAACTATACTTTCTCAATGAATTTTCTTTATAAGTGTAAATAATTGTCACATGGATGAAGTGACTCCTTTCCCATAATATGCCAACACCATCTGGTGCAAATCCCCAGCCTTGCATCTTCTGCGGGGTTACTTATCTTGGATAGTTATCCAGTTTCTTTCCTGCATCATTCATTTTTTTTTTTCTTTCTACTTTATTACCTCCTAAAGCTTTGTTTCTTTACACCTATCAAAAGAATACGACCAAAGATGAGGAGGAGGAGGAGGAGGAGGCAGAGGAGGAGAGATTAATTACACATGGCTCTCCAGCTCTGCTCCAGTTCTCTGCTATCCTTAAGAGAACCAAGATGCCCTTCAATGGATGAATGGATAAGGAAGATGTGGTCCATATACACTATGGAGTATTATGCCTCCATCAGAAAGGATGAATACCCAACTTTTGTATCAATATGGATGGGATTGGAAGAGATTATGCTGAGCGAAATAAGTCAAGCAGAGAGAGTCAATTATCATATGGTTTCACTTATTTGTGGAGCATAACAAATAACATGGAGGACAAGGGGAGATGGAGAGGAGAAGGGAGTTGAGGGAAATTGGGAGGGGAGGTGAACCATGAGAGACTATGGACTCTGAAAAACAACCTGAGGGTTTTGAAGGGGCAGGGGGTGGGAGGTCGGAGGAAACAGGTGGTGGGTATTAGGGAGGGCACAGATTGCATGGAGCACTGGGTGTGGTGAAAAAACAATGAATACTGTTACCCTGAAAAGAAATAAAAAATTAAAAAAAAAAAAGAGTTAAAAGTTCTAGAAAAAGCTATCTATACCCACAGTCTCCACTTCATCACCTCCTTTCTCTTTCCACTACTCTGGTTGGATTCTCATTGTCACTCTTGATTAGTTCATTGTCATGAGCCAACCTTTGTGAAGCCACACGCATCTAAGTCCAATGGTAACTCTTCTGCTTTTGGCGTCCATGAGGATTTAGAGGCATTCAACAATTTATCACTCCCTTCTATGCTAAATTTTTCTCATGACTTCAGAAACCCTATCCTTTCCTTGTTTTTCTTCTAGTCATTGATACTCTCTTATTAATCTCACTTGCTGGCTCCTCAACCCAATCTTGGCAAGGTTCTAGACTCTTTCCTAGATCCCTTATCCTTTTCTATGCACAAATGTAGCCTCTTGAATCCATCTAATCTCTGAGCTTTAACCAACATTTAAAGGAACAGGACTTTTGAGTCTAAATCTCCTTTCTTGAATGTTCTCTGGAACTATAACTTGTTTAAACTACAGACTTGACATCTCTACATAATATGGAATTGTAGAGTCATATTCACATAATATGGAATTGTACAATCTAAAGATAATCTTCTGAGTTACATTTCCTAAGTGGTAAAACTAAAATTGAGAGAGAATGAGGAACTTGCCCAACTTCACACTGCATGTCAAGAGAAGAGTAGAGATGCCTCCAATCCTTACCACAGCTACATGTGATTAGGAAAAAAAAAAAGGTAAGAGAAAGAAGAAAGAAAGAAAGAAAGAAAGAAAGAAAGAAAGAAAGAAAGAAAGAAAGAAAGAAAGAGAAAGAAAGAGGAAGAAAGGAAGGAAGGAAAGCACATGATGCATACATCAAGAACTCAAAACTAAAAGTTTAAGATTCGTTTTTGTTTGTTGGAAAGGTCCAATGTTGGACAAGTCCCACTGAGTAGACTTCTGGAAATCCAAGCCCTGTGGTGAAGTTCATTTTGCTCATGCTGAGTATCACAGCTGAGGCAAAACTACAGTTCTTTTAAGCTCTCCCAAATAATTCAATCTGATTTTTACAGTTCTTTTTTTCTCCTTGCTTACTGTTTTCACTGGACTGGTGCAGGTTTACATGTTTCCCAACCTGTATCTTGCAGTTTATTGATTAAAAACTATCAATGGGATATTAAGTTATGACACAGTTAGGCATAATCACTTAGTAAATAATCACTTCTATAGGTAATCGTCACTCCAGTGGCAAGCTCTCTGTAAATTATCCCATCAAATAGTTGCTGTGCATTCAGAGCTTGCTGAGATGCAGATCATTTATGTAAATTTCCCAATCCTCAAGACTCAAAGCAGATTTCTAAAAAAAAAAATATTTGGATTTACATTATAGCTTCTCAACTGAACTGTCTTCATTGACAAGCCTTTTAAGGATCAAAGAGACACTGCAGCCCTGACACTCAACATTTGGAGGCTTCTATTAACTATTAGAGACTGAATTTTCCACATAACAATTTTTCTCTACTGAGTCTTCATGCACTAATGTTAATCATCAGGATAAACAATTCAAAATGAGATTACAGCTAAAAATTGCAATGGCTAAACAAATTCTCTATGATCATGGGGATGACTCAATTAAAGCAAATTACAGCTAAATTCAGGACAGCAATAAAGGAAACAGGGAAATAACAAGAGAAATTATCTGTATCAAAAACAAAGTTCCAAAGCCAAAATATTTAAGAGTAGTACAAAATGGTTTGGCTCAAGAATATAAAACAAATGCCAACAGTTTACAATTACAATGATCACAAATGCCAGGTACTTCGAATACTTAGCATTCTGCATGCCAGATAGTTTACTAGGGAACACCAATTACATGAATGCAGGCTGTAGAGTGAATGACTACTAGTTTTATTTTCCCCATAGCAATACCCAGCTATAACTCTGCATGCTCTTTCATTCTGGTCACCTCTAGAGAGCCTTTATTATAAGGCCTCACAGGACTGAAAGACCAGATTTGGTGGACTTAAACTTCATTAAGTTTACAGGACAGATGTGCAAGTATTTTTTTGTGATATTTGTCTTAATGGATATTCTTTGACAAGGCACAGAATTTGGTTATAGAGTTATTTTTATTATAAAAGGAGGATTTTCAGGGAAGAAGCCTAATGCCTTCATTTTATGTTACTAAATTAGACAGAAATGACCATTAGTCTTAGTCAGTTTCCTTCCAAAGAAGGAGAGGGAAAAAGGCATGGTCCTCAGCCTCCTATTCTAGTTGATGACAGACAAAGGAGGGAGGAGAGAATGGGGCAAGGTAGAGAACTTGCTAAGGCCCTACAGGTACATGCCTGGGTTCTTCTGGCAAATACATTCATTTACTCTCAGATATTGAGCTCAGGACAGGACAGAGGGGAGACAGCATTCTAAACAATTTTGGCTTGAAATGGAACTAGGGTATGTAGACGTGTCAGAGAAAAAAAAGACAGAGCCTAAAGTGGCTAAGAGGGTAAAAATTGTTAGAGAACACCAGAGCTGGGTAGTAAAGTGATAAAAATCTTTATTCAGGAATGTTTACAATAAGAGAAAAGAGACCTCAATATAGAACCGCACTCAATTCAGAATATTGCATGGACAAGCAGAGATTTGTAGCCCAGGAGCGTGATGAAGGGTCAGCGGGAAGAAAATCACTAAGAGGAAACATCAGGAGGTAAAGGGATATCCTGGTTAAATAGACTTAAAGGGAATCTGAGGAAGGCCAGAAGATCACATACTACTTGGGGACAGTGCGCCATCCATGTAATCCGCACACTAAGGGGGATGCGTTATTAAGGGTGGGAGGTCCTAGCCACAATGACTCAGCAAGATTCTTGCTACAAGTGGGTGTTTTAGACGTAACAAAAGCAGATGCCAAGGTTGAGGCCCAGAGCTCTTAGAGGAGCCTGACTAGAGTAGTCAAGGGGTGTGGTCATCAGAATTGTTTTCAACAAGGGAGGCAACGAAGTTACCCTACACCTTCACTCCCAAACATTTTCCTTCCATTTTCTCTAAGATATAAAACAATGATTTTCCCACATGATTAAGTATTTTCATCTTTGTGCCAGATAATGTGGATCAAAAAAGGAATTTGTTCATTATTCAACATGTCAGATAAATTTTACCTTCAACTGTTTATTTTCGGCAATACATTTTTGTGTTCTTAGTCTCCGTAGTCTGTGGTTATACTTCATAGTCATGACCGACGACTTAAAGTTGTAGGAAGCACAGTTTCCTACTTCCATTATGACTAGAAAGACATTGCACTGATTTCTTTCATACTCAAAACCAAAATTACTTTCATGACTTCGTGGCAAGGCTTGAACTATGGGCATAATATAGCTTTCCCCTAATCACTGTATATTAGGCTTTTAAACTCAACAATGGAGAATTTTGCCTGAATATATTTGAATAAATTCCCACATTCTTCAAGTCTTCTTCACTTTGTTAAAACAGATCAACCCAGTGTCTTTGGGATGTCTACCATTACAATAGAAAACCTTGACTCCAGATTAGGTTACTCTGAATTATTTTCTAAAGTAACTTAATTTTATGAGATCAGAGTGCACTTATAGTTCACTTTATAGCTATGGAGAATATGTATTTCTAATTTCTACTTGACAGTTTTTTCCCCCATCATAGCAGAGAATTTTAATTCTGTGCCTGAAAAATTATACTGTACAAATTTCCCTCAAAGCCATTTGGTATGAAGTACTGCCCATTAGATGCAAACTGAGCATTTTGAATATATATTATTCATCTCTCAAGGGACAGTCCTTCTCAGTAGATCATAATTTAAACATCTATTACTACTATGATTAATTTGGCTCCTCCCAACCAGTATCTAAAAAAAATGCAAATAGCTACACTAATACAATTATTTGAAGTTTGTATTTTAGAACTTTCTCACTACAAAACCAAATATACAGTAAAGGTTACAGGGCTCTGGCTGACAGACCCTCAGATGGATGGACCTATTACAGTCTATCCAAACAGGAAGGCCAGGTCACTCATTAAACTATGGTCAATAAAAATGGTGAAATGGGTTTTGTCCCAAGGACTGATGGCTGGATAATTTGACAAAAGGACAAAGAAGAATTGTGAAAACCAGAAGATCAATGGCTATTAATTTAAAAGCAACACATATCCTAGAATGAAACAGTTTATGTTGTTATGTAGGATAATTACCATTTTCAATTAGCTGACATTTCACATAGCTCTGGGACTATAGCAAGACAATAACCCTTGGCATCTAATCTCAGCTCTGCCTTTTGTCAATGATCTGGTATTTCTTTGAAGGCAAACCCAATACTTTGTGAGCAATGGTTTTGTCATAAATAGCAAGAAGTGCATAGAGTTCAAAGGAAGTTCAAGTGATATACACACTTAGGCAAAAATATCTCACATGTTAATACTTCCCTGAGCGAGTGAATATTTTTTCCTGGTCATTTCACTAATAAGCATGTGCTTTTAATGCAATAGAGAAGTAATTTTTTGCATTATAGTGATACTATAGAAAAACCAAAGGGGATTAGAAATTCCAATATGCAGATTTCTATCCCATCAGTGTATACATAATTTACATAACTGTTTTCCCTTGCTCTATTGTAAAACTTAAATATTCACTTCCATTTACCTAATTTGTTTGAAATTTGAAAGTATAATAAAATATTATGTGTAGTTTAAAATACATCAGCCATTTCATATTTGAAAAAAAAAAATCTCTAATTTGTCAAGAGAACATGTAATAATATTGAAGGTCATTCATTTTAAAAAGATCTCTCAGGTGCCTGGGTGGCTCAGTGGGTTAAAGCCTCTGCCTTCGGCTCAGGTCATGATCCCAGGGTCCTGGGATGGAGCCCCGCGTCTGGCTCTCTACTCAGCGGGGAGCCTGCTTTTCCCTCTCTCTCTCTGCCTGCCTCTCTGCCTACTTGTGATCTCTGTCAAATAAATAAATAAAATCTTAAAAAAAAAAAAAAAGAAAGAAAGAAAGAAAAGAAAAAGAAAAAGATCTTCAGCCAGAGAACCAGGCCATTGGTGCAGAGACACAGGTCTGATTCTAGTCTGTTCTAGGACCCATGTGATATGTTCTTAGTTACTAAGGCCCCTACCAAACACAAGACATAGATTACAAAGACAGACCTGGGGAGAAACAAGTAAGAGAATGTAAATTAACATGTCAGCCAATCACTCCTGAAACACAAAACTCAAAGTCCACATCTCACTTATGGTCATTGATCAGTGACATCATCTCTGTATGTGAGACGTACTGAGACATTAGCAATAACTGAAAATAGAGGATTTCAGATATATCTTAAACATTTTGGATGTCCCAGAGATCTAGATAATGGAAGAAACCACGTGGTATCTTCTTTTCAGACCACAATCCTGAGAATCTAGATCTACTGCTCTACTCTATATTGTATTTTTTAGAAACATCATGGATATCTATTTTTGATAGTTTTTTTTCTTAATTAGTCAAATGATCATTAATGTTTTATATTAGCTTTTCTACTTGGTGCTATGGTCTAAATGTTTATGTCTCTGTAAAATTCATATGTTGAAGTTCTAACTCCAGAATGATGGTGTCAGGATGTGGGGTTTCAGGGAGGTGATCAGGTCATGAGGGTGGAATTCTCAGGAATGGAATTAATCCTTTTATAAAAGAGATCCCATAGAGCAACCTAACTTGTCCTACTATGGGGACTCAGAGTGAAAAGACAATTGCCTAGGAAAAAGGCCTCACAAGATATCAAATATACCACTGCCTTGGATCTTGGACTTTCAGCCTTCAGAACGGTGAGAAGTACATTTCTATTGTGTATAAACCACTGAGTTAACATTACATTTTATAGCAGCCTGAATGGACTAAGACAGATACCAAGTGGAATTGTCTAGGAATGAAAAGCCGGTCATAAATAAGATGCTTTCCAACTGCATCTCTTTATTCACACAAAACTTCTGAATTACCCTATTATTTTATATGCTTCTTAAGATTTTAATTTCACACCCTTCCGAGTCATGATTGTATTGTCAATTAAGTATGCCATTAACAAAATTGGAGACTCCTCACACATAACACTGTGGTACAAGTTAAATTAATACCATCTTGATGATGTCTAAAATGCTTCCACTTACAAGACCTGTCATACCACAGCCTGGGGAGCTGATGCTTATTTGCCCCTTTGGACTCATCTACAAAATGATACCAAAGTAAAATCATGTGAAGTCAAAGAATTAAATGTCTGTTAAACCTTTTGTGTGTTGGGGGGGGGGGCGCCTGGGTGGCTCAGAGGGTTAAGCCTCTGCATTCGGCTTGGGTCATGATCTTAGGGTCCTGGGATTGAGCCCCACATTGGGCTCTCTGCTTGACGGGGAGCCTGCTTCCCCCTCTCTCTCCCTGCCTCTCTGCCTACTTGTGATCTCCATCTGTCAAATAAATAAATAAAATCTTAAAAAAAAAAAAACCAACCTTTTGTGTGTTGAAAAGTATTAATGTATTACACTACCCTCCTGAACTTCTGAACAAGTTGCATGATTGGGCAACTGGCAAGAAGGAAGGACCCCAATAAGGACTGAGAATCTTCAAATGCACCAACTGACATATACTATCTCAGTTATTCTTCACCACAATCCCATTAGGCTGAGATCTCCAAGCCAAGATGCCATCAGAGTTGCTCAACGTTTCTATCTTGAAGCAGCCAGCAAAGTGCTTAGAAAGAGAACAGACTTTCAATAAATATTCTTGCAAAGAGAGGGGGAGGGGAGTGAAATGAAAGTGAAATCGTTTGATGATACTCAAGGATGAAAAAGCTGAAATAAAGAAAGAATAAATAATTTTCCCAAGATCACATGGTGAGGAAGTGATGGGCCTAGAATTCAAACCCTGATCTGTCCAGAGTAATACACTAAAATATTCTTCCATTTATATATGGATTATGCTCATTTTCATTTGCAAAAATTGCCATGATTTCATTCATGCTCCTAGCCATGTGCTAAGAGTATCATAATTACCCAGACTCTAAGTCAGAAGAGAAAAATTCTTGAACAGATATGCTGTCAAAATATGTCTGCTTCTTTCACTTTCTGTAGTAACAGAACCTCCTATGAAGGAGAGATTGGAAGAGGTGAGCACCTGGTTCATTCTTCAGCTCCACATTCAGAGTCTCCTGATGGATCAAACCTATGAACACCTGAGCTGATTTACTGTTGTGATCTAACACATAGACATTCTCACAAATCTTCACTGAAGTCATTTTTCAGATTATCAAATACTTGTAAAATTGTTTTAACATCTTAGTAAAAGAACTCATTAGCACCTGCAAGTCCTTGAAATTCCAATTACTTAGTATTTTATATATATATATATATATATATATATATATATATATATATCATAGACACACATACATCTGCCAATCAGTTAACTAGGTTTTCCTGTTCTGACTGAATACAGAGTTCATCCCTTATTGTCAATGCAATCAAAGGTCTCCAAGGTTCCAGCTCTGGGTGGTGTATATATAAATGGGGAGAGATGAGTAACTGAATGACTTCAAAGTGCTCCCTGGAGCATATCTTTCAATTCTGCTGCTCAGCAAGTAACGACCACTTCCACCTAAATGTTGTTCCTCACAGGTGCATGTTCCACCTTAAATTCCATCTCCTGATTGGACCAAAAAGGCCTTCAATAGTTCTTATGAGTAGAGTTCCGAGTCTGGTATTTTTAAAAATATGTTAAAAAGGGGTGCCTGGGTGGCTCAGAGGTTTAGGGCCTCTGCCTTCGGCTCGGGTCATGATCTCAGGGTCCTGGGATCGAGCCCCACATCGGGCTCTCTGCTCGGTGGGGAGCCTGCTTCCTCCTCTCCCCCTCTCTGCCTACTTGTGATCTCTGTCTGTCAAATGAATAAATAAAATCTTAAAAAAAAAATAAAATAAAATATGTTAAAAAATACCATCAAAGAATATAAAATAAAAATAGGGGAATGCAGACAAACTAATAAATAAATTTAGTTTACAAAGCACATGTTTCTGACCCTCCTTTTATAACTTACCCCAGGATCTCATTTCCATATCCCTTCCTACACTTGGGCTCAGACTGGTATCTAACCAATCACCCCAACAGGGTTTGGCCCACCAAGAGCACCAAGTGAGCCCAGCTGCAGGAAAGGGTTCTCCTTGAGCTTTTCCTCATGCAATAGTCTCCCTTCCTTACTCCTTCAGAGGCAACATCAGGAGAAAAGGCTCTTGTTTGTCAACCTATCTCCCCTCATTTTAATCGCTCATCAAAGAAACTTGCCTCTTCTCTCACATGACTGGTAGATCTATATAGTTGATAAAAATAGATGTTCTCGGCCAAAGTTATAACATCCAGATGGCCAGAGTAAGTCCTCTTAAGTCCCTTAAATACCTAAGAACTCTGATATTTACACACATGTGCCAAGAGGATGTCCTATGTCACTGTGAAGGCTGAAGCCGCATAATCAGATTGGCTTTTAGACCTGCAATAATCAAAATGATTTTTTTTTCTTTTATTAATGTGGTATAAGAATGATTGAAATGAGAAAGCTAGTGCTCAGCAATGGCGAGGGGGAAAGGTGCTGAACAGAGAAGTCGGTGGGAGGCCAAATGCATTATCCTCCCATCTTACCCTCCTTGTAGTATTATTTGCTTCTCTTCTTAGAAGCTTTCTCTCTCCCTCTTCCTAAATGTTTTAGGGCTGTCGTCAATCACATTCAGGAAAAAGAAGAAAATGGATAGAAAATACAGCTGAAAGTCAGCTATTTCATAGAATATGAGTTTGAATCCCACACAATCTTCTGCGAGATACAAACTGATTTAACTATAGCCAGATAAGACAACAAGTATAAATATTAGTTCTCTGTTGTACAATAGCCTCCTTTTACAGAACCATATCATATATATTTATCTCTATTCCCTATAATTAAAATTAGTCCTTTAACATGTCCGGTGGTTGAGACAAAAATGAGCGGGCTGAATGACTTAATTGAAGCTCAGGGAAAATGACCATTTAAAAACCATTATGAGCTCAAAGCTCTTTCAGCTCTACAATGTCAGCCTTTTTCTATTTACTACATCAATTCATTTCTGATAGTTCTCGAATATGGATTATACTCCAGATTCAGTTTGAATATTCTTAAGACACTTTGCCATGATACACAAGAAATAGAATTTTGATCGTTAAGTATGAGTTGAAACATCTACCTTACTGTTCTTGTTGATATGATTATAAGGAGACAATGATAAAATTTGTTCTTTGGAATTATTATTCTTAGTATCATATATATGACACCTCTAAGAAATTCTCTTCCCTTTACTATTAATTAAAAATTCAAAGCTTTCCAAGAGATGCAGGAACTATGTTCTTAAACATGGAAGTTAGGAGCAATTTAATTCAACAAATATTTACTTGGTGTCTACCATTTATTACAGTGCTGCACAAAAATCATGATTATACAGACATGATGTAAGCTCTGAAGTGACTTAAAATTCTGTTCTCTAAGTCCGAAATTATATAATGTAGAACAGGTAGAAAAAAACCCATAAAAGTAATTAGGAGATAAAGATTCCCGTCTTAGTCATAATGTTCATATTCTGAGAGGACTTGGATAAATTATTTCACCTTCCTTGCTCTTTGCTTTCTCATCTGTAAAATAAATGTTTGAACTCGTCCATCTCTCCTTTCAACTTTCATGTCCTGTGATCAGGTAATGCTGTAGTAGTAACATTAAAGATGGTATGAAAATTTAGAGAAGAAGAAAACCTTATGGTAAATGATCTGAATGTCTAAAAATAATGTAAGAATTCCTGTAACAAAAGCAGCAACAGATTTTTATGCATTTAAATTATAAATATATGTTGCCAGGTTCTGTACACCTTGTCCTGTGTCAGGTACTACTAGAAAATCAAAACTGAGTAAGACTTTGGGTGCCTGGGTGGTTCAGTGGGTTAAAGCCTCTGCCTTTGGCTCAGGTCATGATCTCGGGGTCCTGGGATGGAGCCACGCATCATCGGGCTCTCTGCTCAGCAGGGAGCCTGCTTCCTCCTCTCTCTCTGCCTGCCTCTCTGCCTACTTGTGATCTCTGTCTGTCAAATAAAAAAATAAAATCTTAAAAAAAAAAAACTGAGTAAGACTTCAAGCAACAGTTAACTAGACAGTTTCAAGTCAAAATGTTAATTCATGTAATAGAGACAAGACACTATGAGCACATTCCTAAACCACACAGTGAGGTCATGAGGGAGGCTTTCTGGAGGAAGTGATGCCTTAAACAAATACAGAACAGCAAGGGGAAGGTAGAAGGTGGCTTTTCTAGATGGGGAGGGCATGAAACCAGAATGACTCAGTGCTTTGCCTGGAACTGTGAGGAGTTCTGAGGAGCTGGGGTATGAATGCAAAAATGCAAAAAAGTGAAGGTGCTCAGCCAGTTCTGCCATGTCCTTCCGTCAAATGACAAACAGGCAGTGTGTGAGTGTGTAAATGCGTGTCATTAATTCTACACATGTGAAAACATGATGTAAGAAATTTGGCTAAACACTCTTGTTAAAGGATTTCACTTCTGTGAACATAATTTCTGTGCATATTTTCTAAATAATGCTGTACCACAAATTCCAAATTATTTATATCACTGCCCCCTCCCAGAATCTAGGAAATCCCCAGATCATGTCTATCTGCTTTGTTTCAGGTCAGACATTGTTGCTTACCCAGTACAGAGTAGCAGAAACGGACCTAACACTCTCTCTAGACCCACAATCTTAACAACCAAGGATGCTCTCTTAGACAGAGACAGGCTTTTTTATATCCCCAACCTACTTCCCATATATCTCTACCTAAATATTCCTCCCGTGAAGTTGTAATTTGTTGTTTGTATGTTTGTTTCCCTTGAAGGCAAGCAATAGCTTTGTGTTCTCCAGTTTGCAGGACCTGGAATCTTGTGTGGATAAATCCTTGACTCCATAAGGGAATCGGCCAGTGTATCGGCTGCCCCTCCCCTGGCTAGTGAGCTATTTTTGCCTTTAAGAGTTGGATTTTGTGATATTGCTGTTGGGGTCCATTATCAAAGGAATGAGACTGAGACAAAGTGAAAGTTATATGAAGCTTTATTCTATGCCAAGCATTAGAAGTCAGACTGACCGGCCAGGGCCGCCTCCAAAGAGAGCGACCCCTTCCCAATCTCACAGGCTGGTTTTATAGGGCATAACCGCAGACCCAAGGTACGTGGCTTCTATTGTTAAGGCATTTACTCCCGGAATCGATACCCGGAACTACACCAGGAACTATGGAGGCGTTTATTCCCGGAATGAAGTCCGTGGATGTAAACAACAATATGGCTACCTAGGCAATATGGAGTTGCTCTGGCTAAGCAGGCCCTAAGAGTTAAACAGGTTTTAACATTAAATTGGCCCTAACATTGCTATCATATAAACAGACCTTTTTTATTTAAGGACGTATATAGGGAAAAAAAAGTGGGAGAGTTAACCCAGAAACAATACTTGTAACTTGTGACAGAGGAATAAACACTGAGCGCTCTGGCCCAGCGGCTTCTTTCTTTTTATTTGTACTGAACTCGGCTTTGAGTTGAACGTCTCCTCATCCTAACATATGTGTGCGTCTCTCCAAGGCACATCAAGGCTATTTAAAGCTCTTGCCCCTGACAGCTGTTTAAGCTGCACAAACTTTCATCACTGAACAAATGGCCATGCTTTGAGAAGGGAGACTTAATATCCAGAATTTTCCTCGGTGTTCTCAAAACTAAGTCTGCTTATAGGCAAAGCGAAGTAGCAGTGTAACCCAGCACTTGAAAATAGGGCAATGGGGTCAATGTCCTGCCTCTTCTACCTATTTTTACAGCTTTGCGATGCTGAATGAGTTATGTTACATCTCTAGGGTTGTCTCCTCATCTGTGAAATGGGGATTAAATAATAGAACTGATACCATATATTTCATGTGTTTATGTCTAGGAGTAAAAGAATGCACAAAATGTGCACGAAACAATAACTGATGCCTATTAAACGCTCACCTTATGCATCTCTTGGGATATTCTTTTCTCTACAATCTTGTACTTAGGAATAAGCATATGCAACTAAAGGGAAAATCTAGCCAGATTTATCTCTAAGCACAAACCTATATTTCCGTAGGCCAGTGTACTGAGATTTCCAATTTGATTATTCAGTAGTCATTCCTTGCTTATTGTCATTCGTAAGATGGATATGAATTTCTGTCCACGATTCCTTCCCTCGCTTTGTCTTCAAACGACACCAGTCATGTCTGAAAAGCTCAGCAGATAAAGGTGAAATGATTCAAGGTCTTTATTAGCTCTCTATGCAGTCTTACAATGTTCAAACAACTTCTAAGATTTTCTTCAAAAGCCACTTAAGAAAGGCTGGCTCACGTATCACACCACAAAGCATTATTGACAGATGAAAACTGGAAATGCTGTCCTACCGTTGGGAAATGAAGGCCTCTTCCCTCCAGCTTTTACTAGAAAGGACAGCCAGAACAGTTTGAAGCCTGTTTAGCATGGTGGGCACCAAACCTTTAATTAACACCTCATATTCAGAACCCTCTCAATCGAATCAAAGTGTAACCTGTCTCATTTTCAGAAGGGACAATACTCTACTTACTGAGAATCTGGAACTTACTCAATGGTGTTTATGCCACCTTAATTTTTTTTTTTTAACTTTAATCCGATATCTTACATCAGGGGCTGCAAAATTTCCAGGCACTACCATTCTACTGTTGGCCACCTTTTAAACCTTCTTGGACAGACTGACCAAGTTGCAGCAACATAGAACTTTATCATTTTTTTTATTACTCTATCATTGGCTTTTGATTAGAAAGAAGCCAGCTATGATCAAAAGTCCTGGCTATTACTCCGTCCATAAATTACACATTTTGAAGGCACTGTAAGAACTATATTTACCATAAATAGGATACTGAAAGATAAGATCAAAATCTTAAGTGACATATTATAAACCAGGGTCTTAATCCTATATTCTTTAATTTACACCATAATGGTCTGAGATTAGAGATTAACCAAATGCACAATTTTCTTTGCAAATACACAGGGAGATGAGTGCTTACTGCTTGCTGGGGTGATTTTATATGTAAAAACTAGGAGTGATTCATAGTTCTGTTATCAATCTTAATCCTATATTCTTTAATTTACACCATAATGGTCTGAGATTAGAGATTAACCGAATGCACAATTTTCTTTGCAAATACACACAGAGATGAGTGCTTACTGCTTGCTGGGGTGATTTTATATGTAAAAACTAGGAGTGATTCATAGTTCTGTTATCAATCTAAAGCTCATTTTTTATATCATTAAAATCAGTTTTCTAAAGCATATTCTGAGTCAGTTTGTCCAGCTATGCAAGGCTATTTCACCACTAAAATTATCCTAGTGACCACACAGGGAGATCTATTTAAGATGAAATGTTTTTTTAAGGATCATCATTGGGCTAAACTCTTATAATAAAAATCCCCTTTGATATAGGTTTAGAACTCTGGGATTTTATTCAGCTCTTGTGCAAATGCTGAAATAAAATCAAAATGACTCTTGGAGGAAATAAAACAACAACAATAGGGTTTTGCCTGAAGGAGCCTCAGTGATTCAGCTCATGTGGAAATGATGTGGCCATCCACCCATCCGCCTCAGAAAAACAAAAGGAGAACAAAAAGCAAACAAAAAATATGGTTGGATTTTCAAGTTTTAAAGCAAAGTGTTGACTTTACATGAGCTTATCTAAAGTGTAAGTAGAATGTCTCTTCCTGAGTATAACAGACTAGAAACTATCTAGGTCAAGTCAAAGCATACCATCAAATTGCTATCCAGCTTCGTCTCTTTTTCTAAATAATCTATATTCCTTGCAAATGTGAGATTATTTTTATCCAAAGCAACATTAACAGAATTGTTTGAATGTTAGAACAAGTAACTACATAAGATTCATTCCATATTTGTTATAAAATTGTAACTATTCAATAACATATGCATTTGTACGTGTGTTCCATGTCTTGAATTAAGGTTCATGTGAGCAATTTATTTTAGGATTGATTGCATAGTGAATTGTGTTTGCCCTTTAAAAATCTGATAGTATTTTCCTCCAAAAAGTAGAAAGACTGCACATGCTGACCTCCCTCATGTTGATTGTTGGGAAGTCCAAGAATGAATATGGTATCTGTCACTTTACTAGTCATTGTTAACAGTATATTTGCTTCTTCCCACTATGTTTAACAAAGAATATCTAAATATATATATGTTTACATATACAAAGATTATATTTAGATACATAAACATATACATAAATGCATCTATATCCACATAATTATAATCTTCATCGAATAATTTTGGGCAAGAGATAAGGCATCAACAAATATATATTGGGTGTATCTCTAATTCTGTCCTGATATACTATGTAATAAATGTTTTAATGTGATTTTCAACAGTTTCTGTTACTACTATGAATGACATGTTCAATATATTATTCAAACTTCTCCATGGTTTTAAATGGAGTTATGAAGGTTGTATACTGCAAAACTCCAGAAGTGCCACTAATTTCATAGTCTAAGTAAATAGCATCACTTGGGGTTGTCCCATGCATGAACAATGTGACTGACAGTTGGCCTTATTATATGTAAGTGCATATTTCTCCAAAGAAACTCAATGAGGTTGCAATGTATTAAGGTGTTCATGACTACAAATCCATCACTAAACTGTGTTAATCATGGTGAAATTGATGGGAAATAAATGCAGTCAATTTCCATGTATTAAAACTTCTCTTTCTTTTGGATTGATGGATAAAGTAGTGCCTAAGAAGGCAGATTCTTACTAAAAATTTATAGATTTTGTGATTTATTTATCCATAAATTTATTCCTGACTCTATAAACGTATTTCTGCAAAATCTATCTACAATCATTTGACGTAAAAATATGGAAATTTTCATGGCAGATATAAAAGACGGACTCAATAAAAATTCAAGAAGGTATTATTTGATATGACTGATTCACATGGATGGAGTGGGCCATAATCAATGTATAAAACTTGGGATTTAAAGTAAGATATGTAAAGATTTGAAAAAAGATATGGTGGTGTATGAAGGGTAATGCAAATATCTGGGTCTCTTCAGTCAGAGCCAAATGATAAATTATACAACTTTGAGCAAGTTCAACCTTCTTAAGTCTCATTTGACTCCTTAGAACACTGGCAACACCAAGACTTCTCTCACTCTGCAACTGTTAATTAGAATGATACCTGGGCAGGAGTCAGCTCTCTTTAGCATATACTAGCTATTCCAAAACCTCCTTTGAATGTGAAATGTAACAAAAAATAATAATAATAACAATAGACAAGAAAAAGAATGACAACTGAGCATGCAAAAAGCAGACATCTCTTCTTCCTGAGAAACTTCTAAATCTAATATATTGAATTGCAAAATAATTTGAAATTTTATTTTGAAACTACATCTTGAAATACTGGAAACTTAGGAATAAAAATGTGAGATTACATAGATTAAAAAAACTTTGTTTTATAATCAGCAAATATAATTTATGGAAAATTATCCTTAAAGATATTAAATATAAATTAGGAGAAAAGTAAATAAAGGTTATGAAATACTATTTTGTATATTTATGTTAAAAGGATAAACATACAGTAATTGAGTTCTTCTAAAATTATAAAAAAAAAAAAATTCCTCCAAACCAAGATTATTGAACATGCAAATATAGTTTAAAGATTGCAAAAGCTTTGTCCTAAAGCAATAGAATTCTACCCAAGGTGCAGTTAAAGCTGATGCTAATAAGTGATGAAGTAAGAGTAAGAGACTCTTAGAGATGAGAGACATGCCAAACCTTCCTTCATTCTGAGGGGAATGAGGCTGGAGGAGGTTAAGCACCTTCTCTGAGAAGAGAGAGAGAGGTCTTGACAGATCGGGCAGCTCATCTACTTCTGTATGTCAGGAGTAACCTAGGCAGCTGATTGTCATTGCCTGTGCTACAGGGAGCTGCATCAGATTCAGTTCGAAGAAAAATAAACGAACACCTTCTATTAAAAATCCAATGTCCTCTTCATGATCATATGCCTTATAAACCTTAACGAAGGGTGATCCAAATATTGGGATAATTTTGATGTTTTCCTCATGCAAATCGGGCTCATTTGAAATTTCCAGTAAATCTGTAACCTTGATCCTTTATTCTCTGAACTGTAACTGGTCCTGGATGGCCCTGGTGCGGTGCTCTGGTACCATAAAATAGAAAAACAGATGTACTGCACAGTATGACCTTCATCTTCACCATGCTTTCTGAAAGATGCCTTGTACTACTTTATTTAAAACAACAACAACAAAAAAAAAACCAGAAACAGAAACCACACACACACACACACACACACACACACACACTCAAACATACACACACATTCTTTTGGGGACCTCACCCAGTCTTGTGGCTTAAAATAGCATCTACACTGGAACAACTCTCAGAATTACTTATCCAGTTCAGATCTCTCCCTGGAACTCCGGACTCCTAGATCCAATGTTCTACTATATATCTCTATAGGAACATTCAGTAGGCATCTCAAACTTAACCATTTCCAAAATCAAATTACTGCTCTTTTCTCCAAAAACTGCATTGGCAGTCTGTCCAGATGAAGTTAATTTCTACTCCATCCTTCCAATTACTCAGGCCAAAGACCTGGAACTCACTGGGACTCATCTTCCACACTCCACATCTCATCCATTACCAAACCTCTTAGCTTCACCATGAATCTGATTCTAACAACATTTCACCACCCCTACTGACATTATCCTGGCCCACTTCCTCATCATCTCCCACACGGTGGGCCACAAAGCTTCATCATTGGTTCCTCTGCCTCCACTATGTACACGGTCTCTATTCTCAAGAAGGAAGCCCAACAAAATGATCCTGTAACAATGCAAATCATATCACATCCATCATTGGGCTCAAAACCCTCCAATGGCTTCCTACATCACTCTGATGAAATGGCCAGGTTCCCTTGCACCTTTGAGGCACCATACAACTTGCCATCCCAGTAATGCTCTCACTGCATTCCCTGATAGCTTCCTGGCCCTTTCAGTTTAGGCCACACTGCTGGATGTCCCTGACCTCCAGACCATTCCACTTGCCTTTCCTCTACCTCTCCAATCCCTCTCAGGTCTGTGTTCAAGTATCACCTACCTAGCGCAGCCTTCTGTCTTATGCTATTTGGGCTATCAGAAATTGGCATTAACCATGTGACTTAAACAGCAAACATTTCTTCATAGTTCTAAAGGCTAAGAAGTCCAAGATTAGGACACCAGCAGATCTGGGTCTGAGAACCCTCTTTCTAGTATACAGCATTATCTTCTCACTGTTTCCTCACTCGATGGTGAAGAAAGAGTTGGAACAAGGTCTCTTATCTCTCTTCTTATAAGGACATTAATTCTATTAAGAGGGCCCCCATTCTCAAGCTCTAAGTACCTTCCAAAGCCTCAATCCCCAAGCACCATCACAGTGGAGATGAAGGTTTCAACATATGAATTTTGGGAAGTCACAAATGTTCACTGATAAGTCTATTTATAATTTAACTCTCCCGTTACCCACACCATCCCCTTGTCCTGCTTTATCTTTCCCTATATGCCCATAATCACACTGTAAATTTTAACAATTTTGTTATCGTCAGTATCTCTCAACATACCATAAGCTCTATGAGGGCAGGAACTTTGGTTCATTTTTTAAATTATTTATTTATTTGAGAGAGTGTGTAAGAGAGAGTGAGATCACCAGCGGCGTGGGGAGAGGTAGAGGGAAAAGCAGACTCCCCACTAAGCAGGGAGCCTGATGTAGGACTCCATCCTAGGACCCTGGGTTCTTGACCTGAGCTAAAGACAGATCTTAACTGACTGAGCCACCCAGATGCCCACTTTTGTTCATTTTAATAACCATTTCCGCTCCCACAATCCTAAAGCAGGGCCTAACCCACCAGGAGAAGTTCAATGAATATTTGTTAAATTGATTAATATATTCACTTTCACCAAATATAAAGTTTACAGGACTCATTTTTTATTCTCCTTGATTTTTTTTTGATTGATTTTTATGAAAAGAAGAAAATACTGACTTCTACAGCCATGTGTATGGAGAAAATCTTACTAGTCTGTGTGTGAGATCAATTGTTTCTTCCTTTGCTGCCATGTCTCTAAATTTCACTTGTAATTCAGAGCCTCCCGGTCAGTTCCCCAAGCTCTAGTACCTTCCTACAGTGCATCTTATACCTTCTACAGGAAAACACAACATTTACTTCTGCCACCCTCAGATCTAGAATTCCCTATTGAATCTCTAGAACTTTCTATCTAGAATCCAGGGTTCCTGAGATGTATGTTCCTAGGTCTGACCCCTTTTTTCTTTTTACTTACACATATCCTCCAGTATCCCCTTCCTACCTCAATTCAGGCTTTCTACCTTCCTGCCCCATTTCCCCAAACACTCGCCAGTCTTCAAGACCTAGTTCAACTGGTCCCTCTTCTCCTAGCAATTTCCAATCATTCCAGGCAACACTGGTCATTTTCTTACTGGAGTAACTACACAGTTTTAGTGTGAGACATAATTGAGCATTTAGTTGTTCTTTAGCTTATAAGCTCCTTGAGCACTATATAAAAACTCAAATTTCTTCAATATTGTCTGGGACATGTAATCATAAAACCTCATGATCATTTTTTATTCGTCTGACATGTAATAAGGTGCCTAGCTCCCATTGGCCACTTCAGTTTTCTTTGCAGAAAATGAAAAAGGAAGGAAGGAAAGAAGGAAAGGAGGGAGGGAAGGAGGAAAGAAGGAAGGAAGGATGGATAAGAGGGAAGGGGAAAAGAAAGGGGCACAATTTTTGAGTTCTATGCTTCGGGGAATAAATATATTGCCTGTGTATTCCATGATTTGTTTGCTTTTTGAAACTCATTGACTTTAGTGAAGGAGCAGAAAATTAAAAAATAGTATATTAACTTTTAAGGATGTTGCAATAAAAATACGATACCAATCACATCCTTTAAATGTGCAAAGTAAAAACAAAGTTATTGGTAATTGGTATCGTATAAATGTAACTGAAAAGCAAGAGTTTTACTGTGCTATTGTGTTATTATGAACTGTTCAGATGGAGATTGTATGATAAACCAAATTAAGATTGTTTATACTCCAAAGCTTTATTCATAATAAATGCTTATATTGCCCTACTTCTCTTCAAACTACTTCAGATGTTTTTCAGAAACTTGTTATGGAAATTCTGCCAGTTGCTCTGCTGTTTGGTAGACATGTAAAGATATATTTTAAAGGTGGCCTTCAACTTCAAGGAAATCACAATCAAATGGGACAGAACTATTTCTTTCCTATTTCTACACTATGTTTTCTCTTTAAAAAAAAAAAAAAAAGCTAGAGTTCTCTACACATTTTAGACTAGAGAGCAAAAGGGAGAAAAGGAGTTTCAGTTTTTAAATAATAGAAGAAGCTTGTGACACAGGTTATATATCAAAAGTAGAGATAAAATGTGTGTATTTCATAGGACTGACAGAGCATAAGGGTCGAAAATTATTAAATAAAGCAAAGGCAAATTTGAGAAATAATATATGCATTCAAAAGAACATTTTAAAATGGTAAAATATTTGGTGCATCCAGCCTGTCTATTCCCGGCAACAGATTTCTCATTTGGCCACAGTGAACAATCGTCCAGCTGTCAGGGGAAAATTTGTCATATCTGGACCAACTTCCTCTGTGCCAAGAACAAGGTCAGACATAAAGAAAAGGAATATCCTGTCACTTATTGGATTTGACAGTAAATTGCTATTTGATGAACAGATGGACTTCAAGTGATTTAAATTCATAATCAAAGTGTAATCATGAGGAACAGTGATTGGGAATCTTCTGTCAACCCATCAGTGAAGGACATATCTTGAACACAAGTCACTGAATCCTGTCTTGCTCCCTAACCAGAGCGTGTCCACCATCATGTGAAGCGTATCTAGGCACTACTAAAAATTATGCAGTTATGCAAGTGTGTGAATCACATTTGTAGCATTTTTCCTATATAAGCTGAAAATCTTAACAGGATGCGAGGACTAAAAAGCAAAGCTGTAACATTTTTTGGAAATTTTACTATTTTTGAGGACAAAATGCATATTGGTAAATGCACACATATCTGAATGAGCTAAACCACAAGCCTTTACAGGATAACATCAGGATGAGTGGATTAATAGCAGCAGCAGCTCTCAAATCTCCTAAAGTAAGCAACCACGATATGTGTGGGTCTGTCAAAGGCAATATTTATAAGCACCTTGGAAGCACTCAGCATATGTTCTCACCATTGTGTTTATTAATGTGGTGGTGATGAAGACACTAATGAGGATGATGAAAAGTTTGGTATAAATATGCTGACATGGAAGAAAAGATGGTCTAAGTGTAGACCTGCCACACATTTATTGAGAGATGCAGAACTCTTCATTACAATACTGGTTTGTGTTTCTTCTTCCAGGCACCCTCCCCTTTTCCCTCCCCTCCTCCCACCCTTTCCCTTTTCCCTGAGAAGTAAATGCCTACTATGTGTTAAATAATATGCTATATGGTAGAGAGATAAGTATGCATAAAAATGTTCCCTAGCTTACCGGAATATATAGACCATTATATTGAATTTGGCATGTAGAAAATCAAACATAATAACAATTGATGAGTGGCATACAGACATAACAGACATTTTTCTATAGAAAATTTCCCTATATGAACATATGCTCCAAAGTAAATTGGATTGCCTCAATGTGATATTTCTGAAGATGGACTCATTCTTTTAATTTGTACAAGTGCTTTGAAGGGCTGAAAACAGAAACCTCTTTTTTTTTTAATTTTTATTTATTTTTTTAATGTCTTTTCAGTGTTCCAGAATTAATTGTTTATGCACCACACCCAGTGATCCATGCAATACGTGCCCTCCTTAATACCCACTACCAGGCTCACCCAACCTCCCACCCCCACTCCAAAACCCTCAGTTTGTTTCTCAGAGTCCACAGTCTCTCATGGTTTGTCTCCCCCTCCAATTTCCCCCAGCTCCCTTTTCCTCTCCATCTCCCCATGTCCTCCATATTCTCTTAATCACACTAGCTTTAGAGACAGCAAGTCGGTACAACATACTTAAAGGCAAAATACAGGGCAGAAGAAAATAATAGTTCTATGTGGGACAGTGTCAAAATAGGCTAAACTTTGTTAAGAGAAGAGGCTATTGTTGAATCTTAAAGATAGTAAAAGCAGAAATTTGGGGTGAGAAGAGAGATGAATGGCAGGAACACATGATTAGAGATTTAGAGTAAGCACAATTATACAAATAATAAAAAGGATGTGAATAAAGTTCTAATCCATTTGGCAAGGATGGAGTCTAGAGCTCATGGGAGATAGGCTAAGATTGAGTTTGAGATGCAGAGATACACAAGGCCAAGTTATGTTAGATCTTAAATAGGTTTCGACTTTATCCTATAGTCCTGAGAGAATTCTTCAAATATTTTAAGGACAGGGGTAGCATCTCCATATTTTATAAAGAGCATTCTTTTTTTTTTTTTTTAAAGATTTTATTTATTTATTTGACAGACAGAGATCACAAGTAGGCAGACAGAGAGAGAGGAGGAAGCAGGCTCCCCGCTGAGCAGAGAGCCCGATGCGGGGCTCGATCCCAGGACCCCGAGATCACGACCTGAGCCGAAGGCAGAGGCTTTAACCCACTGAGCCACCCAGGCGCCCCATAAAGAGCATTCTGATGGTGTAGAAGAGTGGTTCCCAACAGGGGACAATGTTGCCCTTTAGAGGATATATGGTATTTTATGGAGATATTTGTGATGATCACAAGTTAAGATAGGGAAGGGTGCTGCTGGTATCTAATGAGTAGAGACCATGGACAATAGTCAATATTTTTAAATGCACAGGACAGCTCCTCCAGAAGGAACAGTATAATCCAATAAGTCAAGGTGCTGAAGTTGAAAACCCTCGTGTAGACGATTAATTATTGGTGTGGGGTGGGAACATGGAAAATGAATACAAAGAGAAGAGTTCCAAGATTGGAGAATAACAGTCCTGAGTCATCAAAGAATTTACCTAAGAGGGGATGGAAGTGCTGGTGGGTAGGCAGTCCCACAGAGCCCGGGGCTCAGTTACTCCTGCTTTTGGTTTAACATTCTGCTTTCTCGATATAGAAATTCATAGTATTTTTGGAAAAGAAGTTCGCATTTCCATATTACACCAGGCCTTGCCAATTATGGAACCAGTCCTAGATGTCAGATTTTGGAGTTGTTAAGGGAAATGAATGATAGTCACAGGCAGGAGGGACTGAAGAAAAGAAGGAAACTGAGTTAATGGTAAGGCTTGAGATGTACTGTTATTAGTTAGGAGAAACAGGGAGTTCAGGTCCTAGGGAACAGATGAGCGTAGTTTGATATATATTTAGAGTCACCTGTTGTATATTCAAGTAAAATTAGGCAGAAGACAGTATCCTAAAGGTATGAGGATTTTAGGAGCAAGGGCACCTCTAAGTCACAGTCATTGATGACAAGAATTTAAATTCTACAGTAGAGAGAAAACGATATGACAGTCAGTATCTGGAAAAAATCAACTTTTGGCTAACATAAGCACATTCATGACATGAAAGTGGTTATATACTTAGTTCGAAGTGCACAATGATTATTTCATCCTTTTTAAAGATTAAAATATGGTGAAATTTTTACAAATAGAAATGCATTTGTATTTGAATGCCTGTGTTTTCTCTATTTGAGGACAAGTTCTTTGAAGTAACTTTTTTTTAAGTATTTTTAAGCACTTAGAAGTCTGCATTTCAATAAAAGGACCCAAAAGAAATGTACTCATTTTCAAAGAAGCATAGTTTTGGTAACCAATGAATAGGAGCCAAACAAGTAATATTACGTTGTTTTTTTTCTTGGTCGGCCTTGAGACATGTCAACTACAGCTGCTAAAATTTATAGCTAAGATTTTAATAGCTGTTAGTCCAGAAACTGACTTTAAAATACATTTTAACAAAAATATACACAATTTCCAAAGTGACAATGTTTTAAAACTTAGATTTTTTTTCTTATCTTAGAATCTGGGGAGAAATTAGAGTCTTTAATTTTTTTTTCATATCTCTGATCAGTCATGTGCTACCTTTTCTATGTCATGATCCACCAAAATCAATTTGTACTATACAATATTTATCACAATGTCAGTATGTTACTGTGTTCAGTGGATGCTGCATATATAAGAGTTATTTGGAAAATGTATTCCTAGAGATGTTATAGTCTCATGACACTTGAACCTTATCTATTTTGCTGGTATTAATTGTATTTTTCCAAATCCTAAAATGCTTCAGAAATCATATACAAAATATGTATAGTGCATTTCTTTGGGGAAAGTTGATTTTTTTTTAACCTTTGCGTATTTCTATTCTGTTCCCTCAGAATAGAATGCAGAGATAAGCTGATGTATCATGATTACATTTATGAATAATCGTTTATGAATGGTCATAATTACATTTATGAGGGAAGTAGAATTCTTTCTAGTCATGCAATGCCCAAGTCATGCTTATAAAAGAATTGCATGAACTTTGTAAAAGGAAAGAAGATGTCTTTAAGGATAAATAACTTGTTAGAGACATGGAGCTAAAATTACCAAAATTATGTTTGTTTTCTTTTGAGCCCGAGGAGGGTGGTTTAAACTAAGGACAGACATGTTTAACCATGGAGATATGCTTAACCTTGGTCTGAGCTGGGTATCCTGGGATGTGGTTAGAGTCCTTCTAACCCTGACCCTGAAAATGTTGTTGAATGACTGTGGGAGCCAGATGGATCAAATCAGACAGATTGCAGGCTATTTATATGACAATGGAGAGTTCCATCATTAACAAGGACGATGTACCTTAAATAAGAATGCTCCTTGCCCTTGCTGAAGCAAGAAATAGGTAATCTTAAATGAAAGAAATGTAGTGTCAAATTTTCTAACTTTTATACACAAATGACAGCCCAGACTAACAGAGAAAAAAATACAGTGTTATGGTTTCACTTTGCCATCCTTTACGAGGTCATGCTCCCATTTCCCTCAAAGACAGACATGCATTATCTTTTAAGAAATGTTAGGGAGAAAAGACAGTCTGATTCATTCCTACCGCATTTTTGCCATTTTTGTCAAAGTAGTTTAGCATCTTCAAAACTCTTCCATGCCTTTACAGAAATTCTGTTTTTGTAAAATTACAAAAATGTAAACTTAGTTGGTATGATTTCACTTTTTCTCTTCCATGTATTTTCTCGACTTCCAGTCAGGTAGAGGGCTCATGCCCTTCTGCGAACCAGTGCAGTTTGGTCCACTGCTCACTTTCAAGTTCAATGTATTTTTTTTTTTTTTTTTTTTGATTTATTTATTTGTCAGAGAGAGAGAGGAAGAGAGAGAGAGAGAGCACAGGCAGAGGCAGAGGGAGAAGCAGGCTCCCCACCAAGCAAGGAGCCCGATGTGGGACTCGATCCCAGGACGCTGGGATCATGACCTGAGCCGAAGGCAGCTGCTTAACCAACTGAGCCACCCAGGCGTCCCCTCAAGTTCAATGTATTTTTCGTGTTTACATTCACACTACAACCTACAAGTCCCCTACATGCTGATTTGGATCAAAAACTCCATGAAAATCAAGACTATGTTAGTTAAAAACAAAATTTGTGGGCGATTTTCTATGAGAAGGAACTTGCTTTTAAATGTTTTAAACAATTTTAACTGTAAAGTTATAACAAGGAATGTTCATACTTACCAGACACTTCTCATTTTAGAAGGTGTGCTTTCCCTCATATATTGTTCAAGAAAGGAAGGGATGAATGATGAAAAAGAATCATACTCATCTTAATGAAGGGGGGAAGGCCATTCAGAGGATGCCGTTGCCATTGTAGTCATACTCCATGTTGTTGCAATGATGCATAAACAGTGTGGCCTAGAGTTTGAGGAAGGGCAAAGGCTTTGGAGCTTAGTTTTGCCCCCTTTGAAATACAGCCCTGGGGCTTCCTCTGTGTGTGTGTGTGTGTGTGTGTGTGTGTGTGTGTGTGTGTGTGTCCTTGATGAGTAATAGAGCTGGGATTTAAGTACTGTGTCACCGTTCCCTAACTTATCACGTAGGATTAATAACTGTGTCTTCCTCATAGGCTTACCCTAAGTATTAAATATTATTGTAAAGAATGAAGCTGGGCATCTATTATGATGTCAAATGTTAGCTCTTATACTCCTTTCCAAATTTTAAATTTATGTCTATTAAGTGTTACTTACTAAGGAGTTTTTAGTCTACTCCTTCTAAGAACTTTAGCTAGTTTTGGTGCTGTCATTAACTTAATGCGAACTTTTCTGCATGCAGATTTTGTTAAAAGGTGACTTGATCCACAAGTTTTCTTTGGTCACGAGGACCTGTTAAAAATAATCACAGTTATTCTATATTTGTACCTTTAGAGGAAAGCTCCCTACCCCTTTTATACACACATTTGCCTTTGTTTCCATCAGTCAGAAGTCTCTGCCCTTCTTTACACCTCCCTCCTTCAAGCTGGTTCCTCCACCTTTCTTAAAAGACAAATTCCTATAGTAACTGCAATATTTGCCTACTATTTAGAGATTTGATATTTTTAGCTGGACTACTATTTTTTATTAGGATTTTGCAAATGTGTTTGTCTACAGTGACAAAACAGCAGAAGTTAGAACATTAGCCCTGTTCTTTTAGGAGCACGACGTTACAGAGGAAGATGTAGTGT
Organism: Martes martes; assembly: GCF_963455335.1. NCBI lineage: Eukaryota > Metazoa > Chordata > Mammalia > Carnivora > Mustelidae > Martes > Martes martes. The sequence goes on from NC_137890.1 coordinate 17,290,360, forward strand.
TGTTTGCTTTGAACACATTTATCACCACATTGGACTAAACATATGATTTATAAAAATTAGCTACCACGTCTCCATTTGCATTTGTAGAAGTTGAATCCATTCTTTCTTTCCTGTTACCTGAACATTTGCCAATTTCACAGCAACTCCAAAGTGTTGATAATTCCATGGTGAGCATAAAATTTCTGAAACTCAAATCAGTCTTTACTGACACTTACTAAGGAATCTATAAACAACAAGTGGAGGTTTGTATTATTGACTGCATTTGTATATATTTAAATGTCTTATGCTGATTGTGACAAATGCAGTACACATTATGCTACATATTCTTTATGATGATAGAAATCTTGCCTGCCATATAAATACTAATCCATCTGATTTTTCATCCTGCATGGCACCAGAATTATTTTGGTGATCATTTCTCCGTTGTAGTGTTGAGTTAATATCCCACTTTTACACGCATTATCCTAATGGAAATTTTAGGAGGGGTGACATGGAGGAAATAGACCAAGCTTCCATAGAGAGCTAGATACCTACACAGATGTCCTGAGCAGACCTGGACCAGATTGTTAATCTTATTTCACCAAGGGAATGAGTCAGCTAACTGATTTGTAATGCACCGCTGAACCCAGAGAAATCTATCAGGTTTGTGGTGCTTTGGCACTCGAAAGGAGAGTGGCAGAAAGTTATTTTGATTCCTTCCTACCACTGAAGGAAGAGTTCCAGTCTGTTTCAGGTGGGACCAAGAAAAGGATAGATACTGACTTGGGTCGGCAAGATGACTATTAACATGGCATATATCAGCGCATGTACACATTTCTATAGAAATCATAATTCATTAACGCTTTTATTTGTAAACTTGGAGTAAAAAGAATAGTTACCCAAGACTCAATATTTTTCATAATAAAGACAACCAATAATCATTCTGGAGGACTTCTCTTTGCCAAGAACCCACTAAAAGTTTTACCTTCCTCATCTCATTTTATTTTCCCACAATAACTTACTATTCCACTTTAAGTACAAAAGCAAAGACTCAGAGAAGAGAAGAAGCCCACCGACTGCTACAATAGCTCCTAAAGATACAGAACTTCTTCTGGAACGTCAGCCCAGGGATTAACCGCTTCAGTGTAGCACTTGGTGGTCACACAGCTCTGCTACATTGTATAACCTGCACGCTGGCCTGGTTTCTGTACTCAAGTGGTCATTTTTACACCTTCTGTCGCCTCATGGATTAGAACATGGACCAGCTTTTGCGGCTTCCAACAGAAGTTTATCTTTACTTCATGAGTATGCCTAAATAAAACTGAAATACTCCAACTCGGCTTGTGTTACTGGGATAGGGTGGGAGACAGGAGCCCAGCGAATATGCAAGCCCTCCTCATAGTTCTTCTTCAAAGTTCCCCGTCTTTCAAGATCCACTGTTGATGTAAATTAAGGGAAAATAGGTTGACTTCCGAAATTCTCTGAACAACTCCCAAGTCCTGCTTCGTCATACTTTCCTTTTATTTAAGGTTTGACATACACATCTTTCTGCTCTAGGCTTTAATGTATTAGACTATGATTAATGTATAATGACATTGAAGTATACATATGATTTTGTAGTATCGATTTAACAGTTTGGTTATAAACACATTGGCTAACTAGTTGCTTTTGTTTTACTCAATGGCCCTGTATGAAGTTTTATCTTCAAGATGTCATACTCAAGTCAGAATTCCAATGCTTGGCTGATTACTCTTCTTGATTTTCAGTAGTCATGGAATATTAGACACTGATTTCATTATGGCCTACTTGACTTGACTCTGGTTTTAGAACTCTTTTTTATATATAATTGTTCTATTTCACCTCTATCTTTAGCTAATCTATTCACTGCATTATACGATGCTTATTGTCTAAGCAGAAAAAGCAAAGCTGTAGATTTCAAGTTTCATTCTAATAAATACACTACACATAATGCCTCATATTCTTATATAACATACATTAATATTTGTATTCACATTTAAACATAGGTGTAAATAACATGGATTTTCCATACTCGATATCTGACAGTGAGACTACCAAGAAGTTGAGAGTGGGTTTAATGATCCACATGACTCAATGACACAAAAGGACTGCATCTGAGAACAGAAACGAAGAAGAAAACCAAAGTACAGTGTCTGTGGCCTCAAGGAGTGAGGAACACTTATGGCACCATTAAGACTGCACCTGATAACCACTACTGTTGTTATTTATTATGTCTTTTGAGATATGCCTGCTTTTTTCACTTTAAGAAGTCTGGAACATCACGTTTTTTGAATATCTTTGGGCTGAAGAGAATCTTTGGAAGATTTATCAGTAGAAAAATGGAACTCCCATAAAATTGGTTGGAAAGAGTTAAGAACCTACATTTTACCTGAGGATTACCAGAACTGTCTCAAAATACCTGGATGAAGTAAGTTACCCAACACATCATCTGACTTTGCGACTCTTGATTCTTACAGGTTACAGCCATCCCAGTGGGCACTCTCGCAGTATGTAATAGCATTAGCCTTACTGGGTGTATAACTGTATTGGCTCCATCACTAAAAGATGCTTCTCTTTCATACCATCAAGTAACAATCTGCCAAAGTTCTTACATCAGGATAAATGGAATTTTAATACAGATTAATTCTATATGCTGACTTACCCATTTAAAAAACAACATCTAAAGGCATTTTGAATAAGTGTTTCTCATACCAAAGTAAAATAATAAATCTACAAATAAATCAGCAAAATCTAATGGTAATTTTCTTTAGGCTCATCTTACCAATTATGCTGAGTCCAACTCTACTCCTGTCAGAATCCCATTACTTTTTTTCCCTGAAAAATCATCTATTAAGTTTTAAAATATAAATAATATTGATATATATCACTGCAGTATTTACTAAGCATTTCCAAAACATATTAAGAGTTTGAAATTATTTGAACATTTAGTTATTGCATTTATTACTTCAGATGGTTTTTATTTAATATTTCATGTATCTGATACCTAACCAGCTTCTAGAATCACATATAGCTGGCTGATTTTTTTTTTTTTTAAGATTTTGTTTATTTATTTGACAGACAGAGATCACAAGTAGGCAGAGAGGCAGCAGAGAGAGAGGGGGAAGCAGGCTCCCGCTGAGCAGAGAGCCTGATGTGGGGCTCGATCCCAGGACCCTGAGATCATGACCTGAGCCGAAGACAGAGTCTTTAACCTACTGAGACACCCAGGTGCCCTAGCTGGCTGATTTTTAAACCAAGTTGGATTTATTGCGTACTTTAGAAGCACATTCTCTTTTGGGGAATAATCCCCAAGTGAGTCATATATTTATTATTCTCTAATTTCCAAATATCCTTCAACAAAAACTTCAAAGAAAATACATGTATATATTCTCCTTTCTTTAAATAGCAAAATAGATAAAACTGAGGCCAATCAAAAATGAAGCTGTTGCAGAAGATGTATTTACTTTTTAAAATCTTAAAGTATTTTTAAAGTTCCATTCATTTTTACTTTCTTTAAAATTGAACTGAAAGAAATTATATGCCTAACTGCTCAAATGCTTCCTTTTGGAAAAAAAAATTAAGTAAAGTTGCATGATCTATAATCACCTCTCCTAATTGCTGTTCGATATATGCTGCATCAGGGAAATAGAGTTTAATTTACTCAAAATGAAATTTATCCATAAATAATTATCAAATTGACAGAAAAGAATGATTATGAGAAAATTGATAGAAAAGAATTCAAACAGCAATACTCTTAGATAAATCATAGTTAATTGTACATGGAAATCCATTAGCTTCATTTGGAAACACAGACGACTAATTATGTTAAAAATGCAGTGGCACTCTAAAGCATATGTTCCTTTCCCCAAGCCTTGGAGAGTGGCCTTTCATCTGGGAATCAGGAGTCATTTTTTAAATTTAAAAGATCTTTACATTCCATAACATCCTTAAAATTTGAAGGTAATGATATGTGGAATTACTTGTCCATGTTAGAAAAATCTATTACTTTATTTTCAAAAGTAAACCATTTTACTCCTTAAGGACACATATATCATTTTGAGGTTTGTCAAGAATTAGATTTAGCTTTAAATATTAAGAATTTTTCATTACCCTAAGATGAAACTAATATTTTTTTTAGCTTTCCTTATTCCCATAGGTAATACATATGTATCAAAAACAAAATAAAATAAAAAACAAAAAAAGCTTCTGTTCTCATTACATTCCAGGTTCTCTGTTTAGTTTTAATTTTGTGTACATCTTATGTATACCCTACAATTACAACTTTCTCTAGTAGATGTACATCTTCCTTTCCACCTATAAAACCGATGACATAACCTCAATTTTATAAGCATTAGGCAGTCCTGGGAGTTGTTGGTTGTCATTGATGGTGCAGATTGCTTAAGTCTCCTCCATGTTCCTCCACCCACAGGAATGTATGCCATCCCAGCCTCCTGGCATTGTACTTGCTAAGATTATTGATGCTTGTTCATTTGCCAAATCTATTCAAGCAATTTGGTCTCATCTGGATCTCTGACTTACTAGACTATATTGGACCATTTTCCTTCTGGAATCCTCTTCTTCATTTTCCTCAGAAGGAAATTTCCTGATCTTGTCTCCACTGTCTTTAATGCTCCCTTCTTATTCTACCTACCCTCCAATCCTGGAGTTTCTTAGAGTACAGAATCCACTCCTCTCTCTCCATGCTCTCTAGGGGCCATCCTATGATACTGCCCTCTGTCTTTTTTATTCAACACGGACTTCTCTTCACAAATAGAGATGCATCTATCTAGTTTGTCTGGTTAATACTGCCATTTAGTTTGTTATATCGTTACTCGTGTTAAATAAGTACCCACTGCAATTTTTGGTACAGCATTTTTTAAATTGCTATTCTCTCCACCACATTGTTTCTCAACCTGAAAACCTGAAAAATCAATCAAACTGATAAATTGTTCTGAGAACAAGCACTGAGACTTACTCATTTCTAGATTTCTAGCAGCTGGTACAATGTATGAAACATAGAAGTTGCACAGTATTTTGAATAACTTTTTCCTTTCCCCTGCTTCTCAAATCCAACTCCCTCTATTGATTTTTAGTTCATCTTAAATGTAAGAACTCTGTCATATCAAAAATCTACATATCTGAATGATATTTCTCTTCAAGACAATACCTACTATATATTCATTCCTGCTATACCTGTGTAGAGATTTCAAAATTCATAATTCCAATCTCAGTATTCCTCCAATTTTCCCAATATGCCAGACCTTTGTACCTGATTTCCTTGCTTACAGAGTTGGAAACACAAAGTCAATCACCTGGACTCCATTAGTACCCTCAAGTCTTTTTTTTTTTTTTTAAATTCACTTGGTCCTGCCACATAGATCAGCAGTGCTTTCCCTTGCAATTGGTCATCTCTCCATTTTCCTCAGAGATTGTTCAGATCTGCTACTTTTCTCCATACTCCTCCCTTCTTCTCTTACCCAGAGATGATCGCCTTTATTGATTATTTTAGAAGTTTGAAGCCACTGTGCATGAAAGTCACCAACAACTCCCAACTCCACCACCTACAAGATGCTACTCATGGATATTTCAATGTTGCTTTCCCTCCAGTATTTGAGGGTAAGGTCTGTTCAGTGTCACCCTGCCTGTAATAATCTTAATCCTGCTCACTTCTGAATCTTCCTGCACTTAGCTTTCCAGTGATTTGTCTCTCCTGAGTCTTTATGTCTCTTTTTCTACTCATTCTTTCCCCTTAGAGCAAATATACTCTATATCCTTGATCTCCACCTCCATCCCTCCATCACTAAATCTTTTTCACTTGGCCCTTGAATGCCGGATGTTTCCACCTTCCGTTCTTTTCTAACTTTCATGTTTTAATTAGGTGATGTCATCTCCAACCTATAAATTAACAACTTTCAAATCTCTATCTCTAGCTGTGACTCATGAATTCTAGGTGTATATGTCCAAGGGCTAATTGGCTAAAGCTATCTAAAGTATGTAAAATACCTGCAAATGAAATTATTTCTGCCTTTTTTTCATACCATCAAAAAATTATTCATTCTCTTTGTTCTTTCTCTTAGGGACCATCTCCATTTTCCAGCCAATGGCTAAAGTAAGAAATTCTAGGACAGTGATTGACTACTATCTTCTCCTTTAAAGACTTCGGGAAGATTTCAACATAACTTCTTTTCTTAGTTTCATTTTTAACTATCATTTTTGAAGAATCCTATATTCAGGTGTTACTGTTGATTAAACACATTTTTTACATAGGTGTGGAAAATACTGACCTAGAGACAACTGATTTGTATTTTTTTTTTTTAATATCCTGGGAACCTTCTGAACACTATAGGCTTTGGGACAGAGAGACTGTATCTTAGAGCCAACTGTGTTCCTTGGTATAATTTAATGATGTTTGTCTTCAAGTACCTTGTGCAATGAGTCTACATTCTAGTCTTACTTTACTCTCAAGGTTGCCATTTCCTGAATCCCAGGGTATCACCCTGAATCTGCTACACAGAAAGAGCGAGATAGCCCAAGGGGGAGAATTGGACATTATCTTATAAATGTAGGGTATAGTAGAAGAGAGTTAGAAGAGGATTCCAGCCAATACTGCCGACAACTTGAAGGAACTTGGATGTGCATTTTTTTGGTATGACCTACAAGTAAGAGCTAGCCTAACTAATACCTTTATTTTATTCTGTGAGACCTTAGCAGAGAACCCAATTAAGACTACTTGGACTTTTGACCTAAAGGACTATGAGATAATACATGGGTATTGTTTGAAGCCACAAAGTTTGTGCTAATTTGCTATAGCAGCAATAGAAAACTAACACAGCATGCTTCCTGAAACAGTTGGGGCTCGATAAATTATGGAATAATGGAATGCAACTTTAATGTAGATGTAAGAATACAATAAAAGAGTTCTAAACTATTCTGTTCTTTGAAGTACAACTGTATTTTTTGAAGGTATAATGTGTACATTGTTTTTAAGTTAATAATGGATTCATTTTTAAGGTGATTCGTTTGATGTTGTCCGTGTATTTTAAGCTGTGTCTCTAGGCCGAGAGCTTCTCAATGTTAAACTACATTTAACAGGTCTATTATAAGAGATATATAATACATCCATCAAAAATATAAATAAAGACTCCAATATCAGCACTGTTCTTAGTAATTCAATGAAAGATCTAGTATTCAAAGCTTGCCATTTGTTTCAAAAGGGTTGATTCTATTGATGTCTTTGTCTCCCACAAACATCCCTGGGTGACAGCCTTAGTGTTTGTGTTTTGGCTTGCCATTCTTCCCAGAGGCAACTCTTAAATCTTTGTCAGAGCAATGTAGTGTCTGCTTATTCAAACCAAGTATTCAAACCACCTGCTGTTCTTGGATTGTTGTTTGATTGCTGGCATTTATTTCTCTTTGAGTCTTCGTCTACTAAGAAAACATTTCCTACAATAAGAAAGAAAATAAAGCTATAAAATCCTGCCCTGTTTTTGATCATATTTTTCCTTTGACTAATTAAGGTTATTTAGAGAAGCTTTTCAAAGAAAACCTAGATGAACCTTTGAAATACTCATTGTGTTGATTCATTTAGATTTTTGTTGAAAACTTCGGGTCAGGCACAGTGTTGGGCCCTTGGAATAAAAGGATAAATTAGTCACAGTGAACATCGTATATTGAATAATCTCATACAAAATTGATCTCAATGCAAAATCAAGTAGCAGATACTGCAGTCGTCTAGCAAACATAAACTAAATACTAGAAGATAAAAGCTCTGCCTTATGAGTGGTTTGAGTAGATTATTAGTTCAAAAAGATCGTGGATAGACTATTGCTGAGTGGAAACCTGAGGAAGAGCCGTCTATAAATGAGAATAAAGATTTGTGAGTTACAACTGGGAAGAGGAGGCAATGCCCCTTAAGTGTCCTGTAGACTGGAATATCGGAAGGAGCAAAAGGTGAAACTGCAAACGGCCTATCAAGAACGGTGAAGAAGGGGCGCCTGGGTGGCTCCGTGGGTTAAGCCTCTGCCTTCAGCTCAGGTCATGATCCCAGGGTCCTGGGATCCAGCCCTGCATGGGGCTCTCTGTTCAGCAGGGAGCCTGCTTCCCCCTCTCTCTCTGCCTGCCTCTCTGCCTACTTGTGATCTCTGTCTGTCAAAAAAATAAATAAAATCTTAAAAAAAAAAAAAAGAACTGTGAAGAAATAGAGGCCTTTTATGGAGAGCTATAAAATTAGCCTGCCAGAGTTTCATGGATCCTACAAGACTGCTGATGAGCTAGACGCAATGAGAAAAGGGATTTTTTTCTTTTCACAAATGCCATATGAATGAGCCAATCCTGTTACAGCTCCAAAGACATACATATTTATCTGTACACACAAAACACTCATTCATATACTGGATTGTGTAATACTGGAGACAGGTTTTTCCAAATAGCCCCAGAAGCTTTAGCCATAGGGAATACATATGTCAGTGGTACCACAAGCAAAAATAAGTTTTTATACAAAGTAAAATCCAGGGGGCACCTGGGTGGTTCCACCGGTGAAGTATCTGCCTTCAGCTCAGGTCATGATGCCAGGATCCTGGGACTAAGTCCCTCGTCAGGCTCCCCACTCAGTGGGGGGTCTTCTTTCCCCTCTCCCTCTGCCTGCCACTCTGCCTGCTTGTGCAGTCTCTCTCTCTCTCACTCTCTCAAATAAGTAAATAAAATCTTAAAAAAAAAAAAAAAAAATCCCAGGCCACTTTTCCAACAATGTGGAGAGATGATACAGCGATTAGAATCTTATTTGACCCAGGACCAAAAAGAATCACTGTAATACCAAAATAATGACAAAATATTCACTAGAATCAATTTAAATAAACTGATATCTTCATAAGATAAAAGATTCATTTAAACATGTGAATATTTAGTTAAATAGATCACTTAAATTTAGGATGCTGATGGTTCCAATATTACATTTAGAAAATTAAATGCTATATCTATTTTTTAAAAATATTTGTATTTGACAGAGAAAGAGAGAAAGCATGAGTCTAGGGAGAAAAGCAAGCTCTGAGCTGGGCTCAGAGCCCTACATGGGGCTTGATCCCAGCAGCCGGAGATCATTACCTGAGCTGAAATCAGGCTTAATTGATTGAGCCATCCTGGTGTCCCATGAAGTGCTATATTTTAAAGGTACCAAATGTGAATCCCAAGTTACTTTTTGTTAAGTGCCTTAAATGCCCTGGATATGTTCTTCCAAGTTTAGCCTATTTCTAAACTTCCTGTTCAGACAGTATTTTGATCAAATATGCATAATCTTCTCTGATGTACCTGTGTTCATGAGCACAAACTCTCATACATATACTCACCAAGAAGATTGATTGACCAAACTAATGATATTTGGGTCTTTGGTCTTTTTCCATTCCTTTATAATTAATGCCCAGTGGTGACTTTTTTCTTTTCACACATATATATCCCTCCCCCACAGTTTGCCCATGACTCAGTTCTCCTTTCAGACATTTCTAACATTGTCTCTATGAAGCTTTTCTTCTCATCATATTTCTGAAAGGATGCCAGTCCCTTTTAAAATTCTCCAATGAGTAAAAAATAAATAAATACATGCATAAAATTAAAATATTCTCCAGTAAGTGCATTTTCTTATTCTTCAGAACAGAATCATCTTTTTTCTTTGACAAAAAGTTTCTCTTTCTGCTATTTTCAATCTTTTTAATATTTTTCATTGTTTTTGAGAAACTTCCCAAAGTAGTTATATGTTTTTAATCTTCTACCCTCTTAGATTGCCAAAATACAATTACTTATATATTTAGAACAGTTATACCCTTTTTGTCTTGATTCATAGCCTATATTCACTATCAAAACAAATCATAATAAAAATATGGGAGATTATAACATATATTCTTTAATGTTCCCCAAATTTGAATTGGATAAATTTAGTTTAATGGTAACACCAATACTCAAAACTCTTTGTAACTGTTTGTATATAGTTAATAGGATCTCTTGGAAGGATAATTCAGTAGCTCCCTCCGCATGGAGATCCATCGTCCTAACTCAGATTAACCAAAAGTGACCTTAGTAAAGTGTTAATATCTCTATACCATGGTTTTATCATTTCCAAATGAAGGACTTGATATCTTTAGAGATTTAACTTTAATTTTTTATCATACTGTAAAAGTATTTTATCTTTAAGGTATTTACTTTGAAAGTTTTTCAGCCACTGCAGTAGCAAATTTAGGCTAAAATAGGATTATTTAAAGTACCATTCTGGGGCGCCTGGTTGGGTCAGTTGGTTAAGCAGCTGCCTTCAGCTCAGGTTGTGATCCCAGGAAACTGGGATTGAGCCCTGCATTGGGTTACCTATTCCGAGGGGAGTCCACTCCTCCTTCTCCCTCTGCCCCTCTCCCCTACTCATGCTGTCTCTTTCTCTCTCTCATGCTCTCTCAAATAAATAAATAAAATATTTAAAAAAATAAAGTACTGGGGCGCCTGGGTGGCTCAGTGGGTTAAGCCGCTGCCTTCGGCTCAGGTCATGATCTCGGGGTCCTGGGATCGAGTCCCACATCGGGCTCTCTGCTCAGCAGGGAGCCTGCTTCCCTCTCTCTCTCTCTGCCTGCCTCTCTGTCTACTGTGATCTCTCTCTGTCAAATAAATAAATAAAATCTTTAAAAAAAAAAAATAAATAAATAAATAAAAATAAAGTACCATTCTGTCCTCATATTATGAGATGTGTAATACATTAATAGGATCTGGGGGAAAAAATCATCCTGAATATAAGCCATTTTCCCAACATTTTTTTTCTGTTACGGATCTGAAAATATATTTTTCTCTTAACCAAGGGAGATGAATCTTTTTCCAGTGTGTAGGACCAAAACTAACTGATAAAAATTTTTCCTAAAGATAGTTAACTTCCACTTCAACGGAACTGGGAAATTGTTTATCAATCCTCTGTTCTGTCTGTAAAGAAGAGTCATTTCTTACAGGTGGTCCTGGTGGTCTAAATCCCCATTATCAGCCAGTATTAACTTTATGTTTATATATTAGAAATGTGTTGTCCAATGTGAATCACCTAGTTGTAATTATTCTACATTTAAAGTAAAAAGTTCTGGGGTACCTGGGTGGCTCAGTGGGTTAAAGCCTCTGCCTTCGGCTCAGGTCATGGTCCCAGGGTCCTGGGATCGAGCCCCACATTGGGCTTTCTGCTCAGCAGGGAGCCTGCTTCCTCATCTCTCTCTCTGCCTGCCTCTCTGCCTACTTGTGATCTCTGTCTATCCAATAAATAAATAAAATCTTTAAAAAAAATAAAGTAAAAAATTCTGTGGTAGTGTACTGAACTCCACTGAAAGCTCACTGAACACAAGTTTTAACCTGTGTACCCAGTGATCAATTACAAAATTGTTAGCATTATTATTATTATTATTATTTACGTCTTCATGTAAGAGGAGTCTGGGGAAGATGAGGGAGTTGGAGGATACTGAGCTCACCTCTCAAGCACACACTGAGACAACAGCTACATATAATGTGACTTAATCTGAAAATAACCTGAATACTCATAAAATAGATCTTCCACAGCTAAAAACAAAGAGAAGGCCACACGGAGAACGGTAGGAAAGCAGAGATGCAGTAGACAACCCAACTCCCATCAGTGGTAATCCAAAAGTAGGAGGAGGATCATAGGCATGGAGGTCCTCCCTGAGAATTGAGGGGATTAACAACAAAGGACCTGCAAAAGAAAGATGAGCATCCCCCCACCCCCCCCCCTTAAGTCTGGCTTTGAAATCAGTGGGGCTTAAGTCTGGGAGAGCCAAGGAGCTTTAGGAAACCTAGACTCTGCTCTTAGTGACACTGTTGTATGACATTCAGTTCAAGACACAGGACAGAGACAACAGTCTTAAAAGCACCTGGGTTATATAAAAAGGACATTTATTGATTAAATTAGAGCACGTGCTGGAGGAACAGGACTCTCTAGGAGCCTTCTCCAGGAACAAAAAATCTGGTGGGTTCCATTTTTCTTATCTTCCTTTAGCCTAGCCGGTTGGATCTTTGTGGGAGCCAGCTCTGACACTTTCCATGTTGGTAGTACATCTCTACCTTGCTAGTACACCTTGCCTTCCTCTGCTGACCCACACACTTAATACAGTTACTCAGCAGGCAACCCTCTAAAACAATGCCTGCCCTGGGTAGGGGGTCATCAGTCCCATCAACCAGTATGCCTGCAGCAGCTATACTCTGAAAACTGCAAGACACTGATGAAGAAATTTAAGATCACAAAGAAATGGAAAGAAACCCCATGCTCATAGATTGGAAGGACAGATATTGTTAAAATGTCTATACTACCCAAAAGCAATCTATAGACTCAATGCAAGACACCTATGAAAATATCAACAGTGTTTTTCACAGAACTGGAAAAAAATCCTAAAATTTAATATATTTTTTTAAGATTTTATTTATTTATTTCACAGAGAGAGAGATCACAAGTAGGCAGAGAATCAGGCAGAGAGAGGGGGAAGCAGGCTCCCCGCTGAGCAGAAAGCCAGACGCGGGGCTCGATCCCAGGACCCTGAGATCATGACCTGAGCTGAAGGCAGAGGCTTAAACCACTGAGCCACCCAGGTGCCCCAAAAATCCTAAAATTTATATGAAACCACAAAAGATCTGAAATAGCCAAAGCAATCTTGAGAAAGAACAAAGCTGAAGGTATCACAGTCCCAGATTTCAAACTATATTACAAAGCTATAGTAATCAAACAATATGTTGTTGGCACAAAAATAGACCCAGAGATCAATGGAATAGGATAGAAAGCCCAGAAATAAACCTATGCCTATATGGGCAATTAACCTACGACAAAACAGACAGGGAAATACAATGGGAAAAAATATCTTCAATAAATAGTATTGGGAAAACTGGGCAGCTACACACAAAAGAATGAAATAGAATACTTTCTCATACCATATACAAAAATAAACTCAAAATGAATTAAAGACCTAAATGTAAGACCTGAAACAAAAAACAAAAAACAAACAAACAAAATCTTCTAAAAGAAAACACAGGCAATAAATTCTTGGACATTGGTCTTAGCAATATTTTTCTGGGGCCTCTCTTCAGGCGAGAGAAACAAAAGCTAAAATAACCAATTAGAACTACATCAAACTAAAAAGCTTTGCACAGGAAAAAAAAAAAAAAAGGAAGAAAGAAAAAAAAAAGAAAAAATCAACAAAATTAAAGGCAACCACAGAATGAGAGAGATATTGCAAAGGATATATCCACAAAGGGATTACTATCTAAAATACAGGAATAACTGGAACTCAAAACAAAACAAAACAAAAAACAGAACAAAATAACAAACAACAACAACAACCAATAGACCAATTTAAAAAATCAGCAGAGGAACTAAAAAGAATTTTTTTTTTTTCAAAGTAGACATAGAGGTGGTCAACAGAAACATGAAAAAATATTCAACATCACTAATCAGGGGAATATAGATCAAAACCACAATGAGATACCATCTCACAGCCAACAGAATGGGTAGTATCAAAAAGACAAAAATAATGAGTTTGACAAGGATGTGGAGGAAAGGGAACTCTCTTACACTGTTGATGGGAACGCAAAGTGGTGCAGCCACTGTGAAAAGCAGTATTGAGGTTCCTCAAAAAATTAAAAATAGAACTCACATATCAGAGGCATCTGGGTGGCTCAGTTTGTTAAGTGCATGACTCTTGAATTTGGCTCAGATCATGATCTCAGAGTCGTGAGATCAAGCCCCATGTATGGTTCTACACTCAGTGTGGAGTCCACTCTCTCCCTCTTCCCATGCCCCTCCCCTGCTTGTGCTCTCTCTCTCTCAAAATAAATAAATAAATGAAATCTTTAAAAAGAAATGAGCTCCCATATGATCTAGGAATTCTACTTCTGGGTATTTACCTGGAAAAAAAAAATTAAAAAACACAAACAAAAAACCAAAACACTGTTTTTAATAAATATATGCACCCCTGTGTTTACTGCAATATTATTTACAATAGCCAAACTATGGAAGCTGCCCAAGTGTCCATCAGTAAATAAATGGATAAAAATCTGGTATACACACACACACACACTCATGGGAATATTACTCAGCTATAAAAAAATAATAATAAGATCTTGTTATCTGTGACAACATGGATGGACCTAAAAGGTATTATGGCCGAATGTAACAATTTAAACAGAGAAAGACAAATACCTTATGACTTCACTTATATGTGAAATCTAAAAAACAAAGCAAATGAACAAACAACCCCAGAAATGGACTAAAATACAGAGAACAAACCGGTGGCTGCCAGAGGGGTGGCGGGGCTGGTGGCAGGGTGTTGGGAGGGGTAAGTGAAGGGGATTAAGAGGTACAGACTTCCAGTTATAAAACAAATAAGTCGCAGAGATAAAAAGTACAGCATAGGGAATACAGTCAATAATATTTTAATGACTTTGTATAGAAACAGATGGTAACTACACTTACTGGGGTGAGCATTTTGTAACTGCTGAATCTGTGCTATATACCTGAAACTGATATTGTATGTCAGCTCTACTTCAATTAAAAAAAAAAAAATCTTCATGTGATGATAGCATTATTCAATTTATTTTCAAAAATGAAAGCTAAATGCTACTGGTTTCAATTAACATGGAACTCAATAAAGCTTTATAAATATAAAAACCTGCATGTTTAAAGAAAAATCTTAAAGGTATGTTAATTACACCATTTAATCTAGGAATTTGGGTATGAAAAACTATTATATACATTATGCAAAGCATATGCCACTTTCTTACTATCATTTTATCGAAACTTGAGAAAACAAATAAGATCAAAGATGCATAAGAGATAATCAGTAAAGATTTCTGGCAGATGGGGCGCCTGGGTGGCTCAGTGGGTTAAGCCTCTGCCTTCAGCTCAGGTCATGATCCCAGGGTCCTGGGATCGAGTCCCACATCAGGCTCTTTGCTCAGCTGGGATCCTGCTTCCCCCTCTCTCTCTGCCTGCCTCTCTGCCTACTTGTGATCTCTGTCTGTCAAATAAATAAATAAAACCTTAAAAAAAAAAAAAAGATTTCTGGTAGTTTAGCTTCAAGCATAATCATTTGCAACATAAATATGATACAAATGCTAAACCTCTTATTGACCGGAAATAGAAATTAGAAGACCTGGATCCCCACCTTGCCTTTGCTGTTAAATCACGGTGTGACCCTTGCATCAATTTGCACCCTTAAGGACAAGTTTTTTTTTTTTTCTCACCAATAAGATAGGCAGGATCTCTAGAGCGGTTTCCAAACTTAGACTCGGGTTTCAGTTAAAAGTTTTAGATTAGAAATCCAGCACGTCCTTAAATTATTATCTGATTTCATTCCATCTGCATTTCCCCACAAACTACTGACTAATCTTGGTCATCTTAGCAGAGTGAGAAAATTATTCTGTCTTACAAAATCTAATTGAAATCCAGTATGTCCTAAAATATTTCTTACAGTTTCCTTTGTGATGCATTTATACTGGAACAGCCCTCACCTTATAAAGCCTAGGAACATCATCAGGAACATTGTCTGTTCCCCACCTAAAGACCATCAGGAAAACAAAAAAACAAACAAAAAAACCCTTTCTCTTACCTTTTATATTAAGAGTTAGCCTTAACTAGTATAAGCAAAATATTAAATCTGTAATACAGAAGAAAACATATAAAATATCAAGAAGGAGACAGAAGTCAGGACTAGATCCCAGAGACAGATGCTCAGCAAAACTGATAGTACCTGTCCCCATATTTAACAGAGTATATTTTCAAAAAAACAGCCACATGCTCTTTTTAGAACTGGGTATCAACGTTCCTCCCAGGAGAACGAGGTTTTTGTTCCCTCCTCTTGAATTTGGCCCAGCCTGAGAGTACAGTGTGAACGATAAGGTTGTGATTTTCAAGGCAAGGTTATAACAAGAGATTCAGCTTCCGCCTGGAGCTCTAGGGCTTTGATCTTGGAAGCCAGGCACCAAGCTGTGAAGAAGCAGGGGGCCACACGACAAGAGCACATGGCTGTGTGTGTGTTGGCAACCACAACGAAGGCTAGTCATCAGTCTCCAGATCTGAATGAGCATGCCTTCCAATGCCTCGTCTGCAGCCACCAACTCACTTTCAGTCTTCGGGTCTTCCCAGCTGAGGCCCAGACATCACGAAACATACTGTTTCCTATAGTCTGTCCAAACTCTAAGTCACAGAATCTATGAGCAGAATAAAATATTCATTGTTTCATGCCAGTACACTTGGAGTGTTATGCGGCAAAAGATAACTCAAGCACACTGCAGTACTCAATTGATGTTTTTTTGTTTGTTTGTTTGTTTTTTTTTGTTTTTGTTTTTCCTCATTTCTACCAAATAGGGTCTGGATTTGTGGTCATTCTACTATAGGAGATTCATAATACACAGTTTTATTTCTCATGTTATAAAGGAAGTTCAAGTAATACTACTGACTTTACCACATGATCAATGTCTTTATGCCTGTTCATTAAAGTACAATGATATTCATTAAAGCATCATTTTATGTAAATTATTAATTACTCATCAAAGCTCATTAATATGTTGATAATAGTATATTGATTTGCTTTCTCAAACTTAATCCTGTTGCCTGCCAAAGGCTCTATCAATAATAACCAATCAAGGGGTGCCTGGGTGTCTCAGTGGGTTAAGCCTCTGCCTTCAGCTCAGGTCATGATCCCGGAGTCCTGGGATGGAGCCCGGCATCGGGCTCTCTGCTCAGCAGGGAGCCTGCTTCCCCTCCCCTCTCTCTGCCTGCCTCTCTGTCTACTTGTGATCTCTGTCTGTTAAATAAAAAAATATATAAAAATAAAAATAAAAAAATAATAAAAAATAATAACCAATCAAGATTCCTTCATTCTGGCTTTGCTTTCTCACCTTATGAAAGTGGATTTTTTCACCTTATGGAAGTGGATTCTCCAATCCATTTAAAATATCAACTGCCCCTCAAAACTCACAAGGAAATACTCTCTTCTAGGTTCCTATGTCAGGGCCCTGGTACTTTTCTCTCTGTTTCATCTTGAAATTTCACTCCCTAACCTCTCCCAAGTCTATCTGATCCCATGTAGAACCAATTTCCTCTTCACCATAGTGTTGGATCAAGTAAATCTCCTGTCTGTTCATCTCATTGTTCTATTCCTCCATTCAGGAATTCCTCCTTCTCCCCTTTGAGCTGAGAACTCATTGTTCATTGAGAAGAAGCTTCTACAGCTTTGTGAACATCAAAATATTTACAAGGGGCTGATATTGAAATACAGAGATGAATCAGCACTATACAAATACAGGTTTTCTTTCTCAGCTGAAATATTAAAAAATAATGTGTAGATGAAAGTGACTTAAAAGTTAAAGAGTTAAAGAATTTATTTTAAAAGTGGAATCCAACCTGCTAATATCATTAAGATAGTTCAAACAACAAAAAACAGCCTTTTCACTAATGAATGAAAAAAGAGATTTTAGCTTTGGCATTTATGTTTATTTATGTAACTTCAGCCTGTATCAGAAAGATGGCAGAGTGCCATCAGCAACTATTAATTATTTGGGGCTTTCTGTATTTTAGACATTTGATTAGGTATTATGTCTTCAATATTTTTAATGCTTATAACAATGCTACAATGTAGATCTCAAAATCCTGTTCTTCCAGATAAGAAAACTGAGACTTAAAAACATTAAGTAGCAATCTAAGATCAAAAGACTATTATATTCATTTATATTTAACTCAGAGTTACTGCTTCTTTCACTTCAATAGATTTCCTCCTCCCCAGCTAACCACAGTCACAAAAACAATCCCATTTAAGATCATAGCATTTTTAGCACATGTAAAGACACTGTTCTTCCAGTTTGTCAAAATATAATTTCTAAAAGGCTTATTGAGAAGTATTATATATTTAATCAAACATTAACAATACTATCAATCTGATGTTATTTTTATTAATAATGTAGAATGATATGGCATGGTATGATTCCTACTACACTTTTAAAAATATTTTTATTTATTATTTATTTGAAAAAGAGAGAGAGAGTACCAGCAGAGGGAAAGGGAGAGGGAGGCGCAGAACCACACCCCCTGCTGAGTAGAAAGCAGGGATGTGGGGTTCAATTCCAGGACCCTGAGAGCATGACCAGAGCCGAGGGCAGATGCTCAACCAACCGAGCCACCCAGGTACCCCTGTAGTTCATTATATATTTAAGCATACGTGTGTGTGTTTTTAGTGCCTAGTATACATTTAGTCACTCACCTACAGAGCCTTTTACTTAAGCCTATATTTAGACAATATGTTGTCAGTAAAAGGTAATTCTAAACTACATTTTAAAATACCTTATTTAGTATCTATATCTCAGTTCTCAGTTCTTAAAGATCCTCAGAAAAAATCTTATAGCCATAGGACACATTATTCAATCACGTTTTTCAACGATGCCCTCAATATTGCTAGACAGAATGTCTACACATCACTTTTACTTTGACACTTTAGTTTTCCAGGATGTACATTTCATAATTTTACCTCTCTCCCCAAATCTATATCTGGCTAATCCTTGAGAACCTCATTCATGTGTGACTTGCTTTTGGAGACACGTCTCATGTTCATTACTGCCTGGAGTAGGTGTCATTCTTTGCTGCTTCTAAACCATTTCTTTCCCCTTACTCTTCCCAAACCCCCTCCTCCTCCTTTAAGAATACAAGGCACCAGGCAGCTCTTCCTTTGTGATAGAATATATTAAGCTCTCATTCACTTATTTATAATTCACTTATTAATTGTGTCTAGTTTTCCTATTTTATTCAACTTTATGCCTGTATTAACTATTGAAGACCTTAGCATTCATATAGAGAATCATCTAGCACCTTGATCTCTTGGTTCTTGATACCCTCACCTTCAACTACCTTTTCTTCCACTTCTCATCACTCATGAACTCTCATCCCCCAAAATGCTACTAGCTCTGTCATCATGATCTCAAGCATCACTGTGGGGTCAACATTTCCTATTTTCCATCTTATGTACTATACAATATTCCCCTTCACTCAGGTCTCTTATCTCATCAAAACCTTCAATCCATTAATGCTACCATCTCTTCGATTACCAGATGATAACCTTACCTCCCAATAGATGTGATCATATAGGACTGCCTCTTCTTTTGTCCACCTAATTCATTAGTCTAGTAGTCTATGTGTCCCCATGTCCTACCTTCCCCTCAGGTTATAATGGAAAATGTGTCCTGATTTTCATCTCTGCCCTGAATCCCATATCTTTTCACCTTCTCAGTGCCTTTACTTTGGCAAATATCCTACTTTTTTTTCCCCTCCATCATACTTTCCCCTCATTCTGTGGTTCATTACCATCAGCACATAAACGTGTCTTAGTATTAATCATCTTAAAACATTCTTTGACTTATTTTCCCCTGGCTACACCTGATTTGACTATTAAAACAAATTTCCCAAAGCAACAGTTCTTGACAAATTTCCCTATCCATCACTGCTTTTTTAAATAATCTTACCTGGTCCAAAATTTTACATCTCATCAAAATTTTACATCTCATCTTTCTAATAATAACTACCAAATATTTTTGTTTATCCAGAATATCATAAACCCTAGACTAAAACAAAGAAAAAAAAATCCAAAAAACAAAAAACCTCTCTATTTAACAACTTAGAGGTTGGCATCTTATTTTTAATCAAACTCTTTATGTTTCTTGATATTAAACCCTCTCCTCTCCAAATCTTCTCTAACTTTGTAGAAGGTACCACAAGCTTTCTCAGGCTAAAAAGCTAATGTATAAGTCAGCTCAGGCTACCATAGAAAATATTCGTATATTCAGTGGCTTAAACAACAGACATTATTTTTCTTACAGTTCTGGAGGCTAGTTGTTCAAGTTCCTTGGGTTTGTAGACAGCCACTTTCTGACTATGTGCTAGAGAAAGAGAACTGGGTGATGTTTCTTCTTATAGGGTACTAATCACATCATGAGAACTGTAAGTTAATGATCTCATCTAAACCCAATTGCTTCTCAGAGGACCATCACCATATACTCTCACATTGGACATTAGGGCTTCAACATGTGAATTTGGGAGGATGCAATTTCAGTCCAGAGCACTGAAGTATATACCCTCACTTCCTCCTTTGCGGATTCTTTCTACAGTCAATTTACCTCCAATCACTTGTTACCATCTATTGCTTGGACACAAGTTCAAGACACATAATTCATCGATGACATGGCAACAGCCTTCTAAATAGTCTCCTTTCCGCTCCTTTCTGTCTTCTCATTTGACTGTAAGTAACTTTGTAACCTCAGAGGTCAGTGTCCTAGTTTGGGTTGCTATAAGAAACCATCACAGAAAGGGTGGCTTATTTCTCATAGCTCTGAGGCTAGAAGTCCAACATCAGGGTCCCAGCATGGTCAGATTCTGCTGAGAGCCTTTCTCCAAGTAGCAGACTACCAACTTCTTCTTGTATCCCCATAGAACAGAGAGCTCCTGGGGTTCCTTTTATAAGGACACTGATTCCTTCATGAGGACTGCATCCTGAAAGCTTAATTACCTCCCACAGTTTCCACACCTCCTAATAGTAGAGCCTAGGATTTCTTCTTCTTCTTCTTTTTTTTTTTTTTCTTATTGCGTTATGTTAGTCACCATATAGTACATCATTAGTTTTTGAGGTAGTATTCCATGATACATTGTTTGCATATAACACCCAGTGCTCCATGTAATCCGTGCCCTCCTTAATACCCATCACCAGGTTTAGGATTTCAATATATGAATTTGGGTGTGGGGGGACACAAACATCAGTCTATTTCTGCCAGAGTAATCTTTTTAGATCCAGCCATGTTTTTCCTCTGCTAAAATCCTCCAACAGCTTCCCTGGCAACTTTCCTTCCCACGGCCTCACTTATCTTTGTGGACAATCTATTTTACCTTATCTCCATTTTCCCTACACTGGCTTTTTCCAAACCTTGGTTATATTAATTTCTTCATATTTTAGCACTTCTTCATTTGTTACTCTTCTAGAAGTGGTTCTCCTGCAGACCCTTGTATGGCTGCCTCATGATGTAAGCCAAGTGTCTTCTCCTCACAGAAGCATTTCTGATGAACACCTTAAGCTAATGAAGCTGCTCCTCTAAAGGCTCATGATTGATCATGTTCTATTTACCCACTGCAGTCATTATCTCAAATTTTGTTTGGTGTGTGCCTGTGTGTTGTAAACAGAACCTCCTTGAGAGTAGGAATGTGGTCTTTCTCAACATTTCATAATTAACACTTAGAACTGTGCCTGCACAAAGAAAGCCATTAGTAAATATTTGCTGACTGGTTGATGCTCTGTGATATATATATATATATATATATATATATATACACATTAGGATCCTCTAAAATACAGAGTCTCAGAGTATCTGAGTTTAATTGGTTTGGGAGAGAGACAGGAAAAAATCTAAATTATACATTTATCAGACACCTGTTGCAAAGTGGTAGTCAACAAACACCACTAATTTCAAAATATGTGATATAATATCTTTGATGTTTTGCTTCCCATGTTAGGAAAGGTCACCATTTACTGTGAGAACTAATTTTTGCATTCATAGGCTTGAAAAAACAAATCCCAGGCCATAGAGTATTTCTAAAATGTTTTTTCTTTATAAAAAGATTTTCTACATATACTTAGTGCAAATTGCTCATGACTCCTTTAAGTCTTATGAATTGAGACTGTCTCATGAAGTTTGTTACCCACCAATTAACCTGCCACTTTCAGCAGGCTTTAAAGAAACTCCTCTAAAAAGGTGCCATTCTTACTATTTGGATTTTTCTGAATTTTTGCTATCTTTCTAGTTCAGTGATTCTTTTGTTTTAATGTGGATAAGAACCATCCGGGTACTCAAGAGAGAGGGCACAAAAACATGATATAAATGTACATTCTGCCTCATCCCCACATTTGCTCAGAAATCTACATTTTAAGTGAACATACCAGATGATTCCAATGCAGGTAATGCTGCATTTAATTCTCAAATAAAATCAATGAGACTGATTCTTTGAAGAGTTATCCTTTCTTAGTGGACAGCTGAATGGCAACGATTTGTTGGTAGCTAGTATCTTTTTTTTTTTTTTTCAAATTTATTTATTTGACAGACAGAGGTCACAGGTAGGCAGAGAGGCAGGCAGAGAGAGAGAGAGGAGGAAGCAGTCTCCCCGCTGAGCAGAGTGCCCGATGCGGGGCTCGATCCCAGGACCCTGAGAACATGACCTGAGCCGAAGGCAGAGGCCTAACCCACTGAGCCACCCAGGCGCCCTGGTAGCTAGTATCTTTAAAAACATCCTATGCTGAGCGAAATAAATAATAAATAATAAATAATCAGAGAAAGATAATTATCATATGACCTCTCTGATATGAGGAACTTGAGAGGCAGGGCGGGGGGTTTTGGGGTGTAGCGAAGGAAAAAAATGAAACAAGAAGGGACAAGGGAGGGAGACAAACCATAAGAGACTCTTAATCTCATGAAACAAACTGAGGGTTGCTGGAGGGAAGAGGGGCGGGAGGGAGGGGTGGCTGGGTTATGAACATTGGGGACAGTATGTGCTATGGTGAGTGCTGTGAAATGTGTAAGCCTGATGATTCACAGACCTGTACCCCCAGGGCAAATAATACATTATATGTTAAATACACACACATATACATACATACATACATACATACATAAAACATTCTTTTCCCAATATAAGGAATACATATTGTTTTAGAAAATTTGGAAAGTACTGAATAATATGCAGATGGTGAATATCACTTATAATCTTATGGCTACAGGTAACCACTGCTAACTTGGTAACACATTCCTTAATATAAATGCTTATCTATATTTTTATAAGCACATACAATATGCTAGGCACTGAATATATGATACATATATAAGAAAGATGAAAACGTATATGTTCTTGGGGCACCTGGGTGGCTCAGTGGGTTAAAGCCTCTGCCTTCCGCTCAGGTCATGATCCCAGGGTCCTGGGATGGAGCCCCGCATTGGGCTCTCTGCTCAGCAGGGAGCCTGCTTCCTCCTCTCTCTCTCTGCCTGCCTCTCTGCCTACTTGTAATCTCTGTCTGTCAAATAAATAAGTAAATAAAAATCTTAAAAAAAAAAAACGTATATGTTCTCATACACACAGACATATATGTGTGTGTTATATAATTTCAATTGGTGCTATGTCATCAACAATTCTTAATGGTTACAAAATATTTCATTGCATAGAGGACTACAACTTTTAAAACTATTCTAATGTTCAATATTTAGGATGCACACAAAACACCTTTCTGCATAAAAATTCTAGATTACTTTTATATGGATATTTCTTAAAAGTGCAGTTTACAGAACAATGGATAGACAACACACAGCAAATGGTTTGTAAAAAAGTGCTGACAGTCATCGCTTGCAGAGGCAATAATCTTTCAGGTGTCATACCCCTCTGGGGAAAAGTATTTTAATTTTACAAAATTATTATAAAATTTAGATCTTAAAAAATCTCATTTATTAACAAGAATTTTACAGCCTTTTTAAGAGTTATTTTTAATTAATAATTTAAACATTAATATTTAATATTTTACATACTATTATTGCACTTGGTCAGTGGTACCACATGGAGTTGTGCCACGTGGCAGCTCTGATGCACCCATTTTTCATTTGTAGGAAATCTTAATGATTTTCTTAGTAACACGAAAGTATTTTCACACTTACTCTTCTCTTTAATTTTGAATGGCTTCATGGCAGATCTGAATATGAATTATTCTTTTAATCTTTCTTTTCATTTTAATCTTATCCCACTGATATTATAGACAGAAAGTGCTTTATTTTATAAACTGTATGCTTTTGTTCTTTTCGGTCTTTAGTTTTTCAACTCTTAGCTTTTAATTTGCGAAGAATGTATTTATTTTAATGTATGAAGTTAGGACCTAAATTAGTTTATCCCCCAAAGCTAACCAATATTCTTTAAACCATTAATTGGCAATCCTAATTTATTCTTTCCTCATCTATGTAGAATATAGTAATCTTAGCATATACAGGGAAGTTTTTTTAGCTAAATATATATATTTGTTTGTTTAGAATTGTAATTTCACTAGAGAAAGCATAGATCAATAGGACCAATTACTACTGAGTAGCTATACAGGAACATTTCTAAATTCTACACTGAGGGTTGGAATGACTGAAGTCAATGTCAAGCCTTGTGTATGGTATTTCCTACAGAAATACGTCAAGTCTTTAGGTAAACTTAGTATAAAATATAATGTGACCAGAGATAACTCTAGGCTGTCACTAACAACTGATCATTGGAATATTTTGGTGTTTCTTTTTATTTAAATTCATAGTTTCTGTGATATATTTGAGCCAATGGTGATTAGACAGACATCTACTCCCTTAACTGAATATTTACAGGAAGTAAACCACTGAGATAATTCACCCCTATTGTAATTTATCTGGGAAATAAAACCATTCAGAAGCAAGGTGGTATCAGGAGAGCCAGGAGTTGTGGGTGGATTCTGTAAAAGGACCAAGGCCCTGAGAGGAAGTAAGGATGGTTCAGGATATATCTTCCTTGTTTAAATAATGCTCTGAGCATTGGTTGAGTTAGAATTATTTCCCTGTCAAACAAGACAAGCAAATCAAAATGTGGCTCAACTCAGCCAAGATATGGTCCAAAACAGGAGATCCTTATAATTAGAACAGCAATAGCCATATCTGTTCTAAAAGTAACTATGAGACTTTCATTAAATGGGGCCAAGAATAAGAAAAAGAGGAGATGACATTGGGAAGCAAGACTACATATTCTTATTCTTATTCTTATTCTTTTGTATTAGTTTACATTGGCAGTAAGAAACTCTGTTTTTTGTTGACTAATAAAACCTATTGTTGACAATACTCAATAAAACATGGAAGTGGGAAAAAATTGACACAGACTATTTGTAAACTAGTCAATTATTCTATCTTGGTAATTGGTTTAAATTTTTTAAACATCTTTTTTCTGAGACAATGCAATTATATTTTAGATACCTTTTGGCAAATACACCCTCTTTACTTAATTTTTCATAAGCAGTATTTGTTAGCAACCCAGGAGCTAGAGCAAAGAGAATTTTTATCGCTAATTGAAATCTTTGGTTCTATTTTACACAAGATTTTAAAAGTAGGTGGGCTAGGCTTGCATTTCCAGGTTAATCAACTTCAATGGTATGTGTTACAAGATGACTTGACCCCCGTGGAATTCTTTTTAAAAAATATTCTTAGTGACAACCAGCATTGATTTCCTTAATGAATGCCTCCCTCCTGAGGATTCTCTGGGCTTTCTTCCAGTATACTACTGTTGTTAGCCATTTTCTTCCTATCACTGTCAGAGTTACCTGGTAGGTGTTTATTCATAATGCTGTCAAACACCTTGTTCATGCTTTCACTCACTGTTCACTCACTGCAGAGCCATTCGCTAATCTATGTCAGAGCTAAGTTCCAAATAGTTTGCTCCCCCAGAGAAATTTGTACATTTGCCTTTATTAAATGATAAGAATCATATAATGAATTATGTATTGATTCATGTATCAAACCTAGTTCAGTTATCTGGAGCATCTCATGTGTTGCTTATCAGTCAACTTCAAAGCAGTAGAGACCTCTCTGATACAAAGTTTTTAAGTTAGTACATCTGGCAAAATATTATATAGTCAAATTCATCCTTAAAAATCTCCTTTCTAGGTTCCACCCTGGAAACTGACCAACCATGTTTCAAAACTCAAACCCAACCCAACAAGTCTTTTCTCCAATGGTGAAAATGATTGCTATTTTATAAATAATTGTCAAGTATTTTTCATATACATTCAGACTCCAAATCCACACTCTGTAGTAAGACGCTCTCACTATGAGAAGCAACCAGAAGTGAGTGGGCCTCGATGTTGACCAGGACAGCAGTCTCACATCTTTCAACCAAACTCATTAGGGGGATTAGTAGTCCAATTTCCTACATCGTTCAACTAGTTCTGTTCTGTGCTCTTCATTTTCATGGCTCTTCTATAGTTTAATTCACTACAATAAGATAGAGATTTGAAGCAATAGCATTATAACCTGTGTATAACTACGGTCTGTATGTATATCCATATTCCAGTTTTCTTGTCTTTGATCTCCACCCTGGATTTACAGTTCCTGAATTTCTGATTTTCATTCATTTTCTGAATTGTATATATCATATGTGATCAATGCCTGTGTGAAAGTAGGTAAAGTATACAGAGTATACTGTTTTGTATGCAGCTATTCAATATATGTTCATTGGATTACATTAAATATCTTTGCTTGAAGGTAATATCATATCTCTCAAAAAATTACACATGCTAATTATAAGCAACTGAAAAACATACAGAAAACTGGAAGGAAGAATAAATCATTGGTTTAACTATAACACTTTGATGAATTAGAGTTTCTAGAGTTGTTATATTGCATTGATTTTTGAAGATGCTATTATGGTAAAGGAATTTTCATACCATCAAAGGCATTTTGTTTATTAAATGCATGATCATATCTAAGTTATATTAGGAAATATTTACATATTTCTTACGGAGCAGAGGCATTCTGAATATTTTAGTTTTCATCTCTCAAATAATCTGGACCTTACACAAATTTTTTTTAAAGATTTTATTTATCTATTTGACAGACAGAGATCACAAGTAGACAGAGAAGCAGGCAGAGAGAGAGGAAGAAGCAGGCTCCCTGCTGAGCAGAGAGCCCAATGCGGGGCTCCATCCCAGGACCCTGAGATTATGACCTGAGCTGAAGGCAGAGGCTTAACCCACTGAGCCACCAGGTGCCCCTACACAAAACTTTTAATTGACATGCATATTCATTGTCCAAGAATGCATAGATATTAATTTGATATTTTGCAGCATACTGCATGTGGAAGTGATTCCTTTAATATTCTGACTTTATGGTGGATAAATTTTTATGCTTTTAATGTGGCTTTGTTATCAGTTCATGTGCAGTAAATGGTCACTGTCTGAATAGTCTCATGGTAGCCCGTGATAGGTCTTCAGGACATATCATTAACTCTTCTCTGGCTATGCAATAAAACATGTAATTTTACTACTAATGGTGCTCCTTAGGCTATAGGAATGTGCAATGGGTATTTTCAAAGTGAAGTTGCTAAGTAACATTAAGAAAATTGCTATGAAAGCAAAGTTAATGATCTCAGCTGGTACCATTTAGTGAAGGCATTTAAGCTAATGGCAGCATCAGACTGAATTTACTGCGAATCAGCAGCTCCTTTTCTGTTTTGTTGGAGACATCGTCATTCTCCAAACAACAGTTAGTGCTTTTGGTCCTTAAATTGCTTAGCAAAATTAACAAATTAATATACCACACTCTTGTAGAGTGGTTATTATTCCCATCCCACTATTAGCAAAATAATAACCAAGTAATGTGATTTGATGGGAAAATAAGAAACTAGATAAATTAAGAGAAAAACTCAAAACACTAAAACTTATTGATATTAGCAAGACAGCATCCTTAGTTCTTCCTTAAATATTGTAAACTTATTTGATACAAGTACCTAATACACAAGAAATTCTTAAAATATTTTGCTATTTTCCTGGATTTTATGTTTCATTTGGTATTAACACAAAATTCACAAATAACAAGTGGATGGCTCAGGTTAGCTGACTAGATTAGCTAATGGATTTCTTGTACTGTTGTTATGTGAGAAATGTGGGGAAAAAAAAAAAGAAAGACTCGTAGATACATCCTTGAGTGATGGGATTGTGAAAAATGACCACATTCTTTGTCACAGTGTCTTCAGCAGCTGGGACCATCACCTGTCCACTCTCTTCACTATTGGTGAGAACCAACCTATGAACAATCCACCCTCTTCTAATGCAAAAAAGAAGAGAGGGATCAGTGGGAAGATAAATGAAGAATGAGACTAGCCCCACTTCTCCTAAAGGGAGATATACTGGGAGGCTGTTTTCCTTTCCAAGAAGTATGGGTGATGGGGTATTGTGGTCATAGAGGGTGTTTAAAGGAATATCTCATGAAATTTGTGGGTCTAAGTCATGATGGAAAATTGACCTCTTGATTTGAGTTAGATGCTTACCAAGTCTTTGAACCATGGACATAGCCTGATGCAAAGTTCTTGGAAGATCATTCTGGGAACATCTGTCCAAACTGTGTTATCCTTGTTCAGACCCTGTCTGCTATTAAGGTGGGGAACAGGAAGGCACTTTACATGTATCCCCTGAAGTTTAAGAAGATCTTTTAAACAGAGATTAGAGCTCTCTTCAGTTCTAGAGAATTTTGAGGGCAGGAGTCTTTGGAATTGCGTGTGGATGTAGGGCTTGAAAATATGGTGGCACGCTTTTGTCAGGAAGCATATGGAACATGTCTCATTTCTTCACAGCATTTGAAAATGGCAGATAAGGGTTTCCTCATGTGGTTTTACAGTTCTAGGGAATGATACATTAAGAAGTATTGGTCAGTAGAGGCACAAGAGATGTGAGTCTTCTAGTACATCAAACCCTGAGAAGGGCCAAATGGAGACAGAGTCCCCTGCACTGGATAAAGGGAGGTATTCAGCAATGTTATACTTGCAGCGAAGGGGGTAGTCACATCACCAATATAAACCACATCAGGAGAAACAGAACCCCACCAGGTGCAACAAAGACCTCCCACCACTGGCATAAGGAACTTTATTCTTCCTCTCTCCTGCCTGATTCAAACACAGGGGAGCTAGCTGCTGAGGAAAATGGGACAGACAGACCACATTCCCCCTCCCCCACTCCAAGTTGTCAGCAGCACCAGTCAGGAAGAACAAGACTTGCTCTTTTAAATTAAGTTAGCTTAGAAGTCTGTAATGCTAAAGGGTGGTGCCTTCTATGAAGTAAAGATATTGTGCTCTAAACCCAAAGCCAAAGGGAAAGCTATGGAACTTGGCAAAGATGTCATTAAAGTACTTATTATAAAGAATGAAAGGGAGATATGAGAGTGTTCAGATGAAAAGAATGGTTGGAAGACTATGAAGCCATTTCATGTTTATACCCTAATATTTTGAGACTTCTCACAAAACTGGTTCCATTCTATTTGTGGCAAATATCATACTTTGTCAAAAAGGAAATGAAAACTCATGTCCTTATACAAAAGGAAAATTTCCAACAAAATAGCATTATGAGACTTTCTCTTAGAAGAATAATGGAAAGAATACCATGTTTAGGTTAGATATTGAGTATATTGTGCCTTGAAATGAATGAGAATTTTGTCTTTACTAAAAAATAATATTTTGATTTGTATTATTATCTTCTCTAGACTCTCTCTCTAGAAAAAGGTAGATAACTTTAACTGGACTGGAGGAATTATGTCAATAAAGATTACAACTTTGAGGATTAGGGATAAGTTGGAGACTGATCTCATACTGATGATAAGGATCTGTGTAGAGAAGGTAAACTGAAAAGAACTATAAAATGGTTTGGGCTTTGCAGTAGGTCAAAGGTAGGATTTGAACCTTACTCATATGTCCTATTCAGACAATGATCTAAGGCCTAGAACGTACCAGAAGGAGCCATGTCCTTCTTGAAGGGGAGAATGTGCAGACCATGCCAAGAGAGATGGAGTGTAATTGACTAGTGGGATCATTTAGTCTTCTGTGAAGAAACACAATAAATTAATGTTCCCTTTGAGTTCTTGATGTAAACAATGTATGTAAGGACAGAATCTAACATTATATATCACCTGTGGGTCAAAAAGTTAATATGTATGAAATTTCAAGACAAACGTGAGTTTGCCAGTATTAAATTCACTCTTCATTGAGGAAACTGAGGTCCAGTGCTGGCATTTAATAATATTTTACACTAACCATTTCACCTAGGTTATAAGATAAAATCAGGATTCTGAAATTTTATTCTAGTAATTCACTTCTTTTAGTGTACAATGGATTTCAGCAAGGAGGCACCATTTAAGAGAGAGTAATGTGTTATGAAAGGAAGGAAAAGTGACTTGTTACAGCCAGAATAAGCAATAACAATGCTTAACAGTTTCTCAGCTGGGGGAAAAAAAAAATACAACTTGGTCTTGACTGCGGTCTAATGAAGGATGTGACTTCTGTCTCATTGTTATGAAAGCTCAGATTTGTTTTTCTGCAGTGATGATGGTTCCCCGATGACCCAGGTGGCAGTCTTATTGATTTTTATGACTAAATGAGTTGCTGCAGCTTATATGCATAACTAGTCTTAAGTGTTTCCCTGAGTGAAATTGACAGTTCATTTTATTTGGTTTGCACAGAATTCTTGCCCTTTGCTTTACACCTCTTATAAGCAACGTGAGAAGTTGATTTTCTACTATTTACATTAGGCAGGCAATGTTTATTCTCCAGGGCCGTGGATGGGCCCTGAAGAAGGGGGGGGGGGTGGATTGATATTTTCTTAGCAGAAATCTTATGCCTTCTTAGGCGAGGGCCCCATAGATAAAATTCTCTCCCTCTCCTATATCTCCTATACGTCTGCCTATTTCTTTAAATATAACTTGCCTTTCACCCAGTTCAATACACAAAGGTTGAACCTTGAAGCAAAATGATTGAAAGACACAAACTAGTAACCAAGAAAGTCAGACTAAAATATATTGGCTGCTCTTACCTATAGCATCATACCATCAGACAAGACTTTAAAAGTGAAAAGTGCTCAGGGCACCTGGGTGGCTCAGTGGGTTAAGCCTCTGTCTTAGGCTCAGGTCATGATCTCAGGGTCCTGGGATCGAGCCCCACATTGGACTTTCTGCTCAGCGGGAAGCCAGCTTTCCTTCCTCTTTCTCTGCCTGCTGCTCTGCCTACTTGTGATCTCTCTCTGTCAAATAAATAAATAAAATCTTTAAAAAAAAATCTTAAAAAAAATTTCTTAAAAAAAAAAAAGAAAAGAAAGAAAAAAAAAAGAGTGAAAAGTGCTCGTTACACACTTTAAGCCTGGCCTTGCCAAGTGTATATTTTACACTCTTAGGAACTTGAATACATTAGTGATCTCAGAACTTTGAGTCTTTCCCCCTTCACTCACTTTAAGCTCACTATTAACATTACTTCCCTCCCTTTCTCAAGTAGCTCCTTTAAAATCAACCCCTTCAATTCCCTAAACTATTTATTCCAAATCTTCTCTCTACTCTTAAATCTTCTCACCTCCCTTACCTGCACTATCAGTAAATGAGCCTGTCTCAACATGGTTATTGTTTTTAATACAGCAGCTTTACTGGGATGGTAATTCATATACCATATCATTCACTCATTTAAAATATTCAATTCAATAGTTCCTAGGGGACTCATAGAATTTTCAATTTCAACTTCACCTGGGACCTTCCATTCAGCATTGGACTCATACCTAATTAAATTGTTAGATCTTGACTTAGGTGTCACAAAGACACTTTGAACTCAGTGTCACACAACCCAACTCACGATGTTTTCCACCAACCCTGGTCTTGGACCAGTGCTCTTTCTCAGCAAACAGTACATTGATTCTTCTGATCCTAGAAGCTAGAATCATTCCTAAACTCCTTTCTTACTTCCTGAGTCCAATTAATAACCAGATAGGTATATAATTCAATTTTCTAAATTTATTCCACATGTTTCTACCTTTTTCTGTCTCCACCACAGCTCCTCTCTTTTAAACTTCACTTGGATCACATTATGTTCTAACCCATCTTTCACATTTTTTTTAAAGATTTTATTTATTTATTTGACAGAGAGAGAGAGCATAAGTAAGCAGAGTGGCAGGCAGAGGGAGAGAGAGAAACAGGCTCTCTGCTAAGCAGGGAGCCTGAGGCGGGACTCGATCCCAGGACCCTGGAATCATGACCTGAGCCGAAGGCAGAGGCTTAACCAACTGAGCCACCCAGGTACCCCCCCATCTTTCACATTTACTTGAGACTTCATTCAAATTCACTCCACCCTCCTTTAAAAACTCCTTCTGTTAAAAATCACTTCGTTCAAGTTGTTGGTAGGATAAAAATTTCAAAATCAGGAACATGTTGTTAAAGACTATATATGATGTCACCCTGGCCAAGTCCTCAGCTTCGTCTTCCTCCTCAACCCCTTCTGGACAGCACAGATACCTCCCTCTCATTGTTTCCAGTTCTTCCAATAGGCTCATTCCTCTCCCAACTTGAGGACTTGTTCAAATAGTCTTTCTTCTACCACACTCTAGACTCATTTAGAGAGAAACACTACTTATCTTCCATTTCTTTTTTTTTTTTTTAAGATGTTATTTATTTCATAGACAGAGATCACAAGTCAGACAGAGATCACAAGTAGGCAGAGAGGCAGGCAGAGAGAGAGGGGGAAGCAGGCTCCCTGCCGAACAGAGAGCCCGATGTGGGGCTCAATCCCAGGACCATGGGATCATGATCTGACCCTCAGGCAGAGGCTTTAACTCACTGAGCCACCCAGGCACCCCTATCTTCCATTTCTTAACCTAAAATTCATCTTCATAAATCTAGCCCTGACTACATCAATTCTATCTTCTTAGCTTTCGATGTACCCAGTACTCTCCCCTTCATAACATTTAAGACTTTCCACAAGATAATATGTGGTTTACTATCTGTCTCTGCAGTAAAATGTGCCTTTAAACAGGAAAGGCACCATGGTGGGCTGGATTACTGCATTCTCAAGACCTGCATAGTATCTGAACCTGATGAAGGGAACTCAAGAAATATTTTGAAAGTGATAGGTCAGTGAGCCTCCAATCCACTTCATTTATAATTTGTTTGGGCTTATATATCCAGATTACATAATAGGGGCAAATTAGAAAGAGTTCGGACCAGAGAAAGGTTAAAAGATGAAAATCTTAGTAGATGATGACTATGCGCTAAATACACAAGAGGAAACACATTTAATGTTTTCTAAGAAACAAGAAGAAAAAAGCCCTCCTCCTCCTATTTAAACTCTCAAATAAAGCCTACTTCAGGCTCCCTTCTATTGGTACTCTTGCGGAGGTAAACTCTGATGGTCCTTGGTAGGTTCACTTCTTACCTTTCACCTTGGCACAGCCTGTTTATCTGTATTCTGTGTTTTCACCCAAGCCCACAGAGTGCTCGTGTCCATGGTTACCGCTGTGGATAATAGCAGTCCCATTCCCTCTACCCTTGATCTTTACTCTTGATTTAATTTTACCTCTTATCTCTCCCACGTTTTCCTCATCCATGACACCAACTCATGCACGAATCTTGTTTTCAAAAATCAATACTAAATAACTATATCCCTAAGTAAACTTTTTTTCATTTTATTATTTTTTTTCAATGTTCCAGCATTCATTGTTTATGCACCACACCCAGTGCTCCATGCGATACGTGCCCTCCTTAATACCCACCACCCATCCCCCACCCAGTGCTCCATGCGATACGTGCCCTCCTTAATACCCACTCATCCATCCCCCACCCCCCCACCCTCTGAAACCCTCAGTTTGTTTCTCAGAGTCCACAGTCTCTCATGGTTTGTCTCCCCCTCCGATTTCCCCCAATAAACTTTTTAAAAAGCTAAGATGGGATTTGGGCTTTATCAATTGTACATATTGTTTCTGTGATAAAAGTGGAGTTGAAATCATTAAGTAGGAAGCATGCCTGTTTACAGTGTCTGGCCAATAAAATAAACTTGATTTATTCACTTTATTCTAGACTTAGATGGCGATCTGAACTATTTCAACCCAAATTGCTGATAATACTTAAATTGCAGTGTTGCTTGATTGCTAAGTAGCGTTAAAGAGCTGTAAAGCCAGTACTTGGTATAATATAGGACTTTGAGCTAACTCTAGGTCATAGGGAACAACTAAATTTAGAGTCAAGAGATTAGGATTTAATCAAGGCTCAACCACCCACCAGGTCCAATCTGACTCCGGACAAGTCACTCAAATCTTCTGTGTCTGAGTTGTCTCTGTTTATAAGATGGGAAAAGAAATACCTATTTCATTTGGTAGCTTTGAGGACTTAATTTGATAATATAGCTAAAGCATTTGGACCATAATAAGTTCTTCACAATTGTTAGTTTAATGCAAACCAGATTTTGAATTTTACATTTATCTGACAATAGTGTATCCACTAATGGCGATAATCCATACATGTAACAGACTTTCCTTATTATTATTATTTTTTTTTTTTACCAAGAAATACACCAATGTTTGAATTTTAATTTGGAGAAGGTTTTAGCAGAATAATGTATTAATAAGCTGAGATCTGTATATTGATATGTATTTATCTGTAGACATTTATCTATATACTGATGTGTATTTTATCTATATCCATTAACTATGAATTCTGGTAGGCAAGTGAAATATTACTAAGTTATTTAATGCAAGTGTCAGCAAACTTTTTCTGTAAAGGACCAGATAGTAAATATTTTAGACTTTGCAGATCCTATGGTCTCTCTTTCTCAACTACTTAACTTTTATAGTGCAAAAGCAGCTCTAAAAATACTTAAACCAATAAGCATGGCTGTGTTTCAGTAAAACTTTACTCATACCCGGGACGCCTGGGTGGCTCAGTTGGTTAAGCGGCTGCCTTCGGCTCAGGTCATGATCCCAGCGTCCTGGGATCGAGTCCCACATCAGGCTCCTTGCTTGGCGGGGAGCCTGCTTCTCCCTCTGCCTCTGCCTGTGCTCGCTCTCTCTCTCTCCCCCTCTCTCTCTCTGAAAAATAAATAAATAAAATCTAAAAAAAAAAAAAAAAAAAACTTTACTCATACCCAGGAATTTTAAATTCACATGTTGGGAAATCTTCTGAAGTTTTTCAACCACTTGAAAATGTTAAAAAAAAAAAAAAAAAAAAACCAACAACAACTTAGCTCACAGGTCATCTAAACACAGGTGGCAGGACTGACACATCCCACAGGGGATGGTTGCCTACTGGGTACACCATATGACTTATTGAATTATTATGTTCACTTTCCATTGATCCTCTAGTCTACAAAATACATAAATTCAATAAGTACAGGGTTGTTTTATCTTCTAACGTATTCCAACTGTCTGAACAGTGATTAGCATAAGTTAGATAATAAATATTTGTTAAATAAATGTAATGATCTTTTCCTCCCAAACTCTTTATGGTAGAAATTTCTAACAATACAAATTAGTACACTCTCTTTTTGACACACTCCTACAGACACAGTGGGCTGAAGATTTCAAAAAGGTGAATTTTGACTTACTGACTATTACTCTAAGGTAATATAATTTAACCATGGTGTCAAAAGAAGTATATGTTAAAGGCTAATAACTTTTTCACGTATGTGTATAGTAAGTGTGTAGATATATACAGAAATTATATGTGTACACACACAACTATTTTCTGAACATATACAAGTTCTATCTTGACACCAATAATTTACAGAGCTAACTTACATATGGGTTTATATAAATTGTTATACAAGTATAAATTGTTCTTTGAGTATGGTACTTAAACAGATGTTTAATCAGGGCAGCTAAGTGGTAATGACACTAATTAATCACAAAATGAAAACACATTCACCTTAGAAAAACCAACACTATTAAATTCCAAGAGATTAATTGGCTTTTAAAAAAACATATTGTAACATAATTATTTTAGGACAAGTTCAAATGTTCGGTTGAATCTGTTTGTACTCAGTAAGCATGAAGACCAAACCATTCACCATAAATCATAATCCACATTGGTAATGAAAAGGAAAAGAAGCATGTTTTTACAAAATATTTACATAGCATAATTTCTCAGAAAAAAATTCTAAAATAAATCTGTGTAGTTAACCTTTAAACTTTTACATATAAAACTGCCTGTAAACATTTTAGAATAGATATTCTATACTGTAGATCAATTAGTCATATATAATTCTATAGAGAACATAGTAGTTTCCCTAGCTCAAGTAATTTTTTTCAAGTAATATTTAGTAGGCCAAAGTAGACTATATTCTGTTATCAGATTTATATCACATCTTCAATAAAATGAGAACTAGAAAAAATTAAAGTAGCTCTTAAAATTGTTATACAATGGAGTTACTGTTATGAGATTTAAATAGTATTAGCCAAAGTCATAACTTAGAAGTTGCAAATTTATTGTCATAGTTGAATGCTTGAGAAGAACAATTTAATCCACTTGTAAACTCAAGTTAATTAAAACAGTTTTTATGTTATTTTCAACAAAAGTCTCGCTAGCATCTTGGCACTTCTGCATCAAAATCATTCTCAATCACCGTCTTTGCACATTCCCATTATCACTCCCAGAAAGCTTAGAAAATTCAGTACTTGTTTCTCCTTTGAACTGGAAAAGGGCATTAAGCTTAATGTGTTAAATAACAAGGGCCACTTTGTACAACACTTTGAGCGTATTTAAACGTGCCATCTAATTTCCACTCCAGTAGTGAATGTCATCACCAAAGGAGTGAACAGGCAGAAGCCAGAGTCATTCCTGGCATAGTAAAGAGCACCTGTGTAGCAGGTGAGGGACTAAAGTAATTAATAGATTATCATCTAGCCCTCAGTGTAAACATGTTAGGTGTCAGTTGTATGCTACAAAAATCCTTCCACATTGTTACTCTGTAACTTTGATTCACTGGTGCTTAGTTTGGTCCCAGTGATATAATAAAAAATTCTGTAAAAACATCATGAAAAAAATTGTATTTAATCAACTAATATATTAACAAATATTTACTGTAACATATTCACATAATATGAAATATATTGAGTAAATTGGGATAAAGCCTCTCTAAAATTCACACTCATATATACATCTTATTTCTATATGAATATGAGTGTAAGTTATAGTCTCTTATCTTTTTACCTCCTTGGCTTCATCTATTGGAAAGTGATCTATACCACTATTTATATTTCTCCGTTCCACTCCTTTTAAAGGCTGAGCATACATACATAATAATGGATTCAATTCCAATCTTATTTATGGAACTAAATTTTCCCTTTCCATTTCCAGAAAGATATAGAATTCTGCAGTGAACATTCTGGGCATATATCCTGGTAGTAATGTGTGACTATTACTCTAGGATAAATTTCTAGAGAAAAATCCTGGGTCAAGGAGGATACAGACATTACATTTGAAAATAAAGCTAAATGCTCCTTCAAAATGGCTTTATCTATAGAGTCTATGATTGGTTCTGTTTTTTGTATCCTCATGTATAATAAATATTGTCAGTCTTTCTGATGATGGTCAAGTATACAGATTAAAAGAACCATTATTGCTTAATTATATTTCTTAGATTGTAAGAACAAGCACCTTTTCTAACACTTTTTGGAAATACTTGTAATTCTTGCTATCTGATCTCTGTGTTCTTACTCTTTGTTCATTTGTTATGGGCTTTCTCTCATTGTCATATAAATAAGCAATGACCCTATGCCTATTATGTTTGTTAAAAATATTTTTTCTAATTGTCATTTGTCTCTTTAATGTCAAATTTTAACATTGAATAATATTTAATTTTGGTTTGTCAAATATGTAAATTTTGCATTATGGTGTTTGGGTTTTGATTCTGACTTGGGAAGGTATTTCTCCAATATTATAATTTTTTTCATTATTTATTATTTCTAAACATGTTAAATGTTAGCTCTTGGCTTCATCTAAAATGCAGATATGGGGTAATAGGTGAGTCTGGTGGTGGGTATTAAGGAGGGCATGTATGGTACAGAGCACAGTGTGTGGTGCATAAACAATCAATCTTGGAACACTGAAAAAATAAAATTAGAGAAAAAAAAACAAAAAACCGATAAAATACAGATATGAGTGTATATGGTGTAACTATGCATGGTATATGGAAGGTGTTTATTTATCAATGGATAGACTGTAATCAAAGCATAATTTTTTGAATAAATCTGTTTTAAAATGACAACTCTATCATAAACTATATCTCTGGAGGCTGATTTGGAATCTAATATGTATTCCATAGATCTATTTTTTTCTCTTTACATGTATATTATGCTGTATCTTTTATTATCCATTAATAAAGTTTTGGGACATGCAACAACAACAAAAAGCAGGTCCCTAGACTTCTTTTTAAAAATTGTCATGGTGGGCACCAGGGTGGCTCAGTGGGTTAAGCCTCTGCCTTCAGCTCAGGTCATGATTTCAGGGTCCTGGGATTGAGTTCCGCATCAGGCTGTCTACACAGTGGGTAGCCTGCTTCCCCCTCTCTCTCTGCCTGCCTCTCTGCCTACTTGTGATCTCTCTCTGTCAGATAAATAAAGAAAAATCTTTAAAATAAATAAATAAATAAAAATAAAAATTGTCATGGTTATACCTTCACATTTTCATATCCATATACATTATGAAGTCACATTGTCACATTTCATAAAAAGTCATTTGAGGGGCGCCTGGGTGGCTCAGTGGGTTAAGCTGCTGCCTTCGGCTTGGGTCATGATCTCAAGGTCCTGGGATCGAGCCCCGCATCGGGCTCTCTGCTCAGCGGGGAGCCTGCTTCCCTCCCTCTCTCTCTCTGCCTGCCTCTCTGCCTACTTGTGATCTGTCTGTCAAATAAATAAATAAAATCTTTAAAAAAAAAAAAAGTCATTTGAGAGTTTGATTAGCATTACATTTAAAATATATACGTATATTTATATATTTTTGTCCAGTGAGAAGATCTTACAGGCTGTCCAAGATGTCTCAAATAAGTTGGATAACTGAAGCTGAGACACCTACAAGACTCCAAAATTCTGCTCTCTAGGCCTGAGATGCTATCTTTTAATTGCAGTATGCACTGGACGAGGAGAGGCTTACTCATAGGCAACTCAAATAAAACATAATGCTAATATTTTAAACTTATAATGAAAAGGATAATTGGGTGAGTTAAGTCCTCATGTCTTCTACATATCATATTTTCTCAATGTAACAAGCTACAGGGTAACACAGATTATAATCAAAAAGTTGATTGAGCATGAAATAAGAACAAAGGAAGTCCATTATTTAATTCAAATATTTAATGATGCAATTGATCCAACCATTCAACAGAGATTCACAAACCACTTGGCTTGGACAGATAAATTCCCTGTGTCAAGCTCTACTCTCTCATGGGCATTCTTGGAGGCCTGTTGACAATATGTACCTTTTTTACTCTCACGTGTCTGTATTTCTCTTTTACAGCAACCCCCCTTTGATGGACACAGATTTTCTTATAGCTATTTTGCATCTGATAAGAATGTGGTTACCTGTGCTTAACCAAAATCCTGATAAACAGCAGCTTACATGACTCAATAGTAGTAAATGCAGCCAAGGGGGGAAATGGTTGGGAACAGATGCAGTGCTGTCCATGTAGGGTCATCGTTCATCTAGGTCCTAGCAAAACACACTAGCTAGGTCACCATTTTGCTAAAAAACTCAATTCATCCTTTCTAGAGTGTTAGATGTTATTTTTATAGTTTCAAGTGGGTATCTAATTCATATTGGTCCCAGGTTCCTGAGAAGCATTTTATTTATTCCCTCATAGTCTAGATGTACTTCTGTTTCTTCTTTCATATTTGAGTTCTTCAGAACAAACACTCTTAAAAATTTCTATAAAACCACAAAAACAACCCCAAATAGCCAAATCAATCTTGAGAAAGAAGAACAAAGCAGGAAGTATCATATCTCCTGATTTCAAACCGTATTACCAAGCCATAGTAATCCAAACAGTATGGTATTGGCTTCAAAACAGACACATAGATGTATAACATGTAGCCACCATCACAATACCACACAGAATAATTTCATTGTCTTAAAAATTATCTGTGCTCCACATATTCAGAAAGTACAACACAAAGTAAACCCTAATGTAAATTTAGACTGAGACTGTAGTTAATGATAATATATCAATAGCAGCTCATAATTTTCTAAGAACTGTACTGCACTAATACGAGATGTTATTAATAGGAGAAACCAGGGAGGGGAAGGTGTTGAGCGGGTACATTGGAACTCTTTGTACTTTCTGTTCAATTTTTCTATAAATCTAGAACTCCTCCCCAAACTAAAGTCTATTAATTTTTTAAATGAGGCATATTTAATTATGATCCTTTTGGAACATTTGCATTTTTTAGTGAAAGCAACAATGTAGTATTAATAAATGGAACATTAAAAAAAGACACATAGATCAATGTAACAGAATAGAAAGGCAAAAAATAAATCCACCTATATTCAGTCAATTAATTTACAATAAAGGTGCCAGGAATATACTATGTGGAAATGAGAGTATCTTCAACAAATGTTGTGGAGAATACTGGAAAGCCACATGTCAAAGAGTGAAACTAGACATCTATCTTATAGCATAAACAACTATTAATTCAAAAGGAATTAAAAACTTAAAAGGTAAGACCAAAAAGAGTAAAACTCTTAGAAGAAAACATAGGTAGCAAACTTCTTGACATCACTCTTGGTGTTTGGGGGGGGGGGGGGCGGTAGGATTGACACCAGAAGCAAAGGCAAGAAAAGCAAAATAAACAAGTGGGAGACTACATAGAAGTAAAAAACTTCTGCATAACGAAGGACACCTTCAATAAAATGAAAAGGCGACCTACAGAATGGGAGAAATTATTTGCAAACCATACATATAAAATAAGGGTTTACTATCCAAAATGTAAAAGGAACTCATACAACTCAACACCAAAAAAAAATTTTTTTTCATTAAAAAATAGAGTATCCAAAGAGACATTTTTCCACAA
Source organism: Martes martes (assembly GCF_963455335.1). NCBI lineage: Eukaryota > Metazoa > Chordata > Mammalia > Carnivora > Mustelidae > Martes > Martes martes. The sequence continues at coordinate 17,330,985 of NC_137890.1, forward strand.
GACATACAAGGGGCCAACAGATACACACAGAAAAGATCAACACCATCAATTATGAGGGAAATGAAAATCCAAACCACAATGAGATATCACCTCATATTTGTCAGAATGGTTATTAACAAAAAGAAAAGAAATAGAGAATGTTGTTGAAGAAATGTAAACTGAGGCAGCCACTATAGAAAAAATTATAGAGGTCCCTCAAAAAATTTAGAAATAAGACTAACCATAATTCCATTTCTGGCTATTTACAGAAAAGAAAACATTAACTCAAAGATATATATGCACACTTATATTCATTGCAACATTATTTATAGTAGCCAAGACATGAAAAGCCTAAATGATCAATAAGTGAATAAAGGATATATATAGATGCAGATACACAAACACACACATACACACAACGATTATTAAACAGTCATGAAAAAGGAAATCCCACCATTTGTGACAACATAGATTGACCTTAAGGGCATTTATGAGAAGAGCAACAAGTCACACAGAAAGATAAATGCGACATGATCTCATTCACATATAGAATCTAAGGAAAGGAAGAAAACTAATGCATAGATACAGAGAACAAATTGGTGCTTTCCAGAGGCAGGGAGTGGGGGATGGGCAAAATGGGTAAGGGTGTTCAGGGACCCAAACTTTCAGTTACAAAGTAAATGTGTCATAAGGATGTTATGTACAACATGAGGACTATCGTTAGTGTTGCTATGTTATGTATTTGGAAGCTGCCAGAAGAGTGGATCTTGAAAGTTCACATCACAAGAAAAAGAATTCCTGTGTGTGTGGATGGATGTTAATGAGACACTGTGGTGAACGTTTCCCAATATGTGCATATGTGAAATCATTATGGTGTTCACCTAACACTGATAATATATGTCAATTGTATGTGAGAAGAATTATAGTTCTTCAGCTAATTAAAAGTAGCTTTCCTGTCTCCCTTGGTATGAGTTTAATTTTTCTGTATTTATACATTTTTCAAATATTTTTCTACATGATGATGTCCAAATATCTCACCATCCTACTCACTGTTGTGTTTGAATTTTAAGTACTTAGTGTATATCAAAAACATGGAGACTGTAACTAGATACAATAGTACTGGTATTGGTTAACCGGCATTTGTTCTTAACCCCTTTTTTTGTACTGTCATGTGTATTTTATTAAACAGTACCTGATCTACACATTTTTATTGCATACCCATTTTTTACCAACACAGATATATTTTACATAGAAACATTTTCCCAGTTATCCTGCCTTAATATTTAAAATATTCACTATTAGAGTCAGGAGGATGAAAAAGTCACAATCCTTGTAGGGATACATGGCAGCGCAGTGGTGCACTACACCTCAGAAATACACCGAACATCCCAGATTGTCCCCATTGCCCATTGCATGTCTGGCTCATGCTCCTTTGTTGGAGATGTTTTCTCAACCAGAAGCTCTTCTGAAGGTTTGGGCCAAGATGGTCTTGGTGCTCCTAAATAACCCCATTTGCTGGTCACAGCTGTGCGCACACATGTATATCTGGCTCATGGCACTTATTTTAGGGGAATTCAATTCATTAGTCTAAGTTTATCCAAATATACTTTTCCTTTCATAAATTTTGAATTGTAAAACTGACAGACAAATCAGATCCGTATCAGTAGAAAGAAGGATGTTATAAAACTAGGTCTAGACAATGTCACTTAGAATTCAAAACTGTGAAATACAGTGAAGCCAAAGGAGGAGAGAAAGGTGCTCTGCAGAGAAACATTGGAGATCTGAGGTAAACAGAGCTACATACCTCTGAGGGCTCATGAACAAAAGAGGGAGTAGCCTTGACTCATGACTTCCCATTTGGCTGTGAATCAAAAAAATCTTTGTGGCTTGGATGAAAAATGTCTTTGCCTCTGGAAAGCTACCAGATTCCCCTGTGTCTCATCAATAATACCCTTTCAAATTTGAGCTACTTTGATTGGACTTTTCTTTCTCATAACAAAATTGTGAGTTTGTAAGTCAGGCATCAAGGGACTGAAGAAATGCAGTCACCAGTCTTGCTTTGGAATGTCAGGGAATGGTCCCTTGAATAGGTGGCCTATATGCCAGGTCTTGAGGAATGAACGTGAATGGGTGAAGAAATGAACAGGTGAATTCCATGCAGGGGTCAATGAGGACACAATTTGAACTATCTGGGGATTTTAAGGAAACAACTGATTACATTCATTTCCTGAGATAACTAAAACCAGTTGAATTTTTACTAGTATAGTCAATAGACATATGACTTTTGCCAAAAATGCATGTGGATATCGGGGTAAGAACATTCCAGCCATAGAGAAGAGTAAGAACAAGATCCCTGAGGTAGGACCTGTCTGATGTATCATAGGGACTACCAGGGGAGTGTGACAAAGACTTATTCACAGTGTGAATAAGAGATAATGTGGTGGGAAATGAGTTCAGACAGAGTTTGGGACCACAGCATATGAGGTTCTGCAATCCAACCTAGGAATCTGAGCCTTTATGCTGATCAAGATGGGAAACTGTGGAACACTTCTGAGCAGAGAAATGATTTTAAAGAATCATCGTTAAATATACTTCAATGAATCGCAAATTCATGATGACTTTTGATTTACCAGAGTCAACTTCCACAATGTAATAATAATAATGAATCATAGTAAAAATTAATAATTAGTTAATATATAATCTACTGAAAAACTAAATTACTGGACATACTTGATATTCTTAAAGAAATCCACAACCTCCTCTCTGTGTAAAATTTTAAATAATAATTTTATAGAAAATATGACACCATATTCTATAATGAAAACCTGGAACAAAGGAAATTTGTTTTCTCAAATTAAGTGCAATCTAAAAAAACAGGGGAAACAAATATTCAAAGAGCACAACACAAACTGTACAATATCCAAAATGCACTAAGTAATTGCTAATTGTTACTATTATCAATTAAAAATAGAAATTTTTATAAACAACCTAGAGATAGAGAATAAGACTGATATTTCACTTTGAAAGAATGGACAACCTAATCACTACCTATGGAACATTCAGTCTGAACCCATGTAAATTTGTGATGAACACTCTCTTTATCAACTCCCCACAGTAATCTGTGGAATGGGTATGTTAGTAAAAGCTAATTAAACATCAGATGATATCTACCAAAGTCTTTATTTCTATTTCTAACTAACTGATCTTAAGCCATACTTTAAAATGACAATCTTAATTAGCAATTATATAGGCTGAATTAAACAGGCTTCAGATAAAATTTTCAGTTAAGATATATGAAAACTGTGTCCATTCATTTTGAATAAAAATACATAAGCTATTTCTCCTTCTATTTCACTCTCACATTTTATTACTCAATAATTCTAAAGATTAAAAGTTCCCAGAACTTTAATTCCTCTTTGACTGTAAATGATTTTGCCTCCACCTGGACAGGTCTTCCAACTTGTCTGCCTAGAGAATTTCATAGAGGGTCCTTCCATCTAAAGCTTTCCCTCAGCTGAGGCAGTTAACTCCTCTTCCTCCTATTTTTCTGAATTAGTTTTCTATTAAGGTTATAACAAGACATCTCTCTCTGACTACCGTCTGGAAAAGCTCTCCACTTTTCAGAACTCATGTGGTTAGGTTGTAGATACTCATATAATCCAGTCATCTCCCGATGTCAAGGTCCCTAATTTAGTCACATCTACAAACTCCTTTTGCTACATAAAGTAACACATTCACAGATACTAGGAATTAGGATATAGAAATCTTCAGAGGCCATTATTCAACCCACCACAGAACCTCAAAGCCTAAGTCATCCACTATAGTAACTACCAATCATAGAGTAATTATTGGTTTGCCGTCTCTCCGTGACAGTGCGCTCTTGGATGGTGGGATTTATATTTGTTCTACCCACCATGTTAGAGACAGTGCCTAATAAAATGCTAGATAATGCAAATAAATGAATAAATTTATGAATCAATAAATACACATTTAAATCCATATGGTGCTTATATTAAAATAAAGGACAAGGAAAAATCAGAAGTATTTATTTTAAAGAAGTTATTGTTCATAGGACTTTCATACTATAAAGATTTTATTCTTTAGTACATTTTATAAACAATTTTATAAACAATTTTATAAAATTTAGAGATAAATTTTCTATTTGTTATATCAATATTTTGATGACATGCACAGTAACATTTTTATGGGTTTTCTCATCATTAAAATGAAGTAATGATGAGATTTTGTTTTTAGTTAATATTTGCTTATATTTTAGTGTTGTGTGGAACAATGGCTAGTAAATATTTAAATTAGATCATTATTTGTCAATATATGAGATCATTACACACCAGGAACTGATATTCCCTCAGAAATTAGCCAGACAGGCAACAATTTTTATTTTTCTATAAGAAATTATAAGTAAAATTCCTTCACTATTTTGTAATGATTTTCTTTTTAGAGTTGGTCATATGGTTTAGTAAAAGGAATTTCATATATAGCTTAAGATTTTGTTTGTTTGGGGCCCCTGGGTGGCTCAGTCGATTAAGCGTTTGACTCTTGCTTTCCACTCAGGTCATGATCTTGGGGTCCTGAGATCAAGCCCCACATCGGGCTCGGCGCTCAAACTGGAGTCTGCTTGTCTTTCTCCCTCTGCTTCTCCACCTGCTCTCTCTCTCTTCCCCAACCCCCCCATGAATAAATAAAATCTTAAAAAAAAAAAAAAGATTTTGTTTGTTTTTCAGTAATTAAGTAATCGTTAAGCAAATATTGAACACAGGTTTCTCTGAAAAGTCACACGCAAAATGGAACCAAAGACTGAGGGATCTTTTAACCTAATACAATTTCACTTATACACCAGGAATTGAAGACTTCTAGAATCAAAGGAACTCTGTAATTTTATATCAGAGAGGTTTCTGTGCATTTTCTAAATAGTATAGAAGTCATGATGTCAAGAAAGATTTTTACATCTCAGACTGTCCATGAAGTTAGCGTATTCATAATTTGTTCTGTGTCAGAATTTTGACAAGAATTTAAATAACAGCATTTATTTTAAAAAAGCAGCTTTGAGGGGTGCCTGGGTTGCTCAGGTCATGGTCCCAGGGTACTGGGATCGAGCCCCACATCAGGCTCTCTGCTCAGTGGGGAGTCTGCTTCTCCCTCTCTCTGCCTGCCTCTCTGCCTGCTTGTGATCTCTACCAAATAAATAAATAAAAATATCTTTTAAAAAAAAGCAGCTTTGAGCCTGTTGTTCACTGTGGTGTGGTGTTATTCAAATCCTTCATCTGGTTTTCAAATAGGCAATAGTGCTAGTATTCAAGACAAGAATTACATTGAATTAATCACGAGCATGACCCAGTGCTTTGTTAAAATCAATGCGTATTACACTTGGACTTTCTCTTTATAGAACAATGTTTCACTTCCATAAAATCTATTGACTGAAGTTATTTTTTCTCTAAACTTCTATGATTTTTCAGTGTTATCTTTATCTTGTTTGTTCATAGATTTTTCTTTAAATTGATTATATAATAAAATAAAACTAATCACACAATAATTACCTTCTTTTATGTCTTAATATTTTATCAGACTTCTATTTTTATTTCCCCATAAGTTTTCAAAAGATCTTTGTCAATAATCTACATTTCCCAAATGCAGGGCAATGCTATGCATTAATTTGTGTAGCTATATTGGAGAAAATAACAATTATTTTTTGAACAATAATATAAGAAAAAGAATCATTGTGACACAAGGATCTCAAAAATAGTACCAAGAGGTTGTAGCAGGAGAATAAACTCTTCTACATAGAGCTGCCCAATTTTCCCAGCACCATTTCTTGAAGAGACTGTCTTAACTCAACCATTCTCTTACACCGTACACAAAGATAAACTCGAAATGGATAAAAGACCTCAATGTGAGACAGGAATTCACCAGAATCCTAGAGAACATAGGTAGTAATCTCTTCGATATCAACCACAGCAACTTCTTTTAAGATATGTCTCCAAAGGCAAAGGAAACAAAAGCAAAAATGAACTTGTGGGACTTCATCAAGATCGAAACCTTCTGCACAGCAAAGGAAATAGTCAACAAAACAAAGAGGCAACCCACGGAATGGGAGAAGATATTCACAAATGACAGTACAGACAAAAGGTTGATATCCAGGACATACAAAGAACTTCTCAAACTCAACACGCACAAAACAGATAATCATGTCAAAAAATGGGCAGGAGACATGAACAGACACTTCTCCAATGAAGACATGCAAATGGCTATCAGACACATGAAAAAATGTTCATCATCACTAGCCATCAGGGAAATTCAAATTAAAACCACATCGAGATAGCACCTTACACCAGTTAGAATGGCCAAAATTAGCAAGACAGGAAAGAACGTGTGTTGGAGAGGACATGGAGAAAGGGGAACTCTCTTACGCTGTTGGTGGGAATGCAAGTTGGTGCAGCCACTTTGGAGAACAGTGTGGAGATTCCTTAAGAAATTAAAAACAGAGCTTTCCTATGACCCTGAAATTGCACTACTGGGTATTTACCCCAAAGAAACAGATGTAGTGAAAAGAAGGGCCATCTGTACTCCAATGTTTATAGCAGCAATGGCCATGGTCGCCAAACTGTGGAAAGAACCAAGATGCCCTTCAATGGACAAATGGATAAGGAAGATGTGGTCCATATACACTACAAAGTATTATACCTCCAAGTTGAATACCCAACTTTTGTATCAACATGGACAGCACTGGAAGAGATTATGCTGAGTGAAATAAGTCAAGCAGAGAGAGTCAATTATCATATGGTTTCACTTATTTGTGGAGCATAACAAATAACATGGAGGACATGGGGAGATGGAGAGGAGAAGGCAGTTGAGGGAAACTGGAAGGGGAGATGAACCATGAGAGACTATGGACTATGAAAAACAATCTGAGGGTTTTGAAGGAGCGGGGGGTGGGAGGTCGGGGGAGCCAGGTAGTGGGTATTATAGAGGGCACGTATTGCATGGAGCACTGGGTGTGGTGCATAAACAATTAATTCTGTTACACTGAAAAGAAATTAAAAAAAAGAGAGAGAGAGAGAGAATAAACTCAGTAATTCTTATTACAAACTTGATTTTAGTAGTAAAAAGGAGTTAACATCTATATTTGGAAAATATGGCCTCAATTTAATGAAGTACTTAGCTTAATATCTCAAACATAAAATTCTGTTTAAAAAAATACACCATTTTATCAAGGTGGTTAAAAGCAACTTTCTTTTAAAGATGCATAGAACATTTAAATAATTACACCATTAAAATTTGTTTTTGGATAAATATTTCTCTTTTTAGCCATAATTCAGATTGTGTAATCCTAGAAGTAATTTCTGGTTCTGCACATCAGCTTAGAAACAGATGAAAGAAATGTTGATAAACTCTGTTTTTTATGTCCTCCTGTTTAAAAGTAAATCAGTAAAATGTTAATTTCTTAATATCACATTCATAGAAAAATTTTTAATTTGGTTATCATTGAATATTTACCCATAACTAAAATTCTACCTAATGGATACTATCGAGTTTATAATTTTGAGCTTCACATTCATATCCAAATCTTTATGAGAAGATTGGAGGTTAATACTGATTTAAAAAAAATCTGTGGGTCACCTGGGTGGCTCAGTGGGTTAAAGCCTCTGGCTTTGGCTCAGGTCATGATCCCAGGGTCCTGGGATCGAGCCCCGTATTGGGCTCTCCACTTAGCGGGGAGCCTGCTCCCCTCTCTCTCTCTCTGCCTGCCTCTCTGCCTACTTGTGATCTCTGTCTGTCAAATAAATAAATAAAATCTTTTTTAAAAATCTGCAAAACAATAAATATCATATCCCACAAATGGCCATCAGTGTCTCGTAATTTAGAGTTTATGTTATACTTTCCTTCAAGAATGTTATCAGAAGACAGGAACACAAACTCTCCTCCAATGTGTGGTTAAATTTCAGATTTACTTAAATAGTTCATCATATTGTGTACTTTTTATTTTGTTGGCTTAATTTAGCAAGATCTCTGAGCAAATGAGATAAGGAAACACATTTGAGGGCGGAAATACGATCTTGGATTAGAGATATACTTGAGAGGAAATGTATGATCTGGGTTTACTTATACACTTCTATGCTCTGAAGGGGTATCCATGTTTTGAATTTCCCATCAGAATCACCTGCTGATGAACACATTGGGCAACTGGTCACCTAGCTAATCGTAGGTACACATTTGCGAACTCTAAGATTCTCTGTGCCTTGGTTTTCTTAACTGTATAATAGCCTTCCAATTCCTTCCTAGCTCCAAATCTATTATAGAATAAAATCTTATTGTTTTAACAAATATAGAGAGTGTTAAAAATCATGAAGTCAGGGAATGAGGAGGTTATTAAGACACTGTTTTGAAACAAAGTAATGAGATTTCAGGTTGGGGTTTCATGGAAAATAGCACTATGTACAATGAAAGTTTAACTATAAGAGCATCTCTCTTGGTTGCCTGGGTTATAATGACCCTCCTCATCTTAATTATAAATAGGAAAAGACGTTCATGTTAAATAAAATCAATGACAGGATAATTCATGATTGAGTTAGCTCCCATTTGGGAAATCGGAGATGGATTTGGATGATACCAGTGCAGCAAACAAAGAGTGAATGGGAGGTTAAACAGATATAATGAACCAGATGCTCAAAATTTCCTGGGTAAAGAGACCTGGTCTCTTCCTTAGCCATACTTTGTATGAATCTATCTAGTATTAATATATTTTGTATGGATCCACTTTATTCCACCTGTTATGACCGTTGGAAGAATTCCCTAGGTAGAGTTGCAAAGGTGATCAACTCTAAAAACACCAGATAGAGCCATCTATCTTCCTTGTAATTGTACCACACTTTCCACTAAGTGTGAGATGACAGAGGACATGTAATGCAGACTTTAAGGTTGAATACACTGAACACTGGAGAGAGGAGAGTCTAGAGATTTTTTTTTTAAGATTTTATTTATTTATTTGACAGACAGAAATCACAAGTAGGCAGAGAGGCAGGCACAGAGAGAGGGGGAGGCAGTCTCCCTGCCGAGCAGAGAGCCCGTTGCGGGGCTCGATCCCAGGACCCTGGGATCATGACCTAAGCCGAAGGCAGTGGCTTTAACCCACTGAGCCACCCAGGTGCCCCGAGTCTAGAGATTTTAAACAGTAGTTTCATATTCCTAATTTTCATTGCCCTAATCATTCATCATCAACAGGATATCATGTCAGTATTATGAACTTCCAATATTTACACAAGGACAAAGTTGCCTTGAAAATAATTCACTCTCTTACTTAAATTTCACTCAACTGACTTTGCAAACTCAGTGTTCTTATTGAAAAAGAATCTTGAGATTGTTTTAATATATAGAATATGTATTGAATTGAATTTATAAAATAGATATAAAAATTTAAGTAAGAATTTTGAAAAATCTAATTATTAAAAAGGGATCCTATCTTTGCACTGAATCATACATTTAAAGAAAAGCAACATATGTACCTTTAAAGAGACACCTGAATCAACAGTTTAAGATCAACAAACTGGGGAGTTATTTCTTTATTTCCATTAAGCATCTTCTGCGGAGCCATCTCAGGAAAATAGTGGCATAGTTAAGAGAACCTGGGAGCCTGGCAGAACACCAGGCTCACATTCTAGTACTACCATGATGACACTCTGGGAAGACTGAGTGTAAGTTTAGTTCCTTTCTGTAAATCAGGAATAATAAAGTCATCAATTTCCCAGTCTCTGTGAATGATTATTCATTGATTCAACACATATTTGTTTGAGGTCAAACTTTATACTGGAATAAAATATATGAGAAAATAATGGATAAAAGGAATATTAATCACCTGCTATTTGCCAGGCATTAATGGTGAATGCAAAAAGATACAAGGCTTAAATTATTTTGCTTTAGTTTAATCTTATTTATAAAAATGGGCTTTGAATTATTGGGTAGTTTGTCCTAATTTTTTTTCCTTTGGTTATTTGTTCAACAACTATTAATTCAGCATGTACCAAATGCTTGGCACTATTTCTAGTATCTGATGACAGATACTAGATGGTGAACAGGAGTAACTAGGGATGAACAGGAATAACAATGCCCTTACTTTCTGAAATCCATTCACCTACTATGTTTGAAAATTAACACCATAACAATCAAAAAAACAGTAATAGAAAGCAACAAAAATAACTAAAATAGGTAGAGAAAGGGAAAAAGTTAGCTATCCTGACAGCCTTTTCTTTTCACCTCCTATCTTAGTAATTTTATAGAATTAAAATCACTCACATTTCAAACACAAAGCAATTCAGGGAACATTATGAATATTTGACAATTTAATAACAGTTAAATGAATCAAAGTCTCTTTAGAAAAATCATATGTAAGAGAACACTGCTAATTTCAGTCTGAAAAATACTGCAAACTAATTTTTGTCTTTATTTTTTAAAGAGAATGGTGATCTTTTTTTCAAGAGAATAAGGTGCTAATATACTTGTGTTATTGCAGAAATTTTGCAGAAATTTTTAGTTCCATGAATGACTTCTTTACCATTTAGCAAAAAATTGTAAAAATGCGAAACAATGAAAAAGTTTGCAATTTCTCCATTAGCATGTGGATTATGACCTTGCATTTATTGACATGGATCTACATCCACCTTTCTAATCCCTCATTAAAAAGAAACTAATAAATATTGTACAATTACAAAACAGTATCTCCAGAATGCTACAACACGCTGGTCTGTTTCAACTTGCCTTGACAGTAACTAATGCATAGTTTGGAAAACTATGTAATTTTTCATTGCTTTATGCTACTTTAGTTAGCCATTAAATTCTTAAATCTCACCCATTAATATTTCAGCAGGTCAATACAATTTTTTAGGCAGCTTGCCTTCAAATTTGCAAAACCTAATGGAATACAAATGTGTTGGCCAAAATTAAGTATGAAAATATAGTATAGTAGTTCTATATTAAACTATGGATTTTGAGTTGTATCTCTATTGTCTATTGTTTTGAGTATAATCAATTAAAATTAGACTAAGAAACATTCATAGGTCATCATGAGGGAGGTTCTGGAGGAAGGCATGACTCCATTCTTCTAGAAAAGAACAAGGAGAGCTATGCTGCTGGACCATGGGGGTAAAAACCTCAAATGCTGAGTTTAAAGTTGAGTGGAAGAGAAGCATGAAGAGAATTTCTGTTCCCTTTATGAATCTTCTTTGACGTGAATAAAATCCTCCAAAGGAGCACAATTAACTCAAGGTCTGTGGGGGGAGGAGTGGGCTTCTGATGGACTTCGAAATTCACAGAGATTTTGTCAAGAGCTTCCAACTGACTTTCAAGAGCTTTTTGGCTCTAACTTTGATTCAATTCACTGAAGAACAACATCAAGAAAAGAAGCTACAAGCTTAACCAAATAATAAAAAATAAATCACACAAACATGTTCCATTTCAATATCCTTGGAAATGCTACTGTCAAACACAAGGTGCAATGGAAATCAAGACCATAAAGGAAAAAAAACAGGCATTACCATGACGTTGTATAAAACTAATAGAGGCCCTGAATATCTCAGAAAACTGCATATTATCGGTCTGAAGAACTTGAGACTCAAATAATGATAGCTTTGCTGAAAGGAAATTTACATGGAACTGCCTATTGACAACTCTGTTATTGTCACCAGTAAACAATCAAAATCAAGAGCATACACGGTATTTAGTAGTCTTACTTGCCCCAGCTTCCTGCCATTAATAAAGTGACGGCTGATCTTACTACTGAAGAGGTTAAATGCTAAAGGAGATAGTATTACCTAATCTTGGTTAGTTCAAATTCTAGTTAGAGTCTTACCTAGCACAGTAATTATGCTCACCAATTTCTTTCCCACTCAACACATTACCATGGAGAATTCAGACTTCCTGAGAGAGATCAACTAATCAACTGCTTTCAATAAGGGACTTTTTTTATGGTCTAAACTATAGACCATAAGAATTTGTACAAACTGGGTTATAAGGTTGTTGAATCAGTAGTTCATTAAATGTTATACATATATATGTACCTATATATTATTATTTTTTCTTTCTACAGGCAATTAAATATAGTTAGGAACTTCTTTTCAAGCAAACAGGGAGCTTTCAGACAATTCTTCCTGCCAACCAAGGAGGCCTACCACAGAACACTTAGCAAGGTATCATTTTAAGCCATTTACTTCATGATAAATGAGAGGAGTATGCAATGAACCCCCTGGAACAAGAGCTCTGTGTTCTTTATTCAATGTATTACAATGTATACAATGTAATGTCTCTTAATGTACATGCTTTCTTGTTCAATTTCTGCTCAGATAATTAAAGGCAAAATGTTGGTATCTCCAACAGAATTCATCATAGTAACTTTCACTTCAATTCTTTTGACTTTCTTTAAGAATATTCTAATGAAATAAGTTTCAAAAACCCTGCAAATTCAATATGGGTTATACACAATTTTTTCCTTATGTATTTTTATCTTCCTGGCTTTGTCTTTTTAATTTTACTATTCAAAAATTGAATACGATCTTTGCAAGTCACCAGAATAATTTCTTAAATTCCTCCACATTGGTTGAATTTAATGAATGAAAGGAAGTTTAAACATAGTATGGTGTTTTAGCTTCTAATACAATAGTATAGTTATTTTTATTGACTCATTATTTATTTAATCTCTCCCTATATATAATATATATATTCTCTCTCTCTCTCTCTTTCTCTCTCTCTCTCTCTCTCTATATATATATATATATTCCCACCCCACCCCCCAACAGGACAGGTCATAATGCTATATACCCCTTACTCTGTACCTAGAGTATAGGAAGATTTCCATCACATCCTTAAGGAGCTTACATATTGTAGAAGTTAAATTATTCATCGTCCTTCAATTTTCCTCAAAGCAATATTTCTTTAGAAGATTAAGAAGAATTAAAAACCAAAACCAGTAGTGGCAAGCATATCAATTATTGACTAAGTGAAGAGTCTTGTATGGAAGTCTGTCACTGGAAATTCCATTTTGGGAACAGAAATGCTTCATGATTTCCCATTTTATTTTATAAATCACATTATAACAGCACTTTGAAATCAAAGTCAACAACCTCTGTCTGTCCCTGAATATGTCCTAGGAAAAAATTTAATCACCTTATTCCCTACCCCAGGAGCTGATATCCTTTTTATTTTATAAACCATATAAGAGGGGTGCCTGGGTGGCTCAGTGGGTTAAGCCTCTGCCTTCAGTTCAGGTCATGATCCCAGGGTCCTGGGATTGAGCCCCGCATGGGGCTCTCTGCTCAGCAGGGAGCCTTCTTGCCCTCCCCCTCAGCCTGCCTCTACCTACTTGTGATCTCTCTCTGTCAAATAAATAAATAAAATCTTAAATAAATAAAATAAAATAAACCATATAAGAAAGTTCAGATAATATTTTATTTGTCAAGAATTCACAGGCCTCAAATGGAGAAAGGAAACATGATTCAGGCTTAATTTCTTTATTTTGAAAATTATTTAATTAACCAAATTATATATTCTTGCTCGTAGAATAAAAAATATCTACTATAAAACAAAGTGATAACTACCACAGGAAATACAGACTTGAGTGCTTTGTAAAGTTCAAAAGGCAGAAGAGAGTAGTTCCCACTTCACAAAAAAATGAAGTTTCATGGCATTTAGCTTAGATCTTAAAAACACTAAAATTTGGGGGTATCCAAAGAGAAGGGGGAAATCCAGGATCATGGAATAGCTTTAGCAAATAGAGTTCAGAAAGCAAATAGATTTGCATAGTATGCCACGATTGGTGTTACATGGTATGAATTTGTACAAACAGTGGGACATAAGTTTGCTGGGTCAGTAGAACATTAAATACTATATATGTATATAGAACATTAAATACTATATATATAGTAAAAAGAATTTTATATATATACAAAATTAAATACATATATATAGTAAAAAGAATTTTATATATATACATATATATAATTCTTTTTACTATATATATAGTTCTTACTATATTTACTTTTTACTTACTTTTTACTGTATATATAGTTCTTATTTAAACACATTAGGACTTCTTTTTTATTTTTAATCAAATATATCTTGGATATACGATATTGACGTTTGTGCCACTTTATGCTTTATCTCATTTAGAGTTCAGAGTCTCACTGATCATGCCAGAAGATTGTTTTACCACTGATTTTCCCACCCCACTCTTTTTTTGAAATGGGCTTTGTAGTGGGAGGCAATTCATGAAGAAAAACAGCAAGCTACAGCATATCCCAGAGGCCAGGACTGGCTGCAAATTTGAATTTTTTTTTTTTCTAAACTCAGCCAATACCTGACCACAAACTGAATTATAAAAGCCTAGAGTCAGTCAGCCACAAATAATTCTGCACTGTCTACTAGAGGTGAGCTGCTACATTAGATGCCCTTGGGGGGGGGGGGGCTGGGGAAGTACACAATATGATTGTTGCCCTGAAATAATTTGGTTTCCTGGTTGAAGGGATGAGACCCAAGCACACAAAGTGAAATAATAATGAAAGATAAAGCATGGTTAGGCAAATCTATGATAGATATGGATCTGTCTGAGGGGACAGTAGTTTCTATCCTAGGGCACCTTCATGCCTTAGGTCTCTGTGAGTAATAACTTGTTTCTAATGGAACTATGTTCAGTATTGCAAAAGTCCAAAAGGAAAATGCACCTTTCTTTCCTTTTGCCCAGATTCACATGAACTCCGTGTGACAACACTGTTCATCACTAGGAGAAAAACAGGTTACTGCTGCAGGGTTCCAATTTGTATGTGTGTTGGAGGCTAAGCAGACAGGGGTACTTACGCATGGTAGGAAAGGAAACAATGTACCGTAAAGAATGGTCTGGAATGAGTATATAGTGTAAAAGGATAGCCAAGGTCCCTGATTTTCTGTGATAGGTCTAACAGAGGAAAACGTATTCAAGGTTATACATTTATAAGTATATATAGACCACTCTTCAATCACGCATAGCAAGAATTTTTATTAATATACCTATCACAATTTTTAATTATTTTTAAGGATCTATATTTTATCTCACTAAATGACGTGATTTTTAGAGTAGGCATTCTAATTTATTCAACTCTGTAACCCAGTCTCTAAGCATAAAACTTGACATATGTATACATTATAACAAAAATGTTTGTGAAGGAAATAAATAGAAATATGGAATCAAATCATGAAGAATATTTAATGTGAACTGGCAGGATCTTATCTCTAGAGAGGGTCTGAGTGGTTTGGCCTGAGCAGAACTCTAGGAAGATAAATCCAGTATAAACTGCATGGCACTCATTGTTACAGCCCTGAGATCATGACCTGAGCCAAAATCAAGAATCAGACACTTAACTGACTGAGCCATAGGCATCCCCTGATAATGAATTTTAGATCACTGCTCTTCGGTATGTTAAATCTTCCTTCAGAGTCCTAAAAGGTGCTGTGATACAAAAATTATACCAAGTTATATTCTAGGAATGGTTTTCTAAAATAATTCCACTCAATTTGTTTTAAATGGAGTTATATGTGGCCCTTTGAATATTTGCTCATTGCTTCTTTTTCTCTCAAACTTTTCCTCCTATTTCTACAGATGTTTAGAGTAAAACATCATATAGATAAAGAAAATAAATGACAATGGCATAAAGGTGAAAAGGAGGAACTAGGAATATTCTATTATCTCTACCGTGCATGAAAAGTGGTATAGCATTATTTGAAGGCAGATTTAAATTCGCTAAAATATATATTAGAAACTCTAAGGCAACAACTAAAATCATTTTTTTAACCACTAAAGTAATTTTTAAAAGAAGTATAATTGACATGCTAAGAGAGGAGATAAAATATTCAGTGAAAACCAGAGAAAACATTAAAGGAGAGGGAAATGCAACAAACATAAAATAGGTATGAACATATTAGATAGTAATTCAATATATCAATAGTACCTTTATTTTTTTTTATTTTTTTTTTTAAAGATTTTATTTATTTGACAGAGATTACAAGTAGACAGAGAGAGAGGAGGAAGCAGGCTTCCTGCTGAGCAGAGAGCCTGATGTGGGGCTCGATCCCAGGACCCTGAGATCATGACCTGAGCCGAAGGCAGAGGCTTTAACCACTGAGCCACCCAGGCGCCCCTCAATAGTACCTTTAAATAAAGCACTAATTAAAAGACAGATTGTCATGTGAATAAAAATACAAGACCCAATTATGTATTCTTGGCTATTTTTTCCTAATTTGGGGGCTTATTTCCTTTGAAATAGACTTGGCCACATAGCTCCTTTCTCACAGGAAAATTTCCCATGGATAAATACATTTGCTTTTTATTAAAATGTACATTTTTTTTCCTCCAGAAGGTCTCAGTATGAATGGTTTTTCCCTTTAGTTTTATCACATTAACTTTTGAGGGGTTTTGCTTTAGCAACTAACGCTGATCTTATACAATTGCATATATCCTTAAATGGGTGGGTATCTCAATTATTCATGTAATTCATTTCTCTTATCAAATCATTAACATGGGTGAGATAAGACACCTACAATCTCCTTGTCTCTAAAATCCAGCCCCTCCTCCCATCATCATGCAGTTTAGCAGTGAGGAATCTAATCTGACCTGGATCTTGCTAGATGTGAGCTTTCCTAAAGTCATAACCGATATGCCTTTGGTTCAATACTACTGCCTAAAGGATTTAGTAGTGACCTCTCAAAGAAGGAAGCCAGAAGAATATTGGCCAATTTTAGAAGGGAAAAGTCTTTACAAAAGATCATGAATAAATACAGTATCAGATATTAAGGTAAAAATTAGAATATATATTATTCATGTAAAGAGTAATAATCCAGAAGATGGATATCATAATTCTAGTAGAAATGAATGGATCTATCCTATAACATTTCAACTACAAAATAGAGCCTTTGGAACATTCTGTTATACTTACGGAGGATCGTAACAATGTAGAATAGGCCTTAAATAATAATATAAAATCTTTAATAATGTATACAAAATCTTATTCTGCATCGAGATCCCAAGCAAATGAAATACACTGAGCTTCCAAATAAAATATTGTAAATCCCCTGGCATTTTTAAACTAATTACCATGAGAAATTTACTACTGTAGCTTATTATGTACAACTGTATACTTTGTGTTCACAGTTGGACTGCATCTTAATGGACAAAAAATTGCATCTCATTTCTGGTGAAAACTCAAAACTAACAGAAAGGTGATGCAGCCCTTCTACCCGCAAAATTAGTATTTACAGTTGCAAAAGTAACAACTCAAAGTATGGATTGGAGAATTCATAGCATTACCGTAAAAAAGTGATTTGTTTTCTGTGTTTAATAAATACGTCAAGAATTCTATTAATGAGATTTTTCTAAATAAAACTTGTTATGCCTCTCAAGCAATACAAGGTCACTAATCTTACTTATGTAAATAAAAAAGCCAGAAAACTACTCTGAAGTCGACATTAATTTCTTGTATGATTTCATAATTATGTCTCTACATTTTAAAGCAAAACCATCATAATTTAAATCCAATTTTAACTCTAAGAGTTATAAATAATCTATACATTGATACCATGACTAGTTGAATCAAAGCCCTATAATTTGCCGAGATTTTGCTAAAATAAATATCATTAATATACTAAATTTAAAATGGAAATTTCCTTGTTAAAAATAGATATACTTGGAAAAAAATAGATATACTTGATAAAACAGATTCCATTTCTGAAAAATTGCTTTCCCCTTGTAGGTCATACACAGACATAAAAGATAAAAGTGTGCATAAAAAGTCAGTGAGGACAGGAGACACGTATCAGTGAAGACAAAGAACCACAGACCCAGAAGGAAATTTAGGTAAACATCCAGAATAGGATCATGTATACAAATGTCTGCAGGGACCCTGTGTGTCAGGTGTGTGACTCTCTTGACTATAATCCATAAAAGGCAGCTGCTCCTTAGTTCCTACCAATTGTGTCATGCAGAAATGTGGGACACACAGATGTCTCCATCACATTCCTGCTGGCTCACTGTTTATCTTTGTAGAGATCAGCTTATATTTTTTCTTCAAAAAATTTCTGAGTAGATCAATACTCTTCAGACTTGTCTGCAAACTACATTTTTTCATCGACTGATGACCTGTCACCTTTAATCTAGACCATTCAGTAACTCGTATAACTCACTTCCCAGATATAAATATTTTGGACTAACATTATTTGTGTCATCCTCATTAGATAATTTAAGATCTAATATAAGATAATATTTTTCAGTTTATACTAATTTTATCCTGTCTTAGAATAAACTATTCTGACACTTTTTTGACATTAGCTTTACATTGTACATCATTATTCAACTTTCTTTCATGAGCATATACATCATTTAAGCAAATCCCCTGAATGAAGACAAAATTCTAATTGCGCTGTAAAAATGGTGATAAGATGATTATTTGTTTCCTATCTTTAATAACATTACCATAAAGCCAGTTTTATCTGACAAAGTGGTAAGAATTATACATAGTAAATTTTCTAGATTATACATTTCACCCATTTAGTAACCAATTTGTTGTATTTCATACTTTTTAATATACTTTCTTAAATGTATGGCCTCCATAAACTCAATAAAATGATTATTTTACATTTTTATAAAATAGGACACACTTAGGATATCGTAATGACCAAAATAATATACAATGTTTTGTTACGTACGCACATTAATGGCATCATGGAGATTGATTGTGCTATTTGTCTTTATATTTATAAGTCCCAAACTGAGATCGTGTGTCTAGGGTTTTTTTATTCTCTACTAGTGTTAGTTGGTATACAGAACGCCCCTCATTCTGTCTTGTGGTACATAATTTCTATTACCTGAACATACAGGTGGTAAGTTAGAAAAACAGGTGGTAACTTAGAAAAATGACGAGAGTAAGATTCTAAAGGAGAATTAGAATGGTTCTAATAGGAGTCCTTGTTTCCATGATAGCAGAATCACCCTTTTTTTTCTTTTTCTTTTATTTTTTAAGATTTTATTTATTATTTTTAGGGGTATCTGGGTGGCTCAGCCAGTTAAGCATCTGCCTTTGGCTCAGGTCATGATCCCAGGGTCCTACCCCTCACCCCACTTGCGCGCTCTCTCTCCCCCTCTCTTGCTGTCTCAAATAAATACATCTTTAAAATAAAATAAAATGTTAAGATTTATTCTTTGTGTTTTAGAGAGTGAGAGAGAGCAGGGGAGGGGCAGAGGGAGAGGGAGAGAATCCCAAGCAGACTCCACACTGAGCACAGAGCCTGATCTGGGGTTCAATCCCATGACCTGAGCTGAAACTAAGAGTCAGAGGCTTAACCAACTGAGCCACCCAGGTGCCCCTCACCCAAATTCCTTTGTATGAAAGTTGTGGGCCCACCCTTTCTCTCCAGCATGCTAACTGAAACACTGGAGGAAGTATGGCCTGGTAGAAAGGGAATGCATTTTGGAGAAAGAGAGTTTTGTGATTTAACCCTTAATTTAGATGTGACCTTAAAGCACTTCATCTCTCTGAAGCACTTCATCTTTCTGAGTCTCTTTCCTATGCTACAAATAACAACATTCTTTATACAGCGAAGACTCTTGTGCAGTATAAATACGGTTGTATATTTTAAGTATTGAACACAGTTCTGGCATTTAGTTACCTTTAAGTAAATATTGGTTTCATTTGCCAATAATGACTGACTGTGTATACTACGAACATGGTGAGAAAGAGAAAAGAATGAAGTCCCTGGCCACTTTCTGTCATTTACACAGCTAGACTCTAATATTTTCCTGCTGAAATAAACAGCTTCACAGAATATCAACATCAGTCAAGGTCACTCTGTGACCAAGACAGATGCGAGAGAAAAAGCAAGATTACTCCATGATGATTTCTGAACACAGACGGAAACATTGTCTTTGTCCAAGTCAACAAAACTGACCTAAACAACTCATGCTGGCTAGTACCAAAAACAAAACAAAACAACAACAACAACAAAAAAACCCATCTACTTCTGGATAAAGCTTATTGAAATACCCAGTGATAAAATGACTTCTGCTTCCGGACAGTATCCAATTCAGAGCAAAGAGCTGCTTCCGTAGAGTCTCCCCCCACGTATCTAACATGAACCCAAATCTCAGAAGTCTTTGTAACACCCTTTTCCTGAGATACCCCATGGCTCTTTATGAGTGTCCTCTCATTAATGAGCAAAAACTCTAGCTCATTCAATCACAGGTGTATTTCTGAGAGTCATTGGCTAGAGAGAATTCACAAAGGAATATCCAGAAACATTCCAAAATGGGTCACCCTTTTTGTCAGGGATAACATTTGTAGCCATGCTGTTCTAGCCACCATAGAGGCCCCAAATCGCTTGCAAGTTAAGTGTCAAACTTGGTTAAGAGAGGTTACAGTGAGTTAGCTGCACGTTTATTATTTTTCTTAAGCCAAAATATTGGAAATAGGTTTCCATCTCCATTCCTTCCTTATACATTAAAGATCAAGATCATTGACTTCCCTTTTTATTTTTCACTACCTCAAGCAAAGTGTTAATAGAAAGAAGACAGTTACTTCAGACTTCCAAAATGGGAATTTTACCCTAAAAAATACAGTTCAGAAGGAGTTTCAAAGCCATATTAAAGCTACATTTTAAAACCTAACTTCAGAAGGAAGAGATACTTTAAGAAGGCAAGTGTTTAACATTGATTTTGATTTTAGGAATATTTGATGCACTTCGATCTCCAAGCAACATGGAAAATCTTGAGCAATACCACCACATCAATTATAAAGTACAGGTTGTGTGAGGCAAATAATTTAATCAGTGAAAGAATAATATTGCCACATCAATTGCACGCTGATCACCTACTAGGCACTATGCTCCAGCCTTACATGTGTGATCTGAATTCATCTTCAAAACGACCCTTTGAATTACAAATGACAATCATCTCTACTTTAGGGGTAAAGAAACTAGGGCTTCAACAGGATAGGAAACTTGTCTGAGCTTATATAGTTTGATGGTATAGCTGGAATTCACGCCCATAAAAGCCACTTCCAGAAGCCACACCCTTAACCTCTAAGAATAGCTCCTGTACTGCACAAGGGTGCAGATTTCTTCTAGGAACATCGTACATTTCCACACACAGTGAACCCTGTGTATAACAGCAATTTAAAAACTTCAGAGAAATGTCCCTGTTGAAGCAATCCTAGAACCTCTCCAGAAAAAGGAACAAACTTGTTTTGAAGTCTAATGACTCAAGAGCTGGTGGCCTCGCTTCTGCTTCCTTAACAACATCATTAAAGATATTTGTGATCAAGTTAGCCATAGACCATAAGTCACATTGTCAATTAAAAAAAAAAAAAAATCCCTGGAATGAGGTGTCAGGACCTGCAAGTTCTAATCCTGACTCCAGTAAAGGCAATGTTTAAGTAATACATACTTTTTCGGAGATGAACAAATTAAAGGTTAATTCCAAAATCATGAGCAAAAACTAAGTTTAAATTTAAAGTGAAGAACTAATGTGATGCCCAGTATCCTGAGACTTTATTACTAATAATTATGTCACTATAATGGGAAGTACCTGCTTATAGTACAATGAGCTCCAGACCAGAACAACAAATTAGAAGTTAAAAAAGGAAATTCACTAGAGAATAAGAAATATTTATTTTAAACATGTGGAATCAATGTCTTTTGACATTGGGCCATGTTTATGGGAAGGGCTCTTTGTTCCCATAAGGTACTGCAGGTATAACTCTACAAATGTACCCTTCAAAAGAAGGTGGAAAATTATATTCCCATTTAGTGGGTGAAAACACATTTATTGAAGGCCTTTTAAGAGCTTAACACTTTGCAAGACACAATGAGTGTATTAAAAACAATTCAGCTGGAAAATAATTTACTATCCATGAGTTAGGAGTTATAGAAAGTGATCTGTAGAATCTTCCTTTTTAATATATACCTCATGGTGTGATCGTGTCCTAGGGTCACTCAGAGCACACAAATCAGGTACGAGTATTATTATCTCTGACCTTACGGAACCACTAAAAGTGATATTGTTAGGATCCCATTGGTTCTCTACCTATAGCAAACAAGTTTAGTTTTGCAGAAGATTTGAGCCAAAACGGCAGAAAATAATACTGTGCTTAGGAACAGCAAATTGTCTGGAGCTCACATTACCAAATTCTTCATCGTGAGTTTAAAAATGTTTCCAGAATTCTACACCTTTACGGCTTCCCTAGATTTTCCACGGACCGTGGCTTTTCTCATATGTTGAACTAAGAATTTAAAAGAAACTATGTCTTCCTGGGTTTATAAAGCTTCAAATAGGCTCTGTTTAATTTGATGAAGTAGGCGAAGATAGTTACATTGACAGATACTCTATGGTTCATTACATCACCCAAGCTAGAAATAGGCCTGTTTTATGGGGTAGAGCCTTTCCATTGGAAGGCCATTGACTGCCTGGTAAAGAACAAGTGAGTCACTTGGGTATGATTTTCATGTCCTCAATGAAGTATTTTACATTTTATTTCTTTTCATCTGGAATTGATATATACGTACACAGGCACACACACCCCTACATATAGCCCTATGTTACATAATATAAACAATCCATAGGGTACAGGACAGCCAAATCCTCAACCTTGACCATAACAGTTGGAATATAATGAAAGGTATGTACATAGCCTTTTTATTCAGAATTAATTGGCTAGGGGTAGGCTACCATTGGGATGTTTCGGCATCTCACTGAAGTGAGAGATAAATGCTTTGTTCCCACAGTGAGAGCTGGAAAATTAAAGGCCGTATTTGGGATGTGTTTTCCTGTCTGCTCTACAGATAAAACGTCTGTTCTCGGCGTTCTGTAACCCAGGCAGTCACAGCAACCTGCAATCACCAAGGCCATGAGTCGCACCGCGGCAATGCGGTTGGGTTGGGTCTGACCTCCCACGAAGCTGGCCTTGGGCGTCCTTTCAGAGCAACAGGGTGACGGGTGAGGGGAACCAGCCTTGCTGACTGTGTATCTAGCACCTTAGCAGACGTGTGTTACGAGTACCTTCCCCTCACAAACACCATTAGTTCACAATTCTGCTTGTATCTCTGTCACTGTAGACTAATGCCCAGGGGTGAAAGAAGACAAGAATTATTTGGGACGGCGTTGCTGCTCCCTGTCCGAACCCCTCACGCTTACCGTGCTATTCGGCTGGCACTGACTCTGCACGGATTCTCTCTGCCAGATAAAGATAATGCCGTTCGTGCAGCTACCTTACTCGCCCCGCCAACCTCAAAGCCCACATGCTGGAATTGTCTACTGTTAAGATCACCCTGTAGACATTTTTAAGGAAGAGAAATGATACACATTGCCTCGGTACCACGGAGATATTTATGTTTCAGAAATATATTATAGAACAATAAGTTGATTACATAAATGATGGGGTTGTAATTACATTTCCTTAAGTCATGTTGAGTCTTAATAGGGCTGACTAAAATAATTTGATTTTTTTCAAAGCAAGTTTTTGCCCAACATACCAGGAAACAAAAATTTAAAAAAAAAAAAAAAAAAAGAAAGAAAGAAAAGAAATGAGTTCTGTGGTTGTGATAGCCCATCCTGGGTCTCCCACTGAACTTCGGAATGCTATTGCAGGAAGAATGGATTGATTACAAACTGGGCACAAGGGCTGTCTTTGTGTCATCATCCATACGTGCACAAACCTCTGCCCCAGTTCCTCTGAGACAGCGAAGCTGCCCGTTCTAGGTACTTACCAATCGGATGGCGACTGAACGAACCTGAAGTAAAAAGGTGAAACATAAAAACAGTACATAGATCTACTTAATATGGCATTCTGTGACTATTTTTTCAACGTATATATTTATTTAGAGGGAAGTGGGGCAAGGGCCAGGCAAAGGCAGAGGGAGAGAAAGAATCTCACGCAGACTCCCCGCTGAGTGCAGAGTCCAACGGGGGCTCCAACTCACAACCCTGAGCTGAAATCAAGTCTGCTGCTTTACCGACTGAGCCATCCAGGCACCCCTTGTGAATATATTTAATTGAACAGATTACTCTCTTTGCCATAACAAAACTTCTTTTTTTTTTTTTTTTTTTTTTTTTTTTTTACTTCCAAGCTTTGGAGAAACCACTGAACAAATGGCCTCCATTAATGAAATTGCCCTGCAGTATAGCAGGTAAATACTTAGCACTTTTAAATTTCAAATGCAAAGTATCTAGTTTTCCTCTCTGGTGACAGGGTTAACATCCTAATTGTCATTACTGGTTTTTCTGCAGAATTGTACTTGTGACTTAAAATTTTATTTCTTAACAACTTTTTAATAGGGAAAAAAAAAACCCTTATTTATAGTCTGGCCTTGAGGTTTTGTTTTGTTCTTTTTTTTTTTTTTTTAAGATTTTATTTATTTATTTCACAGACAGAGATCACAAGTAGGCAGAGAGGCAGGCAGAGAGAGAGGGAGGAAGCAGGCTCCTGATCCCAGGACCCTGAGATCATGACCTGAGCTGAAGGCAGAGGCTTTAACCCACTGAGCCACCTAGGCGCCCCTTTAATTGATATATCTTTAATGTTCCTAAAGGACAGGCTTTATTAAAAAAATTAAATAAAGGGAGTAGATGATGATGAGTAGTATAAGACCTGAAATGTTTTGTTGACTAAAAACTGACAACGATTAGCTTCCCTGTTTCCTCCACAAATATTATCTTCCTTTAATGATTCAATTTTCAAAGAATACAAAAATAATTAATATACCTATGCATTAACCAAAATAATCTTGGTATAAACTTAGTCTTCTGATTTTTTTTTATTCTTGCAAGAATACAAAATTAAATAATATTAATGTATTTCCTTTGCTTATAACATCATACAATTATGTGACAATCAGTCCTGGAGGCAAAACTAAAGTATTGAAAACCATTTTTCTGTTGATTTTGAAGAGCTATTAGATATTATTCAATGACCAAAGGATTTACCACTCAGCTTCAAGACAAGTAGCTCTTTTATAAGCATGTGTGGGACATTTGTGCTTTAACAAGTGAATTTTACTTCTCCAATATGCCATGGTAATGATCTACATAAGATATTGGTTTAAATATGCTTTATATTTAACAAAAAACTTTAATGTTTCCTCTGGGAAATAAAATGGCAGGTGACAAAGATGTGAGAGCAGTGGGGGCTGTACATTTTAAGATGAGATTGTCCTTTTAATGACCAATGAACTGAATACTCTTGTCTACTATCTTGCAATTATGAAAGCATTCTCTCCATAATATGTTTCTTATAATTTGCATTATAATGTGCATGTTCCATTAACTGATATGAGCTAACCAGGGACAAGAATTCCTTGTATAAGCACTTTGCCAACATTTTGACTTGAGTTGAACTGGTGTCCATGTAACAGAGTCCAGTGTGTATACCCTCAGCCAGAGAAATAAATTTATTCACACCTATCAGAAAATATGCTCTTCTCATTGTGTTCACTAGCACTATATAATTAAAGCATAAAATGCAATATTCCTCGTAACCATTCTTCAGACTGGTGAGATAACCTAAATCCCCATTCAAGTCATAGACCAGATGTGAAACCAGGCCTTCCTAATGTTCATCTATTCATTCAACATTATGGTAAGAAGGTAGGACAGATGTAATCCATGATAATGCAGGAAACAGAGGACCAGAGAGTACAATTTACTACGCAAAATAAGAAGCCACTCATTTTTTGGCAGGCCCCAGATGTTATGTAGTATTCTGTATATAATGAGTAAGAAAAGACAAGTTTAGGATATAACATTCACATCAGTATGATATTAGCATTTTGAATGTCTCCTTACCAGCCCTACTTTGATTTACGGTTCATTCCATGTTTACCTTAAAATACCCAATTATTGCAATAAGAATGGACTAATAGAAGCTAATATTTTAAAAAGGTCATCATAGTAAGAGAACGTCAAAAGGAAATTTTACTGTGGTCTTGGGGAAAGGATAAAATGTCCAAGGCGAATACCTTAGGTGTGCCCCTGCTCTTAAGAACCTTAAGGAGCTTCCAGACCCATCACCACAAAATCTGCTAAGTTGGCAAACCCTGCCCGGGTACCATCAGCAGACCACACTCCTCCAGGCTCCGTAAGCAGTGCTATGAAAGGAAATTGGAAGGCATCTCAGGAGTGTAATGTTCTTGGTGAGAGATTACTTGGGGAGGGAGAGGGTTGCCTCTCTCCCAGGAGGGCCAAGCTAAGTGAGGAGGGCACATCAGGGGGGTCATTCCTCGTGAAAGAGGCTGCCTCAGAAAGGGGTACCAAGATCTCATTTGTGCACCGGAAGCCGACTTACGCGGTAGCCTCATCAAACCGCTCAAGTTACCAAGTTGAGAAGAGGAAATGAAGTGGGCTGAGACAGCTGGGAGGGAGGCTTAAGGAGCAAGCAGCCGCAGAACAGTTTGACATGGGAAGGGTGAGTCCCCCTAACCTACAAACATTAGCAAAACCAGACTAAGCCAAACAGGCCCTTGGTTGTAAGAGACACATGCCTAAGGAAGATACTCTTCTACATCTCCAAAACTTACATGTGTGACTCAAGAGAAAGCCAGCACTTGATTACTCCCTACACAGAGGACACAGACAAGAACAGACAGTGCTAATCAAACGAATGTCTTTTGCCCCTTTTCTCTAACCTATTTTTCTTGCCCCCAACAACATATCAACCAGAGGAGATGGGTAGGAGGAATAAAGAAAAGAGCGCGCTTGCTCCACATTTCGGGTTTCTCAGCTGGGGCCTGGGTAGCATTGGGAAGAGGGGAGAATGTGAGCACTGATTTAGAAGAAACACTGAGTACACTAAACTGAACTTGAGTAGAAAGGCGGAGGATAGACAGGATCTGCCTCAGGTCATATCAGTGGATGAGAAAGGGAGTTTCAACAGAATATGTTTGAAGCTAGTGATTGCAGAAACAATTGAGTAATGTCTGAATCCCATCAAAACAATAAACTAGTTTCATGGGTAATCTTTAGATAGTTACTCAATATTGCTAAATATTACTTAATATTTCTGGGCTTCAATTACTTCATTTTTAAAAAGTGAGATGCTGGGGCGCCTGGGTGGCTCAGTGGGTTAAAGCCCCTGCCTTCGACTCAGGTCATCATCCCAGGGTCCTGGGATTGAGCCCCACCATCGGGCTCTCTGCTCGGCGGGGAGCCTGCTTCCTCCTCTCTCTGCCTACTTGTGATCTCTGTCTGTGAAATAAATAAATAAAATCTTTTAAAAAATTTTAAAAAGTGAGATGCTAATCCCACCTTTTTACATTTATTCCACTAACATCCATTGACTGCTTATTGTATACCTAATTCTTTTTTTTTTTTTAAGATTTTTCTTTATTTATTTGAGTGACACAGAGAGAGAGGCACAAGTGGGGGAAGGGCAGAGGCAGAGGGAGAAGCAGGCTCCCCACTGAGCAGGGAGCCTGACGTGGGGCTGGATCCCAGACTCTGGGAATCACTACCTGGGCCGAAGGCAGACACTTAACCGACAGAGCCACCCAGGTGCCTCCATAATTCTTTTCTTCAGGAAGAAGGCTAACATATATGATCAGAACCATGAGGAACTCTGGACTCTGAACAACAACCTGAGGGTTTTGAAGGGGCAGGGGGTGGGAGGTTGGGGGAGCCAGGTGGTGGGTATTAGGGAGGACACGTATTGCATGGAGCACTGGGTGTGGTGCATAAACAATGAATTCTGTTACGCTGAAAATAAATAAATAAATAAATAAATAAATAAATAAATAAATAAAAGAGTGGCAGCTCTACGTGTCAGATGGCATTGCAGAAAATAAGACTTCTTAGTCAAGTTAACAACCTTTAAGAAGTCAAACAAGCTGAAGAATATCCATAGTTTATTTCTCAGTTTCTCCATGTCAGACTATATAATGCACTTGGGGTGGGGGGAATCCCAGCCCTCAAGATGCTTACAGTCCGAAAGTAAAAACATACACAGAGAATAGCTTTTAATTGTAGTAAATGTGATGACGAATTTGTTTTTCATTTCATATGTACAAAACTCTGTGACAGGTCTCATTAAACCCAGTTTTACAAATGAGAAAATGAAGTCTTGGTGCTAAGAAACAGTATATCATGGTTTTAAATAAAGGTTTCCCCAGCTCCCAAGTCTATTCTGTTTTCATATCATTGAGCACAACCTCAAAGACAAAGCAGTGCTTCACATATCCAGTTTATAACCTCAAGTTACGCTAAAGCCTGGAACTATGCTTAAAATGGTTTTGCATCAATAAATAGTTATTAAGGGAAGCTAAAGACATTTGAGAGAGGAATTCCAACCTTCTTTTAGTGATGACTTTATGTACAGCCATGGTTTTCGTATCAAACGTTTGTCTTTTCTTTGTTGGGCTGTCTATAATCATACCACTCCAATTAGTAATATGTCATGTTGACTTGGTTTTAATTTAGCCTCACCCCTTAATTCCACATATGTGACCAAGAATAATCCTAATCCTCTGGCATTTGCTCTAAGGCAGGACAGTCCAGATCTCCCAGGGACTGGGAGGAAAATATCATTCTTTGGTTGGATCCCTAGATGGGAGGATGATTTAAACCAAAAGATCTTTATGGCAACCTGGTGGCCATACTTTCCACCTTTATGGAGATATGCTTGAGAATAAAGGCGTTAGAGAGAAAAGATACGGTAGGGAGGAAGGGAGGGAAACAGAGCAGGAAAAAGACGGAGAGGAAGGGGGAGCTTCCCAAGCTTACTTTAGCCTAAACTGGATTCACGAGCAACATCAAAGGTACAGCTGCCCTAGTTTTACAATTCACAAAGCAAGCAATTATGAGTACCTACTCTGTGTCAGGCCTACACAAATCGCTAAAAGGTTTTAGCTTAAGACAAAGAACACACTACGGTTTTATTCTAAGTTAATGATAAGGGCTATATCCTGTGACTAATGACTCAAAGTTCCAAGAAAAAATGTACTAAATGGCCCAACAAGACCCAGGTTTTGAAAATTCCACCATTTTTTCCCTCTATGAATCATTATGCGTTTTTAAAAATTGGACAGGACTGCTATTCAAAGATCATTTTTTTAAAGATTTTATTTATTTATTTATTTGACAGAGAAAGATCACAGGTAGGCAGAGAGGCAGGCAGAGAAAAAGGGGGAAGCAGGCTCTCCGCTGAGCAGAGAGCCCTATGCAGGGCTCGATCCCAGGACCCTGAGATCATGACCTGAGTTGAAGGCAGAGGCTTAACCCACTGAGCCACCCAGGCGCCCTCAAAGATCATCTTAATGGGACTTTATTTTTCTGAATTCAATCTAATGTTTGCAACCACATATATGAGTATGTACATACACAGGTTATATGTATATAAAACTTATCTGTGGAAATGAAGATTAGAATTCTTTTTGTTATCTTGAGTCTTCCAATCTTTTATATTTTTTGTTATATTTTTAAATTTTTATTTACTTTTTTAATTTCTTTTCAGTGTTCCAGAATTCATTGTTTGAGTCTTCTGTCCTTAATGATTTGGAGGTTCCATCTCGTCCACACGTTATTATTGATTCTTTAACACATTCTCAGCGCCCCCCCCAACCCACGCCTCCCTCTTTCCTTAGCCTCATGAATTCTCAAACCAAGGAAGCTGAAAAATTAAAAAATGAAATTCTTACTAATAAAGTTTTCTGGTGGCAATTCCCATGTAATATTACAGAGACAATCTGTTCCTTTGCTCCCACATCACTTGGTGTTTCAACTATTTTGCCTGATACATACTGTGAATCCAGGCCTGGCAAATCTAGTGAGCAGTCCTTACAATACTATGTTAATTCAAATGTAATTCAAGAAACACTCATTGAACACTACTAATCTTGTCCTTGTCCTCAAGGAGTTTGCAGAATAGTGGGGAACACAGACATGCAGAATGTAATTAAACTTCATAGTGAGAATAGCGGCAGTGTAAGCATGTGCCAAATTCAAGGCAACACGGAGGAGAGAGTCATCCCATTTGAAGGCATTTATAAAGGCATCAGGGAGACAAGTGATTCAAGAAGTAAGATTGGAAAGATTAAAAAAAAAAAAATGCCCAGTAGGGTATCAGGAATAGAAATCAAGAATAATTAGAGAAGAGTTCTTTCTTGCCATTATTTCAGAACATATTTCTGAAGTAAATAGTTACTTAATTACTAAAGAAAGTTCTGGTGAATTTTCTGTGAAGAGCCAAGTAGTAAATATTTTTGATTTTGTAAGCTATGTTGTCTCTGTTACAACTACTCAACTCTTGAGTTGTAGCTTGAACGCAGGTATGAGGTAACACTTAAATGAAGGGCTGTGGCTGTGTTCCCATAAAACTTGACTTAAAAAATAAGTGGTGCTTTGGACTTGACCCGTGGATCTTATTTTGCAGTTCCTTGGTTTGCAGTATTTACCAATAGCACCAAGAAAATGATCTTTAATTTTAGCCAGAGTTTTACAGACCAGTGATAAAATGTTGGGGAGAAGGCATATTAAATTGTTGAAGACTCTTTATTCGTGTCTTTATTTTTAAATAAATACCAGAATCCAAGTACATGATTTATTTTCTTTCTAGTTCAATGTATTTTTTGAGAGGGGACAGAACACTGAAAAGATGCTTAATTAGCTTTCCGAAAGTGTTTTAGTTCCTTTCAAATGACATCAACTTTGGGAACTGAATAAATTTTGTTACAGAATAATCTAAGAGCGTGAGATAATATTTAAACAACACTAGGGACAATTCTTTGAACAGATGACAAAAATCGTTAGTACAAGTGTATTTCCTCTAAAAAGGAATAATCCCAAGCTTCTTTGAAATTATACTATTCCAAATAAATTGGAATGAGCAAATTCCTCCAATTACCACATAGAAGAATGGAACTAAAGAGGAGATATGAAGATAAAAATGAAGGAAGTAAAAAATATACTGTGTTACCTATTTCAAACAAGGGTAAAGAGACAAAGATTGAAACCTAAAACTATTGTTGGAAAAGGGGTATATTTTGTACATACACAAGTATACACAGACACATTTTTCCTCAAGATAACATAAACTAAATGATTTATGAGGCCTTTTATTTTCATTCAGTAAACAATAAATCGTAATAATTCTATTTCAAAAGTTATTCTCCTGATTTTTATTCTCCTGACTTATTTTAAGATTTTTTTTCCATGGAGCTCTTATAAATCAAGGTATATTTTTAAAGATTAGAATCGTATTGTTACTTATGTCTGTTTTTAGATGTGTTAACTATGTTAGTAATTATAAAATGAACAAACAAACAAAACTACTCATCCTGTGAAACCTGAAATACCTTTTGGGCCAGTCATCTTACTTTAAGCTTGAGGCTTTAAAAGCTTTAAAATTTGGTTCATTAAAAGTTCCTACTGATGGGCCTTAGAAATGTAGTTTTTTGACAGCCTTCCCCCTAGATTTTTCTTTGCGAAAACCACACTTTGAAAGAAAATGTTTGGGGCACCTGGGTGGCTCAGTGGGTTAAGCCTCTGCCTTCGGCTCAGGTCGTGATCCCAGGGTCCTGGGATCTAGCCCCACATCGGGCTCTCTGCTCAGCAGGGAGCCTGCTTCTCCCTTCCTATCTGCCTGCCTCTCTGCCTACTTGTGATTTCTCTCTCTGTCAAATAAAAAAAAAAAAAAAAAAAATTAAATAAATTGAAAGAAAATGTTTAAACTTTCTTAGGATACAAATGACTCTGAAAAAGACCAATCTTGCTCTTTCAGCTTTGCTCATAGAATGCCTTTGGTTTCTACCTGGTTCTGATGCTCAAAGAATGTTCCTCAGGCATACTTCCGGTGGGAGCTCTCTCCCAAGGAACCTCATACATATTAGGCAATGATGAGCTTGGATTACGCTTAGTATTCTCCTTTTTTTTTTTTTAAAGATTTTATTTATTTATTTGAGAGAGAGGGAGATCACAAGTAGGCAGAGAGGCAGGCAGAGAGAGGGGGAATCAGGCTCCCTGCTGAGCAGAGAGCCCGATGTGGGGCTTGATCCCAGGACTCTGGGATCATAACCTGAGCTGAAGGCAGAGGCTTTAACCCACTGAGCCACCCAGGTGCCCCTCTGCTTTCTTTTTTTAATGTAAATTACTAATATTTTCATCTTAGATATTACAATTTTATCATTAAACTTATATAGCTTTTGTCACTTAATAAGTTATGTGGTTTAGGGTAAAAACATAACAAACAAACGTAATTTATTATATATATAAGCTAATACATACATACACACACACACACAAAACTCTAAATGGTATATGCCTATACATATATATGGTATATATTTATATTTGCCATATATATGGTATATATTTATACTTGCCATAGATTATTAAAGAGGCATCCCCACTCATTTATATTTTATTTGAAAAACGTTTTTTTTAATTTCACTTTAATAATTTAGTGCATGATTAAATATACAGTGGGTAATGGGTTGACAATATATGATAAATGAATTCTGACTCACAATCTGTACAGCAACCAGCTTGGGAAACAAACCACAACCCCTGCAGCAACCATCTTAGAATATTCATAACTTCATTAATGTTTTCCAGCTTTCCTATTTTTGGTCCTTGACTCCAACTTGGACGAATTAGCAGAAGCCAAATACTTACCCCAAACATTTTACTAGAATCTGGTACTTTTCATTCTCGCAACACCTAACTCTTGCTGCTCTCCTCACCTTACCAGGAGAAGGGAAATATAAGACCATACCTATCAATTATTAATCTATATTGAAGTGGGACTAAATTCTCCAAAAAGACATAGAACTGAATGAATTAAAAAAAAAAAAAACAAAAAACAAGACCCAACGATATGCTGCCCACCCAAGACTCACTTAAGGTTTAAGGACATATACAGATCGAAAATGAAGAAATGGAAAAAGATATTCCAGGAAAATGAAAACCAAAATAAAGTCTAGGTACGTACACGTGTATTAGACAAAATAGTCTTTAAGCCAAAGACTATAATAAGAGACATAGAAGGTCATTAATGAAAGAGGTAAATTTTTGAAAAGATAAAATAGTTAACACCTTTAGCTAGACTTTCCAAGACAAAGAGAGAAGGCAAAAATTTATAAATGAAAGAGAAGATAATACAACTGATACCATACAAATATAAAGGATCCTAAGACATAACTATGAACAAATCTATGTCAACAAATTGGGTAACCTAGAAAAAAATGGATAAGTTCCTAGACACATGCAATCTACCTACACTGAATCATAAAAGGAAATATGAACAGAGGATTTGAATCAGTCATCAAAAACCTTCCAACAAAGAGCATTCAGGACCAGATGGATTCACTCATGAATTCTACCAAATATTTAAAGCACAAAACATTCCAACCCTTCTCAAACTTTTCAATAAAACAAAACAAAAACAAAATTAAAGAAAGCAAACAAATTAACAATAGAAGAGGACAGGCCACTTCCAAGTTTATTTTATGAGGCCAGGATTACTCTGACACCGATATAGACCAGGACACTACAGCAAAAGATTACAGACAATATTCCTACACATGCAAAAACCCTTATAGTATTAGCAAACCAAATTCAGTAATGCATTAGAATGATTATGCATCATGATTAAGGGGGATTTATTCCAGGGAAGGAAGGATGGTCCAACATCTGCAGAACAATTAAGCGTCATATACCAGATTAACAAAATATAGGAAAAAATCACATGACCATCTCAGTGGATGCAAAGAAAGCATTTGACAAAATTTAGTAATTTTTCATGACACAAACTCCCAACAAACTGAATATAGAGAGAACATATCTCAACATAATAAAAATCATATATGACAAATCCACAGAGCTAACATACACAATAGCGAAAAGCTGAACACTTTAAGACAAGGATGTTACCTCTCACCACTTTCATTCAACATACTACTGAGAATCTCAGCCAGAGAAATTAGGCAAGAAATAGAAAAGAGACTTCTGCATCAGAAAGAAAAAGCAAAATTGTCTTTATTTGCAGATGACATATTAAATATAGTAAACCCTAAAGACTTAAAACTATTAAAAAATAAATGAATTTAGTAAAGTTTGAGGATACAAAGTTAATATACAAAAATTAGTTTAATTTCTGTATACCAACAAACTCCCAGAAAGAGAAATTAATAAAATCCAATTTTTTAAAAACATCAAAAGGAAGGTAATACCTAGGAATAAATTTTACCAAGGAACTAAAAGATGTGCATGACACAAATAAATAGAAAGATAGCACATGCTGAAGATCTAGAAGAATATTGCCAAAAGGTTCATAATACCCAAAATGATCTATAGATCAATATAATTTCTTTAAAAGGTCCAATGATATTTTTTACAGTTATTGAAAAAGTGATCCTAAAGTCTTATGAAGCCACAAAAGACCCTAGACAGCAAAGAAAAAAAAAAAAAAGTCTTAAGGAAGATCAGAACTGGAAGCATCACACTTTTGATTTCAAACTATACTACAGAGCTATCTAAACAGTATGGTATCAGCATAAGAATAGAAACATAGATGAATGAAACAGAATAGAGAACCCAAAAATAAACTCAGACATACATGATGAATTATTTTATAATAAAGTTGAGAATATACAATGGGGAAAGCACCAGCTCATCAATAATGATGTTGAATAACCCAGAGAGCCATGTGTCAAAGGATGAAATCACATGCAAACATCAACTCAACATGGATTAAAGACAGGAATGTAAAAATGAAACTTTAGTACTCCTAGAAGAAAACATAGAGTGCAAGTTAATTCCTTGGTATCCTTCTCAGCAATTATTTTTTTTTATTTGATACCAAAAGCAAAAAATAAACAAGTAGGACTACATCAAACTAAAAAGCCTCTGCACAGCAAAGGAAACCACCAACAAAATGAAAAGGCAACTTGGGAAATGGAATAAAAGATTTGCAACCACATATCTGATAAAGGATTAATATCCCCAACATATAAGAAACTAGCACAACTCAATAGCAAAAAACCAACAACCCAATTTAAAAATAGCAAAGGATCTGAATATTTTTTCCAAGAGCTACAAATGACCCATAGGATACGAAAATGTGCTCAACATGACAAATCATTAAGAAAATGCAAATCAAAACCACAGTAAGAGAACACCTCAGACCTATCAGAACAGCTATTATCAAAAAAATTACAGATAACAAAGGCTGGCAAGGATATGGAAAACAGGAAATCCTTGTACACTGCTTGTGGGAAGCCACTATAGACATCAGTATGGAGCTTTCTTAATAAATTAAAAATGAAACTACCATATAATCCAGCAATCCCACTTCTGCCCTGTTTGACTTTGAGTCTCTGACAGTGACAGATTCCCCTGCTCTGAATGAATAGCTTGTTTGTTCTCATCTGGGTGATCTGCAGGCATTTCCACATTAGTCATGTCCTCCTTTTACTAAGAAGATCTGATACTTATACAATGAACAATTTTGGTAGCTCTTAACATTAACTTAGCCTAGAATAAGGTCTCACAATGCCTATCTTTTTCTCATCAAACAATATGCCTGCCATGGGTCTTTACGAACCTTAATGCAAAGGCATCTTTTGAAAAGTCTTCAAATTGCTAATAATGCCCCCCCCACCCCCACCCCCAGTTCTAAGCTGCTATCCTCACTGAAAATTTCTCCAACAACTTTTTTGTCTTTCCTCTGGGACTCAGTGTGATGGCCTGTATTTTCCACGTCATGTTATTAGACATGTCTGGCTGATTTGAACCATATCTCCAGGTAACATAAATCAACACCTTTCTTTGTACGTAATCCTCACATCATCACTCTGCCGTGTGGATAAAGTTTCTTATGCATCTTATATTGCTGTCATTTTGTTTCTGGCTAGTACCTCATTATAAATTGCCAAATCCCAAAGGCAAGGACAATTTTTTTTTTTTTTTTAATTCCACTGTAGCTCACCATAGAACATAGCATAAGGCTCTAAACCCATGGATAGTCATTCCATGTTGGCAATGGAATGATGAGGTAAAAGAAAGAACC
Organism: Martes martes; assembly: GCF_963455335.1. Classification (NCBI taxonomy): domain Eukaryota; kingdom Metazoa; phylum Chordata; class Mammalia; order Carnivora; family Mustelidae; genus Martes; species Martes martes. Next base: position 17,367,026 of record NC_137890.1, read on the forward strand.
AACAGATCTGAAACTGTAATTTGAATTTTTTTCTCTTTCCACATACTCCTGAAGTGAAGACAAAATTCTTCAGTGCTCTGATAGCTCTCTGGACCTGTAGTGGTTCTCAAGATTGGGTCCCTGCACCCAAGCCAGCAGTATCACCTTGGAGTTTGCCAGAAATGCTAATTAATACCCAATCTCCTTCCTGCCACATATATACTGAATCAGAAACTCTGAGACCAAGCAAATTTGTTTTAACACTGTCACATGGTGATTCTCATCGACACTTAAAGTGTTGGAACTAGTGTTGTATACTCTTAAAATTCCATGTTCAGCCCAAGAAAGCAGAAGCTTTGGTCGCATCTGAGGACTTGTTAAAAAAGCAGAATCTTGGGCCCTATCCCCTGCTGAATAAGATTCTCTGTTTTAAATAAGAAGCTACTTGGGTGATTTGTTTGCATATTAAAGTTTGAGAAACACTGGTCTAGAGAATTCCATCGTGCAGAACCTATCAGAATTTTAACCAGAAAATCAATAATCCGTTTTATTTATTTTTTTGTCCAGGAGGAGGCTCTTGTTGGCTCCACTCATAAGAATCAATTGTGCATATCTCCTATTACCTAAAAGTTCAGTGCCATCATGCTGAGAGTTTAAAATCAGCCATTATGGAAACATTTGCACCACAGAAATCAGCAAATATTACAAACCACAGTCTCCCACCCCTGTCACTCAGCTGGTTCACCTGCATACCAAGGGTAAGAGGACTCATTTTATTAAATTTCACCCAATTTAAGGTATGATGTAGTCAGTTCATAAGGAATCAGAACTTATTGCAAAAGGTTTTATTCTGTTTTTGACATCTTCTACTGACTTATAGCAGTGTGATTTTTAACTAAGGTTTGAATTTATACCATGGTTTCCATTTGTTAAATTTTACCCAAATTGATTCTATAGTTATTGAGAGAGTTAACAAAACACCAGAGCTTGGGGTTTTGATTCATTTGTAGGAAAACTGCAACCCAAGGTCAAAGCAGTATGCTATAATATTAATGGAATTATTGAATAATTTCAAGAAAATATGAATGGCATTTTAGTAACTACATTCAGCAACATTACACCAATCATATTGTTATGAATTATTTATCAGTTCCATGAAACTAACCATTCTCCTTCCTTCATTGTTAATCAGATGAAAGAATATTTTTGTGACCTTGGTTAGTTGTGACAGGATTTGTCACTTTCAGAAAGAGTAAAATGAAACTAACTCGAGTTGATTACTATTTTTCTATATTGAAAATTCCATTGGAATGGACTCGGTGATGTATACAATTTCACCTTCATAACCTTCCTGCTATGCTTTAAAAGAATATTTTTTCATGAAAGATGTTCAATAGCAGAATATCATCAGGAATATGAAAGACTGAGTTAGACAGAAAGAGATTTATAATCACAGGATACAAAGCACCTACGAGAAAAGAGAATATTATGAACTCATAAAGTATATGTTGTGAAAAGATTAAATGATTTGGGGGAAACAGTGACAGTGCATTGAGTTTATGTATTATGTATAGCAGTTGCATTCTAAAAAGGTAGAACACAAGTCCTAAATATTCCAGTGGTAAATGGACAAAGTTGTTTTTTTTTTCTTTTTTACCTCAGTTAATTTTCCATCTTTTTTTTTTCTATTTAACAGAATGTTAGAGGTGAGTAACATGCTGATTTTTCCGTTTCTTTTTATCTTCACATTTTAAAAGCAAACCACTGACTTCTGGGTTTTAAATAAAATTAAGTCGGTGGAGTTTCCATCCCATCCTAAGAAAACATCAATTTTGCTGATATAATAGGCTTCCTTTTCCATCTGACAATTATTTTAAGGTAATGATTCCCTGTGCAGTTTATAATTCAGAAACTACCCATCTATTGACAATTTAGTGGAAAATAAATAAAGCAGTTGCCTTCCAATCTCGGTAAGTAAGCAATATAGTCCTCCTGCTAAAATTCATGAGCTTTGGAAAGAACCAGATATTGTCATAATTGACCAGAAGAAAGCGGTTTTAACAGCCTCCCTCCAACATATACTCATGATGCATTGCTCTTACAGAAATTCCTACATAGTTCACCAAACTATTTCATACCCACCTTCCATATGAATTCTTAGGTTTGTTTTAATCAAACCGATTTTTTTTTTAAGATTTTTACTTTTTATTTGACAGAGAGAGAGAGAGAGAGAGCAGGAACACAAGCAGGGGGAGTGGGAGAAGGAGAAGCGGGCTTCCCACGGACAGGGAGCCTGATGCGGGGCTCGATCTCAGGACACTGGGATCATGACCTGAGCTGAAGGCAGTCTCTTAACAACTGAGCCATCCAGGTGCCCAATCAAACTAATTTTCTAGTGCTCAGCTAAATTTTCTGTATTCAGGTCTGACACTTATCATTCTATAGATATATTTTGCATTTTAAACAGCAATAGGCGACAGCAGGAATTTTACGTTCTAAGGAAAATTTATCAGGCTCAAGTTGGAAATAACGCTTTAATGATTCAGGAGAAGTAGAAAAATCATCTGGAGACAGCACGTACTATAGTTGTCTTAAAAAAGAACCTGTCCATAAGCACTGATAGAATACATAGATGAGCACCGTACTACACGGACTTATTAAATATTTGTTGATTTTCTTTAATAGAATTGTAGAGTTAACATTTGAAAGGATATCATCAATCTTTTTCTGGCCTTTAGCAGAGTACTTATTTTGGTATCTTGTGAAATTATACTATAAAAATCAATTCTAATTACTACCTATAATACAACACAGGCAAAAGATAAGGAAATGAAATGTTAATGGTAAGTGATTATGCATTAAATTCCAAGGATTTTTATGATGGGAAGGTCTGAGATTTGGTGTTATCACTGCTCTTAATTCATTTTTATTGAGGTTCATTGAGTGAATAGCATAAGACTCATAAAGTAGTTTTTCTGGAATGGTTTGTAGTATTCATATCCACAGTTTTATTCATTAGGCTTTGCTTATTGAACACACATTTGATTCAATAAACTATGTTGGGTACCAAAGGAAATACAGCAACCATGAAAGCTTTAGAAACAGTTCTAAAGACACACTGATGAATGACAGTTCCTATATTAGAGTCTAATATTTAGCTGTCTCACACTTTTACTTACTGCAATCCTTGTAAAGGCAAAGACCATACCTTGTTTATTATTTAATCACCCAGGGCCTATCCCAGTACCTTGTAGATGTTAAGTGTTCAGCAAATACGATCTTAATGATTTTGTTTTGCCTATGAATTTCCCCCCATTATACCTGGACAAATACCAGTGTGCAAGATGAGAAGAGATAATACAGTAAGTTCATGCTTGACCACAGCACTTAAAAACAGTTTTTCTTCTCATACAAAGAGATCATTAACCCAAAGCCAGTAATTACTCTTCTGCCTAGAAAACCAAAATAAATCCTTAATTCAAAAGTGTGTATGCCTAGCTTTGGTTAATTTAATTCATTAGATTCCAGCCTTTTTAACAAACATAAAATGAATACCAATGCTTTCAATAGTTTGAATTGTAACTTATTTGTAAGTTAATCAATATTTTCACAAATTTCATATTTCAGTCCAAAATTTTAAAATGACACTTCCAAAGTTTAACTTAAGGATTCTATTTCATTTTTGGAGGTCTCTGAGGTTGAGAGTATAGCTTTCAGCTGCTTGTCCATGACAATAAAAGGTTTATCTTAGTAACTTGAGTAATTCTGCATGCTTTTCTACTAACCACTTCCCCAAATAAAACTGATTTATCAACTCCCGAAGAAGGGTTTTGGAACTCCTTTCTGATACCCTGCCTTCATTTCCAGCACTGGGGAATACCTAACATTTGTTGAGTCTTCCTATCAAGATCCTAAAGAAATTGTATTTTCATAAAATTACTTTGCAAGGTAAGGGAAAATGGAAAAATAGGTTTTAAATCTTCTTCTGACTTCCATGTGAAATCATTATATTTACTCAATTACATAAAAATATGTATTTAAAGTTTGGTGATCTTAAGGTGAAGTAAAAAATGGAAAAATCACTTTCAAAATAGAAAAAAATGGCATTATTGCTAACTTTATAATATAATGAATATAAAATATCCCTTATCAGCCTCAGACTTACATCACCGAAATCATGAGAAAGGCTAAAAGTGACAAGAGTTTGGACAAACAAAAGGTAAAATAACAAATAACAAACGCTTTAACTGTTGTAGATACTGTTAAGAATATCCATTGGATGCAAATTCTTTGGAGTTTCATGTCAAAAGAGTTCCTATGTTAATGACTCAATGACCCCCTAGAATGTCATTCTTGGAGAATGACTCATGGTGATTAAAATTAAATCAGGATTGTATGTGAAACTGACAAAAATCATTGACAAAGTCAGTTAGAATATGGAACTTCTGGCCATGAAAATACTGTGTTGCTCTAATTATGTCACGAACTCTCTGCTTGAGAATTTTCTAATTAATGTGGGCTTCCTTTTTTCCCTTTTGTATCTGATTGTTTCTTTGTGTGCATTACTTTTGTAGACTTTGACATTTGGCAACAAACTAATGCATTATTATAACTGTCCTGTCTGAAATGGGTGTAAAATGATGAATCAATATAGAGAAGTACAAACCACGCTTTGAAGTAAAATAAATCTAAGCAACAATAATGCTGTAAGTACACCAACTAAGCTGCAAATTAAATATTTTTGCAATATGTCGATTCCCAAATCCTCTATCCTACTCTACAAATAATAAAATTGTACTTATTTCTATGATATGTGCACTAGTCTTGAAGTGCTAATGCCAATGTCTGAATAATAATGCTATCAGAGTTTCAATCAAAAAATGAAATTTGTGTTGATGTCTAGGTGACTTTTCTCTCTTAGGTGTAGTGCTGAAAGTACTAGGTTTATGAAAAGAAGTAATCCTCTGTCTTTCTGTCTGACAAATATTTAATAGAACAGCAGTAGCTGTAAATGCTGGTGGCCCTAACTTTGAATTGAAATGTCAGATACAGCATTCAAACCTGAATATGTCTTTCCAGACACTACATTTAAAAACAAATGAAACCTGAATTACCCTTATAAAAAGATGCTTTACCATCTGTTAGTACACTCAAAATATGAAGAATTTCAGAAAAATATTCTAATGGTGCAACAATTCTAGTTTTATTGTAGCTTGCTATTACTCATGTTTACCTAGGTCAATGAAAATTATTCATGAGACATCCATTCCTGAAAAGTAATGAGTCAATCAAATAAAAGATCAATTAATAAAAGCTTTTAAGTGGAGAATTTCTTTAACTACAAGGAAAAGATAAAGGAAAGAACCAACAAGACCAGAAAACAGAGAATCTTGCTCCTACATATATTATTTTGAAGTAACAATTACACAGCTTTGCTTGTTGTATATTTATGTATTTATTTATGTAGTGTACTTTGTATCATTATGAGTCTGGGGATACATGACTCAATTGCTTATTCCCTAATCTCACTAATTTAACTGGGGAAAAGCAAAGGGAAGGATTAAATTTATATGAAGACTGCTAGAAAAAAATGAAAATGCATTTCCAAAATCAATGTTCAATCTCAAAAGTAGAAATGGGTCAAAATCTCAAAACCTGGACTTGATGTTATCTACAAATTATTAAAATTAGGAAAATATTTGAAAACCAAATTCACACTTTGTTTTCATCAAAAATAACTCAAGGCTGGTTTTAGGTTTACAGCATTTCTTCAGGAAACATGGAGTACTTAGTCATATGCTTAGCAAGGTACTCCCCACTAGAGAGCAAAAGATGAATGAGTCTATATCCTAGTAAGCCCTGGAGGGTATCTGTTGCAGAATATTACCCATGCATTCATCTGTATTTCTGTTTTCACAAGCTAGATTTTCCAATTTTCAAATTCATATGCTTAATAAAATATTTCTCACCCCCCCTTTTTTTATATGTTCCATTTCTTTCCTAGTCATGCACACCTTTCCTTTACTCCCTTGAACATATGGAGAATAATTATAAGCACCATTTTGCCATCCTTGCTTACTAATTATATCACCTTCTTCAGTTGATTCCTTTTTTATCTATCTCCTCTTTATGGATGACATTTTTGTGCTCCTTTGTTTAGCTGGGTATTTATGACTGAGTGTCAGACACTGTGTAATCTGACATTGTTAGTTGTTGGATTTTTGATGTGTCTCTTAAGAGTGTTGTCTTTTGTTCTGGTGTGCAATTAAGTTACTTGGAATTAGATGAATGCTTTAAGGCTTGCTTTAAGTATCATAAAGCAAGTACAGAACAGTTTTAGTCTAGGGCTAACTTAACCTCATTGATAATAAACATCTGACAATTTTACCAAATAACCCATGTGTTACAAGATTTCCACTCTAGTTTATGGGAACAGAAACTATTCCATTGTTTCTCCCTTTGCTTTGGGTAGTTATCTCTCATGCATATGTGACAAGTCCTGAATCCAAGTGCTGTTTGAGGAGACTGAGGAGAAACCCCCTTCAGTTCTGTCTTTGTCTCTAACTCTCTCCTCTGGTATTTTCTCCACATATTCTAGCAATCAGGCCTCTATGAATTCTGGTCTGTTTCGTCAACTCGCCAAGACCACCAGGCCCGGCTTGGGTTCCCTATTCTATACAATGGCCTGGGAACTGCAGACAGTAAGCTGAGGCACCTGCAGATCTTGACCTATTTCCCTTCCCTCTGCCTTTTCCATGAAAACCACTGTGTGATGTAATCTGCCTTTCTAGTTGTTTAAGCCAGAAGGCTAAACCTGGTCCCTATTTTCTCATCTTGGGCGGAAGTAAAACCATTTCCCAAATCTTAATTAAAAATCTGCATTAAAGAAATATTGGTCAGAAACTAAGGGAACAGTCTTCTACTTCTAGCAAACACTAAAGCTTTTTTTTTTTTTTTTAACCAAAAGGAAAATATAAGAATGGAGCAATGAATTTTCAAGGCATTGGAAATGTTTTCTATGAGTTCTCAATGTCTTATAGGACTTCTACTTAAGTTCCTGGTGATGAGAGAAATCAAAGGACCATCAAAACCCATCCCTCAGCTGGGGTAAATTATGTACTTGAATTTTCAACGGCAGGAAAGAATTGCTAGTGACAGTGTTCAGGAAAGAAGTATATATAACCCTCTTTTATAACTGAAACTGGTGACTAAAACAGTCTTGGTCAGTTTCTCTCTTAACAGAACTAAATCTCCTTGCTCTAGTTAGTCAAACACCTGTCTCCCTTGAGAGAGGCTGAGAACAGCTAGTAATAGTCTCTTTGTGGTCACATTTTAACAGAAGTCCTTACAGGCTCATAAAAGGAAAGAACAATCACAAATGTTTATGCAAATGTACAAGTACATCGGTTACAACAATTTCAGTTATAAAAAAGTACAAAACTCTCACTGGGTAAGTGGAGAAGATGAAAAAGTAGGAGATTGTTTCATTTTTCATTACTTCCCCTAATCGAAAGAGTTGTAGTGGCATAAGAATTATTTCTTTTCTTATTTCAGTATCATGGTTAAGGAATTTACCTCCACAAGATTTAAAAAGTGCCCAAGGTCTATAGCAAATAATGAATAAACTGAAATTAAATCTGAGTGTTCTGTATTTATATAATGCAAGTTTATCCATGTTGATCATCAACTTTTTATTCTATCCCCCAAGTCAAGAATGGAAATGTCAAGCATAACTCTGAGAAAAACCACTTTTTTGCCAGGTAATCTGATAATGAGTGGATCATTATAGATAATTCTATAATTTATTGAGGTTTTATATAGATAATTTTTTATTATCTATAAGGTTTTATTATAGATAATTCTATAATCTATTGAGGTTTTATTGAGCCAGCTCATTTACAAATGATGAGCACCCACTTTCTCCCCAGGTACTCTCTCCACTCCTAGAAGGAAAGAATTTTATTCTACTCTTTGGCTATCCACATTTCACTACTCAGGTGTTCTGTTGTGGTTGTTTATCTGAATCCATTCACTGAGCCCCACGTTTAACTCCCCATCAGACATCAATATATTAATTGGTAGTCTTTAGAGAGCAAAAAACTTTCTCACCTTCTCTCAGCTCATATACTATCATACACTTGACAGTTTTCCTCACCCACAGGGTGGTTATCGGTCAAAATCTTGATCCATAATATTAAGGAAACTTAGAGTACAGCCTCTATTCATTTTTGTTTTGTTTTCTTGAATAAGAGAAGGAACCTGAAACTCAGAGACAAGTTAGATGACAGCCCTAAGATAAGCCAGCAGTGTAAGCTGCCATGATGGGATTCAAGTTTGAGTCTTCTGAATCCCAGGGTTTCATTAAAGATTTCCTACCATCCCTAGATGTTCCAAGTTATAGCACATAGACTTTTGTGACCTAGGGTTTTGTTTTTGTTGTCTTTTCTTTTTTGTGCATTTTTTTCATTCATTTGAAGTAGCATACGTTTTATAAAATTAGGATATTTTACATACAAACAGATTTCCTGCTTCTCTGGACTGAATGGCAGATTCAATGGCAATGCCTGCACCCGTACATAGCAAACATTTGCTAGAACTGACAGAACGTGAGCCTCTCCATTCCTTCCATTTTCTGTCGTTTCTGCAGTACTGAGACAAAGTTTGAATTTTCATTTGTTAATTTCTGCCAAGCTCACATCAGCCATTTATTCAATTGGTCTCCCAAGCATTTATGTGGAGACCTTTGTAATCCACACTATTTACTTGCTTCTGCAACAGTGCTAATGGTATACCTATCAGATTAGACTATTAACAGTTTCTCCATTCTCAGTCTTCTTCTTCTCTAAAATGGTATTTCCGTTCTTCGTGTTTTGTAGGCTGAACATGGTGGAGACATTGTTGTTCACTCACTTCCATATCCAACCCATCAACAAATCTGTTCAGTTCTCCCTTTAAAATATATCAAGTAGCCAACAACTTCCCCCCACCTCCACCAAGAAGATGGATACCATAGTCCCTGACCTGGAATATTTAAATAACTTCCTAACTAGACTCCCTGTTTCCACTTTTATTCCCTGGAGCCAGACACTGTAACAACACTGCTCAAAACCCACCAGAGCCCCCATCTCTTTCTAAATGCTAAGGAATTTACCAGGGCTACTTGTTCTAGCCCCTCCTTCTACCATCTTTTCACATCTGACCTGATCCTCAAGCTCTATTTCTGTGGCTCATTCTTCTCCAGTCACCCTGGACTCCTTGCTGTTTGGGTCATACTATATCATAAGTATGTGTATTTTCAATAAATATGTGCACAATAAATGGTTAGAGAATGAACTAAACACACAAGAACTATGTTGGATTCTCTGGTCAGCTAGGACCTTCAAATTTTATCAGATTAAGAGAAATAGAAGTACCAGTGAGTAGAGAGCAGACTAAAATGGGGCTGAAGTCTTCCCTAACAGGAATGATGTTGGAAAAAGGGATCAAAGGCGTGGGGTATTCTGGGTAATGACAGTAAAGATACAATGTGAATTTTGGTCAAACAATAAGGGACTTGAGGGTCTAAAGAAAGCTATTTATGGTGAAAATTGGGAGAAACCCAGTAAAATTGTTGCAATGAAGCTATAAGAGATAACGGTGCCTGTGACTAGCGAATGTGTGTTTGAAACTGCATTTTGGGGTATGGGCTCTTATTGGCCATGACAAGGTCTATTATATGTATGTGCAGTAGGTAGTTGATGTAAGTGTGGACGAGGAAGGGAGAAGTCAAGACACTGAATTATCATTTAGTGGGAATGGAAATAACAGTGTCAGGAACAAAAATATTTGTGAGAAAGAATACAGTAAGAAAGGTGTTAAAGTCTTCAGCAGATGAAGGAGACAAATCAAGAGGACAGTATGACTAAAAATGGGAAGACCATAGCACAAAATCTCATGTCAAGTAACTCAGAGGGGCTCAATGGTCTGGAAGCTGCAAGGAGAATCCAGACGTACTCCTTCTCTGTGGTAAGGAGTGGTAAGGAAGGCAAGAGCCATAAAACATGAGAGGCTCTAGGTTGCTTTGTTTCACTATCATGGATTCAAGGAAGTTTCCTTATATTACTTTAAATATAACAAGGCTGTAGAGTTCTTATTGCTTTAGCTTCGTAAAAATAAAGTATTTCCTTCATTGAGTATCGTATTTTGATTTTTCAGTCTTGAAAATCCGTTTATGTTGAAAACAAACCACAAAACCTCCAAGAGCACTTAAGTTTCCAAGGTGAACAATTTATCTTCAAATAGATTACATATACACATGTATATATGTGCGTATCTATATGCTAAGGTTATTAATAGCATATCACTTTTTAACATTAAATTATAGAGAACTACAGACTATTTGAGCTAGAGTTCTCAAAACATTTACTTCAGTCTCTTAACTACTTCTCAAAGAGGTAACTCAAATATAGGGCATGTAATACCAGCTTCATTATCATTCAATTCCACTACCTTTTTCCTTGCCAACTGAATACCACTTTCTCTTCTATACACAATATTCTCCAGACTCCCAAGGTTGTTTTCAGTCCAGCAGTTTGCTCAAGGATTATTTATGCCTGGAATTCTCTTCCCTTGATTTCCATATGAGTAACTCCTTCTACTGACTCAGATCTCAACTTAAATGCCATCCCTTCAAATATGATTCTCTGGCAACAGAGAATATAATGGCAATCCATTCAATCATTATCATACACTCTTTTAAATCTTAATAGCTTCTAAGTTTTATATTGGTTTCTTTATTGTATTACCCACTAAAAAGTATAACCAGTATTACTGCTGAAAATAATGTCTGGTACACCAACAGTTCTCTGTAAGACTTGATGAATTAAAAATAAATTTTGGATAATGTTAGTCTCAAATTGTACAAAATGGGTTCTTATCCCATATTGCTATTGCTTAGCCAAATTTATTATCTAAATCACATCTCTATTTGACTGGCAATTGACTGATAAAAGGGAAAAGGATAAAATTGATAAAAGCAGCAAAATAAATTTCATGATAAATTGCTTTAAGCTATTTTTTAAAAAGAGGTTATATATACTCAGCTATATTATCATGGTTATATCAATAGAAAACGGCAAGTCAGAGAACCCAGTATTTAATATAAAATAGCTTGATTCCTTAGCGGAAATCCTATCAAAATTTGTGACCAGAATTACTTGTCAGAGTATACAACAAAAGCTTTACAGACTACAAGTTCAGAGCATGTGTAACTTTCTAATCATCACATTGAGAATTGTGTTTTGACAAGGTCAAACATAAAAATGTTAAAACATGGTAATAGGTTACTAACAAAATGCATGGGAAACAGAGACAAATATGTTTATGAACTTTTTTTAACATTAAGCATACAATGGGTTCTAAAAATATTACTCTTCCAAATAAGATTTGAGCATTTCTTTTCAAAACAGCTAAACACTCTCAGTTGTGCATGCTATAAGTTTGTTAATACATTTTGAGATTACTTGAACTTTACTTCTACTGAGTGTGAAGGGATTAATAAAAATGTATACAGGTCTACAACTCAAAACAGTATTTACAACAAACCAGTGGTTCCTCCTCAATCTCATTCCTCTGCCTTATAATCGGAGACAATCTGAGAATCTTTCCATTCCCCTGCTTGTCCCTCCCTTTTTATTCAGCTTTATATGCATATGTACTCTGTATAGGTCTTAAACTGTATTTCCTTGTATTTGTAATATTTATAATTTTATTAGAAAGACTTCATACTGCATGCAATCTTTAAGGAACATATTTTTTTATTTAACATCATATTGCCAAGAAAAATCCATACTGCTATGTATCATTTTACTTCATTTGTTTAGACTGTAATATTCATCATAGAAATATTTAGAAGTTACTTCATTCACTCTTACTGATAGACACTTCCACTCATTCTAGACTTTTGTTATTATGAGCAGCTGTACTACGACTGTTATTGTCCAAATCTGAATATACGTGCACAAACATTGCTCTTGGAGACACTCCAAAGGGTTTTAAAAGTACATAAACAATTTCTCGAATTTCTATTTTATTTATTTATTTATTTGATTTATTTATTTGAGAGAAAGTGTGTGATAGTGTGTGTGAGTGGGGGCAGGGAGCAAAGGGAGAGAATCTTCAAGCAGACTCCAGGCTGAGTGGGAACACCTTCACAGGGCTCGAGCACATGACCCATGAGATCATGACCTAAGGCTAAACCAAGAGTTGGTTGCTTAACTGACTGAGCCATCAGGTGCCCCAAGTTTTTGAATTTTTAAAAGATAATACTATAATTCTATTTTTCAAAGTTGTTGCAGAAATGTGTGCTCCCATCAGAAATACATTAAGATACTACGCCTGTATCTTCTTTAGAACTGTTTTCCAGACTTTCTATTCCTGACAATAGGTAGAAAATGGCATCATAATGCCATCTTGATTAGCATATTAATGACCAGTAATGTTGAGTATCACGTTTACTGGTCATATGGGCTTTCATTTCTATGAGATACCTAGTTATGTCTTTTGCCAAATTTCTATTAAATTTTGAAATTTTCTTATCCATTTTTAGGAATTCCTTATGCACTCTTGATACTAATACATTGCAGTTGTATACAATTATCTTATCCCCATTTGTAATCTATTCCTTTTCTTACCTTAAAGTTCTTTTTAAGTATCCATGATCTTGTTTTAATACGACTAAATGTAATAGTTTCTGTTGTACTCAATTAGGAAACTAAAAATATGAATTAAATATTCCACTCTCTCAATATAGAGGTTTACCTGTATTTTTAATCAAGCATTTTTAAATTATATTTTTGATGTATCATGACTAACTAGATTAAGTTTCAATATCTTTTATGAGGTAGGGATACATTTTCTCCATATGTATAATTATTTTTCAAGTTCATTTATGAAATAACCTTTCCATATCCCACTGAAATGACAGGCCAATGTTGTCATATAATAAAACCCTACACAATAATAAATTGATTTCTCATCAAATGGACTGTCTCAGCATCTTTGCCATATTATCTTAGTAACCATGGTTTATAGTAACTCTTATTTAGCAAGTATTTTCTTGCTGCACTTCTGATTTCTGTGTATTCTTTGTTTACCCGTCAACATAAAATTCAACATTACATTATTGAGTTTCATAAATAATTTGGGGGGATTTTAACTGGAATAACACTGATTAATTTAAGGAGATTTAACATTTCACACCATTGCTTCCCTGTCCATGAACAGGACAGATCTCAGTTAATTTAGTTCTTTAATTTTTATAATTTTCTTTGTATTTTTACATTATAAATTTATTCTTAAACATGTGATGTTATCCTATACAATTTTAAACGATGTTTTCTCTTGAACCTTTCCAGTTTGCTGCCTTTCATAGAAAATATGGATTCCCATATTAATTATTCTTTATATATCAACAATTATCTGCTACCTATTAATTTCTTGCATTATAGCAAATAATTTGCAGGTGAGTTATTTGTATGCCTACACATATGATCATATTGTAGGGGAAAATTGCTTTTATTCCAAATTTACAGTCTTTATCTTCTAATTATCTTTTTTTCCTTTTTGCCTGGGGTAGAACCTCTAAAATAATATTGAATACAAAAGGTGACAGTGATCTTAATTACCTTATTCCTGCTATTAAAGGGATTTCTTTTCATGTTTCAACATTTAATATGTTTGTTCTAATGTTTAATAGATATTCTTTAAGAGAAAAAGTACAAATTGGTTCTGGTAAATTGTGTACTTTAAAAGATGTATCCATTTCATCTACTTTTTAAAAATCTTCCTATATAGTTGTTACTTTTCTCATGTTATTATTAAAATCTACTTTTCCTTAGTACCACTTTTAATTTTTGTCTCTTCTTCATCAGCTGGATAGACTTAGGTCTTATTTTGCTAGATTTTATAAGGATTATCAACTAAAGAAATTAGGAAAATCCCACTTAAAATTGCATCAAAAAAAAAAAGTGCCGAGGAATAAATAGATTGAAAGAATATTGTTTAAATATCTATACTACCAAAGCAATCTATAGATTTCATGCAACTCTTATCAAAATTCCAATTACATTTTTAATGGAAAAAGAACAAACAATCCTAAAATTTGTTGGAACCACAAAAGACCCCCAATATCTAAAGGAATATGAAGGAGGACAAAGCAGACATCATGCCTTCTGACTTCAAACTATATTATAAAGATATAGTAATCAAAAAAGTATGCTGTTGGGGCATGGGTGGCTCAGTTGGTTAAGCCTCTGACTCTCCACCTCAGCTCAGGTGTCGATATCAGGGTCATTAGTTCAAGCCCTATGCTAGGTATGGACCTTCATAAATAAATAAATAAACAAAATTTGAAAAGTATGGTGTTAGTATAAAAGCAGACACAGATCAATGGAAGTACACAGCTCACAAATAAAGCCATGAATACATGGACATTAATTTATGGTAAAGCAGATACGAATACATGATGGGGGAAAGGCAGCATCTTTAAAAATGATGCTGGGAAAACTGGATAGCCATGTGCAAAAGAATGAAACTGTACCACTATTTTATACCATACATAAACATCAACTCAAAATAGATTAAAGACTTGAACCAAAGACCTGCAGGCATATAAATCCTGGAATTAAACTTTGGGAATAACCTCCTTGATCATGGTCATGGTGAGGATTTTTTTGTGATACCAAAAGCAAAAATAAACCAATGAAACTATATCAAACTAAAATTCATCTGCATAACAAAGGAAATCATCAACAGAATAAAAAGAAAATCTACAGAATGGGAGAAAATATTTGAGAACCACATATCTAATAAAGGGTTAATATCTGAAGTATGTAAAGAACTCTTACAACTCAGTACCAACAAAACTGAAAATCTGATTTAAAAATGGACAAAGAAACTGAAAAAACATTCTTCCACAAACAACATATAGATGACCAACAGGCACATGTAAAGATGCTTAACATCACTCATCATCAGGGAAATGCCAATCACACCGTAATGAGGTAACATTTCACACCTGTTAGAATGGCTATCATCAACAAGATGAAAAATAGGTTTGATAAACATGTAGAGAAAAGAGAACCCTTGTACACTGTTGATGGGAAAATAAAATGGTACAGCCACTACAGAATGTAGTATGGAAGTACCTCAAAAAATTAAAATAGAACTACCATATTATCTAGAAGTTCTGCTTCTGAATATTTATCTGAAGGAAATGAAAACACTAATTTGACAAGCTATATGAACTCCCATGCTCACTGCAGCATTATTTACTATACTTGAGACATGGAAGAGACATATGTCTGTTAACAAATGAATGGATGGCTAAAGAAAATATTTATATATATATTTATATATATGTATATATGTATATATGTGTATATATGTATATATAAAAATATTATATATATAAATATTTTCTTTATCCATATATAGGATATGTATACCCTATATATGTGTATATAATATTTATATATAATATATATTTTATATGACATATATATAAAATATATATAATTTATATACATAATGTTTTCTTTATCCATCCATTCATTTGGATGGATACACACACACACACACACACACACACATAAACACACATACACATATATACACACATTATATAATATATATACACATTTATACATAAAATATGGTATATATATAGATTATACATATACACACACATATTATGTGTATATACACATACATGCACACACAATGGAATATTATTCAGCCATTACAAAAGGAAATCTTTCCATTTGCAGCAACATGGATGGAACTTGAGGGCATTATTCTAAGTGGATTATGTCAGACAGAGAAAGACAAATACCCTATGATTTCCCCTACAAGTGAAATCTAAAGTGAAAAGCCTCCCTGTACCCTACCCCCCCACCCCAAGTAAAACCTAAGTCACAGATACAGAAGACAGATTAGCTGGTGATTGCCAGAGGCAGGGGCTGGGAAGTGCACCAAATGGATGAAGTGGATCTAAACTACAAACTTTGGGTTATAAAACAAGTCATGGAGATATAACATATGCATGGTGACCTAGTTAACAACACTGTATTATGTATTTAAAAGTTGCTAAGAGAGTAGGGGCACCTGGGTGGCTCAGTGGGTTAAAGCCTCTGCCTTCAGCTCGGGTCATGGTCCCGGGGTCCTGGGATCGAGCCCCGCATCAGACTCTCTGCTCAGCGGGGAGCCTGCTTCCCCCTCTCTCTCTGCCTGCCTCTCTGCCTGCTTGATCTCTCTCTCTGCCTGCCTCTCTGCCTGCTTGATCTCTCTCTCTGCCAAATAAATAAATAAAATCTTTTAAAAAAAAGTTGCTAAGAGAGTAGATCTTAAGAATTTTTATCACAAGAAATGAAAATTTGTAAATGTGTGTGGTAATGGATGTGTACTAAATATATTGTGATCATTTTGCAGTATATATATTTATCAAGATTATTATACATCTGAAATTAATGTAATGTTATATCAATTATGTCTCAAAAAAAAGGAGCAAAGAGGTCATTACATTTTAAAAAAATGGACCAAAGGACAATAATCTTGAGAATATTTTAAGAACCCATACTGAATTCCGGCACCCATACTGTAATAGCAGTCTTACATTAATATATCGTTAACACAAATAGGCTCCAGGAATATGGTTTAGGTGACATTTTAAAAAATTTAAGTCACATCTAAAGAATTATGGGTCAATGGTATTATCACTGTATGGAGTCCTTTTTCCTAGAGAAGTAGACTTATCTTTTAAAAATGACTTTCATTCTTTGTCTTATAAATATCATACCTATTTGGTCATTTCAGGACAATACACACTTACACATCCTTATCTTTTAGAATGCAATTTCTTGCCTTTTCACCATGAGATTGGGCTTGTCATCATTAGTTTCCACTACTCTCCTAGTGCAGGTTTCTCCCACCATGCAGAAGTACAGTGTTATGCAAATGTCCTACACCAAAATGGTTGAAAGTGAGATGCATCCCACACTTTCTCAGGAAGTTCACATTATGCCACTTTGCTTTTGGGAAAGACCAGCAATAATATCTGTTTCACTAACCAGAAATCCTAGGAGAATTTTAACATTAAAAAAAACAACAACAAAAAACAGTAATCATACTATAGCAGATCTTTCATAAAAGTGAAGTGGGATAACACAAACTTTTGGAAAGTGGGGGATACTCATCTAAAACTGGATAATAGATTAGCAAAAGCACATGGATAATAACACATGTTCAATAAACTTATGTGGAAACAAATCAAACATTGATTTTATATAGAACAGGTTTTGGCAGAATACAAAACTCTGGCGCATTTCATTTAGATCATTTAGTGATGAATGTTTTATTGGTGAGTTTAAATTTAAAACTGATTTTACAATGGCTACCAATGTTTGATTGAAATGTGGTCAGTGTTAGGAGGAAGCTACTGAAATGTTAATTTCATAAAAATTATGCGAAGATGGGTTCATTTTAAAAACAGAAAGCATCAATATAAATCAAGACAACCCTATTATTGTGTTTCAGTACATGTCTGACTTATATCAAAATAGCCTAGTTTGTTGAAAGTCGAACTGGAGAACTCATGAAATGAAATACGGTAAAAGAAAAATCAGACAGTAATATACCACGATTTCAGAGGAAAGGAAAATAAAAGAGGTAGTTTAAGGACAAGAATATCAACAGAACCACAAAATCAAACTGAAAGCCCTGTACTCTATCTTATAATATAGGGCAATTTGAACTTCACTTTGTCTTCCAAACTCTGTCAGTAATTAGCAATTTCCTGCTCTCCCTGGCTCCTGGGATTTAGGCACAGACATATTGATCTACATGCTGGTGAAGTATCACTTTGCAGTAAGTGTCTAAGTGGTGTTGTAACACCCGGTACTTCGATAGTCTAAAAGGACACCTCCAGACCTATCTCATTAGGAAGAAGTAAGACAAATGTTGGTCCCTTGATAAATAAAACAGAAAACCAATGGTTGTTATGAACTTCCCCTCTCACCAGCTTACTCTTTCATGTATTATCTATTTAAAATTTTTCATTAAAAATTAAATATAAAAATATTGAGTTCTAGATAGGCAAAATGATCTATTAAATAATGTTGTAATATATGAAAGTGAAGTACATGGAAATGTATATAAAGCAATATGATAAAATGCTGACTTAAATAAATTTAAATTTAAATATTTTGATATTTTATAATAAATTTGCATGTATTATATAAATATATAGTTATACAATAAATACAAATATGCAATTATATAAATATGTATTTATATAACATGTACATATTCATTATATATTTTATATAAAATTATATGTTATGCATAAATTTTATGTGTATTTTTGTATATTTATTATATATTTATATAATTTATATGTTTATATTTATGTATTTATAAATTTATATATTTATATAATTTAAATAAATCCCCTGAAGATAAAGTTTGAATGCCCAAGGCAGGAGTAAAGAAAGTGGTGAGAGAAAAAAAAAAAAAAAAAGAAGAAAAGGAAGAAAGTGGTAGAATGCTTTTGGTTTTTTTAAGATTTAGAATATTAACTTAAAAGCAATGAGAAATAATGGAAGGGTTTTCAGCAGGAGAATGACATGAAACACTCATATTTTTAAAGCATAATGTGGCCTCACTGTGAACAACAGCGACCAAGAATAGGGGCACAAGAACTAGTTAGGAGACTCACAATATTCCAGAGGAGAAATGACTCCTTGATGAACAATGGATAAGAATTGATAATTGACTAGAAATGGATAAAAATACCTAGTTAAGGAGTGTGGAATGAAAATAAAAAAGTTAGAGCTCAGTGCAATGGACACCAGGTCTCAAAGAAGGCAGTTGCAGAGATCAGAGTTGAGCCAGAAAGTGCAATGTCAAAATGCGGCCTGATATAGAAGTCAAACAATTAGAAGACATGAGAGTTTCCAGAAAATAGGACAACAGGTGAGAGATGTTAGGGATGCAGAACTCACGATATCAGACTCATGACCAAGGTTAAGAATATAAACTGTCTTGCTATCGTCCTACAATTTCAAACATGATATGCCCTGTATAACAATGATTTCTGACTCAGAAACAAGCTACCCCAATCTGCCTCCCCTTTATAAACATCATAACTTGTAGAATCTTTTTCACAGTTTTGTTGGTAGTTTTCTCCCTCAGTAAATACTATGCTCTAGGTTTTTATCATCTTTTATTGATTACACACAATAAGATTTCTTTAGTATTTAAAAAACAACAAATAACTTTAATAGGGGATTTACTTTGACAAAAATTTCATGTTTGTAATCATTCACTTTTTTTCTTTTAACATGTAATATTATTCATTCATTCATTTAGAGAGTGCACGAGTGAGGGGGAGGGAGAGAGAATCTTAAGCAGGCTCCATGCCCAGCTTGGAACTTGATGTAGCGTTCCATCTCCCGACCCTGGGATTATGACTGGAGCCAAAATAAAGAGTCAGAGGCTTATAGGACTGAGCCACCCACGTGTCCCATTCGGTTTACTTTCACACAATGTTGCATTAAATCAGCACCTCAATTCTTAATTATGGGATCAAGGTATTTTTGAAGTCAGGTGCCAGGATGGTACAGTCAGTTGAGCATGTGACTGTTGGTTTTGGCTCAGGTCTGATCTCCAGGTAGTGGTATGGAGCTGGGCTCCATGGTCAGCATGGAGTCTGCTTGAGTTTCTTGCTCCCTCTCTCTGGTCTCCTCCTCGAGCTCTCTCTAAAATAAATCTCTGAAGAAAGAAAAGATATTTCTGAAGAAAATGTGGAAAGATGTTTCTCTGTGGTCAAACAAGTTTCTATAATATTTACAGAATTATTTTACATTGATCAATACAAAGTTTCTTCTAATCTTGTAACTTAAGCCATGTTTCTTCTCTAATCTTCATTTTTAAAAAAGATAGAGCAACTATGTCTTATAGAAATCTCTTACCAAAAATTTAGAGGGTGATACCAGTATAGGACTCAGCAATATGTCTTTAGAATTTAGGCCCGATATAAATGGAACTGAAATTCAAATTTATTTCCTCCTTAAATGCTTGCTATGATAAAAATCCATTGTGAAATGTCTAAGTAAAGCCCTTGGAACTTTTTACTAGGAAAGAAATCAGAGCAAAGGTAATGGTCCATGTAATTTGTTGTTGTTCTTTAACTAAGTATTTCACCATCTAATCTCTTCTTTGCTTGAGAATATGGACCTATTTACTTTTATCCAAACTCTCCTGAAACTAAAGTAAATTATCATTTCCATTATTTTGTCAAAGATTTCTCAAAATAGGTCTTTTCTTAAAATAAAAACTTTTAGGGGCACCTGGGTGGCTCAGTGGGTTAAAGCCTCTGCCTTTGGCTCAGGTCATGGTCTCAGGGTCCTGGGATCAAGCCCCGCATTGGGCTCCCCGCTCAGCGGGGAACCTGCTTCCCCCTCTCTCTCTGCCTGCCTCTCTGCCTACTTGTGATCTCTGTCTGTCAAATAAATAAATAAAATCTTTTTTTAAAAAAATGCAAACTTTTAGAAACTAAGAAGTACCAGAGCAAATCAATGCAATTCTGCAAAGCAAGAACAGAAAAATGCTTGTTGTTTCAGTGCTTCTTGACAGAATGAGGTTCATTACACAGTATTTGTATGTTTTACAACCCAATAACCTATATGATGACACTATATGCTATACAAGGAAACATAAGGAGTAAAATTGTTTATTATTTTTGCTTATTAAAATCAAACTGAGTTTTTTAATCTGGTGGGAGTAGAAGTCAAACATTTAGGCTTTCATAAAATCCAAACTATTTTTTGTCATCAGTACAGCATGTGACCAATTTTATATTTTACCCCTTAATAGTTTCAAACCCCACTCTTTCAGAAAGTAAAGAACTATTAAAATTACACTGCTTAAAATATTCATGTTTTAATATAAAAAGTTTTTAAAACTCTGAAAACCTAGGATTATTCTTATATTTGATAAAACACTTTAGTTTTATAACTACTCTCAAATAGTTAAGAATTTAGATGCAGTCATATTTCAGAAACTGGGTGTATAGACTAAAAATTATTTTATCTACTTGCTTCACATTCAGTTTTGGCTTGGATTTGGAGCATGGTCATTGATGGAAGTCTCGTTTCCCAAATTCCACCTATTTTCATCATTATACACCATTATTGTTTCTCTGAAAGTAAACAACATAGTTATCATTTGCACATAATTTTATTATGGAAATGTGTAATATGTAAATATTTTCTGATTATGCATTAATCAATAAGCCAAAATTTCACCTCATCTTAAACATTAATACTAAAGTAGTGCTAATTTTCCTGTAATTTTTGTCATTTAACTTTTATTTTGAGTGTATTTTTAGTAAAGTAAGCAGAGATGATAAAGTGAATATGTGCCACAAAAAGTAAACACTTGACAAGTGTACTCATCCTCATACATTTTTTTCACAGGGAAAAATGTTCTGCATACTTAGGGTCTCACAAAAATTTAAAAACATTTTTGTAGATCTATGTGTGTGTACATTTGGCATCATAAATCCATTTAATTCATTGTAAAAACAGATCTATAAAACTAAAAAATAAGCTACCTAGTAAGCAATTAGAAATTATATGTTTGAGGGGTGCCTGGGTGGCTCAGTCGGTTAAGCGTCTGCCTTTGGCACAGGTCATAATCCTGGGGTTATGGGGTCCTGGGATCAAGCCCCACATTGGGCTCCCTGCTCAGCAGGGAGTCTGTTTTTCCCTCTCCCTCTGCTGCATCTCCTACTTGTACTCTCTGTAACTTTAAGAATTTATAAATAAATTCTTAAAAAATAAATCATATGTTTGTTTAAGATTTTATTTATTTGAGAGAGAGAGAGATGATGAGCAGTGGGGAGGGGGAGGGACAGAGAGAAAAAGAGAGAGAAGCAGACTCCCCACTGAGCAGGGAGCCTGACTCAACGTGGGCTCAATCCCAGGACCCAGAGATCATGACCTGAGCCAAAGGTAGACACTTAACCAACTAAGCCGCCCAGGCACCCCTATATATTTGTTTTAAATAAAATTTCTGTAATTATGAGAATACCTTGCTTTAACTGTCTTTAAAGCCTTTTTGGAAATGTCCAGATCAGTAAAAACAAGTTCCTGAGCTTACTAAAATTAATTTTAAAATTGCACATTTGTAGTAGCTTCGGCAATTCTCAAGCTCAAATTATAATCCCGTTTTCATATATACCCAATCAACATTTTCCTGTGTGTCTGAGATCAAATATCCTTAAAAATACTTTCAAGTGCACATTGCTAGCTAATTGAATAGTTATAATACCATTTAATTCACTCCTAAATGTGAAATAAATGTGGCAGAAGTCTAGCTAATGTCATAAAACACGAGGCTCTGAATAGGTCTCCCATTTTCATGAAATACAACAAATAAATAATACATAATGCACTTAATGACTCCTTGAAAACTTCCATTTTAATGTCATTGATTCCTCAAACACCTATGGCCTTCTGATTTGAAGTCTAGGAAGCAAATATTTATAAATAGAAAATTTTCCCCAATCTTACATTACAGGCATAATAGGACATCACATCTTGAAGAATATCATTAGGAAAGAAAGACATGAGGAAATAATGGAAATAGAAAGCACTATAGACAATAATGTCATCTATATGTAGATATATACATAATGCTACTAAAGTAGTATTAATTTTCCTGTAATTTTTGTCATTTAACTTTTATTTTGAGTGGATTTTTGGTAAAGTAAATAGAGGTGATAAAGTAAATAAATATATATATATGTTCATATATATATTCATATATTATATGGCATACATGTGTATATATAAGCTGTATGGTACATATATGTGTGTATATATATGCAGATATATAGCATCCGTTCTTTGAACAGAAATAATAATTTGAAATGGTCTATCTGGTGTCAAGCAAGCACTTTCATTTAATGAATGTTGCAGGAAAATAAGATACCTTCATCGTCTTATTCTTTTCATTAGGGCTAACTCTGCCTAAGGGATCAAATTCAACCTATGAGGAGGACTGTGGAGAGCGACTTACTTGGACAAGGAAACTTTCTCTATTTTCTAAAATAAAATTTGTGATGCTTCCAAATTAAAGTGCAATGATTGCAATGTGTCGATTGCTCACTCTACACTGTGTTGTTACTTCCCACAACATTCCTGTGAAGTACTCCCATAGTTCTCATTTTAAAATCGAGAAAACTAAGGATAGAGGCAGTTACATAAGTGAATTATCTTGAGCCATTTCAGCCGTAAATCATGAAGCTGGGATGGGGCTCAGATCCCTACGAGGGGGTTCAGAGCTCACACTACTAACACTGTATTTACTGTCCGTCAATCATCTTTCCTCCTCACTGCTGAAAGCCACTTAAAAGGTGAAGAACAGAGAAGAGAGAAACAATGCAGAAGCAATCAAACCCATATTCCCAGCTTGTTTATTCTCATTCCATTAAAAAGGATTATCTTGGAAAGGCTTAAGCAACACTGAGATACATCCCGCCTCAGCTAAAGTGTACGGTTTAGTTTTATACATGCGGGCAAAACTTCTGAAAATGTATTCTTGAGAATCTGAAAGGACTGCAAAGTCATTATAAAAGGACACTTGAGAAAGTTCAGAGTGGGACAGTGGCTGGGACCGAGGAGGGAGGGAGATGCATGATGTCAGCGGGGGACCTTGACAGGGATATTTCAAAGAATTTTAGGGCTAAGAAATGAGGATCTTGCACATATGCCTTAATTACATCGTTTATATACCCAGTTGCTGTTGTTTTGTTGCAAACTGTAATTACTTCTTACTTTGCTTACTAATCAAAATTGTACTGAGTGCTCTAGGTTTTCTTATTTTTGCTACAGAATTTAAATTGCAATAAAGAATCCTCCACAGGGTGTGTGTTAGCATGTAAAGCACTCATCTGTAATATCAATTACAATGGTCTGGTAAAGATCTGAAGACAATGGTTTAAATAAGCTCTTTTTGGTCAGCCAAGTTTTGGTTGCACAGACACACAATACGAAATGAAGTAAGATGTACATTTCAGCTGGTATTCAGACAAAAAAAATAAATTTTATTAGCCATTTTTGTGAATGAATTTATTTCAAGCTGCAAAAATATTTACAGTTGGACCACTGGAAGATGATAGAAGGGAGGCAATTTGAAATCCTGTCAGACATCAACCCAGCCATGGGGCCTCCATTTCAACCAGATACCTCAGACCACCGCTATTTTGCTTTCTAATTGACGTCACTGTGAATATAAAGACTGAGTAGACTTTTTCAATTTAGGCTTCTCTTTAGTGAAACTTCAAAATTTCACCATTCATCAGTTTCTCATTATGTGATAAAATATCCAAAGACAAAGAGAAGAACCGGATGAGAGGAAGTAGCTTAAACTCCCAGACTTCAGTTATTTTGAGAAAATATAAACTGGAGGCAGTTTGTAGTAATTATGTTTTAAAATATATTCCTACTTTGATTTCTGCCTCACTGAATTTAGGGTGTTCTCATGTGCATTAAAAGATTAAGGAAGAAAGGAAGAGGGAAACACTGCATCATTGAAGAAATTATTCAGTCTTCGTCCAAGCATGAGCAAAGAGAATACACAAGCAATTAAAAAGACAAAAAAAAAAAAAAAAATCAACAAGTTAAAAAAAAGAAAAAAAATCATCAAGTAACATCTTATTCTAATATTTTTAAAAATTTAGATTTTGGGGGTCCCCGGGGGGCTCTGTCGGTTAGGCATCTGACTTCCGCTCAGGTCATGATCTCGGGGTTTGGAGATCAAGTCCCACATCAGACTCCCTACTCAGCAAGGAGTCTGCTTGTCCCTCTCCCTCTGCCCCTTCCTGTTTGTGCTCTTTCTCTCTCTCTCTCTCTCAAATAATCAAAATCTTTAAAAAGAAATTTAAAAACAAATTTTTGTTAAATTGCCCAAGATGGATTTAAAATGCTGAGCAATAAAATGTATCATAATTTAAAAGATCCTAAACTATAAAAAAATAAACTGCATGCTATTTTTATTTAGAATCAATGAACTTTGAAAATAAAAAACAACAGATTACTGTTTTGGGAGCAGGAAGAGAGGAAGAAGCAAGACCAGTCAGGGATCTCTTGGAGTTTGCCTGTTGGTCAGTGTGGACCATGGAGTCTAACAGTAAGTTATACTTCCCTAAAGGCTCAGCCATGCCGCACACCTGAATTAGCTGCTTTGTGTTCTGCACAAACATGGCCCAGGACACGTGTTCTCTCTAGCTCCAGATTCTTCTCTGGGAAAACGTTGAGTTCTTTTAAGAAATATAATTACTTTTTAAATACATATACATACACATGTGTGTGTCTGTGTATGTATGTCTGAATGTGTGTTGTTCATGAAATCAAACACTTTAGAGGGGGTTTAAGTGAAAAACTCCCCTAACTTTCCCCCAACTTCTGATGCTACTACTGCCAGACCAGAAAAACAATGTTATGAATGTTTTGAATATTTCTGATAATTTTCACATAATGAACCTACGTGCATATCTTTTTAAAAATTTACACACATGGGATTATAATCTATAGGAAAATGCTTGTTTGATAGATGGATGAATTAAAGAAATAGTGAATAAGAGTTCCTGGTGGCTCAGTTGGATAAATGTCTGACTCCTGATTTTGGCTCAGGTCATGATCTCAGGGTTGTGGGATCCAGCCTCTAGTCAATCTCCACTCTCACAAGGGAGCGTGCTGGAGATTGTCTCTCCGCCTCTTTACCCTTTCGAGCCCTCTCTCTAAATAAATAAAACCTTAAAAAATGTAAAAAACAAAACAAACAAACAGAAGAACCAGTGAATAAAGAACCAACCTCTTCAGGGAATTGTATCCCCTCTATGATATGCCCAGAGCTGGTCCTAACACATCCCACAAAGAAGGGATGTTAAGGGACTTGAATAGGCACATGAAGGTGATTATAGTCCCCCACCATGGCAGCCTCCCTTAACCAATGAGGAGAGACAACTGGGGTTAGAATCAGAGGATTCTGTGCAACTTCCCTTAGGGCCAGAACTTGAACGCTTGCTCTCAGTATACCAACCCATTGCATTGCTAAGTAGAGTCTCTCATCTCCAAATAGTGGTTGATGTTTTTCTGGGGCTGCAAATTACTTAATCAGCCTTCCAACAACTCCATTAGTTTTCCAGCTTACTAATTAGGAAAAGCTGGCTTGAAGCAAAGGAAGTGTGAGGAAGAAAATGTGGAGTGGGGGGTGGGGGGAGGTTTTGTTTCCATAACTTAGTCTCATACCTGGTTCTGTTTCATAGAAGAGGAAGTTAATAACATCAAAACCTCTTCTAACTCCAGAACAATTATGTAGAATGCAGTTTACCTAGTTAAAGTAAAGCACCTTTATTGAGAGATCTCCACTTTTTTTTTTTTTTTAAGATTTATTTATTTATTTGACACAGAGAGATCACAAGTAGCCAGAGAGCAGGCAGAGAGAGAGGAAGGAAAGCAGGCTTCCCACTGAGCAGAAAGGCCAATGTGGGGCCCGATCCCAGGACCCTGAGATCATGACCTGAGCCAAAGGCAGAGGCTTAACCCACTGAGCCACCCAGGTGCCCTGAGAGATCTCCACTTTTTACAAATTCCTTTGATGACGGTTTACCAAGCCAGAAGACTGTGGCTGCCTTATGTGTCTTCTTGCCTTACGCTGTTGATAGATCAGCTATGGTCTTGTCTTTTCTAAGCCGAACATTTTACTTCAAAAGATTCCTCAAGTTAAAATGAATGAACAAATACAGCTGAAATAATAGCAACCTCTCTTCTATAATACTTAAGTTTTGTTTTTAGAGTGAAATCAGAAACATGACTAGAGGAAGGTGAGATAAGCCATCGAATTCTTCATACATATTTGAAGGAAGAATTATAACCTGCTTGACTCCCTAGGATGTTCCACACCCTCAGTTTCTCATAAATTTAGGACTGCAGGTCCTGACACAGGTCAGGGCACAAAATTCTCACAGGTTGAGCCAGGGAAGGCATAAATCAGAAGTTGTCTGATACCTAAGCACATAAATTCAAGGAGAAGGACATGAAAAGCAGCATCAAAGGAAAAAAAAAAAAAAAAAAAGAAATACCAGGTCATTGATCCAAAGCCACTAAACACAGAATTCAATATGGATTAAATAACAAGCACCACCACAAAATGATGAATAGGAAACTCGGCTGGGACCAAAGCACTGAAAATAGGTAGGGACGCAGAATCCAAAGAGACTTTTGAAGGCAGAAATAAAATGGCAGGCCTCTTCATGAACCCTCTTTCCTCTCCAGGGATATGGAGAGGTCTGAATGAATCTGACTGGACCTAGATGCACTAAGTGAAATCTTCTTCTGCCCATGGGGAGTTTGAGGAGTACCGTATCATTGGTATCTTACTGTGTATTCGCTCTGGTTCTTTTCAAATCAACAACTCTTACCTTATAGCCTAGTTCCAGAATATGTTCAGACTCATTCTTCTGGGATAAAGGCCTTGATTTAACACTTTTCCTCAATACCCCCATTTACTTGGGAATGAAAGTCCTATTTCTTTAATTTGGCCTCTTACGAATAATAATCTGATAACCCCATCCCCCCCATGCTCTATCTTGGTCTCTTTATTTGTACTTGTAGTTTCCCTTTGGGGAACTTCCTACCAAGCTGTATGCCTGTATCTTACACCCCCTAGGCATTTGTATGCCATGCTCCTTAAGCCTATCCAGCAGGACCCGTTAAGTGCATGTGCACCATCCCAGAAGTAAAAAAGAGAAAAAGACATCTTTCCTCTCTTCAAGGGGCTCTCCTTTTAGTAAGGAGATGACTTGTTAGTGACCAGATGAACCACAGAGCCTTAAGTACCATAGAGTACACAGAAAGCTCCTTCTGCCCCCAGGCAAGGTAGCAACAGCTCCACAAAGCATCTTGCAAGGAATCTGGGCCGGCTAAGAAAAGCCTCAGAGAGGGTTGTGTTGGGCTTTGGATTTGAGCTAAGACTTCATCTGATGAAGACAGGCCAAAAGCATCCTCCAGACCTAGGGAACTTCATTGCTGGTGGCATGGAGAAATGAGGACTTGCTGGTTTGGGAAGTGAGGGATTTGCTGGTAAAGAAGCAAGAGTAGGAAATGAGTCAAGAAACGTGGTTTCAGGACAAAACAAAGGGTTCTTGGGTATCAGAGTCAAGGGTTTTGATTTTGTTCTGTAAGAAATCAAGGAGTCATCTACAGCTTCTAAAATTAGAGTATCATTATGTCTGTAGTTCACAAAAGTGATGCTGATGGTAGTGTTAAAGATGACTAAGCACGTAGATCCCCACCCATCTTATTACTGGGAGCTATACAGATCATTCCCTCTGCTCCAGCAGCTACACCATTTGCCCTGATCTTGTTCTCTGACCTACAACCAACAAAGCCCTTATTTTGGTGGGTTGAACGTTAATTACCAGGGGAGTCTTAACTTTCAAAATATCTAAGAAAACATGCTAATTTTCTGGACCAAATGTGAATTTTCCCCAATACATAAAATGATAACACAAGCAGGTATAACACACAGAGGACAGGAAAGAGGTGAGTGTTTGGCGGGGGGAAGGTGGGCTTTTCAGATGGTAAAGGAGAAACGTTGAATGAAGCAACGACATTGTCTATTAAACTGCTTCCATGGTTCTTTGTTATCAGCTGGGAACAAATGACAATGATTTAAAGAAGGCAAAGACAAAAACCATCATGAAATGGGTCTAGGTTGCTGCAGCAAATGATTATTAATAGGACTTTGTAAGAAAAATACATCTTCCTTCTAGAAATCACCAAATAAGGATAAACATTAATTCTCAGAATGTCAAGAATGAAGGAAACACTGAAACAGATTAGTCCAAGGTAAAAACAGGTAGACAGGATGAAAAGAATGACGGTAGTACATAAAGTGAGGTCACAGGGAGCCTGCAGAGCTCAGTTGGTTAAGCAACCAACTCCTGGTTTTGGCTCAAGTCATGATCTCAGGGTTGGAAGACAGACTCCCACACCCAGCTCCAGGCCCAGCATGGAATCTACTTGTCCTATCCCTCCGCCCCTCTCTGCCACTCACATGCTATCTTTCTCAAATAAATAAATTTTTTTATTATTTTATTTATTCATTTGACAGAGAGAGACACAGTGAGAGAGAGTGGGAGACGGAGAAGCAGGCTTCCCACTGGGCAGGGGGCCTGATGCGATACAGGGATGGATCCCAGGACCCTGAGATCATGACCTGAGCCTAAGGCAGATGCTTCACTACTGAGCCATCCAGGCATCCCAATAAATAAAATCTTATTTAAAAAAAAAAAGTGAAGTTGCAATGGTTATTGTGGCCAAGTAAGGCAAGTGAGAACTGTTTACAACTAGAGAGGTCATTCTTCCCTGGCCATAGAGCTAGATGTTGACAGCTGAAGGCTCTGATATCCTGATACCTGTCCTTTAATAAATAGAAAAATAAAATTGCATGAAGAAACCAGTCGAAGTAGAAGTAAATATTTGAAAACTGAGTTGGAATAAGTCAATGTCGTTTGTTCCAACAGTTAGTATCATAATAGAAAATCAGACTTTAGTCTTAGAGAACAGAATCAGATCCACTTACTAAACGCCAAGCATATGTCAAGATCCTGCCCCTCCCTTTGCTTTCATTTGTATTATTTAAAATGTATATTGATTCATTCAATAACCTGATTATAAGGTACAATAGATAAAATGGGATAATATATAAATGGCACTTGATACATACTCATTGAACGTTGAAAGACATTCTCCCACCAGATCAAGAAAGGGGGTCTTGTTGCCAGCAGCATAATGCAACCTCATATATGATACCATTAAAAAAGTCAGTAACTAATGACAAATCTTGATGGCACTGTCAGTTAAGGTATAAATCTTGCCTATTAGAAGCGGCTTCAACCAGCAGTGAGAATAGTAACAACAGAAGATCAGACTTGTAAGGACAAATGTGAAGGCTGGAAGAAGGGAAGATAGCCAATGTCATGGGGGAAAAAAAAAATGACCTCAAATTTGGAAACAGGCAAAAGGATGCAAGGTTTCTTTGCAGAACAGGGGGTGTTGTAGTAGCTCTATCTGCTTGAGGAATTATCTGACCTTTGAGGTATATGTACATTTGTCTTCCTATTTAAGTACATTTAACAACTTTTAAGTGTTGAAGTTAGCATGCAGAAAAGCAATAAGTGAATGACTGCTGAGAGCAATGATGATAATTTTACATGATAGCAATGTAAGTATCTCCTATCCAGGATAGAAGGAATTCCAGATGTTACAGTTTATTGCCCTGAGTTTTATATCTATTGGCACATTCATTGCCCTACTCCTCTGACCGACCAATCTCTAAGCTTCTGTTCCTTTTTTTGTTTTTGAACTAGTCTTATACATCCAGTGGGTCCTCTCAGTAACTGATATATTAAAGGAAATCTTTGGCCTATGTTCAAATTTAATGTTTGTATCGAGTCATTTCTAAGATTTTGAACATACTTTACTACAAACTTCTTTCCAATGATAGAACAAAACACTTAGAAGTCTTGATTACTATGTGCATTTGTTAATGTTTCATTATAAATATGCCTTAGTTAACTATTTGCACGTACCTCACTGCCGATGTTACTTTGGTCCCTTATCCTTAATTCCACCATTTCTAAGTCCTAAAGATTCCTTTTCAGGTGTTGAGAAAAGAATAACTTTGAATCCATGGGGACTGACCCCATTCCAAGGGAAGGCACCTCCCTTGAGTCTGCCAAGTTGGCCAACCATTTACACATTAACTTTGCCCACACAGCTTTGGTCAAAAAAGGATGGTTTAAGTGACCCCATCTTTCCCCAAAGCAGGAGAAAGTATAAAACCTGGCCACACTACCACTCCACATTCAATATAAGTGGAAGGCAGAAGGCATGGAGAACAGGTTTATCCATCACTTCAGGTTTTGACTTCACAACAGACCCCATGCCCTCTCTCCTTCTTTTGCCCCCCCACCCCCACCCCCACCATCCACACACACGTCACACGCTCCCCACCGAGACTGACTGGAGACACTGTAGTAATGCAGCCTTCTCTGATAGCTAGGCACACAATCTTTCTTGGGTAATGGACATATTCTTCTAATTTAATTTGCAAGTACGTTTGCTACGTTATATTACAAATAAGTTATGTAATAACTACAAAGGACTTACAAATAAATATTTAATAAGCCCTTACTATGCACAAAGCATTCTATAGGTTTTGTGCCTGTGTGTGTACTAACGAGGATGTAGAAGACATAATTCCTGTTCTGGACTGAATGTCTGTGTACCTCTAAAATTCATGTATTAAAATCGAATGCCCAGTGAGTAACAAGGTGGGACCCCGGAGAGGTCCTTAGATCATAAGGGCAGATCCCTCTTGAATGGGATTAAGCGCCCTTATAAAAATGGTCTGAGAGAGAGCCCTTGTCCCATCATGCAGAGTTACCATCAGAAAACCATGGTCTAGGAAGCAGTCTTGCCCAAGACACCAAATCTGCTACTGCTGTGAGCTTGAATTTTCACCTTTCAGGACCGTGAGAAATGTTTGTTATTTATAAGCCACCTATTATTATAGTAGTCCAAGCAGAATAAAACAATTCCTTGAATGAAGGTGCTCACCATTTATAACAATTTTTCATATTAATAGTAACTAGGTTGCGCTGAAAATGTTTATTTTTAAAGGCCCAATTTATAGTTGAGAGACCCTTAAATTACCTTAGGTAAAGATGTTGGCTTTATTTGATTTACCCAAGTATTAATCACGGATCTCACAGTATGATCACTGAGATCATTATGTAAACAATTGGATCAGCTGCGGCCGGAGAAAGCGGTGGAAAAAGAGAGGACAGCCTCCTGTTAAAGCACCTTTCATCCTCTAGGGGAAACACTTTTTCCAAAGTATTGATGTTCATAAAATTATTTTTCATGGACACTTTAATGTTCTACCACTATTACAAGTTAATATGAACCCAAGTAGACTTACAAGATATTAAAAATCAATAAACTATCAAAACCAAAGAAATAGATGAAAATGTCCATACACACTGATGTTTCTATAAAAATATGATTAACGAGTTCAATGTTACAATTTTTTTTTCACTCCCAGACTATTTACATGTAAGCTTTTTCCTTAAAGTTTTAGGAAGAAGGGGGGAGAAAGGAAATATAATAATATATTTTTCCTTTTTTGTGTGAGTTTTATTTTTTTTTTAATCCTAGACATGTAAACTACTTACTGGTAGGAGGCATTGCGCTTGAACGAGAATATCAAATCTGTCTTTTTCTCATTAATAACTCTATTCCTCACTCAGAACGGCAACATAACAGTAATTAATGTTTCAGAGGATTTTTTAAAATCTCAGAATCACGAGTTCAGATTTATTTTCATTCGGAATCTTCCTTTGCCTCTTCTAGATATATGACAACATATTTTGTAAAATCATTTTTTCCTTTTTGCAAATTGAACTATGTAACTGTGCTCTTAGTCTACACAGTTTTTCTGATTTGTGAGGTATGAGGTCTTTTCAGGATGCCTAGTTAAAAAAGGTATTTCAAAAACGGCTCCAAACCTCTTCTTGATCAAAGTTTGTCTACTCTCAAATACAGAAGTTCACAATAACTTGTTTAGACCTATAAAATCTCTACAGAAAAAACATTGAGAAAAAACAAAAGTCACACACACAGTAATATGGAGAATGCTTTCCAGCAATATTCTTTCCTGCCAGATAACGCTGACTAGAGATCATACTACAACAAATCTTAACAAGGTATCATCTCCTTGTTATTATTTTAAAGTCCTGTTTCTATGCTCAGGTCTTATCATTTGGATCTTGCTCTCCAGTCTGTGCTAATCTATAATAAAGCCCTGAGAACGGCCACCTATTTAACTGTATTTTATTTTCAGTCATTTATTATGTCAACCAGGCATGTAAAATATTTTTTATCTTTATTGCAGGGTGAAAACCTTTGTTTCCTGTCAGGATAATATTAGGCATTAATATTCAGATATAGAGAATTTTGTTTTAAATTGGCTTACAGCAAATATATTTGCATCTAATCATAAGGTAGGATGTAGGTGCAGTTCTAAAATAGTGCATTTTATAGCTCGTCATCCACACTTTTATGTGCTGTGTGTGGGCAAACTACCACAATCATTTTGAATCTAGCACCGGAGATCTCAAGTATAACCAACAGGTTTTCCTTATTTATTTTATTTTAAATTACTATCTTGCATATATGCAAACATGCTTTCAGGTGTGTCCATTGTGGTATTTAAAGTATGCATGGAAAAAAAAAGTATGCATGAAAATAATTTTTTTGCCATTGAATTATTCACAGATTATTAAGTACAGAAATCTTTAGGCTACACACAACACTACTGAACATCTTGCCAGATAAGGATTGCCATTTTAGGTCTCATGAATGGAAACCAGTTATAGTATATAAAATATAAGAGGCAATGGGACTTTACTATAACATACTCATTTTTATGCAATTTTTTGTAAAGCACTACTTTTTATGCAGTAAAGCATGAACCATCAGCTTGAAATCACACAAACTAATGGATTTTTGTTTTCCAAAACTCTGACATAACCATCTATATTTATCTTTAAAATAAATTGAATTGTATGTTTCATAAACAGAACACAGATATTAACAAAACAAAGGATTCATTGATTTATAGACTTGAAAACTCTTAACATCAGGAATCATGCATAAGAAATCATTTGACTTTTTAAAACTTTTCAGTCTTTCCTAACAGTTTAAAAATTGATTTTAAAGACACAGTTTTTATTATTATTCAATACACAATTGAAATTTTTGGAAAATTGTTCTTTGTAAGATATAGGATATATACTTTAATATAGAAAATAGTCTAACATCTAATATGTGCCAACTCCTTTAAACATTTTTTTTATTATCTAGTCAGTTCAAACCAATATTTTTGCTCTATTTTACCAAAAATACACCTCATATGAAAAATACTAAGAACCTTGTTTTTGTGTCCAGAAATAATAATTAATGAAGTTGATATTGGAGCTCTGATGTATTTGATTTCATAGACTTTTCCTTTCATTACAGAGCTTCCTTCGGAGCATGTTAAATTTATTAAGAGAGACAAAGCAATGGGGATCTTAGGAACTATAAAAGCCCACCACTTTTTTTTCCCCCCTAGGGAGAATCCTGAACAAGATCAAAACTCTACTTCTCTGTAATTCTTAAATTTCTTGGTCTTTAGCCACCTTCCCTGACAGACACAGTACTGATCCAAACATTACTGGGTTCCCTCTTTCCTGGTGTGAGGTATATATCCTTCTTCGTTAAGAACATGAATATTTCCTGTTCAGAAAATATTTGTGGTAGCATATTAAATACTTCCCTGATGTGGAGAAATTCATTAGAGAGTAAATGGAGTCCTTGATTCATTTTGTCCATGATGGAAATAGAGCATGAAACCCTATTTCTTCAATGATGAAAGTCATGTTGGTGTTGAGCTCATGAAATTTGCTTCTACTTAGATATATCATTATACATACACTGAGATTTTAATAAATTCACAAGTACTTACTGAATGCCCACTATGTACACAGCACTAAATTTAGTCTATAGAGAATTACATAGTATACAGTCTAGCTAGTGAAACTGTATTAACCACTGACAAAACATACGTGCCTGTATGTGTATTACACTGAGTTTAGAAGGCCAGTATTTCTGTGGTTCCTATAGAAATTGATTTCAAAGTCATGCTTTATTTTTAGAACTTCATAAAAATACTGTCTTTATTTTTGGTGCAATTTACAGAGCTCCATAAGATTTCTTTTTTCTTTTTATTTTATACCCTAAATTAGGCCAGATCTAGTGTTTGCTCACATTTTGTGAGCTCTTCTTATATTTCCCATCTATTTGGTAACTTGAATACTCATCTCTCTTCTAAGGTCATCACTCAAGCTCTACCATTAACTATATATATGAACTTGTACAAGTTATTTAAACTATGTGTGCCTCAGTTGTCCCACTTGAGTTAACAGAGGCTATGTATTATCTTTTTATTCCTAAGATGAGCTGATGTGTCATGCATTAAATACATACTTCCTGCATGGATAAATTCATTAATTATTGCTTGGTTATAAAAATAAAATTCGATTAACTATGATCACAGAGACTATTTTGGCTGTTATCTGTATTTACTATTGATTGTGAATAGAAAGTATCATGGCAGCTAAAACTAGTTCAAAGAAAATTAAAAATACAGATTTTTTCAACCATTCTAAAATGTCTGAAAGAGGGGTGCCTGGGTGGCTCAGTGGGTTAAGCCTCTGCCTTTGGCTTGGGTCATGATCGCAGGTTCTGGGGTCGAGCCCCGCATGGGGCTCTCTGCTCAGCAGGGAGCCTGCTTCCTCCTCTTTCTCTGCCTGCCTCTCTGCCTACTTGTGATCTCTGTCTGTCAAATAAATAAATAAAATCTTTAAAAAATGTATAAATAAATAAATAAATAAATAAAATATCTGAAAGAAATAAATAGGACCATGTATGTTAAGTTACAAGAGAAAGTATAATGAAGAAATTTAGTAGCCAAATCAGTATACTTCAATTATAAAAGCATAAAGAAGCATAAAGTATTCCTAATTTCCCCATCAATAATTTGATTGGCCTAATAATTCCATTTTAGATACTAGTCTTTCATCTTAGGCCTTTTTCAGCTTACGCATTTGAAAGTCTTTATGTTTAACTTACTTTATATTTAATGTAATTTACTTAGAAATGCATTGATGTAAAAAGATGACAGCATGTAAATCAAAGAGACACGTATCTATAAAGACTTTAACATTGGCATGCTGTCAAGCCACTTTCATTTGTTAAAAGGTGGGCTGAATAACTTACTCAAGAGATATCTTCCACAGATTTTTTTTAGTAAGGTGATTTCTAACAACAGTATTCCACCCTGCACAAAAAAGAAAACCAGCAGTAATTTGCTATCAAGATAACTCATTCAAATTTAATTAGATACCAGGATTTATTATCAGTGGGTCAAGGATTCAAGAAGAATGTTGGTTTCTCTGTTTTTGTGGATCACTGATTTTAAAAATCCACATTTGAAAAGATCTTCAGAACGGTCTTGTTTTCATAAATCATGTTATGCTTCAAAATATTTAAAACAATTCCATGAAGTTCAGGCATTTGGGGGCCTTAATTAATTTTCTGTCTATGGTCTTTCTAGTTGTTAATCAGATTTGGCATTTGCCTTATGTTTGATGAGAAGGTTGCAGTTTAGATTAGAAGGAGGTTTTAGACAAAAGTGTATTTTCCCTTATCAAGGGTCATTAAGAAATAAGGCATCCAGCAAAAGACAAGCTGGAACTCATTAGTTAGCTTAATAAAACGCTTATGAGGAACATCACATACTAAAAGAATGACTGTATTTATATGGCCTTTAAAATAAACAAAGCAAAGCCAAAAATTACAAGCAAAAATGACATAAAATAGATTTATTAAAAGGTAAACGTTGAACAGCTAGAAAAACCACCTGCATGTTATTATCTTATACATGGTGGAAATCAGTTTTTCTTCAAAAGAGTAAAGTAGGGTGTTTACACAATTCATTTAATCCTATATCATGCTTTACTTAAGACAATGGTTGGGATTTCAAGATTTGAACTTTCCCTCAAGTATAATATTTGGTTGTAAGTTTAAGTTTCTTAGATTACTCACCACAAGAATGCATGAAACTCCATACACTAACATGACTTGGCATTTCTTCCTTATCTTGGAAGAAATTATAGAGCCAAAGCAAAAGAAAGTGGTACTAAGTTTAATTTATAAGTTATATCCTACACTCATTTTTTCTTCTAATTTAAACTATGGGAGACTATGTTGAAAAATAGTAGGTAAATTACCTTGAAATAAAACTGTGTATTAATAGTGGTAGTGATACTTAGAAAAACATATGGAGATTCAACGAGTAAACGGAATCACAGATGGTAATTGTGATTACAGACACAAAACAATGATAAATAACATGAGTAATATGTATAATGTTTGAAGTGCCAAAGCACTAGTTTTCATAGCCTGCTAAACTATAAATTGTGTTTTACATGATGCAGGAATTTTTAAGCTTTTTGAAAATTCTCACTGAAAAATGGTGGTAACAATGTTGATGCATTGTACTGCATAGTTCATGAGACCTAAATGTATGGAAATACCTAACACCAGGCAGGTAAATCTCAGAAAGGGCCAGCTACTTTTAACATATGAAGAAAGTAGCTTATTGTGGTACCTGGGTGGCTCAGTCGTTAAGCATCTGACTTAGGCTCGGGTCATGATCCCGGGGTCCTGGGATTAAGCCCCACATCGGGATCCCTGCTCAGTGGGGAGTTTGCTTCTCCTTCTCCCACTCCCCTGACTGTGTTCCCTCTCACTGTGTTTCCCTCTGTCAAATAAATAAATAAAATCATTTTTTAAAAAAAGTAGCTTCTTTTCCTTAAATCAATCATTACTGGAGTAGTCATAAAAATGTTAGCTCCTGGACATTTAGTTTTATGGGGAATATATTAAGGATATGCTGATACGCCAGACACAGTGCACATAACACAGATGGACCACACTTTAGAGATTCAACGGATTTCATGGTGGAGATTGAGGTAGACAACCTTTATAAAATATGTATTGCCATCTTAGTTCCTATTTTTCTAACCAAAGTCCTCTTTTAACTTGAGAGATAGAGTCTCATGAGGGAAAAAGTACTTGGTCCCAAACTATACTAAAAATCACAGTTAAGATTCCTAATTTTTTTTTCCCAAAACTATTCTACCTTAGTGTAAAATATATTTAATTCATTAGTACCAATTCTGAGAGAATGAGAAAATAACCCTGAATAACTGCATCAACATTCTGGCACCTCACATGCAAAAGAGGATTTCCACCTTATTGATAGTTTTAATCTATTGAAAGGAACTTGGATGTTCATACCACTGCTCTCAGTCTCCACCCACTTCTCAGTCAATCGAAAGAGCAGATGGAGGTGACTTTGCAAATAATGTTTCCCTTTAAATATATGGTTTCTTGAATACATGAGATCTTCTTAAGTAAGTTCCTGCATCTTTTATTCATTCACCCAACCAAAAAGCAACATTCACTGAAAATATCCTTTGGACCAGTAGCTGTAATTGTTCTTGGGGATGTGGAATGTAACAACGACATATACAAAATAGAAAAAAAAAAAATTGTAAAGTATACCTACCCTCCTTTCAAAGACGTCAGGGATTAGTGGGGACCCGCAAAAAAATTACAGTACCTTGTGAAAATTTCCACAATAAAAATATATCTGCAATTCTATGGGAAAACATAAAAAGCAATGGCTAACTTTATAACATTAATTGAAAGAAAACCTAACTGATTAATGCCTGTTAATATGGTATGGAGTTATGTATCTTGAACTAAATTGAGACCATATTTCTGTTCTATAAAGATTATCTCTGGGCCCCTGGGTTGCTCAATCAGTTAAGTATCTGACTCCTGATTTCGGCTTAGGTCATCATCTCAGCCAGCTTCATCCTCCCTGCACAGCAGGAAGTCTGCTTCTCTCTCTCCCTCTGCCCCTCCCCCAACTGTCTCTAAAATAAATAAATCTTAAAAAAAAAAAAAAAAAAGATTATCTCTTTTAAGACAGGTCCTGGCAGTTGTCAGGAATTTGGGGAGAAAGTAGTTCAAGATGCATTTTAAAAATTTTAAATTTTAAAATTATTTTAATTTATAACTAAGTAACTTACATTAAAACCAAAAAGCGGGGCGCCTGGGTGGCTCAGTGGGTTAAGTCTCTGCCTTTGGCTCAGGTCATGATCCTAGGGACCTGGGATTGAGCCCCTGCATTTGGCTTTCTGCTCAGCAGGGGGCCTGCTTCCCTCTCCCCCTCTGCCTGCCTCTCTGCCTACCTGTGATCTCTCCCTCTCTGTCAAATAAATAAATAAAATCTTAAAAAAAAAAAAGATAATAAACACTCAAAACCCACAACTTCCTAATTTACTATTACCTATGCTCTTGAGGTTATTTAAGTCTATATGATAGAATTACTATAAAAATAAAAAATTTAAAAATCCACATTTAGTGAGGTCATGTCAGATACTAGAAAGAAGCCCTGTTGGTATTTACAACACAGAAGTTGGAAAACAGTACAATTCAGGTTTTGGTGTCTGTGCATGAGAGTGATGCCAGGCAATTATTAAACATTTTCTAGCATACCACAGAAGGTACCAAAGCAAGTCATCTGTAGTCAAGTCTTATCTGTTGCAAAATATAAACAGAAAATGCACAATGTAAGTTGAATTTTATACTTTAAGATGCCTTACATATTAAAAAAAAAAAAAATCAGCACAATTGACACTTAAATCCTTCCGAGATAGGTATGGTTATGTCATCAAATGTGAAAAAGCTTCTGTCAGGGAGATTAGGAGTTGATATAAAGATTTTCTTCACTTAACCTTCAGATAGTGATTAATGTAGGTTTGATGGTCTCTTAACTTCTGGAATATATTTTATCTAATAAACTCCATTATCCAAAATTGAAATTGATTACACTGAAAATATTTCAAAGCCTTATACCAACATGATCTTCCAGAATGCTGTAGTCATTAAGAAGAGCAAGGTCCAACTAAAATGTTAACCAGCACCTTCGTATAAAGGGTAAATGCAACAATACAGGAAGAGTAAATTCTATTTTCTAGCACCCTGAAACTTAAAAATCCATCACTTCCCCTGAAGACCTCTTTCTTGTCCATTATGTTGGATCCTTTTCTCCATTCCACTACCTCCTACCCTTCTAAAAACATTCCGGATAGATCACACATACTGTCCCTTGCTGCCTACAGTCCCTGGACACCCGGTTCTTTTGTCCCAGACACACTAGTATCATAATGGCTTTTATCTCAAGAATCCTGCCCCTGCTCCCTTGTTCATTGGAGAAAGCTCTGGACGATTGTACATTAACTATTTTTGACAATCTAAATTTTGATATATTTAACATATTGAAGTAGGAGAGCTTATTAATATAATTTCTTTTTTTTTAAGATTTTAGTTATTTATTTGACAGACAGAGATCACAAGTAGGCAGAGAGGCAGGCAGAGAGAGAAGGGGAAGCAGGTTCCCCGCTAAGCAGAAAGCCCATTGCAGGGCTCGATCCCAGGACCCTGGATCATGACCTGAGCTGAAGGCAGAGGCTTAACCCACTGAGCCACCCAGGCACCCCTGAATATAATTTCTTAAACCATGATTTGATATGGAATTTTCTGTAGCTTACCTATAATATAAACAATATCAACCACAACTGAAAGATTACAATTTATTACCACAGTAAGGAGAATATGGTATATCATTTAATATTTAGAAATATGAATAATTTGAGTGATTAAGAGAAAACTATCTTATATGAGTTGAGGTAATTACTAGTAACCTTAATCAAAATTTATGAAAGAACTTGGTTCAATACCAAAATTTGATCATAAACCCCTTTCCTTATCCAGAATTTTTTCCCAGAACTGATTTATACATATATATATATATATAGAGAGAGAGAGAGAGCATTTTCTACTAGAAGTAGTACTCTATCATATGCAATACTATTCTCGGAAAAAAAAATAAATTCCTCATGCTTTTGAGATAATAACATTAATTTGACTCTGTTAAATAGAGCTTCAGTGCTCATACATTAGATTGATATTCAAAACTCATACTATGTGTTTAGTTTTATTATATATACATATTTTTTACAGAAAGCTATTTAGGTAAGAAATCGCTTATATAAACACTTAGGAAGCTATCACTCCATGCCGAAAATGTCATTTTAAATGAAAGCTAAATAAATTGATGTACAAAACAGGACTTTGATTAATGCTAAAAGCTAAAGGAAATGCTATATTAAGGAAAGCATAATTATCTGCATATACCCCATTCTTGTGTATTACCTTTCTTCCTACTTTATAAGAAAATCAATGGTTTCTTTTCTTTATATACTTAGCCTGCAGATATTTGAAAATAAAACACAACCATTAACTGGATGGAAAGCTGGTGGTATGGTGGTATGGTTCATTTTTCTGTGTTTATAAAGTTACCATTCTCATTTTTACTTTCCATGGTTTCATGTTAAAATATCTTACTGATCATTGCCTTCTTAGTATTATACACAGATTCAGATGTGATAAAAGAAATGTAATCACCAGAAATATTTTAAGTACAATAAAAATCTTCTAATCTAATGCTATCTGAACCTGCCCTTAAAGTTAATCGAAATGTCAAAGCAGGGAATTATGTAAGTATCATATACAAATAACTTGTTCTTTTCAGTTTCACTGTAAACACGTAAGAGTATGTTTATTAGTCCCTTAAAATAAGGTCAAGGCTTTTTTTAGGGGAGTATTTTCACTGAATTCTCTTCACATAAACCTCATCCACAGCCATCTACTTTTTCTAATTTTATTTTCTTTCAAGTACAGCACAAATTAAAACACTTAAAATTAATGTAAGTGGGAGTTCTTAGATGTTTACTAATTGTTTTTCCAATTCATATCTCCTTCAACAAAATTATTTTAGTAGTTTACTTTTTCTGAACCGATCCAAAACTTGAGTTTTAGTTTTAAGGGAAAAACTACTCTTCAATCTTCTTCCACCCTTAAGTTTACACATCCCATGAACCTGTCACTTGTACTATCAGCACTCATGACCAGCAAGGTCAGGACAGCATTCAAGAGGTGGGTAGGAAGAAACAGAGAGGGACTCTTAAAACTCTGACATTCAAGTCACTATGGACAGGAGTCTGAACATTTCCAGACTGAAGAGGGAGATCTGGTAAATCCATTGTTTCAGTAAAGTGAAAAGTCAGTTAAAAAAAAAAAATTAAAAAAACCTCCCCAGAGGTTAAAATTGAAACTTGGGAGAAATTACCCAATTACCCACACCTGGAAAGAGATTACTCAGGAGTCTATCCAATTTATCTTACCTGCATCGCCTCAAATTCTCACTAGTCTGTTCATTCTTTTCTACTATATTTCTGATTAGCTAGTCCATTTAACCACTGTCTTATTCCTGAACATTCCCAGAATATTCTAAAAAGAATTTGTTCCTCCATTTGTTCCTTTTGCAACATATCCTAACCCAGAAGCTAATGCCCTTTGACTGCATTTCATCTGATTACATCACCCTTGAATTTAAAACCTAAATTAATGTTCTATTGACTTCTGGCGAAAACCCAAATCCTTGATATAAAATACAAGAAATTTCATCATTTCC
Source organism: Martes martes (assembly GCF_963455335.1). Lineage (NCBI taxonomy): Eukaryota > Metazoa > Chordata > Mammalia > Carnivora > Mustelidae > Martes > Martes martes. The sequence goes on from NC_137890.1 coordinate 17,409,389, forward strand.
CCCTTCCCTCAATGTCTCTCTCATTGGCTTTCTATGTGCCCATCTCATTACTATTATGCATTCCTCTACTGCCGTGTGCTTTGAGGACAGTTCCCCTTTATCACCATGTTTCCAAACAATTTCTCTCACTTTGCATTACTCTTCTGAACACTTGTTCAATTTCTCTCTGGTCTTCATCTGGATAATTTTTGCTTATTTACCAAGTGTCAGCTTATAGTTCTTTCCCTTACCTTCTGGAGTTGGTTGGGTATTTTCTGTGTTCATATAGAAACCTGTTCTGCCTCACTAGTCCACTAGAATTGCATTTTCCTGCATGTTGCTCACTATGATACACATAGAATGCCTAAAAATGTGTGTTTAATAGAAGAAAATAGATAAGTGGGGACTGAATAGCTACTTGTTTAAAATTCATAGTTACTATTCAGTAAGAGTCATGTGTAAATATACTTAACACAGTATCTCTCATCCAGCAGACTACTAGTCACTCGGACTATTCCTGCTCTAACTCTGGGGAGTGTGTCTAATGGCAAAAAATTATTCTGCAGCAGTGATTCCAGTAGGTCTGGGCTTTCCTCTGCAGCCCTGGGGTACAAACCTTGAGGCCATCTTGGAAGTCTGAAAGGTGCAAGAAACAGACACAGAAGCTGTGACAGAAGGGAGTGAGAGAGAGACAGGAGAGCTACAAGACACCTGACAACTGTCCGGCTATGCCTGCTTCCAGAAAATTCAGGACAAAGCAATTACTATTGGAAAGAAATTTTAGCAAGTATTGAATGTGCCATGTGATAGAATTCTCCTCTCCATTTGCCTCAAAAAACTTCACTAGAAAAAAAAAAAAAAAGTCCTTTAAACTCTGATATCAGAGTTTATTTGCATCCTTTTTATAAAGGTAATTAGTGTTCTGAGCTATATTATTTCAAACTGATGGAAGGACTCATTTTAAGATTGGCTTGAAGGTGGTTCAGACAAGAAGGTCAAGTTTATCCAGGTTACTGCTACAAATGGATATGGGGAAGTCTATCTCGTTTTCTTCTCTTTGATGTGCAAAAACCATTTTCCTATAAAGAATAAAGTTGAAGTAAGGGCTAGAGATTGTAAGAATAGGGAAAGTTGTCTCAAAAGAGCTCTGTCTGGTTCCAGATTGGACCCTGAAACATTAAGAAAAATGGAACAAAGTCTGGGGGAGGGGTAGTCTTTGATCTCACGTAGTTCAAGGTGATAATGGACCAGGGATTTGGGCAGAATCCAATCCAACAACTTGACTGACACATTCTCTATATCACATTGCTCAGGTAAAGTAGAAACTGGCTGTCTGAGGTCTTCTTTAGGCAAAGGTAAGAGAAACCTTGACCTCTGGAACAATTAGCAAAAAAGAGAACTTCAACTTCTGGAAACAGTACACTTTAAAAACAAAATCAATATGATGCCTCTTTTCATTTTCCTCTCATTTTTTCCTGTGCTGTTGTGTCACAAATTATTTGCAATTGTCTGAATTGCAGAAGGACCTTTCTTTGGGTAAAATTTTGAAACTGTGTAGGTAGATTAATATTTTAAAAAATCTGTTACTCTTCTCAGCTTGGTTCCCAGAAAATGATATTGCTATATTATTCCTTGGGGAGTGGAGAACTGGCATGAACTTTTACTTCAGTAACCTCAGAGGGTAGAAAAAAGTGTTTATCAGAGCTGTGTCACAATTCTGTTTTCGGGCTCACTCTTGTTCCCCTCCCCCGCCCCCAGTCAGGTTTCTTTGGTCAAAAACATTTAGAATTCCCATTCTAAGTGGAATGGCAGTAATTCTTTTTAGAAAACTTACTTTATATGTACAAGCATATGGTCCACATCATTAACTCAACATCAAGATAATTTCTGGAGTTACTACATGAAACCTGTTTCCTTAAAAACTAAGCACTTTGAAATTAATGGTTGATGTTGGGTTTGTTACTCATTTGAATTAGAATAATAAAGTCCTTCGCCACACATACACTTCAGCAACAACCTAGGTACTGGATATTACAATCAAGAGCTGAAAAACATTTTTCAAAATTTAACTTGAGATTAAAATCATTAAACAGAAATGTTACTTTTTAACAGAAATTAAAGACAAAATTATGTTTACAGAACAGTTCTATTTTTCTAATGTGACATGAAGATTATCTTGTCACTTTATAATAATGTCAATAAATGGTAATTTTATGATTAAAATACAAAGGAAATTTAAAGATGAGCAAGTCAATGAATTTTAGTCTATTAATGAAAATTCGGTGCAAAGTATCAAGCAATTACTTAAATTATGAAAATAATATGTCGATAGAATTGGCAAGGAAGTGGAGAAAAAGGAACAACTGTACGCTGCTGGTGGGAATATAAATTGGTGCCTCCAGCATGAAAAACAGTATACTTTGACGTTACCTCACAGTATCAAAAATAGAACTACCATAGGATTTACCACCACCACTTCTGAGTACATATCCAAAAGGAATGAAATCAGTATTTCCAAGGGATATCTACAGCCCATGTCATTGCAGCATTATTTACAATAGCCAAGTTATGAAAACAAACTAAACACCTAATGACAGATTAGGAAATCTTGTGTATATACATACATACAATGGTATATTATTCAGCCATAAAAGGGAGAGAAATTCTTCCATTTGCAACAACACAGATGAACCTGGAGGACATTGATAACTCCAATAAGCTAGATACAGAAAGACAAATACCATAGGATAGCACTTGCATGGGGAATTTCAAGAAAACTAATCAAACCAGAGAGTAAAAAAAGAGCAGTTGCCAGGGATTGGGAGATGGGGGGCAGACAGGGGGTGAATATTGGTCAAAGGGTATAAACTATCAGTTCTAAGATGAGTAAGTCTTGAGTTCAGAGGATCTAGTGCACAGCATAGCAACTATTGTTAGTAATACAGTACTGTAAACTTGAAAATACCTAAGGGGGTAAATTTGTATTATTTTTTTTGCAGTAGGTACTGCTACAAATTTGTTTAGCTTTTAAAATATTATGTAATACATATAGGGCCTTAGTTGTGCACAAACTGCTTAATTTTGATATGCTCCTGGAACTTTGTTCTTTTTCTTCTCAACAGTATGTTACATATATTAGTGTTTTCTTACAACACACATATCTTCAACATCTCTTTAAATGGTAAATGAAGAGACTGGAGATATGCTAGAAAGAGGGTACAAGAAAGGCTTTGAAATTCAGTCCTTTGAAGATTCACAGTATTTTAAACCTAATCTAGTCCTACAGAGACCCAAATCATCTCTTCAAAAAGCAAATCTGATCTTGCCACTGTGGTGGTTAAAATTCTTTAATGACTTCCCATTGCTTCTGGAATAAAGACCAAAGTCCTTCGTAGACTCACAGTGGTGTGACTGGTTGTCCCTTATATCACCTGACTTAGTCTTCTCTCCCACTTGTTCTCCCCACCCACCCCCCTACACCATTTCCACCCATCAGATCTCATCCAAAGGGTATTTCCTCAGGAACATATCACCAGCACTAAAACTGAATCAATGTCTCCTGTTCCTTCCCTTTCTCCTTTATACCATGTGTCATAAGTCATTAAATTATGTGTTTATTTTTAAAATGCCTAATTCCTCTAATAGAGGGTAAATCCAGTGAAGACAGAGCCATTTTTGGCTTACTCACTGATCTATCCTCAGTGGCTAAGATAGTTCCAAGTACATGTTAGCTGCCCTACAAATATCTTGAATAATGAGTATTTTTTGTTACAATGTGACTTCTTTTAGAATTACTCTCAATTACTGTTACATGGATTCCCATATGTATACCTTGAATTTATGAATTTTCAACTATTGCTGTTCCTTAGTTAATTTCATTAAAAAATATATCAAGTAGCCTTTTTCATGAGAATCATTTAATTTTTTCCCTCTCTTTTAATTTTCTATTTAAATTTCAGGCTAGTTTAACATTTGAAGCCTGAAAATTAATTTCTATTAAACACAAAAGATATTCATGGAATAATGACATGATGCATTCAACTAGGATAATCAACCAAGCATTTATTCAAACTTTCCTTCAAAATATTCATTATCAATGCTATCTTTATAAATTAATAGATAGCCTTTCACCATCCCTCCCCTATAACATGGTTAATACAAAGAACAAATTCCATGGTTTTTACAACTTCCTATCTATTTTCAACCTGTATTATTGTAATTGGGGAAAAAATGAGATTAAAGTCTTAGAAAAAAGCCAGTAAGGAAGATAGAAAAATATCTTAGAAGTTTTAAAAATAGAAAATGAAAGAAGGTAAATAACCATTAAGCACCTGGAAAATCGATCCCTTTCTGCAACATGACTAATCCACGGATAAAGTATAGATCTGAATTTCCTACTGGTCTGCTTTCACAGGACTCCACAGAAATGAGAGGTAATGCTGGTCCTGGAGCCATGCTTCTGCTTTCCAGGAAGGTAGCACCATAGCTCTAGACTGAATTTTTGGTAAAAGTAGATGTTTCTCTCTGATGTACCATAGATGAATATCAATGAATATAGAAGGAGGAATATGGAGGTAAATTCAATACAAAAGCATGAGGCAATTTTGTCAAGACCCCAGTCTATTAGTATATAACATGGCAGAAAACCTGCTTCATTCAAATGTATGAAAGGCAAGGGAAAAAATAGAGAAATAACAACTATTGCTATTTATAGGGGATTTAAGAGGTCATGTTTTAAGAATATTTTTTAAACTGTGTTTCTTAATTACTAGCCAATAAGGTAAATGAATTAAACAGTATCTGTCCAGTGGCCTGAATTGACAATAGTGTAATAGAAAGAACAGATTAAACATGTTTACATGTGAACACATTTAAACTGTTCTATTCTTACAATATACCTAAGAATCCAATTATTTAATTAAATATATGCAAGTCATGAATTCTTAGTCAGGTGTCTGAAACAAGCCTTGAGAGGTCATATAATTATGTTCTATTCAAGACTGAGTTATTAATCTTGTGCCTGTAGATTCCCAGTGAAAGGGAATATATATATTTTGTTTCCTCAATCATTGCAGTGTACTGCAGCTCCTGCAATCAGAAAATTGCACATTTTACCTTCAATTACCTTTTCCTATTATCTAAAGAAAATATACTAATACAATGTGCACAGTAAGGTCTATATGCACTCCATTCTGCTGTGGATGCTATCTTGTTTCCAACAGCTATTAAAAAGCTAGTGTTCTGTTTTGTTTTTCATTGCATGAATGTATTCAATATTTGCATAATGATCCCTCTCAAAAGATGAGAGAATGAATGAGGAATAAATAAATTGCAGCCTCCCTGAATAATGACTCTACCTTTAAAGATGGATCACGCATGGCCATGCTCGAATGCATCCAATATATCAATATTTATTAAGTAGACAGAAAGTCAATTGAACCATAACTTGCTTTGTGCTAAGAAAGAAGAAACACTGAAAAGGATATGGGAGGATTATTGAAAAGGAACGTAAGAGCCCTCCCTCAAGTCAATATCAAAGCTCCTACTGAATCTCTTTTTCCAAATCTTTATGGAATTGAATAAACCATCTACACAGGGAATTAAAAAAGATAACTAAATATGAAATGGTCATGCCCTGTCTGAAAACCTTATTGAGTTCTTAAAACAAAGATCTTCAATCTCTATTTGCAAAGATGCTCTGTACCAATCTTATACATTGTGCAAGAATTTTTAGTATTATTTATTTAGTATTTATAATTAGTATTATTTATTTAATAATTAGTAATTAGTAATAACTAGTAATTAGTATTATTTATTTAGTATTATTCATTCATAGTATTATTCATTCATACTATTATTCATAGTATTATTCATATACATTCATTTCCCCAACTGGAACATATTCCTTGAGGACATGGTCCCTGCTCTCATGTATTTTGAGTTCCATAGAAAAGCGTTTAATAAATGTAAACTAGCAGATGGTGGAAAACTGGGGGCAGTATATTAGAAAGATTGCAATCACACCCGAAAACCAAAACAAAATGCCACTCCTAAACACAGTCTTACCCTTCTACTACAGAAACACTTGTTGAACATTCTGTCTACCACCACACGGCAAGCACTTTCCTTATGTTATTTAATGCTGACAAACTGAGTTTTATAATTTCCACTGTATAAAAGAAACAATATTTCCTTCTAGATTAAAAAGGGAATAATTAGAAACCCAAGGCCCTGAACACTTTATTTCTGATTCCACAGACCAGGCTTTTAGCCACCTTACTATGCTTTTTGGTCCACTTGGCGATTACCTTGAAAAAGATCTATATGAACAACACGTCTGATTGAAAAAAAGGATACTTAATTTAAAGTAAATCCTCTGCTGTCACTCTCTGCCTGACAATTATAACTGTCCTCCCACACGGATGGTCAACACAGGCTTTTAAAAAATATTTATTCCTCCCTAGATGATAAAAAAGAGGACACCAGATATTTAACCCCATACTGTCTTATTATCCAGTCTGTAATGTGGATATACTGTTTGGAGATATTATTTTTGGTTCTCTGTATGTGTAGATTTCCTTTTCTGTGTTTTCTATTTTCACCTCCCCTCATCCCAATACCTGTCTAGCTCAGTTTTAGGGGAAGGTTTGCGTTTATACAAGTTTGGACTCCAGGAAAGGAAAATTTCCTTGGCCATGACCAAAATAGATAATGACAATCTTTTAGAGAGTGTGTGTGTGTGTATGTGTGTGTGTGTGTGTGTATAAATACATGGATAACCTACAATTTTGAGTATAAGCATAAAAAAAGATATGTGTTTAAAAAAAACATAATTTCATGAACCGTGTTTACTTTTCAGCATGTAGGTCCTAATAGGAACAGTCTAAGGGTCTGAGGTAATATACAAAATTTCATCTTCCTATAAAAAGTTAAAGTTTAAAATGAAGCAAAGTAGCTAAGTAGCAAGCACTTTCAGTAACCTGTGATTTTTCTTCTACTGACTTTGACTTCTGCTCTCTACCATAAGATCTTTGTCAAAACAATCGTAAAACCAAAAATTTATGTTCTGCTCCTCTAAATTAATTGGTCGGAAAGACTGAACAATTGAGCTCAAATGCACAATAGTAATGCAGCAGGTTAAAGATGAGATAACAAATGATTTTATGCCAAGGGTAAGGTCCTCTGGGGCCACCATTCATTATGTGTTTTCTGTTTAGGTCAAGAATGAGAGTAGAGTTTGGGCAGGATTAGCTTTAGGAGAAGTAGCCAGGAAACCCCTGGCTGGAGTAGGGTCTCCATGAGGCTACCTCCCACATGATGCCTTCTCTTGACTGAAGTTATCTCTGAGGATCCTTCAAGTTCTTCCACTCCTTCCAGTTTACTGTGCATCTCTCTGGGCTTCTTTTCCTCATATTTTTTCCTCTATTACCTATTTAAACATCTCAAAGATATGCTCTGCCTCTAGTTTGCAAATTATGTTCTATACATCCTAAGTCTGAGAACTAGAAAGAGGAGGGGAAGAATACGAGTTTTACTTCTTACCATTTTCAGGGTTTCTCTCTCTCTTCTCTCTCTCTCTCTCACACACACACACACACACACACACACACACACACACACTCTTCCATCATTGTAATCAATCAATCATTCAAACCCAAAGTTTGGAAAACACTGGTTTATTTATACCAAATTTCTTATTGTTCATTTACTCTATAGCATCTTAAAATCCAGTTTCAATTTCACTATTCAATTGAAATAATCTTTTAAAAGTCACAGCTGGACTTAATGGAGAAGCCAATCCATTTGCTAAGAAAAAAAAATCTAAGAAAAAAACAAATGCTCCAATTATACAGAGTTACAGCACAAATTTGCAATCTTTTAAAGAATGTATTTAAGGGAAAATTATCAAAAAGTTTGAAGAATTACACATTTAAATGTGGATTTGTAATATATATTTGAAAGATTTAAATTACCTCTGGCTACTCAAAGATAGAATGTGCAGGGGCCTTTTCTCTTCACAATACAGTAACAAGGATTATAATAAAGATGATGAGATGGTCTACCTACTTATTACCTTCCAAAACTTGGGTTCCAAGAAATATTAAATTTAAAAGCACATGGTCACATTAACCCTTTGCATTAAAATCTTGGAAAGCCCAATACCTATAGTGAAGCTTGTAAGTCCATGAGGTTCAAGTTCTACAGATATCATGAAGTTAGACAACTTACTTAGTTGATGTGTATTCACCATAACTCAAGAGTAAATAGAATAGAACTTACATAAAAGCTGAAGAGGTACATCATATATATCATATATAGAAGAATATATATATATATTTATAGTCTTCTATTAGCAGTTGCTTTTTTTTTCAGTGCTTTGAAGTTATGTATCTGTGGCCCCCTCACTTCTAATGTGTGTGTAGCCAAGGCTGAGGAGCCAGCTCACTTACTGTTGTGACCTCAAAAGTACCACAGGGCCTGCTGCAATGCGGCAACCATCTGTTGACTGGATGAATGTAGTAATTTATCAAACATTAAGTGGGCATCTATCATTTCTAACCGTCTGTTCTCTGGTCTCTGATTCTTGGTGCATAAGGACCTGGTATGGCTTCAGATCCTGCTTGACCAGCTGTTCTTGGTTTCTGTTTGAACAATGTTTCCTGGTTTGGACTGAATCCTTGATAGTCAGTATCCGGTCTTTCGTCACCAGTGACCTCAACCCATAACTTTTGGCCAATATCCTTGTCGATTGCCTCTGATGGTCTATCTCCTATCCACTTGGCCATCTAGACTCACATTTCTTAAATTTTTAGTATTAATCGCGACATTCCTCAAGGACTATAGCCTCTCCAGTTGGAATCCTAACATCTGCTCATTCCCACCCCTGCATGCTTGAATTCTTAGACTCCGAGTTTGGACTATTTCAGAACAAGACATTCTGCAACTGTCCTTAACAGTGACTCACTTAACTTTTCTAACAAGTGTAACACTCAGGCATCCTTTACACTCTCACTGAGACTCTGGCAGGGATTTTTTTTTTTTTTTTTTTTTCCTCTCCTGTAAAGAAGTATCAAACACAATCAAGCTCCCATAACTGTCTGCGGGACTGCTCTGTCCCATCTCTCTAAGACCTGCTCCAGGATCCATATGCTTCCCAACAGTAGGAAAGAAACCAGAGAAAATAATAGAACCACTAGAAGGTAAAAACAGAGAAAATAGAGGCATTGGTGATAAGTGAAAATGAAAATAAATTCTAGGTCGTAACTGGAAAGATAATTTGGAATAATAAGAATTATGGATTTTGAAACGGAAAAAGTAGAATTACGGAGATAGCAATAAAGAGGAGCTTCCTCTTTACTACTTTGATCCTTCCATAACGGTAATAGGAGGGTGGGTTTTACTGAAAGAGAGGAGACAGATTTTAAGGAGCTAGCAAGTGTTTCTGGAAAATGTCTCTGCTGTAATTCCCCAAGGAATCAAAAGACTGCATTAAAATAAATAGAACCAATAGTCCAGGTGATGTTATGTAGCATAAGTATGTGGTTGGTCCAATCTTATCATAAAACACTGATAAGATAATGTGCTTGCTAACTAATCTTATTCACCAAAAAAAAAAAGACAGAAGTTATTATAATCATAAAACATACTATATCCTCATATATTGAATTTAACAATTTCTAAAAAAAAACAGTCCAACAAAAAATTTAGTAATACAAAAAGTAGAGTAAAAATAAATGCAATACTCAGTTTAAAATGTAATTCTTTGATTCTTGGTTTGCTAACTTCTTTCCTTTAAAGCAAACTACTGTAACAAAATGAGGTTTGCGCTTGGGTTATATCCAAGGGCACCATTCAATTTCACAATTTCCACTACAGCAATTATACCAAGCTCATTTCATTCATGTGCATAGAAGCACTCAAAAAAATCTATGCCAACAATTGTGGTACTTTATTCTTTTCCCTATGGGCATTATCTTGCTCAACTGTCCTCAAACAACATAACAGAAAAAATAAATATTACGTGCAACATTAATTAAAGTGCAGAAAATTAGTGCCAACATCGTACTCACAATGTTTTAAATGGAAGATTAATGTATGGAATACTATTTATTGTGAGGGACTGAAATTCATATCCATTCATATATATCTACACACATATGAAAATTTATACATTCTACATATACAGATGTATACCATATTAAAAGATCTAGACAAGCATATTAAATATATCTACATTATATAAATATGAAACTATGTATCTATAAAAATATTGACATTCAGAATTTATACATATCTGTACATAATAGATCTGCTCCACTTGACAAGTTAAGATTTAAATTACTATAGTCACATCAATAAAAATAACATCTGGGGCGCCTGGGTGGCTCAGTGGGTTAAAGCCTCTGCCTTCTGCTGGGGTCATGATCCCAGGGTCCTGGGATCGAGCCCCACGTCGGGCTCTCTGCTCAGCAGGGAGCCTGCCTCCCTTCCTCTCTCTCTGCCTGCCTCTCTGCCTGCTTGTGATCTCTGTCTGTCAAATAAATAAATAAAATCTTTAAAAAAATAAAAATAAATAAAAATAAAAAATAGAAATAACATCTTAGGTTTATATAACTTTATAATTTTATATAACTATATAATTTATAATACATAACTTTATAATTTAGAGTTGTGACCAGTTTTTATATATAATCCCTAAACCTGATGGAATAAAAATGCATTATGCTCACCTCGGAAGTGATTAAGTTATGGATAGTACATGTACTAGGTCAGAAAGTTAGTCAGTGAAGAATCTGAATTTTATAAGAGACCAAGGTTCTCCAAGCCTTTTCTTGATACCCTATTTTAATATACTTTAGTGCTGACCAACATATTCCTATCGCCCACAAGTTTACCTAGACTCTCAAGTACCTTTCTACACGTCTTAGCACTGCCCCTGCTCCCATTTCCAACAACAGAGATTTCAAAGCCTCCATCTTTCCAAGCCTTTTTTTTTTTTTTTAACTCACTGTTGACCTCTGTCTAGCAGATGATTACATGATCTACCACTTTGAGAGAATAGAATTCAATAAGAATGAAGACTCAGTTTGGTGTTTCAAAGGAGCCCAAATTTTTCTGGGTTTCAATATTTCCTTTAGGCTAACAGGGAGGTTTTATTTCCAGACAAGTTGCTTCTCTTCAGTGGCATGTTTAAGTCTCTCCCTTTCCTTATACTATGTGCTACTAGGCTACTCCGGAACTTCAAGAGGAAAATAATAGACTTCATTGCTGTTGAAACCAAAATGACAACCGTAGTTAGCCAGGAATCCAGCTTTTTACCAGTTCCAGTAAAGAGGGCTAGGATCTTTCTATCAGGGTATATATAACCCTAACTAAGACTTAAGCCAGCAAAACTCATCTGACTTCTCTTAGATTTTCCAGGTGATTCTACCATTGCTCAACTTTGAGCACTAGTGACTTATGTATTCAACAGTAAGGCAGAATAAAAAGGAGAGAATCCAGATTCTCTAGAGGAGTTAAAAATCAGAGAAATTGGTACAATAGGTTTTGCGAACCACATTGTCTTTGTATGCAGGCTAACAGTCCCACTATTGGGCTGTATTCCTTCAAAACACTTACCCTTTGCTTTACAGTCCTCTGCACGTGAAAAGCATGCTTCCAGAAAACCTGTCTTCAGAAAACAATAAGGAATTTCTGCTTTACGCGGTTTGAAACTCAAATAAATATAGTTTCATTCTTTTGTGAGTGATTGATCAGTTGTTTTCAGGATTTAAAAAACAATCCTTCCAGGTATTGTTACAAATATGTTATCACACTTTAAAATTTGGTTCCAGGGTGGGCAAATTCAGTGAGGAACACTCCTTACAAAATGTCAATTTCACAAACCTGCTTTTTATAAGCCTTAGGCTGACTATATAATTTGCATATCATAAAAATGATAAACATAATCATGCTAACAGTTTAAAAGTCTCTACTATGTATGCAATACTTAGATAAAAGACCCCTATTCTTCAATAAAACCCACTTTAAAGCAATCATTACTAAAGATTTCTGAGTGGGTTAAATGTGCACATAATTTCAGATATAAAAGATGAAAACAGTTACTTGAATTTTTAATCTAGAAGAGTAATCCTTTCACTGTATCTTAGGCCTCAGAAATAATCATTTATGGTTATAGATGATCTTCTGGGAGAAAAAGACAAAATCTCTAAGTTTATGCTATATTTATTAAATATTTTATTGTTTTTACCCTACCTCTAGAAAAAGTAATTTTTTAAAGTAGGAGTGTGGGTGCCTGGGTGGCTCAGTGGGTTAAGCCTCTGCCTTCGGCTCAGGTCATGATCCCAGGATTCTGGGATCGAGTCCCGCATCGGGCTCTCTGCTCAGCAGGGAGCCTGCTTCCTCCTCTCTCTCTCTCTCTAACTGCCTCTCTGCCTATTTGTGATCTCTGTCTGTCAAATAAATAAATAATAAAAATCTCAAAAAAAAAATTTAAAAAAATAAAATTAAATTTTAAAAAAAGTTCTTATTTAAAAAAAATAATAAAGTAGGAGTGTGATATAATCATTAAGATTTTTATTAGAGATGTTAGTACATACATTTAAAAGGAATTCTTAATATTGGAAATGGACATTTATAAATCTGAACATTAATTATAGCCATATTTAAGGTCATTACACTTTTGAAGGTATGGCTATCACCCTAGTGTTGCACTTTTTTCTTTTTACTATATAATGAACGATTGAAGACTTGTTCCTAAACATATCAGCTTCTGTCAAAAGGTTTTCATTACTACAAAAATTATTTAAGATAACCATGGTCTATCATGTGGAATGCTCTAAAGCACTGAACTATGACCTTTAAAATAGATACTCATAAAGATTTTTGTGATAAATTATAGGATGAAATAAGAAATACAGGGCATTTTCAGTGTCAGAATCCTAGCACTTATTTTCCAAACTTACATATTTATTAAAAAGTCTTTACAATTCCATAACTTAAAGTATTAGAAAACAAAATCCTAAAATTCTAACTGTATTTAAACGATTTCCAAATTCAGAGTCACAGCTTATTTGTATCTGTATTTAAAATTTTTGCTAATATTTGGTTTTAATCAGCAAGTATGCAAAATAGAGGGGTTTCTTACAATAATTATGGTTTATATTCATGGAAAGTGCTATAAATCAAAATAATGTAAGGAAATCCATTTTCTCATATTAATTGGTTACAGTAGAGGTTTCGACTCCTCAGCAAGAGTCTCTTGACTACATAGCAATGGGCAAAGATATGTTGCATAATCAACTACCAACTCTATATACTTGTAGCCTTGACTTTATGAAAGTTCTAGGTAAATCAATTAAACAATTCAAAATTAATATTATCTTACAATTGTCTAGCACTTCACATTTTACAGTACTATCAGAACATATCCCAACTGCCACCTTAAAAAATATTTAATATTATTCTACACCATCAAATCAGTGCGTACGAGGATGTATGTGGGTACTTTTTTAACTAGTTTCCAATTCCTGCTCAATTTCTCCTGCAACAATTTAAAAGAAACTTAAGGCTTAGGATTATAAAATTCAAAATAATTTTTTAGGGAGCTTTAAGAACTCTTTTAGAGAATCTTTAGGCAGCTCATGGGTATTCTTAAAAATATATTCCTGAGAGCATATTTCACTGTTTTTTCTTCTGTTTGTATGGGAAATAGGACAGTGATGCTTTTTATCTTGGCGTATCCAGCTTATTATTAAGTTGATAAAATTTACGGTTTTATTTATTTATTTGACAGACAGAGATCACAAGTAGGCAGAGAGGCAGGCAGAGAGAGAGAGGAAGAAACAGGCTCCCTGCTGAGTAGAGAGCCTGATGTAGGGCTCAATCCCAGGACCCTGCAATCATGACCTGAGCCAAAAATAGAGACTTTAACCCACTGAGCCACCCAGGCGCCCCAAGTTGATAAAATTTATAAGAAAAGCTAAGGATTAAACATACTAATCCTCATACATGTACTATGATTATTTTTGAGTTAATCTATAAAATTTATTTAACAGTTTTTGGTACATAATAAAAAATTTGCTAGTTGATAGAATTAACAACAAACATTGTGGCATATGTGATACAAAAGTAAAATGTTTTCATAGGAGTAATTTATACCCTTGTGACCTTCATTTCTAAGTTATCAAATATGTATATATATGAAGGAATAATGGTTGAAAACTTTCCAAATGTTAGAGAAGACATAAAGTAATGTAAAAAAGTTCAATGTGCAACAAACAGGGTAGATTCAAAGAGCCACACTGAAACATGTTTTAATCAAACCATTAAAAGCCAAATACAAAAAAGAAATCTTCAAAAACACCAAGAAACCATACTCACCATGTACAAAGGAATGTTAATAACATTAGCAGCACATTTGTCATCAAAAACTATGAAGGCCAGAGGTGCTGCTTATTCAAAGTACTGATTCATCAAGAAGTTAATACAATAATAAACATATATATGTAATAATATATATAATATATATGTATATATTATATATATAATATATAATATATTATAATGCCATATATATAATATTATAATATATGTAATATATGTAATATAAACATATATAAATATATATGTCTGCTTATATATATATGTCTGCTTATATATGTTGAATATATCTATCTCACATATATATCTCAAAAGCAGAGCCTCAATATACAGGAGACACACATTAACAAAATTTAAAAAACACGGGCATTTCTATAGTAGGAGACTTCAATATCCCACTTTCAGTAATGGATAGAACTAGGCAGAGTAGCCTTGACACAGACCACTCTATATAGCAGAATACACGTTCTTCTCAAGTGTACCTGGAGCATTCTCCAGGATAGACTACATGTTAGTCCATAAAACAAGTCTTAAATTTAAACAAAACTGAAATTATACAAAGTATCTTTCCTGATCACAATGAACTTAAGCAATTACTACAAGAAAACTAGAAAATTCACAAATACATGGAAATTAACACACTCTTAAAGAGTCTGTATTAGGTTCTTACAGATGCCATAACAAAGTACCACAGACTAAGTCAATCAAAAGAAATTTACTTTCTCACATTTCTGGAGCGTGTAAGTCCAAGACCACAAAGACAACGTTTTGTTTTTTTCTGTGGGCCTTTCTCTGCCTGGCTGGTGGCCACCTTTGTTTTCATATGATCTTCCCTTTGTCTGTTGATACCCTTTTCTCCTCTTATAAGAACACCAGGCAGGGGCGCCTGGGTGGCTCAGTGGGTTAAAGCCTTTGCCTTCGGCTCAGGTCATGATTCCAGTGTCCTGGGATTGAGCCCCGCATCGGGCTCTCTGCTCAGCAGGGAGCCTGCTTCCTCCTCTCTCCCTGCCTGCCTCTCTGCCTGCTTGTGATCTCTGTCAAATAAAACAAACAAACAAACAAACAAACAAAAAAACACCAGGCATCTGAGAGGCTACGCAAATGACCTTATTTTACTTTAATTACCTCTTTAAAGTCCCTGTCTCCAATTACAGTAATATTTTAAGGTACTGAGGTTTAGGACTTCAACATATGATTTGGGGTGGGGGAGGTAGGGGATGGGGAACAACACAATTCAGCCCCTAACAGGCTCAGAGAAGAATGAACTAGGAAAATTTGTAAATACTTTGAGATGAATAAAAACAGAAACACAGCATACCAAAACTTATAAGATGCTGCAAAATCATTGCTCAAAAGGAAATTTATAGCTGTTAAGTGCCTACATTAGAAAAGAAGACTTCCGGGGCACCTGGGTGGCTTAGTGGGTTAAAGCCTCTGCCTTCTGTTCCGGTCATGATCCCAGGGTCCTGGGATCAAGCCCCGCATGGGGCTCTCTGCTCAGCGGGGAGCCTGCTTCCCTTCCTCTCTCTCTGCCTGCCTCTCTGCCTACTTGTGATCTGTGTCTGTCAAATAGATAAATAAAATCTTTAAAAAAAAAGAAAAGAAAAGAAGACTTCCAATCAACAACCTAACTTTATACTGTAAAGAACTAGAAAAAAAATAGCAAACTAAGTAGAGTGAACTATATATCCAATATATCCAAAACCAATGTTGTTTCCTTGAAAGCTTCAAGAAATTGAGCAACCTTTAGTTAGACTGAGAAAAGAGAAGACACAACTAACTGAAACCAGAAATGAAAGTGGGGACATTTACTCTCAAACTTACAGAAATTACAAGGATTATAAAAATACTATGAACAACTGTATTGGTAATAAATTAGATAATCTAGGTGAATAAGGTAAATTCTTAGAAACATACCAGTCAATTCTATCTCAGGAAAAAAAAAAATCTCAATACACTTACAATAAAGAGATTGAATCAATAATCAGTAATAGATCAGGACTAGGTGGTTTCTCTGGTGAACTATAACAAACTTTTAAATAATTAAAACAAACTCTACTCAAGCTCTTTCCAAAAAATATTTCCTACAACATTATAGGATGCCAGAATTACACTGATACCAAAGTCCAACAAAGATACCACAAGAAAATAACAGAATATTCCTTACAAATATAGACACTAAAATGCTCAACCAAATCCATTTAACAGAACATTAAATGGATTATGCACTGTGACTGAGTGGGATTTATCTCAAGAATGCAAAGTTATTTCAATCCAAAAAAAATGTAGAAATCAATGTAATGCACCATATTTGTAGGACAAAGGGGAAAAAAAGAGGGCACTGATAAAATTCAGTACTTTCAAAATAGAAATACCACATATTCAACAAGGAAGGACTGAAAGTTCTGCTTTTAAAATCAAGACAAAGATTTTCACTTTCACCATAGATATTCACAATTGTAGGGGGAAGTCCTATCTAGAATCAGTTTACAAGAAAAATAAATGAAAGGTATTTCAATTGGGAAAAAAGTAAAACCATCTTTATTTGTAGGTGACATGATTCTCTACATAGAAAACTTCAATCTACAAAATAGTAGTATTTTTTAATTTAAGAATTAAAGGTATAATATTTACATTCGTCATTTCTTTTTCTTTTTTTTTTTTTTTTTTTGGAGAGCACTAAGATCTTTGGCCAATGCTGGATAGATATGTCCTGAAATTCCTGTTTCTTTCTCAAATACAAATTTATAATTTTCATTCAGCATCCATTTGTTTATAATATAAATTAGTTTTAATGAAACAGTATGTAGAGACCATACTAAAATAAGAGTATTTTAGTGTCTAAATATCATCAAGCCATAGATTATATCTCATATTCTATATACATTCCTATACTTAACAGCTGTTCAGATGTTCATATACTACCTATTGAATACTTCTTCACATATTGCAAAAATTAGAAAAAACTTTCCATGATACAGTTTTTGTGATCAAAACTTTGAACCTGATAGTTTTTGGACATAAACATTTTTTACTAATTATAAAATAGTCACCATCGACTGCAAAAAAAAAATGCCATTAATTTTTAATGTATTCTCAATATGTTCTATGGGAGTTTTATTAGCAATGGGAGAGAATAAATCATTTACATGTGTTCTGAAATTTGAAGGAGTGTTTTCATCAGCTGGGCAAAATAAGTGATGTCTAATCTCTTCCTTTCACTGATTAAATGCCACCCTCATCTTTGACCATCCTTGAACATAACCCATAGCTGTAATTATGCAACCAAGAGAAATACAAGTGTATTTCTTTGAAAGTAATGTTATTATTACTTTAAGATATAGAAGTGATTGATTTGGCCTGTGATATAGTTTAAAATTCATTTCTGTATTTCCCACCATGAAATCTCAGTGCAATCATTAACTTTGTCTTCCTCTCCATTGCCCAAGGACACTCAAGCTGTTAAGTGTTTCCAGACCCGTGGTCCATGTCCAATCTCTACACTCTTGAATTTAAAAAAAAAAAAATCTATAGAGTTGTGAAAAAATATGAAATAAAATTATGAAATTGTTTCTATTTAAAGAGAGGAGGCAAGGGTTGAAATGTTGAATCAACCAGCATAATTGGGACCAATTCCAATGTTGTAAGTAAGCACCAGAATGCTGCTTTAGCATTTACTATAGATTTGGTGTAAAGCAGAAAAAAGAGGACTAAAAGTAATATTCACTTTTCCTATTTTTCAGTGTACTTAAGTAACACTGCAAATGTGTATCTAATCAGGATGAATAAAATTCTACTTCACATTTACAATTCTTTTCTGTGAACTTTAAAATTTTATCACGTAATGCTTTCAACTCTACTGAGACAAGATGTTAATTTATGGCAACGTTAATAAATATAATCTATAGCTAGTCATTATAAGCCTATTGGAGCATTGCATCTTAGGATATTTTCTAGTAATGTAAAGCCATTAATTCTGATGAAATAATTCATAGAGCAAAATGTAGTACAAATGTTCCCTGGAATGTGTTCTGAAAACTCGAAAGTAGTTGAAATAATAAGTAACTTGGGCAGAGAACTAGCATCCATGAGTCACTTTTTTTTTTTTTTTTTCCAGGAGCACAAGGAAATGAAATGGTCAGCTTAATCCTGAGTTATTTTTGGTTCTGATTTTGAATATGAATAAATATTATTCTTTTTGAATCTTAATGAACAATAATACAATGGCCCCCAAAAAGAATGTTCTTGTCAAAAAATACATTAGCTTACACTGCAAAAAACTGAGATAGACTATGAAAAAGTAGAATTCTAGTTGGTAGAAATAGAATAGCATAACAAAACATTCTGAAAAATCAGAATGATTAGATGTACTGTGGATTACAAATTATTGCACTTTAATTTTTAAATGAGCTTAGACATCTGTGAAATTTAAACCCCAGGGCCAAAGATTTGTGTGGCAGTAGCTCACAAAAGGAACAAAGCTTTGACATGTAAATTTCAGCTTTATGTTGCATCAGCTCAGGTAACCTTGCAAACCACCTTCACACAAACACGGGGAGCTGAGTGATGCCTCCCATATGGGTCCATTCTTCCCTTCCCCTTCCCAATCAAGTTGACAGCAATTCTCAGTTCATTTTCTAAACACACTGATAAAAGCTGTACTAGGTCTTTACTTGTTATTAACCTCCCTGTACTATTATTACTCATATTTTTTTTTTCCTTTGAGAGAAGCAGCTAAATGCAGGAGCTGATCTTTGCATATGGTGGGCCATTACCCCCCAGAAAGAATTGCAAATGTCAACCTATTATTGGGTCATTAATGTCAGGTCATGATATTTCAGAATTTGATGTTTTTAACCTTTGCAGACATCAACCCATATACAATACACTTTTGAAAAGAGTTTATTTATCTTTAGAAACAGTGGATGCATGCTGCAGGAATGCTGTGCTATAATGTTAGGTGTTGTGTATATGGCAAGGATCATTAAGTACGTTTATGTAACTATCTCTTCAGCTGAGTTTGGCCCTTCCTCTATTACTTTAGAAGAATCCCAAATCACAGATGTCTGATGGAGAAAACAAAGGAAATAGAATTTAATAGTGTTTCTCTTTGATTGTAGAATTATTCAATTATGACTTAATGTTTAGACAAAATCTGCAAGGATGTATTTTTTTCTTCTTCATCTGAAGTCAAAGTTGTTTTGTTATAAAATTCAATGGAGTCAATTTCACCACATGAGGTAGTTTTAGTGTGCAACATTAAAGTCATAATTTAAGAGGATAAGGAAAATCTATGATGAAATAATTTAAAGAGGAGAGTCTGTACACACCTGTGCCCATGTTTACACTGCTTTGGATATGGGCATTTGTGACGTAGCTTGAAAATATTAGAAAATAACACAGGATGCCTGCGTATTTTAAAATTATTTGAAGTCGTTTTATTGATTTTTAATTGTTCTGTCTTTTTCATAAGTCCCTACTTTTTAGGCTAACAAGATATACCTAAAAAATATTTTGAAAACAAGTAATGGAAAATAAAAAGGAATCTAGTCAGAAGGAAAAGAATAGAGTTTAACAAAATTATCTATTATCTTATGCTCAAAGGAAGGGATTTTCTGCATGTTTCTGTAAAGTAGCCTGCATATAAATCATCCTTCCATTGAATGAAGCATTCATTAGGCAGCTATTACCTCAGTACCTACCATGTATTGGCACGGGACTGGTGATGAAGAATAGATATGTCCTGAGATTCCTGTTTCTTTCTCAAATACAAATTCAGGAAGGGAGGAAGGCAGGAAAGCAGGGATAAGGAGTCCCCACCACCCCAACAGAAAAACACCCTTAAAAGGATTTTATACCACCCTGGAAGGAGCTATCCACCCTTTCCCACGTGATGGATGGATGACAAAAACTTGACTGGATGACAGGCACATGGAGGGTTAATCAGATTAAAGCAGCCTGCCAGCAAGCCCATAAAAACCCCCAGACTTAGAAACTCTCCTGGAAACCCTCTCGGGTCCCCCACTCTCTTCAGGAGCTTTATATTCTGTCACTCAATAAACTTTACTGTCGCTCAGTACATTTTGTTTGGCTGCCCACCACTCTGTCTGGTCTACCTCTACATTCTTCAAAGAGGTGTGACCAAGAACTGTGGGCACTAAAGGAGAAGAAATCTTGGAACACCAGTCCCTACTGTGGTAGGCAGACTCCTGTGATCCCTGCCTTGTGTCATTTCTCCCCTGGAGTGGGAACAGACCTATGATTTGCTCCTAACAGAATATGGCAAAGATGATGAGATGTCACTCCCTATGATTATGTTATGTAAGAGTGTCATTTCCATCTTGCTAATAAACTCTGTTGTCTTCTCAATTTGCATACTTTCATGAAGCAAGCAGCCATCTTGGTGAAGCTCACACGGTCAGAACCTGAAGGCAGAACCTCTGGGGCAGTAAGGAGGGAGGACCTAAATTCCACCCACCAGTTATGTGAGCTTGGAAGCTGATCTTGCCCTGTTTTACCTTTTAGTGAGATTCCAGCCCTGCCTGCCACCTTGTTTGTACCCTTGTGAGAGACCTTGAAGTAGAGCAAACAGCTAAGCTGTGCTCAGACTCCTGACCCACAGAAACAAATAATGTGGGGTTTAAGTTCCTAAATGTGTGGTAATTTGTTATGCAACAATGGAGAACTAATGAACCAAGAGATGCCATAATAAATAAAACCATTAATAGTTGCCGTAGCTTAGGGAGCTTATACCGTCCATGGGGAAGGAGCACACATTCCTAATACAGCATGGTAAATGTGACCAAGGGAAAGGTGACTAAGGCTACTGGACAGACAGAAATTCAGAGAACCAAATGGGGCCTTGGGAATAAGGAAAGTCTCCCAGAAAGTAGCAGCTGAAACTCGAGGGAGAAGTATGAGTTACTCAGGAGAAGAGGAGGTATGGTGTGTGTGTCATGGGAAGGGTGGATGATATTGGTCTGAAAGACATGGCATGTGAAAATACAGAAGTGAGAAGGTGAGTGAAAGTTGTGCCTGATCAACATGTCTGGGATATTAGAAACCCCTTGCCCTAAGGGGTAGTAAGAGATGAAGAATTAAGCCGAGACCAGATCATGTAAAGTCATATGACTCACATCTACGATGAAAACCATGCTTACAATAAAATACTAGGGCAATAAAATTATAAGAATCTTGTAGAATTATTTGCAAGAAGGCTTTACTACACAATATTTTCTGATTGTTTTGATCTAATTTTGAAAAAATTTTAAAATGGGACTTTACTACAAATATAAAATAAATGGTCAAAGATTAAATGATAAGGGAATATATACTAAAGACTATTTATTAAGAGAACCAAGTAAAATATTAAGATTGGCTTAAGTGAGAATTTGAGTTAGAGGTTTACATCATCAGCTGAACAAGATTTTTTGCATTGGTACAAATAGGAATTTCTTGCTGTTCTGTTGGTTTTCTATAAATTGATCCATACAGATTTGTGAAAGAAGGCAGTCAAACATTCACTCTCATATAACCCTTTATAAATCAGGTAATTCCAGGAGGACCTACTAGATGATCTTCAGCAATCTACTGAGAAGTCACATAGTAGTTAATCATTTTGCAAGTGTTTCATATTTTTTCTTATTAAATTGCATATCACAGAACATCTCTTTCATTTGACTGCCTATCTTCTGAGGGATTAAATGCTTGGGTCACAACTGTTTCCCCTGAACCTTGATTTTTTTTTTTTTTTTTATCCTTTTCCTCCTGGCACTTAAATTCACAGAGAAGGTTGAACTTCTCTCATAAATTATTGTATCCTCATTGAAAACTTTTTTTTTGACCCCACTTTTTGTTGCTTTGATGTTCTTAATCCATGTAATTAAATATCTTACTAGAGTCTGTCTATGGAGGTAAGATTCCTTTTATTATTTT
The DNA here is from genome assembly GCF_963455335.1 of Martes martes. Classification (NCBI taxonomy): domain Eukaryota; kingdom Metazoa; phylum Chordata; class Mammalia; order Carnivora; family Mustelidae; genus Martes; species Martes martes. The sequence goes on from NC_137890.1 coordinate 17,431,685, forward strand.
CATGAGAACATCAAATCATCTTTATTTCTACACTGAATGGTCTTTTGTTATTTTAGTGTGACAAAAGCTAACATTTATTCTGTACTTATCTGAACTAGGCATTAGGATATACACTGTGCATGCCCTAAGTAAAGCCTGACATACTTAGGAATTAGAATTAGGAATTAGAACAATATCCATCTATTTCATAAGTGAGAGAACTGCACAAAAAGGTCATTTGTTCAAAATCAAATAGCTAGTAAGTATTGGGATTAGAGTTGGACTCAGGATGACCAGTCCCATTTTGATTAGATCATCACCTACTAATTCAACAAATGGTAATAAGGTACCTAGAATATCTAAGCCTGGTACAGGGCAAGGTGTGCTAAACAAGGATATCCAGTAGTGGGGACTTCTTAATGTTGTTTTTGAATATTTTAAATGAAAGTGATAGAAAACATTGATTAAAATGAAATCTAAGCAATAAGACAAAATTGTGTTGCTGAGTGAACATCCGAGTCACAGGAAAGTCCCAGGAAGCAGTGTCCCCTGTCCCAGGATCCCCACAAGTTCAGCTCTTTAATTCTGCTATCACAATGTGCACCTTGCTTTACTGGCTCATCTTTTGTTTCCTATCTGTATTTTTGCCACAGTCTGGCTTTCTACTCCTCTCAATTTGGGGCCATGTGGTCTCCAGTCTCCCATCAAGAATGTCAAATTGCTTTCTAAAATGTTCTATGGGTTCCGTGGAAAAGAAGTGTGTTTCCCTCCAAGTCTCCCAGATTCTATTCTCTGCAATTTTCTCTGCAATATATTCTTTTAAGCCCCCGTGGTGTTGAATTTTATTACATTTCTCATCCTCAACAAGGAGGGAACTAAGCAACATTGGCATCTGCCCTTGGCTTTGATCGGTGGCTGTGCAGGTTCCAGACAACAGGCTAATTCCGTTCTCATTGCACAGTGGAGCAGCAGACAGCACTTGCCAATGCCAGCCCTCCGGGGAGCTTCACTTGTGCAAGGATGAGAAATAACTCCTTCTGCCCCACTCTGCTCTTCTGACAGGTGTGCAGGATACCCGAGGGCTAGGAGGATAGCGAATCTCAATCTTCCTATTATGTTTCAAATAGGCAAATCAGTTCTACTTCATAAATCCAAACATTGTTAGGTATTTAGGTCTTGGGCAGTGCTTGCACCGTAGGCCCTAGTGCATCACAGCTACCAGACATTCCCCTCAGAAATGGACAGTGGCCTGGCTTTCAAGCTTTGTGCCCCGTGGATGCCCTACGGTGTTGTGAGTTTCCCTTCCTTCCTTCCTTCCTGTGCTCCTATCGTCCTTCATCCCTTCCTTTCTTGGATTCTTATCAATATTTTGGGAAAACATTTGGGAAGAGCATAGTAGGACCATATAGTCTAATGGCATTTTACCCAGAAAGTCCCTTATTCCAATGTTAACCCTGACTGGTCTTTAAACTTTATTACTTTGGTGATTCTGGTGCATTTAAAGACCTACAATTCATGTGCCCCACCCCTGCCTTCACTGGCCAAAAAGTGCGCAGAATCCGCAACCCAGAACAGAGAGAACGTAGGTTTGCCAAATAAGACCTGTGAGCCCCTGTACAATCAGATGATTGTTTCCTGCCACACCATCAGGCCTAGTGTTTGCTCATTTGATGGCATATTTATTTTTAGTTTATTTACGGTGATTGTATTTCTACCAAAGGAACATTACCCAGACCACTGGGTCTATAGTGGCAAAGAAGAAACCATCTCTTCAGTGTCCTCTGTTTCTCTACTTACCGAGTCACAAATGGTAGACTTGTTGAACTCTGCTCAGTGTTGGCATTTATCTCTAGACCTCTATCTTCTGCCTCTCTGCCCTCCTCTCCTGCTCCTTCACACCCCAGATCTCCTCATCTCTAGAGAAGGTCACTACATTTTATATTCTTACTGAATGTTCTTAGGGGATTAGGACTTTGAATGCTTTTTTATTTCATTTAGGAAATGTTGCATAATATTCCTATAGCGTTCTCCGTCCAACGGTTTCTTTTTCTTTCTCAAAAATGCAGTTTCAGCAGTTAACCTTATAAAAAATATGTGTATCACCAAACTTTGTACTATTGAGGATTATTTCCTCTGATCCATGGAAAACACATGTTCAAAGAGAGTCAACAAGTAAGGTACAAGTCATAAAAGAGTAAGGTTAGAAACGGACACCCCATCTATCATAATTCCTGGAAAAATATTTTTGCTGGAAGTGACAAGTTGCTCTTGTTCTCAACTTAGTTTAAATGTGAAGCCAGACATGCCTATACAACATGTTTTATTTCTCCCTAGGATGTCACCTTCGGTAAAGCACAGTAGATGTACTCACCCTGGCATTGCTCTGTACAGATAGACATTTCCACATTGTTCAGAGACCAAGCATAGGTGACACATTTGTCTCACAGCACGGGGGCTCCAGGGTTGGGTTTAAATTTTTTCTCTGGGTGCAATGCAAACTACTGTGTACATCAAATAATAGGTCAGTTGCCAAGTTCCCAGGGAAGAACTCAGAGACTGTGTTTGCCTTTTGAAGGCAAAAAAAACATTATTTTTAAAACATGCAGCAGTGATACACAGAAACCATATATAAGTCAATGGAGCTAAAACCACTCATAATCAAATATGAAGATTACAAATTATATATGCTTCATCTAGATCCAGGGTTAAGTTAGCTTTCCAACATTTTAGGAAAAAAGTGTTGTTGTTTTTTTTTAAAGGCATTTAGTTTTATGATCTGTCCAGAACAGGATTTAAACAGAGTTCAGAATTGCCATACAATATTTTCTATTATGATAAATGAGTACATGAGACATTTTCGCAACATCTTTTTATGTAAAATGTACATGACCTGTTACTATCTGGTGAGAAGTAGTTGACACATGGCTGTGTTTCCTAGATATATAATGACAAAATCTGGACATTTAATCTAGTATTAAAACCTCTTTTACACTATGCCCAACATACTCATTTAACTCTACTGGCAGGTTTCACATTCCAATCATGGTCCCTATGTTTGCTATTGCTACAACATATAACTGAAAACATGACGAAGCTTCCTACCCTCTCCCCAACTCTTACCAGAACAACTATTACCACATGGGTTTGCATAAAAATACAAAGATCTCTAAATGGTGAACAGAATCATTCAGAGGATGTGAACATAGGTTACTTGAGTTAAACTAGGTTTTGGTAGAAGCACTTGGTAATTAGCAAGATAGATGAGAAATGCTAGAATCACCCATCCAAACCATGAACTCTCTTGGAAAGAAAAATACCAGGAAAAACAAAATCCAAAATTCTGCCTTAACCTGGTAGACTGTTGTGCACCACAACACACAAGGACTCAGACATTCTGTAGGGATTAGGATTTTCATCAAAAGAATTCTTCACAGAGGATACATCTACGTTACTTCATTTTCTATCCACTTACATAGCTGGTCAGTCAAGATGGCAACAAACTATAGCTTATATTAAGAACCTTTTTTCAGTGATTGAAAGAAACAGTAACCTTCCTATTGTTTCTCCCTTTGGACAAATGTTATTCTACTCTCAGACCACTTTTCATATTGTCTTATATCACACTTACTACTCTTGCTTGCATGGGTTTATGCTCACCATGACAGCATAGATGCTCTTTAATAAAGGACAGAATTTTTTTTTAATTGTCCACTGTTTTCAATATAAAGTCTGTATGTTCACTAAATAGTTATGGTGTTGAATATACTCTTGAAGTGTTCAGCCAACATGGAACAATAGTTTCACCAAATAACACGTTTTCAAATCAATATAGTTGGACAGGAATTCAGTAAAACTATTTGTCAGCACTATAGTAAGCTAGGACAAAAGAGGTAAGTCAAATGAGTCTTCCCTTTAAGAATTTAAATCTCATGGGAATGTTAATCTATATCCACTAGGAACTGTAATCTAAAAACAGATGTGTAAATAAGTAAAGTTACTGTAATTAAAATGGTTTGATACAGGGACACAACTCACAAATAGAAAAGTACAAACGAATGGATTACAGACATAAAGTATTTGAATTCCAAGATGAAAGAATAAATTATTTAATGAATGCAGTTGGATAATTTACTGTATAGTTTGAAAAAAATATTCCTACAACTTAGTGTACACAAAAACAAATAAGGGATCAAAGCGTTAATAAAAATTTATTTCAGAAAATTAGAATAATTGCTTTCATCTTTGAATAGACACTTTGAAAAAGCAATCAGGTAATATAGCATCCCCAAAGAGAATAATTGGTAGGTTTGATTACATAAAAGCCAATAGAAACCATAAACATTTAACGATAGACTTGGGGCAAAAAAAAATTAAGAATATAGACAGGCCAAATGATAATTTCTCTGCTAAATCAAGTATCCCACAGATATGAATAGGACTTAAAAACAAAAATGGAAAATAAAAACTTACATTTAATGGAAATAGGTAAACAAATGTCTTTTAAATACACCAAAAAAATGTGACAACATGAGGAATACAAGGATTGACTTCGAAAAGTTAGCTGTGCCCACTGTCAACAATGATATATAAGAAATAGGTACTCAGAAACACGCATTTTACTTTGGACTGAAAGCTACCCTGATGCTGTTCAGACACAAAGCAGAGGGGTCACGTATTTGTCTCCCAGAACTGAAGCTACATGACAAGTGTAAGAGAATAAATCTTATAGAATCATTTTGGAGTTTCACTTCAAAAAATGCTGCTACCAAGGTACTAGCGGAAACGGATAGAGATAAATGAACAAGGTTGTTTATGGTACTGTGCAACAGTCAAAAAGGAAAAAAGAAAGATACTATCTAAAGGTCCATCATGTGGAACAGATCAAATAATTTCTAGTATACATCCACACCAGGAAATACAAAGTAGCTGTTTTACCATTTTACCAAGGAGGTATACCCACACCTGTTAAGATTGAGAGCAGTGAATAAAGAGTAGATTTTTTTTTTTAACTTGCCAGAGAAAAATGTCATTCTATTTTGTTATAGATCTGTTTTTATCTGTATTTTTTTTTTCCATGAGCATGAACACATTGAAAGAGATACACACGAAACTAATAGCAGTGGTAATGTCTGGAGGGAGGGATGGGACACAGCTGAAGGGCTGGAAGGGAAGATCAATTTGTACTTCACATATTTCAGAATGAAAATGGCAATATATGGGAAACTTGTACTTGCTTTTTTATCCTTTTATTTCAAACCAAAAGTGAATGAACCAAGTCGCTAAGATAGTGTGATATACATGATAATAAAAGAGTATTGGATAGCACCCACACAAAGAGTATTGGATAGCACCCACACAAAAATGGAATAATTATTTGTGGGATTTAGGACTTGAGAGAGGACTAGACACAAGGTTTTTTTGTTTTGTTTTGGGTTTTCTGTTTGTTTTTGTTTCCTCCTATATAACCGGGGGAAAAAAGATTAAAGCTCCCATTAGAAGACTCGACACGCAAGGTAGAGAAGAGCAAGTGGCCTTGAGGATGGGCCCCAAGTTCCTTGTTGCTCTCCTATAAATCCTAGCTGGGTCCCTAGGTGAACCCAGATCCTGGCACCCTGAGTGAACAGAGTCAGAAAAAGCTCAAAAGTGGAAAGCACTCCTTGCCAGAGAAATCAGGAGGGTCTTCCCACAGGACAGATGTTTTTGGGAATTGCACCACTCACTCCAAGTACAATGCTGGCATGAAGCAGCAGCTCTTCCCCCTTCTCATTCCACCCCCCCCCCCAACGAGGGGGCAGCCACCATGTTTAGGAACAGCAACAGCGGTATTTACAGACAAGAGACACTTGACATTCTCCATCTGTCTCACACAAGTTGAGCCTCCGCCATCCACTGGCTCCTTTTCCCTCTTCATTAACAGGGCTGAGTCCCATTTTAACTCCCCCTAGCCTACAACTGAGACACAATATTGACACCACCTCCCTGATGCAGCCCCAGCAATGATGGGAATGGCTAAGGCAGCCCTGCAGGCTCATTCCTGTCACCACGTTGCCACCCGCTGAGCCAATCTGTGGGTGGTGCAGTAGTATGGGGAGGCTAATGCCCCACTCTTACAACTGAACATGAGGAATAAAAATACTGGGGGACCAGAGACTGAGGATAAGATTGTGGAGAGGAGGACCCAAAAGGCGCCCTTCGCATCTGTGTATGAAGTCTCGATTCACTCTTAATTCAAAGGATGAAATCAGAGAGCAAATACTTCCAGAACAAGTAGAGGCTGAGGCTAAAGACTGGGCTATAGTGGCCTATGCATAGACCAGACAAGGACAGGCCCAGGGGAGGATCTTAAATTATATGAAATACAAGGAAAACAAGGAAACAGACAATCATCAGGGGAAGGACAATTGACAGGAACCAACCTGGAGATGACACAGTGTTAAAGATTTTTTTAAACTGCTATTATAAAAATGACCTGTGAAGAAAAGGTCCTTATTCTTGAAATGGAAAGATGGACGTCTCAAAGAAATAAAAACTTATGAAAACAAAACAAAGCAAAACAAAACAAAGCAAAACAAAAATTGATGAAAGTTTTACTGGGGTGTCTCAAAAGTGAAATTGAGAGGTCAAAGGAAACAACGTACATTAAGATTGGACAAAAGCAATCTAAAGAGAAAAATTATGTAGGACAATCAACAGAATCTCAGGGAAAAATATCAAAAGGTCTAATATCTGTGCATAAAAGACCCAGTAGGAGAGGAAAAAGATCAGAACAACAACAACAACAAAAATTTAAGAAATAATGCTGAAATCTTCCCAATTTTGGTGAAAGACGTAAATTAAAAGTTCTACAAAACTAAGTAAACCACAATCAGGATAAATATGATCATCCCCAGGCACGTTAGTATCAGACTGCTGAAAGCCAAAAAATAAAACATTTTTAAGGAAGGCAGAATAAAATCAACTATCATGTGTAAGAGAAAATGAGAAGTCCAATGCCTATAGGTTTCTTGTGAGAAACCAAGAATGGCAGAAAATAGTGGAACAATGTTCTCAAAGTGCTGGGGAAAAATGACCTACCAATCTGGAATCCTCGATCTAGGGAAAATAGTCTTCAGAGAGGAAGGCAAAATAAAGAATTTCAGCAGGAATAAAACTAAGGAATTCGTCAATACCAGATCTGCTTTAAAATAAATGCTAAGGCGAGTTCTTCAGTGGAAGGGAAAGGTAACAGAAGGATACGTGGAATGTCAGGAATGAAGGAAGAAAACATTTCAATAAATAAAAGACAGTTTTGTCTTATAAGTTTATTAAATGATGCATCACAGGTGAAAGAGCATGTATAACATGGATGGGATTTTCAGTGCAGTTAGATGTAATCCTTTTGGCAACTACATCATAGAGGAAGTATTGGTAATGAAAGATATACCATAGTAAGATCGTTATATTTTACTTGAGATGGTAAAATATTAATTCTAAGTGGATTGCATACTTTTTTTTTGTATAAGGTTTTTTAATATAATCCTTAGAAGCCACTAAATAAAACTAGAACCTATTTACGTGTGGATAGTTCCCCTTTTTTCTCCACTTGTTTAATAGAAGTTATTGATGTATGTAGTCATTAATCATTTACATGCTTCTGATATTTTCTTCCAATGGGAATTTCTTTTTAACTTTATGAAATAGCTTGCTAAGTTTTTATCTTTATACAATATAGTATTTAGTCTATTCTACCTATTTTTATCTTTATGCTTTAATTATATTCTTTTTAGATCTTGTCTTCTAAAAGTGCAAATTATCCCAAATATTTACCAAGTGTTAGAACTATATTTTCTAACCTCTTCATAAATTACATTATTGGTATACACTGGCTCTTTTACTGTAATCATTTAGGTAATTATTTGTTCTCTCAAAGTCTGGCCACTGTACATTTTCACTGTGATTCTGGTTTACAGTTTCCTTTTATTTCTAATTTTGTTTGCTATTTATTTTAGTTTTACATTTTTTGGTTCATTAGACCTTCCTGCTTGCTCTACTTTTAAATAGTACATCCATTGTTGTTACAAAATAACATTTTTCCCATTTAATATTAGCTTAAAAGTGGTAATTTCCCAGCTGTTCATTTCTCCAACATTTCATTGTTAGGTCTGTTTTCAACCTCTTTGTGCCTTTCGTATTTCAGTGATCTAAGAACACTAGATCTAATATTATTCTTTAGCTCATTTTAAGATTCTTTATATTTTATTTTTTTATTAAATTTTATTTTATTTTTATTTTATTTTTTATTTTTTTAAGATTCTTTATATTTTAATGAATTAGTTAAATCCAGTCAATGGATTTATATAATTAATATATTTGGTCTTGTTAGCACATCTTCATATTTTCTTATTTATAATCTATTACTCTCCTTTTGTTGGCTTTCCAATTTTGTTTTTCCTCACTATACCGATCAAGTTTACACTAAAATGGCCTTCTTTTCCTCTCATAATGAATGTTTAAGTTCCCATGTATTTCTATCCTACTAGCTGTCTTCAAACTATAAAACACTTTAATGCATTTTAAAATAATCAATATATATAAGACCCTAGATGTTCTTTACTGCACAATTCTCCTCAAATCTTACCCTACACTTCTAGGTTTTCAGGTAACTTGAAATTTTAGATACATTTTTTTATTCAGAGAATAAAATTCTTTATTCAGAGCTTATTACTAATAGCAAAATGTAGCATGTATGCAATTTTATTCTATTATGAATAAATAGAACAAGAGAATCTAATACTTTGCTTCTTTAGCTTCAAAAGAAGTCACAAAGCAACTTTATATATTAAAGTAAAGGGAACAGTTGACCTGATACCAGACCCAGGAGAAATGAACGGAGGAAAACGCACTGAGTGTACTACCTCCTTTTTCCACCCACTTCCCAATTCTGGTTCTAAATCATGCAACATGACAGCCAATATTCACATCTTACAGGCTTTTTTTTTCCCCTCCATCACTTAACATACATATATTGAATGTATCTCCGGCACTCTACCGGGTTAAAAAAAAGCCAACAAAGGGGTGTCTGACCTCACAAAATTACCAGTTAATGGGGCAGACAACTGAGGGGTCGAATGGAGGAGCATGAAGAAGGTGTTGTGGTCAAAATGCAAAAAGGAAAACTATTCTACCTCTTGAAGGTATCCAAGAATATTATGTAGCCTGGTATTAGGATATACTACATATGGAAATAAATGTAGAGAAGGAAAACTCTGTAGGTGAAGATATCACAGTCATGAAATACAGTCATAGAAGGATAGTCATTGTGGCAGGACTCTCGCAGAAAATGTGAAGCTGTAAAGGTAAGAGGGCTGACTAAGAAGAAGAATTTTAGGTATAAAAAGCTCAAAAGTCTTGTTAAAATTTTGAACTTGGTCCCAAGGGCAATGTTATTAATTCTAAGTCTGATGTAAATTAGAGCTTTAACCTATCATCACTCTAAATAGCAGGCAAAATTTCCCTATTTTCACTAAGCACGCAAAATCTATGCATATATTGACAGGACAGGTTTGAGTCATGTATCAGGCATCCCAGTGAAACCGAACATGCAACTCAATGGAACAGAGAGAGAACCTAGCTTTCAGGGAGCAGGTCATTTGAATGCAAGAGCGCAGTAAATTGCAGTACATTGTAATTCATTATTACTACACTTCATAATGAGGGTAATCATTTATTATACAGATACCAACAACAAAAAGATTTTGTTGAATTAACTGCTTTTAAGAAAATAAATTGTTTCATGAGGGTGTTGTTTTCTTATATATTTCTAAAAGTTGACAAAGAGTCAAGTGTATAGTTCCAGCTGAGCCAAAGAAAACATAGCCATTATTCAGTTTCTTTCTCGGTGAACAACAGAAAATTACATCTTTAATTTTGAAATGGAACTAAAGTTAATATTTAATGGCTATATGGTCATATTCAGAGTAAATTATGGCTGAATACAGAATTTATGAGTTTGTTTTTAACCACCAGGGCACTATGTTCCCATGAAGCCATTTGACAAAAAATATTTTATCTCCACTATAAAAAATGGTTCACAAAATCGTAGATAAGTTTTTATTATCTCAATTATGCATGTGTTCTTAAAATAGAGGTACTTGGGTATACAAAGTAATTTCTATTGTGCTGAAGTATTAGCAACCCGATTCTTTAGGCACTACCTTGAACATGATGTAGTCATGGTATAGATCTTCACCCATGGATCCTAAAGGGAGTTTTTTAGTTGCCTTGTCTGAAAATGATCCAATTTTAAGTGATTTTTTTCATGTTATTATTATAGGAGGACATGAGTTCTTCTATTATTCTATTTTATTAATTTATATTAATAATATATTTTACTTTATTATTCTATTATATTAATCTTTGCTAGAAACTATCTGAAAGAATGAAGATGATGCAGCCAGTGGGATCCCTTCTTTCTCTGCTGGATCCTTGGTCATTGGAACAATGGCTGGCACTTGGTAAGTTCTTCCTAACTCTTTGTTCAACACTTGAATGAACATAAGGAACAATATTCGTTGGATGTTTTAGTATACAGTTGATTCTTGTTACTCACGATACTTATGCTCTGTAAAGTTACAGCCTACTCTGAACCATTGCTCCTAAGGAAGATACAAAATAAGGTTCCTACAAGCTTCTGATCAAAACATTTTCATCAAATACTCAATGTATAGCCTTGTTTATATGTGCTTTGGATTCCAAACACTGTATTTAGCATCTATTATTGATTCATTAACACTGAGCTCCTAACCAACAGCACTGCAACTCAAGTTCGAAAAAACTTATCTAATACATGCATTTTTCTCCATGAGGCATACTTGAGTCTTCCTGTACCTAAGGACACAAGGCGGCACCTAAGCATCACACTTGGGGCCATTTTAAAAGACAAAATTGTGAACAAAAGTCTTGAAAGTGCTATACAGGAATACTTTTATTGCATTTGGCTTTATTGCACTTGTCAGATACTGTATTTCTTTAAAAAGGTTGAAGGTTTCCAGCAACTCTGCCTCCAAGTGTCTATCAGCACCACTTTTCCAACGCATTTACACACCTCTCGTGTTTGTGCCACAGTTTTCTAATTGCAATATTTCAAGCTTTTCATTGTTAATGTACTTGTTATGGTGATCTGTCACTAATCTTTCATGTTACTCTTGCAGTTGTTTTGGGACATCACAAACATGACCATATAAGGTAGCAAAATTCATAACTACTGCGTATATTCTGACTACTACACTGACCAACTGTTCTCCCACTTTTCTCTTCAGACCTCCCTGTTCCTGGAGACACAGAAATACTGACATTAAGCCAATTACCTTGTGGGTTACAATTACATTGTAGGTTATTGCCCTACAATGACTTTAAGTAAACGAATGAAGAGTTGCACATCTCTTACTTTAAAACCAAAAGATAAAAATGATTAAGTTTAGTGAACAAACCATGTCAAAAGCTGAGGCAGGCCCAAAGTGAAATCTTGCACCAAAGCTAGCCACTTGTGATTGCAAAGGAAAAGTTGTGGAAGGAAACTGAAAGTGCTATTCCAGTGGAACATGCAAGTTATAAGAAAGAAACAGCCTTATTGCTGACAAGGAGAAAGTTTTAATGGAAGATGAAACCAGCCACAAGAGTCCCTTAAGCCAAAGCCTAATACAGATCAGGGCCCTGACACTTTTCAATTTTATGAAGACAGAGATGAAAAAGCTGCTGGAGAAAAGTCTGAAACTAGTGGAGACTGGTCCATGAGGTTAAGGTTAAGGAAAGAAGCCATCTCCGCAACGTCAAAATACAGAGTGAAAGCAACAAGTGCTGATGTAGAAGCTGCAATAAGTGATCCAGAAGATCTAAAATAATGAAAGTGGTTACACTAAACAGATTTTCGGTGTAGGCAAAACAGTCTTCTACTAGAAGAAAACACCATAGCTGGAGAGGAAAAGTCAATTCCTGGCTTCAAAGCTTCAAAGGACAGGCTGAGTCTCTTGTTAGGCATCAATGTAGCTGGTGACTATGTTGAAGCTAGTGTTCAATGACCAGTTTGAAATTTTGAGGGCCCTTATGAATTGGGCTTTATCTGCTCTGCTTGTGCTCTATACATGGAACAACAAAATCTAGATGATAGCATATCTGTTCATAACATGGTTTACTGAAACTTCTAAGCCCGCTGTAGAGATCAAATACTGAGAAAAATGTTGTTTTTAAAATATTAGAGCTCACTGATAACGCACCTGGTTACTCAAGGACTCAGATGTACAAGGAGATTAATATTATTAATTATAATATAATAATAATATTAATTATTATTAATCTTGTTTTCATGCCTGCTACCACAACATCTATTCTGTAGCTCATGGATAAAAGTTACTTGGCCTTTCAAGAATCATTTAAATACTTTCATAAGGCTAGAGCTGCCATAGATAGTGATCCCTTTGATGGATGTCAATTGAGAATCTTCTGGAAAGAATTTATTATTCTAGACGCCGTAAGAACATCTGTGATTCACTGGAAGGGATTAAAATATCAACGTTCAAAGGAGTTTGGAAGAAGTTGATTCTAGCCCCACGGATGACTTAGAGGGGCTTGAGACTTCACTGGAGGAAATCACTGCAGATGTGGAAGAAATAACAAGAGAGCTAGAATTCAAAGTAGAACCTGAAGAGTGGAGACAGTTGCTGCAATCTCCTTCTAATACTAATGGATGAGGAGTTGCTTACAGATGAGCAAAGAAAGTAGTTTCTTGAGATATAATCTACTCCTGGTGATGATGCTGTGAAGATTGCTGAAATGATAACAAAGGATTTTGAATAGTACACAAACTTAGTTGATAAATAACAGCAGGGTTTGAGGGGATTGACTCCAATTTCTAAAGAAAATTGACTATGGATAAAATACTATCTAACAGCATCTCATGCTGCAGAGAAATCATTCATTAAAGAGAGAACCAGTCAATATAGCAAACTTCATTGTTGTATGTTAAGAATTTGCCACACCCACCCCAACCTTCAGCAACCACTGCCCATATGAGTCAGCAGCCACGAATACTGAGCATGACTCTCCACCAGCAAAAAGATTAGGACTTGCTGAAAGCTCAGATAGTTAACATTTTTCAGCAATAAGGTAATTAAGGTATGTATATTGTTTTTTTAGATATAATGCTATTGCACATTCAGTAGACAACAGTGTAGTATAAATATAACTTTTGTATGTACTAAGAAATAAATTAATTTGACTTGCTTTATTGTAGTATTTGCTTTATTATAGTGGTCTGGAATCAAAATGGCACTATCTCTGAGGTATGCCAATAAACTGAAAACTACAAAAAACTGAAAAATTTGAAATAAGCAAAAAAGAGACAATACAAAATGATAATAATATTTAAAAAAGAGATACCAAGTTCATGGAATATAAGATTCAATGTTAAGATTTCTATTCTCCCAAAATTGGCCTGTAGAGTTAAGGTTAAGCCACATCCCTGCAAGTTTGTTTGTTTATTTGTTTGTTTGTTTAAATTGAGATTATTTTAAGATTTATATGAAAACTAAAGTAATCAGGAGTAGGGTAACCATGAAAGGATATGTAAATCAATGTAGGAAATTCATATGTGAACAGTTGTTTTTTGGTAAAGAAGATTAACAAAAGAATGTCATTTTGTAAGTAAAAAAGGAAATACATAGGTTTCTGTAATATAAGATATTGAAGGAATTAACCTTTAGTTTGCAAATAGGCAGTATCAGTTTTCAGTCATATTTGAACAACTGTACAATTGCATTGTTTCTTATAATTTTAGTTGTCTGATTTATCATAACCATTTATAATGTATTTATAAAATATGTTTCAACATAGTTTTCTTTTGTCTTAATGGTACTTTTGGTAAAGTGTGACTTTTAATACCACTCTTAAATAGTGCTAATATCTAGATTGAATTTGGAGATGTGAAAAACAAGAATGTTCTCTTCAAATTGCTGCTCATTAACATATATTGATTACTGAAAACAGTTTAAAAAGTGATCAAATAAATATATGTCAAGGTTTTCTAGTATTTCTTTTTAGTGTTGGAAGCCTATTTCCTCACAGTTTTTAGACTCAATTTCTCTTACTTTTGTTCTTTATCTGAAAGCAATGTATAAAGGATGGCTGATTCCCAGATGGATAGGTGAGGGGAAGTGTAATGTTAATAGCTGCTAGCAAAATATTCAATGATCTATTAAAATATAGCCCTAAATAAGAAAAATACATCCCCTATTAAAGTATAATTGCTTCAAAATAATCATCCCAATAATTTCTCTGGAATCAGGTGTTTCTGGTCCCCATTTGTTTGTGTATGTAAGCATATTATCAGAATATATGGGAAGGTTTTGAAACTAAGAAATAATATCAAAGAAGTGAACAGAAAATAAATATTCAGTAACTGCTGGAAAAACAAATATATCTGGGTTAAGTGAAAATGTTGGCTCTGGATTTAAGGAATTATAATAAGTATAAAAGGCATTGAATTTTTCATATTTTCTGAGGAATTAGAAGAAATATAAATAGATTGGTTCATGGCCAAAGAGACAAGAAAAATCATTTGCTGGAAATAGAAATTCAATTACCATTCAAACATCCATCATAAAGAGTAAACTGAGTAAGTTTTTCCCATAGATTGTCTAGAGATGGAATTATCTCATGAGGTAGAACTGAGGCAACATCAATTTAATCAAAATATTCCTTGTCCTCCACCCAACTCCCACCAAAACCTTATTATTTAAGAGAAATTAGGTTAGCCATAAGATCATGCAAATTGTATTGTCAGAGGAATCTAAGACCTCTTCAGTGGCCTGAGATGCAATGAATGACAAAGTCAGTATGTTTGTGCCATTATTATCAACAGCAGATATATTCTCATGAGCCAGAAGTATAGCTTTTAGAGAAAAATAATTTTATGACCATCTTCTCACATGTTTTTAATGCTCATAGAGTGATGCTCAACGCATTTTGCTTTCTATGAGAAAGACTGGAAAAAGATGCATTCCCAAATATATTTGGTACTTGGTAGTCCCCAAGGCCTTTGGGGGAAGTAAACCTTTATTAACCTATAGAACACCAGTTACCTATAAGAGTTAAAACAGCTTGGGATGCCTGGGTGGCTCAGTTGGTTAAGCAGCTGCCTTCGGCTCAGGTCATGATCCCAGCGTCCTGGGATCGAGTCCCGCATCAGGCTCCTTGCTCAGCAGGGAACCTGCTTCTCCCTCTGCCTCTGCCTGCCACTCTGCCTGCCTGTGCTCGTTCGCTCTCTCTCCCTCTCTCTCTCTCTGACAAATAAATAAATAAAATCTTTAAAAAAAAAAAAAAAAGAGTTAAAACAGCTTAAATGCCGTGCCCAAAATATAACGTAAAAAGAGCCAAAGCATTTGACTTTCTCTTGCATCTGTGTAATTTGTTTCTAATTTAGTCTTAAGGGTAGGGATTTTGCTACAACACAGACTACAAAAAGTGATGAGTTTTATTTTTAGCTTTTAAAATTGAAGTATAATGCACATTCAAGAAAATGAATGAATTTTGAAACACTGGGTCACCACACAAACATCCAGCACAACATGACACGGTACTTTGTTTGTTGCAGATTTCAGTAGAACACTTTCAGGATTTTAGCCATTATAGAAGATGTTAACTATTAATGTCAAGTTTATTCTGGCTTTCTTTTTTTAAAGAATTTGGAAGTTTTCTTTTTTTTCCTTTTTTTTTTTGTTCTATCGCCTTGAAGAACTTGTCTTAGGTTGGTGTTTGTTGTTCTTTACGTATTTGCAAGAATTCTCAATACACAAACAAGGAATCATGGAACAGTACAACAGAAACTAATGATGTATGTGACTAACATACATGCTAACATATGTGACTAACATACATACACACATACATACTAACTCTATAGTGACTAACATAACATAATAAAAACTAAAATAAATAAATAATGGAATGATACTCAGCAATTAAAAAAAAATAAAAGCCATAGCAAATCATAAAAAAAAAAAAAGAATTCTTGATTGAAGCCACTGAGCCTCAAGTCTCCTCTGTGGAAAGTTGTTTTTAATTAAAGATTCAATTTTAACAACAGAATATGAACTATTTACATGTAGTATTCTAAGTTTGTGCTCTTGAGTTTTTCCAAGAGTTTGTTCATCAAAATTTTTAAGTTTATTGTCCAAAAAGTCAGGTTATATATTCTGTAATGAGCAACTTATCACTTTTATATAATCATGTCTCCTTTCCTGTTCATGATATAAGTAATTTGTGCCTTTTCTCACTTCCTCACTGGTTTTTCTCAGGGGCTAATCAGTTTTGTTTACTCTTCGCACAAAGAATTATTTCTTTCAATTGAACATGTTATTAAGTTTCTGTCTTCAATCTTTATTTGCTTGCTTCTTTCAATTTAATTTGCAGCTACTTTTACTTTTTTTTTTTTTTAGCTACAGATGGGTTTTTAGCCTTTTCTCTGTGTTAGTGTATGCATCTAAAACCACTCATTTTCCCCTTAGCGCAGCTATAGACACAATCCCATAAATTTGAACCATGTTACCATTGTCCTTAAATTCCAAATACTGACTAATTTTTTCTAATTTCTTGACCTACAAGGTATTTAGAAACACTAGTTTACTTGGTTACTTTCAAATGATATTGATCTTTCCTACTCAGTTTTTGTTACTAATTTTTAGTTTAATTACACTCTGTTCACATAATATGTTCTATCTTTTAGAATTTATTGAAATGGTTATATGGTCTTGTATGTTTGGGTACAGAGTGAGTACGCAGCACCTCAATTTCAAACCCAAAAAACCATGAAAACATTTACAGTAAAATTAGTATGAAGGTATTCTCCCCCAAAAACAAACTAGAAGAGGGACAGGGAGAAACAACAAGTGATCTCGGAACTGTGAATTCTCTTTATCTGTGAGAGAGAACAAAGGAAACAACAGGACACCTGAAGGACCTCAGCCTTTTGGCTACTTGCATTTTCTAACCAACATGGTCACTCCCTTCATCAAGCCAGCAAAGAAATTCCAGAACATACCTAATATCCCCGAAAATGCACAGCTAAGACATGAAGTATTAATCCAACTCCAAAGATCAATTCTTTACTCTCCATCCCTTAAACGTTATATTTCATGGAAGACAGGAAACAAATGATTAAAGAAGGGAATAACCTGTGGAAAGCAAAACCATTTTTCTAAAAAAAAAAAAAAAAAGTAGAAGAAAGATACAAAGAAATATTGTCATAGAGAGGAGGAAGGAAAGAAAACACATGTCCAGTGATTTTTTAGTAGGGCTTTGCAGCTAAATGAGAACCAAGACTACCCTGTGGTTATTTAGTATGTTGGTGCACCTTGAGACCACATTCTCTCTGCTGCAAATAGCCTGTATCACTACTTCAGCATATAAATATTTTAAACAATATCCAAGGGATAACTTGTTTACAGAACTTACATTATAAGTACTTTCTTATTATTTTATCTCTCTAATACTGTCTCTGGTTTTCATGTTTCTCTATAACAGAAAGAGACCAGGAATTCCTCCATAGTAAGTGAAAATAACTCTTCTCTCAGACATAAAAATTGAAACCAAGGTGTTCTATCTATATGGTAGGGTAGAAAATACTGGTTCCCCACTGATAGTTGAATAGCATGGCAAGGGTGGGACAGAGAGGAATATAGAGGTAAGAATAGATTTATTCAGGGTTAGTATATTCAGTAGGATATACTAATGAAGTACACAATGAGAAAGTGATAATAGGAACTAATTCCCAATTGTTTTAATGCATTTTTCCTTTCAAGCTCTATAGGAAGAATATTTACATCATTCTGTAAACGTGAAATTATATGCTGTGGGAAATGAGTGAATGAAACAGTATATTTTATGATCATTTGTAAGGTACTAGATTCCAGTTCCTTCCACTAGCATGCTTTTATCTGAATCCGTGACTTGCTACTACTGCTTTAACTATAGTTCATTGGTATCTGCCAATCATTCTGTTCAAGGGAACATATTAAGTATGCTCTGAAAATAGGCTAAAACACATGGCATTGATGCTACATACAGGGCTCCTTTTTGACTTTGCTGGCTGCCTGGCCCAAACTCCTTCACTCTGAAAGACAGATAGAAAATGACACATCTATTTTCTTTATTATATCAGGTCTTAACCCAACATTAATATCAATTGAATAAAATCAATTTTAAAACTTCCCCCAAATGTCACATTATTCAAATAGACCATGTTGTCACACAATGTACTATCTATTAAAGCAATGAAAGTAAAACACAAATGCCCCGTGTTGACATTTCACTGCACAGCATCTCCACTAATAAGATTCTGGCTCCATTTCTAGTTATAATGCACTTGCGAAACAGTAGGAATCAAGTATATATCAGATGCTATAAACCAGCCCCAAGCTCCATGACAGCCTAAGAGCTTGCAAAGAAAGAAGCCCTGGAAGAAAAGGGCAGACCAGTTGGCTTCTCTTTGTCTCCAAGATAGGCAAGCATTTTTCTTCCTTTTCTCCTTTTTATGTTTGCTGTACGTGTTGAACAATAAAGGTCACTAGAGAGTGCGCACACATATATAATTGTACTTAAAATGCATATACCCTTTTATTTTGTGTTTTACTAAGTACTTGGTCACCTGCTGTCAGTTTTCCATTTTTAATGTAGCTTTCGTCATTGCACTGAATGGTCTAGAGAAATTCTCCACTTATAACCATTATTATTTTCCTTCCAAATTCCCTCTCAGAATCAGTAATATTAACTTTACTATGGCCTACAAAAGGGGTGAGAAAAAGGATCTGTCTTTGCTTTGCCTCACCCCTTTGACCTTCCTTTTCCAATGAATGTGTTTTCTTTTAATTAAGTTTTCTCCTTTGATTAGAAGTAGATATGTTAAAAATATGGTAAAGTATTAGAACCACTTCTCAAAAATCTGTAAGTTTCCTTATCAGCAATCATTTCATTATTGGTTCATCAATTCTTTCATTTAAAATTCTTTCTCTTCCATATTTTCATATTTCCCAGGTACTTCAAATTGGCCATTTTGTTTTATTTTTATTTTATTTTTTTAAAGATTTTATTTATTTATTTGACAGAGAGAGATAACAAATAGGCAGAGAGGCAGGCAGACAGGGGGAAGCAGGCTCTCCGCTGAACAGAGAGCCCGATGCGGGGCTCAATCCCAGGACCCTGAGACCATGACCTGAGCCGAAAGCAGAGGCTTAACCCACTGAGCCACCCAGGTGCCCCTAAAATTGGCCATTTTATATTTTCATTAAACTGCCTTACATGTTCCCTTTTCTCTTTTACAGAAATTTGTTCAAAAGATAGTAAGTTAAATAGCTTCAGAAAGAAGCCAATATTCGAACAACTTACACACTGAAATATGCTGCATTTAAACAGTTTGAGGTTTTTCTGTCTAAAAATCAAGTTAGTCTTCATCAGTATGGGTGTGTGAACTTCCAAAGCTTCATTCTGCACAAGGATTTCATGCATAAAAATATTAGACATTATTATTCACCAATGGGAAGCCAGAGGACTCAGCTTTATGTTCAAATAATGTTATTTTACTTGTCAAATCGAATGAATAGCCAAGTTCTATTTTTCAAAGAAACATATGATAACTTTTCCAAGGAACTCTGGGGAATTTACTTCTTTAACTGACGAATCATTTTTCATTAATTCTGGGGAATGAAGTCCTAAAATGGGGTGAAATTTAAACATGAACTCCCTTCCATTGTCCAAGCTTTTATTAAAACTTAAAAAATGAGGCTTTTTTCAATATTTACATAAAGCACTCTATTATCAAATGTTTCATGTGTCATGAGTTAATGTCTTTTTAATATGAAAGTAGTGAAGTTTTCCTATTGACCTGTACATCATTCTGCTCACTGGTATAATTAGTGGTAATAAAACATTATCTCTCTTAATCAACTCTTTAAAGCTGGCAGGAATCATCAATTCTACATCCTTCCCATTTAGATGAGTAATGTACACTCTTCAGAGATTTTGTCCCATTTAGGTGAAAATATATTCTTTTTAGAGAATGCTCCATTCGCTTTACTAATGGCTAACCAATGACAATAATTACCATACAACACTAAACTCCTTATTACAAGGTAGAAACTGTTTTTTGCCATGTCTCACCTCTAAAGCATTACTAAGCTTTCAATTACCTATGTCATGTGGAAGATACTGATTGGAAGATTGTGATTCTAAGTTATTTTTTATTTTCTTATTTCATAAAGTTATATTAGCAAAATTGGAAAATAAGGCTAGTCAAGAAAAAATAAAACAGTTCTTTCACAAAGAGATAACTAGTACTTACTATTTCTCTTTCACTTATTATTATTCATAGAGTTGTTTTCCTATTACTTTAATAAATTTAGGGATTTTATTTTAAAGATTTCATTTATCTATTTGACAGACACAGGGAGAGTGGGAACACAAGCAGGGGGGAGTGGGAGAGGGAGAAGCAGACTTCCCGCCGAGCAGGGAGCCTGACGTGGGCCTTGAACCCAGGACCCTGGGATCATGACCTGAGCCGAAGGCAGATGCTTAATGACTGAGCCACGCAGGCATCCTAAATTTAGGGATTTTTAAATTTTAAATATGAAGGCACTTGTAGAGTTGATGTAATGTTCTGATGGTCATTCTGGTACATGAATGTTATTATTTAAGAGCTGAAATAAGGGTTTTGGACAAGTTATGAAACATAGTTCCCTTTAATTTGTTATTTCAACTACAATAAGAGCTGAAATTTGAGGTCCTAGGGATTAAACATTTAGCTTTTAATTCCAACAAACAGAAATGTCTTAAAGCAGAGAACATCTAATCTCAAGAGGCTGGTTTTGAATTCTCATGTTAATTAAATCAAGTAATAAAACAGAAATAAAGGTTGATGTTATATAATAGATTTTCTGCCAAGAAAATTTCAGAATGCTATGTGCACATGAAAAGAGAAAGAGGAATACTGGTTTACTACAGTGGCCAAACCCATCCTACCAATTTTCCTATGGCTAGTGTATGGATTTTTGCAATTTCTAGAGCTTAGCAGGGAGTTACAAACATGGCAAGAGGAAGGGAAGCCACGGAGGCTGTGGTGCAGGGTATAGTGGAAGGAAAGGATGGGATCTGTAAGGCAGGGAGCACAGACCAGAGCACAAGCTTCCTCGAAAGGGCAGGGTCTGCGGGACCTTACAAAACAGCAGAGGAAAGAACACGGTTTTGTCATGACAGGATGCTAGCGACAGAGTGTTAAAACAGATCTGTATATTCCTCGGTTGAAAATGAGAGCAGAAACTATAGACGCAATATTCTGAACAGTTAGGGAAACCAAATGGCACAGTTCCCAAGAAGGGGCTTAAAAGTATTTAGGAAACTCTTCTGCATTGATTATTGGAGATTGGAGAGAGCCCCTGAGTAGAGTTTCTGCAGAGGGCTGGCGTGTGTTTAGCACTCTGTCTACGCCCAAGGTAGAGGAATGGCCAAGAACCCATCTTTGAACCCCAATTCCTAGTTCAGCTTTAGCTGGATAATACAAAAAACAAAAAAGCACCACTTGACGTGAACCCCAGTACACAGAACGGACCGACTCACGTATAGTATCTAGAAGAAGAGGAACAAGCAGTTTAGTTGCTCTGTCTGAATCCTAGAAGGGAGTTGCTGTTGCACTAGGTTTGACCTGTTTTCCAGAGTTTGTTGAGTCAAGAATATATGACATACACTGAAGTAAATAAATTAATTAATTAAATTAAATAAAGTCACCAAAGAAAGAAAGAACTGAAAAACAAACAAACAAAAAAGAATATGTAAAAATGACTATCCCCCATTCAAAAGATATGGGTCCCCCTCAAAGAAAATTATATATGTACGTATAAGGGTCCCATTTCTGAAAGAGCCGGCATGAGGCTTACCGTGGAGCCTTCCCAAGGTCACTGAAAGTCAGGGTGACAGAACCTAAGAAACTGGAAGCTACAGGTGCTTTTCTGACCTGGGGAGCTGCTGAGGCAGTGACTTACCAAGCCGGTGAGGAAGGCTTTGTCCAAGCCCCCCAAACCAATAAAATCTGTTGAGATCAAAAGTTCCTCTTTAAAGGGAAAAAACGCGAGCTCTAAGCATTTGCCAGGCCCAGCAATTTTAGAGTAAGTCAGGTAACAACGCTCAGTCCGCTGTGCCTCTGTCTCTCTCTGCTTCAGTCTTGTATCAGGTACTGGGGGTTGGTTGCGGAGAAACTGGTCAAAGCCTAAGGAAAGGTAAAAAGGGGAAGACAGGGTAGAGTGTTCCCAGCACTGACCCGAGTCTGTTTTCCACTTCAAGCCACCGAAGGAGTTTTATTACCCAAGACTGAGTAGGAAATAGTACAGCTGGAGTTTTCAAGTGGGGTAGGGGAGAAGCTTCTTCCACAAAACACATTTTATTTTTTTTTAAGATTTTATTCATTTATTAGACGGAGATCACAAGCAGGCAGAGAGGCAGGCAGAGAGAGAGGAGGAAGCAGGCCCCCCGCTGAGCAGGGAGCCCGATGTGGGGCTCAATCCCAGGACCCTGAGATCATGACCTGAGCTGAAGGCAGAAGCTTAACCCACTGAGCCACCCAGGCGCCCCCACAAGACACATTGTAAACTGGGGAGCTGAGATTTTAAAAATAAGCCTCTTTTATTATATCCCCTGCATTGTAACTGTTCAAAATATTCCATGAAGCTTCTACTTGCCTTTGGAAGCTGCCCAGACATAAGAATGGAAAGGTCAAAACAAAACAAAACAAAACCAAGAAAGAATGTAACAGGAAGGGTGGGGCAAAAACTAAATATGATTAACTCTTTACTCCTAAGAAAATAACTGAAATAGCTGAAATAAATGAGGGAGCTTGAAGTGAAAATTACAAATGGCTCCCACCAACTACAGAAACAAGAATCAGAAAGCAAGTTGAATTCAGACTTAGAAAGAAATATCCAGCCTTCTGTACATCCAAGGTATAGTCTGTAAACACAAGCACAGGGCACATAATGCCAAAATCATCTTTTTTGTTTTTTTTTTTAAAAGATTTTTTTTTTTAAAGATTTTATTTATTTATTTGACAGACAGAGATCACAAGTGGGCAGAGAGGCAGGCAGAGAGAGAGAGGAGGAAACAGGCTCCCTGCTGAACAGAGAGCCCGATGCGGGGCTCGATCCCAGGACCCTGGGATCATGACCTGAGCCGAAGGCAGAGGCTTTAACCCACTGAGCCACTCAGGCGCCCCTAAAGATTTTATTTATTTATTTGACAGAGAGATCACAAGCAGGCAGAGAGAGAGGAGGAAGCAGGCTCCCCGCTGAGCAGAGAGCCCGATGCGGGGCTTGATCCCAGGACTCTGGGATCATGACCTGAGCCAAAGGCAGAGTCCTTAACCCACTGAGCCACCCAGGCACCCCAATGCCAAAATCATCTTTTTTTTTTTTTTTAATAATATTTATTCAGTTAAGAGAGAGAGAGACAGAGAAGGCACAAGCACAGGGAGAGGCAGAGGGAGCAGACTTCCCACTGAGCTGGGAGCCCGATGCGGGACTCAATCCCAGGACCTTGGGATTGTGACCTGAGCCGAAGGCAGATGCTTAACCATCTGAGACAACCAGGCGCCCCTGCCAAAATCATCTTAAACAGGACTGTTAAAGTCTATCCTCTTGCCTGGTATATGAAAATGCAAACCTTACTCTCTCAAGGCTCTTAAATCTTTACCAATGGGCAAAAATAGAATCTCAGTATTAATGACCAGTAAGTCACAGAATTGATTTTATGTGTTTATATTTAGTATGAAGTTTTAGACTTTACCAGTAACTATGAATAAGGTTCAAGATCGAATACAGGATATTAATTCTTTTTACTTCCCAATCCAATGTATTTGGAGATGACAAAAATAAATCCCAGGGGCGCCTGGGTGGCTCAGTGGGTTAAAGCCCCTGCTTTCAGCTCAGGTCATGGTCCCAGGGTCCTGGGATCGAGCCCCGCATTGGGCTCTCTGCTCAGCGGGGAGCCTGCTTCTTCCTCTCCCTCTGACTGCCTCTCTGCCTACGTGTGATCTCTGTCTGCAGAGATCACATTAAAATCTTTTTTAAAAATAAATAAATAAATTCCAGATGTGTCTCACCTTTGTACCAGTTAAAACAAAGAAACAAAAAGATCCTTTAATTTTTTTATATTAACATATCAATCAGAAAACAATTATGTTTACTTTAACAAGTTTAACCACTGGAATGCATCTATGTTGACAAAGCATCCAAAGTCTACCCCCAATAATAATTATGGCAACTATTGTCTTGTGATATTTATAAGCCCACAGAGGAAATGTATCTTGGTCCAAGTTTTAGGATGCATTTTCTGCACAGGTTAGAAAGTGCCTGATAGCTTTGGTTTAACCAACACTGAAATTAGCAGGTTTGGGCACCGTTATGGGATACAGCCCTGTTTTTTAATGGATTTGCATTAGAATCTCCCTACAAATAAGTTAAATTAAATATTCTAACCCTGAAGTCATTATGAAAAGAAGCCCAGGCACTAGATATCAGAAATTAACTTGTGCCCTGTTATTTTTTCCTTTTGAAATCTGTAATTTCTTCGATATTTTCATTCAACAAAGATTTGATGAGCAATTTATAGCATAGCAAGGCAATCATAATAAATCGGTGTCATAAAAACAAACCCTAAACTAAGTACCTTTTATTATACCTTTTAAATGAAACCTTTCATTATACCTGGATAATTCCTATTAAAACGCAAGCTCACTTAGCTCATATACTCCCCAACTAAAATGACTCATCAAGAACATCCTTATAGTAGAAGTTTCCCCTACAAGCGGAAAGGCTAGAAACACATTACTATATCCTGGGTGCACATATTTATCTGGAATCATGTACATAGTAGGAACTTCATAAAACTTTGGATATGTAAGAGGTGATAGGTGAAAATATTCAAAATCTACCAATTTTTCTGGTAGTCCTACATATTCTGAATGTATAAATAGCCAAATAGCTTCAAAAAGTCTAATTATGCAAAACTTAGGCAGCTCCCATCTATTCCTCACAAAAGTGCGGTGTCTTCACAGTATTTAAAGAACATATTTGGGGCACCTTGGTGGTGCACCAGCTACGTGTTGTGAGTCTTGGTTTCAGCTCAGGTCATGATCTCAGGGTCCTATGCTCGAGCCCCACATGGGGCTCCGTGCTCAGTTGGGAATCTACTTGAATATTCTCTCTCCCTCCATCCCTCCTGTTTGTGCTCACTCAACTCTCTCTCAAATCTTTTTTATTTTTTTAATAATGTATTTTAAGATCAAATTTCAACTTAGTCAAAATTTAAAACTATTACCAGTTACTCCCAGGCATATTTTTCACTTCAAATAGTTCCTTGTGGTTTTGTTTTGAATCTTTCCAAGTACTTATCTAAAGTTAAATATCTGGTCCCAACTGAACAAATTTCTTTACTGCAGTGTGTTTTTACTTTGAGGATATCCAGCAACTACTTTCTTTCTAATAGCATTAATAATTATTTTTTTCTAGTTAATTAAAGATTTTTTTCTAATTAATAGAAAAAAAAGATTATGTCAAATTTGATTCTCTATTTTCAAACTGATGAGGGAAAAAATGTAGGGGTATGTCTTTTTTATAGAAAATAGAACATAAATAATTTTATCCCAGGAACTGTCAATTAATAGATTTGTGTTTTTTTAAATTTATCAAGATTTTATTTTTAAGTAATCTCTGCCCTCAACATGGGGCTTGAGTTTACAACCCTGAGATTAAGAACCGTACCTTCTACCGACTGAGTGAGCTGGGTGCCCCTAGGGATTAATTGGGATTAATTTTAATTGACAGGAATCCATAATGAGCTAGTGCATCTCTTCTTTGTCAATGTACAACAAGTGAATTAAAACATGTTATACTGTGGAAATACACAGTATAACAATAGCTTGGAAATGAGTAAAAAAGATGAGAGAAAAACAGTGCTATGAAGTAAACGGTGGAAATGCATTTCACCCAAGGCTCCAGCAAGACCACAGAATCAGTCTCAAATATTGCTAACTCTAGATAACCTCTGACAATATTCTGGATTTAGAAGTATTCGAACCATTGTGGGATTTGGCTATGTAACTTAATCCATTTCATTTGCTTCTTTTCCATATGTTTATTCTGCAGAGAACTTATGAATACTTGAGATAATGTGATGTATATAATAATTCGTTTACTCATATGTACAGACATACACGTTCAATAGGACACACCATCTCCAACTGATGACAAGATACCAGGAGTGGTACCAAAATATGTATGTATGTATGTATGTATGTGTGTGTGTGTGTGTGTGTTATATACATATATATATGTATATATGTGTACGTATATATATATATATAATATATATATATTCCAAATCAACAGGTTCTACAAATAAGCTTTTTCTACAGAGAGAATTATAAGTATGGAAATTATGACATCTTAGAAAAAATTAAATAGGCTTTTGTTTCATCAATGTTGCTTGATTTGCCTAAGAAAATTGATGCGGAATATTAGGTCCTTGTGATTCTCCTCCTGAATGATTTTAAAGTGACCCAGTAAGAGTATGCAAAGGAAATTCTATAGAATTGTCCCCTTCTTTCTGAACGCTGCATACCCATACTTTCTTTTGAGGTTACAAGGCTATGAAAATCCTTGGAACAGAAGTAGAAACAACATAAATGAAGATAATAAATGGATAAGAAAAATAACGACAATACTGAAAGAAACCAAACATGCTGCTTGTTCCAAGTGCCTGGAAGCCAAGGAGACCCAGCTGTGTTACTATTGAAATTTATCCCTATGCTAAAATTCTAAAATCTACTATGAGATCTAGCAGAGAAATCTAGACTAGTAGTGATTACATAAAGAAAACATCTGCCCAAGCAACTGGTTTTATTCCTTAAGAAACCAGAATATCACAGTACTTTAGGTTCATATAATCTTATTAAAAGTTTAAGTTTCTATTTTCTTTTTTAAAGATTTTATTTATTTATTTGTCAGAGAGAGAGAGAGCACAAACAGGCAGAGTGGCATGCAGAGGCAGAGAGAAAGGCAGGCTCCCTGCTGGACAAGGAGCCCAATGCGGGACTCAATCCCAGGACCCTGGGATCATGACCTGAGCCGAAGGCAGCGGCTTAACCATCTGAGCCACCCAGGAGTCCCTAAGTTTCTATTTTTTAATATTGAATGGTATAAGACATATTAAAATAACATTCATTTTATTTTTAAAGCCTACGTGTCTAGATGCATAAGATTTCCATTTGAACCTAAAAGAATTCCGATGTTTTTAGGTTAGATGTCCTTCCATGAAAGTTTAGATTCTAACAACCATGGATTCTAAATGAAGAATCACAACTTTATTGTTTGACATTCAGACAGAAGGTATGCTTAGCTTTTTGTTGCCCCCTTCTAATTAGGTATAGAACTTTGTTTTCTCTACTTTCACAGCTGTTTTGCCAGTATGTTCTTTTCCTCAAGAAGTACGCCAAAGTGTAATATATAAAAATCAGATTTTGTCCCCATTTCGTCTAGCACAAGTTGTTCTATTTTCTAGTCAAATGAGTAAGAGTGAGGAGCTAGTACCAAGATCGCTTTAATGTGCATTTATATAAATTTCGTTTAATGCAGAATATCCGTCATCACCCCAAGTTTCTTTAAAGAAGTTTCCGTTATTTTTTGAGCATGCCTGAGGTATTGACTAGACAACAGGGTCTCATTCAATCGTTGGTGCTACCAACACTTACAAATTCTTCAATTCTGGCTGAAGACTTCTTTCTAGCTATCTGTTAATCTCCCTATTGGAATCTGTACCAGTTATCTTCCTCTGTCCGGATGCACTCTCCATCCTGCTCTCAGTCCCAAGAGGCTGACAGGTGTGGATTACCTTAATTTAACTCATGCTCTTTAGCTTCCAAGATATTCTGCCGATGGGGAATCACAATGAATATCCAAGGAAGGAAAAAGTGTCATCTAGTTTACATACCCCACCCCCGCCCCCAACCCACCCACCGAACCCCTGGTTCACTCCCTGTGATATTGCCCAGGTCTGTCTTAAGGGTAGAATCCATCGGGCTACTACTACTTGCTGTTTCTATGGTATCTTTAAGTAGTTTTCTTTCATCCTGCTAATATCCTTTCAGTTAATCATTTTGTAAGCAAAACCTCTTTGAACCATCCTAATTTTTTTTTCCTGTTGGGAGGCTGAAAAAGTATCTTTATCTTCCTAAACTTAAGCTCATCCATTCGCCCCCAATTATTTGATTTCCATAATTGTTAATATTACCATATTTCTAGGCATGTCATCTTGAGATTTCATAATAAAACCAATACTAATCTTCATTTGCTTAGAGCATAATTAACAAGTTAATTTCATGTACAGCCTTTCACTTACTTTTAATTTACGCATCCTTGCTTCTACTACGCACATGAAGCAATCTGCTTTGCAACATCACGCACACGGTCGTCCAAAATGCTATCTTAGCTCTATGCATTTCGTCTCCAGTAAGCAGGTTCCTTTTTTCTGCCCTACGTTACTATTAATTATTCCCATTCCATCTAGCTCTATTTTTTGTATCCCATTACTTTCACTGCTCACTAAATAGAGCCCTAAATAGATTTCTGTCCTCCCTCCAGTCTACCAGCAGTAGAGTAACTGTCCTTAGAGCTCGCATGTTATATGCAAGGTCTAAACCCTTCAGTGGCTTTTCACGGACATAAAATTTCCATAGTCCCCGATTTTCTAGCCTTGAACAACCTCTTGAGACCGGTCTCCGATATTCTTCTCGTTAATTCCTGAGTTTCAGTCCAAACCAATGAGTACAATTGAACCTGTTTTTCCCTGTTTCTCTGCCTGTGTACATATTCTCTTATAATGGCAAAATTTTCCTTTTAGCAATAAAATATTTCCTATCTTAAAAGGTCCAAGGAAGATACCACTGTAAGTTTCCTCTGCCAGCAGAAAATCGTTTTGATCTTTAAACTTCCAAGTCCTGTCACATTCTTCCATTTTTATCACAATGCACTTCTACATTAGCTTTTACATATATGTTTTATATGATGCCCACTCTCTCTTTTGGATCCTTTAGCTGAAGGAATGGGTCTTGCTCATGTTTACAGTACTTAGGAAGCCACTGAAGCTTGGCTGACAAAGAATTAGTCTCAAAGAGGATAGCATTTGTATTTTTAATGTCAACTCAGTAGTGTATTAATAGTAATGTTTAAAATTTTTGATCACTGGTATTAACTGTACTACCAAAAATTCTACTTTCTAGCTTTTAATAAAATCTTAGGTAGATTGCCTAACTTTACGGTAACCTCTAGCAATGAAAATATGATCCAGAAAAACTTGTTATACAATGGTAATTTTCATCTACGAGATTGTGGAGATATACTTACACACATTTTTATAAGTCTATATATGTAAATATAGGATCATGTGTATTTTTTCTTTATTACATTCTAATACCTAGAATGGACCTATCATTTTACAGTCTCAAACAAATTTTAAGTAAAAAAGCAGGAAAAACAAGACTAAAGGTTTTATGTAGTTTTATATTAGTGTTGCAAATACTTGCACAGATACATAATAAAACTCTCATTACAACCACACAGGGAGCTTCTTTCTTACATGTATTTGCATTTATTACAACGTAATGATTACTCCCATTTAATGAGAAATAGCAGTACCCTATCCAAATGTCAACTTTCCTTGCCTTACGAATAACAATGTCATTTTTGAAAACACAGGCCATCTTATCCCCTTTCTATTCTCCTTCAAAAAATTTACAAGCTTATCAGAGTCCAGCCATATCACTAATGCTTTTCTAGACCTGAATGCTACCTCAAATCAATGGTTGTAATGTTCTAAGTTACTTAAATTCCATCCTCTCTCAGGTAACTTATCTCTTCAGATAAGACATAACATTAAAGGACAGAACCACATTGGGGAGATTATTTTACCTTTTGACTGAATAAACTCAGTTTGAGATCATTATAATAGAGTGTTTGATGTCCTTTTTGCTTCTAACTACACTTACCCTTGCCCTGCCTTACTGAATAACACTATGCTATAGATGGGAAACAGCTTCCTTTGGATCACACGTGATTAAAAATTGAACTAGAATAAATACACCTAATTGGGGTTATAAATGGTCACTTAACACGGTGTAGTTAAGCACAGTTTGCTGAAATCTTATAGAGGATCTTTTTGCAAGTCTGATTTTCTTCTGTCTCTACTGGTCTCAACCATTTAAAATGAAAGAGAGATCGGCTTTCAGGGTCTTACATGTGCCAGGCACTGTGCTAGGATATCCCTCTACAAAAGTGCATTTTATAAATGAGGTCCAGGGAAGCTACATTGTTCCAGCAGGCATGTAGGGAGACATCAGTGGGATGAGATTCTGAAATCTATCATCTTTTCCATGCCCCATCCCAGGAATGACCCAGAAGGACTGAGAGTAAAACAGCCATCACGAAACACAGCATCTACTCCAATACATGCAGAAGCAACTGAATAAATAAGACCAAATAAACTCTGACTTGTAGCATTTGGAGATTCATAGTTTATTCCCACCATGACTAATTTCAGACTACCACCGTCGTAGTCACTGAAAACAGACTTGGGCAAAAGAGTGCATGGTTGGTTTTTGTCCCTGGTAAGAGCCAGCTCCTACACACCATTGGATATTCCAAAGGAAAAGAAAATATGTGGCCATTGAGGAAATCTGAATGCAAATGTTGTCTACCATCTAATCAGTAAGTGTTGAAAGGTAGGTATGAAGCAGACACGGCAAATTCTGCCCAGACACTATCTGGCCACTAAGTCAAACATGGATCTTTTTTACAAAGCAATTACAGACTTCAAAACCGAACCATTTGAGAGTAGAATGCTCCATTCTTATTATAAAATTGTTTGTTCACCAGAAAACTGGATTAACTGTCAGATTTCATCAAGGAGGGAAAGATACTTCATACAAGAAGAGGATTAGATACTGATGGAAGACAGAGCATGTGTTTAGATAGGTTAAAAAAAATAAAGCATTAGAAAATGTTTTCTGGGGGTGGGGCACCTGGGTGGCTCAGTCAGTTAAGCGTCTGCCTTTAGTTCAGACCATGATTCCAGGGTTCTGGGATCCAGCCCTGCATCAGGTTCCCTGCTGGGCAAGGACCCTTTGAGCTACCCCTGTTCATGCTCGCTCTCTGTTAAATAAATAAAATTGTTAAAAAAAAAAAAAAAAAAAAGAACGTTCTTTGGGGTTTTCTTCCAATTTTGGTCTTGTATATAAATTGGCATTCATAGGTGTGCATATTCACAGTGTATTTTCTTCATTAAATAAGTAATTGCTCAACTTCCATGTGATCACATTGCTCTAGATTCCAAAGACTTATCACTAACATAGATTACATTTCCTGTCACAGTAGGCTTACATTCCATTTCGGAGAGAGAAATTAAGTACATAAGAAAATATATTCCATTACAGTTTTAAAAATAAATTTTATAAAGTCCACGCTAATATTTTAAAGGGCACAGATGCTGGAAATCTACTTTATCTAGTACCTCAATATATTTTCTAAGTTATATTACGGAAACTTAGAAGAAAAGTCACTTGATGCATCAAAAATTATTTCGGGAGTGCCTACTATAGGCAAGGTATTGTAGGAAATAAGCAAATTGCTTTTTCCAAGTCAGTTATTGTCCCTTTAAGCAATTTTCAAGTGGAAGAGGAAGATAACATGAATTAAAACATTAGATAATTTCAGTTACTGATGTGTACTATTAAAACATGAAAAAAGGTAGTGTGAGAGTGATTAAGTGAAAACTTGAATCAAAGTGGTCAGTAAAATAGTCCTAATGATGTGGAATGGAAGAGATCTCTGAAAACCTGTCCATCTGCTAACACCAGTAATTCCTCCTCTTTCTGCTTCAAATTTCCAGGGACTTGAAACTCCTTCCTTTTATTACCATGGAAGGATTACGAACAAAACATTAATATCTGAAGAAAAAAGCAAATCGAAGTGCCCTGAGCTAAGAATGAGCATGATGCAGTCTAGAAACAGAAAAAGATTCACGTAGCCTAATAGAAAAGATAACGAATTTCAGTACCAGATAGAGTCAAACTTTTTCAGAAATTCACTAAAAACAGCTTTATAGGCATTCGTAAATAATTTTGCAGTTTTTATCATTCTAAGATGGAGTCATAGAAGGGGCACCTGGGTGGCTCTGTCGGTTTAGTGTCCAACTCGACTGTGGCTTAGGTCATGATCTCAGTGTCCTGGGATCGAGCCCCGGGCCCAGCAGGGAGTCTCCATGAGATTCTCTCCCTCTCCTTCCGCCCCCACCCTCAATAGGTAAATCTTCAAAATGGAGTCATAGGACAGAGGGGACACCATCTGCTGTATATTTGGGGGTTTTTGTTTTGTTTGTTTGGTTTTTTTCAAGATCTTCTTGAGAACTAGTGCAGCCCTTGTGACATGTTGGAGACATGGACTAGGTGTAGAAAAAAACAAGGTAAGTAGAAAGATGATGAGCATGCTTTAGAGAGAAAAAGGACACGTTCTGGCTCAACCAACGTGTCATGGTGTCAGACTTCTCTGACGACTTGATGGCAGCTCACTTCTCCACCAGGTACACCCTCCCATAGGCTTACCTTATTTTCCTCAGAGTGTTACCTGAGATTTTCTGTTTACTTGCTTGGTGTCTGTCTACTTTCACTAGAACACAAGGACTAGGAGTTCTAGGAACATAGCTTATTCACAGTTATGTCTACAATACACAAAACACTGTCTGAAACATAGTAGGTACACATTAAGAAAGGAGAGAAAATTCATGAGTAAAACTTCTAGCCAATGGTTCTCATTCTGCACCTTGGGACACATAGGATAATTTTATCTCAATTCTACTCGTAAAATAAATGAATGCAGGTATGCTAGCTATGCCTCTTGATTTTCTCTTCTCCAGGCTATTTCCAGTTCCTTAAAATATTCCTCTTACATGTAACTTTTTATATTCTTAAATATCATAGGTTATTTTAAAACTTTGATTTCTAGAATTCAATTATGTAGACTTCTATGCGCATATATATATATACACACACACACACACACACACATATATATATAAAGGTGTATATGTTAGATATGGTTAAATTATTAATAGCTTCTGGCTTTGCTTATGTTCCTTTTCCCTACTGTTCTTTATCAGGTTTAATTACCTGATTTTAGTATTGCCCATCTTATACCATGATTTTAAAGGTTCAACATAGTTATAACAGACCATAAATACAAGACAAGCGATTTTCAGTCCTTTGGACTTGGTTGAACTAAGTTCTCCCATGCAAAGGACATAATCTAGTTATCTATAATAAGAATAGAACTTAGTGGTAGAGACTACTAGTTACCACCCATGACATTTTATTCCTTGACAATAGAAGGAAGTTCATTTCATCTGAGTCTATACCGCGTAGCTACCCATACAGCCAGGTTTGGTTATGTGACTGTTCAGGTACATTAGATAGGAATAGAAGTGGTGTGTGGGAGCTCCAAGTCTGCTTAAGGAAAACATTCTGTGTTAGGAGTGACCATTTTCACTTACCTTCCATCACCTTCCATCTTACTACTTGGAATGGGGAAGTGAAGGCATCTTGGAACCCGCAAATTTAGCCATACGCTAAGAAAGATAGAGGGACACCTGGATGGCTCAGTCAATGAAGTGTCTGCTTTCCACTCAGGTCATGATCTCAGGGTCCTGGGATGGAGCGCCACGTCAGGCTTCCTGCATAGGAGGAGATCCGCATCTCCCTCCGCCTGATGCTCTCCCTGCTTGCACTCTCTCTCTCTTTTTCTCTCTCAAAAAAGATAGAAAAGAAATATTGAAGCCACTGAGGTCTTTAATGACCATGAGTTTACCTTTTATTTCTTTGATGTGAGAGAGAAAAAAATGGTCTTATTTAATCTGCTGTAATCTACAGGTTCATGTGCTATATGCACATGAACCTAATCCTAATTGACAGAGGATTCAGTTTATTTCTAAATTTCTGATTTACCTAGTTATTCCTGGAGACTTATGAATATGATACTATTTTACCTGGAAAAAAAAAAAACCCTAAAGTAGGAAAATGTCACTAGGAGGAGCCTCAAAAACCAATTCAACTGCTTTAAAAATTGATGATGAGAGACAAATCACATATACTCAACTCCAGCTCTGGCTTGGTGGCCTTTTTCTAGTTATTATTTTTTTTTTCTTTTGTGATTTCTTAAACACTTCAAGTATGGGTTGGAATTACTGGTATTTGCTTATTGGAAAACTAGATACAATTATTGGTGTATCTTTATAAATGAAGAATTAAAGTTCCTAACCATGTTTATATTTTTCCCAGCTTTCCTAACTGCTATCTAGGGTAATGGTCACTGACATGATTAAGAGGATGTATTTTAAAATTATAACTAAATTGGTCATTGAGAAATTGAATATATTCCATGTTAAAAGATAAAAGGAAACATTTGATTCGTTTGTGTTAAATATCCATGAACTCAATTTACCTTAGTCCATCATCTTCCTAATTTCATTTGAATTTACAGGTATTACAGATATACTGAATTCATTAGATTATGTTAAGTATCACTAATATCCATAGTACATCCATATGTATGTTTTAAACATTCCCTACGTTAAAAGTGGCTGCTATACCGAAATCCAGGAGTATAAGCACAGTATCCCAAGTACTTATTGTACACTCTGCTGTGACATTGTATATTATAGAAGTTTCCCTTCATCAGGAGAGAGGAACATAGAGAACACCCATAGCCTACTGAGAGGGCTAGGATAGAGACAGCTACGACGACATAGAAAAAGGAGACGAGTCTGTCTTGACTTTGGGGAAAGAGGAAGTAATATTTTAGCTATGTGCCAAAGGGTAAGGAAAAATCAGCAGGTAGAAAAAGTAAAGGGGAATTCAACTAGAAGGAAATCCCCTAAACACAAGCCTGAGAGCAAATAAACCCCACCTCTCTCCTGTTGTTATTTTTCCCAATAGCAAGCCTCACCTAACACCCTGATACTTCCATCCCAATAATCTAACTTTAAAAATTCCATTTTGAACAGCTGGTTCAATTCACCATCTCCTGTATATCAAGCTATTGACTTCAGTATTGCCAGTTCGTCAATACCACCTTTAACTGTCTTCCCAGATTCGCTGACCATTTGCTAGGTTTTCCTGGGGCTTTCTGATGAATTGTAATTTAACTGATGCAGGGTGACATTATCACAGTATTTAAGCAGAAAACACATGAATTATGAAGGAAGTAAGGTACTAAGAAGGATCCTAAATATAGTTTATATACTTTAAAAAATTACCATATTTATGGATTTAAAGTATTTTAACTTGGGTTTCTAACCCAAAATCCTTTTTCTGGAACAGATTTATTTTCATAGATGCCATAAAAACATTCTCCCCACCACCATCCCCCCACCAAACAATGAAAATGACCTGCCATATGCCATCATAAAGCTGGTCAGGCTTTATTTTTTTTTATTAGTTTACATTGCATCCTGACTTAGCAGGATCTGGAGAAGTCTGAAAATCCAATTTTATCCATCAGCCAAATCTCATTTTAACATGCATTATTTTACATCTTTCATCTACCATTATTTTCTGACAATGCTAAGTTGTACTCTTTTTTATTTGTCAAAAGTGATAATCTTGAAGGAGAGAAAACAACAGCAGTGAAGGTCACCCAAGCTATTTTGGAGGAGCTGTTCCACAGCATTAGCCTACAACCTGCAAGCATTCTCCTCTGCCAGTATCTTTAAATATTCAGCCCCTTCATGGACATAAGGAAGGGTGAGGTGGATATATGAGTTCCGCTCAAGACACATGGTATAAGGACCATTGTTCTCCTGAGGATCTTTATACCCATTCAGTGACAGCTGTCAGCTGTGAGCACAATTGTAAGTTTCATTAATGGGAGTTCCTTTCAAACTAATCTTCATTTATTTGAAGGCGAATATTAAAATGGGCATATGGTAGTTGCCCATCTTGTGAATAAGACTCTGTCTAAAATCATTCCCATAAACACAAGCATGCAGACCTATACATGAAGCCATGTATCTGCTGTATGACACACATGCACTTTAAATGGTCATCTTTAGGGGCACCTGGGTGGCTCAGTGGGTTAAGCCTCTGCCTTCAGCTCAGGTCATGATCTCAGGGTCCTGAGATCAAGCCCTGCATCGGGCTCTCTGCTCAGCAGGGAGCCTGCTTTCCTCTTTCTCTCTGCCTGCCTCTCTGCCTACTTGTGATCCCTCTCTGTCAAATAAATAAATAAAATCTTTAAAATTAAATAAATAAAAATAAAAATAAATGGTTATCTTTAGCTCTCAATTTTGTTGGCTGACCTGTATCAGTGAATTCCTATATTCCTTTATGAGGCTACCCTACAATTTATGATCAAATGACCATTTGTCAAAGAAAAATATAGGATCTAGTCATATGAATGTAGAAGTAGTTGTTATCCATTGACCTTTAGTATTATGTATTTGTTATTGATTTCTTGTTTAAACTATGCAATTATATGAAATACGATTTTGTTAACTAAACTGTATTTATCACGTTTGACAGATACCAGAAGGGTTATTGTATTACAACCTCAGGGAGATAAATGGATAACATTCCCACTAGGCAAGTTTCCAGTATGCATGCATTTAACTTCTATAGTTCTTAGACAATATTTTGTTCAAGTCGAATAAGATGTTGCCGGAACAGAACTAATTAAAATAACCAGCAGATTCCTGAATGACTTGCTTTGTTCTGCACTCCGTACATTCCATTGTTTCTTCATTCTGCCATTACCTGAAATGCCTTAGAATTTTAGTATATGTGCTGCCGAAGTGAGCACAACCTGAAATACCTTAGAAACACTGCCTTTGTCCCATCACTACCCGCTCCAAAAAATTTTAATTATCTCCTATGTATTCGGACAGGTTCCCTCTGGCCACCCCTTAATAGGAATAGGAAAAGGAATGTAACAACAGGAAAACAGCAGGATAAACATACATAAAGGGATCCTTAGCCTGAACTCTCTTTGTATGGACCAAACACAAGAACCACCACACAGAAGAAATTTAAGGAGTAAGTCATTGAATTGTGGCTTAAGAGATGCTGCATGAAGGCAACATTCAGTTACTCATACCCCTTTGTATTGGCATCTGTAACATCAGTTTAAAGTAAGCATCATTTATCAGGTTTTACCATCTGATAAAAAATTAAAAACTTTAACAACTCTGGCTTAGTTCTCCAATGAGGGGTAAAGTTTGATCAGGCAGTCTTCCATTGGAATGACAATGTCTTGAGCAGCAGGAAAGCCTGAGTTTTCCTGACAGAATTCCTATCTCAGCATCCTGTGTTCAGCCACTGCTTTGTGTCCTTTGCCAACTGGAGTCCTCGCCTTCTCTCCTAGCCTCCTGGCGAATTCTGAAATAACTTTGTATTGAGTTTCATTGAACTCTTTACATAGATTTATTTAATCCTACCACAACCCTAGGTAGGAGGTAGTATCACCATTTTACAGATGAGAAAACTGACTGGGGAGGTGAAGGAATTGACTCAAGGTCAGGCTCTTACAAAACGTGGTGAAAACAGGTCGGGAAAGCAGCCTGTGAGACTCCAGAGTCCCAAGGTTTAACTCTTCTAACTTTTAGAACTAGGTTCTTACTGCCAGACTTTTCTTTCTCCAGATTTTTATTTAAATTCCAGTTAGTTAACATATAGCACAGTATTGGCTTCAGGAGTAGAGTTTAGTGATTCATCACTGACATATAATAACCAATGCTCATCACAAGGACCTTCCTTAACACTCATCACCTATGTAACCCACCCATCTCCCCTCTAGTAACCCTCAGTGTTTTCTCTATAATTCAGAGTCTGTTTTCCTCCCCACCATGTTCGTTTGTTTTGTTTCTTAAATTCCACCCATGAGTGAAATCATACAGTAGATCTCTGACTTATTTTGCTTAGCATCATACTCTCTAGGTTCATCCATGTCATTGCAAGTGGCAAGAGCTCATTCTTCTTTTTCATGGTTGAGTAATATTCCACAACAGATTCATACTGTGTTTCTTTATCCATTGCTGTCTGACATTGTCAGCTTTCACACATTGTCTGCTGTCAGATTGTCAAAATAATGAACTTAACTTGCTGGCATACTATCCTGCTTTCCCCAAATTCTCTCAGCCTGCCCTCCCAAATCTCCTAGTCTATGGGCCTAAAAAATCCAATGTTTATTTTCCCACTGCCATTCCCCTATTTCATGTCCCACAGACCTATCAAGGCATCCTACAGTATTTACACATAGGTTCCTTCTCTGCTCTTAACACCCATCTCCTCCTTCATGATCATGCCATAGGGACTTGCTTAGGTTGTCCAGAAGACAGGACTTCTGGTAGTTTGTCTATTATCTGAGTCCCAAACGTCCTCATGACCTCTTCTCTTAAAGAGTTATTTAACATGTTTATGTGTCCCACTGTCCATTTGGATTATAAATGTGTTATTACTACATATCTTACAGTACCTATAAGCATTCTTCTAGTACCTATCAAAGGTTAATGCATATACCAAACAATGTCGGTGAAAAAAATGCACATGCATAATATATGGATAATGCTGCTTTCCAATTATTATTTGGTGAGAAACCAGAGCATTTATAAACAGTAATTTTTCAAACGTGTGAAAGAGCTTCTATTCTATTACATTGTAATTACATATGAAAGGGTAAAACAAATGACTTTGTCAGTAAGAATAGTATATTCCACAAATAGTCATTCACTCCAGCTTATATGATGTACATGCTTACATCATCTTATGTATTTATAATTGCCTCCTATGTATTATGTATATTACAGTATACCTATAAGGGGTGGCAAGTGTTTCATAGACTATGTTATACTAATTACTATTAAACTATTTCTATTTCCTATGAAATAGTCAATACTTGCTTAAAATATGTAAAAGAAACAACAGCAATATGAATAGCATTAAAGAATTATGTATTAGTGTCATCAAATGTAGTACGTGGTGATTATGTATGATTCACAGTTCAACTGTTAAATATACCAGTATCTAAGACTAAAATGTGACTTAAACTATCTAAATCTTAATTTACTTATTATATCCAAATTATGCCTTCTTTATATGGGTTTTCACGAGGAACAAATAACATTTTACACACACACACACACACACACACACATACACTCCCGCAAATGGTTTGCAAGCTGCAAATTTCAACATGTTAATAATTAACAACTCTGAAAAAGAGTGGTCTTCATTTTCAGAAGTATTGGGTTTTACCACACAGTCAAATTAAGTCACAGTACAAGACATAGTTGATACATTGTAATCATTTAGTTTTGCAGGATACCTGCAAGAGCGTAAGCACACTACTGGTCTTTAATAATCCCACACAGGGCAGATACCATCCTTGTGGGAGAATCATGATCCAGCATGACAATTCCTATCACATCAGCATCACTGAGTACATACCACAGACATTTAGAGATTGTTATCCAAGTGGTTAACAAAAAATTATGAACTCATTTAAGAATCATTGTGGAAAACCACTTATAAAAAGTTGAAAAACATAATACTATGTCTACAACATAATAAACTCTAACAGAAAAGTTGATATACTTAAAAGAAAAACATGTTTGCATACCCAGAGAACAGAAACAAGAGTCTACCTTGGTTCTAGGTTTATCTCTGGATTTTTAGTCAAATAGTTATTTTTAAAAGAAGAGCTAATCCTCCAACTCTAGCATAAGTTATAGTTGGTTTTCCAGACAGTATTAAAAACAAAACTGCGAGGCATTGCCCCACCTCCCTCCAAGTCTCCAAGGTGGCAATTACGCTGGCAGGAAGGTTGGTCAACACTGGTGATGTGGCTTATAAACAAAAATGCAGCAATCTACCTTTATACCTGACTTTCCAACAAGGAGCAGACAAGAACAAGCAACTGAGGTTCTCCCCCTCACCACCACATATTGAGACGATTTCTCACTGACATAAGCAGACACATTATCCTAATGAATGAATTCAGTAAATTTATCTTTGTTATTGATGATGCTATAGATCACAGTACTTCTGAGCTCTCTAACCAGCAAGGCATTGGAAATATAAATCAGATACAAAGGCCTCAAGTTTAAATAATACTTTTTAAACCTAACATTTCCTAGTATTTAGGATATGTGAAGTAACACACAGTACAAAATAGTCATTGCATGTCAGAAGTAAAAGTTATTTTCATTATTAATGATTACCTTTATACCCATCTTAGTATTGCAGAATCAGTGAGGTGATCATGGATGATTCAGTTATACTAATTTACTATACTTCATTATAAATGAGACCCACATTTGTTCTAAATAAAAAAAAATAAATTGTATAATAGAAGGCCTATTATTTTTATAAGGATGTTTGAACCAAGTGCCCAGTTAAAACATTCACCAAAAATATATTCAAACCCAAACAAGAAAGGAATATACTCCACCCAAATGTTAAATAGTAATAAAAGTGAGAAAGAGATCCAGACTCCACACCTCCAAATCAAATTTGGCTTTGTGGATTTGATATGTGGTATTAACAAATTATTTTTATAGCAAATGAGTAATAGTCAAATACGTTTTTGGCTATACGTATCCCCCATTAAGATACTAGATACGGATCTACCAAACTCTACAGTTACTGAAGCATGCATGTCACAATACATCATTTACATCATTTGGCTAAAAATATTCATGGGCTGAAGCAAGCACATATCTCCACCTTATGAATAAACAGATTCAGACCTGTTTATTCATTCCTTCATTCATTCCATGGTCACTATTACTTAGTATATACCATAGACGGGGTCACACCTGGGCATTTAGAATTTATTAGTGAATGGAACAAATTAAGTTTCTACTCTTAGCTTGTTCTTGATGGAGTTTGGGAGTAGAGAGACAAATAAGAAAATATGTCAAGTGGGGATAAACACTACAAATAAAAAGAAACCTGGATAAAAAAGTAATTCACAAGGGGTGGTCATGGGCAACCTCATTTGACAGAGACCTCAGTGAAAAGAAGGTGAACCATGCTTTAATCTGGAGAGATTACATTCTGGGAAGAGGACAGTAACTTCAAAGACAGTCAGGTGTTAGTAGCTCAGCTCTTTAAGGTTGATTCTTTTTTTTTTTTTTTTTTTTTTAAGAAAGATGAATGCCCAAGAAGCACACAGGAGAGAAGCTGAGCAAACTTAACCAGAATGAGAACGTGCAATATATGTTGCTTTTACAATGTTATACAATGACATTCCAGCTTTATAGGAAAATATTTTAGATGTCTGATGTGAGTGCTTTACGAATGCAAAACATGAAAACCAGCTAAAACTTGAATTCTATCTTCCCTATTTTGGTAAAACTCTAAGGAAGGTGAGACGCCAACAAATAAGAAAAAGGTCTTGGAACTGGACCAAACCATTAAATGCTTAACTCTTTGAGAACTTGTTGCAATCTTAAAAAGTGCACCAAGTTCCCAGAATGTAGAATATGGACTCTAGTCTATTTTATCTAAATATCAAATAGCTTGTCTGCATCAACTGATAATTGAGTAACACTTACTACATTTCATTGAGCTGTTTCTCCAAATATTTACTAAAGCAGGCCATATGTCACAATATCAAACTGCAATTTAGCAAAATTCTGGAAATCATTTCAGTCTTACCTTCTAATGGACTGATTAAAAAGGAAAACTGTATTGAGGTACTAAAAAGAAAGAATGCATCATGCATACATTGGATGGGTATCTGCACAAATTGTTCCCTTTGCCAACTTTTTGGTCAATAGTGAGTGACAGTGAGTTTAAAGTTATGCTGGATCCTAAAATTCCAATAAAGAACTTTAATGGTCAGCCCTTATGAATGTTAACTCCTACCAAGAATTCCCATCTGCCCAACATTGCCAGATCCATGGCTTTTCTTAGCTGTCCCAACATTTCTCACCTCCCTTTGCTGGATTCTTCTCATTGATCTACCCCAGACTCTAGGGACTAGAGCTAGGAGCTCTAAGCTAAGAGCTGGGTGCCATCTCTTTGTCCTCTTTTCCTAAGCACACAGATTTCCTCTCAAGGTTTTGAAACCATCTACAGATTATCCAGTTTATACCTGCAGTCCTGACTTCCATTATCCCCACTCTTGAATCTTTCTATTCTATCAGGATGACTAAACTTCGTCAAAAGTAGTGTAATGGAGGCAGGGGGGAGATCACAGACCTATCTGTTCATCTACCAAGCTTCTCCACACCTCAACGAACCCAACTACCATCCATAATACTAAGACTAAAACTGTGGAGTCAACATTGATCCCTCTTGCCCTCCTAGCTGTATCTATCTTATTAAATCTATGGTAGCCACC
Organism: Martes martes; assembly: GCF_963455335.1. Classification (NCBI taxonomy): domain Eukaryota; kingdom Metazoa; phylum Chordata; class Mammalia; order Carnivora; family Mustelidae; genus Martes; species Martes martes. The sequence continues at coordinate 17,474,170 of NC_137890.1, forward strand.
TCTAAGGTAGATGTTAGATCCACTCATTTTTACCCATTTCCATGAGAACAACCTAGCCCAAGTGAAATCATCTCTTTCCTAGACTATTTCAATAAGTGATCTGTTTTTACTTTGGCTTCTCTTCAATCCACAAATTGGAAGTAAAAGATTTTCTACAGATGACTTATATGTCAGTGCAAAGATTTAACTCTCAAAGGTGAATTAAAAAAAAAAGTGAATTCACAGCTATAGGTTAGTGAAGTGGATCATCTTTATCTTTAATATAAGGCAAAGATAAGGCAAGTGTTAAGTTTGATGTAACTGTAAAAAACATTTTAAGGAAAAACTACACTGAAAATAAGACTCTAAATACACTAATTAAGTTAAACATTTGATCAAATTTGAGGTAAACACTGAATAAAAATAGAAATTAAGTTAAACACATAGAATCCTAAAGACTTTAGAGATCTTATACAGTTTTGAATATAAAAACATGGAGTTAGGTTATCAAGCAAAGACAATTTTAATAAACGCTCAGTGTTTGGGTCACTCTCTCTGTAATCTTTGTGCATGCTGCATGGCTTGTCTCATAGGTATGAGCGTAAGTACAAAGAATTTTCTGAATAGTTTGCTATGCCCCTTAAAGAGATCAATAATAGTTTAAGAAAGACTAGATATAGATTTTGGATGACTTTTTCTCTAATGTGAAAATACTCCTTGAAGTTTACTTCTAACCTGAGATCATTTTTTAGAGAGTGCTTCAGGAGAAAAAAAAAAAAAAATAAGGAAAAGATGTTTATAGGTATTAGGAAAGGAGTATTAAAGAGTTAGAACAGGGGGCTCCTGGGTGGTTCAGTGGGTTAAGCCTCTGCCTTCAGCTCAGGTCATGATCTCAAGGTCCTGGGATCAAGCCTCACATCAGGCTCTCTGCTCAGCGGGGAGTCTGCTTCCCCCTCTCTCTGCCTGCCTCTCTGCCTCCTTGTGATCTCTGTGTCAAATAAATAAATAAATAAATCTTAAAAAGAAAAAGAAAGAAAGAAAGAAAAAAGGACAGAATAGGACAGAAACACATAAGTCCATGAAATTGAGAAAAAAATTCTGAGCATGTTCATTCAAAAAGGGATACATATTAGAGATTGTCTATAAGGTAAGGTTGTTAAGGCTAATGCTAGCACTATTTTCAAACAATGTTTCAAAGAGCTGAGGTATTCTATCTTTTACCCCTGATACATTTCAACCATTTATTCTCCCATTCCCAGAACTACCATTGTCATGGACTACTAAACTCTGAAATCTGAGACTAATTGTCTAATTTCTAATGAAGAAATCCTATTCTCCTAAGCTTTTCACACCAAGAACATTGTATCTCAATTTTGTTGAAACCTCCATTTCCCTCTTTTACACTTGCTTATAGTTTCTTTCCCTAATCACTTTTTACAGAAAACCTATGCTTCAGCAACTTACCTCTTATCAGGCACAAATGTCTTGTCTCCAAAACTTGTGTTCATCTCCTTTCATTGGTTCTTCTACCAATCATTCTGGAGTGGAATCAAATTTGGCAGAAGAACTCTTAAAGATGATTACTCATACAAAATACTTCTTATACTTGAGGTTACGCTTGAATGATAGGGAGTGAATATTTCTCCAAAGAGTAACGTAATCCACTTGGCTCTTGGCAAAGATCTAATAACTCTAAGTATTTAAGAATATATTTAATTTAAATAAGTTCAGAAAACAATTAGCTTCTCCCTCAAGCTATAGGTGTTCCATCTTACCCCCATGCCTGATTAGCATTCATCAACACTAGCTCTTTGAAGCCTTTTAAATTTATAGAGTCCACATTTTATGGTTTTAAGGACTCTGAAAGACTCTTCCAGGATTACCTTGGTTACAAACCACAGGAGTCACATCTACTAGCTAATGTAAAAAGATAACTTGTTGACTCAGGCAGCTGAGAAGTCCAGGAGTAGCTGGGGTTCCGGTTTGGCTGAGCCCAGATGCTCAGATGCTATCATCAGGAGTCTTCTTACATTAGAATACAGCTATTTTCTTGGATCACCTTATTCCAGGCAGGTTCATCCATACAAGGGCAACACAGTTAACAACAGCTCCAGGCTTACAAACCGTAAGCCTAGCAAAATGGACAGATAAAGAGCTCCTCTTTCCTTTAGTCTACCCATAATCCCAAGATATTTGTCTGACTTGGGTCATTAACCTGCCCGTAAAACAATCACTTCAGTTAGCCCTCTAGCTAGATGTTTGAATGTGTCTTGTTCCTGTCCTATGAGCCTGGATTAAGAGGATTCACATCTGTAAGACAGGAGTGGAGAGAGAGAAAGAGAAGGTGGTTCCTAAACCAAAATTGAAGACTGTTGTCCGATAAAAGGAGAAAATTTTCTGGACAGTGGCAAAACATTAGGTGCCTAATATATCCTGTGTTATGGACTGAACCATGTTCCTCCAAATTATACTTCCAAAAGGAGTATATTTGGCAACACTGCCTTTAAAGAGATACTAGAGTTAAGTGAGGTCATAGGTCTTTATGACTGGTGTTTTTACAGGAAGAGACACACCAGGGAAGTGTGTGCACAGAGAAAAGGCCACGTGAGAAAACCATGAGAAAGCTGTAATCTTCAAGCCAGAGAAGCCCTAGAAGTATCCACCTTCGTTGGGGGTGGATACCTTGATCTTGGACTTCTAGCCTTCCCAACTGTGAGAAAATCAATTTGTTTTTTAAGCCGCCCACTATAGGGTATTTTCTTACAGTGGCCCTAGAATACAAATATGCTATGCTAAGTAGAACTGATGAATATTGGTGTTCGGAAAATGGGGTGAAAAAAAATCAGGACATATCAGAATACGGTAAGATAATTTCAGGAATTCAAGCTCCTTTTAATTCTGTTGAAGAGGAATGAATTGTGAATTGTATTCCCAAGTCAATATTGCCCTTAAAGTTTGGCTACTGGCTTCTGGGTCAATGTACATGAAACCAGGGACAATTACACATACACAAAAGAATGTATTTGTATGGTAACTGCGAATATTTTTTAAAGGAAAAAAGAAAGGGGGGCACTATTTGGTGATGACCAAAGATCTTTTATTTCCAAAGCTGAGATAAAAAGTTCAGATTCTTCAAACTTTTCTTACAGTTCTTTTTAAATCTTGTCTTATAAATTTGCTATCAACTCCTTACCATCTACTCTATCACTATCACAGTATTACCAGACATTTTCGTAGGCAGATTTTCACTGAGTTAGAGCCACTATGTCAAGCAAGCGCCATGTCATTGTTTTGACAATGATTTTTAATATAGAAGAGTTAAAATAATTTGTTAACACAAATTTAAAAAAATATTGGGATGTACCAAAAAACAAACAAACAATAATTAAGATATTTATCTTACATTAAGTATTATATTATGGAAATGCTAACTTCAGAAGATCCAATAAGATAAAGTTTAAAAAGATATCAAATGCATATTGAAATAATCAACATTAAAATGTATGAAAGCAAATCTTTGCTGGGTAGAAATCCAGACTGGGCTGGACCGTCACTGAAATATAATGAAACTTAAATTATAATTATCTATACTATAATTAAGGTAAGATAGAGATTATATCTAATATTTCTCCAGATATTTGACCCATAATTGTTCCTTCTGCTTGATTTTATATATATACATAAGTATATACATTTTAAGATTTTATTTATTTGAGAGAGAGAAAGAGAGCACAAGCAGGGGGAGGGGCAAAGGGAGAAGTGGTCTCCCTGCTGAGCAGGGAGCCCAACTTGCGGCTCTGTCACGGGACCCTGGGATCATGACCTGGACATAAAGCAGACCCTTAACTGACTGAGCCACCTAGGAAGCCCTGATTATATTTTTTTTAAATAATGAATGTAAGTTTTATAATAGCATATTTTGAAATTAATCTCAAGAACCAATTCTTATTTCTTCGCAAATAGGTTTACATAATAACAGCTGTGTGGTTGTGCATGGTGTGTTTTGACACCAGAAGACCTTCAATGCTATGGACTATTTGTTATATAGGACTAGATTTTAAGAATGATGTGGATATTCACTGAACTATCTTATGTCAAGAAGTTTGTTTCACTATGAAGATGGAATGAAATTACGGACCTAAATAAATGGAAAGACATTCACATTCATGAATCCAAACACAATACTGTTAAGATGGCAATACTCCCCTATTGATCTATAGATTCGACAAATTCCCATCCAAGAGTCAGCTAGTTTTGTTGTTGTTGTTGTTTTTTGCAAAAATTGAGAAGGTAATCCTAAAAGAAAAAATACAGATATTCAAAGGACGAAGAAAAGCCAAAATAATCTGCAAGAAAAGATAAAAGTTGGAGGACCCATACTTCTCATTTTCTTTTTTTATTTTTTATTTTTATTTTTATTTATTTATTTATTTGACGAGAGACACAGCAAGAGAGGGAACACAAGCAGGGAGAGTGGAAGAGGGAGAAACAGGTTTCCCACTGAGCAGGGAGCCCGATGCGGGACTAGATCCCAGGACCCCAGGATCATGACCTGAGCCAAAGACAGACACTGAACGACTGAGCCACCCAGGCACCCCGATACTTCTCATTTTCAAGATTTACTAAAGCTACAGTAATCAAGACAATGTGGTACTGGACATAAAAGGTTAACAGAATAAAATGGAGTCTATACCTAAAATCTCATATTTATGATCATTTGCTAGCAATTCAAGAATTTGCTAGCAATTCAAGGATCTTCTCAACAAATGGTGCTGTGACAACTGAAAATCCATATGCAAAATGTTAAAACTGGATTCCTACCTCATGCCCTACACAAGAATTACAACACTTGAATATAAATCTCAATTGTTTCTTTAGTAGGACATCGCAAATCCAAGCAACAGAAGCAAAGATGGATAAAGGAGACCTCAAAATTAGAAACCTATGTTTCAAAGAACACCATTAAGAAAATGAGAAAACCTATACAATGGGAGAAAACTTGCTAATCCTCTGATGAGACTTATACTTAGAAAATATGAGAACTCTTACAACTCATTAGGAAGCAGATGGTTGAACTTAAAATGGGCAAAGAACCTGAGGAGACCTTTCTTTAAAGATATACAAAGGCCAGTAAGTGAAAAGATGTTCAACAACTTTAGCTTCAGGATAATGCAAATCAAAACCACCATGAGTTACTCCTTCACACTCACAAAAGTAGCTACAGTTAAAAAGACAGAATAGATCACATTCAGTTAGAGGCCAATCATGAAGACCACATACATGATTCCATTTATAGAAACATTCAGAATAGGCAAATCTATATGGACAAAAAAGTAGCAATGGTTGTCTAGGGCTAGAAAAAGACTGGGTGTGTGTGTGTTTTTTTTGTGGGGGATGGAGATGATAATGTCCTAAAATTAACAGGTATACAATTTTATAACTATACTCAAAACCTCTGAATTTTATACTTCAAGTATATTGTATAATATGCAAGCTATATCTCAATCGAGTTGTTATAAAAATTAGTTGTGTTTTAAAATACACACCAGAATGCAGGTGTGTGAAAGGCACACATATTTGGAAGAGATAGTCATAGGGTCATGATTTATGGACACCAATCAAGTTGAAGAAACAAGGCCTTTCATTTGTTTAGAATTGTTAACAGAAAGAAAAGGCATAAACCTAAGTGTGCTGATCATTAAAAGCTCATGATAATCCTGAGTACACATATGTTCCATCCCTCAAGATTTTAGATATAGAAGGTTTTCATGAATACGATGAACCATCAGAGCAGGAAACATGTTGAAATCTTACAAAAACCAAAGATAGCTATTTATGTAACAATGAGGATTTAAGATGCATGAGAGGACAACTGCATAGAGTGTATAAGGTCAGCAATTTGAGACATCATGGAGGTGAAGACAGCGATATATTTCCATGCGAGGAACATAAGACTTGCTGAATACCCTTCGTATTTTGCTTTGTAATACTGGAAACTTTGTGTTCTATCATCATAAACACTTGATTTCACTAAATTAAACTTGAATCAAGATATATATCTATAGTTAACTATAATTATATACGCTTACTTAAAACTTACTAGAAAACATCTAATCCTCAAAGAACATTAAAACGATGATTTAAAAAATGTAAGTAGGGATGCCTGGGTGGCTCAGTTGGTTAAGCGGCTGCCTTCGGCTCAGGTCATGATCCCGGCGTCCGGGGATCGAGTCCCACATCGAGCTCCTTGCTCAGCGGGGATCCTGCTTCTCCCTCTGCCTCTGCCTGCCACTCTGCCTGTGCTCCCTCTTTCTCTCTCTCTCTCTCTGACAAATAAATAAAAATACATTAATTAAATAAATAAATAAAATAAAAATGTAAGTAGGAACAATTCATTAGAAATCCATGAAAATAAGTATTCACATTAAAACAATTATTAATTATTCCATAAATATTGAAACATTAACTCAGTATAATGAATTCAATTTCAGTTCTACAGTTGCATCTCTGTCCAACACATATTCCTGATACATTTCTAGTGACACATAGAATACCTACTTCACATTGTTTTTCATAGAGAGAATGTATACAGATTACATAGATTTAGGTCATTTGTTATGAAAGGATACTGATTAGTATAAAAGTATTCTTTAATACTTCCTCTCCTTATCCAATTTTAATATTGGATTTATAGAGGCGCTTTCAACAGAGTCTGATTTTTTTTAATTATCTAAAAAAAATAAAGTTGATTATATTTAAAGCATTTGTACAGTTATTAATACTCATTAAGTTTCCTGTTTCAAAAATGATATGTATGTAAGAATTTTAAGTAGATTCTATTATATTAGCGCTTTTTATAATACAGAACTTCAATCACCATTGTCTTATTTCAGAAGAGGTCAGACAGGGGTCAGACTTCTACAGAGGAAAAAAAGCTATTCCATTTGAATCATTAGGAAAGAGGAGGTCTAACATATTTTGTAAACAAATTTTCAAAACAAAGGTTTTCATTTTTTAAAGCAAATTCAGCAATATGCTTAGCTTTGAGTACAACTAAAAATGCCAGTTGGGAATTCCCGTTATATCATTATAATAAACAGAGAAAAAGGGAAGAGAGCATCTAAGATAAATTCAAGAAAAAATTTAATAAAACAATGAGAAAGTGAGAAAAAAAAAACAGTAATTTTGAATAGCCCCAACATGGGAAAGGTCACTGATAATAATTAAAAGATATCATCCTATTTGGATTGACTTCAGGACTTCTTTTAAAACTGCTAATAAAGAATATTTTCCTCCTTAATTGTTTAAGACATTCCTCTCAATTTGCTAAGTTTTTTTTTTTTTAATATTTTATTTATTTATTTAAGAGAGAGACAGTGAGAGAGAGTATGAGAGAGGAGAAGGTCAGAGAGAGAAGCAGACTCCCTGTGGAGCTGGGAGCCCGATGCGGGACTTGATCCTGGGACTCCAGGATCATGACCTGAGCTGAAGGCAGTCGCTTAACCAACTGAGCCACCCAGGCGCCCCTCAATTTGCTAAGTTAATCGGCCCATCGTATTTTTTTGAGTGTTGTGTGTGTGTGTATGTGTGTACGTGCCCATCATGTTTTTTTGAGAGAGTGTGTGTAAGAGTGTACGTGTATGTATGTGTGTACGTGTGTGTGCGTGTGCATAGGGCAGAGGAAGAGGCAAAGAGAATCTCAAGCAGACTCCTTGCCCAGCACAGACCCTGAGATCATGACATGAGCTGAAATCAAGAGTTGGAGGCTGAACCGACAGAGCTATCCTGGCATTCCCAGCCCATCATATTTTTACCAGAAAAATAGGAATGTGTGACATTGCCCTGGACCAAACAGCATTGTTTTCAAATGTAAAAATATTCGACTTAGCTAGAAACTACAGAAGGACTGGGTAGAAAAACTGCATGTACATGTGGAATATCGGTATGAAAAATTGAGTAAGATCATGTACAATTTTCACAAACTCACCCAAATGATATTTAATATTTAAGTAACTGAAAATTTTGTGTATAGAAGATAGTCCTAAAAATAAGGAGTCTCTTACTACAAATGTATACTAGTAAGGTAACAGACTATAGTCAAGCCACAGGTGCGTGGGCAAAAGAAGTAAATTTTTCTATTATTAGTTCCACTGTAATTATCAAAAGGCAAGATCTCCTGGCCAAGAGACTAACAGAAATATAGACATGGGGTAAATAAAATGGTGACCTTTATTAAGGGTATGAAACCTAAAAAGAAAAAAAAAAAAAATCACAAAGTACACCTACTCAAAGTACATTTAAAATCTTCCCTAAGTATTTGTTAATATTCCCCTGACTTCATTCCTTAATTTTCATGGATTTATCTTTCTACCGTATGGCCTTAAATTGTTGACATTTTTTTCCTACATTAGTCCCGATATAAAAGTGCAGACTAGATTCTCTGTCAAAGTCAGTCCCATCAGATGAGGGAGTATTTACACTGTTGGGTCTCAACAAACCAATGATTCAATTGCTTACTCTAAGCGTGAATTGCTGAAAACTAATAAAACAGCTATGCCTTTTTAATCGCTACAAACTCTGCTTTGCATAAAGCGTTTGGTGACGGAAATGACTTTCCTGCCCCCTCCTTCTTAGGTCATACTTCAGTTGGTGGCTGGAAGGCAGATTTGCCATTTAAAAATCCCTTTCTGATGCGGTGCCATAGGCATTGTTCTTCCATTACCCTGAAATGAGATGATGACCAAGTATAAAAGTATTTTGTAGCCATAGTGGCAATAAAGCAATGATCTAAAAATAGCCCCAAAGATTACATGGCAGCTACAAAGAATGGTTGACATTTAGATATGATCGAAATGCTCAATTTAGTTCAAGCAATTTCTGAAAGAGCGCCATTCATATATACTAAGAAGTTCTTTGGGTCAAGTTGAAGATTCTCTTGAAAACAGCTTCAATACTCTCGCGTGAATGGTTGAAAAAATGCGGAAGTTTTGACAACTGCTTCAATTACAGATTTATTGTGGTTTCTTTAGATTACAGAAGGAACATCCAACAGTATTGTTATTTGTGATAGGAGGGACCCTTCGATTAAAGCCACTATGAGAAATCTCAGAATTTCTTTTTCCTGCTCCTGTATTTCAGGCTATATATCCACAATAAATTTCTATAAATTTGGTAGCTTCCTAGCCATTTTAAGGTCTTCTTCTGGAGATGTAAATTATAGCATTTACAAGAACTTTTGTCAAGTAAGAGTGGAAGGTGGGTCTGCTATATCCATGAATTTCCATTAGTGAATGGTGATCACTTTTATCTGCCAGGCCCATAAATATTGCTCACCCTAGAGCAGCTTCAGGTGGACACTTATGACATTCCTTTACTCCATCTTTAAGGATGTTGAGATGCTGTGTAATTTTAGAAGAAATGGGGAATGAAAATAACCTTGCAATATTGCTGGTAGCCTGTCTTTAAGATGAAATTATTTGAGTTTGACTTACAGCATACAACTTTACCACCACCCTCCCCCAGCCATGTATCCACCACCTCTTACCTTCATAGATGTATTTCTGGATAATTTGACTACATGAACATGCCAATATAACCACTGAAACCAATCCGTCTGTATGACAAAGATCATTTTGTTTTCCTTCTACAATTTAGAAAATTAAAGGTAAACCAAAACTAACTGCCACATCAAATTCAATCAGAATAGTTTAGGATCATGAAATACTCACAGCATGTTTCCATCCCATCAAGAACAACACATGTGCCAGGAGTTCACTTAAGGAATTCCTATTTAGCATTTGTTTTTCAGATTAGGCAACGTCTGGAAGAATCGATGTCTGGATCTATATGTTTCTATAGGTAGTTAAAATGGTAGATTAAGGCTAGTTTAATTCTAAACCTTTTTGCCTCATAATGATAGAGTTAAATTCATCTCAAGGGGAATTAAAATATCCTATTTTCTAAGGGATGCTTTAGGGATTTCTGTATCTATTAATGGACCGACAGGTGTTCTCTAAACAATTAGGACTAATTAGCATTTTTGTTGACTAGATTGAATAGGGAGCACTGGAAGAAACACTTAATGGCCATATAAGTGATTATTTCACCCTTGGAATTTTCTTTGCCAGTGAAGAGATAAAATGTACTATGAAGAATCATGGAAAAGGGAAAGTTGCTTTACTCCATGATTATTATCCTGAGTTAACTTCATTTAAAGGGGGGGGGTGTTAAATTATCTGTAAGTCTAACTAGATTCCTAGCTACAACAGCTACCATATATTATGTTGAATCCTTTACATAATTTACCTCTTAGCCTAAGAAAACTTAGAAGTACTGTTATCACCATATTTACTTTTAAGAAAACAGATATTTCAAGAGGATATTTAACTTATCCATAATCACAGAAATAGCCAGCCCTAATTTCTGGCAATCTCATTATAAAGAACCTTTTCTTTATAAGTAGCAGTTAAGAGCAGCAACAGCTATGGTTAGACACTTTTTTTTTTTAAGATTTTATTTGTTTATTTGATGGACAGAGATCACAAGTAGGCAGAGAGGCAGGCAGAGAGAGGGGGGAAGGTAAGCAGACTTCCTGCTGAGCAGAGAGCCTGATGCAGGGCTCCATCCCAGGACCCTGGGACCATGACCTGAGCGGGAGGCAGAGGCTTAACCCACTGAGCCACCCAGGCGCCCCAAGAACCTTTGCTTTTCAAAGACACCTTGCCACCTCTTCATCCTGTTCCTCCCCAACCTAAGGACATCTCATTTATTAAGGATTTTTACTTTAAAAGTGGAATAGCAGGGCGCCTGGGTGGCTCAGTGGGTTAAGCCGCTGCCTTCGGCTCAGGTCATGATCCCAGGGTCCTGGGATCGAGTCCCGCATCGGGCTCTCTGCTCAGCAGGGAGCCTGCTTCCCTCTCTCTCTCTGCCTGCCTCTCTGTCTACTGTGATCTCTCTCTGTCAAATAAATAAATAAAATCTTTAAAAAAAAAAAAAAAAAAAAAAAAAAAAGTGGAATAGCAGGGGCACCTGGGTGGCTCAGTGGGTTAAGCCTCTGCCTTAGGCTCAGGTCATGGTCCCAGGGTCCTGGGATCGAGTCCCACATCAGGCTCTCTGCTCTGCGGGGAGCCTGCTTCTTCCTCTCTCTCTGCCTGCCTCTCTGCCTACTTGTGATTTCTCTCTGTCAAATAAATAAAATATTAAAAAAAAAAATGATGTCCATGTGAGTAGATCCTAGAAAAAATATCACAAAAAATATCACAAGAAAAGAAAACTATAGATGGATATCCCTCAAAAATATAGATGTGGGGCGCCTGGGTGGCTCAGTGGGTTAAAGCCACTGCCTTAGGCTCAGGTCATGGTCCCAGGGTCCTGGGATGGAGCCCCGCATCGGGCTCTCTGCTCAGCAAGGAGCCTGTTTCACCCTCTCCCTCGCCTCTCGGCCTACTTGTGGTCCCTCTCTTTCTCTCTGTCAAATAAATAAAATCTTTGAAAAAAAATAAAGTGGAATAGCGGGATGAATTATGTGGTCACTAACTAGGTTTTTCTAATTTCTACTTTCACAGAAAATTCTCTTCGTATTTCTTTTCATTCATCAGTGTAATTTCGACAATCTATGTGCCAATCATTATACCAGACCCAGGAAAAAAACAAGGTTATTAAAACAATCCCTGCCCTAAAGGGATAAGGGGCAGCATGTTTTAATATAGTTTTAAGTCTATTCTGATCATTATTTATACCCATTATCAAGTTTTATCTCGAGTTTGCTACAGTAATGGAAAGGTAATTGACTTCGTGTATCAGTAATAAGTACAATGGTTATTTGAGTTACTTCTGGTTTTAATATATTGGGAGTGAGAAAGCCAGATAGCAGCAATCTCAAAATTAAAACTTAGCTAGAATCGACAATAAATGTGCTGGTATCAAAAAGGATTCCATTAAATAACTAAAATTGTTTCATAGTTATTAAAGATTTAAATTCATATTCGTTCACAGTGTATTACACTGATATTCTCTAAACACATTGATGATGAGTTATTTACAATTTGACAATTTTTTAAAAAAACCCAAATTGCAGGATAGCTCCATAATCAGCCCGAAAATAGGTTACTTAGGTTATAATATTTTAAAAAGTTCAATTACATGAGGACATAGTCTATGCTTTTTGCTTTTGTAGATAGGCATTAGGCAAATGTTAATTCAATACCTATCATTTGCGAAGCTGTCTGCTCTTTGGTCTAGATCTCTCGCATGAGACCATATCTGTTCTGGATCTCAGGTACGGTGTAGCGATGGATTTCTATTTTCCTTTCTTCCTTAGGCAAATATTAAGAATAATTTACTTCAGAAAAACTTTAATAATTCTCAATCATAAGACATCGTAGTATATGAAAAGCTAACAAGTAAGGTTAACTATTAAATTCCCTCTTAATACAATTTTATACTTCAAACACTTGGAGGGGGGGTTGGAGGGAGGTGGATAAAGGAGAGAGAGAGAGAGAGAGAGACACTATGAAACAATGCCAAATTGCACCTATACCAACCTGCCATTGGAACCTACAAAAGTTTAATGCCACCAACATAATTCCTTGCAATATGTAATGCTTATGGTCAACATTTTTGTCATACTGACTCAAAGTTTCTGAAGAGTTAAAAGTAACTTTCTGAAGCCCAAAGAGGTAAAGGAAGCTCAAAAGGTAAAATGGAGTATGGCTGCTGCGGAATTACACATAAGAAGCCAAATATAGGACCAAATCCAAAGCAGACTGACATCACAACAAAGCTAAAAATGATGGTAACCAATAGCCTCTTGAAGGATTTAAGATAGGCCAACTAGATTTCACCATCATGCCAATATCTCTTCAACAATGACCTGAATTTTCAGATGTTCAACTTCAGAAAATCTCTACTGTGAATAAAGTATATATGAAGAATAGGAAATATAAATACTGACAGCACAAATCTAAATTCAGTCATAGAAAATAATTTCGGGGGGGCGCCTGGGTGGCTCAGTGGGTTAAAGCCTCTGCCTTTGGCTCAGGTCATGATCCCAGGGTCCCTGGGATCGAGCCCCACATCGAGCTCTCTGCTCATCAGGGAGCCTGCTTCCTCCTCTCTCTCTGTCTGGTTCTCTGCCTACTTGTGATCTCCATCTGTCAAATAAATAAATAAAATCTTAAAAAAAAAAAAAGAAAAAGAAAATAATTTAGGTAAGAGAGTAATAAGTTTTGTTCCATTTCCCAATGCATAACCCAATTAAAAATAAATCTGTATACTTTTCTAGAACAAAAAGTAAATATTACCTTCCATCATCAATACGGAATTTCAACTTTAATATTATGATTCTGATTTATATAGTGTAAAGAGTCACCAATAACCTAGAATTTTGTAAAAAGCAATTCCCATTTCCATTCTTTATTATCACACTTCCCACAGCAGCTTTCCAAAGCAAATGATTACATCAAATGTTTCTTCAGGAATTCCTTTCCATACCCAAATAGTTACAATGATGTTATTTGAATTATCAAGTCTATATTGACCCATGACTTCCTGCTGGGGCAGGAACGAATTTAATTTCTTGGGTGCTCATCTTTAACATTTCCACTTCCTCCGAAACCATGCACAGGGTTATTACAGGTTTTGGTTAAATCAGTGGTCCGACTTCATATTTTCATGACTACATAAATGCCACTCACCCCTGAGCCAGTGTATTTTATTACTTTTGTCTTCTTGTACGAGTTTTACTATTATTTTTACTTTGCTTTATATAGCATTCTTGGGACACTCATCACTATTTTGTCCAAATGTTTAAGCAAATCTTCCAGACCTATCAATCTCTTCCAAATAATCTAAGTGTGTAGGTAAACTTTGCTGGTCTCCCAGGCTACCACCTTGGTAACATTTGAGCTTGTTCCTCCATCCACACTGCCCCATCAAGGATGCTACACCTGCCAGCGCCTGCCCCTCTGCCTGGCTGTTTTCCAATGATAGATCCTCACCCATCCTCTCTCTTCACTTAGTTAATTTTCCCATGAAAATCCTAAGTTTCAAAGATGTGGTACATAAAAGATGACTTTGATATTCTGGTTTACAACATGTATCTTGTTCCTTTCCTTATTGGTAAAAATCAAGGGGGTATAGATATCTAGTTCATCATTTTTCTTCTGACTTTTGAAGGTATCTATTGAGTAGATATAAAACAGGCTCTTCAAAATAAATTCCTAAATACTTTATTTCTTGAGCTTTTTAACATTTTCTAGTTTGTTTCTCTGTCATTTCTTTTTAGAACACCTATGGAATGTATATAGGACACCTTTAATATATCCTATAAGAGCTACATTTTCTCAATTTTTCTGATTTTAACTTACCCTTCCATTGATTAGTCTTTAAATACAATATTTTTCAAATGTACTTTATATTTTATTTTGTATTATGTAGGTCTCTTTGGAAACATGCTTCTAGATTTAACTGGTCAAAGTTCAGGGCCTCCCTGCAGTCCTTCCATTGAACATGTAGCTCTCTCTGTAGTAGGAAGTTCTTTTCATGGCTTAATCACCACAGTGCTTTATGTGCTCTTTTCTCCCATTATCTGGAAGAAAATTTCTCTTGATTGACACTTCTTTTTGAAAGAATATAAAGGTGATAACAAAGACATGGTTTTAAATCATTTGCCATAGTTATTCAGAAGTGTTAAAATAATCTCAAAGGTACAAGTGTATATTCAGTTCAAATAAACAGATCCAGAATATTAATTGCTGTTTTCTTACCCCTCCCCCGACAACTATGTCAAACATTTAAATGTACTTAAGATGGGCTAACAAATTTCTGTTTTCAAAATTCTTTCCAATAGATTCTTAGCTTTCAGCTGTTGCCTCATACTTATCATTTTGTAAAGAAAGAAAGAAAGAGAAAAAAAAAGAGGAAAGAAGGAAAACAAAACAAAACAAAAACACCCTAATACGAGAAAAAAAAGGACATAGAACCTTTGGGAAAGGGTTCATGGAGGCGTTTGGGGGAAAAATTTAAGATCAGCATTAGGTTTTTGTTGTCCCCCCCCCCCACACACACACACTTGCTCTAACTTATGACTAGCTGATATTATTTTACATGTGTATACATATACATTTCAAAAATAAATTAAATTCTCTTGAGTAATTTTTGTTCCCTTTTATACATATCCAGAAATCTGCTGGCAAAAGTTCACACATTATTATTTCAGGTCAATTAATCAAAGTTATTAGACCCCACTGATTATTTATAGAACACCAAATTGCTTAAAATTCAACAACAGCTGCATTATACTTTAAGACTGTTCCTCAGAAACCCTCAGTCACAGTTTTAGTAAAGATCCTGAGATCTGATGCTGTGCTGTTTTATTCCATGACATTCTTTTATCAAAAAGGGGGCGGGGGATGACAAAAAACTTAAATATGGTACAAATACTTTCACTGAAGTCAAAGACAGGATTCACACAGAGGGCACAATAAGCACAAAAAAGAAAGTCTCCACAATGAAATAACTTATAATCAGGTAGGAGAAGATACATAAATACATCAGATCAATGATAGATCAATAGATCAATGCCATGACAGAATGAAAGTAATATGGATAGTTACAAGATGTCCTAGAGTCCTTTCTACTTGGGAAAAGTGAGAAAGTCAGGAATCAGCTCACAATGGGGTGTCATCTAAGCCCAACACCAATAAGCCACTCAGTAGTTGATAGTGTAAGAGGCGTCTAGGGCAAAAGAAAAGTTATACAAGTTGGAAAGCACAGTCAGCAAAAAATGGTTTCAAGACTATTATAATGTCAGGGGTCCCAAGACCACACCTAGGTTTGGTGATTTGCTTGAACAACTCAGAGGACTCAGCATATAGCTCAGGCTAGGACTCAGCTAATCCATAAAAAGCACTATCAGCAGAGGGAAGAGACACGTGTGGCAAAATGCACAAAAACAGACGTTTTCAAAGGTCCTCTCTTAACAGAGCCATACAAAGTATACACAGACCCTCTAGCAACAGGATGGTGACATGTATGACAATTTACAAAGGAAACTCACCTGAGCTTAGGAATCTAAGGTTTTTGTGGGAGGTCAGCTAGGCACCTTCCACCTAATACCCAAATTCTAGACCTCCAAAAGGAAAGCAAGCAGTCATCATAAAACAGTGTTTGTACCAATTTTAAATAAGTGAGCCACTTTTATCAGTTCTGGAAATAGTTGGAACCCTCTTGAAACCAAGTTACCATAAGCCAACCAAGGGCTGAACTTGTAAGCCAGCCTTTCTAACAAGAGAAGTCTTGGACCTGCTAAGTTAACAATCATGCAAAGAGAACTAACTGGAGAATACAGATTATGAAAGGTCTTGAGAGAAAAAAAAAAAAAAAGAAAAAGAAAAAAACTAAAAAAGTTTAATGAAGCATTTAATCTTATTATTTTGGTAATACTTTGTCAGATCGATAAGAAAAGTTGCTACTCTGCCACAGTGGGACTTCGTAAAGGTTACTTTACTTACGTAAAGGTTAGGAGAAAACAGACAAGAATGGTCTTGGTCAACAATTAGATTACCAATAATACTATTCTGATGCATAACTAGTACATTACACCAAGTTTTCTTTTGCTTTTCCTGTCATGGTGTGGACAGTTCTTTCAGAGTTTTGATTCTTTTTAAAGGTTTTATTTGACAGAGGGAGTACAAGCAGGCAGAGTGGCAGCAAAGGGAGAAGCAGGCTCCCCGTTGAGCAGGGAGCCTGATGTGGGGCTCGATCCCAGGACCCTGCGATCATGACCTGAGCTGAAAGCCGACGCTTAACCAAGTAAGCCACGCAGGCACCCCAAGTTTAGATTATCTTTAAATAATTGCAAGTTATCACAACCTACTTAATGCATGATATTAAGTTTCAAATATGAAAACCATTATGTTATGAAAACATTTTGATAAAAAAAAAAAATCAGATGTTTGTACAAGATGCTTATTTTTTCACAGCAGTAACACCAGGCTGAAGCTGAAATGCCTTCAAACATTCCATTGACCAGTGGAAGAAAAAAATAGAAAAGCAAGCTTTATTGCACTTTTAAATTTTGATCTTTCATGAATTACAAGTGTACTATTCACAAAGCTAGCCTTTGTTAAACATGAGAAAACTAGGTTTCCAAACTCTTTCAACCCAATTTTTATCACCATCCAGACCCATAGTTATATAAAATATCAAAAGGTTATAGAAAAAAAATGAATTTTTATGTCATATTTACTACTTAAAATTTCTATCATTGTGACTGAAGAAATAAGATTTCAACCCACAAAAATATGGTGACTTTTTAACAAATAAATGGCAAATAAAGGCAACTTCAATAGTGTACAAAAGAAGAATTATTTCCCAAGTAGCTAATTATAAATTGTTGAAGACCCCTGACACTCTTAAAGTTCTGCTGTTGTTTAAAAAAAAAAAAAAAACTATGAAGGAAAAGTTGACCCCTGATGTTAAGTAAGATTTATTTTATCTCCAGAATAGGGTGGGAATAAGTTTGGCTAAAATCACTAGGGTGTACAGAACAGGATGATTATTTCCATGTGTCAAATACTAGAGGAAGAAGCCTTTCAAGTTTATTGGGTCCAACTTGCTTAGAACAAAATGGCTTTGAGGTCAGGTATGAACTCTCTTTTGTGCTCTTAATCTTCATCAGAACATAAAATTGTTTTTTCTTTTAATTTAGCAACACGTTCTAATTGTCACTTTTCCTGTAAAAATAAGTTACAAAAACAAGAAGAGAACGTGAATGAAGTTATTTTCAAGATTTACAGTCATTGTAGCAATCTGTAAACACTAGGTCAAATGTTTTCCAGTCTACCTAAAACAATTTTGCATAAAATAGGAAAATGGGTTCTATAGTCTACCTGGCCCATGCTGATATTTGGCATAAAGTTATCATTTGCTTTTATTGAATGAACACTTACTAATTTTGCCATCAATACACCAAGATTATAATATTTGAGAAACAGTCTGAAACTATTAGCTCTCAATACTATTAACCTTTTTGAAATTTTAATAATTGGCAAACTCCTACCATGAATATCCTTAAGTTGGAAATACCCTCCAAATGAAACTGGACTCTGTAAGGTAATAAGGGAGGACGTTAAAAATTTTTTTCAAGATTAAAAAAGGAAGGGCCAAGAAAACATTCCTGACACATCTTAAGGATGTCAAAAACAAAAACAAAAACAAACAAACAAACAAACAGTGGAAGAAATGGTTTTGTGTCTGGGAAAACCAACTTCATTTCTTAGTTTCCCCTTAATGTTTCTAATAGTCCTGAATTAGCATTTTCTTCTTTGACCATCTGTTGTTTCTGCTTCAGTGTTTTCTTCTCGTCATTTACTGTAATTAAACTACTTCGATTATTTCTATCAAGTCTCAGTTCATGGGCATCTGTATTTAAATAATTTCAAATGCATCAAAAAAAAAAAAATAGTACCATCACTCAATTGTGAGAAGTATTTGAAGGCAGACGTTATAACCAGTGGTGCGGTGCGGCTTTTCCCTCCCATCTTTTCCTACTAACCAGGAGAGCTCCATGAAGACAATAGCTCAGTCCTCCTGCGTTCTGAGGCTTTTTCTCATTCTTACTCAGCAGCCCTCAGTGCCTAGAGATTACAGAATTGATCCCAGATACCACAGGGAGATAATCACTTTGTTACAACACAAAGAAAGGACAGCTTCATGGCACAGATTAGCCTGGGGAAAACAAAAGATAAGAAAGTGCCCACAAGCTAAAGGTCAAGAATCACACTCATTTACTGGCAACACTCAAATAGCAGCAATTCATAAAATGCTTCTGCTTGACTACTATTTAAGATGGAACTGGATGATGCTAACCAAACAACCGAGAGTCTACTACATTGTTCCAGAGCTATAATTTAAAGGTCTAGTATTTTCAGCATGGTACTGGCACAAAAACAGAAACACAGGCCAGTGGAACAGAGTAGAGAGCCCAGATATGGACTCTCAGTTCTACGGTCAAATAATCTTCGACAAAGCAGGAAAAAATATGCAGTGGAAAAAAGACAGTCTCTTCAATAAATGGTGCTGGGAAAATTGGACAGCTCTGTGTAGAAGAATGAAACTCGACCATTCTCTTATACCATACACAAAGATAAACTCGAACTGGATAAAAGACCTCAATGTGAGGCAGGAATCCATCAGAATCCTAGAAGAGAACATAGGCAGTAACCTCTTCGACATCAGCCACAGCAACTTCTTTCAAGGCATGTCTCCAAAGGCAAAGGAAACAAAAGTAAAAATGAACTTTTGGGACCTCATCAAGATCAAAGTGTCTGCACAGCAAAGGAAACAGTCAAAAAAACAAAGAGGCAACCCACGGAATGGCAGAAGATATTCACAAATGACACTACAAAGGGCTAATATCCAAGATCTATAAAGAACTCCTCAAACTCAACACACACAAAACAGATAGTCACATCAAAAAATGGGCAGAAGGCATGAACAGACACTTCTCCAAAGAAGACATACAAATGGCTAACAGACACATGAAAAAATGTTCATCATCATTAGCCATCAGAGAGATTTAAATCAAAACCCACATCAAGATGCCACCTTACACCAGTTAGAATGGCCAAAATTAACAAGACAGTAAACAACATGTGTTGGAGAGGATGTACAGAAAGGCGAACCCTCTCACACTGTTGGTGGGAATGCAAGCTGGTGCAGCCACTGTGGAAAACAGTGTGGAGATTCCTTAAGAAATTAAAAATAGAGCTTCCCTATGACCCTGCAATTGCACTACTGGGTATTTACACCAAAGATACAGATGTAGTGAAAAGAAAGGCCATTTGTACCCCAATGTTCATAGCAGCAATGGCTACAGTCATGAAACTGTGGAAAGAACTAAGATGCCCTTCAACAGATGAATGGATAAAGAAGATGTGGTCCATATATGCAATGGAGTATTATGCCTCCATCAGAAAAGATGAATACCCAACTTTTGTATCAATATGGATGGGACTAGAAGAGATTATGCTGAGTGAAATAAGTCAAGCAGAGAAAGCCAATTATCATATGGTTTCACTTACTTGTGGAGCATGAGGAATAATACAGAGGACATTGGGAGATGGAGTGGAGAAGTGAGATGGGGGAAATCGGAGGGGGAGACAAACCAGGAGAGACTGTGGACTCTGAGAAACAAACTGAGGGTTTTGGAGGGGAGGGTGTTGGGGGCTTGGGTGAGCCTGGTGGTGGGGATTAATAAGGGCACGTATTACATGGAGCACTGGGTGTGGTGCATAAACAATGAATGCTGGAACACTGAAAAGAAATAAAATAAATGAAAAAAAAATCTAGTATTTTCTAGTAAACTTCAAGAGCTTTATCTTGAAAGCAGGAATACAAGTGTTCCTGAGGGGTATCAAGATATGGAGAGGGAGATGGAACCGGGTTCTAGCTGAGTCCATTTACAATGGAAGGCAAGTCTCCTCATACTAAATGGAAAGGCTTAGAACTAATACAGAGATTGGACAGTGACAAGAAGAATCAAGGGTAGCAAAGCACAGGTACTCCACTGTTAATAGTCATCCATACCCTCATTCACTGACAGTATCACATGCAGGTGTAACTATGGATTCCACGGGCCCCAAGATCATTGCCAAATGTTTACTTCAGTTGTAAAGACTTGGAGGTCACAGGAAATCAGAGTAGATTGTCACCAAGTTGACTGAAATCAGAGAGCAAAGGAGGGCGCTAGACAGTCACAGGATCATATCTGATAAATTCCTGCCTTTCATCTCTAATTCCATGGGTCTACTTAAGGGCATCTATCTGAGCCAAAACCAGTGAATCGGATACTATGATTTTTTTTTTTTTTTAAGATTTTATTTATGGGGCACCTGGGTGGCTCAGTGGGTTAAGCCTCTGCCTTCGGCTCAGATCATGATCTCGGGGTCCTGGGATCAAGTCCCACATCGGGCTTCCTCCTCAGCAGGGAGCCTGCTTCCCCCCTCTTTGCCTGCTTCTCTGCCTACTAGTGATCTCTCTCTGTCAAATAAATAAATAAAATCTTAAAAAAAAAAAAAAAGATTTTATTTATTTATTTGACAGAGACCCAGAGAGATCACAAGCAGGTAGAGAGACAGGCAGAGAGAGAGGGGGGGAAACAGGCTCCCTACTGAGCAGAGAGCCTGATGTGGGGCTTGATCCCAGGACCCCGAGATCATGACCTGAGCCGAAGGCAGAGGCTTAACCCACTGAGCCACCCAGGTGCCCCGGATTTTTTTTTTTTTTTTTTTTAAGGATTTTATTTGTCAGAGACAGAGAGAGAGAGAACACACACAAGCAGGGGGAGTAGCAGAGGGAGAAGCAGGCTCCCCACTGACCAAGGCACTCAATATGGGACTTGACCCCAGGACCCTGGGATCATGACCTGAACCAAAGGCAGATGGCCAACCAACTGAGCCACCACCGAGGCGTCACTAAATACTAGGATTTCTGACAAGGGAGTCCTCTTATTTTATTGATCTTTCACAAAATGCGCCTCAGCAAGGATTCATTATACATGGGATAAAATAAGGTGCATGGAAGTACAACATATTCTCAGAAATAGCTCAGTTGTAATCAGCCTAAATAGAATAGCCCTGAGAAGTTAGTTAGCATTCTACCCTGGACAGTCATAAAGCTCTTTCTCAGCTAATAGAGAGTAGTCGTTTCTTAACCAGCAAGCCCTCCAAGACAGAGCGCCAGGGTTGAAACCCCCGCTTTGCCATATACACCCGACAACCACTCACCAGTATTTATTTTTTAACTATGGTACCTGTGCCCTTGCAGCCTTCGTTTTCACATGGGGAAAGGGATGCTGATACTCAGATCAATGCCACATGTTTGCTTTCAGAACGAACTAACCTATGAAGCATATAACATACTCTCTAACTTACAGGTAAGTACTTCTATGGGTTGTTAGCCATCATTCCTGCTGCATTACTGGAGTGGGGCTGGCAACCTAGACTCCAGGCAGAGCAGTGGATGGTGACGGGGCAGCATTTATGTTCAGTAAGTCCCAGAAACACAGAGCTAGTGTAATCATTTGTCATGGAACCACAATTCTGATTCTTTATGTTTCTGAAGCTCAGTTCCCACTTCTAAATTGAAAAATAAAAGACCAAGCCAGGTGATTTACACTGCAGAATCTCACAGAGGCTCAAACATGGGCTTTCCTAGGGGGTCTCTTTAGGGAAGGGGGCAGATTAGATCTGAGAAAAAGAGTGGATATATTCAGTTAGCATTTATTTTGTATTTAAATGGCTCAGTCCCCTCCCTCAAGCTATTAGCCGGGTGGCCATCTTTCCACTTCAGCAGAGGCTGGCTCCTTCCTGCACAGATCGTAGCATCGGAAAGTTTCCAAAGTGAGGCGCATCCCTTGTCAACCAGAAGCAAGGGGAGTATTTCTCTCCAGCGAAGTTCTGATGAACCCCAACAAAGACTTACAAAAGTGACATGAAAAATTTTCCAACAAGTGTCAGCATATCAACAACCAAGCCCTACCAAGGAGCCGGATTCTAGCTTGATTTGTAGCGCCCCCTTATTAAACAGGGATGAAGTGTGTGATCAGACGTGCAAGGGAATCACTAACGTTGTAGACAAATCCGTACAGCATTTTTAAGGAATCAGTGAAAAAAGAAATCAGGTAAGAACCGAACAGGGACTGACTGGAATAAATCACCCACAAAGGAATATACGTATGGATATGAAAGCTTGAATATATTAGTGGTATAGACAAATGGACTTTCTGGCCTATTTAAAATCTCCATCTCCAAATTTGCCTTTCTTATCTCTATAATTGTTTGATTCTTCCCACCGTAGCACCCAG
Source organism: Martes martes (assembly GCF_963455335.1). Taxonomy (NCBI): domain Eukaryota; kingdom Metazoa; phylum Chordata; class Mammalia; order Carnivora; family Mustelidae; genus Martes; species Martes martes. The sequence continues at coordinate 17,497,016 of NC_137890.1, forward strand.
ACATCCATTACAAAAAATTTTATATGTACCCTTTGCCCGTCCACAGGTGCATTTTTAGTCTTTATTACAACTCTAGAAGTAGATTTTATCCAACTTAGACAAGGAAACTAAGTCACAGAGAAGCCGGTAACACTCGAGGGTCACAGCTTAGCTACATATCAAACAAACAGTATTTGGGCCCAGGTAAGCAGCTTTCATGGTCCCTGAAGTCCATTGCTTGGGCTGCCTCCTCTGTCTTGTACGGTAGAGACAATCCTACCTGAACCATTAGATCCCCAGTACTCAGAGGAATGGCTGCACAAGAAGGTGGGTACTCGGTACATAGGTGTTGAATTGAGGAAAACAAACAAACAGCCAGTATTTACAAAGAACTCTACTTATATTGAATGGAACAGTATTTATATAGCCATAAAGTAGAAACATGAATTTGACTGCAAGCATTCGATAATTACAGGGTGGTGATGTGGAGAAAAAGCAGTATGCACGTGTTCATCAGGTAAAAGACCTAAATCTTTATAGTAGGAAGGTGATGGAAAATGCCTACTTAATTGAAATATCCAGAAATAGTGGCATTTTAAGGCAGGTTTAAAGAAATACAGGGGTGAACGCCGGAAGAAACCAAGTCTTTAAAAACAGAATCCTTGCCTTAGGTCTATGGTCTGTTGTGTCTGGGAGAGGGGCAGGAGGGGCTGGCAAAAATAGTGCAACCTTTTTCTTCTGGATGGTTCCTTTAGAGTGCCAAAACTCACCCGCAATGTCACATGAGAAGACAGGAGACACTTGCACAGAAATCAACAGCCTGCTTCTAACGGAACCGTTAAGATGAACAAATGATCACGTAAGTTCAAAGACCCTACGTTTATTATGAACATACATCCTTTAAAGCCTGAGAAGGCTATAATTTCATTGCGGACTCAGAAACGGATTCTGACTTTGCAAACCTATTTCCAGTTTCTGCCCCCAAACCTTTTACAAACAAAATCAACAAACTGCTTTAGTGTTCCTGAGAGGCTTTTTGCCTAAGGATTGCCTTTCTAATTAAGCCCTCCAACTCTTTAACATGCTAATTTTATCCATTAACTTGCAGATGAAGTGGTTTCAGCTGTTATCTGTGCATCACACACAACAGGGCTTGATCTACAATTTCGGGGAAGCCGGTTTGAAAATATTCTTGCCAGTTTTCATTAGAGAAACTTGAGTTTTATAGCGCCAAATTATGTTTTAGCATAGCTAAGGGGGACCTTCCTGGACTGGCCCAAGGAGAGGATAAAAAGAAATCAGCAGTGAGGCTGGGGGAGGGAGCAAAGACGGGTGGGTGATGAAGTCGAAAGTCCTCTCTGGAGCACATTTGTGGATCTCCACTGTAGAGTGCGAGGAAAATAACCTAAAATTCAACGGAACGGAGACTTCTGGAAATGGAACCTATGCTATTATCACGGACCATATTCGTGATAGGACCTGAACCCAGATGGAAGTGGGAAAATAAGTTGGTGACAGGCACGCCAATCTGAAAAAAAGGGTTCCATCCGAGGCCATGGGATTCGCCTCTGCACAGCTTTTCCAGCTTGGGATTCCTAACCTCGGGACTCCTCGGTTTGTCTGCTAAGGGTAAACAGATCACCCATGTCATGCAACTGTTGGGGGATAAAGCGCCGTATGAGTTTTACATGTTGTGTTAGATTTCACCTATGTGATTAGGAGAAGAATGGAGTTTTCTGGCATGCTGAGTGCGGAATGCCATATGCAAGCTAGTCTATAACCGACCTCAAGGGAAATTCATAAAAGGTTGTAATCAGACCATTAGAAACATGCTTTCTTTGGGGCACCTGGGTGGTTCAGTGGGTTAAGCCGCTGCCTTCAGCTCAGGTCATGATCCCAGAGTCTTGGAATCGAGCCCCGCATCGGGCTTTCTGCTCAGCAGGGAGCCTGCTTTCCTTCCTCTCTCTGCCTGCCTCTCTGCATACTTGTGATCTCTGTCTGTCAGATAAATAAATAAAATCTTTAAAAAAAAAAAAAGAAACATGCTTTCTTTTAAATCTAAGTGGCACAACCCAGGATATGGAATTTGAACATGCTTCATGCCCGAGAGAGGGAAAAAAATCAAGAATAACTTAAGTCAAAGGAAATTGCACCTAACAGAGTTAAACAAGCAAAGACTTTATTCAAGACCATCCCAATAAGGGTTGAGACTTTCCGTGGAGTGGAGCGGAGTGATCTGTCCTTTATTGTAACAAAAGACCGGAAAGTTTAAGTTGCGGTGAGCTCAAGGCAAAGAACTGGCTGATGGAGTGACGAAGAACAAGGATAATCAATAAGAATAGATCTCCAGTGTTTGCTAATTAGCATTTAACTTAAATTGGGTTCCTCCTCTCCCACAGACACCGGGAGACATGAGTCCTCTGTTTCTTCACGACTACCTTTCAAAGGTATGGCCCCTAGGTCCTTAAAAAGGACAGTCTTGAGTTGTCAAACCGTGAAGAGGTTGGAAAACTTTTAGATCTCGAGGGGGCGGAGAAAATTTACAATAGCAAATTTCCGCAAGTGAACTCTCTAGCTATAAGAAAAACGTTTCAGAGAAGTCTATAGTCAGGAAGAAATCAGTCTGAAATTTAGTCTGGCCCAGGAGACTGTGAAGGTGTTCTCCATTACCTGAGGCCACAAACCCTCATCCTCTTCAGGAAAGGTACTATGTACGGTACATGTTGTGGTGTTGACCCCAGACAGCATGACTGGATCCCAGCCCCCCACTTACCAGCTGGACGACTCTGGTCAAGTCCTACAGCCAGAGCTGCACCCTCCTTCCTCGTCAGACAGCAAGAGTACCAGGGCCTGGTATGGAACAGCTGCCTGGTAAGTATTAGCTACCACGATTGTTCTTTTCACCATCATTACATATGATATTACCCTACCGTACCAGTACTTGTTCGGCACTTGAGTACTTTCCACATTTCAAATGGTGAGAGGGGTCATAATTGTAGGAACCTAGGCCACAGACCCCAGGTCTTGCCTCTCTCTGTAAGGATATTTCCCTCAGAGGTTACCTGAAGCTACAATCACCTTAGGACTTGAGTTTAGGAGATTCGAGCCTAGTTTTCTGTCGTTCCTCCCTGGAGAGCCGAAATGCTGGCATTGCACCATGCCCTGGCCCTCTGAGCCCACCAAAGCCTGGACTGAGGAGGGGTGACCGAAGTTCCCTTGAACTGAGTTCACTGCTACCCTTGCAAACCAGGGTGCCCAAGTGAAGACACGCAAAGCTACAACACAGATCCCACAGGGAGCGAGGCCATCCTGCCCATATGCAACTTTATACTCTATCACAGTGGGATGATATCTGGACAACGCCCTTGAGCCCCGGAACCACAAACCAACAGTGAGGGGCTGAAGCCGCCTTGATGTAAGGCTTCTAAATGGCTCAAAAAGCCCTTTGCCTCTAGGCACTTGCTTCCCCAAACAACCGTGACCACTCTGGTGAGCACAAGCCGCTCCACCCAGGGAAACAGAACTTTTGCAAAGTCACCAGTTCATCATGCTTTCTGGAATTTCTAATAGAAGAAAAAAAAAACCAACCTGAACTCATGAAAGAGAAACCACATGAATTATTTTCCTTTCTCCCTGATTCCTTTGCCAAATAGTAAATGTTGATGTATTAAAATTGCTTTAATTATTCCATTGAGTTGTTCCAGCAATTACATTCTCTCAAATTAATTAAAAAAGCGTTGTAAGGCTTTTAATGGAAATAAACTTGTTCAAGCTGTAAAAAGACGGATTAAAAAGTTTGAAACCTTGATAGGAAGAGGCCTGCGAAACATGCTTAAATCACAATGCTCCTTCACAAGAAGTTTTTATATATATATATATATGAACGTCGCAGAATCCCAAGTCTTTTTTTTCCCACATGGATATAATCATTTCTGCTAAAATGGTATTTTATTGTTCAGTTAAGCAAATCCCCTTCTAAGGTTTAAACAGCACAATAAAACAATATAATTTCTTACCTTGTAGTTCTAGAGGTCAGAGGCCTGAAGGGGTCTTGAAGCAGAAGGCAAGCGGAGAGCAAAGCACAAGCTAACACCCCACAACCCCAGTGCAACTGTTTCGGCCCATCTGTCCTGTCCTACTGCTAGGCTATAACCACCTTTTTGCACCAAAAACCTATCAAGCATTCTTCCTTGGCTGTTGGCTCCCCAACCCCACCTCAAACCACATTATTCTTACTTTTAGGCCGGGGAGATGAAGGCGTAGTCAGGACTTGGTTCCTTCTGGAAGCTCTGGAGGAGAATTCATCGCTTTGCATTTTCCAGCTTCTAGAGGCTTCCAGTATTTTTTGGTTTATGGCTCCATCTTCAAAACCAGCAATAGCAGATCTAGGCCTTAATCACCTACTCCCGTCAAGTCTCCTTCCCCGTCTCTCTCACTTCATAAAGACACTCGTGATTCCATTCGACGCACCTGAACCATCCAGGCTACGGTCCCCACTCCAGGTCAGCTAATTTATAATATTACTTTCACCAGCAACCTTAAAGCCTCTTTGCTGTGTACCCTAGCGTTTTCACAGGTTCCAGGGATTAAGATGTAAGAATCTGTGGAGAGCCGTTATTCTGCTTACCATAGGGCAGTTGGGAAAGAAATATGGCAGAGGAATAAGAGCTCCCAGTCTTGCCCTCCAGTAGAACTACTGTGTTGCATGAATTCTAAGTGGCATTATTATCAGGATGATAGACAACATAGAGGACTGAGGCAGAATGAAGGCTTGAGAGAGTGAATAACTCACCACCAGCCTCAATCAAGGCAAGCAGTAGGGGCTGAGAGTCTAGAGCTCAGAAGGGTGAAATTGGCTATTTAACAGAATACGTCTCTTAAATGGATACTTCAGTGGTGTTTATAAAGATGAGTGAATTAATGCTTTAAAAAAGTACTATTGATTTTCTATAGCAGTATGCAAAAAATATGGATGAGTCCCGTGTACATTTTTGACTTTAAAGTAATTTGTAACAAACCACCAAAATTGAATAAACCAGAAATATTGAATAAGCCCTAAAAACAGAAAGCAAGGCAGTATAAAAAGAATTAATGCCTGAACAGCCCTTGATTTTTACATGATAGAAAGCAGCTGAGAAGACTATCACTCAGAAGTACGGTGACCAATAAAAAAGTTACACTCTAATCATGTATGATTTTTTTTTAATCTGTGATCCTAACAATATAGAACCCATTTTAGGCTTTTATAAAGAAGAGAGCAAGCAGCAGATTACAATCAGACATCAATAAAATGTTCCATGTCGTGGAAGCAGGATTTTTTTTATGTCTGTCGGAGAAAGCTCCAACCACCATATAGGGTTAGAAAGCTGTGCACATGATCGTCTTACAGCAGTTTCCTCTATAAAGCACTTGAAACTTCCAGCTTTAACTCTTCAGATACGCTGCCTAATGGAAGCAGACCTATAGAAAAAGACTATCAGGTAGAGTTCACCTACCCTGAACTGTTTGGGAGTTTGCCTCTTTTATTCTGAGGACTATAAAGGAGTTCTTTATTATCAATAATGGAAAAACCGACAAAACATTTCTGGTGTGATTCTGGGGATGCCACAGTTTATTAACTTGCTGATGGAAGGAGTTCTAACACCCTCTGCTTTTTAAATGTTGGTTTACATATTGGCTCTGCCAGATTATAGAGTTATTTCAGGGAGAACAGCTTAAGTTTTAAATTCCTCAAAAGGAATTATTCACTAGATGATGATCATTGTCAGGCAAGATAAGGCCTCATTTTCTGACAGATTCTCAGAGGTAAGTGTTCCATAGATAGCAAACATAAAAATTCTCTGTTCCGAGGCATTCTTTTTCTCTCCCTATTGCTGGGCTGTCTTTCTATTCACTGAAAATTATTATATGAAATAAAATCTGTCTTCCCAAGTTTTCCATTAAAAAACTGATTTGTGTGCTCCAGGAGGATGGGAAGTTTGTCATATATATGTTTGATACAAAGGAAAACACATTGAAAATGTACAATTTATATTTAGCAACTGCAGGGAACATCTGTTAACTAAGGGACACATCTATTATTCAAGGCAATCATCAACATAACTATTCGATCATTTGTCTGAGAAACCTGAGCTTTGAGTTCAGAGAGAAATCTCCCCCTCTCCTTTGGGCTGGTGCGGAGGAGAGCAGGATTGTGGTTTGTATCAATCGGATTCGTGTCAAGATTATTCCCCTCGGTGGTGGCTTGACTACAGCTGAGAGAAACCTCTCTCACTACCCTCCCATCCATCATCCATTCGATTCGTTGGATACACTGCCAAGTGATTTTGGTGGTAGAGCCTAGGAGTGCTATCGTACAAGGGAGATATACTAGTTGTTAACAACTAGGCTCCTCGTGAAGGTAATGCCCAGTTAGGATGGGTCCTGACAATAGCTCAGAGTCCCAAGGTCCTTGCTGAGTCTTAGGTCCAGGACCAGAATAAGGTTCTAAGGGAGGTGCTAGTGTTGCTGGCACACCCTAAGGACATCAGTGGAACTTAAGACAGCAGCTCTTTATTGATCTGAAGTATTCCAATGTTCTAATAACGGGTCCCAACAAACTGAACATAAGCTCTAGTATAAGCAAAAAATTTCATTACTGCATTGGGTTTGACCCCCCACAAATAGTAAACCCACGTGACAGGCACTTCCATCACAATGTGGTAAGGTGTAAAGTTCTCCCTCTTTAAGATATTGTGCATGTTAAAGACCTGTTTGAAGGAATGAAAGGGTCCCAGAGAAACTCTGTCAAACTACCCAAGGATTTTGGTGTATTCACTGATTTTTACTCATAACAGAAGATTGTTTTTTGAACATTTAATGTATCTCTGCAGGGAATATAGCATAACAGAAAATGCTCACACTTCAGGGCTAACAGCCCTCCTCCATCAAGATCACGGTCCTACCATTTGTCACCTCTGCCATCCTGGGCAAGTTGCTTCACCCCGTGTGCTTTGGCTGGCAAAGCTACAGGTTAGGCCAAGGGTACCTTCTGACAGCTGTTCCCACTTCTCGATTGAGCACTTCTGTAGCATCTATAGCATTTGCCACTTGCTAACCATGCCAACCTTTCTTACTTTTTGACTGGTTCCCCCAACTAGAATGTTAAGTTCCATGAATTTTGTCTTTTTTTTTTTTTTTAAATCATTATTCACGTTATGTCTCCAATGCCTAGAACTCTGACTGGCGCCTAGTAGTCGATCTACATGTACCTGCTGAATAAATTAATATTGTAACCTTTATCTCTTGAACAAATTAATATTGTAACATGTTCTGGTTCTTTAGTATCCCTTAGAATGTTCTCTGCTGCAGTAACAGAAAATCTGAGTTAAACTGGTTTCAATAATAAAGAACTGTGGAGTTCTCACTAGACTGGAAATCCTGCACTACCCAAATTGAAGCTCTGTTTTCAGGTGCTTTATTGTGTTTCCTCTTCACTTTTCCCTCAACAGGCTGAAATTTCTCATGCTGTCCAAGAGTCTGCTAGTGGCAGTTGGGGTAGTTCAGCTTCCTATTTAAATCAAAGAGAGGTAGAGAAAATCACTCCCAGGTCGGTGGGGTAGGAGTCCTTTCCGTGGATCAGACTGAACCTATCTAATTCATGAGCTCATCCTTAACCCATTTTGTTTCCAAACTTGAGCATGTATCTGACTCATCTGGAGGGTGTGTTCACACACAGATTGCTGGGGTCCCCTCCTCTAGTTTCTGATTCAGGAGGTCACAGCGGGAGCCCAAGATTTTGCATTTCTGACAAGTCTCCAGGGGCTGCCTCTGCTGCTGAGCCATACTCGGAGAACATCTGCCTTAACCACTATCCATCTTTAGGAATAAGCCACAAACTGCCTGGCTAAAGCCTGGGTCCTTGAATCAGTCAGTGGTAAGAGGGATGGGAGGACCAAGGCTGGCTTGGATTTCAGGGGCCACCCTTATTGCTGAGGGCAGGGTCAACTTCCTCTGACCTACACAGGTTGCATAGGGAATGTGTCAGGAACAAGGAGGAGCAGAATGGATGAATTCTGGATGGGAAACTGGCAGCCAAATAACCCCTATAATGTAACTGGCTTAGGAAACATGCGCAATATACATTGTTTTTTTGTTTCCCATGAGGAGTTCTCGTGACCAAGATTCAATTACCAGCGTTCAGTAGATTTCTTTTCTTTCTGAAGCCCTCCTACCCTGCATATACCAAGAGTCAGCTGCTTTTCCACGATCATTTATTTCATCCATTTATTTATTACTTGTCTGAGGGCCTGCTTCTCCAAGGCACTAAACACTATTCTGGGATAATTAATAAAAAATTAAAAAGCTCCATTTTTAAGGCGTGGTCATTTAAAACTCAGCTGTTGGTGAGACAGTAGAGCCAATGTCTTGGAGTACTTTTAAAATAGGAAAGTCTATAATATAAGAATGCTTTGAAATCTACAAGAAAGGCTTGATTCATATGAGGTCTGTCTGATTTCTTTACTTCCTTGGCCTCTTCTCCAAGCCATGCCAACGTGACACATACCTTTAGTTTTTTTCCACATTTTTGACTCGGAAAACTACAGTTGCTTTATCAGGAGGAACAATTCAACCTTGTTTTAAGGTGACTTGAATGCTGTTCCCATCCGTTTGCCTTATTTTGGGGACTAAGGACCCAACTTGCAGCAAGAATGATCTCTTTTTTTGTATTATATATTGTTCTAACAGATCTTAGGTTTTATAAACACCATATTAACTTTTTATGTCTTGGTCTAAATAGTTTTAAAAGATTATGTCAGCAGGGAGCCTGCCACCCCCTTCCCCTCTGCCTGCCTCTCTGCCTACTTGTGATCTCTGTCAAATAAATAAATTAAACAAAAAAAAGATTATGGATGAGGTTGTTGGTGATTATCATGACTATTATTTGAAACCGGAGAAGTTCCTTAATTTGCCTGGAAAGAACAGACAGCTATAGATAAAAAGAAGTCTAGAGATAATTTTGTTCAATCAGATTTTAGTTATGAGAAAGAAGTAACTCTTTTTAACAAAGCTAAGAAGAAAAAGAAGGGAACTGAGCCCCAAATGTTAATGGGGAATTGGCAAAAATTTCCTAAAATACTTTTTAAATGCCTACTGAGGAACCTAAATATGTTGAGTTATTTAGTAGGAATTCAGAATCCGCTATGAAAAAAAGAAACAAAGCGTAAGAGTTACCATGATGCATATTGAAACTTTCAATCTTTATGGTACATAAAGAAAAAAATATGTTCTCATCACTTTGATATTGATAGCATGTTAAAAATCTAACATATGGTACATAAAAATGCACACCTACTTTTGTTCGCATGAGATAATAACTAGGCATTAATTTTTACAGTTAATGCAGAATTCTCACATGCATTTTATTTATCTACCTACTGTGTCAAAGGGTTGTTAGGAGTATTAACTGTTATTAAACACTCACAGATTCAGGATCAAGCTTATTACCAGTAGTTATTAGGTCCTCACCAGATGTTAGTTCCAATTCCTTATTTTCTTGCACAGTCAATAGGCAAGAATTAATTACAACTATTTTATATGGAAGAATGAAGTTCATCCTATTTAAATCTTTCACCTAATATCACAGAGCAGATACAAAACTCGAACTTTACCCCAGTTGTTTCAATGACTATTCTATTCTTTCAATGAGATCATACTATCTTCCTACTCATAATTTGGCCTGAAAGTTCTTTCCAGGTCTAAAATCTTTGTGCTTTATTGTGGACATTCTTATTAGTCTAAGAACAATTCATAAAATTAAGGTCTTACCATGACTGGATATGCCCCCACACTGTTCCAAACATTTGTTTGAATTCAAGGCATTAAGAAGTAAGTGACGGTTAAAAGGTTCAACCAGCATATCTCTTCATTTCTTGCATTGGATTCACTGGGACTTGTGATGTGATTTATATGGAATACGTAAGAGAAATGGGTTCATAATAAAGTACATATCTATTGTTTCTCTGTGTTTTAACCTAGATTTCAGGATCTCAGTGCAGGTGCTAACATTATTATGTATCAATTACGTGATTTCAGTTGATTTTTGGCTGGCTTCCACAGGGATAAGAGAATATACTCTGAGTGATTTTTTTATGGCCCAACATAGTTCTAATGTGTTAAATATCTTATGTGTGCTTGAAAAGAACATGGTTTCTGACATTATTGGGCTCAATTTTCTATTACTGGATGCAGTGTTCACTAAATTAATTAGAGTAGGTCTGTGATTTATGTTGTTAATGTCTTCTATATCCTTACCACCTTCTACCTGCTTTTTCTTTCAGTTATTGAAAAAAGTATGTGAAGATCTCCAACCAGGACTGTGAATTTGTCCCTTATTTCAATAATCTGATACTAATATAATAATCTTGCTAGTCCATAACTCTACCAAAATGACTTCCATGAAGTAATATCAATTTATTATAGTATTTTATTGACATCAAAGATATCAATTGTAAGATGTACTATTATTTTATGTACTATAAAGAAGGAAAACCCTTGCTAAGTAACACGTGTCATGATACCACAATGACAATTCTACATAATTTTGTCATTCAAGACTCAAGTTCTTAAATTCCTTTCATTTCTTTCAAGGCATCTAGCAATCTCCCCTAACTTTAGTTGCATTGCAGCTGAATCAGTAATAAAGCAAAATATAGTTTCATCCACTTTGGGGAATGCTCCTTTTGTAGGTCCTAAGGTACTTGATTTTTGCTCTAAAAGAATAGAAAATTAAATTGAGCTCATGCTTCTACTTCTGAATACTCACTTCAAAAATACCAAATACATGCCCACTGCTCTGTTAGCATGACTCTCCGCAAAAGACAATATATTTGTTTTAATGCTGAGTTATTATGTAATTGATATATTGACAATATCTTTTATGACCATTGAAATCAACACATGCAGTATCAAACAAGCTGATCATTCAATTAAGGTGGCAATGTGCCATGGACACCACCTGGTCAACAGCAACTTCCACCAATTTGGGACACCTGGGTGGCTCAGTCACCAAGCGTCTGCCTGAAGCTCAGGTCATGATTCCAGGGTCCTGGGATCAAGGCCCGCATGGAGCTTCCCGCTCAGCGAGAAGCCTGCTTCTCTCTCTCCATTCCCTCTGCTTGTAGCCCCTCTCTCTGTGTCTCTCTCGGTCAAATAAATAAATAAAAATCTTAAAAAACAAACAAACAAAAAACCTCCCATCAATTCTAAGATTTAACTGGGTACCAGAAATATGATTTAAAACTGATGAAATACCACTCTTAAACATCTGATTCATCCTTTTATATTGCAAAATTTTACACTTTAGTCTATAATGTCTTCCTCTCTTTCATTGTAAAAGGCATAAATAAGGGCAACTCAAATTTCTGAAGAACTAAGATTATGAATAACCCAAAGTATGCCAGTCCATTAGCACTAGCTTTCACTGGAATCCACAGATAATGTTCAATGTGTGCTTGATGACAAGGGAGATGAAAGAATAGGAAAGGAGAGAGTGCCTAACCGTGTGTGTGTGTGTGTGTGTGTGTGTGTGTGTGTGTGTGTGTCCCTCCCTGCACTCCTCTCATTTTTTTTTTTTTTTTCCTGGAAAAGATAGTCTTTGTTTTGGAAACACTTCTTTTGCTCAAACCATGAGATCAGAACAAGAACCAGCAACTTCTTACTTGATCCCCAACTCCATAATGACAGGTATGGGTTTAAAGATGCCACCTGACATAGTAACCCGTTCCTGGGCCCATAATTTGTTTAGTTGTAGGCATGTGACCCTATATAGGCCAATTAGAAACTTCCCCCCCAGGGCTTGTCAAAACGAAGCTGAAAAATAACAGTATTTTTTTTTTTCCCTCTTTGGAAAGCTCTGAGAATACAGGCACTGATGATGTCAGAAATCACGAGTTTAGCCTTGAAGAAACACAGTCTGAGGTAATTTGGCTGGCATAAAGCCAAAAATGAGAAGTACAAAGAGAAGCCCAACTGTGTCAATTCTCTAGTTCCTCTTACTGAGAGTCTTCTACAATGTACATGAGTCAAATAATCCTCCATTTTGCTTAAGTACATTTGCCTCGGATTTCTTACATTTACACCCAAAACTGCATTAGCTCTGGCTAATACAATTATTTAAAGAAATACATACTTAGCACATGTTTACGATGAAGGATAATAAAAATTACAATTATTTTGTATGACGGCAAATGTCACTTCATCACAGAAAGTAAAAGCACAATATTTTTGAGGGTAGAGAAGTGAATAAAAATTTCCCTGAGGTCTTTTTTTTCCCCCCTTTATTTTTCTTTTGATGTCATGTTTTAAGAAGGAATGTGTGAGCAAAATACTATTTGGAACTTGGGAAAAGTTTAATGTAAAAGGAAAAAAAATAAAAGGGATTCCAAGTAACATACTCATCCCTCAGCATATTGAAAAGTGCAGCCATTCATTCCTTTTTGAATGTTATGACATAATTAAAATAAAGTTTGGCCCTGATTATAATTACAATGACTATGCTTCATATTCTCAATGAAAATACTTTGAACGAAGACTTAGACAGGAACAGGTGTTTTCAGTTTGACTTACTGACAGGATCCAAGTAATTCTCAGCTTGCTCTGAAATTTAGTAATATCCATATACTGCAGGCTTTGGCATATGCCTCTTGTTCTTAAAGGATTCCTAAGACACAAAACTATATACACTAGTCTAGAGGGACTATCATAGCTTTTTCTAAAATAAAAACCTGTGTTTGAACTGATGCAGTCAGTATTAACACTTTTGCCTGAATTTTACACTTGATCTCAGCCAAAAGGCCGAGAGACCATCTGCCTGAATTTTAAAATAAAACTTCAATGGTCCTGTAACCAATGTAATCTGTCCATTTAGTACAAATGGGCAAATCTTTGACTGTAGGAAGACTCCCAAGACAGATTCAACAATAGTATTTCCTTAGTAGCATTGGAATCGTGAGCCTTTACTTTGACTCGTAAAATATCCAAACATCTGAATTAGAAAAATAACAATCATCAACGTTCTCTTCTGAAATTAGTCTTCTAATTGGAAATAGACAAGGTTTCCTTTCAAACCATATGAAGCCAACTGTACATTTTTATGAAAGAAAAGATTTTTTTTTCACTATTAAATGTTATTTCAAATAGAATTAACCACTTTCTGACACTGGGGACATTTATATTCTGAAATCAAATGAGAAGTCTATTGATTGATTTAGTATGTTCCTTTTGCTTTCAAATGAAAGGAAAAGTGATATTAGAATTAACAAATTAAGTTCGCAGATACTTTATATAACTTTTATGTTAAGTGGACCAGAGGCTATAGATGTTGCTGGTTTTCGAAACTGGAATACACAGATCTCTGCAGTGAAAAGAACAATGAATTTCTCAAATGTTATTTCCTGCTACTTCACTAAGTAATGGTCATATACTGATTTTTTACAGAGAATCTAATTCTAGAAGAACCTTACTTCCTAGCTTAAACTATCTGGCAGTATTGAGCTCTCTTTAATTTCCTTTGCTGTAACACTGATATGACAGTTGACAGCAAGTTATTTTATCCTGGAAGAGAGTCAGACCATTATTTGTTGACTTCTCTTTAGATGTTAAACATTTTTCTAAGTGAAATAAAAAGTGTGTATTGCCGGGGCATCTGGGTGGCTCTGTTGGCTAAGCATCTGCCTTCAGCTTGGGTCATGATCCTGGGGTCCTGGGATCGAGCCCAGTGCTGGGCTCTCTGCTCAGTGGGAAGCCTGTTTCTCCCTCTCCCTCTGCCTGCCCCTCTTGCTTGTGCCCTCTCTCTGTTAAATAAATAAGTAAAATCTTAAAAAAAAAAAAAAAATGTATTGCCTACCAAACTTTATCATCTGTAAGTCACCTACCTCTGTGAAGTCTCAATTTTAGTATTGAATTAAAGAAGTAAGACTTGGGTTGTACTCACTGTTTTCCATCTCATTTTGAGTGTGTAAACATTTCTCTATTTCTAAGATAGAGATGTGAATGCAACTTATCAGAAATAACTTACTTGGATCCTTTTACAACTGTAATTTGCTAGTAAAGATTATATAAATAGCCATCCTGGATCAGAAATTAAAATTTATCAGGCCACTCAGTTATCTCTGTCATTGGCTTTAAGGGCTACACAGGTGGTGGACTTCTTTCTTGACATTATTGAAAGGTGCAATTATCTTCCTAAGGTTCTGACTTTACTCATTGTTTTATTAATTTATTAATTCATTTCCTCATTTACTCATCCATCCACATCTGCATTTCACTCATGATGGAAGCAAGAATAATACCTGAGCTAATTAGATCATACAGATTTTTGAACTGCAGGTTATAAATCTGGACCTCAGAATCCTGTGGAGAAATCATTATCTACCAATAAGAAAGTGTTACTAATTAATAAGGAGCATATCAATGACCCATAAACAAACCTGTCAGTGAGAAACATTTTTTAAAGATTTTATTTATTTGCCAGACAGAGAGAGACAGAGCACAAGCAGGCAGAGTGGCAGGCAGAGGCAGAGAGAGAAGCAGGCTCCCCACTGAGCAAGGAGCCCAATGCAGGACTCGATCCCCAGGACTCTGGGATCATAACCTGAGCCGAAGGCAGCAGCTTAACCGACTGAGCCACCCAGGTGTCCAGTGAGAAACATTTATAATTGGACACAGTGAGTAACATAATCAGTTCTAGGTGCCAGAAATATAATGGAATACAGCAGTAAGCCTTTTAGTAAAGAGAGGCACACATTACCTAAATACATAATATATAAACAAATATATAATGAGATATCTTTGGATAAGTTCTCTAGTATAGAATAGGTGAGTGTTATGATATGGAAGGAGTGGTGGACCTCTTCAGATAAATCAGAAATGATTTTTTAGAGAAGATATTTCATCAGAGATTGAAAAGATAAGAAGGAACCTTAACTCAGAAAAGCCAGGACTAGAATTCCAGGAAAAAGAAACTAGCAAGTGCAAGGATTTTGAGGCAAGAATTAGTTGGCATGTTGAGGCCCATGTAGCCATGTGGCTATAATGTAGTGTCTTACTGTGCAAGGGACTATATATATATACACACACACACACACATATATATATACACACACACACACATATATATACACACACATATATATATTTCATATGTCATAAATACAATATATAATATATTATTTATATATCTTTATATGTACATATACACATATTTTCCAGAGAAAAATTTTTTTTTCTGAGAAAAATACTCTTAGTATTAGTATATTAGAATGTTTGGCTAAATCTGCCTCCAAGATATGGAAAGATGAGCAAAGACAATATTCAGTCTAGCCTTTGCACATGGCAGCTTCTCTGTCAGAAATACATCCTATTCCGATTTCCTCCTTTTACTATGACATTAAAAACAGGCAGCAAAAGCAACCTATTCTGCATTTTCCTAAAGAATACTGGGGGGCGGGAGGAGCCCCACAAGAACGAAGTGGAATTCCAGAAACCAAGGCATACAAAAGTACTACAGTAGGTTATGATTTCACACAGGATTTTAAATGGCTAATGCAGACAATACAATTTACCATGAAAGTGAAGAAGCAGTACAGAGTTCTGAAATGAAACATACCTGCTGTGAAAAGCAAAGCCCGGTGTCAGAGTAGAACATGTCAGCAACTGGGCTGATGAGGACAGGCAGCCTCGTGGCTGGTGGCCACACCACATAACATGCGATTAAGGACATGACGTACACAGGCATGTGTCATATTATGTACATGACACTTCCTTCCTTCTTCATTGGATCCTTCTCTGGATACTATGATATTTCCAATGTATTCTATCCTTGGTACTTCCCAATTTCAAGTTAACAAGTATGAAGTCTATAAGAAAATGGCAGGCTTGGGGGGGAGGGGTTATTTTACCACTGTTTTGTATCTTTGGAACTCCAGAGAAGGGAATTTTGAGTGAAGAAAGATGCTTATAAACATATGAGGAATCTGCGAGTGGAGGTTTGTAATGAACTGTGTGTGTGAGCGGAGACTAAATCCAAGCTGTCGCCGTAACCGCCATCACCTCCGTCACCACCATCTTCAGTACCACTCACTTCCCTCATCTGCAGGGGCCCCTCACCTTTAGTTGTACAACCCATGTTGTTTCCACTGCACAGTTTTCAGTATCTTAACGTTTCCTGTAGGGCAGGCTCACCCAAATAAATATTATTTTAACTTAGGATCAAGTCATGCACGATAGCTTACTTTCTCCTATCTGAGGCTAGAAAGGAGAGTTTCCCACTTTCACCCACTGCTTTCTGTGTCTGGCAACTGCGTGCCTCTGTCTCCGTGCTTTGTTTATGGGTAAGATGAGCTGCTGTTGATGTTGAAAGTTCTCCCAGTTACCCTGGGTCTGACGTGGATAAGGAGAGGAGAGGGCAAAGTTACAGCTTTGATGTTGGCATGTTGGAAAGTAGAAAACAGAATAGCTTAGCAGCTAGAGAAATGTTGCCTTTGGATCATGAACAGAAGGGCCAAAGCAAAAGTTTTATAAATAAAAGTGAAATTTCCCTAAGACTTCATGACTAAAATCTTTAGGGAGGTCACTTAGTTTTCAATAAAGTTTTCAGTTGGAGACTAATTCTCTTGTAGGGTTGTAATTATATTTTAGAGCTGATTAAATATTGAACAATAAAAAACTAATCAAACCTCTACTTCTCCCTCTTAAAAATCAGTTAAATTAAATTTTAAAATACATATTAAGCATATATATTTATATATTAAGTGCTTTGTATATAAAAATCTTCATTTCTATTCTTATTGTTATGTGAAAGTTGGTATATGCCTTTAAAATAAAACATTTCCTCCGTAATTAAGCCTTACAAAAATATCAGGAGCTATCAGCATAAGTCGTTATAAAATTGATATTAATATTTCAAAAACTTTAGACAAACTATTTAATAATAGATAATTAATACTTTATTGATTGTATATTATGTAGTATTACTTTTATGAGATGGAATACATCTCTATTTCTAATAAATTTTGTAAGAGAAATAAAATTTGAAGATATTATTAATGAAAAGCAAAATTAATTCTTCTCTAATTAAGTAATTCATTATGCTTTCCTGGCTCCCTTGGCTCCTGCCCTACTGACTCTCTCAGACTCTGGAAGACTCAGTGACTGTCCTCCTCATCAAATGCTCACACTCTCCTTAAATGCGATTGTTGAATCACATTGAATCTCCTTCTGAATCCAGGCCAGCTGGGAGTACATAATAACTCTATGTGGACTGAATGAATCAATGAATCAATGAAATTCTGAGATAAACTTAAGGGCCAGGAAAACTTCTCAAAGACAAATAAACATTATTTTTATTGGCGGTGGTTCAAGATGGCAATAGAAGAAGATCCTGAACTTACCTCCTCCCACAGACACAATAAAACTCTAACTACATATACAACAATTCTCGCTGAAAAATGAGCTGAACAGCTTCTCCACAATAAAGGATAAAAGGACCACACTGAGACCGGGAGGAGTGGCAGAGACACGGTCTCACCAAAAACCCAACCTCTAGTGTGGTGACCCATAATTGGGAAGGATCTCACAAATACAGAGCTTCTCTCCAGGACTGAAGGGTTTGGGCCCCACATCGGGCACCCCAACCTTTGGGATGTGCCTGGGAGTGATGAACCTCCAAAACATTTGGCTTTGTGATACCTGGCTGGCTCAGTGGGTAGAGCACGGGACTCTTGATCTTGGCATTGTGATTTCAAGCCCTGCAGTAAGTATAGGTGATTACTTAAAAATAATAAAATCTCTAAATGAACAAAACCAAACATGTGGCTTTGAAAACCAAGGGGAATATATCTAGGAGAAGCAGAGAACTGTAGAGAATGAGGAGTCAGCTTTTAACGTTTGGTGCACAGACTTCCTTGTCCCAGGACATGGCGAAAAGGAGCCGTTTGAAAAGCACCTGGAGTATAGGAGAAGGAGATTCATTTGCTAATCTTAAACCATCTGCCAGAGCCTGTTAG
Organism: Martes martes; assembly: GCF_963455335.1. Classification (NCBI taxonomy): domain Eukaryota; kingdom Metazoa; phylum Chordata; class Mammalia; order Carnivora; family Mustelidae; genus Martes; species Martes martes. The sequence goes on from NC_137890.1 coordinate 17,515,039, forward strand.
AACTCACTCCAGAGCCTGAGGCACTAGTGGATGCCATTTTTGCACTCCCCTTTCACTTGCTAGCATCATGGGCATACCCCACCCCATGCAACTCCCAATATCCTGCTCTAGCCACGGTTGAGCACCTCACCCCTGCTCCTATAGTCCCACCAAAGCTGATAACCGAATGTGCCACTGAAGCCGGCAGCCTGGCATACCACTACTGCATTGCTCCTGTACCCCACCAAAACCAGGCATGCACCCACACGGGAGCATCCCCTGAACACCTGTTCCGGTGGCCAGGGGATTATGTGTCAGCGCCCCACAGAACTGGATCAGAGGGACAGTTCTTGGCACGCTATCATGCCCAGCGCACTGCACAGACAACACACTGAAACACAACCCCAGTCTTCCTCGGGGAAGGCTATAGGCTTATCACACTTCTAGAAGCTATGAGAGTGTTCTCGAGGAACATAGGCCAGAGGATGCCATCTTTGTGCTATATATATAGCTTGCCAATACTTGCACAAAAGAGCTCCTCTATTCATCTGAAGCCCCAATATTGGCAACTGTCCCCAAGGGACAGGTCCAGATCACCTGGTCTGAAGGCCAGCAGGGTTTACAGTTGTTGTTGGACGGGACTGCACATGTCTGTGTACTTTAAAATCTGCTGCCTGAGGGTCTAGCTCCCAAGCAGCCTGAAACTAAGGTGCTGACATTTGTCCACAGAAGACATTCACATGACCAAGAGGCACATGAAAAGATGCTCAGTATCATTGATAAATCAGGAAAAAGCAAATCAAAACCACAAGGAGCTCTCGCCTTACATGTATCAGAATGACTATTATCACAAAGAAGGAACTTGCCAGTGTTGGCGAGAATGTGGAGAAGAGAGAACCCTTGTGCACTGTTGGTGGGAATGTAAATTGGTGCAGCTGCTGTGGAAAACGGTATGGAGGTTTTAAATTTAAAAAAGAAAAATTAAGAATAGAAATGCCATATGATCCAGCAATTCCACTTCTAGGTACTTATCCAAAGAAAATGAAAATACTAAGTCTAAAAGGTAAATGCACCCCGATGCTCATTGCAGCATTATTTACAACAACCACAATGTGGAAGCAACCTAACTGTATGTGGTTGCAAAAATGGTATATTCATTCAATGCAATACTATTCAGCCACAAAAAAGGAATGAAAATTTGATATTTTGAGCCTGGGTAGCTCAGAGGGTTAAGCCTCTGCCTTCAGCTCAGGTCATGATCCCAGGGTCCTGGGATAGAGCCCACATCGGGCTCTCTGCTCAGCAGGGAGCCTGCTTTCTCCTCTCTCTCTGCCTGCCTCTCTGCCTACTCGTGATCTCTTTTTCTCTGTCAAATAAATAAATAAAATCTTTATAAATAAATAAATAAATAAATACTGCATTTGAACACTTGTCTGGCAAGAGGAGCAAATTAATGTTAGTTTTTTTTAAACATGTTAGTTTTTTTTAAAAACATGATTATTTCAAAGATTATATTAAATAATGAGTATAAACCCAATAAATACAGTACACTTTTCATAATGCCTCACTTAATTTTTTTGTTTACTATTTTTTTGTAAGTTTATAATTCTAGATACTGTTTAGGTCCTGTAATTTAATTTCAGGTGCTGAGCATGCCCAACAGTAAATTTAGAAACCACATATTTTATGTCAGTACGTAGATTATAGCTCAAAAATATTTACTATATAAGAAAATGCATAGGGATATCTTAACATCAAATTATATTACAATATTCATCTACGTTGAAGGGCCGTGCAATCTTAGGACTCGATTTTCAGGTGCATTTTCAATTATTTTTCTTGTTTTTTTTTTTTTTTTTTTATTTTTTTTATTTTTTTTTTTTTTAAAGATTTTATTTATTTATTTGTCAGAGAGAGAGAGAGCGAGCACAGGCAGACAGAGTGACAGAGGGAGAAGCAGGCTCCCTGCGGAGCAAGGAGCCCGATGCGGGACTCGATCCCAGGACGCCGGGACCATGACCTGAGCCGAAGGCAGCTGCTCAACCAACTGAGCCACCCAGGCGTCCCATTTTTCTTGTTTTTAATTTGTGCTTTCCTCAATTATCCTTGGTGCAATACTGTGTCCACAAGTCTATAGCAGAGAGCTTTACTGGACTGCTAATGCTTCTCTGATTTAAGCTTTAGAATTTGCAATGATAATTATCCTAAGATAAGCTTATTTTTTCCTAATAACAGATGTCTTTGAATCGGTGCCCTGTTCGCTGTTCAGTGGTGACCCTAAAATCACTTTCTTTCTCAACCTACCTCAGATTTTGAAGAAATGGCCCTAAAGACCACATAGTTGGAGAAAGACTATTAGAAGTAAGATGTAACAGGGAAACTAATAGTAGGTCAGAAAGAGCCTGGAATATGCCCTCTGCTAATCTCTCTTACACTTGGATTTCCTCTTTCCTATTCTCCTCCGTAATGAATAATTGCATTACCAGGTCGTCATGTGCAGCCTCGGGCTACAGCAAAGTGAAACTGATTTCTAAACTCCTCAGACACATACCCCACCAGGACCACTGTGCAATTTCTGAATGAGGATACCGATTTTCTGTAAGGAAATGTGCAAAGGTGTCATCAGGCAGGTTTGCAGCAGTGGAATGAGACTTGGACTTGCAACCGTGGGGTTCTTGATATCCTGACCCCATTTAACTTGCTCAGGGACTTTGGAGACTCGTTTTAACTCTTCTTCTTTTTCCTCACCTGCAAATAATGACTCATCATACCTAGAGCACTACGGTGACAGTATCGGGATTCGGGAAATTTTTATATGGCAGGGGCACCTGGGTGGCTTAGTGGGTTAAGCCTCTGCCTTTGGCTCAGGTTGTGATCTCAGGGTTCTGGGATTGAGGCCCATATAGGGCTCTCTGCTCCGGGGGAGCATGCTTCCCCCTCTCTCTCTCTCTGCCTGCCTCTCTGTCTACTTGTGATCTCTGTCAAATAAATAAATAAAATCTTAAAAAAAAATTTCTTGGGGCGCCTGGGTGGCTCAGTGGGTTAAGCCTCTGCATCCGGCTCAGGTCATGATCCCAGGAGTCCTGGGATCAAACCCCACATCGGGCTCTCTGCTCCGCAGGGAGTCTGCTTCCTCCTCTCTCTCTCTCTCTCTCTCTCCTCCTACTTGTGATCTCTGTCAAATAAGTAAATGAAATCTTAAAAAAAAAAATTTCTATATGACCACGCCTACCATGCATGCTGCACACACTGCCTGACCTTCCGTGTGCTGTGAGTCCCATCTCAGCCACCTGTGATGAGCTGGGGGAATCAGGCGAGGTGCTTCAACTCTCTGAGCATCAGAGTTGGTGGTATTTTTTTTTTTCTTTTTAGTTGTAAAATGAGGATAATTATCTCTCCTTTATAGGGTTTATGAAAATAGATTGCCATAAAGAAGTAATGGTACTCAGATGGACTCCATTAACTAGAGTTACGTAGAGCAAAATCTGGAATGCAAAGTTGGACAAACAGGTTGAAGGTAAGCAACGTCTAGCTGGAATGTTTTCAGCCCAATTAAACCTTGATACTAAAAACCATTATGCAAATAGCCAGGTTTTTAAATTATATTCAGCTTATAATTTACCCATTCTGGAGTATATCTTGCTGAATATGATTTTTTTTAATTTGAAGAATTAATACCTTAATAAAACTACAGAGTCATAAATATTAAAATGCTTCACATGTTTTTCAGAGCCTAAGCAAATATTTATAATTAGATTAGACATAATGTGCCTGCATGACTGCTTCCTGAAGTACTATGTCTTCGTTAAAGAGCAGGGATCGTGGTGCTACCCAGACAGGATGTGAGTCTTCCTATCCATGACAGCCACCGACGTGTTGGATGACAGCAAGTCAGTGAGGAGCAGGGCTGTTACAGACAGGACGGTAGGGTTACATGTTCCTAGGATCCCCTCCAAAAAGCAGGTGGTCAGCACCCACGAGAGCGTTGAACAAAGGTTGTCTAAAGCTTATACTGTTAAAAAATGTACACTTTTGCTAATGCCAAGACAAAAACCTTTGTTACGAAAGTACTAACATCAGAAAATTGGCATTTCCTCCTTTCATTCCTCTGTTCTTCCTTCCTTTTATTCACCCAGCAGAGTTATAATAAGTTTCCAGTGAGTTTTTCAGTAGACCCGGCACTGAGTTCACATCGGTGCTAAACACTGAAAGTTCAAACAGAATGGTGTTTCTCTTACTCTTAAAATACATGCAGTCTGGTAAGAAGAAAGAGATAAATAAAAGTAGAGCAATTTATGGTTACCTGTGTCATAAAAAGCTGTATAGGCTATAAGGGGAGAACAAAGAATGGAGTGGCTAATCACTCCGGCCAGTAAAGGCTCTCAAAACAGAAGGGAGTGGAGGTACCAGAAATACTGGAAAGAATGAGGGGACCCTGGGGCAAAGCTGACCAAGGAGAGACATCCAGACTGGCTTGAACAGAGCATAGCCAACTTCTCAAGACTCAAAGAGCTATGTCTAGAGCAGATGTGTTCATTTATACAGAATGATAACAAAATAGTGTAAAATCCCATTTCAGAGTTTAAATACAACCATTCTCAAAGCGAATTTTATCCTACCAATCAAATCCACAGTTGAAGAACTGTCTCTTATCTATAATTCAATATAGGAAACTGTATCCAATATAGGTTTCAACCTTTACTATTAATTATATATCCACAATAAAATGAATACTAGTTATTGTTTCATGGTACTCTAGATAACTGAGTTCAGAGTTTGTATTTTATTAATATAAATGTTGAAAGGTATGGTCTACATTTTAGTAATCTGTAATCCTATGCCATGACATAGAAACAAAATTAACTTAACATGAATTTTTTTTTATTATTCCCAGACCAACTAAAATTAATGAACCTTCTTCTCATCTATAGACATCTAATTTCATAATTACCAAGTGCTTCAATTAAACAACACTTTTTTCTTCCACATTCAGAACTAAAAGTACACTAACCTCTTATTACTGATCATTATATTATTTTAAGATCATTAGGAAAAAGAAATGTGAAAAAAGAATGACCCCTTACTATGCACGGTTACATTTACTTATAAAATCTACTTCATGAAATAGTGAATCATTCCTCTAAACAATGAGTTCCATGTGTCTTTTTAGGTTGTTTTGCTTTGTCTTATTTTGCTTTTATTTTATATCCTCATTTATTGTCAGGCACTTACTGAATATGAATGAAAGAGCTTAGTGAAAATTAAAGGTACAAAGGAAATAACACACATGAAATAAAAGCTTCTTTTCTTTCTCCTCCTTTCCCTTTAGTTTTTCTCTGGTAGGTGCCATTTTTACTCTCAACTCTGACAATTAATTAATAGAGGGCTTGTTCAAAGCTGTGCTTTCAGCAAAGTAACGTCCTCCTTTTGTATTTCTTTAAAGATAATCAATTGGAGCCTCTTTTAGCTGTCAATAAGGCTTCACTGCCTCCTTTTTTTCCTCCTGTCATCAGCAAGTGATACATTTAGAGCTACATGGGAGCCCATCTAAATGGTCCCCTGGAAAAAAAAAATGAGCTTTTTGTTATTATATATGCTACTAGTAATTTTTAAGAGCCCTGTTCTCTCAAAATAGAGATTTCAGCAGTAGCAACTGACTCATATATCTATGTGCATCAGACTGAAATGGGAGAAAGGAGAAAAATATGCCAAAGTAGGCACCGTCCTACTTACCACAATATATTAAATGGGTTTTAGAACACAGCTAGTTACCCTAGTGGAAGGTTCACGTTAAAAAGTAAATAAATAAAAAGTCAGCCACACAATTCTGTGGTTAGAAGAAGAAAAAAAATCTTGAGGGGAGTAAAGGAGACTTTATTTTGCATTCAGTCATAATGTTCTTTATATGAGTAATTAAGTCTGAGAATATTGTACTGAACAATGATGATAGAAATTAATAGATTCTAAATGAAGCATTTTCCTTTTATTCTCAACAGCTGTTCATTTTTACTTAGTGTGCACATCTTTCCCCCAAAAAGACAAAAGTAAAATTATTCTTTAGGAAATTAATCACATGCATCTCATTATTTCAAATAAAATGTTCTAAAACCTAGCTTCTTCCTAAACTGAGAATAATCTCTTCATCGTACCCACCTCAGAACCTCGTCAATGAGGAGTGCAGTGCCACCTTCTGGTAGAGAGGGGGATCGCTTTTCTCTGTCTAGAGAGTTTCTTGGAACTTTGGAATCCAATTGTGGAAATGTATGTAGTAAGGGAAAGAAACGGTATTCTTAAGCATGTATACTTCTTTATTATAATGGGACAATGGATTGAAATTTAGCCTACTCTGAACATGGACTGATGTATGGTTAACTTACAGTATTTTTTAATGTTTTTTTTTTCAATAAGAAGGAATCACTACGTCAAACTCAACAAGCCTCAGCAATTTCTTATGTTAAAAGATAGCAAATGAGTAATTTGTTTTTAAAAACGTATGAGAAAAGGAATATAACTTTCAAAATGTAACGAACATTAGTGCCTATTGCATTACATTTTAAAGTTGCACGGGTTGCTCAAAATGAGGGTAGTGATTTCTTCATGTAAATACAGATTACATGGAGAATTCACATACATACTGAGTGAACAGTTTTGGAAGTTCATCTTTATATAATAAGCACATGAGGATTTTCTATTGAAATATGCTTAATGTATACATCACTTCATTTAATTTTCATAACAACCAATGAAGCATTTTATTCTAGACGAGGGAATTGAGATTCAAACCAGACAAGTTTCCTGTCCTAGATGATTCAGTGAGTGGTGGTGAGTCAGAATTCAAACTGATGACAATTCAAATTTTAATGAGTTTTCTACAAGCACTTCCCTCAATTCACTGAATATCCAAAAAGTGTTTTACTAAGAGCCCAAAGGTTTAATTTGCTTAAGTTTTCCCAAGCATTCATGTTTACTTCCTCATGCCAAAAATATTCAACCAGTTAACTCTTAGCAAATATATTGTATGGGATTATAGAAAACTGTGTATTATATAACATGTATTTTCATAAAATTTATTCATTTTGCATATATGCATTTTATATAGGATCTATGATGGCTACTAAAAGGTCTAAATAGATTGATGGAGTTTTCACATGAATTTAACTCAGATTTTCCTCAGAAATCTCAGGATATTATACTACATGCAATGGTAATGACAATACTTCCTTGAATTGGTTCTTTACCAAATTTCACAGCTTCGATGCCAAAAATATCAAAATATTTACTAGGGATCCACACTTACAATGTCTTGATTTAAAATGACTAGAAACTATAAAATATCTATAAAAAACTCAGAAGGTAATTGCTACCAGAATGATTTTCCTTAAAAGGCCAATTTTCTGGCTATATTATCTTCAAAAGCAACTCTGTTAGGATCTGGGTTTTTGAAATATAGCTTCCTTTAAGCTCCCTATTTTATATTAATTTTTAAGTAGTATCTGATTATACTGGTTGCATTTAACCTTAAGTTAATATTTTATTACTGCTCAAAGCTCTGTTATTATATTTTCTCTCTGAATATTTCTCATTAATTGAATCACCACTAGCATTCAGTATTCATATATTTTGAGCTGAAAAATACCTTCATAAAATAAAAATTAGGCAATGCTTGCTTTATTTATTCCTTTCCAAAGTTCATTGAGAACCTAATAATATTTGCAACTTATCATTTGTATTAAACTATTTACATGGGTAATCAATCAGCATATCCTAATTTGGTTACAACACAGTAGTATAAGCTAATTGGCAATAATATAGAACAACTTGTCAACCTTAAAATGTCAGTTTAACGTGGAGTTACACTATTTTGTGTTTTGTTTTATTTCTTTTTAACTGGAGTTAAATTTACTTTATTAAACGAAAATCAGCAGATCATTTGCCATTTTGATAAATGCACCTAGGTCTAAAGAGCCCTAGCTCTGTGAAGTTGAAAAATAATACATGTCTTATTATTGGGGTGAAAACTAGCATTTACTTTCCAAAACTCTCTAAATAGGCTTTTTATCAACATGATGACCATTTTCTTTCTTTCTCTGGAGAACTGAGGCATCACCCTTAGTAGTTCACAAGACTGTAAAAATATATCCTACTAAGTTGAAGAGAATAGATACTAATTATTTCGAGCTAGAGGTCAGGTGGGTGATACCTATTCCTTTGCAACCTTGGGTATCAAAATCATTGTGTTCACTTTTATCTTCCCACCAATGTAAGAGGAAAAATTTCCATGCGCTAACTATGGGGATGACAAAATCAAATACTGTGTTTTAGCCCTCTGGCCAACTGAAGCTGATAAAGTTTCCTGAACATTGAGTGAACCTATCCTTTCAGAGGCTTGCTATATCAAACGAAGGACTGTTTTCCAACCAATGAACAATGGGACCTGATAAAACCAACAGTCTACAGACCTGTGAACCCATAGATCTTACTGCAAGTCTCCAATACTTAATTTACAAAATTACCATGAACTCCTTTTTTCTGACCTTTAAAAATCCCTGATTCCCAGCCTCCGTCAACAAATTACTCAGTGGATTTCTTCATTGGTATATTCCCTTGCCTGGCACATTAAGAGACTTGGCTTTGTAAATTTTTTGTTTAGCTCTGATGATCTTTGTCTCATTGTATTAAGATTGTTGTATGTTAAGTTTCTCATTAATTATCAGGAAAAGAATAAATGAAGACATTAACTTCTAGAATTGGAAGGCACTTTAGAAACCACAGACATCCTCTTGTAATAATACAATAGAATAAGGTGATGTAAGCTCTCCTACAATATACACCTAAATATGTTGAATAAAAATAAAACAAACATTCTTTTAAATGCATAGCTGAGTTTTCAACAACAACAACAAAAAAAGAATCCTTAGTTTTCCTAAAAGAAGAAGGAATTTAAATCTGGGATGACAACTGTTCAGTCTATCACTGGGGCTGCCTTGGGTGGTGAAGATAAGGGTGGTGTATTGCTCTTAGTTATTTAAAGGCTCAATTTTAATGCAAAGGCAGATGCTAAAGCTTCAGATCTGAGGATAAAGCAAAATGGGGAAAATGAGAGCATTCCACAGAGTTAGGACCCTCAGGGGGCTGTGTTTGCAAAGACTGGTCTTTAAAAAATCTACCCAGTGGCTCAAGTAAAAATTTTTAAAATGTATTCTCCTAGGCTCTGGAAAAAGTAATTTTTCCCCAACATTTTGAAGGAGCTTAATTATTCAACTAATGTAGTTTTGATGTTCAAATTTATACCACATCTTTCTATCTATCTCTATACTGAAATGACCATTTCCCATGGAGTCCTGAAATGAGCTAACATAATCATTAGACACGGTCTCATACTAAAGGCATTCCCAATAAAACAAAACAAAACAAAGATAAGTTTGCAATAAAAGTAATACACCACAAATAAAAACAGCATGCAAAATAAAAAACAAGATGAGAGCCACACAAATTTGAGATAATAGAGTAGAAATGTGATAGAAAATATAAATAGTTTTGTTTACAATGATTAAGATTGAACTTTCATAAATACAAAATATAATTTAATATTGTCAGTGGTTGGATGAAAACATCATATTAGATAGGGTCAAAGAAAAAATTAGTAAACTGAGTGATAAATATGAGGAAATTAACCAGATTGTATCATGTTAGTTTTTAAAAATGACACTTATCATAGTTACCAAAATCACAAGGGATTTACAAACAAATAGCAAAGTATGTCCTTGATATTTATAAAGAATATCATAAACTTCATTGAAAACCACAAAATTAAACCTAAGTGGGGAAATATATCATATTTATGTTGAATGATTATTATAAGGAGTGTATATCATTCCTAAATGAATCAACAGATTTGTTGTAATACAAATAATGTTTCTGAGAGTGTTTTCACAGATTTTAATCTTAAAATTCATATATGTTATCCAAAATTTCCAATATTAAAAAAATAAGAATAGAATATAAACCTTATTATATGTAATTTTTAAAGCACTATAATAATTAAATCGGTATGAGATTGGTACAAGGTTAAATGGTTAGACTAAAGAGAAACATTCACTTATATGAGACTAATATATAACAAATGAAACACTGTAAGTTTGAAGGAGAATAACAGATTAATTTATGAATGGTGGCGAGACTATGAATACCTATATGGAAAAAAAAAAAAAAAACTGGAGCTCTAATAATAGCCAAATACATTAATTCTGATTAGTAGAAAGATCAATTGTGAGAAGCAATTTTTTGGGAAAAATTTATATAGAAAAACATTTTATGACACAAAAATAAGAAATATTTCTAAAGTACATATATGTATGCATGTGTATATATACATATACTTTAATTACATGCCATGGAGGAAATGATTAATAAATTTAAACTCACACTAAAAATTTCTGCTTAAAAAAACATTTTTCTCTAAAAAATATAAAGAGATAACCCTCTGATGGGGAGTAAATACAGTCAAACCATATAAGTCACAAAGGAATAGTATCCATAATATACAGTGAGTTATGAAAATTAATAGAAAAAATGAAAAAGACATAGACAACTGACATACGACAAAACATGAATAAACTAATGAGATGATGCTCAAGTCCAATATTACTTTGAAAGATGCAAATTAAAATAAAAATGAGATTTCTTAAATCCGTTTTAATACATTTTGGCAACAGTTAATTATGATGATATCGTATAAGGGCAAAGATATGCAAAGACCTGTTCCTGGTAGAAGTATAAATCAGCACAAACACTCTGGAGGGCAATTAAGAAATAGGTGGTAAAGAGAATTATACTTTCTGTCATCCACCTTAAATTTACTATGACATACCTTCAAAAAGAAATGGGTTCAAAGAAGCTCAATGAGTTATTTATAAAAAGAAAAATATGGGAGGAAAGGAAAAGGAAAAAAATGGTTTATTTGAACACTTTAATACTACAGAGGAGCTGAAATAAATGATCCTATATATATTGACATCAATAACAAACAAAAAATAGTGCTACAAAAATATAAACAATGATAACAATACGTAAGTGTTGAAACAAAATTAAGTTCCTATATTTGGCATGGTTTATTCATATGTTCATTTTATGTAGTCAAAACATCTACATCATGGAATGATCTATAACCCCTCAAGGCTGGAGGCTACTTCTATAAGAATTAAGGACACAAGTGATACGAAGTAGAGCTTTAGCTCTTATGTGCCAATTTTACTTCTTAGAAAGCCAGAGACAAAGAAAGCAACATTGGAAGGAAAAGAAAAAAACAAAACAAAACAAAACAAAAAACCCTCTATTTACCTCAGTTCTGGGTATTAAATTATTTTCTGTGCTTTTTGTGTGTGTTTGAAATATTACATAGCTTACATTTTAAACATTAAACAATAAAAGAAAGAAGAAGATTCTAAAGACAAACTTCTCATTTTATAAAGAAGTAAATGATGTCTAGAGAAAGAAAGAGATACATCTGATTTTACAGAAACATAGAGGACAGGTTAGATGAGTCTCCAGCCCAGGAAAAATGGCCCAAATGTTTTCAAAGGATAGATTGTTATCTTTGGTGCTGTACATTTTCTGCCCTTAGGTTTCAAATTGCAAACAGAGAACAGTCAGTCTCCCTATGTTCATCAAGGGGTCTTATGATTGTTTGATCTCAATTTCATTTAAAACCAATTTACCCTTATAAAAGTAGATCCTTACCCTTACCCTTATAAAAGTAGATCCTATGTTGGGTTTTTGGTATAGGCCTTAGAGCCAAGAACAGTGAAGTCAAATCCTCTCATTTTCTTCCTTGAATTGCTTAACCTCCTGCAAGATGTAATAAGTGACTATAAATCTGAGTCCACATCATGCAAAATCAAAGAGGCTAAGAGGAAAAAAAAAAAATTAGGGAGCGTTGCTAAGTGTGTGCTCTTAACAACCTAATAGGAGATAAGCCAAACATATGGCAACAGGTCTGTTTATAAAGGACAGAGCTTGAGGAACCTAAGAGTAAGTAATTTATTGACTCCTGAGAAGTCTCAACGGTAGAGGACTGTACAATAGAAATATAATGCAAACCACTATGTAATTTAAAATTTTCTGTAGTCAAATGTAGTCAATTAAAAAAAAATAAAAACAGGTGAAATGTTTTAAAATGTGTTTTCATTTACCCAATATAATAAAAACATTGCCATTTTAACATGTAATAATTATTAATGTGGTATTTTACATTATTTTTCCATTGGAAGTTGATACAATCTGATGTGTATTTTACACATGGAGATGTTCTCCATTTAGACTAGCTACATTTGAGGTGTTCAGTAGGATGTGTAGTGACTGCCATATTGGACAACAGAGGGTCAGAGTAAAAAGAAGCTTCTTCAATCTGCCTAGAAAAGGTAAAATGGACTGAATGGAAACTGAGTGCACTTCCAACACTGATGAACCAAACAGGTATTTTCCTAAATTAGATGTGGACCCTACAGAGAGGAGGTTTTGAGTCTTCCTACAAAGGGATCCCATGCAAGAGATCTTGCTTACACTTGGAGAGAGTAGGATATCTGATCAGAAGCCAAGACAGCCATATGTAGTCTGCAGAAAGGAAGCCCTGCTTACGTTAAGGGAGAAGGAAAGCTCCTTTTGGAAATGTCTGGGAATTTCCAGGGAGGGCAAATGTCTCTATGCAAAGAATTCTGTTGTACCAGAAGACACTGTCCCCAGCTGATAACCTAACCACTGATGGATTTTCTGCTCTAAATCTGGGAAAGAGCCAGAATGGGTGCCAAGGGAGTGGAAGAGAAGATGGAGAGAACTAAGCAAAAAGAGAAGCTGACTTCACTCTCTTATCCCCTCCCCAGGCTTCCAAGTTTGGGTCAGGTTCATGTAGGGGGAGGAAGAAGCTTACATGGGTTGAGGGTTAAAATTCCGATTACCAAACTGGCCAGGAGTTACTGATTATTAGGCTGGACTGGAATTTAACATTAAAATAAAACACTACTTGCTTATTTTCTAAATGTGTCCAGAAAGGTTATGGTGAAAAACATGTTCACAAGTGAGTTTAATAAGTGGTAAGAACAAAGTTCATATTTGATTTCACTCTGCCAATGCTGCTCTGTCCAATAAACCAATTTTACCTACATTAAAATAGTAATAAAAACAAAATATACTTATATCTAACATAAAACAAACATTAACACATTAACTACTTTTCCCAGGAATGTATGCTTTAGCTTGAAATTATATTTTCTTCTGCCCTCTTTGCTTCAATGATGAGTACCCTGAGGACACAAAAGTAAATGTGAAAATGTTTACCATTTGCAATTATGCATGGTAATCATGATTTTCTTATTACTAGGAACCCCCCCAAATTTTTATGACCATTTTATTAAAAACATACATTAAGTAGAACATTGGCATTACATATAATCTTAAATTTTGTGTTCACGTAAATCAATTCATTATGGTCATGAGATGACTTTGTAAGTAAATACTAACATTTTGAATTTAGTAATCCATTTTATATCAATAACACATTGCTTTATCAGTTTAAAAATGGGGTTACTCTTTATTGTTTGAAAACAATGGACTCTATTTTGAACACTCTTTTGAAAATCACTGACCTGATTTTTAGACTAAGACAGTAAGTTTTTCAATTTAGCTGCATCTGAGCAAGACATATTTTCCTGGCTGAGTTATATTCTTCCATTGGCCTCAAAAGGATGAAAAGAACCATTACAATATAGATATAAGGAAGTTATACTTAAAGAGGTAAACCCCTTTCCAAATTAATTATATAGCATACTTCAAAATGATTATTTTTGAATTTCTCTATCCTTTTGGATTATTCATCCCCTGACCCTTTCTGCAGGGAAATGCCTAAAATGTTAAATGATTATCTACTATCTTTAAGAAAAAAGCCTATTCCTCAACCCAGTTCTCGACACTAATTCTTCACAAGCACAAACTTCTCTTCATAACTGTAATTTTACCCCTTGATTCTCAGTACAAATCTACCCCCAATACTCACTATTCTCCAAGTATTCTATCCAAGCTCTTACTGCACATCATGCTTAAGGTAGGATAACATCTTTCTATTTTAATTTAATCCGTTGACTCGGTATGACCCATCTCAAGTTCACTTTCACCATTTTGCCTTCCTCTATACTCCCATAACACAATTCTACATGTTGGAGAAACAATGGGATACAAATATTCAAGCATCAAGCTTTGGAATGAATCAGGGAATCTGACCTCCTACCTCTACCAAGTCATTTATTTGTTGTATTTTCCCAGATAAGTAATTCTCAGGGCTTCATTAAAAAAAAAAAAAATTCTACCTTTAAAATCCTGATAATATACATTTTCTCATCACCTACACAATCTACACATATACATTTTACACATTAATACTTTAAAAAATTATTCTAGCAAAACTACACTATCGAAAGAAAAAAATCTTGTAGCGCTCAGCGTAGTACATAGCAATGATCCAAGTATTCAAAAACATTAATTATTGAGCACATCAAGAGGGAAATTGTATTTCTTTATTGTTTGCTTGATTGGATTCATTCATTAGCTAGACTTTCCCCAAACACAAAGTACTTTCTAAGAATAAATTAAAAGCTGCGATACTTCGTCTAAGTTTAGTTTAATTCAGTAACAAGAAATTATGTGCTGTAGATCTTATTATTAGCACTTTTTCTTTTTAAAGTTCATCTCAGTCATAGCTGGTCACTATTAATTTTTTTTCCTTCTAATCAGGATTTACTTAGGAAAACTTTAAAAGCTAATGAGTTATTGAGAACTATTAGCCCAGAGTAAAAGCACATAGCCAGGCTATATCCTGTGGCCAACTCAGGTCTGGAGTTTAAGAAAATAATTCATACATAGTTTTAGTAGCTGAAGGAATATAGTACTTTACATATACTTTTTTTCTCATTATAAAAGAAATACCTGTTCATTTGTGAACAATTAGAAAGTAGAGATAAGAAAATTAAACTCATTTGTAATCATAATACCGAAAAGATAACCACTGGTAATATTTAGTGAATTTACTTCTGCTCTTTGTTTGTATAAGTACTCACACATACACAAAGAGAAAATCAGACTCAAATTATTGATGCACTAGCTTTACTTTTTTCTTTAGTTTTACTAATTATTATTTTCCGAGGTCTTAGAATATAATTTTAGAGGTTAGATAATTTCCTGTGCTACAACTTAACAATTGAAGATGAGACCAAGAAACAGCCAATTTAGACATTTGTATTACTCAAAAGAGATTTAACCTTGTGGCAAAGATCAGGTCTACTGTGCGGCTCTCTCAACCAAACCTCTTGTTTTCAGGCATAAGTAGGGTGCCCAGTCACCACATGGAGAAAAGCCAACTGCTAATTACGAAGACCTGCCTTGGACACTGAAAAATAAAACTCGAAGACAGGATATACATTTGGGCATCTTGGTTAGAGCTGTTCAGGTGACCTCAACTGAAAGGCTACAGAATCAGGAAAAACCTGGCTTATGATTCAAATCTAAGGCTATACTTAACATTTGTTTGTCCACAGTAAAAACTGACATAAAATATATGGATAGAATTTTGTTGAAATTTAGTCTTGTATTATCTTTCCCCATCTAAAGTTAAGCCAATTCACTCATACTTTTTCATTTTCCCTTTAAGGTTTCCAATTTTAACATTTATTTACTAATTTGCTATAAAAATTCAATCTTCCCAAAGGCCAGAATAAAAAGTACTATGATCACATAAATCATCAGAGTCAAATCTTTAAGAACATATAATCAATCTGAAGAAAAAAATTCTAGGCTCTGAATATTTTTTCTCTTGGATACGAGATTTGTCAACATTACATTATGGTAGGAAAAAAATCTGTTCTTTAGCTCGTAATAAATATTCTACAAAAACTATGAGCATATACTATAATAAAAGAGAATTATAGATACTTTTAAGAGCTCTCCTAATGTAGAAGGACAGATCATGATGGTTCAGTCAGGCTGGAAATTAGCTTCCAGACCCAAGATTATGACACATTCAACGGGTAAGTTCACACCATCCTGAAAAGCAAAATCATGAGAAAACCCTTCTCTTCGGGTATCTGCATTTAGCTATGTCCTCTGGAAAAGAGAGAATATGAGCCAAACTCATTTGGAAACAGTTTCAGTTGTATGGTATTCTAGAAAACCAAGGTACTATCCTTTTTTCTTTTCTTTTCTTCTTTTATTATTATTTTTGTAATGATGGGAAATATGTAGATGCTTCTCTTCTCCAGAGCTACATTAGAAACCTTGGCCCCAAAATGCGAAATTTGTCTCATTTTGCTTCTAGGGAAACTATTAATGACTCACTCTGTAAGGATAAAAAGATGTTAACCAACAAGTGTAGGCATTTAACTAGAATACATTTTGGGCTTAATGTAAAGTTCAAGTAGTCTGTGGTAGAACACTTTCTTTAAGACAGAATAAATTAGTTTGTTTAAAAGGAAACTTGAAATTCTTATGCTAGTAGCAGCGTTGATCCAAAATGTAAATTAGCTCATATTAGTTCAGGAATGAGTAACTGTTGATATGCAATATTAACACATTTCAAAGACTACTTGACATATATACAATACGCATATATATAAAACAGATTACTATATATTCACTGTAAATTACCAATAGTATATATCACAAACTATTATATTACTAGTATACATGGATATACATGTTATGTATATTTATGTGTCTATGTACGTGGTGTGTGTGTGTATATATATATAATATATATTGTATAATGTATATAATTATATAATGTACTGAGCTTGTTGTCCACAATTTCTATATATAATAAATACACAAATACATGTAATAAACTGTAGGCCACAAATTCAACCACTAATAGGTAAATTAAAGTGGCAAATACCTCCAGTTCAATATGCAATCTCAATGGAAGGTTATGAACAACTTTTTAAATAAAGAAAACTCTCCCCACAACTGCTGACATGCTTTTCAGGATTTTTGTTTGACTCCTGCCAATGTGAGTCCCTAGACCGGAATAAATGCGCAGCCATCTGTTCTGACGGGCTTGTTGCGACAGTTTCAGGCTCACTGAAGCAATTGTTTCTATTACCCTTAGTACTCATGACAGGCTTCACTTTGCAGCGTTCCTCCTGAAAAAAATTGAGCGGAACTTGAATCGCAAATATAATTAGGTTATGATCTTGGTAAAAATTCTAGGTGCTGGAATAGCTTAACCCTCTTAGCTCCAAGCCTTCAAAAAATGTTCATCGATGGTTTGAGCTTCTGTGGGCCATTCCCAACCCTTCCCCACTCATGAGCAAATGGCTTTGGTAGGTAGAATAACAGCGTGTCCTTCATTATGTTAACTATTATGTAAATATAATGTTTATATTGAGAGAAAAATGGGGAGGGTTATGGTGTATTGAAGCAAAGGTTTGTTGTAATCCACTGAAGCTAATGGTGCTGTGAACCTGGGTGTTATGCTGAGTATTTGCAAGGCGGTAGATTATAAACCAGGAGGCTGAGTTCAGGCCTGTATTCAGAGCTGTCATGCAGAGATCATGAAAATAGCAGACAGAGAGTGTGAAGTCAAAGTGATTTTGCTGGCAAATGTGGAAGCTTCTGCCCTGCAAGAGATCACTTTGATCAAAGACTGTGTATATCTGATCTAAATAAATTCATGGTAATTTGAGTAAGTTTCCATAAAATGTGATAGTAGAGGCCAGAACATGCTAGCAGCTCATTCTGTTATTAGCACTAGGGGAGGGGTTTTACAGGATGACCATATAGAAAGGGTAGAATGAAGTAGCTTTAATAAGCTAAGATGTAAGGAATTAATGAAATTAGAAGAATATAAACATATATATAATGTGTTTGAAGTTTGGTTTTCCATTAAGGTTAGCTAATCATTTGAAATGATAAACCCAATGAGATGGGGTATGTTAAAATACCACTGAAGATACAAACCTGGTATTTTAAGGCATGATCATGATGGGCACCAAAGCTCAGCAGGGAGGACACAATTTGGTTAGAAGATGATACTAGGGCGTGGGGGGGTGGGAGGTGGGAGGGTGCCTGGCTGGCTCAGTGGGTTAAGCCTCTGCCTTTGGCTCAAGTCATGACCTCAGGGTCCTGGGATCGAGCCCTGCATCGGGCTCTCTGCTCAGCAGGGACCCTGCTTCCCCCTCTCTCTGCCTGCCTCTCTGCCTACTTGTGATCTCTGTCTGTCAAATAAATAAATAAAATATTAAAAAAAATAAAGTCTGTTTTTAAAAAAAAAGAAGAAGATGGTACTCAGGTTGGCAGAGGCAATGCTGACCTAAAAGTCTAGAAACAAGGAAAGATAGAAGCTTGAGATGCCAGACAAAAAGCCAGGAGTCTGTAAGCCAAGGCATTAACTGAGACGGAAAACAAGCTGGTCACATGAGGTATTCAAAATCTAAGACAGAGCCATTCAAACAGTGATGGAGGTTTCGAAAGATGGAGGCTGCACCTTACTAGCTTACCACCCTACGGAAATGGCTGGATGAGGCGGGGTCTGGAGTCATAGGCAGTGAGTAACTGATGACGGGATGGATGATCAGGAATGAATGGGTGTAGATTTGAGCAACCTGCTTCTAGATATAAGACATAAAGAACTAGTGTCTCTCTAGGTCTCCAGCGAATGTGAGGTGGAGATATAATCCTGCCTGGTAGGTAGTATGTGGGGGATCGGTATACTCGGGGCAGAGATGAGGCTGCGGAGAGAGGGGCTCTGGTCATTTGGGAGGGAGGTTGGAAAGACAGGGGCTGGTATGGGGGAACCTGGGGAGGTAGAGGTAAGACAGAGAAAAATGCAAAGGAAATACTCAGAAATCCAAAAATCAGTGAGCCAAGGGAAACTCAGAATCCACAGCCCAAGGGTCTTAGGTAAAACTTTTTATTAAAACAAACAAACAAACAAACAAACAAAAAACGAGTATTAGTTATTGGCTGCCAAGAGCCATAGAGCAGTACATCCTCAGTTGGTGATGAAGTTGAGTCCTACCTAAGGTAGGGAACTGGCTGCCCGGAGGTTAGAGCATAAATACAATGAAAAGAACACCTATTATTTCTCACCTTTATCTAGGTCTCAGTGTCTGGAGAGATGAATGTTACACAGTGATAAATATTGCAGCGTAACACGAAGCTGTCTTGAGACAGGACGGCCAGATCATGAACGTTGTATACTTTACCCACAGAGAGTGTCTGCGGGGAAATGGAGTTTCTTAGTGTGCTCCCCAGAACAACAGCATTAGCGTATCTGGGCACTGACTGAAAACGCAGACTCATTGTTCCCACCCCAGACTTACTGATTCAGAAATTCTGGGAGTGTAGCCCAGCAATCTGAATTGTAACAAGACCTCCAGGGGATGCTGGCACATGTTGAATTCTGAGAACCACTGTCTTTCTGGAAACTAACCTTAGCGGTAGATAAGGAATAAACTCTGTAATTAATGGTAAAGCCAGTGTCTAGCCAGAAAAAGTAGGAACTCGTGCTTCCAAGGTACAATATCTGAGATTCTACAACACGAAGAGACACAGTTTTGAGAGGAACTGTTAGATGGGAGCTACATAGATAAGAGGTTTAAGGAGTCTCTAAACAGATGAACGTGCCTGGCTGCAAAGAGACTTGATTGCTTTGCTTTGAGGAATATTACATGTTTGCAAGTGCATAGTTATGTTGCACACTTGCTAATATAAAAAGATTTATAATAAGAATTCTTTACAGGGTTACAGTTAATAAAGAATAGGATAGGTTAAAGAGTGTCTCTGAATTAAAAACAAAAACAAAAACAAAAACAAAAAAAACTAGAAGTATATTTTGCCAAAGTACTAAGCACACAAGCCCCATCTAGTGGCCTCTCTGCCAAGAGTTCAGTGAAGGTTTCCAAAAGGGTGCAAGGCAATTACGGAATGAAAAAGATAAACACAGTTTAACTCTCAGATACCAGAACGACAGCATGTAAGCACCATAGTTCTGTCCTATCCTCTTATACAAACATTCCTCAAGTTTTTAGAACCACTCCTAAACGTCAGAACTATCTAGAATCAGAAAAGGAGGAAACATTTATTTTCTTTTATGTGTCAAGCCTTCTGTTAGCAAGACATGGTACAGATACAGAAAACAGATATATCCATGGATATAGACATAGACATATAGGGTGGCTATTAACTGTGGAAACAAAGGTAAATACACGTTTTACTAATATTACAACGTATAATAAAATAAAATGGTCTATGCTTCCAGAACACTTCAATTAAAACAAACAAACAAACAAACAGAGGGAGACCTTTTTTAAAGTTACTCAGCATGTTATTTCTATCACACTCTGTGCTTAAGTCAGCTATAGCATTTCTCATTCTATGACATTGCTATTTATTGTTTTGTTTTTACCTAGCAGTTTAAGCTCTTTGAGGAATAGAAACTTTTTTTTTAAAGTATGCTGCTTTTTATTCTTGACACTGAGCATAGTGATCAATCAAGTAATTAATAATTGTTAAATAAAGAAATGTATGAATGAAGTAACAGATGAGTTACTTAAATCTTGCTTTTATAGTTCAGATTTTATTTTTTTTAAAGATTTATTTATTTATTTGAGGGGGGAGGGCCAGAAAGAGAGAGAATCCTGAAGCAGACTTCCCACCTAGCTTGGAGCCTGATATGGGGCTTGATCCCAGGACCCCTAGTTCATGAACTAAGTCAGAATCAAAAGTCGGCTGTCTAACTGACTGAGCCACCCAGACAGCCCTTGTAGTTCCTATTTTATACAAATACACACAAATATATATTACTTTCTTAGTGGTATCAGCAAGTATGAGAGCAGCCAAAGATACTGTGTTCTCCATTCTCCAAATACTGATTGATTCAAAAATAAAAGTGATTATTGATTCATTAAGGATCTTAGTAAAGGAAAATGATTATTTGTACAACTAATTATGATGTAATATAGAGTGTGAGAAGAGGCACACAAGACAGGACTGTTTGCTCCTTGCGTTTTAGTGGAAGAAATGACTTGTAGTTGAAGGCAGCAAGGAAGACTTCCTTAAACAGATGCCTGAAACACTGCAGTACAATTCTGTAAGAAATCAGGGTGGGAGGGTATTTTGTAAGAGGAAGAGCTTGTGGAAAGGATTTGTTTGGACATTAGCCAGTACTTCCCGGTGCTCTCCTGGCACATTGCATGTGAACAAAAGCAGCATGGCAGCATAGCCTGGAAAGGATGGGGGGTCAAAACAATGTGGAGACTGAAGCTTCTGTGCCTGACTCCAGCCTGAAGGGCTTCACTTCCTACAAAGTCCCACAGTCGATGGATCTAAGCAAAAACAAAAGTAGCTGAGGCACCTGGGTGGCCCAGTGGGTTAAAGCCTCTGCCTTTAGCTTAGGTCATGATCTCGGGGTCCTGGGATTGAGCCCCGCATCAGGCTCTCTGCTCAGTGGGGAGCCTGCTTCCCCCTCTCTCGCTCTGCCTCCCTTTCTGCCTACTTGTGATCTCTGCCTGTCAAATAAATAAATAAAATCTTAAAAAAAAAAAAGTAGCCAACAAAACAAGTGTAATAACAACCCTGGTGACAGAGGCAGACCTATATTTCTAACATGAATTATCTTGTTTTGAAAATGCGTACTAATTCTAGAATTAAGGAGGGGTTTAACGGAGCTCCCATTCAGTTCACAGACTGCAGCATTCAGACAGAGGATTTTCCTTTTGGATCCGCTTTACATACCTGTTCCGTCAATAACCAAGAATTAATCTTAACCCAAATAAGCCCTGCTGGTGAAACAGATTACACGTAATTAGAACGAAAGTAATGCCGCTTCAACCACGAATGTGTTTCCATATTCATGAATATATACAGTTAAATGTAAGTAATTGCTTAAATTCCCCTACTCAAAAAAGGAAAACCCTAGAACTATAGTTTTTTGGTATTTTTTTTTTATAAAGTATAGAGATAAAAGGGCGAAAATGGATCTTAATTGCTTTGGTGTTATTTAATAACAGCATTACACTCTTGAAAGTGGAAAAATTAGTTTCAGGTATCATGTTGCACATTTTAGGTTTCAATGGAACTAAAATAGCATGGAGCAAACCTTTTCAAACAACATACAGGATAATATCCCTTTTAAGTAATGAAAAGAGCCATCTTTTTATAAAAGTCTCCTCCTTTTCAGAAAATATTTTCAAGGTGACATGTCAGTTAAATGAAAGAAGCATTAGACGAACAAGGGAGACATAAAATTTATTATGACTATAAAGCGTATGAAAAATTTCACATCTACGAAGAGACATCCTCCCTTATTTTTTACCATAT
Source organism: Martes martes (assembly GCF_963455335.1). Taxonomy (NCBI): domain Eukaryota; kingdom Metazoa; phylum Chordata; class Mammalia; order Carnivora; family Mustelidae; genus Martes; species Martes martes. The sequence goes on from NC_137890.1 coordinate 17,537,377, forward strand.
TATTTTACCCCCTGGTCAAAATTGATTCTACTTCTCAGATCTCCCAAAACTGAATTTAAAGTTTCAGCTAAGAGTCAATTCAAGGGTTATGTCTTGTTTGCTATTTTCAATCCTGTGAACCATCCTTTGGTTTTACAAACCTTTGTAAGTTCTTCATTTCAGAACTCATACCCTAATGATGCCTATAGGGCTGTGATTTCCATATTCTCCTTTGGGGTCATTTTCTCCACATACATTAGTATGATGACACGACTTGACTGGATCCCACTATTTTAAATTGGAAATTCAGTTCTTCCAAATTCACACACAAGCTCGCTCCTTCCTTCCTTCCTTCCTTCCTTCCATCCATGCATCTACCCATCTATCCATTCTTCCATCCCTTGAGGAAGATTTTTAAAATTGCCATGTATCTAAGAGCTGGCAATACTACATATTAACTAGAAATACACAGATTTTATTATCTATTATAGGTACAAATAAGTGAACTGACATTTTAAATTGTGTTAATAGGTCCTACAGTGATGGGAAGCTTTGGGAGTAGATGCAACAAGAAACCCAAAACTGGAGGCTCAAGACAGCTCCCTTGTAAAACTGGGTTAATGATGGTAATAGACATTAAGATAGAAGGCGGGTTTCAGGGTGGGAGTAATACAGAAAGAGCTCAGTGACGGATGTGGTGAATTATATGTTTGAATTTCAGAAGAACTCATAGGGTTGGAAATGTATAGGTGTCAATTACCCACCCATGAAAGAGGATGGTATCACTCATGAAAAACACAAAGTGAAAAAGCTAGAAGATCTAATAGGAACCCCAAACAGTAACTAAAGTAAATGGCCAAAGGAAAACATATTGCAAAAAAGAGAAGACTGACCTTGACAATTCGGAGTGGACAAATTAAACAAAATTGGGCAGAGACTATCAGGGAATGGTGACTTTAGTAATATCCATTACTAAAGAATACCCATTACTCAAGAAGGGAAAATGGATTGAGAGGTAAACTATTTAGGAACAGTAATCTCTGAATATAGACCACTATTTCAAGAAGTCTGGGGGTGACAGGAAGAGAACTATAAAGGCAGTTGAAGGGATTATGGGTTTAGGAAGGTGAATGTGGGTACGTACGTCTATCTATCTATAGATATATATGTATGTAAGAAATGCATTTACCATTTTTTAATAGAAGAAGCTTGAAAACAACCAACATTTTTTTAAAGGTGGGATCTATTAGAAAGGGAGTTTGAATGAAGCTTGAATGAAGATAGATATATCTATAAAGCAAGGTCTCTGAGAAGTGGCTGGAAGGAGTATACACCACATGGAAGTGGTCCTAGATGGGAGACAGGGCACATCTATTATTTAGCAAAAGGGCAAGAGGAAAAAAAAGAGTAGGAATGGAGTCAGGTAAAAATATTTTGTGGAACAAATCTGAGGAAGTTCCCATCTGATGGGATCATAGAGAATTAGCACCACGGTAAAAGATTTGAGAAGAATGACATGTGTGCAGTAGCTTCTCTATACTTACTGCGTGAGGGGCAACTGACTTGGGAAGTGATCATAAAAGCGATCTGCCATATTATAATAAGGCTCCAAAATTAAGATGAGGTGAGGGGGTGCCTGGGTGGCTTAGTTGTTTAAGCATCCAACTCTTGATTTCCACTCTAGTTGTGATCTCAGGGTCCTGAGATGGAGCCCTGCCTTGGGCTTCATGCTCAGCAGGGAGTCTGCTTCTCTCCTTCTTCCTCTCCCTCTGCCCCTCCAGAGGTGGGCACAGAGTGCTTGTGTACTGTGTCTCTTAAATAAATAAATAAGTACATCTTTTTAAAAAATTAAGGTTAGATGACTTTAAAATATTTCTTAAGTTTCATAATTTGGAAGTTTTTACTATTGTCTCTGCTGCTACATGTGTATCCCATTTTCTCTTATCTGACATCTAAGGAAAATAGAGCAATACAATTCACTAGCACACATCGCTAACTCTGGTTTTGGAAAACAACTGCTTCTGACAGAAACTGATATGTAAACTTATGGGAAAGTTGGTAGTTAAATATTCTGTATTAATAGAAAAATCTTGTTTTGTGGATATAGGAAGTAAAGTCTTAAAAGAAATGTAATTACCGTCATCAGAATACAAATCTTTGATAATATCCTGAAATTAATACTCAGCCCCACCGTTTATGCATGAATTTTTTGTATGGCATTAGAAATTCAAAACAGAAGAACTTTCACAGATACCTTTAAATATAAGTAGTCACTCAATCATTTTCCTGGAAATAGTCCTATGGTGGAAGATTTATTTGAAAAATTTCTCTTGATGTTATCTCCATTGTAATATTTCATGATGTTGACTATGACATAAGAATAAATGCCAGAGGAACATATTACTAAAACTTACCTTTAAAAAGGACTATCTTATATTAAGAAAAAATAACTCCAATCGTGTTTGTAAGCCAACAAAATGTTGAAAAATAAACACTCAAATACCAGATTGCCATATGTCCATAGCCTAAACTAAATAAGTAAATATAATGTACTTCTTAATAAGAAGCTTTTAATTTTTCCACTAATGACAGGTATGTTATTTCAAATTATGAAATGAATCTGCTCCTTTTCTTTGTAACTATCACCAGATGACTCGATCTAAGTTTTATATATAACTGCTTCCTGGGCAAAAATACCCCTAGAAGACAGACTGAATTTTATGTGTCTCTTGACATCCCACAAGAAAAAAAAAAAGGATGCAGACAAAAACTTCAGCTTAATACAGAATAAAAGGTAAGAAATTCAAAGTTTATTCTATACTTAAGGGTGTATACTTTTCATCTTCAAAGTACCAATGTTTGATCTTAATGATTTCCCTTTTTGCTCTCTTTTAGTAATTTCTTCAAATACTATTTTTGACATAAAAGTCTATAACTAAATGAAAGATTTCCTATATAAAGGAAATGCATCATGGAAGAATGTGAATTTTTTGAACTTCAAAGATATTGAAACATTATTGAGGTGAAATAGATTCTTTAAAACAGATACTGAAGACACCTAAGAGGGAAGGTCATTTGGAAATTCTTCAAGGGGACTTGACTATTTCTGACCCTTGGCCTAGAAAAAAGTCCCCATCTAGAAATGCAGTCTCCCTTGTTGGAACTAGCAGCTCCTTATCGGGACCATGCCTGGAGAGAAGAAAATATAGCCACCCTGCAAACGCAAATTCATTCAATCAGACTTGACCAGAACCAGCTGACAACTACCCTACTGTTTGCCCTCATCACACACTGGGAGATTATAGAATCACCCCAGGTTTGGACCTCTTTCTTGGATCTACCTAATGATGTGTCACTTTCAAGTACAAGCCTTCCTGTTTGAGACCGGAAGTGTCTTTTTTTCTTTTCCCTTTTTTTTTCTTCTTTTCCTGTTGGCTGTTATCCTAATTGACAGTAAAAGCTGAAGTTGAACTAAAATGGATAAAATTACATTGAGCTAAGAAGTCAATTTAAAACAGTTGACCTTTTCCAAAATGCTTGGGGCTCTGGTAATCCACATGATTCAGATGGCAGCAGCATGGGATCTGGAAGCCCTTGTGTCCACAGGCAGGGCTGAGTCCATCAAATAGAGGTTACACCGCTGTCTGGTTTAGCCCTCCACTCAACCCAAGGAAAGAAATGCTTCATTTGCCCTCCAAATCTATTTCCACAGGTCAAAGTCTTTAAAGTCAAAATTTATTTTCCTCTGTTCTTAGCCCTAATTCCTATTGCTTCTTTAAACCCATTTAGTTTATTCAAAGGAAGGGAAAAACAGAAAATATCATTTGTATAACCTATCTTCATATATTGTTACTACTGTACCCTTTTCTTTCTTTCTTTCTTTCTTTCTTTCTTTTTTTTTTTTTTTTTTTTTTTTTTTTTTTTTTTTTTTACTGTTCCCTTTTCTACATCTCTTTCTCTCAAGGCTATTTCTTGCTTTTAGTCATTTGCATTGCTCTTACTCATTGCATTTGAGAACACTATGGTATTTGAATTTTTATATCATTTGCAATTTGGGTCCTTTTTCTCCTTAATGTTAACAACAATATAGAAAATTTTGTTACCAAAGAAACTTCTCTCTCTCCACTTCAATGCCAGGACAATGACAAACATTTAAGTAATGTAATACTGATCACGGAATATCACCTGTTAGCATCTACTGGGTTACAATGAATTATTACTATCTCTCAGTGGTATACCTTCAATTAAATTCACCTCTTTAATGGAATAGTCAATATTGTAGGGTCCTGGATATAAGATGTTTTCACAGAACACAAACTGCATACTTTACTATGGGAAAAAACAACTGTATATACATTACTTTCCCATCAAGAATTCTGATAATCACTATAGAAGGAAATTTCCTTATTCAGGCCTGTGTGTGTGTGTGTGTGTCTCAGCTACCTTGTCTTATTTGCATCATTTTGGGTAAAGAGTAGACTGTGATGGTCCTAACAGAACTTAAACAATGTTTCTAATGGAAAATGGCCAAGATCACACAAGTGATTCTTGCTTTTTTTTAACCAGTGATTTCCCAAGTTTGATTTCTCTCACCTCCTGCCTCAAAATGACTGTGATACCCAGTGTTAAAGCCCTCCCCTCATGACCACAGCCAGTCTAGGGCTGATCTGTTCTTTCAAGTTCCTCCTCAGAGAAACCTGTGTGAAGCTATAAATGGCCCATCACAATCACAAAGCTATAAATAGTCCACCACAATGCTCTCTTGTTGAGCGGTCTCACAGTCCTTTTGGTGCACTGTCTAGCTGAAGCTGCAAATTAATAAACCCAACTCTGCTTGACAATGAAAGCTTCTCTGAAGGTCTTTATCTGGTGGGTTTTATCCTAGTAAGAAGGGCGTTCAACAAAATCAATTATACCTAAGACATTTTGTAAGTAATGACCTATATTTTAAAATATGCCCTTCTCTGAGACATAGAATTTGAAAGATAATATGGAATTCGGGAACATCTCGTCCAAATCCTTTGTTTTTATATGGTAGGCAAATGAGATCCAAGATTTATTCAAGGTCCTTGGACATTAGTGAGAGAACCATAATTAAAACTAATGTTACTTCCCATATTGTCCAGCGTACCTTCTCCATAAAGCCTGTCACTAACTGTAAAGTCCCATACATTTCAAAAGTACCACAGAATAAATCCTTGCTGTATAGGAAGCATACAAATCAACACCGGTTTCTAACTTGTTTCTTCAGGCATTTGGACCAACATTTAGAAATGTCCTTTCCAAAGATACTTCTCTTCTTTTTGGTGATTTTCAATTTCATCCATATAAACAAAAAGATTCTGAAAATATTTAAAAAGATGGCATGGAGTTCCTCATGCACAATATACTGAGGCTGTTCTGTTATTCTTGTTGAAGTGCTGTTGCCTGGCTCTGATCTTGGCTCCGCAGCATGTTAGCTGCATGCTGACCTGAAACGACTGTGACCCTGGCCAAACAACTCCAGTACTGCTGCCAAACCGGAAAAAAAACAACAATACCTATCACATAGAGTTTTAAGTTTAAATAAGTTAATACATAGAAAATACCCAGGATAGAGCTGGGCTCTATCATTGAGTATCACTAAATAAATATTAGCTATTGTTTTTATGATGTCAGTTATCTATGAAGAATTATTATTGTCACTATTGGAATTCTAAAATATCCATTTTCATATTTTATATTTGCATTTTATAAACAACAAATGTGACCTTTTTATAACTAACAGACTTTTTTTTTTTAAAGATTTTTATTTGTTTATTTATTTGACAGACAGAGATCACAAGTAGGCAGAGAGGCAGGCAGAGAGAGAGGAGAAAGCAGGCTCTCCACGGAGCAGAGAGCCCGATGCGGGGCTCGATCCCAGGACTCTGGGATCATGACCTGAGCCGAAGGCAGAGGCTTTAATCCACTGAGCCACCCAGGTGCCCCCAGACGTTATTTTTTTGAGCAGTTTTACTTTCACAGCAATATTGGGCAGAAAATATAGAGATTGTTCACATGCTCTGCCCCTCCCCCACAAACTCCCCCATTATGAACATCCCCCACCAGACGGGCACACTTGAGATGACTGATGGACCTACACTGACTGACACAGTATTATCACCCCAAATCCATAGTTTCCACCAGCGTTCACTCTCGGTATTATACATTCTGTGGGTTGAGACAAATGTATAATGACACGTTTCCATCCTTTTGGTATCATGCACGGTATTTTTGCTGCTCTAAAACCCCTCTGTGCCCCATCAGATTTTCCCTCCCTCCCCCAAACCCTGATCTTTCTACTGTCTCTATAATTTTGCTTATTGTACATCCCACATAGTTGGAATCATATAGTATGCAGCCTTTTCAGACTGGCTTCTTTCACTCAGTAATATGAATGTAATGTGTCCATGTCTTTTCACTGCTTAATAGCTCATTTCTTTTTAGCATTGAATAATATTCCATTTTCCAGATGAACCACAATTTAGGCATTTGCCTGCTGAAGGACATCTTGGCTGCTTCCCAGTTTTGGCTGTTACTAATAAAGCTTTTAAGAACATACACTTACAGGTTTTTGTGTGGATGCAGATTTTCAATTCTTTTGAGTAACTACGAAGGAGTGTGATTCCTCGACCATATAGTAAGAATACATTTATTTGTGTAAGTAAACTTCACCTTTGAAATAGAATATTTTTACTCTTCTTACTATTCTTGCCATTGTTTACTGACCTTTGAGCATGTTTTGTTGAATCTACATATAGGAACATTGTGCAGTGACGACAAGTCATCTTCAAAGACACTGACAGCTCCTGAAATACAATAAGCCCTACAAAGTGTAGGATAGTACCCTGGATGATCTCCATCTTGAGGAAATGAAAAAGGAAAATATTCAGTAGGAAAATTCAGTTAATTTTGATCACATACGGTAGAACTTTCCCATTTCTTTCCATAACTCTTGTTATTTCTACTCTCATTTTACTCTTGTATGGCTTTATATGACTATACTCCCCATGATGACTTCAAAATACTTTTCATACTCACGTACTCCTACATTAACTCTGCAAAGATTTTCTGAACATCTTTACTCACCCACTATACGTAATTCCAAGGATATAAAGATGGACATGGGTACCATTTTTAGAAACTTTTGGTCTAAGAAGAAATAAAACATAAAGGAGTAAACCAGTGTAACAACATAAATACACATGAAGTGTTAAATTAGCAGATAAAGTAGTGACCAAGTTTACTTGAAGCAGTGGAGAAATCATCACAAAAAAAAAAAAATATTTGACTTTCATTTATGTCATCAACATATCATGCCTCTATTACTGCATTAACAACTCTCTCCAGATGCATTTTTAACACTGCAATTACAGAGCTCTTGCTAGAGTGCAAACTGATCAATGAACTGATTTTTGGCATAGCCTATTATGGGTAAGTGATTCATGAGTTACTTTATGCCAATCCCCAGGCTACATTGTACATTACAGCATTCTGGGACTCCATGCAGTTTTCTAAAGATGCTCAGCTTTTCCCTGTTATCACATTTTGGCTTCTCCTTCCTCATCCTGTAGTAATTATTCTCCTGGCTATTTATAACCCTATTAATAACTGTTTCTTCAACTTTAGATTATATTCCAATTCCTTTGAGAAAACTTTCCATAATCCCTAAGACGGCCTAAGACATTTTTTCTTTATGCTTTTGTAAGATCTGTTTTACCACAAATAAAATTCTTCATACTGCAAGTAATTTCATGATTACTCATCTGTATTCCCCAGGGGCAGAAATTTGCATAGTGACTAGCACAGAATAAGTACTAAGTAAGTATTCGTTGAATGAATAAGTGAGTGGACAGATGGATTGAGAGCTAAGGGGTTAACATTTGGTTTTATGGGTTGGGAGTATAAAGAAGAAACAATTAGTGACACAAATTTAATTTGGAGTTCAAAATTTGAATTAAATTAGTGTCATGATATTCCCCTATGAGTTCCATCATGTAATTTAGATTTCAGGAAAAAAATAATAAAATTCCATCAAATGTAGTTTCATCATAAAGGTAAAACTAACAATAATTTCTCTGAGAAATGCTATGATACAAAATCTATATTATTTTGCAAAATTATATCAAGAACTAGAAATAATTATATATTTATTACTTGATAAATAAAAATCAATATTAATAAATAAAATTTTATTATTTATGTTTTTTAAAAATTAGCATGAGATATTAGCATTATAAGGAAATTAGAGGAAGTTGACCATAATAAACCAAAAAAATACCCCCAAGCAATACTGTGTTAATGCATTTCTTCCAAAATTGAGACATTACACATTAATCTAGAAAATTACCTCTTAAGTTCAGTGCTTTACACTCTAATTCAACAATTAGCACTCAAATAATTACTTTTGACTTATTAATTTTCACTCAAAATACCACACTAAGCTAATGCAAAAACTCCTCAGTCAGGTCTCTACTGTGTGAAGATAGGAAAGTTATTCATATAATTCACAAATACTGATTCTTGTCAAAGAAAACTATGTTTACCAAGTGTATTCTATATTTAACAGCTATGATCCTTTGAGTGTGAACATATTTATATTCATTTTGGTTTCCAGTTAATATTCTTGGCTAAAATTAATGTCAATATTTTCAATTCATTAAAAAAACCTGGGTTTTAATGTTAATTAAGATGTGTCTCAGAGACACCTAGATTATACTCATATCCATTCATGCAATTCAGAACACATTCATTAAATGTCGCATGTTTGGAGGCATTGTTGTAAGGACTGTGAGGCAGTTGTTCTCAAGCTTTATTGCGAATAATTATTATTTATTATGCCTGCTAAATATAAATTTCTGGGCTTTACCATGGAACTGTTGATTCAATATTTGGGGGTAGAATTCTACAGTGTGCATTTTATTTTTTTATTTTTATTTTTTTAAAAGATTTTATTTATTTATTTGACAGACAGAGATCACAGGTAGGCAGAGGGGCAGGCAGAGAGAGAAAAGGAAGCAGGCTCCCTGCTGAGTGGAGAGCCCGATGCGGGGCTCGATCCCAAGACCCTGGGATCATGACCTGAACTGAAGGCAGAGGCTTTAACCCACTGAGCCACCCAGGTGCTCCTACAGTGTGCATTTTAAACCAGCATGGGGATAATTCTGATGGAAATTGTATACTCCATGATCAAAGACAGTGCTGTGATATGTGGAAAGATACCTATAAAAAACACCTTTTTATAAGATTTTGCCTCCCTTGCCCTCAAGATCTTACAACCCATTATAGTTAATGTGACTCATATACAAAACCATATTCTTGGGGAGGGGGCATAGGAACTAATAAGTTTTGGTGCTACAGGGCTTCTGGGTGGCTCAGTTGATTGTGCCTCGTTTCAGCTTAGGTCATGATTTCAGGGTTGTGGGATCTGGCCAACGGGGGCTCAGGGCTCAGCATGATGTCTGCTTATTCCCTCCCCCTCTGCTCCTCCCTCCACTTGTTCTTTCTCTAAAATAAATAACTAAATTTAAGAAGAAATAAGTATCTGCTAAATATACAGGGTGTTGAAGAAGTCCTTGACTGTATCTTAGAGAGTTAATTCAAATACTCCAAATCTAGGAAGACCTGAAATTAATAATAGTAAAAGAAAGAGACTTGGAATTTGTTTTTAAGAGCCAACATTTGGTACCTTGGAATTGCCAGTCCCATTCGCTAATGTTCATGTATGTATATTTTAGTTGCCCTGCCTCAACTTTCCCAGCCCTATACAGTTGGCTCCAATGGAAGACCCAAACCCAATAGTCTCAGAAGTCGTCCTCGGAGACGGTTTTACAAGGTGGTTTCACCAGCACTTAGAGTTTCAAATCAACTCAGGCTGATCAAGCACAACACCACATTTAAACAAAGGCTCATGATTCCAGGGCTGATTTCCCCCAGGGTTTTCTCACCCAGAAGACATCTATTTCCTCTTATTCTCTTTTCAACATGTCCAAGCATGAATGGATTATTTCTTCCCATTTTCTACATGATTGTTTTCCTCTGGGACTTGAGAGGAAATGTAAAACAGGTGTTAGCCTGCACAGTACACAGTGATGGTTTTATCCCCTTGAACACAATGGGGAAGTCTAACTCGTTCTCAGATAATAATTACATTATCCTGATTCTAACTCTATACAATTAATACCAGCTGTATCAGACATGGTCCAGTCCAAAAAACAAACAAAAAACCCCCAGGGATTATTCTAGCTATTTTAGAGTTAATACAACACAAGAAATTGATGTATAGATATTTAAAGATTAGTAGAACAAAACAAGATGTTGAAGACCATAGATATTAGTAATTATAAAGAGTAGCTCTCGTTCGTAGGGTTGAAGGAAAGAAAGAAATAGGAAATCCAGAATTGAGAGACTTGAAAGATGAGTTTACTTCTCAGGATGGACAATGGAAGTCTAATGCTTCCTGAATCACATTCAAACCTCTACTGGGGCACCACAATGCTGGGATCAGACTCTCAGTAGCAGCAAAGGCAGCTGGCACAGGTAGCTTCAAAGGCTAAAACACAGCTGCCTCCATAACTACTAAAAGTGTCTGGAGGCACAGGAATGACACTCTGGTGTGGATAAAATGCTGACAAGAACTGGAAATAGGAAGGAAGTTTTCTTCCCCTTCCCCCTTCTTAAGAGCCCCTTTTAGTATCTCCCATTGGCAGAAAAGTAACAGGACACTGGCTGGCAAGATAATTTGGGAAACATAATTTATAGACCTCATGTAACTTGGGAATTCAGTTGAGAGTTTAGAAAATGTAGTTTGCATAATCACAGAACAATTTTTAGAAGGGTGGTCTGGAGCAGAGACACCACAGGTAAAAGACCAGCACAATAGCCATAACAATTTTTTTACATTTGTGAAGTCTGGGTCTTAGGAAAGACAGAACAATTGTGCACCACCACTCATTTCACTGGGAAATGGGAGACAATAAAAGTGTTTAATCTGGTGGAAAACAACAGGGTATCCTAAGAAAAAATGAAATTGGCTGTCTAAAATGACAAATAATTAAAAGCTATTGTTTGACTGTTCATAAGCTCCCAATACTGAAATAGCTTCTTCTTCTTAGAAGACCAATTCTCTGCCTAATATGACTTCATGGTGGCTTGGGGTACCGTATCTCAGCAAAGCACCAGACTGTCAGTTTAAAAATATTACTTTAACAGCAGGGCAGACATGGGAAAAATAGAAGCAAAGAGACCATTATGCATTATAAAAACAGTTCAGGCAAGAGATGGGGAGGACCTAAGTTAAGAAAGTAGCAATAGGATTAGAAAAAAGACTATATTTAAGAGAAATTGAGCAGGTAAAGACAATGGGACTTTCTAACTGTGGGGAGTGAAGGAAGCAGAGGAACCTTGGCCAACTCCTGAATCTCAGACTTGATAGGATATAAATGGTAGTGTGTCCACCAAATGTGGAAGATTAAAACACAGATTCGGGTGAAAATTTGACAAGTTTAGTTTGGGGCTCATTGACTACACAATCTAGGTCTAACTGTTGCATGAATATCACTGGAATTTGTGATATTGTTTGGACACTGGGCCTTCAATATATGGATTTTCCCTTGCAATCCTTTGCGGTTGAGTAAAATCATTATTTCTTAGAGAAATAAAACCGAAAAAAAAAAAAAACCGAAGGCATTTTATATTGTTCTACATTATAGAGACTGCTGATTATTTTGCTAGCCTCTTATCTTCTCATCCTCCCTCAAAAACAGTCTTTCGGGAAGATCAAGCACATCATGAACACATTCTGATATCTGAAACATTTGTGCTTTTGTAAACGCTCTGTCTGGAATGAATTTCATCCCATCTGACCATTTTGATCCTCAATGGACATCAGTACAGATGTAACTTTTAGGATGCTATTCCCGGCTAAATAAATAAATAAATAAATAAATGTGAAATTTATTTTTCTCCCTATTACATGTCCTCTTTGTCTCATATTTTTCCATTTTTTCTTATATTTGTACAATTCAGCTTATTTCCTTACATATCTGTCTCCCTTCTAGACTTTGAGCACCTTAAGTGTATAAAAGTAATATACATATATTTAAAAAACATACACACTAGAAAGAGCAAGGCAATTTCTTATGACTCATACTGGTAAAATATTAGGTAAATCATGAGATACCTCAAATTGACCTAGTAATAAAATAGGAAAAGGAAGAGAGGCAATTTGCAAAAAAGCAATAACCAATAATAATAATAATAAAAAATGATGTTCCACTTCAGCCGTCAGTAAAATGCACATAGACACAGCCAAGAAAGATTCCCTCAGCTTAGGTAAACTTTGGACAGGCTTCCTCCTGACTCAAGCTCTCTGACCTCCCTTTTCTTAGAGCACTTACTATAAATAAAAATTGCTATTATAAATAGGCTATTGGTGAAACATGCACTTGAAAAATGCAGTTGTTTTTCACATACATGAAAAACCTATGTATGTCTGTATGCACACACATGTATTGTATCAAGGTCCACAACCGAAGATAAACAAGATCATTACCACTTCCCTTAAAACTCCAAACGATCTGGGAGATTCAGGGAAGATACCTTCGCAGCACTGCTGCAGCATTGTCTTTGGAAACTCCTAGATGCACACAAAAACCACATAAGACAATTAGAGAGCAAAGTCAAAATCATATACTATTTGACAACCCAACTCATGAAGTTACCCTCATGAACCTCAACATGCAAATGCATGAGGATATACTAGCAATAGTCACGAAACCTATTGCTGTCAGCATGTCTGCAGAAGAAAGCAGTGGGAAGCAACACAACATGTTATAGACCAGAAAACAAAAGAATGCAAAATAGCCAACTGTTATGCACTGGGAATCAGTTTGAAAGACAGCAGAGAATTGGGAGACGTTTTCCCCACTCCAATAGTGAAAGATAATATAAGGCTGACGGGCTGGAGGCTCTGACTCCAATATCATCTGGCAAGTCTTTCTTAACTATCTGGGGGTCCACAAAGGAGAGAAACTGCTGGAAGTGGAATCAGGAATTACTGAGACAAGATCAATAGAGAGTTAAGAAAGAGAGGATATGAGTAAATGTAGGGGAAGGGACAGAACCAGAGTATCTTAGAAAAGAAGTCACCGTATTTTTTTTAACACTACGTGAAAACAATAGGATTGGGAACTCGGTTAATTTAGTAAATCTACCTGAAACATGCCTCCTTTTAAAAATTCAGAAAATTTAAATTCATATAAAGATAAGCATCAGAAAAGGATTAAAGTCAAATCCTATACAAAGTTATTATAACAAAAATAGTTTTCTGCTATTATCTCTACAGTGAAAGCACACCAGAATGACATGCTCAGAAATCAGGCCAAAAATTTAACACATCATTTTCAAAATGAGCTAAAAGACATTAAGAAAAGAATATAAGACACCAAATAACAACATAAACCAGAATTAAAGAAATTCAGAAATGAGGTTAGAGATTTTGAAAAAAAGAAAAAGGGGAAGAAAAAATATCATTTAAAATAGAATCTAGGAGTGTAAGAACAAAGAACACCACTAGTAATACCTTAACGGAAATAGGAAGTGAAAAAGGCAGATATTTAAAATGAAAGATACATTTAAAAACAGACCAAAAGTACTGAAGAATGTACTTACTGATAAGCAAATGCAATTCAACAAAGGTCTAATAGGTCTTCTTAAAGAAAAGAAAATCAGAACAACGGAACAGAACAATTACTTAAAACTATAACTCAAAATTATCTGCTCAAATATTTGATATTACTTACTTAAAAGATATGTTATGTCACCGAGAATGTCAACTCAGAACTACCAACACAAAGCTATATTCTAGCAAAATTACTGTGCCTTAATGAAAACAAGGCATTGGGCACTGAGAGGGTAAAAATATAATACGTGGTTTATCAAGGGTAGAAAATTAGATTGTCAAGATATTTGCCAGCAATGCTTTTTTTCAGAACAGCAATCAGTGCATATTGAAGAGACGCAAGGAAAGAAAATGTAATCCAACATTGTTCTATCCAGATAAATTGACTTTCATGTAAAAGGGTCAGAAACTCTTATCACCAAGTAAGAATTTGTGAAATAGTCTTTAGAAGTCCTGCTTAAGAAATGTATCAGACAGACTTTGACAGAAGAACTCGTAGTGAGCATTACAAATGTAATTACTGGAAGAATAAATTAAGTGTGCAGATATAGCAGGTGACCTAATGATATCTCTGCCTATCTATCCATCGCTCTATCTAATCTATTTATCTATTTTATATTCTTGCTAAGGAAGAATCTATATGACCTCTGCATTGGGTTGTTTGAAATATATATATATATCAATATCTATTATAACCACAAAATGGGATTAGAATATGAATAAAATGAGCATAAGTGTAACTCACTTTGGTAATCATAATTAGTAGGGGCAGTTTTAGTATTTTTATGATAATGTGATACATCTAATGCAGAGTAAAACAAATGAGTATGAGATTTTTTTTTTTTTCTTTTATCACCTGTGTCTTTAAGAGTCTTGTCTTGTTTACTGGAGCCCACAGTCTCTCATGGTTCGTTTCCTTCTCCGATTTCCCTACCTTCATTTTTCCCTTCCTTCTCCTAATGTCCTCCATGCTATTCCTTATGTTCCACAAATAAGTGAAACCATATGATAATTTACTTTCTCTGTTTGACTTATTTCACTCAGTATAATCTCCTCCAGTCCCACTCATGTTGACGAGAAAGTTAGGTATTCATCCTTTCTGATAGCCAAGTAATATTCCATTGTATATATGGGCCATGTATTCTTTATCCACTCATTCATGAAGAGCATTTCAGCTCTTTCTACAGGAAGCAAACTAAGGGTTTTAGAAGGGAGCGGGATGGGAGGATGGGTGAGTCTGGTGATGGGTATTAAGGAGGGCATGGATTGCATGGAGCACGGGGTGTTATACGCAAACAACATATCATGGAGCACGACGTCAAATACTAATGATGTACTGTATGGTGACTAACATAACATAATAAAAAAAAATCATTAAAAAAAAGAATCATGTCTTGTGCCTAGATTGTGGACTTAAAAATACTGTTTCTTATGAAAACAAACCAAGGGTCATGTAAAAATGGCTGATTCCATGTCTGTGACAGATAATGAATAAACTACATTTGGAATATTTTCTTACGCCATACAATGAAACTAGCGAAGACTTTAAGGATCACGTCAAAAGAACTCAAGAGCCAAATCGGAGAAGGGCCAGTTGGCAAAATGTGGGACAATCTGGACTTCGATAAGAATCACAAACATTTTTAAAACTGATTTTGCAATGTTCTTAAAAACAGTTGGTCACCTTCTGAGAGAGACAGGGAGGGTACAAATTAAAGAAAAAGAAATACTCAAGAACCTATCCCGCCTTTCCTGAAGATCATAATTAAAATAGGTAATTAGATCAGTGAAGTTGACTTTTGTCCTGAGAGTACCTGAAAGAATATTAAGAACACTAAAGAATAGGGAAAACAATATACAAGAAATTTCAGATGAGTAAGTATATAAGGAATTTTATACACCTATGAAAAAAAGTACAATTCAATGAATTATCATGTTGATAGACATTAATATAGGATAACATACTGTTCTACTTCCATTCTTTGGACCGATATACAAAGTAGTGAAAATAGGGAAAAAAGTGTTTGTAAAAATGGGGATCAATAAATAATAATGAACTCTAATTTATTGCCAGTAAGAATATAAATTTGACACAATCACCCTGTAAAGCAGTGTGACATTTCCTAGTAAAGCTTAACATATGCAAGCTTTGCTTTGAGACATTGTCACGATACTTCTAGGTATACACTGCAGAGGTTCTTGTACATGTGTATCGAGAGTGGTGTTCAAGATGGTTTATAGGAACAAAATTCACAATATCCAAACACGGAAATCAACTCCAATATCCACAAACTATAGAATAAACAAATGGGTGTATGTATCCATAACTTAGAATACTGTACCTTGGCAAACTAAATGAGTACATTGAAACCCATCAATATGGATGAACTTCAAAATTGTAACATTTAAGAGAAAGAAGCTCACCACATAACAACAAAAACTATATGATTCCATTTGTATAAAGCGCAAAACCCAGCAATATATTGTTTCTGAATACATACCTTGGTGCTTACAACTCTAAAAAGAGGAAAAGGCAATGATTTTTACATAATTTATGATCATGGTAAACTCTCAGAGTAGAATGTGTTCAGAAAGAGGAACACAAAGATACGAAGATATTCTATTTGTTAGACTGGTAGAACAAATTCATTTTATTATTTTCTTTAAACTGTGCATGTGTGAGTATATATGTATAATTACAGATTTTTTTCTGTATCTATATATCTACAGTTATCTCTGTATTACTGTTATGACTTCATTGCATTGTACAGAATATTCTTTTCTTTCTTGTTGGTTCATGGAAACACTTAAGAAAATCTTTGTACAGATTTTACTCAACAATTCTTTTGTTTAGGTGGGCGGGGATGGACTGGTGACTCTTGTAATGCTGTATATGGATTAGGTGATTTAACTTTCACAGGGATGTTTCTTGGAGAGTACTAGCATTATCTCCATCTTAAGGAAATTTAGGAATAGAACAATTACTTGTGTAAGCTAAGTGGTAAATTACTTGTACAATATACTCTTTGTTTACACTTTTATTTTTTTAATCAGTTCACTGTTTTGCTAGTAAAACTAATGTACACTTAAGGCACCTGGGTGGCTCAGTGGGTTAAGTGTCTGCTTTTGGCTCAGGTCATGATCTCAGGGTCCTGGGATCAAGCCCCACATCAGGCTCCACACTCAGTGCGGAGTTTGCTGGTCTCCCTCTCCCCCTGGCCTTCCCCCCAACTTGTGTGCTCTCTCTGAAATAAATAAAATCTTTATAATAAACGACCACACAGAAAAACCTGTCATCGTTCCTCTTTGCCCAACAAATTAAATACAAAGTATTTACTCTTGAATTCAGAATCCACTGTAACATTTTCAATCCACATTTTTCGACTTCCAACGATTTTTTCGAGCCATTTGAACAATGTCGTTCCTCCTGAGCATGCTCCTTATTTCCCCTCTCCTCACAAACCCCCAATCCTTGTTCACCGCGCACACTTTTCAGAGGATACCGTCTTCCTCCCTATTGTCAAGAGCCGAAACTAAATCATGCATCCAACCTCCCAAATGCCATTTTCTCATAAACATCGCCATCAACTTCTTTTTTTCAGATGGCCCTTTTCCTGTCTCCTCTATGCAGTATTTTCTGATTGCCCCATTTAGATAGTCTCTCTCCTTTCTCTTAGTTCACATAAAACGTTGATTTATCTCTGTTGGAATTTAACATGATTCAGGGGATTGTACAAGATATTTCTTCAGTGCTCATCACAAACTGGTGGAGTTAAAAGTGAAACATTTCTGCTGATATACCAGAGGCACTGTTCCAAAATGGAAGGCTTCGGACCCTGAGAAAAGGCAGAGGTGGTTCTCCTTTGGTGTAGGAAGTAAACCCATGGCTAAAAGCAATCAGACAGGCTGATAACCAAAAGCCACATTGAATAAGCCATTTTACGTCTAATTGTTATAGTCCCTAATGCCTCCATGTATGATGCTGCCTTGGTATGCTAATATAGAAATGTAGATGGTGTATTGTAAGAGTTCATGCTACTTTAATAGAGACTTAGAGATACTAATAAATAAGGTATGTAATAAACAAGGCATGCATTGTTGTTCCTTAGAGAAGGAATTGTCCTTAGACAAGCAGGATCAGCATTAAGTAGAAGCATGTAAGTAATGACTGCCCTTCAGACCCCCTGTATCATATAAAATTTCTGGGCCCAGGTCACATGCTCTGTTCTTTATATTAATTATTTATAGTTAGGTGAGCCCTTCATTGGTCAAAAACCTACATAAAATACTTCATGGTATGGAAGTCATGAAAGACCTTAAAGTATACCTGACTTGTTTCTACGTGATCCATTTTATCAATGAATCGTGACTGAGAATGTAGCAATTTCATAACCGTTCTGTTGATTTGCAACCAAAATATAGGAAAAATAGACATGGGGAGAAACGTGATTTGTTTCTGGGTTTACTGACAGTCACATGACTTTAGGACTTCAGGTAAGCCATGGTAAAATGTATCTGGTAATATTTTCTTAAATATTCATTCTTACTTCCTCTATTGGTCACACAGTCATATTCAGCATTGTGCTAGTTCAAAGAGACCACAACTTCTTTGTCTAATGTCCTCTGGCAGGGTAGAGATTTGGTTATGAGATTTGCAGGATAGCAGTTGATCTGGGATGTGCGCTAGGAGGCTTCACAAGCTGTAATTGATAAGTCTTCCCTCTTCCCCTCAGCGGTTTAACATCACTTCTGTGTCTAAGCTGAAGCAATGGAAATCATTCCATGGGCATTCAAGGACGAGCCTCTTATTTCAATTCTATTATTTAGATCCATGAATGCGATATATAACTTTTCAAGAGAATGAACGATGATTTTAGATGATTCATTAGGTATCCAGATTCCATTACCAAATCTTGTTAACAAAATAGCAAGCAGCCAGGATGAGGCCAAATTTATTTAGAAGCCAAAATGAAAGTGTATAATCAGAATAATATTCGTAGTGATCACAGCTTAATTAAAATATATTTATCTTAGATATCTATTTTATTTCTTTTTAGTATAATTTTCATCAGCAGTATAGAAACTGTAGTAGGTGACAATTTCAAAGTGTTTATAGTTTTGAACATTGGACAGAATCAGGAAGGGTTTCTTTGTGAATTTTTTTATGGCTTTATCATGATCCTTCAGTATTAAGCACTGTAAAACATACATTAGAGTATATGGTCATTTTTCAAGATTATTTTCACTGTGTCACAAACATTTGAATCTAAGTAACCTTATAAAGAAGATTAATTTTTAGCATCACTGAATAAAGTAAACACATAAGCTCTTTAGTTATTTTCAGTAAACTTTCTTAGGTGGAGGATAATTTATTAAAGGGCTATTTATCTCACTTTGCAAAGTAAACTAAGTACATTTTATTTTAACTGAATTTGGTGACACATTAATGTTAGAAAGAATATACATACTTTTAATATGCTTATTTAGAACTATTATTCTTTTGGAACTTTTTTTTAAAGATTATTTATTTATTTGAGAGAAAGAGAGAAGGGGAGGGGGCAGAGGGAATCTCAAGCAGAATCTTATGCAGAATATTAAGTTGACTTTGTGCTGAGCATGGAGTCCCATGCGGGGCTCGATCCCATGAACCTGAGATCATGACCTGAGCAGAAATCATGAGTTGGACACTTAACTGACCAAGCCATCCAGGTGTCCCCCTTTGGAACTATTATTAATGTAAACAAATACATGCCTGCATTATCTGTTTGACGTATTTTATGTTGGAAAGAAAAATCATCAGCAAATAATATAAAATAATTTCTACAAAATGAATAATTACATAGTGTTAGTAATTCTGGAAAGAAAAATAAAGATTGCATTTTCTAAGGAAAATGCCACTTATAATTTTTTTAAAAAATTCTCCCTGACCCCTATGCCCGAGATTTTGAAATAAAGGTGATTTACGGTGAAAATAAGTTTAAGGAAGCCAACAATTTTCACTCACTCTATAATCCTGCATTACTAAATAAATCAGCAACCTTTATTCTTCAGTGGTTAACAACATATTATTTTCATTTCACCATGCACATGGAATACAGTATTCTCTTCCAAGGTCATTGTTAGTACCATGCTGTAGATGCATTTGTTAGAAGCTGCTCTAAGGTTAATTACTAAGTGACAAGTCCAAAACCAATACAAACTATTTACTTTTGGCAACAGAAGGTGAACCGAAATTTCTTTCCAGTTCTAGTAACTTTATATTTCAGAGTATTGCCCTTCTACTTCCAAATCAATCTCCATTGTGTTGAATACTTCTAGTATTCATAAGCTTACCTCCTGAGATAACACACAGGGGGATGCTTCATAAACTGGAGGGTGCTGGCAATGGCTGGTAACATATCCCTACTCTTCTTAGGGTGTGGTTAGCAGTTTGTGGAACACGGAATCATTGAGAACAGAGATGACAAAAGATTTGAGAACTGAGTCCTGGATTCTTCAAATTCTTAGCATTTGGGTTGACAATGAAAACCCACAAAAGAGAAGTGGAAGAGACGCTCATGAAATAAGAAACTAAGGGCTGGCAGTCCTGAAGGAGCCACACAATGAACCTTCTGCGGAGGCATTCTGAGAGCACCACAGGACAAAAGACATCTGAATACACATTTAGGGATCTTTGTTGTCACTTACAGCTGTTCAGTTAAAATTATCTTTAAGACTGCTAAACACACACACACACACAAAATACTGCTAAACACACGATATAACGTTATAGGAGCAATGGTGACTATGACAATAGAAGTTATCTCAGGCCATCGGAAGACTGAAAATCACCCTACTATTCCTGAATGTATTGTATCTGAATCCATTGTGGTCAAATTAATTTTGCCTGAGTTACCAGAGTAAACCACCATATCAACATGAATTTGGTCACAGGTTACATAGTCTTTGTTTTTGAAAATGGAAACTCAAATTATGTTATCACATGAGAATTGCAAGCAGTGTTATTATTCTAAAACTATACATGAAATGGTTTTGTGACAGCCTGTGTTGTTTTTCATTTGAAACTATCAGAATTTGGGGATATTAGGAGAATAGTCAAGTAGTTGAAAAAGTATTGATGATAGTGTCAGTAGGTTTGCTCTGCCTGGTTAAAAGAACAGAACTTGTTTTTCTCCACTGGTGTTTAGAACGTGCAATCAATTAGCAACCCTGAAAGGAGGGTGAGTGTCAGAGGTAAGGCAAAATGAAGGTTCAAAGCCATTTATATCCTGTAATTCCAGGTTACTAGTGAAATAACCACACCTACAAATGAGCCAAATTCAATACAATAAAAAAAATATAAAGTTTCTAGAAGATTGGGATTTTTAAATCATCTTACTGAAATAAGAAAGTGTTTTCAGTTTCCCAAGAATAAACACTGCACAGTATAGGTGGCTGCTTTTTATAAGAAACACATCAGCTATCATTTGAAAACTGACAGCCATCAGTTTTAAGAGCTAAACATTTGTTAAATTATTTGATACCATTGGTGATGAAAACAAAGTCATACCTAAAAAGTATATAAATATTTTGATGGTAAAACTTTGCACTTTTTTCTGAAATCAACACAAACAAATGCAGACAGAATATCAGGTCAAGTGATAATTAGTAAAATATTCATCAACTTTGAAAATTCTCATAAATGGAGCAAAATTAAATTTGCAGAACACATTAGTATCATTCCATATATATATGCATATATATATATATGGCTATAAACACATACATACATATATGTGTAACTATTTTTAATGAGACATTTTTGAGGTGACAATTGAAATGTATTCTACTTACAATTTTTTTAATAAAGAATCACATCAGTGTACAGAAGAAATAATAGTGCCTTTCAAGTCCCTTACACAAACGACACCAGGTAAACTTGCTAGAGCACATGAGTTTTAAGTCATTAAGACCACCCAAAACTATGTCTTAGCTTGCTTTAGCAATATATCAAATGAGTCAAACACAAGGAAAATATGATAGTGTTTTATAAAAATAGAAATGTGACCTCTGCTTTGCTACTTTCTCTGTCCCTGTTTATCTCAGCCTACTATCCACAGTGGTTTCCTAACCACTTATTAAAAATTGAAAGGCAACAGCTATAAACTCTGAGAAACATGAGAAGCAACCCACTTACAGCAGACGTGGATTTTTTTTAATGTTTGCCTGGAGTTGCTGAAAACCATCTATCTCTTAAATCTCTCCAATTCTGATGGATAGTTGCTCGTACCACACCTGTCCCTATCAGTAATAACTGAAAACAGGAAGTAAAAATGCATTCTTGCTACCTTGACAAGTATGGTTTTGTGTGAAAATTATTAGTAGTTAAATATCCTCCACTGTCTCCACTTCTCTTATGAAACAAACAAAAACAAGAGTTATCTATTAATATATAAGGAGTTCTTGAGCTTATAAATAACTCCAAGAATGAAAAAATCCCTATAAAAATGCTAATTCTACACTTACACACACACATAATTTATAGATGAAATTTCAACCTAAACTTTTTTATAATAATGTTTATTCTTTAAAACCCTAATATTCAAATGACAATGAAATTATGATACATACAAATACTCAAGAAAAAATGAAAAAAAAGAAAGATTAACTAATATTAACCTAATAGGTAAGTATCAATATTCTAAAATACAATGGAGGACATTTTAACTCTTAGTAAGAATTTCTTTTCTAGAAAACACTTTAATTTGCTTTTTCTATTTCTTCCCTTTTTATTGTTTTGGCCTAAACAGCAAAATATAGAAAACAGAAGAATCAATCTGATAAACTAAATTAATACCAATAACAAAAACACATATCCTTACCTGCTCCTACACAAGTAGAAGATACTTAATTTTCACTAGGAAAGCAATTTCCTAATATATCGAGAAATTTTTGTGGCCCTTTGTTCCATTGCTGCTGCCATGTACTAAACCCCATCTATTTACTTTCTGTGTCTAACAGGAAAACATATTTCTTTATATTAATTGCCCTTTGGATTTTGCACCTCTGAGGCTTCCATTCCTTTAACCAATATATTTGCCTTATAAAACAAGATCCTAGGAAGAATGGAGTATTGATGTTTGAAGCATGTGTAGTGTTCTAAATTTACTACAAGAAGTGAAAAGTAAATGAATTCTTCTCCCACCAAAGTCATGAAAGGACATGTCTAATAGTTCCAAACAGCCCTTTGTGATTTAGAGGGAGACTATCTGACCAGCCTCCAGATAGGGCTGCACAGGTCCACCAAATTACTTTATAAAGTAATCACCTTTGGTATGACCTCAGATAAATGAAGAGCTGAAAGGTAGCTCCCTTGGACCCGTGAACTTGCACACGGCTTTCTCAGGTGACAGCTTCGGCTGTCTTGCCCATGTGAACATCTGCATGCATGTAACAAGGACGAACCAACATTCTTCATTTTTTAAAATGAAGAAAAGAAAACCAAACTCATCTGGTGATTTGTTGTTGTTGTCACTCGGAAGTTCCACTTTTGTGGGGGCGACCAGTCCAGCAATACTGGAAACGGGTTTCAAACCCAGACAATTGGAACGGGGTGATTGATTGGTGAGAGTTTTGGAGAAGAACAAATTGGTAAGGTTAAATCCAAGTAGTTTTTCATTATAAATAACCCTATATTTAACCAGTTTCTTTGTAATTCAACTATGACGAAAACCTGGTAAGATTATTTCTTATAGAATGATGCAATGTAATGAAGTGCAGAGTTTGATTATTTAGAAGAGTTTACCCATCCTGATTCCACATTATTTACCAATAGACACTTAATAGTCACCCAGCTCGTTATTTCAAGCCCTGAGGATTATCCGACTTTAAAAACTTTAATTCTCAGAACTGGTGGTTCACAAATCTTTCACAGAAAAAAAAAAAAATGCCATTTCCATTTAAAGCCATTAGTTAAAAATAAATAACACTCCCAAGAATACAGGTCTTGAATAACTAAAAACGGGCTCACTGTCATTTCCAATTTCTTTTGCATGCTTCTGAATTCACTGTCTTTCTTCATTTGCATTCATACTAATAATTATCCTCAAAATTAGACTTCAAAATTCATTCTTTAGAAGTGGTGTTGGAACCACACACTTACAGTCTGTGATTTTTAGGGTCCTCTTGACTTCTCCACTTCCTGATCCCCCACAACCGTCTTCATCATCACAGTCCCCGCTGACCTGTTCAACCATGCCACCGCCACTGCCCGTCTGATGCTGCCACTTGTCGGGTTTGGGTGACCTACCCTGTAACAACTAAACATGGATACCAAAAACACGTATTAACAGCAAACTCAAATCACCTAAGAAAGCTACTCAGAAACATATGTGGAAATTAGAATCATTTTCTTATGTGGATCTACTATTTTGATGAGAACACCTGACCAAATCAAGTCTGTAATAAAAATTAAAACTACCAAAAGCATCGTAAATAATGGGCAAGTTCTTATAGCTATGAAGATCTACAATCTGCTTATGAAATCAGTGATCAAGCTTGGGCTGAGGCTTTGGAAAGAGAATAAACCAGTCTTCTTGCTCCTAGAGAGTTTGCCTGGAGACTCCTTTTGCTCTGAATTAACAAGTTTAAGCACGGTAAACCAAACGTCAGGGCAACACAACTCCCTTTGCAGTGTATTGGCTGATACTGTTGTGCGGTGTTGTAAACCAAGTACCCAAAATTTCTCAAAAAAGAGTAAAATTCTTCAAGAAAAGTTTCCATTAAAAGAATGCAGAATTTTGGACATCTATATTTATAGCTTTAAACTTTCTTGGATCAAATGCATTGTCCACTGCCTCTGGCACAGAATTGAACCTTAGAGCAAAAGACATAGATCCTACTTCCATTTCTACAAATCACTTATGAAATTTAACCAAATTCTTGGTTCTCGGCTCTCAAGCATTTCATTTACTTATATGAGCAAAATAGAAGGAATAGTCATTTTCCCCTACAGCATAAGAGCGCTGGTAATATTTTTGAATAATATTGGAAATGCCTGAACCCCTTTTCAAGAAGGTGATGTTATGAATAATAGAATATTTTACTTAAAGCTAAATCTAAGTAAAATTATTCAATAGATGACATATACCCCCATAAGGCAGTTTTGGAGAGCACATGACCAAGCATGAGCACTAGAGGGTTCTGCTATATTATGAATGAAATGTACCCCTGGCGAATACTTAGCGGGCATTTAAATTTTCAGGGCACTTTATGAAATATCAGGATGGTTACTTCTAAGAGGTTTTCTAGACAGTAGTATTGTTTAGCAGACAATAATGATACACACAACCCAAGGATAATATTTCAAACTGATAAACATAGGTTGAAATATCCTCGGGACATCTAAGATGAACATGTTTAGCATTTAAAGAACACTTACATCAAAGCAACTGGACCTTGACAATTTATAAGCTTTCAAAATAAAAACTAACATTATGTCAAAAATAATGAAATATTATATTCTTTTTTTAATTAAAAAAAATTTAAATATTTTATTTTATTTTATTTTTTTATTTGAGAGAGACAGAGAACACTGAGCAGGGAGCCCGATGTGGGGCTCGATCCCAGGATCTGGAGATCCTAACCTGAGCAAAAGACAGATGCTGAACCAACTGAGCCACCCAGTGCCCCCAAAATATTACAATTCTTCAAGGTTAATTTTCTAACAAAAATGAAATGGTGAAACAATTTGACAATAATTTTATAATTCTGGTCAGAACTTATTTCTATTTACTGTCATTTCCTAAATGTGTTACTAGGTATTAAATTTAAAAAGGGGTCTCCCCTGATTCTCTAGCTTATTCCTCCAAACAAGAGTTTAATATTCCATAAGACACCACCTCACTGAGAAGACCATACTTCTGGGAAACAAGCTATCAGATTTTACCTTTTTTTTACTTTTCATTTTCTCTGGCTTTTTACAGTACCTTTCACTGTTTTTCAAGCCCATGAACATGTGATGTAATCATCATTTCTTTTATCAACTCATCAAAAGTATTCAAAATTCCATCTGACCCATACTTCCAGGTTCCCAATAATACCGTCTCCCTCTAATAGGGTCAGTGTCTGTGTCCTCTTCATGAAAGTTCTGCCTTACAAGGTTCATTTTCTTACTTCTCAATCACCACACTTCCACAAATGTTCATTATCATTCCCACAATTATTGTAAAATTTATCTTGCAAAAATCCCCAATACATTTCTAAACAACAAAACCCAGCTTTTCACAGCAAGATCCTTACTCAAATCCCACTTTTTTGGACTAAACTATTCTTATTTTCTCTTACCTTGATCATCTTTCTCCTCACACTTCCAAGAAAATAAAGATAAATGTTTCCATGAAGAGTGGAAACCTCTGTTCTTCCTTTGTCGTCTCTTTCTGGGAACCCATCCTAACAGACTGTGCTCTCACCTGTACACAAATCACACCCAAGTCTTTATCTTCAGCTCTTGTTATAATACTTCATCTCTAAGCAGTAACTGGATCTAAAAATGTACTCTACTGCTTCGTATCTTAAAATAAACTTTCATCTCCACTCTCCATGTATCATTACAACTTCTCAACCCTTTATTGCAAGGGACATCAGTCTCTCCACCTACTACCACCATATTATATTCCCCATATCAGTGCTTTCACCACATCCTTTCTCTTCCTTAATGCTCCCTGTGACCCTTAACTGTCAAAAACTCTTCATTCCCAACATGTGTCCAGAGGAGAAATCAGACTACAGATGGACAAATCACAGAAAGTGATCCTATAGTAAAATGTCTGTGAAATTCTACGGTGGTCCCTTCTTGATATCCACAAACTGGAGGCTCCTGAGAAAGCTCACAGCAAGCCATCCTGTTGGAGAGTTGAGCCTTGCCTCACATTTTCTAAATTTACATACGCAAATTACCTCCTCCTTTCACGCAACACCTATAGACACGCATTTGGATATGAGGTCTAGAAAATGAAGTTCAAATTTTTGCTGCAAAATTTTGTCTTTGTTTCTGTTAATTATGTCTAAATACAGTCCATTGGCACCCAAGTCCTGCCCCACAGCAGTCAGTTTGCTTTCCACAGGGAAATTGTGTGAATTTGTAGGTCTTCAATTTTGTTTGTGCTTGTTTTATACTCTTCTTACTTCCAACTCTCATTTTCCCTCTATATAGAATCCCCCTTTCTTCTATTTCAACTCATCATATTACACCTAACCCTCAAGTTCAAACTCAAATAACTCTTTTCCCACTCCATATCTATTTCTTGGATCTTTTACATCTATGTGTCCCATTCATGGGCACTTAATTAAGTTTCCTGAGCATACGCCATGCCTTCCTGATTAATGGCTAATCTCCAAAATATGAGACCCCAATTTCATCATTTTTATACTCCCAATCATGAACTAAAGGGATTTCTATATTACAGATGTTAAATAAATAAGTTTTGATTCATTTGAAATTTGAAAATAATTTATTAATTACTCTGTCTTCCATGTCCTTTAGATCTAACTTAGTAAAGTGTCTTCACTTTTACTCTAGTCTTCAGAGGCTATGATATTCTAGAACAGTTTTTGGATTCATGCTTATTGACTGGTGGGATGAATTTACTTATTTATTCAATGACATGAATTGGGTACATATTATACAACACATATATATTTTGAAGGCTATAATTCACATCAAAGGAGAAGACATAGCCTTAGTTCTTGAAAAGTTCTCAATATATAGTTCTTATTTCAGTCAGTCTTCATGAATATGCAATAAGGTAAAATTAATATAAAGGAAATAATGTGAAAATCAGGAAAAGAAAAACAGACTAAAGTTTTAATATTGTGATCTTCCTAACTTATTTTTCCTTTTAATCTTAAAAAGACATTAATCTCATTCCTGGGCTCCTGGAAGCATCTAAAAAGTTGTTTAAACAGAAAATTAACATTGAAGGATTATGCCAAGAAATACTTCCCCAAGATATTTATGTTTGCCATCAACAAACATAAGGGTATTCCAATTACCTTTTTAAATGAATATCTAGGAATAGGAATCTAGTGTCAAAAATTATGTATATAAAATATTCATTTTTTTCTAGAGTAGGCAGGGAACTTTAACTTTACGATTTGGGTCGCCACGCAATGAAATCATCCTGGTTCTTTCCCAGGGAATCAGCTCTTTACAATCCCCTCCCTCTCTAATGCCTGGGAGGCAGCATGTAAATCACTCCCCCAGTGCTCTGTTGGCCCCGCCTCCACGGGCAAGTGTTATTTCTCATGCTATTCTTAAGTCACTTTTGAAAAATATACATAGGCTTCTCTTCTGTCAAAGAGGAGCCTTCTCCCACATGTCTTTAAGTAAAACAAAATAATTTCCTCATGTGCCCACTTAAGGCAACACCCACAAATAAGATGACCACACAGAATGATCATAAAGCCACTTTTTATAAATAGCATATGAAAATCAGTCATGTTACAGTAGATACACTCATGCCACACACACTGCATCAAATCTCTCTTCATCACATCCACAGATAGTCATCCCATTTACTCATAAAATACAGAACGTGTTATAAGCATTTTTCAAAATTTACAACATTGAAAAAGTTAACATTACTTCTCTGGGTCTACATTCTCTGCATCTTTAAAAGAAGATCAATGTGGAAGGCTTTGAGACTATTATTTGGACTTAATAAAGTGCTAACATATTGTGAGTGCTCAAGTAATGGTTAGTTATTTAGATCATTATTACCATTATAAGCAGTAGGAGCTGATACCGGTACCCCGATTCTGTCTTTGAAAAAGGGAACCCATGCAGGGGTAAACGTATTTCCCTTCATCCTCATCCTGTCTTGGCTCTGAGTCTGCCCAATTGTAAAGATGTGGCATTTGAACCCCTGAACCTATTCCCTAGTCATGAAAGGTAGAAAGTCGATCGATACATAATATTTATAGAACACTTACAACAGAGGAAAGGGCATGATTTTGAGTCCCACACATACACTAATTGTGTGCCTTTAAGCAAATCACTTAAGCCCATTAAAACTTATTTTATTCTACTGAATGCAAGGGAAAGCACTTCATATAGCGTAAGGCACTCTAGTCATTTACAGTGTCCCCTGCAAGACGCTGCATCCATAAAACTGAAAAATAAAGTCAGGACAGTGAAAAAACCCACAACTTTTAGGGTGTTCCCCTTACCTCAATGCCATGTGGTTTGTGCAGTCAGCTGATTAGCTGAAAATAGTCAGTGCTGATGACTGATGCTTCCTGCTTCTGTTTAATTGGTTTAGGAAGCTCATTAGGTATGCTATCTTGGAGGATGAGTTCGGTGGGTAGAATATCTGATGACTCTAAGGCAAATGTATTTCTTTCAGCTGGTGAATTAATCTCTCAATAGACTCAATTTGCTTTTTACTAACGGTCTGGCAATATCCCACAGTTGCAATATCCTTTCAAACACTTACAATAAAATCTGGCTAGAGATGGCTCACATACACAACATGTTTGCTGTGAAAGAGAAACGTATTTGTCAAAAATTTCCAAATGTGAAAGCAACTGAATGTGCCTCAAAATCCTACAGGCAGTGATGCATCTCTAAAATATTTCCCCCATCCCCATACAACCATTTACACAGATATACAAGAAGTACATATGTATTTAGAAAGTATTAGTCATCAGATACGTGCCCCTAGTCATCTATTCAAACGCAGACAGAGTAAAATCTGCTGTTTTATGATGTAGAATATTCAGGGTGAAAAATAAATGTTGACAGAAAAATTTCAAGCCAGAGAACTGAAGATACAGAAAAAAAATTACAATTATACTTCCACTTCATCATTAATAAGACATCTCTAAAGATCCATTTTAAGTACAGACTGAAAAAATCTCTTTGAATATATACATGCAAAAAATACATATATATGAATTTAATTTTATTATAAAGCAGTTGGTATCTGCACTTTCATGCAGTTTAAGTGAAACTTACAGAGAAACGTATGGGAAATAGGAAAACAACGGAAGCTCATAACATTTTAAAATTGGAAATCTGATTCAAAATTCCTCATGATGTATTTTTAAAGTTATCTCTGTTGCATATTTCAAATGAGAACTTTAAAAAAAATGCATTATATAATATGCTCTCTTTTCTGCAATTTAATTTCCCTTGCCCCAAACTTCCAATTTCACTCCTATCTAGTGCCTCACCCTTCCCATCCTTTCTTTATCACCTCCTTTACTAACACTATTACAGTCATATTTTATAAATCTTTTTATACCAAAATTTCCCACTCTTCCTCTTTCAAATATAAAAAAAAATATTTTAGGTTCAGGTAACATAACCACAAATCTCCAGATTCATATTTTCAAAACCATTGAAACCGTAACAGACTATTCTACCCAAAAAGCCAAACACATTTTACAATATGTCATGTTATGTTACGTTGACCAGACACAGAAGTCATTTCTGTAGGGTTTCTTGTCAGTGTTTGCTTTAAGTTTGAGCTTTCTGATCTCGGCTTCTGTTGCACCAGTAATTTGAAAGGTCACTGTCCTGTTGGCATTTAGTTTATGCAAGGCAGTCTGGCAATTTATAAAAGTCTTGTGATTTTGTAAATAGAATACTGAACTTAGAAAAGGCCTACTACATTCACTATCTGGCTTCTAATGCTGCAAAAAAAAAAAATCCTTTTTTCCTTGTTTCTGTATGAAAATTCTGTATGTCTCCTTTCCACTGTGCTTACCTTCAATTCAAAAAATGGCTGGTTCCACTTTAGAGCTGTTGTACCAAAGTGACCAGGTATGTTTATAATTAATGTGTGTTGCACTCCAAACTCTACATTTGACTTCACAGCAGAGTTTAAACTAAAAATTAATGAGTAAGTGCAGGAATAAAATGGAAGTAGGGGTACAAACACAGCCTCAAAAATAACTCAAAGAATTGGGGGGGGGCACTTTTCCCCCAAAACAGAAGTGTGCACGCCAAACGTTAGTGATTCTTAAGTGCCTTTTGTGAAACATCTGCGTGAAAACACTGTCAGGATCTGGAAAGAATTGGTGAAAAAGCAAAACACCTTTCTTACAAGACAACATCAGAGTTAACAGTTGGAGTCTTTCATCAAAACACCAGAGCCTTCTACCAAAATGTCCATGCTGAGTTAGCTGGACAGACACAGATCATAGCCGCAATAGGGAAGAAACGAGGACACTTTGTGACAAGCAGTGAGTATGTAAGGACCCTGTAGCAGGAGAATGGGAGAAGGGGAGGAGGAGATTGCGACTGGTAAGTAAACTGAAAACGTGCTAGATGTTCAATGAAATAAGTAGATGTGTAATGCAAGTTTCTTGAAGTCAGACATTTCATGAGGCATAACATTTATATCCCCCCCAAGCCCCAAAAAAGGTGAGAATTATTTTCTTGATGTTACTATCCAACATCCCACCTAATTTATTAATTTTCTAAATCATTATTGAGTAGCCACTTACACAGAAAAAATTACACTCCATATTGTCACTCGCACATGTTGTAGGACAGAAACCATCCAGATTTCTAGCTGTTACAGGTGAGTCTATGATTAAAATTAAAGGGCATCCTAAACCAGAAGAATCAGATATTAAATAGTCTCATTTTTTCACTTTTCTTGGGTGAAGAGTAAATTTGTATTATTCATGATGTGGTATATTATTGGGAAGCAATTTGTTAACATGCCGAAACCCTGTATCTCTGTAACTAGGTCTTCGTATGGGTGAGAAATATTTAAATTCCTACCCAGGTGACACAGACCTTCACGTATATTTGCCCCAAATGCACAGTCATTTGAGCCCAGATGGCCTCAGGAAACTGCCTCTGCCCGCTTCGGGTATCACAGCAAGTACAGCTACTAGTCACTTACTGCTCAGAACGTGCCTAGCCATTTGCCTCGTTATCCCATACCAGCTTCCCGGACACTACAGGGTACAACCACCAAATTTCCAAAATCAAAGACAGAACAAAACTGAACATCTGCTCCTCCTGAGCAAACAAGGGAGAGTATCCCAAAACCTGATGGATGAATGGATGAAAGAGGAATCCTGGATAACGGACAGCTCAGGAATCAACCACACTCTCTAGAAGGGAAGCGGGACCCAGACTATGAAGGCAGTTTTAACTTTACATGCATGTGCTAGTTAATGATAGACTATTAATTTTACACGTGTTCCTGAGTGGTTTTCTTTCCTCAATTCGTCTGCTAAATTTTGCTTTTTTCTCAGTTGAGTCATAAAGAAAAGGATCGATGGTGTCAGCAACTCAGTTATCTCTGCTGACAGAAAGACCATGTCCTTTCTGCATAGAACATGGGAATTAGCATTTTCCACTTATTTAGATTTTCCCTTGCCACTTCATTTTATTGTCTTAGTATATTTCCAACAGGATTATATAACTTATGCCATTCCACTGAATCGTGCTATTGCCACTGTCTTTAATGACTGATCTTTGTAAGACTGATGTCATGAGAAACAGCAAAGGAAAAAAAAATTAAAGGAAGGAAAGAAGGAAAGGAGGGAAAGAGGGAAGGAAGGAGGAAGGAGAACTTTAATTGGGAAACATGGCCAAGTCTAAGAGCTCCAGATCAGAAAAGACTTTTATTTGTTAATTCGTCAAAATGTCCATTGCTTTTTTGAAAGAACTGTGACGGATGGCAAATTCATTTAAAACCTGGTTTTGGCAACTAATCTAGATTACCTTCACTGGCCAGCTGTGCAGATCTCATCCTCAAATGCTCTATTAAAACATTCTAGGGAAGATTCCTCTGAAGTTCCCCGGTCTATTAAAGGTTTACTTCCAAGGAGCTCATTCTGATCTCATTTAGTATGACACCCTTGTGTATGCCAGATGGTAACAACAGTTAGAGCTTCACAAATGTCATTCTGATTTTCACCTTTGCAGTGAAATTCCCTTAATCTAGCTCTCTTTACATAAACTATAAAAATACGGACAAAGATACGCCACATGAGGATTAAGGAAATGTGATTTTGCAAATATTCTAGAAATAATTTGAGAAAATTAGTAAAATTTAAGGTTGTGGTTGTCTTGGGGAGAAGAAAGGCAGGTGTTTGGGATTCTAGGCTAAATTCTCCTGTTAACAATTTAAATGTATGTTTTAAACAAACAAAAAAAATTGATTTTTTTTAAAAAGTAGAGTATAAAAAAGTATATGTATAAAAAAGTACAGAGTAGAGTATTAAAAAAGTATATTTAAAAAGTATATGTTTCTTCTAGGCTGATTTCTGTTTCTACAAAAATCTATTTTGAAGTCCTAAACCCAATAACCTCTGAACAGGACTTTATTTGAAAAGTTTCTTTACAGAGGCAATGACGTTAGAATGAGATCATGAGGGTGGGCGCTAATCCAGTATGATTCGTGTCCTTATAAAAAGGGGACATTTGGACCCAGGGCCAGACATGAACAGAGTGAAGACTATGTCTTCACACAGTCTTCAGGAGACACAGACAGCAGGAGAATGCACGTGAAGACAGCAGGGGGATGCACCTAGGAGCCAGAGATGCCACCTAGATTGCCAGCAAACCAGCAGAAGCTCGGACAGAGCCCCAAACAGATCCACAGCCCTCAGAGCGAACCCCATTCCTGACTCTTCAACATCAGACTCCCAGCCTCCTGAACTCTGACACAATAGGTCTGTTGTTGTTAAGCCACTATTTGTGGTATCTTGTTAGAATAACCCTCACAAATCAATACAAAGATACACACTAAGTAGAGCAAAAATCAAAATGTAAAACTTCAAGGATTTTTCGGCACAGGCTCGGCTACGTGACCACCATCCTCAGGATACAGAACATTACCAGCATTTCAGGACCCTCCGTTATGCCTCATTTTCTTCTCCCCAGGGTCACACAATTCTGACTTCCTCCACCACAGACTCATTTTTTGAGGAAGTTTATATGAACGTAAGCATGTCTGTGATCTTCCAGATGTAGCAGAAATTCATTCTTTTTAATTACTCAATTTTATTCTGTCGTTGTCAGTGAACCGTAACTTCATTTCCCATTCTGTTGGTGGACAATCGTACTATTTTGAGTGTCTAGATGTAAAAATACAGTTGTTGTGTAAATCTGGTAAATGTCTTTTGGTGTTTAAAAAAAAAAAAAAAAGCAGTCCTAGCTGTTGGGTATATGCCTAAAGGTGGAATCGTTAGATCATACAGGTGGGTATCAATGTTCAACGAAACTATCTTTATTTTTTTACTTATTTCCTCCTTCTCAATATTACTGTATAATTTATTGAAATAGTATAGAGATCTTGAATATACAGGTCAGTGAGTTTTTGCATAGGTATGCACACACACAAAAAATTCAAATTAGAATATATTACATTATAAGCACCCCAGAAATCCACCATCAAAAGGTAACTCCTATTCTGACCCCTACTTACATAGATTCATTTGCCTGTTAATGAATTTCATAAAAGAAGTATCATGCAGTATATATGTTTTCACATATGACTTTATATTTAACATCATGTTTTAAACATTTATTATATTATTGTTCATGTGAATATTTCACTCTTTATTACTGTGTAGGGGTGAAAAAGTATCCTTTCTTTCTACCCTTTTAAGTCCTCAACTACAACCCCTGTAACAGAAGACAGACTAAAAAGAGAGAAGCATACGGATTAATTTAATGTAAGTTTTACATGACCCAGGAGCCTTCATTAGGAAAAAGCAGTTACACCTGAGTATTCTAGTGCTAGGTTTGATGAAGAGCAGAAAATCATGGGAAAATGGGATAGGACAAAAGAGGATATGAGCTAAGTGGGGAAAAAGCAAGGCTTGTTCACTCAGATTTCCCTGGGTGGTATGCCTAGTCTTTGGAGATAAGGTTACTCCTTACCTCTGGTATAGGGAAAGCAGCTCTTATGTGAGATCTGCTTCAAAGGAAGTAGGAAAATCCTTTCTGCACCTGCCCTTTCTCAAATTTCTTCAGCTCGAATAGTCAATATGCCATGATGCCATATTTTGAGGTTGCACTTCCTGAACCCTGTTAATTACAATATAGGTACTCCATTTTATGAATATACCGCAATTTATTTATTTAGCACGAACAATTCATCTGTTTTCAATTTGGGGCTATGATAAGTAATGTACATTGAGTATTTACATGTTTTTGGAATGGCTTAAGCATTCATTGACCTTGAGTATATATACTTAGGAGTGGAATTGTTAAGACATAGGGCATATTAATATTTATCTTTTTAAAAAGATTTTATTTATTTATTTATTTATTTGACAGAGCGAGACACAGCAAGGGAGGGAACATAAACAGGGGGAGTGAGAGAGGGAGAAGCAGGCTTCCTGCTGAGCAGGGACCCTGATGCAGGGTTAAATCCCAGGACTCTGGGATCATGACCTGAGCCAAAGGCAGATGCTTAATGACTGAGACACCCAGGTGCCCCAATGTTTATCTTTAATAAGCATTGCCAAAACAGATTTTCAATACGGTTGTTAACGTTTAAATTTCCATCAGCAATAGATGAGAACGGCAATTATTCCATACTTTCTGCAACACTTGATAGTATTTACCATTTTAATTTTAGTTATTTTGGGGGGGGTGTAATACTATTTTAGTGTTGTTTTAAAGATTTATTTTTACCTGACTTTGGGTTTTTTGCATCCTCTAATATAAGGTGAGTTTTCAAGTCCTTTACCCATAAAAAAGGGATTATCTACATTTTCTAATGGATTTCTAAGAGCTTTTTATGAATTCTAGATACGACACTTATTTTTATATTTATACGATATATTTATTTTTGTCTCTTCTTTCTTGCCATTTTTAGATGAATCATTTATTTTTTTGTTAGCCTCCTGTTATTATTCTGGACTTATTATACTTTCAGTGATACCTCTACCATTTCTGCAACAATATACAAACCATAAAAAAGTTAACTATTTAGTCACTCCCATTCATATCACATTTCAACATATATTATAAATTCCAGAAAACAATTCTTGTATTTACCCTTCCTTCTCATGTCTAGTTCCTGGTAAATACTGATGATAAATTCCTTTTAATATCCTTGTCAGATTCTGGTGTCAATATATGCTTCTCACAGCAAATTTGGAAGCATTTTCTCTTTTGTGTGTATTTCCTGAAAGTGTTTGTATAAGATTAATCTTATTCATTCCTTAAATTTTTAGAAGAATTTACTGGATAATTCATCTGTGCTTGAAATATGTACATGTGCACACACATGTACACACAAAATGTAATTATGGATACAGTTTCTCTAATAGATACAGAGCTCATTCCAATTCTCAAATTTTCTTCTCATGCCAGTATTTTAAGGGTCGTTTTCAATGAACTTCATTGCTTCCTGCAGTTTCATACTTCTATCATGACCATTTTTCCTTAGCCTGAAGAAATGAAGTATTTCTTGTAGTTCAGGTCTGCTAGTTAAGCATTCTCTCGATGTTTATTTGAAGAAATATATTTTATTCTGCCTCATTTACATGTATATTTTCACTGGTTATAGAATTTTAGATTGGCACAATTTTCCCCTCAGCATGTTAAAGACGCCATTCCACTGTCTTTAGTTTCTGTTGAAAATCTTATTTTGGTTCTTTCACTTGCTTTTAAGATTTTCATTTTGCCTCGGTTCAAGAATTTGACGATTATCTTCCTAGTTATGGTTTTCTTTGTATTATGTTGCTTAGGTTTTGTTGAGCTTCTTAGAAGTGGATGCATTTCCTTTACCAGTTTTACAAAATTCTTAACCAATTACTCTTCAAAGATTTCTTCTTTCCTCCTCCCTCTCACCTTTCTTGGTCTCTAGTTACAGGTATATTAGATATTTTGACTGTGGCCCATGTCTCTTAGGCTCTGTTCTGTTTTACCTAATTTATGTGCTTCAGTTTAGATTAATTCTTCTTCAGGTTCACTTATTTGGGTTTTATTTTATTTACTCTGATTTAAGTCCATTAGTGATTTAAGGGGCACCTGGGTGGCTCAGTGGGTTAGGCATCTGACTCTTGCTTTTGGCTCAGGTCATGATCTCAGGGTGGTGGGATTGAGCCCCATGTTGGGCTCTGTGTTGGGCATAGAGCCTGCTTAAGATTCTCTCTCTCCTTCCACCCCCAACCCTACTTGTGAGCATATGGGTGCACACACACACTCTCTCTCTAAAAACAAAAACAAAAACAATTCAGTGATTTGAGTTCAACTATTAGGTTTTTCAGTTTTAAAATGTCTACCTGATTTTTTTTTAAGATTTTATTTATTTATTTGTTTGACAGAGAGAGAGAGAGAGAGATCACAAGTAAGCAGAGCAACAGGCGGGGGTGGGGGGAAGCAGTCTCCCTGTTGAGCAGAGAGCCCAACCCCAGAGTTCCATCCCAGGACCCTGGGACCATGACTGAGCCAAAGGCAGAGGCTTAACCCCCTGAGCCACCCAGGTGTCCCTGACTTTTTATATAGATTCAAATTCTTTGCTAAAATTTCCAACTTTTCATTCTGTTTACATTTATTTTATTACCATGTTAGCAACAACCAGCTTTCAGGGATATTGAGCTTAGCTTTCTACTACCTTACTCCGCTGCAACCTCAAGATCTGAGAAATGTCTAGGGTGAGGTAATGGGGGTTGGCCATGTGTTTGTGGCAAACCCTTCCCTTTCAATAATTTTATCTCTTGACCACTATGAGATCCTGGAAGTTTTCACTGTGCTTTTTAGAATGCCCTATGATAATCCCTCAGCGTCACATACAGCCCAAGAACTCAGCAGATGTGTTATAAGGAAAATAAATCACAGGTGCCACTGCTTACATTACCCCAAGATTCATCTGGGCAGGAGCAGTCCTCAGCCTCTACCTACAGTCAGAAAAGGTATCCAGAGAAGTAACCATTGGCAATCCTCAGTTCATGCAGCAGGGTTTCTATAGTCAAAAAATTTTAGCTCTTCTAGTCCTTTTTGTTGTCTTTAAAATTATAATTTTATAATTTATCTGCCTTTTAATTATTGCAACATTTCTTTTGGTCTAGTCTGACCTATATGTCATACTTGCATTCACTTTCCTTTTAGTACTTTATTTGTTATCACACAGTCTTTTAACTTTTTCCCCAAAGCATCTTAATATTCATAAAAATGTCATGAAATTTTTGCAGAAATGAATATTCTGAAAATAAAAATAAACTTCTAAGTCATGTTATGTTTTTTACATGCTCACCTTGGGAATCAATGACCTACCCAAAATTGCTTCTCAAATTAAAAACGAATCTGGAATTTGCCCAAAAAGGATTTAAGATGGCTTCTCTAGAGAGAGGTCTTGTTAGTGGGACTCTGAACTCTGACAGAAATAAAAATAGAAATGTCTTGTTGTTATAATGACCATTCAGGTATATTTTATTGACATACATACTCTCCATCTTGAGGAGCTGAACACTGGGTATATAGAAATACACCCAGAGCCATGGAGAGGAAGTAGATTTCAACCAACATGTTCTGAGGATGTAGCTTAGAATGTGACAATAGTATCTTGCTTTTAGGTTAGTTGGCCAAATGTAACTCAAAGGTATGATACATAAATCCTCTCTGTCCCTGGAGAGAACTCTGTGATGACTTAGGTGTCACGGGAGAAATTATCAGGAATACTACCATGAACTATCCTCTTTCTGTGGCGCTGAGTAAGTACTTTACTTCAGCCCAGAGGGCTCAGGTTAAAGGAGGAAGAAACAATAAACAAATAAACCCTGAGAACCATTTTGGAATGAATGACAGACAGGGATGTCAGCATCTATTATCAAAAGACCTGGAAGAAATCGGGAAGATGAGGGTAGAACTGAGTGAGTCAATATTCCATAAATTTTTAAAGAAGGTAAATATTGGAGAAGAGGAAGATTGATCTAAGAAACTTTCCTTCACCTGCTATAGTAAAGCATCCATCAGGTGGGGCACGGACAAATGAAAACCCGAGTACCTCCAAATTCAGTTTCATTCCATCATAGAGTAAAAATTTTGTTGGACCTTCAGATTAGCCCAAAGAACTTTCTGGCCTGATGAATTTGCCAAAGAGAACATTCTGCAGAGTTCTTGGGGGGGGGGGGTCTTTGTTCCCCACTTTAAAATTACAAACATAGCTTGTGATATAAATAATTCATTTTCATTATAAACTTTTAGGCAATACAGAAAACATACAGTTCAGTAAAACCTTTATACATTTAAATTTTAAGTATCCAATCAGTGCTTTTACCAGTGTCTATCTGGCATTTTACCCATGTACCTATATGGGGTGAATGTTCTTAAACAGCTAAAACCTACTTTGAGGTCTGGTGTTTGGATGCTTAGTTCTGCTCTGCTGACTCAAGAATATTAATCTGTGACTTACTGAACCCTGAGCACCATTATGTTCACTTCTGGTTCTTGAACATCATTTCATAGAACCTCATTTAGTTGTATTAGTAGATAATTTAAACACCAAAAAAGTCTGGCCAAAAAAATGATATAAAATATATATAATATAAATTTTACATATATAATCTATATACAATGTATATCATATATATTATGAACATATATAAATATAAATATATAATATATAAATATACAATATATATTATGACATACAATATATAAATATATATTATATATATATATTGTTTTACCCCATGTAATGTTTAATACTAGAAAAGCTAATATTTTCACTTAAAAATTAAGTATTAGTATCTTTTAGCCAGAGGTAGCATGAGAACTGTTTATTTCTGGCACAAACTGGCTTGCTTTTGATACTGCTCTCATGTCCTAAGTGTTCCTCTCCCATGTATTCAGGGTCCCATCATTTTTCAGCTCTTCACACAAGCTTTCCTGGAAGATGTAATTTCCCCTTCCTTGGATCATAATAACTTTCTCCAATCATATTGCTATTCCCTTTGCAGTTGATTTGATGTAAACATCCGGGGAGAGGGGGAAGACCAGTGATTAAAACATGCTTAAGGGCTAGATGGAAAGAAGATGTATCCCTCCAAAACTGCACTGAAATATAAAGGGAGGAGAGCACCCATTCAAAGCTCTGCGGGCACCATCACTGACTCCTATAATATACTGTCAGTTATAGCTCTACGCCAGTAGGGTAGCAACAATAGAAACGGAAAGGAGGTGTGTGTGTGTGTGTGTGTGTGTATGATGGCAGCTGTTTGAGTGCAGTCATCTGAGTGCCCAACAGGGAGGGATTCATTTCCAATCACACTCACAGGCTAGCTGGCAGGATTTTGTTCCTTGACACTTGTTGGACTGAAGACTCCCTTGATTTTGCACAACACAGGCCTCTCCATAAAGCATCTTACAACATGGAAGCACCCTTTATCACAGCAAGCAAGAGGGCAGGAGAAAGTGCCAGCAAGAGGGGGAGAGGACCAGCTAGAAGTAAGTCTGAATGTTTTGTAACCAAATCCTGGAAGTAACAGCCCACTACTTTTGCTATATTCTATTCATTAGATGCAAGACATGAAGTCTGACCTACACTCAAGAAGAGGAGATCACCCATAGACATGAGTCCTGGGAGATGGGATCACTGAGAGCTGTATCAGAAACTGCCTATGATGCCATCCCAGATAATTACCACTTTTCTGCCACTATGCTATTTTTCTTCAGAAAAATAAAGTTCCAGAATAATGGTCTAGAATTAAATTAAATTAAAATAATGGTCTCTACAGCTCTGTATGCTGCTCCACACCCACAGAGTTATATATAAATGTAGCAGTTTTTCCTCTTTCTTACCACCAGACTCCAGCATGCTTCACCCACGCAGCAGAGACCCTCTATGTGTCTGCCCAAGCCAGACTCTTCAGAATCTGTACATTATTGACATGATGGTGATGATTTTTACCCATTCTGGAAAGCCAGTCAATTTTCCACATTCCCCACTCTCAACTCTCAAGAGTATTGATTGCTTTCCACACCTAATCTTTTCTTCTCCTTGTCAACTGCGCTTCTGCAGCAACACTACCCCTGCCTACCCTTTCTTTCTTCTTTTTGCAAAGTCTTTTTCTCCATCCTCATGCAATTTTAAGCAAAAAATATTCCAGGAATGCATGTTCCTGAACAGTGTGACCTGACTGATCACATCAGTTGTAACATCCAACTCTTTTTAGTTCTTCTCTTTTTCTTGGTTGAGCTCAAGAATGATTCTACACCATCTCATCTCATAAAGAGAAATGAGATGGGAGAGCAGATAATTCTGGAAGACCATTCTAAGAATCGCTAAGACTTTATTAAATAGTTTCTATCATTCTTTGGATGTTTACTTATATTGTTTATATTTTCCCTTAAGATTTCAATTTTGATAAGTAAATGGTATTTATTAGGACACTATGTTCTAGGAACTGGAGAAACAATACTTAATAAAAGCAAAAACCTAAACCATGAGGATTTTCTAGTATTGCTATCTTAATTATATGCAAACATAATGCCATTCGTTTCTAAAAATAATAATTTTAAAGATGTTCAGTGAAGGAAGAGAAGCTTTCTTGGAAAAGGTACATACAAACAAGAGTATTTAAAACAAAATTAAGAAAATAATATTTCACAGTTTATATTTTGAATTAATTTTTAAAAATCTCTTTCTTAAATATATGTTTGGAAGGCAAATATATAAATTTTAATCATTTTTATTCATTGGAAAAATGTAGCGTTTCATAAATTTTGCCACTAAACTTCCCTGACCTTTATAAATTCCCCTTTTTTCCCTTGTTTACAATCTTACTGAGCTATAAAGGTGTAACCATTAACCAATCAAAACGAATACTAAAAGGTCAGTGCATTGCATATAATATAGTTGCTTTTCAAAACATGTGTAAGGCATTCAAATTCTGGCACATTTTTGCAAGTCCAAACTTGTAAAGTAAATCCATGATGACATAAATGAGACCCAGGCTCCTGGTAAAACCTGTAATAAACATGAGAAAAAAGTCTAGCTTCCTGTCTTTCCTTTCTCATTTTCATAAATTTTGTCTCCAAAATTCTAGTAAGGTAGGTACAGAAAAGACATGAAATAATGTTATGGAGGTCATAAACAGTAACAACCTTGCAAATATTTTCAAGGTTGCAAATTTCAATTTAAGAAATTCCCTAGATGTAAAAATTAGCACATGCATGTATTTTGGAACTATGTGTGGGTTTCTAATTTCCTAATGGCAACTATGAATTTTATCAGTTATTCATAAATAAGTGATAATTATAAGAGGGCATTTTGATTTCAGAAATTACCCCAACGTGTGATCTAAAGAAGGCCAGACTCAAAGGTAAATATTTCTTTTCTACATGATCAACCTGACTTTTCTTCAATTTCTTTACAGTATACATATTGTATAATTTCTTTATAGTTTGTATCTTCAGTGTGTCAAGCAGAACAAGGAAATAATTTGTGAATTTTTAACACCTTTGTTAAAATTGTTTTTCTTATTGCCAACATATTTTGACCATTCTGAAGAGGGGAAAAAAAAGAAGGTTTTGTCTCTTTAGGAACATATGTAAGCCATAAAATTAGATAGCTAACCATGGAAGAAAATAATAGACTGACCTATTGATTATGAGAAGGCCAAAAGCAAAGCCTACCGGTAACATTAAAGCTACTGAAGCCTCATAGAAGCAACCGGTGCTGTTTCTATTCTGAATGGAAGGTGAGGTCATGGAGAGACTGCCTACACCGCCTCATTTACGGAAAAGTTTTGAGAAGTTGCAAAAACTATGAGACAAGCAGGTATGTATGATGGTTTGGAAATGAAACCATATACAGAAAGTATGTTATAAGGCGTTAGGATAAGCACCTAATTAAAAGCCTACAGGCTGGAGCAAGAGGACACAGACTGGGAACTGGATTTTCACACCTCTGTGGCTCTAAGAAGAAACTGAAGGCAGCGTCTTTCAGATGTTT
The DNA here is from genome assembly GCF_963455335.1 of Martes martes. Taxonomy (NCBI): domain Eukaryota; kingdom Metazoa; phylum Chordata; class Mammalia; order Carnivora; family Mustelidae; genus Martes; species Martes martes. Next base: position 17,579,980 of record NC_137890.1, read on the forward strand.
TAGGGTTTGGGGTCCCTTAGAGGCCTAGAAGACTGTGGTTGCTAAAAGCAAAAGACCCAGACCTTGATCAAGTAACAGGGCTGTTTTTTTAAAACCCAATAGACTTCACTGTGAACCCCAGGTAAACTGTCACTCTTAAGACAAAGGGCACCTCAGTTAGAGAATGAAGAAGTGATGGGGATAAAGGGTACAGCATAGGGGATATAGTAAATGATATTGTAATAGCAGTGATACTGTAATAGCAAGGATAATGTAACACATTACAAAGGTAACAAATTACCATGATATCCTATGGTGTAGATGGAGCTATACCTGAATCACCATGGTTGAATCACCACGTTGCACACCTGAAACTAAGGAAATAGTATGTGTCAACTATACTCAAAAATAAATAAGTAAATAAAACTTTTCACTAGAAAAAAAGACAAAGGACACTTCAAAATGCTTAAGCCTCCAGTTTCTCCAAAGATGGTTACAATTTCCTTTTAAAATTACTGTGTAAAGGGGCGCCTGGGTGGTTCAGTGGGTTGGAGCCGCTGCCTTCGGCTCAGGTCATGATCCCGGCGTCCTGGGATCGAGCCCCGCATCGGGCTCTCTGCTCAGCAGGGAGCCTGCTTCCTCCCTTCTCTCTCTGCCTGCCTCTCTGCCTACTTGTGATCTGTCAAATAAATAAATAAAATCTTTAAAAAAAAATTACTGTGTAAGAGTAAGTAATTACTGCTTGATCTGCATTTGTGTAACTACTTTAAAAGTTACCTTCCTATAAATCCTGTGATATTTGGAATATTGTTGCTATCACTGGACCAATGTCACAAAATTTTTGTGACATGTTCTAACAAAGGCTGAAATGGGTTCACTTCTTCTCTGCTTTGATTGGATTCTAATTATAGACCTGATTCTAATTCAAGACCTCAATTCTAATTCTAAAATTTTTCTATATTTACTTTTATTAGTAAATAGAGTTGGCAACTTCCTCATATTTCAGCAAACTTTCCAGAAAAGCCTTACTCTATACTTAGCCAAAATCCCATTAAAAACACGGTTATACTCTGTCTGTCCAATAAATAAATAAATAAATAAACAAACAAACAAACCACGGTTATAAAGTGTTAAGAATGGGAGAAATGGAGCTCAACTACAAAGAAACTGTGAGGGCTTTCTGGAAGTCTGAGGATGAGTAGAACCGGCCTGGTGGCTTAGTTGGCGGAAAGGGACCCACATCTCTGAGTACACACAATGCTAGCATGAGGCAGTTTTTAAACTTAAAACATCTGTGGATGTAAGAACTGAGAAGATGAGTAGAAATCAAGAAGACTGAAGAGTTACCTATGGAAACAGCTATGTGTGCCAACTTTCTATGCGCTTCTTTCATCCTTTCCCTCAACCATGGCCTTCACACACAGGATAAACCACAATGACACACTTTTCTGAGACCCAGACTGAAGAGGCCAATTTAGTGACTATTTGTATAACTTCTTATCAAAGAGCAAAAAGGAGTTGGAGCACAGCATGGATGCCAGTGAGGAGAGATATAGATACAACCAAACCTGCCACCCAGCAGCCCCAAACACGTTTCGCCGTCATACTATTCCTCATTGGCTCATGAGCAACCTTTAGGAAAATGTGAGTGGGATCACCAAATCCACACAGTTAAATAGAATAAGAGGTTCTTAGATCAGTTATAATGGGAATTTATTCAATAATAGGGAGATTATACCTATGTTTTTAAAAGAAATGCTAGTATTACTTGGACTTACGTGGTTGAAGGAGAGAGGTTGGGGCATCTATCTTTTCCTCTTGCAGAGGAAGGAATCAGAAAACATGCTTAGTAGAAGAGCTGGGTGGTCTTTTCAAAAGAGGTGACTGTTGAGTCTTAAAACAATTTGCTAGTACACAGAAAATAGTTAATTTAACCACAGTAATTTCCAGATAAATTGAAAAGTTGAGTGTTAAAAATACAATTAAAACATGTTAAAATGCGAGTTGGCATTTATATCATCACAGATGAGGTAAAGACCTTGTTAAGGTGAACCCAGAGCTGGATGTCCTAAGGAAAAGATTCCAAGATTGGCTAGATAAAATTTCAAATCTCCACATTCCCATATGTTGTTTAATAAAATGACTTAAAATATAATTTTAACTCCATTATAAATAAATCAATGTACACACACATAGAAACATGCACTACTTGCATTTTTAAGAAATGATATAGTATGTAAGACATAATAAGGTTGAATTGAAGCAAGATGGCAGAGGAGTAGCAGACTGAAATGACATCAGGTCCCAGGAGTTCAGCTAGATAGTTATCAAACGATTCTGAACACCTATAAACTCAAGAGATAGAAGAGAAGAACAACAACAATTCTAGGAACAGAAAATTGACTACTTTCTGGAAGGTAGGACTTGTGAGGAAGTGAATCTGAGGGGATATACGGGAAGATAGACTGTGGGGGAGGGGCCGGCTCCTGGCAAGCAGTGAAACAGTGGAGCACAAAATTGGAACTTTAGGAAGTCTGCCCAACTAAGGGACATGACTCCAGAGAATAAGTGGGGGTTGAGCCCACACTGGGGACAGTGTGGTCTCAGGTCCCATGGGGTCACAGAAAGACCAGGGGTGTCTGAATGCAGCAAAGCTGCCGGGTATCAAAGCAAGGAAGCTGGCTACAGGGACAGAGCTGAGGTGGGGGCTCTCAGCTCGCGGTTACCTTAAACCATGATCCAAGGCACAAACAGGCCACTGCTCTTCAAGCAGGGACCCCACAAGTCGCAGATCCAGAAAGACCCATTCCTTCCTCCTCTGGGAGGAGCAGCGCAGGAGCACATGACAGGAATCTGCGGGGTTTGGAGACTCCAAATGGGGCTGTGCGCCAGAGACAGAAATGCTCAGTCACAGGCTGGGTGAGCACAGAGTGCAGACAGAGACCAGGGAGACTGGAGGGATTGACTGCTATTCTCTGAGGGTGCAGTGAGGAGTGGGGCCCCCAGCTCTCGGCAACTCCAGGCCAGAGATTGGGAGGCTGCCATTTTTATTCTCGTCCTCCAAAGCTCTAAAGAAAGCGTTCAGGAAACAAAAATTCCCAAGCGTACCTGAGCAGATTACTTTGCCTGGACCCTGGCAAAGGGTGGTTCAATTCTGTCTCAGGCAAAGACATTTGAGACTCACAGCAACAGGCCCCTATCGCAGAAGATCAGCAAGAACATCCAGCCAAGATCGAGTTCACTGATCAACCAGAAATGTGGAACTCCAGAGGTAGGGGAAGGCAACACATAGAATTCATGGCTTTTTTCCTATGATCCTCCAGTCTTGCAAAGTTAAATTTTTTCAATTTTATTTTTTTCTTATTCTACTTCTTTTTAACTTTTCCTCTTTCCTCTTTTAATGTTTTTTAACTAGTTTATCTTAGCAATACCTTTAAAAAAAAACTTTTCAAATTTTCATTGTTATACTCATATTTTATCCCTTCATTGTATTTAACCTTATCTTTTGTATACATATAGGTTTTTCTCCTTTAAAATCATGGCATACAATTTCTTTTAAAAGACCAAAATGACCCTAAATCTAGCACATGGCTTTGTTCTATTCTCCAGCCTGATCACATTCTCTCCTCTTTTTTTTTTTTTTCTTTTTCCAACCAACTTATCTTATCAATTCCCTTTTTAGAAACTTTTTTCTTTAATTTTCATCATTACAGTCATACTCCATCCCTTCACCATGTTTACCTTTATTTTTGTATATATATATAAGTTTCTCATTCTTTAAAATTTTGGGAGGTAGTTTCCTCTAAGACACCTGAATACACCCAAAATCAAGTGGGTGGCTCTGTTCTATTCACCAGTCTAATGTATAGATATATATTTTTATTTATTATTAATTTTTATTTTTATTTCTTTATTCTCCTCTTTCTTCTCCCCCTTGTTTTGGGTCTCTTCTGATTTGGTTAGCATACATTTTTCTGGGGTCTTTGCCACCCTTTTAGTATTATATTCTCTCTTTCATATATTCTTATCTGGATAAAATGACAAGGCAGAAAAACTCACCACCAAAAAAAAAAAAAAAAAAAAAAAAGTACAAGACGCAGTAACAATGGCTAGGGACCTAATCAATATGGACATTGGTAATATGTCAGAATTAGAGTTCAGAATAATGACTATCAAGGTGCTAGCTGGGCTTGAAAAAGGCATAGAAGATAATAAAGAATTACTTTCTAGAGAAATAAAATCCTTTTCTGGAGAAATAAAGAACTAAAATCTAACCAAGCTGAAATAAAAAAGTGATTAATAAGGTGCAATAAAAAATGGAGGCTCTTACTGCTAGGATAAATGAAGCAGAAGAGAGAATTAGTGATATAGAAGACCAAATGATGGAAAATAAAGAAGCTGAGCAAAAGAGAGACAAACTACTGGACCACGAGGGGAGAACTTGAGAGATAAGTGATACCGTAAGACAAAACAATATTAGGATAATTGGGATCCCAGAAGAAGAAGGAACAGAGAGAGGGGCAGAAGGTATATTGGAGCAAATTATAATAGAGAATTTCCCTAATATGGAAAAGGGAACATGCATCAAAATCCAGAAGGCACAGAGAACCCCCTCAAAATCAATAAAAATAGGTCCACACCCCATCATTTAAATTGATGGTCTTAGTGACAAAGTAGTAAAAATTAGAAAAAATTGAAAGTCTTAGTGACAAAGAGAAAATCCTGAAAGCAGCTCAGGAGAAGAGGTCTATAACATACAATGGTAGAAATATTAGATTGGCAGCAGATATATCCACAGATACCTGGCAGGCCAGAAAGAACTGGCATGATATATTCAGAGCACTAAATGAGAAAAATATACAGTCAAGAATACTATATTCAGCTAAGCTGTCATTGAAAATAGAAGGAGAGATAAAAAGCTTCTGGGACAAACAAAAACTAAAAGAATTTGCGAATACCAAACCAGCCCTACAAGAAGCATTGAAAGGGGTCTTCCAAGCAAAGAGAGAGCCTAAAAGTAGTAGACCAGAAAGGAACAGAGACAATATACAGTAACAGTTACTTTACAGGTAATACAATGGCACTAAATTCATATCTTTCAATAGTTACCATAAATGGAAATGGGCTAAATGCTCCAATCAAAAGACACAGAGTATCAGAATGGATTAAAAAAAAAAAATACCTATTGATATGCTATCTACAAGAAACTCATTTTAGGGGGCACCTGGGTGGCTCAGTGGGTTAGGCCTCTGCCTTCAGCTCAGGTCGTGATCTCGGGGTCCTGGGATCGAGCCCCTCATTGGGCTCTCTACTCGGCAGGGAGCCTGCTTCCTCCCCTCTCTGCCTGCTGCTCTGCCTACTTGTAATCTCTCTCTCTCTCTGTTAAATAAATAAATTAAATCTTTTAAAAAAAAGAGAGAAAGAAACTCATTTTAGAACCAAAGATACCTCCAGGTTTAAAGTAAGGGCATGGAAAACAATTTGCCATGCTAATGGACAGCAAAAGAAAGCTGGAGTGGCAACCCTTCTATCAGATCAATTAGATTTTAAACCAAAGACTATATTAGAGATGAGGAAGGACACTATATCATATTTAAAGGGTCTGTCCAGCAAGAAGAGCTAACAATTTTAAATACCTATGCCCCTAACATGGGAGCAGCCAATTATGTAAACCAATCAATAGCAAAATCAAAGAAAGAAATCGACAATAATACAATAATAGTAGGGGACTTTATCAACCCCCCTCACTGAAATGGATAGATCATCTAAGCAAAAGATTAACAAGGAAATAAAGGCTTTAGACATATTGGACCAGATGGACATCACAGATATATTCAGAACATTCCATTTCAGAAGAGAGAATATACATTCTTCTCTAGCGCACATGGAACATTCTCCAGAATAGATCACATCCTGGGTCACAAATCAGGTCTCAACCAGTACTAAAAGATTGGGATCATTCCTTGCATATTATTAGACCACAATGTGCTGAAGCTAGAACTCAATCACAAGAGGAAAGTTGGAAATAACTCAAAGACATGGAGGCTAAAGAGCACCCTACTAAAGAATGAATGGGTCAACCAGGCAATTAAAGAAGAATTGAAAAAATTCATGGAAATAAATGAAAATGAAAAACACAACTGTTCAGAATCTGTGGAACACAGCAAAGGCAGTCCTGAGAGGAAAGTATATAGTGATACAAGCCTTTCTCAAGAAATAAGAAAGGTCTCAAGTACACAACCTAACCCTATACCTAAAGGAGCTGGAGAAAGAACAACAAAGAAAGCCTAAACCCAGCAGGAAAAGAGAAATCTTAAAGATCAGACCAGAAATCAATGAAATAGAAACCAAAAGAACAGTAGAACAAATCAACGAAACTAGGAGATGGTTCTTTGAAAGAATTAATAAGATTGATAAACCCCTGGCCAGACTTATCACAAAGAAAAGGGAAAGGACCCAAATTAATAAAATCATGAATGAAAGAGGACAGATCACAACCAACACCAAAGAAATACAAACAATTATAAGAACGTATTATGAGCAACTATACACCAGCAAATTTGACAATCTGGAAGAAATGGATGCATTCCTAGAGATGTATAAACTACGAAAACTGAACAAGGAAGAAGCAGAAAGCCTGAATAGACCCATAACCAGTAAGGAGATTGAAGCAGTCATCAAAAATCTCCCAACAAACAAGAGCCCAGGACCAGACATCATCCCAGGGGAATTCTACCAAGCATTTAAAGAAGAATTAATTTCTGTGCTCCTGAAACTGTTCCAAAAAATAGAAATGGGAGGAAAACTTCCAAACTCATTTTATGAGGCTAGCATTACCTTGATCCTAAAACCTGACAAAGACCCCATCAAAAAGGAGAATTATAGACCAATATCCTTGATGAACAGATGTGAAAATTCTCACCAAAAATACTAGCGAATAGGATGTAACAGTCCATTTAAACGATTATTCACCACGACCAAGTGGGGTTTATTCCTGGATTGCAAGGTTGGTTCAACATCTGCAAATCTATCGATGTGATACAATGCATTAATAAGAGAAAGAACAAGACCCATATGATACTCTCAATAGATGCTGAAAAAACATTTGACAAAGTACAGGATCCTTTCTTGATCAAAACTCTTTAAAGTGTAGGGACAGAGGGTGCATACCTCAATACCATCAAAGCCATCTATGGAAAACCCACAGTGAATATCATTCTCAATGGAGAAAACCTGAGAGCTTTTCCCCTAAGGTCAGGAACACGGCAGGGATGTCCACTATCACCACTGCTATTCAGCATAGTACTAGAAGTCCTAGCATCAGCAGTCAGACACCAAGAGAAATAAAAGGCAACTGAATCTGCAAAGAAGAAGTCAAACTCTCACTCTTTGCTGATGATATGATACTTTGTGTGGCAAACTCAAGAGTCCACTCCAAATCTACTAGAACTTGTACAGGAATTCAGTAAAGTGTCAGGATATAAAATCAATGCACAGAAATCAGTTGCATTTCTATCGACCAACACGAAGACAGAAAAAAGAGAAATTAAGGAGTTGATCCCTTTTACAATTGCACCCAAAACTATAAGATACCTAGGAATAAACCTAACCAAAGACGCAAAGAACGTTTACTCAAAAAACTATAAAGTACTCATGAAAGAAATTGAGGAAGACACAAAGAAATGGAAAAACGTTCCATGCCCAATGGATTGGAAGAACAAATACTGTGAAAATGCCTATGCTACTTAAAGCAATCTACACATTTCATGCAATCCCTACCAAAATACCATCCTTTTTTTTTTTCCCGAAGAAATGGAACAAATAATCCTAAAATTTATATGGAACCAGAAAAGACCCGGAATAGCTAGAGGAATGTTGAAAAAGAAAGCCAAAGTTGGTGGCATCACAATTCCAGACCTCAAGCTCTATTACAAAGCTGTCATCATCAAGACAGTATGGTACTGGCACAAAAACAGACACTTAGATCAAGGCAACAGAATAGAGAGCCCAGAAATAGGCCCTCAACTCTATGGTCAACTAATCTTTGACAAGGCAGGAAAGAATGTCCAATGGAGAAAAGACAGTCTCTTCAACAAATGGTGCTGGGAAAATTGGACAGCCACATGCACAAGAATGAAAATGGACCATTTCCTTATACCACACATAAAAATAGACTCAACATGGATGAAAGACCTCAGTGTGAGATAGGAATCCATCCAAATGCTTGTGGAGAACACAGGCAGCAACCTCTTTGACCTCAGCCACAGCAACTTCTTCCTAGAAACATCGCCAAAGGCAAGGAACCAAGGGCAAAAATGAACTATTGGGACTTCACCAAGATAAAAAGCTTTTGCACAGCAAAGGAAACACTCAACAAAATCAAAAGACAACTGACAGAATGGGAGAAGAGACTCACAAATGACATATCAGATAAAGGGCTAGTATCCAAAATCAATAAAGAGCTTATCAAACTGAACACCCAATGAACAAATAATCCAATTAAGAAATGGGCAGAAGACATGAACAGACATTTCTGCAAAGAAGACATCCAAATGGCCAACAGACACATGAAAAAGTGCTCCACATCACTCAGCATCAGGGAAACACAAATCAAAACCACAATGAGATACCACCTCACACCAGTCAGAATGGCTAAAATTAACAAGTCAGGAAACAACAGATGTTGACAAGGATGCAGTGAAAGGGGAACCCTCCTACACTATTGGTGGGAAAGCAAGCTGGTGCAGCCACTCTGGAAAACAGCATAGAATTTCCTCAAAACGTTGAAAATAGAGCTACCCTATGACCCAGCAATGGCACTGCTGGTTTTTACCCTAAAGATACAAATGCAGTGAACTGAAAGGTCACGTGCACCTGAATGTTTATAGCAGCAATGTCCACAATAGCCAAACTATGGAAAGAACCTAGATGTCCATCAACAGATGAATGGATAAAGAAGAGGCGATATATATATACAATGGAATTCTGTGCAGCCATCAAAAGAAATGAAATCTTGCCTTTTGCAACGACATGGATGGAACTAGAGTGTATTATGTTCACTCTAATAAGTCAATCAGAGAAAGACAATTATCAAATGATCTCTCCGATATGAGGAATTTGAGAGGCAGGGCAGGGTGCTGTGGGGGGAAGGGAAAGAAAAAATGAAACAAGATGGGATCTGGAGGGAGACAAACCGTAAGAGACTCTTAATCTCACAAAACAAACTGAGGGTTGGGGGAGGGGTAGGGATAGAGTGGCTGGGTTATGGACATTGGGGAGGGTATGTGCTATGGTGAGTGCTCTGAAGTGTGTAAGCCTGATGATTCACGAACCTGTACCCCTGGGACAAATAATACATTATATGTTAATAAAAATAATTAATAAAAAAGACATAGTAAGTTCAACATTATAACATATTCTTATACATAACGTAGTGTACATAATGATTTTGTACATAAAACAGTGTGGATGTCTGAGCTGGAAAAAGAACGAGAATATCCAGTGAAGACCTAGAGTTGTGCATATGTGTATGTGTGTGTTCACATGTATGCATGCTTACACAGTTGCTGATAGCCTAGCCATGGTGAATCTCATATTGGGCCAGGAAATTTGGGTCTTACACAGGGAGTTCCTCAGTCTCCCTGTGGATTTGTCTGAACAGGAAAAGGATTAAAAGGGGAGAAAACTCCATTGCTAGTCATTCAACTCTGAATTAGAAAACAATAACTACATCTTACCATTATTATTATTTCTAACCACTCATATTCTGGGTCAGTGACTACTTGGGGAGAAGGCAGAGATTGATTATTTAATTTGCCAAAAACAAACAAACAAGCAAACATACCTCACAGGTTTATGACTTTTCCATAGGATCCATATAATTATGAACCACCATTCCAGAGCCAAATACTAAACATTTGAGAGAACCTCTGTTTTTTACATTACCATTAGTTTTTAATCCACTCATTAGAAAAGCGAAACAATCATTATACTAATGGTCCCCTTAAAAGTAACCCCTATATCGCTTTCTTGGTCATTTCATACTTCTTTAGACTAGTGTTTTTCCTTAATACTGCCTTTTTCTGACCATTTATTAAAGCATGTTTACTGCACTGATCTTAACAATGACTTCTATTTCTCTAGCCAAAACTAGTAATGAAAATAACTGCATTTACCACCAGTGCAGAAATTTCATTTATGATTACTTTTACATGGTATTTCTAGATAATCTCTTCACATTTCCCTAACATTTCCCACTGAGATAATTGGGCTCAAAAGCATGCTCAGGTCATAAGATAAAAGCAAGTTCTTTACTCCATTCATAACTCCTTTGCTCTGTATTAAATTGTATGTGTTGTATCAAGACAAATGGCTTAACATACAGAAGATAAATCATACCAATTGACTGATAAAGCCACGTCTGAAACACTCTTACTAACAAAGAGACATTTTATTAAGTGTTACTTAGGAAACTATTTATTAACAAATAGATATATATTATTTAAGTAAGACTGCCATAATAATTATAGGGAATATACATAGATTGATTTCTTCTTTAAATACAAATTCAAAATAGAGATGCAAGTTAAAGTTTGATCAGACATTGGTGATAAAAATCAAACAAAACTTTGTTAGTACATGATGATATTCATATCAAAAATAAACCAGAATATGGTAAAATAACCCAATGACACTTAAATGATTATCATTATTTGAAACTGAGATACAAAATCTTCTTATCCTTCATGTATTTATCATTACTTCCTGGAGAGAGTAAAGATATCCATAAAGAAAATAAAATATCAATAAATTATTTGAGATAAAAATTAAAACTACCATTTTGCCATTTCACAATATAAAGTTTTGCTCATTATGCACTTTCCAACAAGTACTTTATCCATTTAGTTATGGATATATGAAATGGGGGTTATGGACCAAATATTTTGCGAATAGGCAGCTGATGTTAGCAAATTCATAATCAGTGATTCAAAAATCACCTTTGTGATATCTATAATGAAAATAAGCATGAATGCTTATATGTAAAAACACCCCCTCCCACCTCATAAATTTTCAGGGATAGTCTTCTGCCAATTATACCTGCCTTACTTAAATATACAACATTTTCTTTACTGGTAATCTCCTCAACATATAATATCCTCAAATTTCTCACAATACTACCTATATGCATACATACATGTGCATAGGTACCATACACACACACACACACACACACACACACACAAATGACCCTGTTACAATCTTATGATCATCTTCTACCTATCAACTCCATTCTTCGTCCTCCAAATTGTTCCTTCCAAGTTTCTATAATATGTGGTATTCACTTTCTCATCTGTTCCTTTTTTTTTTTTTTTAAAGATTTTATTCATTTACTTGACAGACAGAGGTCACAAGCAGGCAGAGAGGCAGGCACACAGAGAGAGAGGGGGAGGAAGCAGGCTCCCTGCTGAGCAGAGAGCCCGATGTGGGGCTCGATCCCAGAACCCTGAGATCATGACCTGAGCCGAAGGCAGAGGCTTAACCCACTGAGCCACCCAGGTGCCCCTCATCTGTTCCTTTTTTATAACTCTTCCTCTTTGCCTGCCGTCTTTCTGCCTAGATTTACTGAATCTCTTCCCCCTAAGACCAGTAATGATTATGTAATATTCATAATATATGAACAGTTTCTTCTGAACAATGACTCAATGAACAGGGTCTTATTGGAATTAGCATTTGGTGTCTTGAACACACCCTTCTTGTTCTCAAAGAATTCTATTTTCAATTAACACGTAGAAGATGGTTTTACTTAGATTTCATCTGTTTTGTTGACCATCACATCTTAATCCATTTTCTACAATATTGCATTCTTCACCCATCTCTTTAATATTACCTTCAAAAATCTGGCTTATCTCTTTTCTATTTTCTCATTATTTGTTCCAAGTGACATTATCCATAACCATAACTCTATTATGTCTAATAGGCTTATGTCTCTACAATTAATATTCCCAGGTCAAATGACTCTTGTCATTTCTAAATCCTCTAAGCTATTGAGGGATACTGTTAGACAAAACAAATTCTGCTTATTTAAACATAATGACCATGTTTCACTCAAACTCTGTTTGTGTAGCACCTAGTTTTTTTTTTCTCCCTTACAAAAAACTTCTTCAGATCTATGACTATTGGACTGCTAATTTCTCTTCTTGGATTGATGACACAGTCTTGAGTCTTATTCTCTCCAACTGATCTAATCAATCTGATCATGGATTGATCTTATCTTTGAAATAAGACCCTCAAATATTTCCCACTGTCTTTAAAGTAAATTGCACACATTTAGCATTGTATACATAGACACTTGTGTTCTATCATCATCCCTTTGATTAACTTTTCCTTAAAACTATACCAATATTCTTGGGTTTTTGTTGATTGAATAAGGTTTTTACTTTCATGTATTTCTTCATATTGAATCTCCTTCATGGATTGATATTTCTCACTGCTGTATACCTGCAAAATTGCTAGCTGATCTAATTCATCACAATCTTTTTGGAAGCCTCATTTGAAGCAATTGCCATCAATCTTTCTCTTTGAATTTCCAAAATTTGTGTACCATCTCTCTATGGCACCTATTTTATAGTATTGTATTGTTGCTGTCTTGGGGGTAAGTCTACCTGGTGGAAACAGCTGGTTGCCCACAGATACTCACTCTATTTTTATTTCCTAATTAACAGAATCTTGTTACATTTGCGGTAACAATGTGCTAAAAAAAAATATATTGATTTCCCAGTCTTTCAGGTACCCAAAGAGTTTCATGTGACCTGATAGACCTGTGTCAATGAGCTGTGACCAGAAGTCACCTGGGCATGATTATAGGGAAAGAGAAATCTCGGCTGTTGCATGCCTGGTGTGCTCTTTTTCCCTTCTTTACTGGATCACAGAAACAATGTCGGTGGGTGAAACCACCATCCTGTAACTATCAGAAAGACAGACATATGTGAAAGAACAGAGAATGGAAGGAAGAAAGTGCTTCTTTTGTGATGTTATCCTCAAGCCACTATAACACCTTTGGGTTGCCAACCCTGACCCCTTCCTTACTGAATCCACCGTAGTTGGGTTTCTATTATAGGTTGCGGACAAACACAATTCTAAATGAAACATTTTGCCAGCTGGAAAGAGGGCCCTTTGAAGGCAGGGACTTTGTTCTATTCAGTCCTATATGTCAATGACTAGCACACTACCTGACACACTTTAGATAATATATACAAATTTTTAACTAACTGAATAAATGCAAAAAACTAAGACAACTCTGTAAGACTTTTTCTTCTAAAATCAGAGCACTGAAGGAAAAAATGTCCAAATCTGAATATAAATAGACCTATAACAGCAAAAAGTCATCCACAGTCTCAGAAACTTCTTTCTCCTTGGTGGGTAAAACACATTTTATGAATAGGAGAGTGTAATGAATTATTAGTTAGACTATTGAGGTCAAGTCTACAATTTTCTTATCCTCCAATTATCCTTTAGCCTGAGAAAAATAACATGACACTACTGTTGCTCAGTTCCAATTAACACAGCTAAATTGTTGACCCCTGTCAGTTGAATTATAAACTATTAAATGGCAAGCACCAATTTTCCTCTTTAAGTTCTGACTGTTTGAAAGATATCTGGGGGACTTTTTTTTTTTCCTTCAGAGCAAGTTTTACCTATCTATTACTAGTGTAAAGGAAAGCCCGTCCAGCTACCAATGACTAACTATCCTTCAAATACAGTAGGAGAGACAGAATAACTCATGGAAGCTACAGAAGGGCCACTTAGAGTTTTAGCAAAACATGACAAATCTGATTTTTGAGTAGACCTTTCTTTTCATACAGTTAATAAGAACTTGCATTCAAATTCAACAAGTCACACCATGGGTAAACAGAAATGCTTAGGACTAAAAGGAACACAATTTCCTTCTATCATCTGGTGTTCAGTCTGTCATAATTTGCATGTTTGGGGGCGGTCATAGTTTATGTGCTTACAATGTAAGCCAGCATTAATCCTGCATTTTTTTTTCTTTTTTTCTTCAAACCTCATATTTGAAACTACTAAAAGCTGTCAGCCTGTGGTTTTGTTAGTCCATATAACTAAAATAGCCTCTTTTTTGCAGATCACCTTGTTATATGGTCTCTACATCCTAAATAAGTTACCTATGTGTATTTTCACTTTCCCAGTGGATTCTCTCTGTCAGGCACCTTGATTTCCCAACTAGACTCTTCTAATAGGATTCTGGTTGGTATCCTGTACCCATTCTCAAACACAAATCCCAAGTCACTGCCTAAAAGTAACGTTGTCAAGTCAGTTTCCTCCCTGCAGCCAGTATAACCTATACCTGTTGCAAATTCATAATGTCAGTCATATGTTACAGCATGTAAATAACTCCCAACACTCTATAAAGTTGAAAGTTATTATTGTGCACAGTATCTACAAGACTAAGCCCCTCTTTCCTTCTTGCTCTCATTTCATGCCAACCTAAGTATTATATAACTTTTTTTTTTTGCTTCAGATGTATCATAGTCTCATTTTGTCTTTAACTACTACTATTTAACATTCTTCAAATGTACTTGTTTTCAAGTCCAATATTACCTGAGTCAGTTGCCTTTCAGATCCCAGGATTTTCTCTCACAAAAAAATAGATAATATATGCTTAAATATATAACATACATAAATAATACACATATACATACATTGCATGTGTATGTATTTTTAGAGAGTCACAGTCCAAAAGAAGGAATATTTAACAAAAAGATTTAGACAGAGGAGCAACGGAAGGCCAGACCTTAGATAGAGTAAGAATAAGCAAGAGGTGCTTACAGCAGTGGTGTGAGGCTATGAATATCAGGTGATAGAAGAGGTCATGGTGATGGAGAGAAGGTTCTACAAAAACACTGAAAAGGCAAAATCAAAAGAATTCGAGGACTGTGTGATTTTGAGCATCTTCTAGAGCAACCATGTGGAAATGATGAACTAAAAAGGATCTTTTAAATATATATTTCATACTGGACATGTACACCAGAAGCAATGTGCACAGAGATAGCTATCAGGCTTGTGAGAAAGTTGATCGAAGATTATTTGTATGTCTAGAAAATAAGTGATCTTGGGGTAGAGACTTGGGTAAAAATGATATTAAAAGACAACAGAAAGACGGATGAGAGCAGACGAATTAGAGAAGGAAGTTCAAGAGGCAACAGAAGATCCAGAGGTTTGGAGAGGAGATGCAAAGGAGAAAGAGGTTTCTGCAGATAGATTTAGTTAATTATCTGATACTACAGAAATTTGTCTAGACTAGGACTGAGAAGAGTCAACATGACAGTCTATGACCACATGTGAGGAACAAATTTCATTAGAATGCTGAAAATTAATACCATATTGTATAGCATATTAGGAAGGTTTATCTGATCACAGAGCAAAGATGTGAGATAGAATATGCTGTTTTTCATTGCACAAGAAAAGCAGACATGAGAAGGAGATGGGTCCGGAGCCCAAAGGCCCATCATCAACTTTGAGTACTACAGCCTTCTCTGTGCATAGAACTGAGCCTCTTGATTTTTTTGTTGTTGTTTTTGAGGTTTTATTTTTATTTTTATTTATTTTTATTTTTGTTAATGTTCAATTAGCATCCTGATTTTGCTGAGCATTACTTTTCCCAGTGCCCAAGAAGGATTAGAATACTGTTTTCTTTACAGTGCTATTGTCAGGATTAAATGACTATTGATACATCCAAAAAGCAAGAAGTATCTGGAAAATCATAAACAATCAATAAGGGTTTATTATTATTACTGTTATGTTACTATAACCATATTATCCAGCATATGATGGATATAACAGGTAGTATTCTTTATTGGGAGGCTCAGAATGGAGGAATTTCAAGAAAGTAAGTAAAAGAGCAGCCAACAGAACATAAGAGGGGACAACTATCACCCAAAAGGGGTAACAAATGGACCAAAGTTGCTGCATTGGAATAAACAAGTCAGAAGCAGGGATTAGCTTTGGAAAGAGGAAAGTATTATCTTATCTGCAACTGGAGGGCCAAGTACAGAATAGGTTAATGTGTTGCAACTTTCATATGGAGGGGAAAAAAAAATGAAAGAATTCATATTGAATGGATTTTGTCATTTCAGGGAAGAAATCTCCTCATGTATAGTGTAATGAGCCTTTGGTGACAACTGGGTTTGAGAAGAGAATAAATGGTTTAACCAGCATGCCAAGTAATAAAGGAGATATTGAGCCGTGGAAGTGACTCAGCTATCTTGTCTGTCTCCTATCTTAACTCTCTCTCTTGCCTTAACCTGTAAACTTCTATGTTCTACATGTGTACACTGTGGGCTCTGAAATTTATCTTTGTCCTTTTTTGTTGTTGTTGTTCAATCTATAAAAGAATCTATAAAGAGAGTAACAGGAACTTTTTAAAGAAAGGTAAAAGAGAAAATAATATTCTATCTTTAATTCATGGCAATTATAACTACCAACTTTAAGACTAAAGAAACCCAATAAGTGGAATATTAATTTTTCAGAAAAAAAATGCCCTCAGAGTATTTTGAAAGTAAGAACTTTCTGATATTGGGAGAATTTGGCTATTTTTTTAAAATATGGTAAAACCACACATATCATGAGAAACCATCCTAAGAAAATATAATTTAACAGAGAAATAATTTGTCTCATGTATTTCCCAAGTATGTTGCCAATTTGGGTAAAAAAGATCTTAGCTCTCTTTTGATAGAAATAATAAAAGAAGGGGTTTATGTCTTATTTCCAAACATGTCTAGGAATCAGCTTCCCTGAAAAGGGAAGAAGGGACCAGAGTTTGAGCTTGGAAAATAAACCAAATATGCCAAGTGGATAGGACAAGGGGCACCCTTCTGCTTGTTTACCCATTTTTCACTTAACAACTTGAATTTATTTCTGAAACTGTCACTCAGTAAAAACTATCAAATGAAAAAAAATTGGTTTCAATGTTAGAATGGGAAGAATCAAGTGTTCAATCTGAATATAAAGTATCTAAACAGATTTCCCAGACAGAAGAATATATCGTGATAATATAAACACATTAATGTAGATAATAACACTTAGAAAGAAAGTAAAGTTTGTCCATTGCCTTAATTATTAGGAGGGTTTTTTGTAGTCCTAAAAGAGAGACTATCGCCTCATCACTTTGCTGGAAGGTGATGGGCAATTTTTTTTTTAAGATTTTATTTATTTATTTAACAGAAAGAGAGATCACAAGTAGGCAGAGAGGCAGGCAGAGAGAGAGGAAGTCAGGCTCCCGCTGAGCAGAGAGCCTGATGCGGGGCTCTATCCCAGGACCCTGAGATCATGACCTGGGCCAAAGGCAGAGGCCCCAGGTGCCCCAGTGGTGGGCAATTTTAATGCAGGTATTTGAAAGTAGAATCAGAAGTATTTAATGATATATTTCTTTATCCAGAGGCTTTGTGAGTAGAAGAACCCAATTAGGACTATTTTGGCATCTATAACAGGAGTAAAGTCTTTCCGTCAAAACTAATATATTGGGGCACCTGGGTGGCTCAGTGGGTTAGGCCTCGATGCTGGGATTGAGTCCCGCATGGGGCTCTCTGCTCAGCAGGGAGCCTGCTTCCCCCTCTCTCTCTGCCTGCCTCTCTGACTACTTGTGATCTCTGTCAAATAAATAAATAAATAAAATATTAAAAGAAAAAAAAAAACTAATGTATTGCAAAACATGAAAATAGCGAACATACACGATTACCTAAAGACTTACAGATGCTATTACCTTCTCGTTTATGTTTGAAATGTTATTCATCTCTATAGCTTATCTCTGTTCACTTTCATTTTCCCTTCATCTTCTAAAGTGCTTTAAACAATTTATTCAATAACCCTAGGACAATTTTTTACAATTCTATCCACATATAAAATTGTTGTATGCATTTGTTTGGAGTGAAAAAATTCTAACTTGGAATGTGTATCAAGTGAAGCGGCTCAGTTAAGCAGTTAAGTACTCATCATACTCTAAATCTATTTTTTATCTGATGATGTGAAAGAACCATTTATTTTCATACATATGGCTCAAATGAGATTCTTTCTTCCCTTTCTCAAAATTTAATTTAATTCTTCATTTTCAAATCTTGTATCTACTGTGAATGCCTGTTGAGATTTTTAATTTTTTTTTAGTTTTCCGAGTTGGGATTCCTTTTTTTTTTTTTAAATTGATTGTTAGGATGTCTT
Organism: Martes martes; assembly: GCF_963455335.1. Lineage (NCBI taxonomy): Eukaryota > Metazoa > Chordata > Mammalia > Carnivora > Mustelidae > Martes > Martes martes. Next base: position 17,598,187 of record NC_137890.1, read on the forward strand.
CATATATTTGGACCTGGAAACTTAAATTGGCACAACCATTTTGGAAAAAATGATTACCATTATTTACTAACGTTAAATATATATATATAACTTAGGACCAACAACTCCAAAATAAACACCTGTATGTTTCAGCAATAGAATGAAATAAAATTTTCTATACTTATTCAATAGAATGCTACACAGTAGGCAAAAGAATAAATCACTGTTATATAAATATAGATGGATTATACAGACATAATTTTGAGTGAAGAAAAGATAGTAACAAAACAGCAAATACTATACACCTCCCCCAAAATAGGCAATATTAATCTATGGTTAACAGAGGTTAGAATCATGGCTACTTTGGGCACCACTGATTGAGAGGGAGTGAAAGAGATTCTTTTGGGACTCTGAAAGTGTGCTAGATCTTACAAATATATATTTGTGAATTTACTATGGTGAAACATTTAAGATTACTATATATAAGTTATCCTTCAATACAATTTTATTCACTTTTGTTGACATCAGTAAACTATCGCATATAATCTGCAGTTATTTTGGAATAGTTCTTGATTCAGGTATTTCATTGATTAGAAGCCAAGCAGAAGCAAACATCAATTCCAAAATATAAAGGATATTTTTCAATGACAGAAGAAAAATGTGTGGTACTATAAAATGCACAGAAGATTAGAATGCTTGCTTTCAGTTACTTTTATATTTTAATGATAGTGGAATGAAATTACGTGTACTATTCCTAAAAATACTCAGTAAATATCAAATGAAGGTGTTAAAATTAAAACAAGGTTACTCTTTTAACAGTTAATTTACAATGCTCCATTATTTTGCTTACTAAACAATTTTATCCTAGAAATAAGCAGGTTTCTGTATTCACATTATCTTTACCCAAGAGCATTTAAACAAATATCATTGATTACTTGCAAATTACAGATTGTGGATTCAGAGCTCAAAACTAAAGCTCTAAGGATATAATTCAATTAAAACGATCCATAATTGTGAATTCACCTCACCAGTGCCCCAAGACAAGAAGCGCTTTCTCACATCATCGTGAATTATTTTAATGATCATGGCCTTCACAGAAAAATTAAAAAGCTAAGAATATCCTAACCCTTTTGCAATTAAAACAAAACTTGTCTCTGATGTTTCTTTATACCTTAATTTCTGTAAAAATAATTTCTATAAAATTATGCTCACAATTTCTAGAAAAATATGAACATAAAAGCTTGGGTCAGATCAATGACTGAACTAATTCAATATTTTCTGACAACTACACATTTTATAGAATGGTGGAATTGTTGTCTACAAGGTCATTGCAGAAAATGTGATAGGGTCCAAAATACTTCAAACATCACATAATCCATTTTATATCTGTCACCCCAAATTTACCAAACCATTTGGATTGAAAATTTCAGTTGGGACCTCTGTGAGTCACAGACATCCATCTACAAGTGCCTAGTCAGCTCTTGTCCTGTTCTTCAGGTACAATTCCTTCCATCTTTCTCTGTCAGCCTTCTACCCATCACTCTTTGCAAAAGGAAGGCTAAGACACTACATCCTCTTGCTATCTACCACAAAACAGGTTATAATTATTCCATCAAGATCTCTCAGGTTTCCTCTCCAATAAATGGGGAATGAATCTGACCTACTTAAAATGAATACCTGTGAGAATATAATTTAAAAACTTATATAAGGTAGTTCTGACTTCCAGAATGGTAAAGACCCCTAAAAATCTGATTTCCCATAAAACCAATGAAAACACTGAGAACTGTCAAAATATCAACTTCTTAGGAACTCTGGAAACTAAAGATTTCAACAATTTGAACTGTGTTTAAGAACGATGATGAATTTCAGTAAACTTCGTGACATTTAATTTGCCCTATTCCCATCCCCCTCTGTGGTAGCCTTAAAAATGAACAGCCTAAAACTAGTGACAAATCAAGAGCAAAGTCGTCATTGATGAGGCTCCATGGATGGGGCACAACATGTTGGGAACTCCCTAGAAGCCCCAATCTCAGCATATTGCCATCTTTTAACCTGACCATTTCCTTGAAAGCCCCAGCCACAGGCCTTGTCATTATTTTACCTGAATCTTAGCTCTCTCAGGAAAAGAAGCCTTTTCCTATGGGTATTTGCGAGAAACAATCCGTGACAATGGTTTAACATTACAGTTCTCTGCCATGGTGATAATGCTTGGGGCGAACCATTAGCTGACCAACAGCCTTAAAAGAAATCCTGGGGAATGAGAGGAAGATGTACATATGGGGCCTTGAAAAACTCTGATATACAGCTGAGAATGTACAACATACACCTGTACAGTGCTACGAGCATTCCCAGAGAGACCTGAGAAGGCCGGAAGCTCTCACTGCTGACTGACCTTGAAGCTCTGTGAAAGGAGAAGTAAAGCTCTCTAGCCCTGCCTTTAATCCAGCTCTAAGAAGGTACACAAAGACTTGCTAATTGTTAACGGGTAGGGTTATCTTACAGGCCATGGCTTTGACAGCCTCATAGCATTTAACAAGGTTTCTTGGGCCCTGCTTAAAACTCTATGCCTTCATTTTCCTGACTGTATTTCCTACTGACTTTTAGATTCTTTTTCTACCCATGTTACTTCTAGTATTTCCCTGTTCTTAAAAATTGAGAGGTCTCTGGGCTTGGTCCATTTCCTCCTCAGACTTCCATGGTGTTTACTTTTTTAGGGAAATCTCATCCATTTAAACGATACCAGTCACTGAATATATGTTTATGAATGAATGCTACCTGAATCTTCCTCCAGACCCTTCATATTCAGTTTCTGAATTATGCCTCCTGGATATCCCATAGGTACCACAAAATCACTGACTGTTGACAGTATCCAGAGAGCTCAAATGAATTTCAGTTTAGATTTAGAATATTACCTTGAATATTCTAAAGGTTTTGATTTAGGTTTATTTTTCCCTCTAAAATCATACACTCCTCTAACTTCATCATCACATACCAGAGGCACAACTAAAGTTATCCAGAATTTACTCTCGGGTATATAATTGTTATTAAATCCTGAAAGGAAAACTATTAAACAGATGGACTTTTCAAAATAGACCTTTTATTCCCTAGGAGCAAAGGCATAATCTGAGGCTGTAATTATTGATTTTAAATATTCCCGTTAGAAATGACTTGAGGTAGTATGCATAAATTAATCTGATGTTATAAACCACAAGTCACCGATGTTTAAACTCTTTCATCCTAATTGCAAAGAAATTCAAATTTAAATTAATTTCCTCTAGTTTGTTTGCATCCTAATTAAATGATAGCCAGGGAGAGCTCTGGAAATAGTGAACATATGCATAAAAATACATGGAGATTCTCAATGGACGCGCTAGTCCATGGTAACCAACATAATCTGTGTACAGACACTTTCAAGCTCAACAGGGTACGTGTAAACAAGCTAGCTAATTATATCCCCAAGGAGTGGGGCTGCTAAACCCTGTATCAGTCACCTTTCACTGAAGAATAAAACAAAGTATCTGTTTGAAGGTAAGCCCTTTGTTGGTAAATTTGCACATCAAGTAAAATCTTAAGTCCCTCCCCTCAGTCAAAATTTTTTTAAAATCTTAAAAGTAATGTAGTAAGATAATATCTCAATGCTTTCATTTTTCAGAATTCATTAACTGGCAATTCATGTGTTTCTCATTTGATGTTTTAATGAGGTGGTCAGTTTCCTTTCCCTTAGTGGGCTCCTACAGCATTCTGCTAGGTACTGCATACCACTATTAATGGCCATTGAAGTTCTTAATTCCCAAAGAACTATAATAAATATTTTGGTACCAGTTGTAGCTAGGAGATAAGTATATAAATATACATCAAGAGATTGCATTATTTCCCCATAGCTTACCTAACTTCTACTTTGGATTTTTGACAATGGGGTATGAAAAATTGGACTGTGGTCAAAGGTTAGTCATTATTTAGATATACCCTCTATTTTTGGAGAATTCACTTTTACAGTCTCAGGTACTTGGGTCTTGGTCTTAGTTAATCCTTGTAGTCAACATTCTTCCAAAAAGATATCACAGTGGATTGTAACTACCTTTGTATCTCAAATATAAACTGACAGATCAAATAGCAATCAGTGTAACCCAAAAATATACACCACCTAAGACATGAGGATATGAGCAGTCAGTTCACAGAAAATTATGCACAACTGGATAGAATATGAAAAATCCTTACACTTGCTGAATGAGTCTTACAAGTTTTTCCAATTAGTTAGTACATACTTAACTTTGAATTTTAAAAGAGGTCAATGTAAGCACCAATGCAGAATCTCCTAAATTTTCTTATTTCCATTTTAATAAAATAAAGAACACTGATCAGGAAGTAAAACCAAACTCATTAAAGCGGTAGTATTTTTTTCCAACACTTTATAAAATGACCTCCATTTAAATACGGTGTCTACAAATGTTTAAAGATATGAACCATTTTCCACTTCACCTTAATAAGTGTTAAATGATATATTTTATATTATACAGCATATATTATACATAATAATATTTTGACTTCTGGGAGTCCAAAAATTTAAATTCAATTATAATATTCAATAGTTCCTATACTGTTCAGTCTTTATTTCTATTTGTGAGAAATAAGGAAATGTATCAATCCTCTCAGGTACTGTTATAATTAACATAATCCTTGTGAATCACCTTGTGCAATATTTGACTCTTTGTTTTTTCCCCTCTGAATTTAACTTCCCCCCCTTTTTAATATATAAGGAAATATTTGCTTGCTACTTATATATTTTTTCTCTTTAGCCTCATCTTCTTCGTAGGAACAGAACACAGAGTGAAGGGGTAAAAAAGTAAAGCTTAAGAAGAAAATGATATGGTTTAAAAATATGTATGAAAATGCCAATTCCATCTTAAAGATCCACAGTGAAGCTGGAAATGACTGGTAGGCCACCCTAGTAATTATTCTGTATGCACAAGTTTTCTCTCTGTGGAATTCTAGAACAGAAACATCCACTGGATTAAACCTGATATCATGATTGCAGTTTTTCATCTAACTAATGCACAATCTCCTATGATCGTGGACAAACAACACTGTGTTTTACAACATGACCTATCACATAGATTAATGAAATATCAAAAGAATTTTGCCATACAGAAACTTTCCTGGCAAAATGAATAAAGGGAACACAGTTTACATGATAAACACCTCAGTCTGTGGGCTCTTTATTTTTTATGTTTTTTAAAGATTTATTGGAGAGAAAGAACATGCAAGCACGGGGGGTGGGGAGGGGCAGAGGGAGAAAATCTCAAGCAGACTCTGTGCTGGGTGAGGAGGCCCAGGACGTGGGACTCGACCCCATCATCCTACCCTCATCTGAGATGAAACCAGAAGTCGGACACTTACCCCACTGTACCACCCAGGTGCCCTGGCTTGTTAGCTTTTTTAAAAAAAGTTTTACTTTGAAATAATTTTAGACGTATAGGTCTGTTGCAAAAATAGTACTTTCTATAAAAAAATACATGCACATAGTAAAATTACTCAAGAAAATTAACCTGGATAAAATAGTATTAACTTATTGAAAAATCCTATAGAATTTCACATCCAGAATCAACCAATCCTCTTTACAATTTCCCCTCCCCCACCGCCTTGAACTGTGAGAGAATAGATTTCTAATGTTGATTTAAGCCATCCATTCTGTGGTAACTTGCCATAGACATGTGATACAATTGTCACAAATTGTGCACATGTATTTTCAGTGCACACGTGAAGTTTTGAGTGTAATACTCACACTTGATATGCCTTACCAATATTTTCTGTGGAACTAATACACGGTCGTTTGTCTTTTGTGAAGGTTACCAGGGTGATTGAGACAAAGGTGCCCTCTCTGTTATCAGAGTATAAATTTCAACATCTATTCATATATCTACATTTTTTTAAAGATTTTATTTATTTAACACAGAGAGAGCAAGTACAAGCAGGGGGACCAGCAATCAGGGGAGAAGCATGCTCTCTGCTAAGCAGGGAGTCTGATCTGGGTCTCGATCCTAGGACACTGGGATCCACTTAACACTGGTAGCCACTTAACTGACTGAACCACCCAGGCACACCATAATATCTACATCACTGACTTCGGTCTTCCACACCCCCCCCCAACTTCTGTTTTGTCCATTTTATGTCTCGTACTGTAGGTGTTATGTTAACATTTCCCACTATTGTGATTCTCCTCATACCTCCTTGAATTTGCTGATGGTTTTTGCTTGATAAAGTGACTGCTGTGTTACAGGAGGCATAAATACTCATACAGGTTATTTTTTTCATTGTGAATTGTGGCCTTTACCATTAAAAACACACTTTTCTATCTTGTTTAATGCTTTTGCTCTTGAATTATACTTTATCTGCTATCAAGATTGCTACCCCTGCTTCCTTGTGATTTTTACTTTTTTTCCATCTGACTAGTCTATTTTTGTTTATCCTTTTTGTCCTTATTCTGAATCACTTGTTTTGTTTATCTTTTGTATAAAGTATATAGATATATCTTGCATTTTGAGTGGAGGTGAAAATCTTTTATCCTTTCACAGGAAAGTTAGGTGCACATTTATATCTACAAGGGCTATGTTTGGTCTCAGTTCTGCCATAATATTTTATGGTTATCTATATTCTGATATATTCACTGTTTTTCTTTCTCTGGAAATTCATAACCATGGCCCTTGAACATATGCATGTATACACACACACATATTTTTCAAAACATTATTTATTATTTTAGTGTTTACCTCTGCTCTTAAATCTTTTGAATGGCCAAGTCCCCTAATATTTTATTTAACTTTTATAATCTGATTTAGTTGAAATTACTCTCAGTCGTGCATCTCTGAATTCTTTGGTTCTGGTTTCTTGTTTCACAACCCCCTATTTTCTTTTGTTTCTTTTTGTCAAGCAATTGCTAAAGGGCATATCTTACCTTTTTGCCCCCATTCTCGTCCCCTGGAGCTGTGCATTTTGAAGACTGCCCTTCACATAGCTTAAATTTGTAGGTCTCCTCCTGGGATTCCAAGTTCAGCTCTCTTTGTTCAAGCACTATTTATATATTTTCAAAATCATGAATTATAGTCTTTCTGGTATGGGTTTCATATAAACCATGGGCCCTATTTCTAGCTTCCTTCTTGTCTCTGTCCTGTAGCTATTATCCATTTGTCTCTACTTGTCACAACCTACCTGAGGGAGGACTGAGGCAAGAGAGTCAAACTCTCTGGCAGACATTTGTTCCTTAGAGTTATTTTGGAGGTTAGCCATTCTCTGCCCTCAGGTCATGCTGAAGGTGTGGTGTCTGCGTTGCTTTCCTTTTCTTTTCTTACTATTCTGTATTATTTTCGAGGAACTTATAGGAGATGGGTGCTATGAATTGAATTGTGTCCCTCCTCAAATTCCTATGTTGAAGCCTTAACCCACTACATGATTAAATGAAGATAACGCTTGTAAGTTGATTCAAATAAAAATGAGATCATAACAGAGGAGTTCTGATCCTCTGATAGAACTTAGAAGAATAGGAAAAGACACCAGAGCACACACACACTCAATCTCTCCCTCTCCTTCCCCTCTCCATCCTCCCACAGCAAGAAGACAGCAAGAAGATAGGAGTCTACAAGCCACAGAAGGATATGTTACCAGAAACCAAATCTGCCAGCACCTTGACCTTGGACTTCTCAGACCCTAGAACTGAGAGGAAATAAATTTCTGTTGTTTAAGCCACTCAGTTTATGTTATTTTATTATGGCCACTCAAAGTAGAGTAGTGTAATGGGACATCTAGGCAACCCCACCATTTTTACCTACTAAAGTTCCAGCTAGTTAACTTTTCTAGTCTGCCTGTAATCAGAACTGATAAATTTAGTAGATTTAACAAAAAATTCTACATGGTCCTGCAGGTAGATTTGAGCAAGTTCTCGATCCCCTCCCCCTTCATTTTTTTAGCAAATAGAGTCTATATCTACTCCCACGTATTTCCTCAGGGTCATTACTGATTTTCAAAATGCTTGCTACTAGACTTCAACCATAAATCCCAAATACATAGTCTTATAGCTTCCCTTAAAATTATTTGAATTTCAACATTATTTTGAGACACATGCGGTCTCCCCCCAAAATGGCTCCAGAAAAGAATTTCAGGCACACTGGAAGATAGGAAAACCTCAGCATCTATTCCATTTTCAAACTGTGCTACCCTATGGAAGTTTCTGGAAGATGAGAGACAAAGAGACAGACTCCAGAACTGAGTCTATAACCTTATATATTGTTCTTGACAGGGAGAAATATAAAGGAAGATCTGTTTCTTTCCCAAAGAAACACAACTAAAAGCCTTTTGAAACACAGTTAATGAAAACAAGGTGCAGAACAATAAAAAAGTTAAATCATGAGTTACATGTAAGTCTTGTTTGAAATTTGATTGTACAGAATCATGATCATAGAGGGTTCAATGACAGAGGTACTGCTTAGGAAGAGCCCTGAAGGAGTCTGTAGTTTTGGAAAAGCTGGGAGAAGTATTCAAGTCATGGGAAACATGGGCTATGTTACCATCCCACCTAGGTAGAGATGGTTGCTTCTCCCTTATGCTTCATAGGGTGCTGCCAGATTACCAATAACGTTTAAGTGCTGAAAATTTCTATTATTTATCTTTGTATCCCTACTATTAATGCCTTAGATTTAAAAATATTAATGGTAGGCATTAATGCATGAACAAATGCTAGAGTGAGTGAATGAACTAATGTAATAGAAGCAAAGATGATAGTTAACTATAAAATAGTATCCTGACTGCCTGATGAGGTCAGTCTATATGAGTGTATCAGTGTTCCATTGCTGAGTAACAAATCACCACAAACTTAGAAGCTTAAAACAACATTTTTCTCACAGTGTCTGTAGATCAGGAGTTCAGGCACTAAGTATCTGGGTCCTTTGCTCTTGGTCTTTCAAGGCTGTGGTCAAGGTATTTAGCTGGCTGCTTTCTCATCTGGAGGCTTGACTGGAAATGAATCCACTTCTACATTCATGGACATTGTACACAAAATTTATGTCCTTGCAGCTGTGTGACTGAAAGACCTGGCTCTTTGCTGGTGGCTGGCTGTAGTCCACCCTCAGGTCTTAGAAGCTGCCACATGGCTCTCTGGCTCTCTCCATAGGCAGTTCACAATATGGTGGCTCACTTCTTTAAGGTCAGCACAAGTAGCTTTTACTTCAGGAAGGATCCCTGTTCCTGTTTCAGGTATTTCATTTGGCTCATAGGGGGCATCCAGGTTAATCTCCCTTTTGATAAACTCACTTGAGGTCATTATTAGCCCTGCAAAATTCCTTTACCTAGATATAATGTATTAAGAAGAAGTGCATCACAGGTTTTGTCCAAACTCAAGGGATGGGGATAATACAAAGGCACGACATTGTTGGGGAGAGGAGGAGTTCACCAATTTTAACTTAGTTTAATTAGGTGACCACTTATTGACTATCTACTATACTCCAGACACTCAGACTTCGACTAACCAACAAATAATCACAGTTTATTTTGTCAAATGTCCAGATAAAGATATGGTCAGGAAAAGAAAAGGGCACAAAGAAAGAACACAAAGCTCCATCTGGCAACCAAAGCAGAGATTCCTGGAGATGAGACCTTAGGAATGTAAAATACTTCAAAAGGTGTTGAGAGGGAGTAAGAACATTGCAGAAAAAGAACAGCCAGAGTGGAGGAGGAAGCAAGATGGCGGAGGAGTAGGAGACTGAAATAACATCAGGTCCTAGGAGTTCACCTAGATAGTTATCAAACCATTCCAAACACCTACAAACTCAAAAGGAGATAGAAGAGAACAAGAGCAGCCATTCTAGGAACAGAAGATCAACCACTTTCTGCAAGGTAGGTCATGCAGAGAAGTGAATCCAAAGCAATGGAAAGATAGACCGCAGAGCAAGGGGCTGGCTCCTGGTAAGCAGTGGAGTAGCAAAGCACAAAATCGGAACTTTCAGAAGTCTGCTCCAATGAGGTACGTTGATCCAGAGGTGAAGCAGGGGTGGATCTCTGGTTGGACAGTGTGGTCTCAGGTCCCACGGGAACACAAAGACCGGGGGTGTCTGAGTGTGGCAGAGCTGCCAGGTATCAAAGCACGGAAGCCGGCTACAGAGACAGAGCTGAGGTGGGGGCTCTCAGCTCAGGGTTGCCTTAAACCATGATCCAAGGCAGTTGTCACTGCTCTTAAAGCAGGGACCCCGCAAGTGGTAGATGTGGAGAGACTCCCCCCACCTCCTCCTCCAGGAGAAGTGGCATGGGAGCACACAGCAGGAATCTGCTGGAGTTGGAGACTCCAAGTGGGGCTGTGCGCCAGACATAGAAATGCTCAGTCACAGGCCGGGTGAGGTCAGAGTGAGGCTGGAGACCAGGGAGACTGGAGGGATTGACTGCTTTTTTCTAACAGTGCACTGAGAAGTGGGACCCCAAGCTCTTGTCTCCTCCGGGCCGGAGACTGGGGGCTGCCATTTTCATTCCCGTCGTCCAAAGCTCTACAGAAAATGTTCAGGGAACAAAAGCTACCGAGAGCCGAACCCCTTATTTTTGCATCTATATAAGTTTTTCTTTCTTTAAATTTTTGGGAGTTACTTTCATCTAAGAGACCAGAATACACCCAAAATCAAGTGGGTGGCTCTGTTCTATTCACCAGTCTAATATTTATATTTTTTATTTTTATTTTTTCTTCCTCCTTTCTTCTCCCCGCCAGTTTTGGGTCTCTTCTGATTTGGTGAGCATATATTTCTCTGGGGGTCTTTGCCACCCTTTTAATATTTTACTCTCTCATTCATTTATTCTTATCCAGATAAAATGACAAGGCAGAAAAGCTCACCACAAAAAAAAAAAAAAAAGAAGAAGAAGAAGAGGCAGTACTGATGGCTAGGGACTTAACCAATAAGGACATTGGTAATATGTCAGAACTAGAATTCAGAACAATGACTATCAAGGTGCTAGCTGGGCTTGAAAAAGGCATAGAAGATATTAGAGAATCCCTTTCTGGAGAAATAAAAGAAGTCAAATCTAACCAAGTTAAAATAAAAAAAGCTATAAATGAGGTGAAATAAAAAATAGAGACTCTTACTGCCAGGATAAATGAGGCAGAAGAGAGAATTAGTGATATAGAAGACCAAATGCCAGAGAATAAAGAAGCTGACCAAAAGAGACAAACAACTATTGGACCATGAGGGGAGAATTCTAAAGATAAGCGATACCATAGATGAGACAATACGAAAATAATTGGGATCCCAGCAGAAGAAGAAAGAAAGAGAAGGGCAGAAGATATATTGGAGCGATTTACAGTAGAGAACTTCCCTAATATGGCAAAGGGGAAAAGAGGTCTGTAACATACAATGGAAGACATATTAGATTCACAGCTGATTTATCCACAGAAAACTGGCAGACAAGAAAGAACTGGCATGATATATTCAAGCACGAAACAAGAAAAATATGCAGTCAAGAATACTATATTCAGCTAGGCAGTCACTGAAAATATAAGGAGAAATAAAAAGTTTCCAGGACAAAAAACAAAAACTAAAAGAATTTGCAAACACCAAACCAGCCCTACAGGAAATATTGAAAGCGGTCGTCTAAGCAAAGAGAGAGTCTAAAAGTAGTAGACCAGAAAGGAACAGAGACAATATACAGTAACAGTCACTTTACAGGCAATACAATGGCACTAAATTCATATCTTTCAATAGTTACCCTGAATGGAAATGGGCTAAGTGCCCCAATCAAAAGTCACAGGGTATCAGAATGGATAAAAAAAAAACAAGACCCATTGATATGTTGTCTACAAGAAACTCATTTTAGACCCAAAGATACCTCCAGGTTTAAAGTAAGGGCATGGAAAACAATTTGCCATGCTAATGGACAGTAAAAGAAAGCTGGAGTGGCAACCCTTCTATCAGATCAATTAGATTTTAAGCCAAAGACTATATAAGAGATGAGGAAGGACACTATAGCGTATTAAAGGGTCTGTCCAGCAAGAAGAGCTAACAATTTTAAATATCTATGCGCCTAACATGGGAGCAGCCAATTACGTAAACCAATCAATAACAAAATCAAAGAAACAAATCAACAATAATACAATAATAGTAGGGGACTTTATCAGCCCCCTCACTGAAATGGACAGATCATCTAAGTAAAAGATTAACGAGGAAATAAAGGCTTTAAATGACACACTGGACCAGATGGGCATCACAGATATATTCAGAACATTCCATTCCAAAAGAGAGAATGCACATTCTTCTCTAGAGCACATGGAACATTCTCCAGAATAGATCACATCCTGGGTCACAAATCAGGTCTCAACCGGTACCAAAGACTGGGATCATTCCCTGCATATTTTCAGACCACAATGCTCTGAAGCTAGAACTCAATCACAGGAGGAAAGTTGGAAAGAACTCAAAGACATGAGGCTAAAGAGCATCCTACTAAAGAATGAATGGGTCAACCAGGAAATTAAAGAAGAATTGAAAAAATTCATGGAAACAAATGGAAATGAAAACCCAACTGTTCAAAATCTGTGGAACACAGCAAAGGTGGTCCTGAGAGGAAAGTATATAGTGATACAAACCTTCCTCAAGAAACAAGAAAGGTCTCAAGTACACAACCTAACCCTATACCTAAAATAGCTGGAGAAAAAACAACAAAGAAAGCCTAAACCCAGCAGGAGAAGAGAAATCATGAAGATCAGACCAGAAACCAATGAAATAGAAACGAAAAGAACAGTAGAACAAATCAACAAAACTAAGAGCTGGTTCTTTGAACGAATTAATAAGATAGATAAAACCCTGGCCAAATTTATCACAAAGAAAAGAGAAAGGACCCAAATTAATAAAATCATGAATGAAAGAGAGATCACAACCAACACCAAAGAAATAAAAATAAGTATAAGAACATATTATGAGCAACTATATGCCAGCAAATTTGACAATCCAGAAAAAATGGACACATTCCTAGAGATGTATAAACTACCAAAACTGAACCAGGAAGAAATAGAAAACTGAAACAGATCCATAACCAGTAAGGAGATGTAGAAATCATCAAAAGTCTACCAACAAACAAGAGCCCAGGACCAGACAGCACTCCAGAGGAATTCTACCAAACATTTAAAGAAGAATTAATACCTATTCTCCTGAAACTGTTCTAAAAAATAGAAATGGAAGGAAAACTTCCAAACTCATTTTATGAGGCCAGCATTACTTTGATCCCCAAACCAGACAAAGATCCCATCAAAAAGGAGAATTACAGACCAATATCCTTGATGAACATGGATTCAATGATTCTCAGCAAAGTATTAGCCCATAGGTCCAACAGTACATTGAAAGTATTATTCACCACGACCAAGCGGGGTTTATTCCTGGACTGCAAGGTTGGATCTATATCTGCAAATCAATGTGATACAATACATTAATAAGAGAAAGAACAAGAAACATGATACTCTCAATAGATGCTGAAAAAGTATTTGACAAAGCACAGCATTCTTTCTTGATCAAAACTCTTCAAAGTATAGGGATAGAGGGTGCATACCTCAATATCATCAAAGCCATCTATAGAAAACCCACAGAGACTATCATTCTCAAGGAGGAAAAACAGAACTTTTCTGCTAAGGTCAGGAACATGACAGGGATGTCCACTATCACCACCGCTATTCAACATAGTACTAGAAGTCCTAGCCTCAGCAATCAGGCAGCAAAAAGAAATAAAAGGCATGTGAATTGGGAAAGAAGATGTCAAACTCGCACTCTTTGCAGATGATATAATACTTTATGTGGAAAACTGAAAAGACTCCACTTCAAAACTGCTAGAACTCATACAGGAATTCAGTAAAGTGTCAGGATATAAAATCAATGTCAGAAATCAGTTTCATTTCTTTACACCAATAGCAAGACAGAAGAAAGAGAAATTAAGGAGTTGATCCCTTTTCCAATTGCACCTAAAACCACAAGATACCTAGGAATAAACCTAACCAAAGACACAAAGAACCTGTACTCAAAAACTATAAAGTACTCAGGAAAGAAATTGAGGAAGACATAGAGAAATGGAAAAACGTTCCATCCCCATGGATTGGAAAAACAAATATATTGTGAAAATGTCTATGCTACCTAAAGCAATCTACACATTTCATACAATCGCTATCAAAATACTAACCACTGTTGGTGGGAATGCTAGCCGGTATAGCCACTCTGGAAAACAGCATGGAGGTTCCTCAGAAAGTTGAAAATAGAGCTACCCTATGACCTAGTAATCGCACTACTGGGTATTTACACTAAAGATACAAGTGTAGTGATCCGAAGGGACATGTGCACCTGAATGTTTATAGCAGGAATGTACACAATAGCCAAACTATAGAAAGAACCTAAATGTCCATCAACAGATGAATGGATAAAGAAGAGGTGGTACACACACACACACACACACACACACACACACACACACACAATAGAATACTATGCAGCCATCAAAAGAAATGAAATCGGGGCACCTGGGTGGCTCAGTGGGTTAAGCCTCTGCCTTCCGCTCAGGTCACGATCCCAGGGTCCTGGGATCGGGCCCCACATCGGGCTCTCTGCTCGACAGAGAGCCTGCTTCCTTGCCTCTCTGCCTGCTTGTGATCTCTCTCTGTCAAACAAATAAATAAAATCTTAAAAAAAAAAAAAAGAAATGAAATCTTGCCAATTGTAATGACATGGATGGAACTAGGGGGTATTATGCTCAGCAAAATAAGTCAATCAGGGGAAGACAATTATCATATAATCTCTCTGATATGAGGAATTTGAGAGGCAGGGCAGGGGGTTGTGGGGGCTACGGAAGGAATGAAACAAGATGGGATTGGGGGGAAGACAAACCATAAGAGACTCTTTAAAAAAAATTATTTTTTTATTTGACAGGGAGAGAAATCACAAGTAGGCAGAGAGGCAGGCAGATAGAAAGGGAGAAGCAGGCTCCCCGCTGAGCAGAGAGCCCGATGCGGGGCTTGATCCCAGGACCCTGGGATCATGACCTGAGCCGAAGGCAGAGGCTTAACCCACTGAGCCACCCAGGTGCCCCACCATAAGGGACTCTTAATCTCACGAAACAAACTGAGGGTTGCTGGGGGGTAGGGGTAGCTATAACATGGCTGGGTTATGAACATTGGGAGAGGTATGTGCTTTGGAGTGTTGTGAAATGTGTAAGCCTGATGGTTCACAGTCCTGTACCCCTGAGGCAAATAATATCTTATATGTTAATTAAAAAAAAAAAAAAAACAGCCAGAACTATGGCAGAAAGACACAAAAAGAACATGGCATGTTAAGAGCACCAAGGGAAACTCAGTGTTGCTGTAGTGTTAGCTGCAAGGTAGGGGATGCTGGAGTAGTTAAGCAGGAGACCTGAGGGACGCTTTTATGTGATTTTTAAGGATTTGGCCATTATTCTCTAGGACAGGTGATGGGAAATCCTTGAAGGCACCAAAAAAGATTGTGGGTGGTGATATAGAGGAAATTTTAAGCATATTGAGATAATGGTTAAAAATTATGAAACTTATCTGGGAAGAGACCATAGATATGGAGATAAGAGGACTTATGTCAGGAAAATTTGGGAGCTCAGACAATACCTCAGTACCTGGATACAAGGTCCAGCAGACAGAAGGAAAGCAAGTGATATTCTGAATTTTAGGGAAGGGAATAGATAAATGGTTAACAGGGTGAACTGGGATAAAAAAAAAAAAAAAAGAGGCAGAACAAAGTAGTTTTTTATCATTTTTGTAAACAAATTACCACAAACTTAAAATTAAGCTGAATATAATTGTGTTATCTCACACTTCTGAAGGTTAGAACTCCTACATCGGTCTCATTGGGTTAAGACCAAGGTATAAACAGCACTGCCTTCCTTTTGGGGGGCCCTAGGGAAGAATCACCTATCCCTCCCTCTTCCATTTTTAAGAACACTCGTGATGACATTGGATCCATCTGGATAATCCAGGGTAATCTTTCTACATAAAGACCAACTGGATAGCAAGCTTACTCTCATCTACAACCTTAATTCTCCTTTGCCATATAATGGCATATCCATAGGTTCCAGGGATTAGAACAAGGATATCTTGTCCTAAGGAATATCATGCCGCTCAAGAAGGGGCCATTAATCTGCCTTCCACAGTACGGGCTCAGGACTCCACTCATACCCACATGTCCCACATATGAAATACCTGAGCTCTCCTCCAGTTCCCTTAAGGTTCTCCTGACGTTACAGCATGAACTCAAAGTATAAAATTTCATCTACATCCCATCAGCACAAAAGTCCCATGTTATTTCCCAAACCCATTAGTGCAGGTATTAGATAATAGTTATGGATATTCTGGTTCAAGAGAGGTGAAAATGTAAGGAGAAAAAAACAAAAACAAAAAACAAAAAAGGAGCCACAGGTGCCAAGCAATTTCCCAGTCCTGAGAGGCCCACTCCTTCAGGTGTCAAGGCCTGGGCACAATCCTCTGTGTTTTGGCTCGACACTCTGAGCTTGAGGCTAGGCCCTCTGGGTCATTCCTTTTTCATGAAGTACAGCAGGTATTTACGGCTGAGGAGTTTAAATAGCCTATTTCCTCTCTGTAGAGTTCTGGAATTCTGAAGGCCCCGTTTGATTTTGCAGTCTGTTCCTTTCTGTCCAAGATGGCAGTGTCTCTGTTGGTGTAACGTTCTCAAGAATTTTGTGTATGTTCTCTGTATTTCATACTATTCACTCCGGTAGACAAGAGGGATGTCCACGGATGTCTCCTAAATAATCCCATCTCTTTCAGCTTCTGCTAACTTCTAGGAGTCACTTCATCTCATCAAGTAACCTTCTGTATAATAAAATACTCTGACCTTTTGGTCTTCCTGAGGCATTAGCAAAAGATTATTCATACAGCCTCAGTTTTCTTAGGTTACATGTTCCTGACAGCAAATCTCTTAATTTTAGTGTCTTTTGTATTATGGGAATTTCCCAAATCATCAAACTCTGGTTCTTTTTTTTTTTTCTTTTAAACAATTAATACCTTAATTTATCTCTTTTTCTTGCATTTTGCTAGAAGCAGCAAGAAGAAACCAGGTTGACCCTTTAAACTTTGCTGGGACATCTCAACGAAATGTCCAATGTACATGGACGTGAAGATTTGTCCTTTCCACATAACTGCAGGTAATTCCAGTAAGCTTTCTGCCACTATGTAATAAGGATCCTTTCCCTCCAGTTTCCAAAACCATGCTCCTTATTTATTTCCTCACCAACAGATCCCTTACCGTACAAACTAGCAGTCTGTTTGTGACAATGTCATATGCTCTAAGGTGGTGCGTTTTTTTTCCCCATCAAGCTTTTCATGCCCTAGTCTTCACTAGCACAGTGATCCATATTTTTACTGAGTCTTTTCAAGACAATCTAAGCTTATTCTGTTACGCTCACCATTTCCCCAGCCTCTGCCCACCACCCAATTCCAAAGCATCTTTCACAAATTTTAGGTAATTTCTACAGCAGCATCCTACATCCAAATATCAAATCTATATTGGTCTTATAGTTGTCAGAGGATACCACCAACTCGAGGGCTTAAAACAACATGATTATTGCCTTACATTTCTGTAGGTTGGAGCCTAACCTGGAGAGCGCTGGGTGAAAACAAAGATGTTAGCAAAGAAGCATTCCTTTCTGGAGGACCTGAAGGGGGCAGAGTCAGTTTCTTTTCCTTTTCCAGCTTCTAGAGGCCATACGTGTTCTCTGGTTCATGGTCCTCTTCATAGAGCTTCATAGGCAGTAATTTTGACAATTGCTGAACATCGTCCCATAGACGCATCTCCCTCTAACTCTCTTCTTCTGCCTCTTCTTCCATCTTTAAAGACATTTGTGATTACATTGGGTCCACCTGGATAACCCAGGCTAACATTTCTAAGATTAACCCGTTAAGAATCCAAATTACACCTGCAACTCTGATTCCCTTTTGCCTTGTTACATAATTTATTCACAGGCCCCAGAGATTAATATATGGACATTTGGGGAGTGGGGAGCATAATTCTGCCTACCCTAAATAACTTGGGAGAAAGTCTGTAAGTTTCCTTTAGGACATATTGAGCAACAGTTCCATCCAGACATCCAAATGCATAAGTCCAGGTGGCAGCTGAATAAACAAGTCTGAATATTTGGCAAGAAGGCATGCATACTATACGGATTTTAGTATCTTTAATGCAGTGGTTTTCGGAGACCTTCTTGAAAATGTATAATTTCAGACTCCACTGTAAGAGGTTCATTATGCAGGGGTAAGGGGGTACCATGTCCAAGAATATGCATTTAGCAGGCACCCCAGGTAGTTCCAATACAGTTGGTGATCTGATGATACTTTGTGAAACAATGTGATCATATTACCAGAGACTGGATTATGATAATGCTGGAGATAGTTTCTTGGAAGGTAACTCTGGGGAAGAGTCAGGGACATAGGCTGCTGACTGGAAAGAAGAAGAAGAAAAAAAAAAGCTTCTAAGCTGTACGCCATAGATACAAAATGTAAGTAGATAAGAAAATGCTGCTTTTGTAAAAAAAAAAAATAAATAAATAAATAAAAAGTCACTGCCCATCTGACATGCAGCACCTGAGCCAAAGACCTTCAGAGATAGTGGGGTATCGAGATATGGGAATTAGGTCGGGGGGGTGGGGCAGGGAGACAAATGCTATATTCCAGTCCTGATCCTGCCAACTACAAGCCTTGTGACCTTAGGAAAGTCACTCTCTGTCAGCGATATCATTTTTCACATCAGTAAGATGTTTATGTTTAGCATATGGAGTTGTGAGAATCCAATAATATAGTTTGTGGGAGATCTCTATAAATAATGATTGAATGTTGGATTTACAAAAGAAAGATTTGGGAAAACTATTATAGAGGGGAAAAAAAAACCACTGGAAGCAATAAGAACTTTTATGAACTGAATGAAAGAAAGTATTGGTACCCAAACCCAAGTTTATTTTCCCCAAATTGATTCATGTCAGTCCCTCCGTGTTTCTTCTTGCTCTGTGAATGTGTATTATTGCCTCCATTTTATCCTATTTCTTCTCTCTACTATTAATGCCTAGAAAGTTGTGTCAAGTTCTGTTTTCAAATCTCATCAGGCAATAGATGGTCCTGATTCCCAACTCAGAAAAATCTCATTTTCAAAAAAATGCTTGAGCTTTGACTTTGATTACATTCTGGAGATCTTAGTTCAAACGTCTTGCTTTTGTGTAAGTAAGAAAAACTTCTTTGAAAACTATGTCTACAAATAAGAATCTGAAATAAAGAGGGCAAGCTAAAGGTTATAGAAAAAGCATTAATCCAGAGAAATGAAAACACAATATTAATGTATACAATAATATTTTTAAAAATACAAAAAACTAGCAAAAATGGGATATGTAAGCCAATGGATCGGGATAAAATTATAGAATTTGAAACATCTGCTGAAAACATACTTAAGAAAATTTAGAATCGTGTTCATAATATTAGAACATAAAATGTATCAAAAGAAAAGGTGATTTTGAGACATGTATGGAAGCCAATGTATAGAGTTTGTTGCCTTATAAGCTCAAGAAGAAATTGTTGGAGTTGGTCATGGAGAGGTTACCCCCCAACCTTCTTCGGAATGTACATTCTTACCCACAGATCCCACGGGGGACCATTCCAAGAATGCAGTCTTGGGAGAGGAATGTGTTGTTGAGACTATCTGGACTGAACATGTGATTGAATCCGGTTAAAACCTTTACATAAACTTTTCTGATTCTGATGGGCAGGTGCAGAGATTTACCACCCTAGAGAGCCTCATAAGTTCCTCTGCTTATTAAATCACCCTAACAAACCAGAGCCACCTGCTTCTTGGTTCTGTCCCTCCTCGCCTTCTATGCACTTGGGTCAGTTTGCAAACCAATAGCAATTTAAATTTTATTCTTTGAAAATAATAGATTTTAAACACATTTTTCTTTTGTGGGAAAAGTTCCTAAATATTGACAATTTTAGGATACTTAATGTCAAATTATATTTTTTAAAAATTCTAATGATGCCTAAAAATCAAAGGATTATGAAATACTAACTAGAAGCCCCAAAGCAATATAAATGGTTTGTGTGAAAATCACTCACTAAAAGAGCGCCTAATGAATATCAATAATTTATTGGCCCCAATATTAATCAAAAATTAAGTAATAGTATTATCAGTTAAAGATTCATTTCCATGACACAGGATTCAACCTTTGTCTAATTTAATTTAATTTGTGTGTGTGTGTGTGTGTTCCAGAATTCATTGTTTATGCACCACACCCAGTTCTCCTTGCAATATGTGCCCTCCTTAATACCCACCACCAGGCTCACCCAACCCTGCCATCCTCCTCCCCACAAAAACCCCTGGTTTGTTTCCCAGAGTCCACAGTCTCTCATGGTTTTAAGACATTCAACTTTAACACAATTCTCTAAAGTTGATTGCTTTATTTTGCTTATTACATATTTACCAGGATGAAGGGGGAAAAATCTATTCATCTCTTTCTACATTCTTGGTAGTCAATTGCTGAAATTAATTTCAAACGATCTTTTGTTATTCACTTCTTTTTAGCAATTTTTACTTTGATTTATTAATGTTTTTGTGACTTATAGCTAAAGCCTAGATTTAAATCATCTTCATATACCTTGGTGCCTTTTGTAGCCATATGGTGGGTCTTAAAAAATAGACATATGGTGGGTCTTAAAAAATTTGTGTTTAAGGAAAATTAATTAACAAAGTAGGATTGTGCTGATAAGTCTTATATGCCATGACCTCCAATAGAGTACACTGGATGTCAGAAAAAAAAAAAAAATATATATATATATATATATATAACAGTCTAAATAACTTATAGAGTTCTAGAGTTACCAAGAGTTAACAACTGCTTGGTAACATGGTTTCATAATAAAAAAGCAACATAATTTGCATTAGTAATTCTCTGGAATGGATAACTATGTAGACGTGTATACAAACAGACACCTATTCGTACATATATGCATACATACCTATGTAATAGCAAGGTCATGGACATTGGCTGTTTATTTTTGTCTACAGAGAAAAATATACTTAATAAAAATTACTTCTCAGTATGTTTTTGTAATACTACCCACTTAATAAGCTTAATGATTGCTTTACGTTCTTTCATAAATTTTTCATACTAATTCAACAAAGAAAATTTTCTTTAATGTTCTCTAGAAATAATTCATGAACTTTTCTTTTTAGTGTAGAGAAAAGTTGAGATTGTTGAAATGGTCCCAAAAGATTACTAAATACTTTCAATGGAAAATTCAACCTTATTGGTTTATATGATTCTACAAAGCCTCTTTCCCTCATTGTTTTTTGCTTTTGTTTTTGTTTGAGCTTTCCACAACTCTTTGAACTATAGCTAATTCTTGTCTGTAGAAATGAAAATTATCCAGTGGGGATCTATTTGACCCTGGTCCTACAGATAATGACCAATTTTGCATCTATTAAGCATATTCATTTCAGCATTCTTGACCACCTATGTATGTTTCTGCTCTTTGGATTCTCCTTTGAATGAGTCAATACATCTTACCTGTTTCTTATTAATCAAGGAGTTAAATGTAATCATGAACAGGTGTTCATTTTACATTTGTATGAGTCATAATTTTTCTTTTTTTTTTTTTTAATTTTGTAATCATGCTTCAACATTGTGTGGACATTTTGTTAAGACATGCCAGAAAAGTTGGCTGTCCAGTTTCTCAAAGTCATTTCTAGGAAAACCACTCCATATTATATAAAAAGTTAACTTTATGTTTTATAGTTTCCACTCCCACAGCAATGGCATTTGGTATACATTGTAAACATGAATTTGAGGATGATTTAAGATCCGAAATACTTTATCAGTGATTTCGACTACTCAATTTCTTTCACTGGAGATTTTTCTCAAAATCTCCAGTTCAGTACAGTCCAAATAGCACTATGGAGTCAGGCAATTTTACTGTATAGCAGTAAAGTTTCTATACTTTCTCTTACCTGTATAGAACACAGTAAGTTTATAAGTCAAAGTACAAACATCTGGAGGCATGATTTTAATTTGTAACAAATAAAATGTCTTCTCAAATTTATCTGGAAGTAACTCGTGATTTATTTCAGGAGTATAGCCCCATGTAATCACCTAAGTACCTAAAAAGTATGCAAAAGGGAAGACTATAGGGGCACCTGGGTGGCTCAGTGGGATAAAGCCTCTGCCTTTGGCCAGGTCATGATCCCAGAGTCCTGGGGTCGAGCCCTGCATCGGGCTCTCCACTCGGCGGGGAGCCTGCCTCCTCCTCTCTCTCTGACTGCCTCTCTGCCTATTTGTGATCTGTCTGTCAAATAAATAAAAATAAAATCTTTAAAAAAAAAAAAAGGGCAGATTATATCCTCTTCACTGCCCATTTCCCAGTTGATTTTTTAGGAAAGAAAGAGAGTCAACTGATGCCCTTTGAGAGATAGATAGCAACAATATTGGCAGATTCTCGTAAAAGAGGGTCACTGATGTGTAAACAATAGCTACTGACATTGGATCCTCATAGATATATATTTATTTACATAAATAATATATATATTTATTTACATAGACAGTATAGTAGGAACTATATATATATATATATATATGTTTAGATCTGTTTAGATCTGTTTAGATCCACTTAATAATGAGGACTATTAAGTACACACAGAAGTGAAAGAGCCTATCAGCTAGTACTTTATAAGACTGAGAGTATAAAGCCATATCCTTCTGTATATATTTTGATGAGAAGAATGTAAATATATTTCTTTGGATGGGGTGGAATTGTGATTTACGGTGAATAGGAGCCGACTGCCTTCACAATGTTTGTATTCACTGTCGGGGGTTGAATTTTTGACTGATTCATGCGTTGGGAACTTTTGAATTAACTAAGGAAATTGGCAAAACAGAGCATGACTGCTTGTGTGACATTACAGAAAAGAGTTTGTGTTATCCATGCACATCTGTCACTTTGCCTGTCTGTTAGTGTTATTCGGCTGCTGTTCAACTTCTTGAAACTCCAAGTAGTTTAAAGCCAGCAGGGACTGGTACATTATATTTAAACTTAGTAGCTATAAAAGCCAGTGTAACTTAATATCTACGAATTCTAACCATCATTACTATCAACATGAAGAATGTAATAGATGGGATGTTTTACATGTCCAATACGGACTACAGAATTCCCTATATGATTTTTACAGTTTTAATTTAAAAGTATACTAGTCAGATATTTCATCTATACCTTGTTATAGTAATACAAATTCAGATAGTGCTTAAAGAGAAAGCACATTTCCAAAGCAACATTTAGATCTCAAAGTGAGTGTTTTATTTGAGAATTTTAATGCTTATTTGATTTTCTGGTTAAAGTTGTTTATTGTGAGAAAAATTTAACTATTTGTATATTCTTCTATCATATATGATCAAAATTTAAAAATCTCATTACTAAAATAGAAAAGGTGGGTCTGAAATATTTAGTGAGAAACAGCAGGAGGAAACTTTGTCCCTATTGAATATCACCTCATTCTAACAAATACTTTGTAACAATGTGATACAATGTAACATTAGGGAGATATCATTGTTACAATACAATGTAACATTAGGATGTACATTACATTGTAACATTACAATGTTACAATGTAACATTAGGATGATATCATTGATCTTTTGATAAATATGGTCATGAAAACATCAAGCTACACATCACATTCCAGAATCCCAAGTAATAAAAATCACTCTAAATCCTGCTCAAAAATAGTTGGGGGGGGGCGCTGGCTGGCTCAGTCAGTAGAGCATGCAACTCTTGATCTTGGGGTTGTGAGTTAGAGCCCTATAGGGGGTACAGAGTTTACTTAAGATCAAATCTTTTAAAAAAGGAAGAATTGCTAAATAATAGGCGACAGCATTAAAGACATTATTATATACACGTATTTAAGTGGATAAGTAAATTAGTTAGCATAATGAATTTAAATGGTATGATACATCTATTGTTAATATAAAATAAATATAACAATCTTTAACTAGATCAAAGAAAATTAGAAACTGGTGAAATGAAGCTCTATGACCATTTATACAAATACATTTATGCCTGTATGTATGGCTACATGAAGAGATTTTTATTCCTGACATGATGGAAGTTTACAGAGAAATAAAAAAACTATTTTAGAATCAAGTTCATGACTTTTTAAATTATATTTATAATTGTATATATTATAAGATATATATTTTAAAATTTATTATAAAATATATAATTATAAAAATAAATATTTCAAAGTAGCTAGCTGTATAAATAATGAGAAAGTTGTCACTTAAATATTCTAGATGTTTTAATTATTATTTTTAAGTTGTCATGTCTTCACTTGGGCTGCCGCATGGAATACCATAAGCCAGGTGGTTTAAATAACAGACATTTGTTTCTCAGAGTCCTGGAGGCTGGGAAGTCCAAGTTCAAGGTGTTGACAGATTCAGTTCCTCGTGAGAGCTCTTTTCCTGGCTTGAGGACCAGTACCTTCTTACTGTGTCCTCACTTGATGGAGGCAGAGAGAAAGCCAGTTCTGGTTTCTCCTCCTCTTCTTAAGAGTGCACTAATGCCATCATTGAACTGCATTTTCACGACCCTATCTAAACGGAATTCTCTTCCCAACATACCACTTCCAAATGCCATCACACTTGGGTCAAGGTTCAACGTATGAATTTGGGGGGAACGCCAACATTTAGTCCTTAACCCATAGTTTCCAACAATTACATTTTCTTATGTAGCCATAAACCTAATAGTTTTTTTTAAATACATAATAAGAGTCTTTAATCAAACAGATTAAACTTTACGGTCATTATTTTTAAATTGCACTTTTTCTTTTCTGAAATTTGTGTTTATTACTTAATTTCATATCCAATAGTTTGATTTTTTTTTTTTAAGATTTTATTTATTTATTTCACAGACAGAGATCACAAGTAGGCAGAGAGGCAGGCAGAGAGAGAGGGAGAAGCAGGCTCCCCGCTGAGCAGAGAGCCCGATGTGGGGCTCGATCCCAGGACCTTGGGATCATGACCTGAGCCGAAGGCAGAGGCTTTAAACCACTGAGCCACCCAGGTGCCCCTAATAGTTTGATTTTTTTCCTTTAAGAAGTTTTATAGGTTTCATTCCTTCTCAAGAAGGATGTATACATGTTAGAGTCCCTTATTTGTAGCACTAGTAGAAATGTCTGCCTGTGACTTCCTGTGCAAGTGACAGCCTGGTTGGGCATAAGATCTCCGGGTTCCATGTACTATCACCCTCCAGGGTTTACTGTGCCTGCGAGTAGTGATAAGCCTACACCGGATGCCTCCCTCCACCTTTTTTTAAAGATTTATTTATTTATTTGAGAGAGAGAGAGAGAAAACATAAGCACGAGAGAGGGGCAAAGGGGGAGGCAGAAGCAGATCCCCTCACTAAGCCTATGCAATGTGGAATGGATCCCTGAACCCTGAGACCATGACCTGAGCCAAAGACAGATGCTTAACCAACTAAGCGACCCAGGTGTCCCTGGATGTCCCTGTCTGAAAGGATTTACTCTTTCTGTCTTGATAACATATGATTTTTTTTTCATTTTCTACTGAAATTTAATCACATTAGCAGCATATGCTTCATTGTTGGCTTTTCCTTATGCCCTCTCTTTGCGCCCCCATATTCAGGAACTCTTTGTCACCTTTTGGTCTGTAATCCCAGTCTTTGCTTCACTTGATGTAAATGTGGCCATACCATAACTCTGAAGACCTTTGTATTATTGTTGTTAATAATATTCTTTTTCTTTTTTAATCCTCTTAGTCATTTATCCTAACTGGGCTCATTTTTCTTTCCACATCCGTTATTTACCTAAGGATTCTAATTATACTGTGTGTTTGCTGTAAGTTTTCAAGTTTGCCCCTTCTAAAAGCAATTTGAATACTACACATATTAAATTTATTGCCATTTATAATTTATTATTTTTCTAATAAT
This sequence comes from Martes martes, assembly GCF_963455335.1. NCBI lineage: Eukaryota > Metazoa > Chordata > Mammalia > Carnivora > Mustelidae > Martes > Martes martes. The sequence goes on from NC_137890.1 coordinate 17,624,168, forward strand.
GTTAAGAGATATTTAATTGGTTTTATTAGCTCTACAATCGTAGTTTAAAAACAAAACAAAACTTATTCTATTGTTCGAGCACACTTTCCCTAAGCTTGTATTTTACTTTTTCTTGAATTTATGAAGCTTTCCTACTAGATAAGGCACACATTTTTTTTATTCTTTTCCTTCTCCAGGCTAAGCTTTTTATCTGAGTTTTATATCTTTTTCTCACTTTGTGTGTGTGTGTGTGTGTGTGTGTGTGTGTGTGTGTGTGTGTTGTAGTCAATTTGCAGAGATGAAAGCCATTCCATTTATTTTGCCAGTGCTTACAGCAAATTTCTTACTTCCTTTCCTCACCACCTCATACAATACAGCGTATCAGTCTGGGCTTTGCTTTGGTTATTTTTTTTTGAATTTATTTTTTTATTGAAGTACAGTTGACACACAATGTTACATTAGTTTCAGGCATACAGCATAGTGATGGAACAATTCTGTATGTTACACTGTGCTCACTCCAAGAGTGGCTACCATCCTTTGCCATACAAGGGCATTACCATACTACTGACTATATTCCCTATGCTGCACATTTTATCTTTATGACTTACTTATTCTGCAGCTGGAAAGCCGTTAGTGCAGGTGGTGGTCACAGAGGGGGTGCGCATGAGCATGGCCTGGGTGGCCTCTGTGGGAGGGATAGACCCCTGTTCAGTATCGTCTGTACCAGATGCATCAATTTTACAGTGGAAGTTATACCCCTGACTTTGGAACATCTACCCTCACTCAACATAGGGCTCTAGAAAATGGGGAGATTTCTGTGCTTTTGCTGAGATCTTGTGTGAGTTTGGTGGCTTATCTTTTTTTTTGGATAGTTTATTACATATGACTTTAATAAGGTACTCTACAAATGGTGAGTAATTAATGGGAATTCCCAGTGTGTGCAAGTGTATGTGCACATGCACAGATTGGTGGTGGCAGGGGTAGTGATGGTGCTTCTGTGGTTAAAAACAGTACAAGTTGTGTCTAAATGTAAATCTCTTCCCCTTCCTCAATGCCACTTTCCCAAAACTCTCTTCTATTTTGTTTGGTGGTTGTTGATATTTTTCCCTTTTTCTATATTTAATTTTTTTGTTCATTACCTAGGAAATACAATTACAGTATCATATCCAGCCTAACTCCATATAATTTGAACATGAATTTTAGAGTAAAACATATAGAAGTCATAATCTTATTAAATATGCATCCCCAACTAATTTTTTTGGATATTCTTTTTTTTAAGATTTTATCCTTTTATTTATTTGACAGAGAGAGACCACAAGTAGTTAGAGTGGCAGACAGAGAAAGAGAGAGAGAGAGGAGGAAGCAGGCTCCCTGCCAAGCAGAGAGCCTGATGTGGGACTCTATCCCAGGACCCTGAGATCATGACCTGAGCCAAAGGCAGAGGCTTAACCCACTGAGCCACCCAGGTGCCCTTTTTGGATATTTTGAAACGATAAGAGACTTCATCATATTGAATCAAATTTCAGTTATTAAACTCATGCATAAAATTAACTTGGCTCATCATTAATTAAAGCAGATAATTTAAAATCAAACGAGAGCTACACAAAAGCATGGTTTACTAATTATATGATATTATGAGTGACTTGATGAAGAGAAATTCCACCTCTGAATTATAATATCAATCTGATGTGTATGCAGGAACTCTCTAATCTCTAACTTTTAAAATTGTCATATTGTTTACATTTTTGGATTTTCAACAAAAAATTGTATGTGCCCAGCAACAATACTAAATTGAATTTTTGAAAAAAAATACAAATAAAATTTGAATTTTTTTCACTTACCGTTTAGATAGGCAAATCAAAAACCATATTTTGACACTTTGGAATAAACATAGTAGTTTCCTTATAAAAGCACAGATGGACACCAGGCCCTTGTCCATTGGGTCATACCAATGTCTTGAACAGTGCCTGGGACATGGTGTGGATTCAATAGCCATTTCCTGAATGACTGAATTAAACAAATTCATGCGGGAGATTGGCGAAACATTGAACCATATAGCATTTTATTTTTTTAATGTTTTTATTTTTTTACCATATAGCGTTTTAAAAAACTGAGTTGATTCAAAACCTATTCTGTAACATGATTGGGCCAGGTAAATTTTCTTACTGAAGAATTCAGAATTTTATAAGGAAGGACCCAAGGTTTCAGAACTGAGTCATTAAAGGAAAATCTCTTGAGGAAATGCTCTTTACAAGTATAAGAAATATCAAATATTTAAAGGAATAATAAATAGGAAAAAATTCAGATTTCTGAAAGGAATGGTCAAATTGAATATCAAATGGTTATCTTACTGTGAAACTGACCTTCTGCAGACTACATTCCTTTAACAATTAGTTGAATAAATATATCTCATGACTCCCAGTTGAGGGACTGAAATATGCTCTCTTTAATTAAAATGTTTTATTAGTGATTTTTAAATGTGTGAAACAATTCTGGGAAATACTGGAAATATTTTTTAAAACTAGTTTTTGGATTTTTTCCCCCAAACCAAGAATAAAAATCCATGTTTCCTATTTTTCCTTGTTTCTTAGAACTTTAATTCTGATGTAAATCTTTCAGTACCTCTACTGATGTTAGTTTCTTGGCCAATGATTGCTTTCTAGATAAAGTAAAAAGCTTATCTTAATTAGCCTAATTAAGGTATTTATGAAATTGACTGCTAGTTCTCTCTTTAAACCCTTTTTTTTTTTATGCTTTATGGCACCATTGCACTATGCCACTTAAAAAAAAAATAATTAACTCACCATGTTTAAAAAGTTGTATATTCTCTGTTGAATCTTAAGTGTCATTTTGAAACCTAAAGATCACGACTGAAATATAGTGAAGAGCAAAGATGAAACAGAGAATAAAGGTAACATTATGAAACCTTTTGTACCATTACTCATGCATGTAATAGACCCAGAGATGCATTACTCTATGCTCAGCAGCCAAGAGTTCTATCAGTAGACAGGATTTTGTTGTAGCTCCTTTGGCAATTGCCTCCACTCCATAGGGTCCCTCTGCCCAAGGTCATGCCCTCTCCAGGTGTGGGCCATATCTAGTGACTGACTGAAGTGAGATTAGGGGGCAGATGAGAGGCACAGAGAAGGGGCCTGAGGGGTAAAAAGGCCCAGTCATTTCAGTCCAGTGCAGGACAATTGCAATGGGTCATTTTACCTTCAGAGTTCCCATGAGGGGAAGTGCACCTGTAGTCTGGGGCATCTTTGCAAGCCAGCTTCTCCCCCTATTCCTGATCCTACTTCCATCTTCTTGCTTCCACAGATGGTATTCCAAGCCTACTCTCCATTAAACAGGCTACTATTTAAATTCCAGCTCTAAATCTGCTTCCGGGGGAACACTGCCTCATAGACCATACCATTCTTCAGGAATACGGGAGCATAAAGTGAACAGGAGGAGTGTTTATGGTAGGAAAGAGCAGCTTTGGTGAAGTGGTTAGAAGAGAAGCTGCTGTACATCAGACTGATGTATGAATGGGATGTTAGTAAAGCAGCAAAGAGCAAACTTCTTTCAAAAGAAGATGACTAGAAAGGGGACAGCAAGAGAATATAGTTAGGAACCAGAAGTGACATGTAAAAGTGGGTGCTTTTAGAATGGGAAAGTGAATGATGTCTCTAAGTGAAATAGGGGATCAGAGAAATGAGAAAGTCTGAAAACAGAGACATGAGACACAATAACAAATGAGGAAAGATGGAAGACAATGTGAAAGGTGTGAGATCCATTCTACAAGTGAAAAAAATTCTATTGGAAAGAGAGGAAGGACCATGCATCACCCAGTTATAGATCATCTTATGAGGGTGGGAATGGTGGCATTACACATAGGTAGATAATGCCTTATGTCTCTACATCCAGTAAAGAGAATATGTCACTTGCTGAAAACAAGAGTTGGGTTTGAACGGAGGGTTGGCAGAAGTTACTGAGGGTAATTGATTAAATATGAGTTGTGTACCAGACACAGATCAGCAGGAAGTTGATCATTTATTAGGCAAGCCAAATAAAGAATCAACTGTAATACAGGTAGCAGACACAGGGATGGGAGGCTCGGAAGGAGCTCTGGGACACAGAGTTGGGACATCTAACTCGGGTTTTAGGGCATCTGTGAAAGCATCACACTCTGTCTGAATCTTCCCATTCTATCTCCCGATCCCAAATTAACAAAGCATCAAGATGGCACTTAGCACTGAAAAAGAAGTGCTACTTGAAGGCATATGTTCGAATGGCTGCATTTATTTGAATATGATTCTCACTGGTTTGGAAGCAGGGATGGAAAATGGATTTGGCTTGGAACTGGTATACATTCAATTGGATTCCAACGATCCATGTTGGAAAAGATTTACGATGCCTAAGAGATATTGGGTACTAACTGAGGCCAAGAAGGAACTGTGATGTTTATAAAAAAAATACAAATAGATTTGAAAACATCTCTCTGTGTGAGGTTATATATCATGTGTAGAGAAAATGTAAGTTTTAGAGAACTAAAAGGGTAAGGAATTGAAGACAAAACTGAGAGGAATACCAGAATGTAAAAATCTGGTATGACTTAGCTACAGAAGATGTCATGGTTCCCAACAGGGTGATGAGTGTGGGTCGCTCAAGTAGACTGGGGATGCATGTTGTTGAAGATAAGGAGATCCGTAAGCTGTAAAGCCAGGCTGTTGGACGTATTTTTCACAGACACTAAAGTCACCAAGAAGGATAGCAGGAGGAACAAAACCTGATAGCTTCTTGCTAGAGCTTTCCTTAAAATGCAGATGTGCCTTCCTGGAAAATGGAGGAATTTAGGGCATCCTGACATGAATCTCACAGACGTGGTAAAGTATTGACTCAGAAGCAGCCAGGCAGAGTCAGGAGAATGTCAGCCACATCTGGCACAGGTCGACAAAACTTCAAGTAATTTACATGATTCTTTTTAGTGCACTTTCCTTAGAGAAGGTGGCATGGTATGAATTCCTGAGGGACGATTTACCTTTTATATGCCAGATGTTAGAATAGAATAGCCTGCTCGCTTAGAAGGCTCAATGGATGCCAGCCATCTCCCTTCACTACTAAGAGGCTTTCTTCTTCTTCTCCTGGTCTACAAGGATACAAATGTGTCAGACACTGCAAACAATCAAAATATGCTTTTAATAAGCTTGAATTTTTGGTAAGATTTCAAGAAAACTTTCATAATGTCCACCTTATATGTTACTTGCTTTAACACCATCAATGCCCCTCCCCATATGTTTTTTCTCTGAGTATATTCCCAAAACATCAGTGGTTTGGTGATTACACATTTTACCCTTTGCTGAATCATTTTCTCTTATTATGAAACATACCCACGCACATGTAGGCAGCTCCGCTCAGAACCCCGACTTGACTCCCAGCCAAGACCTGCATTCCTCCCCCACCCCGCGACACTTCCACATTACATTCAGCCTAAGCAATTTACATATGTTCTCTCCTACGGTCTTATTAAAACACATATACATACAAAGATGTGATCCACACGATACATCACTCCAGTTTTTAAAAAAATGTTGAAAATAATTTTTAAAGTCTTTTTTTTTTTTAAGATTTTGTTTATTTATTTGACAGACAGAGATCACAAGTAGGCAGAGAAGCAGGCAGAGAGAGTGGAAGGGAAGCAGGCTCCCTGCTGAGCAGAGAGTCCGATGCGGGGCTCGATTCCAGGACCCTGGGATCATGACCTGAGCCAAAGGCAGAGGCTTTAACTCACTGAGCCACCCAGGTGCCCTGAAAATAATTTTTGAAAGAGCTCAAATTTCTACTTGTATTTTGGTAACACCCAAAGAGGAGTATAATGCAAAGCACACATCTTTACATTCCTCTTTTTCATCCTTTTTCCTTTTTCTCTCAATCCCTTTAGTTCCTAACCTCCATTACCACCCGTGAATGGTGTGTATGTTTTCTTTGCCCCCAGACCTAACTTAAATGCATCCATCAATCCATATCCCCCTCCCTCTTGCCTTTCAAGTCCTGATTCCCTCTTATCATTCTGTGAATGTGGCAGCACTAAAGAGCAAACCACCTGTCACTTGGCCACCAGCAGGACCTCTTCAGAGAACAGAAATGAGGAGAGAACAATGAGCAGGCAAAGCCAGTATCCCTATTGGCAAGCAGGGAGATGGGGCTCCTGGTAACTGTTTACATTAATAATTTTTATCCCCCAAAGGAAAACTCTCTAAAATAAACTGTATTGCACTTGTATATGACAGTACTTAAAATACAACGCCAGAGGAAGTACCCTACACTTATCCATGATATGAACCTACAGGAATGAACTTAATGAATCAATATTGATAAAGCTCTTTTCACCGATGTCTTGTGGTCTTAGCCAGTGATTTCAGAGTGCTGCTGAAAAACATACTTCTTCCTAATATTTGCTTTCATGAACCCAGGTAGACACAGCTCCATATTGGATTTCAATATATCCGCAAAAGTTAAATATCTACTTATAGCCAGCTTTGATTTGAACAAGTTTAATTCTAACGTTTACTAATATCAAATATGTGACGAGCACCTGGGGGGCTCAGTTGGTTGAGCAACTGCCTTCAGCTCAGGTCACGATCCTGGAGTCCTAGGATCGAGTCCGCATTGGGCTCCCTCCTCGGTGGGGCGTCTGCTTCTTCCTCTGACCTCTCCCCTCTCATGCTCTCTCTCTCTCTCATTCTCTCTCTCTCTCAAATAAATAAGATCTTTAAAATAACATGTGAAATAATCTGGCACTAGTGCACACTATAAAGTGCATGTTTGGCAGGTGTTGTTTCACTTTCCTCTTTTCTCATAATAAAACAATGACTCATTTATGACATGTTGCAAGGAGAAAGAAAAACCTAAACTCTTGTTTATCAATTAACAATACTTTAGGAAAGATAATACCCCCTTCTTGTTAGTTTAATACTGAAGCATTAAAATCGATATGCCATATACTGGCATCAGGTAAACTACTCTTTGCTAAGAATTATTTTTAGAATGTTATGTCCTTAAAATAACTAGACAACCTCGAAGTGTCATCAAACAAAAGTGTACATCTAAGAAGAAGCCAAGCTGTACCAGTTACAGAAAAATCACCTGCAGGCTGTCACTCCTCTGGATATCGTAAACTTTGGCCTTGGTCAAATCAGATCATCAGAAGTCTATAAACTTGTACTATATTGCCTTGTCTTTAACAGAAGTACTTTCTCTGGTGTCAATTTTGAGGTCATGCCCTAATTTTTTATAAATGGACAAAAAAATAATCATACGAAATCCATTTTGTCACTTAATATAGAATATTGTTGAAGAATATCATCATTCAGAGGTCCATACACAACACCCCAGGAAAGGCACTTATATCACAATTCAGCACTGGGAAAAGTTTTTCTTCCTCAGGAAAAGCTTCTCCTTTAATTAAAGTCAAAAATGTTTCAATGATGCTATCCTTACTTTAACATAGCTACTAGGAAACTAAACCTAAAACTGTAATTACCATCCAGTTTCCTTTGGACTGAATATTTATATTTTTCTTTACCTTAGCCTTGGTTTTCTATCTATTTATAAATTTTCTGTACTAGTATTTATATGTCTAATTTCATCTACTTTTGGTTTTGCACTGTGTTTATGTTGTATTCTACTAGGTTTTATAAAACAATACAGATGTTGTATAACTGATGAAAAATTTAAGCTTTGTGCAGTAAAACTAGTTTGATTAGAATTGTTTAATTTAGTCAGCAAACACATGGATGAGTGAATTCAACTTTCATAGGCTTTTTCTATATGCTTCACATTGAATTATGTTTTATTTATGCTTTGGTATAAAGTACAAAATTAATACCATAAAACATCAACATCTTACCTAGACAATAAGGGGATATTTAATTTTTAATCTCTCTCCTCTACACCTGAGAATATAGAAGTCTAGGTAGAAATCATTTGGACAGTTCTTCCTCTCTAGGGTCCTTAGGTACACCCAATTTCACGTATATTCACACATACACTTTTCGTAGAAATAAAAAGACCTTCTCATATTCCTGATTGACTCCATAAAAGCTACTAATTCATAATTATTCATCAGGTATTATGCTTACCGTTTGTAATGCTGTATAAATCAGATGAAAGACACTATCCAGTGGGTGACACAGACTATTAAATAAACCAGAGAGGCATCCATAGGGTTCTATGAAAAACAAGCAACAGAGCAATGCAGAAGAATGTTAAAATGAGTATTCGTCTTTCCACTCCAAAGTCAAGGGCAGAAAGGAGAGCTTCCTGCAAAGACACCATGTGCATAGTGCTGTGGTATAAGGTAGCATGGGCCACAGGGCACCACAAGAAGTCTGAAATCATTAGAAGAATGTGTGTACGATGGGTACCATTTGATGGATGAGCCTGGAGAGGTGCTCAGGACTTATTTGTGTTTCATAGCAAACAGTCAGAACTTCTATCGAAGAGAGAGGAAAAATAAACTATCTTTACCATGGGACTATCAATCTTAATTGTATTTTAAGAACATTGCTGTATAAAGGCAAAGAGAGATTGAAATTGAATAAGGGTGGGACCAGGAAGATTATTAATGAAGAGAATTAATGTCCTAATCACTGCTTTGGCAGGAAGCATGAAAATCAAAGATGATACAAGAGGAATGAAGAAAAAGAATGGTCCAAATTTGAATGAAACAAAGTAGAAAGAATAAAATGGGTTGGATTATGCAGTGATTCACTGAGATAAGGAACTTATAAAGGGAGGAATTTTGGAGGAATAAAAGATTTCATTTGGGGGTTGTTTGATTTTGAGGAATAAGTAATATATCCAAGTCAAGGTTTTAGCAAACAATTATATACATGGGTCTAAATGTAGCAAATTGCTGCTCAAGGTACAGGCTTCTAAGTCATTCCTATTTAACTGTGATCAGTTGCCACGGAAGTGAATGAGATCATCCAAAGAGAGTATACAGTGAGGAGAGAAAATGGAATTGAGAGCAGAATCCTATGCACTAGAAGGGTACAGGTAGAAAGAGAATATATCAGAAGAACCTGATGAACACCAATCTGAGAGCTAGAAAAAAGGTGAGGGGAGAATCGTATCATAGAAACCCAGTTAGGAAAGGGTTTTCAAAAAAGCTATTTTCTTTCTCTCTTTTTAAAGATTTATTTATTTATGTGCTTATGGGGGGATGGGCAAAGGGGGACAGAGGGAAGGAATCTCAAGCGGATGCCCTACTGAGCAGGGAGCCTGACGTGGGGCTCGATCTCACGACCCTGAGATCATGACCTGAGCAGAAACCACAAGTTGGACACTCAAACGACTGAGCCACCCAGGTGTCTCTCAGTAAAGGTTTGATGGATAGTGTCAAATTCTGAAGGCACATCGGCTAAAATCACACAGGAGAATACCCAGTGGATTCAAAGACCCAGTGATCTAGGAAACACAATCCCAAGGAGTCGTAGAAGTGGAAGGATTCCAGGGAGTAAGCATAGCATGAAGAAGCGGATATAATCAACAGTAACCACCTCCTCAAGACAACCAGCTGTACAAAGGAGATCACTTAAGAACAGAAAGATATGTAGAGCTGGCAGGAAGTGCTGGAGAATTTTCAACCTCTTAATATGATTAGGGAAGAAATTTATGGAAAGATCTTACAGGTCTAGACGAGAGTGGAAAGACTTAATAGAGCACTTAAAGAGGTGACTTGACATCTCTGAAGAACAGAAGCTCCCGCTGAAGGAGAAGGTAGGCAGGCAACCGATGTAGAAATGCTCTTATGTTCGGGGCTTGTAACAATGGTCACTGAACAATGGTCACTGCAAAGGGGCTAAAGAAAGACTCTTACTAATTGTTATACACGAGGGTCTAAACTTGAAAAGGACTGAGATGGAAAATAGCAAGCAGGGGGATAGTTACCTGGGAGGGTTTATATAAGGCAAGATACTACAGTTGTAACTATGGGTAAGATTCAAGGACAGGTATCGTTGAATTAAGGAAGCATCGAGTCTGGCATGATAAAGGCTGAGATGAATCATCTCTGAGCATTTAAATCACAAGATGATAGCAGATGTATGCATTATTACAAATACAAATGAACCACATTCCAAGATATTTAATAATGTGAAGAAATGCCAGCAAACTATAATTAAGGTTTTGTGTAGGAAGAAAAGACTTTAGAAGTGAGAGCTATAGCTTACGAGTGGGCGTGGGAGCTGACCCAAGAAGTAAGATCCCAAAGTGGAAGTAACAGTCACTAAATCAGAGGAGGTAGGAAAAGGCGAGATCAGGGAATTGGGTAACAGCTACGAAGGGCACTGAGGACCTAAGGTCTGTGATAGTGTTTTTGTGTCCACAAATGTTATGAACCCGATGGCCAAATCTGATGACTACTGAAGCGTGATTACGAGACCCGGTTGAGAAGAGGCTGATGCCGGTATCCCTCATAGCATTGTCCTCAATGTAAGGAGACTGAACTAGTGTGGGTAAGAGAGTGACAAACTGAAAACAGCTGAATGATAAACCCACCCCAGCATTATGATAAATTGCGTCTAAAGGATAACCGTCCTAGGGGCTACGAATGGGCACTTTCAAAGGTGAGGGGCAGCCTTTGAGTTTGGGTAGAAAGGTACAGGAAGCAGTGTAAGAGACAACAGAGATCTAAGGGAGAGAAGATATTACAGTGAGAGAAGCAAGTATGATTAAGGAAAGGGAAAGGGCACAGCACTTCGGGGAAAAGAAGAGTGTGAGAAGATACACTTTTCTTTCTTTTTTAAAAAGATTTATTGATTGATTGATTTTAAGATTTTATTTATGTCTTTGTCAGAGAGAACACAAGCAGGGGGAGTGCAAAGGCAGGCTGAGCAAGGAGCCCGATGCAGGACTCAATGCCAGGACCTTGGGATCATGACCTAAGCCAACGGCAGACCCTTAACTTACTGAGCCACCCAGGCGTCCCAATATTTATTTATTTCAGAGAGAGAGAGACAGCGCCCTGCATGAGCAGGCACAAAGGGGCAAAAGGAGAGGGAGAGAAAGAATCCCAAGCAGACTCCCTGCTGAGCACAGAGCCCAATACATGCCCCGATCACACCACCCAGAGATCATGACCTGAGCAGAAACCAAGAGTCTGGTGCTTAACCCACTGAGCCACCCAGATGCTCTGAGAAGATACATTTTGACTGATCAAATGGTCTGATTGATGATGACCGCTACCTAGCATTTCACGGAAAGTTGAAGAGATGTAACTGAGTTCACATTGCTAACGATTATGGAATCAGCCCCCAAGCACAAACTTACCGTTCCACGGTCTGAAATATTAACGCGTCTGCTAAATTGCTGCTCTGGTGATAGGCATGAGCGACAGTGGCACCAATTTGCTGAAAAGTTCACAAGAGAGCTCAGGATAAAGGTACTGTACTGTTTTCTGAGACTCCCAGAGCAGTATTCCCCCAAATGTTTTTGACCTGAATCTCTGCTAGAGGGAAATTGGATGGGATGCTAAAGACTGTGCAATTAATTAACAACCCAAAACAATTTAGAAATGTTCCTTTGTGTAGGATATTGTCAATATCCTTTGGCTGATGATAATTTAATACCTCTCATGTGTGTATAATTCTATGTCTGTATCTTTCATGTCTGTTTACCTACCATCCAGCTACCTACCCAGCTACACTTCTATCAAGTTTGACACTGCTTTGCCTTCTGATAACATCGGTGGGGATTTGGGGGAGTGGTCTTTTATGCAAAATTTGTGGCTCCAATTCTTTTGCAAATCTCCTCCACTCTACTGTGTTCCTTTTCCTTTTCGTGCCACGAAACTACTCTCGACAGTTTCTTCTCAGTTCTAGAACTTCCTCGTCGTACTGTCTTCCCCACACTTTCTTTGCAGGCTTCTTTTAATCTCATGAAGAATATCACTTTTGTGCACCGTACAACTTGTCAATTCTGCATTACAGCTGCTGCTCGATCATAGATAAAGGGGAGGGGAAGTGTGAATTTTTGGCCTCTTACCCTTATGACTGAAACTTTCAATCCATCTTTCAGAAAATCTTTTCATTTTGAAGACATGCGCTCTGGGAATGTGTCCCCATGAAACCATCCAAGCCTTCAGTACATGGTACCTCTTGATGCTTGATTCTAAAACATCTATCAGGAAGTAGGGCCATGATCTCAGGGGCATTTACTTTTAAGTACAAGACTGACAAAAAGTCTTCTACCCTACTGCTCTTTATGTTATGGTTATATTAATAAAAAGAAACCCTGTTTGTTCCCTGAAAGAGGTTACTGGAAAATAATGAGCTACCAATTTCTTTTTTTTTTTCCCTTTAGTATTATGCAACAAGTGGATTGAAAAGTCATGTATTTAACAATTTGAATGTGAAAGAAGCATAATGTAATTCAGCCAAACATATAAGAAAATATAGAGAAATGAGGAACTATAAAAATCATAATTTCAAACCTTTCCCTCTCTAAGACACATGGTTTGTATGATCTCACACAGATACGTGGTATGCAATTTTCTTTCTAGAATTTAATGTTCTCATTTTGGAAAACTATTATCTTGAAATGAAGCATTTTCTGCTTTTCCCTTAAAGTATGATAAAGAAACACGATCATTAATTAGACTCAGCTACCTTATATAATGTAAAGCTTAGTTTTATTGATTGGCTTAAAGAAATTTATTGGAATGTGACATATTTATAAATTAAGACAAAGACGATGCATATATTCTTTACTGATTTTAAAATACAACACATCTCTTAATTTAATAAAATTAAAGAATGCCGGCTCTCAAACTTTCCCAACTAGATGTAGTATTAAATCAGTGAAATAAAAGAGATGGCAATAGAAAAAAACTTTTCTTGTCATTTGAAATATGTTTCAATATATCACATTTAAGTTATCTTGTATCTATCTAGAATTTAATGATTAGGAACTTATTTATGTAGAATTTGGCTTGAAACTTGAAAGACACCTTAAAACATAATTGTTAATTATGTTCATTTTTAGAATCAAATGTCTCATACCCTCTGAAAGTTTAGTAATCTTCATAAAATGGTAGTAGAGACCAAGAAATAGAAAGTCTCCATTAAAATGTATCATGGAACTTGAAATATATTTGTGTTACTAATGTTAGCATGCCTCTCATCCTCTCAGTCAACTGTGACATTGTAGATAATGGAGTCCTTGACATTGCTGACAGTATTTCCAGGTAGAAACTTGCTTGAGATGAGAATTCTTCCCAAGGACTTTTTTTTTTTTTTTTTTGGGTGGCCACAAAGGGCATGTCGCCTGGTGGAATATTCCCACTCAAAATTAACAGCTAATAATATGAATGAAGGTCTCAGCAGAATATATCAAGCAGATTTTCCTGGCATTAGGCCAAGGAATCTTTCAAGGATTTTGTGGAGTTTCTCCAGAAAAAAATTTAGAAAAATAAAAATAAAAAAAGAGAGACATAGGCACAAATTTTTTTATAATCTAGCAGAATCATGATCTATATTTTTTTAAAAAGCAAACTGACAAACCAAAACATAATACAAAACAAAGCAAAAATAAAATACAAATAAGAAACTTTATTCTACATAATGCAGAAACTGTGCATACACTCAGATGTGAGTGTATGTCATCGGGAAAACATCAGCACCACCCCCCCGACCCCCGCCATGTGCACTGAATTCATTTAAACAAAACTGAAGAGGTTTAGTATTGGCTTAGGGAGGGGTCACTTAGGTTTTGGGCTCAGTTCCTACCACCCCATAAATTAGTGAGGTGTGGCTAGGGTTCCAAATATCTGCCTGAATATATGCCTCCTATCTTTAGAGGTTCTTAGGAAAGGCAACTGCCCCATGATGTTCAATAACTGGTAATTCAAGAACTGGGGTTCAAACAGAGCAATGAATTACACATTCCTCACCACAGTGTGAAACAAACTCACCTTTCCAGGTTCGTTCTCATGACTGGTCTGCTATGAGATCTAGTCAAAGCTGGCATATTTCCACTTCCCTTCGTGTTTTGTTTTAGTTTCCTAAGGATATGTTGTAGCTTGTACTTGGAATACACTTTCCCTGTCATCTCTGCCAATTTACATATTCTTCAAAGATCTGCTCGAATCTCTTATATGCCTCTAAGCCATAGTATGTCCCCTGTCTTGGCCTGTCACCCTGTGCCTACCCCCAAAAGTCTACAGCAGGTCACCTCACCTCTTTTTACTACCCCCTCATCGTTCTTGCCTCAATGGTAGCGTGGTTCAACTTTTTGAAAGCCTTCCACCCCAGCTGTCTCTGCTGTCTCCAGCCATCTGGCCTCTCCCCACTGTTCCCACAGCTTCTCTCCTCAAGGCCTCCACTTGCTATGTTCTGGCCGTGGGCTGCACGCTCCCCCACTGTTCACACACTCTGCGGTGAACTGAGTGACACTGGAGGAGATGGGAATAGGAGAAAAGTCACGACTACAAAAAGTCTGGTGGGAAGGAGTTCCCGCAGTCATGATCTCAGTCATCTTCCACAAGAGGGTGTTAAGTCCTGTGATCTCTTCAGACACGGAGGATAAAAGTTTTTTTTTTTCTTTTTTTTTTTATTATTATTTTTTTTAACTTTGAACCTGTTTGTGGAGCAGCATGCTATTTATTTTTAGGTTAGAGGCTCTGGAGAGTCTGATGGAAATTGTGACATCCTCCACACCTCAGCACCGTGACCTATTTCTAGTGTCAGTGTGGGAACTGGAACCTGATGTAAGAATTTTTTTTTTCTTGGATTTCCTGGATTGCTCTGCCATCCAGGACAACTTGACCAACTGTAATAACAGTGTTCCAAATAAAGCTCGAATGCCTGCACTAATTCTCCAGAACGCTCCTTGATTTATGCGGTGTTTACTAAGCAAAACGGATATAGCACTGCACTAAGATTTGTAAAGCTGGTATAAAGTAAATATGTATTTGAGATTAAAATTCAATTGAGGAAGAAAAGACAAATGCATTAAATGCTTTAGCAATTAAGATTTATTGAGCAGTTGTGTGTAGAACCAGAACAAAAATCTATGGATAAAGATACAAATAAGATATCATGCCCTACCTCCAAGATGCTCAGGGACCAGTAATAGGAGAGTCATATATTAACAAATTACGACACACTGTCATAAATAGTATAATGGAAAGTGTTCCACTGACTTCATTATAAATGAGCTTATAATACATTACAACATATTATCTGAACCAAAACAGAAGACTGAGGCCTCAAGAACATTTAAAAGAGCTTTACAGTATGCCTTTAACACCAGAATTAAGGCAGCTTCATTGAGGAAAATCATCACCCTGCAGCAGGAAATTTTATAGAAGCCAGTTAGAGTCAAAGGTACAAATAAAAACTAGAGCAAAGGCATTGACTCTCTAGCATAGAGTCTGGAGTGAAAACACAGATGGCCCTCCTAGACTAGTCCAATAAAGCCATGCTTGATTAATGCCCAGAGACTGGATTAGGGATCTGCCCATAAAATTGCCCCTTGGGAATACAGTTGAGAGGGGAACAGCTTATTAGGTCCACATAGAAACTCAAACGGGCTAAGGGCCAACTGTGCGTCCTACTGGAAAAAGTATGGCTTAAATCTCAATCTCTGTACTTACAAATGAACCAGCTGATTTTGCACAGGCAACTGACTTCAAAATATTCTGCATTCAAAAATAACAAATTCATGAAAAAGATTTAACACATAAAACAGAAGAAAACTAGGAAAAATCTCCTTTTTATCCACAAAATATATGAGCCATAGCTTTTAGGAAAATGGAAGAGCATGCCAAAGAGAGAAAGGTGGCTTTGAGAGACACTGGCATGGAAAGAGAGTAGACTTGAAATAAGACTAGAACACAGGAAATCCAAAATCCAAAGTAAAAAAGGATTTTTTCCTTGACTTCTACTATGTTTAAGACTGCGATTACTTTTCCTTTTCTCTTTTTGTGCCTGATTATTTTTGCCTATTATTTTATTTATTTATTTTTTAAAGATTTTATTTATTTATTTGACAGAGAGAGAGAGAGATCACAAGTAGGCAGAGAGGCAGGCAGAGAGAGAGAGAGAGGAAGAGGAAGCAGGCTCCTTGCTGAGCAGAGAGCCTGATGTGGGGCTTGATCCCAGAACCCTGGGATCATGACCTGAGCCAAACGCAGTGGCTTGACCCTCTGAGCCACCCAGGTGCCCCTTATTTTATTTATTTAAAAAATAACATTAGCTGTCTAAATTAAAAAGTTACCAAAAAATTCATCTTTAAAGACTTAAAGTTAAATATAATATATAAATATATATAAATAAATATATACATAGATATGAAGAAAATATCATTTTCCTTGGGGATTTAAAAGAACTAAATACATACAAATTTATTATTTGTCAATTTTCTCCAAAAAAACATACAAATTTGATGGAGCATTTTTTTTAGCTTTTGATTTAAAATATTAAATTTAATCTGGAAGAATAAATATTGAAAATCATCCAAAAAATGCTGCAGAAAGCTGAGGTAGGTTTGTAATGACAGTAATTAAACAGTGTTGTACAAATACAAGAGTAGACAAATCGATGAATTTTTTCCAAGACAGTTTTTGGGATTTAAAGTCAATGGAAGAAGAAAATCTTATGCAGCAGATAATGCTGAAAGCAGGGTAATTAGTTAACTAGCTGGAAAAATAAAGTAGTTTCACACTTCAGAATAATTTCATTTAGACCCAAAAGAATACCCAAAGAAACACCTAAAAGAAACACTCAAAAGAAAATATAGATAGAGGGGTGCCTGGGTGGCTCAGTGGGTTAAGCCTCTGCCTTTGGCTCAGGTCATGATCTCAGGGTCCTGGGATTGAGCCCCGTATCGGGCTCTCTGCTCAGCAGGGATCCTGCTTCCCCCTCTCTCTCTGCCTGCCTCTCTGCCTACTTGTGATCTCTCTCTGTGACAAATAAATAAATAAAATCTTAAAAAAAAAAAAAAAGAAAAGAAAATATAGATAGATATTGATCTGACCTTGAGGTAGAAAAAGCATTCAGACTAAAATCCAAGAAGAACCCAAAGAGAAAAATACTGACCACTTTGGTTTCATACAAATTGTAAAGTTCTATAATATCATTCACAACAAAATAAGAAGATATGTTGCTCACCAGACAAAAATTTGCAAGATATTTTATAAAACAAAAGATATACAGAAGAATTTGGGTTATCAGTAAGAAAATTTCTTTAAATGGATAAAATCCATGAATAGCAACAAAAGTATAAAATACTAGAGCAGAGGGATTTTATAGATTGAAAGAATAAAGTAGTTGTATCAGGATAAGTTATCTGAGATCATATCTTTCTTACTTCACTAGTTCATATACATCTATTTTTAAAATTTATACTTATTTAGATATTATTGACATACAATATTGTATAAATTTAAGGTGTACACATAAGTGTTAACTCACACTATAGTGGTCATCACATATATATGTATGTATATGTGTGTATATATATGTATATATACTATATATATACACATGTATATATGATGATCTCTTTAGTGTGAGTTAACACTTATGTCATGTCACATAACTATTGGGGTTTTTGTGTGTGTGTGTGTGTGTATGTTTGTGTGTGTGGTGGAAACAATTAAGATCTAGTCTCTTAGCAACTTTGAAGTTTATAATACAGTCTTGTTGTTTATAACCATTTTGTACATTGTATGTTCAGGACTTATTTATCTACTGGTTCCAATGTATCCTTAAACATCATCTCCCTAATTCTCCCACCCTCTAGCCCACGATAACCACCATTCCATACTCTGTTTTTACGAATCTGGCATTTTTCAATTTCACATATTAGAGAGATCATAAAATATTTGTCTTTCTCTGTCTGACTTATCTCACACAGCCTAATGCCCTCAAGGTCCATCTATGTTGTCCCAAATGACAAAATTTCCTTCTTTCTCAGGGTTGCATAATATTCCATTGTATATAAATACATATCACATCTTCTTTATCCATTCATATGTCTGTAGACACAGGTTGATTCTATATATTGGCTCTTGTAAATAATGTTGCAATGAACGTGAAAGGGCAGATATCTTTTTGATTTCCTGTTTTCATTTCTTTTGGAAATACACCCAGGAGTGAAACTGCTGAATCATAAGGTAGTTCTATTTTTTAAAGTTTTGAGAAACCTCCATACTATTTTTCATAGTGGCTGCACCATTCTGCCTTCCATCAACAAGGCACAAGGGTTTCCTTTTCTCCACACTCTTACCAACATTTGTTATCTCTTATCTTCTTAATGATAGCCATTCTGATGTGGGAGGTGATACATACACTTCACAGAGTCTATATAAGCTCAACAATTGACAGGGACTAGAAAAATGAGCAAAAATGATGTTAGCAGTTTAGTGGGGAGACTGACATGTGAAGAAAAATATTACCATAAGAGGTGAGTACCGTAATGCAAGTCCTTATAAATTGACAGGTGAAAAGTAAAGCGGGACTATATTCACTTGGGAGCAACTAGAAAGACGTTGCACTCAATAGAGCATTTGAGCGGACACCTGAGAGGAAGACCAAGGAGGATAAATAACACTGAAGAGAGTTTTCAAGGTAGAGAAAATGACTTCTGTACAATCAGAAAAGCATGAGGTTTATGTGGTTTTAAAAAGTATGTTGTATTCAGATAATAATACAATTAACTCTAATACTCCTGCATTTTTTTACTGGAGGTTATGGAGAGACATCTGCTTCAAAGCTCATTCAGATAGTTGGCCAAATTCAGTCCCCTGTGTTTGTAGTAAGCACCTCCCCACTTTAT
Organism: Martes martes; assembly: GCF_963455335.1. Taxonomy (NCBI): domain Eukaryota; kingdom Metazoa; phylum Chordata; class Mammalia; order Carnivora; family Mustelidae; genus Martes; species Martes martes. The sequence continues at coordinate 17,642,972 of NC_137890.1, forward strand.
TGTCTGTCAGCTGGGGGCCATCTCTGCTCCTAGAGACTACCTACATTCCTTGCCATGGTTTCCATGTGGACTACCCAGCAACCACACTACCCATCTCTATGACTTTTCCATCTGCCCTATCTCTCAGACACGGACTAGAGAAAGCTCCCAGCTTTTAAGAGCTCATGTTACTACATTGGGCTAATCAAAATAATCCAAGATAATGTCCTTATCTTAAGATTTTTAACATAATTATAACGGTGGAGTCTCTTTTGTCACGAAATGCAATGTATCCAAAGGTTGCAAGCATGGAACATCTTTGGGATCTTTATTCTGCTACCAGATTAATCAAGAGTATAAATAGAGGGGCAGGGAAGCATTTTATGGGGGAGAAGAATGAGTTCTATTTTTGAACATGTGGAGTTTGAAGTGCCTGTGGGAATTCTGGGTGGATATGTTTTGAAAGCAGTTTTATATACAGATTTGGCAGTTCTGGATAAAAGTCAAGCTGATAGTATAATTTGGCAGTCATCATCTTATAAATTGTAAATGAAGCCATTATTATATATGAGGGGTTTTGTATTTTGCCCAGGAGGAGATTTCAAGTCAGTTTATAAAGTTAATATACTGTGGTGCTCTCAATAGTAGGATCATGTTTTATTCATTTAGGCATTAGCCTGGGATAAAATTCTTATATTTGTTGAATGAATAAATGAATGAGTGAATGAATGAATGAAAACTATAGATACTTGTCCTCTAGGACTCCATCTTGTTTTATAGCTCTGTGTGTTGGTGTTCGCACGTGTGTGTATGTGTTTGATATAGCTCAGAGGTTTTAAAAACACTTACTATAAAAACAGAAAATACGTTCATTGGAAGAACACTTTAATTCAGACAAATTTAAGCATTTTTTTAAAAGATTTTATTTATTTATTTGACAGACCGCGATCACAAGTAGGCAGAGAGGCAGGCAGAGAGAGAGGAGGAAGCAGGCTCCCTGCTGAGCAGAGAGCCCGATGCGGGGCTTGATCCCAGGACCCTGAGACCATGACCCGAGCCGAAGGCAGAGGCTTCAACCCACTGAGCCACCCAGGTGCCCCAAATTTAAGCATTTTTGATAAATAAAGAGATAGAAGGCACTCTGAGATTTTAAAAAGTATTATTTCATAGAAGTACTGCAACAATGAACTCATTATTTCATTCACTCTTAAGATAATAGTAAGTAAACTGTACATAATTTGTTCAAAGCATGTTCTTCTAAAGTTCTAAATTTCTAAACTACCAGGATTGGTGCACAGGAGCACACACACACTTAAACACACATTTTAATGTTATTTTAATTTAATTAATCCATTCAGACACCTGAACAAAAACTACACGTTTTTGATTAGAGAGACCATCCATTTTCTTCTCTTCTTGAATCCATTGAGGAGAAAACACTTCACTAATGGTATTTAAAAAAAAAAAAAAAAAACTAGTGACAGCTTTCCTCTATGTTGATGTTTTACGTGGTTTCTAGAAAATCAATTATGTCTAATCTTTTTTAAGTTTTTTTTGTCCCCAAAGACTATTTTTTATGGTAGTCTTAGGTTTAAAACAAAATTAACAGAATGGTACAGAGGTTTCACATATACTTCTCCCCACCCCAGCAACACACATACCCATGCCTAGCTTCCTCCCCTAACCATGTCCCCCACCAGAGTGGGGGACAACTGATGAACCTACACTGACACATCATAACTACCCCAAGTCCAGAGTTTCTATTAGTGTTCACTCTTACTGTTGTACATTTTGAAAGTTTAGACAAATGTACAACATGTACCCATTAGTATAATAGAATACAGAGTATTTTCACTGCACTAAAAATCCTCTGTGTTCTGCCTATTCATCCCTCCCCTCTCCCCAACCTTTGCAACCAGTGATCTTTCTGTTGTCTCCAGAGTTTTGCCTTTCCCAAAATGTCATATAGTTGAAATTTACAGTATGCAGAATTTCCAGGTTGGCTTCTTTTACTTAACAATGTGAATTTAAGTTCTCTCCACGTCTTTTCCTGGCTTGATAGCTCATTCTTGACAGTGCAGAATAATAGTCTATTGTGTTGATGTACCACAGTTTACTCATCCATTCTCCTATTGAAAGACACATTGGTTGCTTCCAAGATTCATTATGAATTCATAATTCCATTATAAATTGCCTAATTTTTTTAAAGACATTAAAAAATAGTCTGAGGTAATTATATTTAAATAGGTCTACTCAACATAATGAGAAAGTATCTGGAAAATAATAATTACAAATAAGTAGAGCGATCCATTTACAGCACAAATAATTAATGTAAGGAATGGAAGAAGAAGAAGATTATATGTCATTATAAATCTCACAGATACAAAGAATGGTTAAGGGAATATTAATAACAAAAACAGCAGAGCATTTCAAAATAAAATATAACAAAAAAAAAGTAAAGTTTGAATAGTCTCATATGTATCAACTAAATCAAATCCACACTGAAAAACCTTCTCGTCAAGAAAATTTCTGGCTCATATGGTTTTACCACAATTATACCGTCCACTTTAAGGATGATGCAACACCAATTTTATACAAATTCTTCCAGAGAATTACAAAAAATTACAAAAAAGGAGAAAATAATAGCCTCAGGCCAACATCATTTCTGTATGGAAAAAACCAAGACATTACAAGAAAGATAGCTACAATCTTCATCAGAAATGTAGTTGTTAAGATCCTAGATAAAAAAAAAAAAAAAAAAAGATCCTAGATAAAATATTAGAAAAATGACTTCAATGGTACATCAAAAGTGTAATCAGTGGGAGTGACATCAGCAGATATAGTAGAATAAAGATTCATGAAAATTTTCTCTTCCATAAAAGAAATGGGAGCTTGGCAAAATTGTCAAAATCCAATTTTCAGAGCTTTGGAAATGGTTTATAACAATCTGAAAAGTTTTGTTTGTTTGTTTTTCCTTTTCCAAGAAGAACAACTGAATCTCAGTAAGAACAGTGAGCTTCCTGGTGATTTTTGTGATTGATGTATGCATGAAACTGAATGCCATGCTCATGTTCAGGCCTCTACTTACATGCCCATGAAGACCTGAGGAGGACTCCTCTCTTACTTCTGGATGAATCTCAGGAACTACACAAGCAAGAAGTGAATGGAAACTAGTGGCCACTTATGACAATGAATACATTGTTTATAGAGTTATGGAATTTGTTTCAGATAGTCATTAATAAACAAACAGCAACACAACAACAAACATCAACAAGGAGAGAAAAACCCTAGGGAAAGACAAATTTGATTTTGAGTTGCAACACTGTATACTTTAATAGGCCCAGTTTTCAATAAAACAATACAGCACATGCAAAGAAACATGAAAGCACTGTCCATACAAAGAACAGTGAACAGTTAATAGAACTATCCCTGAGGAGGCTGAGATGTTCAGTTTATTAGACAAAAACTTTAAAAATTCACAAGATGGGCTCGATAGCCAATTTCAATGAACAAAAGAAAGAATCAGAAAACTTGAAGATGGGGCGCCTGGATGGCTCCGTGGGTTAAGCCTCTGCCTTTGGCTCAGGTCATGATCTCAGGGTCCTGTGATCAAGTCCTGCGTTGGGCTCTCTGCTCAGCAGGGAGCCTCCTTCCCCAACTCTCTGCCTGCCTCTCTGCCTACTTGTGATCTCTGTCTGTCAAATAAATAAAAACCTTTATAAAAAAAAAAAAGAAAGAAAAGAAAACTTGAAGATAACCCATCAAGATTATCCATTGTGAAGAATAGAAAATAAAAAGAATAGAAAAAGTCATAGCAATAGCTTAACTGTCCATTAAAAAAAAAAGAAGAAGAAAGAAAGAAATACAAAGAGAACAAACTAAATCCAAAACAAGCAAAAGAAAGGAAATAATCATGGTTACAGTGGAAATAAAGGAATTAGTGAGTAGGAAAGCAAAAGAGAAGAATCAATGAAGCCAAAGTTCGTTATTTGGAAACACAAACCAAGACCCCTCCTTGCAAACCTTTAGCTTTATTGACCGAAAATAAAAGAAAGAAGACTCAAATGACTAAAGCAAGGAAAAAAATGGGAGCAACACTATCCACCTCATAGACACAAGAAGAATGTAAGAAAATCTATGAGGGCACCTGGGTGACTCAGTCGAGCATCTGACTTCGGCTCAGGGCATGATCCTAGGGTCCTGGGATCGAGTCCTACATAGGGATCCTTGCTCAGCGGGTAGCCTGCTTCTCCCTCTCCCTCTGCTGCTCCCTCTGCTTTTTCCCTTTCTCTCTATACACACACACACACACACAAATACACACATACACATATATATCTATCAAATAAATGAGCAAAAACTCTTCAAAAAAATCTAGAAAATACTACAAACATTTATAGGCCAACAAATTAGATGACCTACATAAAATGAACAACTTCCTACAAAGTCACAAACTACCAAACTGATTCAAGGAGAAATGTAAAATCTGAATGGATCTATAATAAGTAAAGAGATTGAATTAGTAATCAACATGTTTTCTCTAAAGAAAAAGACAAATGGCCCAAAAACTAGATGGCTACCCTGGTAAGTTCTACCAAATGTTAAAAGAAAAATCATCACTAATCCTTCACAAACGCCTCAAAAATAAAAAAGACAGGGAAAGAACACATTCTAGCTCATCCTATGAAGTCTGATACCAAAATGGTGGCAAAGATATTAAAAGAAAGAAAAACTATCCACCAAATATCTCTTATGACTAGAGAAACAAAAATCTGTAAAAAACAAAACAAAACAAAACAAAAAACTATCAATCAAATGCAGCAACATATAAAAAGGATTATATATCATAAGTGTGAGTGATTTATTCCAGGAACTAAAATAAATAAAATATTTTCATTTGAAACCACACTTAAAAGAATGACAAAAGAATAAATTTAAACCAACAAAGTATAAAACTTGTACAAATGAAAACTACAAAGCATCACTTAAAGAAATTAAATGGAAAAACATGTCATGTTCATGGATCTGAGGGCTCAATATCGCTAAGATGGCAATATACCCCAAAGCATTCTTCAGATTCACTACCTCTTATCAAAATTTTAGTTGACTCATTTGCAGAAATTGACAAGTTGTTCCTAATAGTCATATGAAAATGCAAGTGTGATAAGAGAATAATGCTTCCCAAAAAGATGTTCAGGTCCCAGAACCTGGGAAGAGTTTAGTTTACATGACTAAACTTAAATATGATTACATTGAAGAATTTCAGTTCAAGTAAATTATCATGGATGACCTGGGTTGGCCCAACGCAATCCTTAAAAATGAAAGAGGAAGGCATGAGTAGTAGAACCAGAGAAACAATTGGGATGATGGAAGATACTGGACTGATGCAAGGAAGATACTGGACTGACTGATGGTAAGTTGGATCACAAGCTAAGGAAGGCAGAGGCCCTCTTGAAACTGGAAAATGCAAGGAAACACATTCTTATCCAGACACTCCAGAAAGAATGCAGCCTTGCTGCTGAAACCTTAACTTTAGGCCATTACCTTCAGCACTGTAAAATCATAAATTTATGGTGAGTTGATATATCAGCACTAGGAAACTAATATAGCCAAGGACCCAGAATAGCCTAAATAATCTTGAAAAGCAGCAAAAAATTTGAAAGACTCATACTTCCAGATTTCCAAACTTTCTACATAGCTAATATAATTTTATCAATGTGGTGCTGACTTAAAGATAGACATAGAGGTCAATGGAATAAAATTGAGTATTCAGAAATAAACCATTATATTTATAGCTAACTAATTCTTGACAAGGGAGGCAAGACAACTCAACAGGGAAATAATAGCCTTTTCAACAAATAGTGCTGAGAAAATTGTATACACACATGCAAAAGGATGAAGTTAGATTCCGACTTTATATCATATACAAAAAGTAAGTCAAAGTGGATCGAAACCTAGGTGTAAGAGCTAAAAGTGTAAAAGTCTTATAAGAAAAGATAAGTAAAAATCTTCACAACCTTGGATTAGACCAGGGCTTCTTAAAGTAACACCAAATTATAAGCAACAAAAAATGAAATGTTCTATGCATAAAATAAACCAGCAAGAAAGTGAAAAGACAACTCATAGAATGGGAGGAAATGTTTACAAATCATATATCCCATAAAGGACTTGTATTCAGAATATGCATACAACTCTTAGAGCTAAGTAATTACAAATGAGAAAGGGATTTGAGGAGATAGTTCTCCAAAGAAGATACACAAATGTGCAAAAAGCACATGGAAAGGTGTTCAATATTGTGAGCTAGGAGGGAAAAGCAAACCAAAATTATAATGGGCCACCATTTCCCACTCACTAGGGCGGCAATGTGGAGACAATCCCTCATGTATTTCCGGTGGGAATGGTACAGCCACTTTGGAAAACAGTTTTGCATTTCCTCATCAAAGTTAAACTTAGAGTGACCAAATGTCCCAGCGATTTCACTCCTGGGAATATACCCAAGAGAATGGAAGACGTATGTCTACCCGAAACTTGTACACAAATGTCTGTAGCACCTTTATCCATTATAGCCAAAAACCAGAAACTGCCCAAATGTCCATCAACTGAATGGATAAACCAGCGGCATGTCCACGTTTTATCAACCATAATAAGGAATGAGCAACGTGCTGCACCAGGAATGGAACTTGAAGACATTTTGAAGTGAATAAAACCAGACACAGAATGTATTGTGTGACTCTGCTTAAACAGGATGTTCAGAAACAGCAAATCCATAGAAACAGAAAGTAGACCAGTCACTGCTGGGGACTGGGGAGAGGAGTTAATAGGACCTTACTCATAGGAGGTAAAGAATTTGGGTTTTTTTCAGTGATAAAACTGTTCTGGAATTTGGGGAGATCATTACATAATTTTATGAATATACTAATCACTGAACTGTACACTCTTAAATGGTGAACTTTATGGTATGTGAATTATAGTTCAATAAAAAAACTATAATAAATGAAAAACAACAGGTTTATTCCAATAATACAAGATTATTTTAACCTCATAAAATCAGTGTAATTTATAGTATTAACTGTTTGAAAGAGACAATCTTATCTTGAAGGAAGCACAAAATTGTATTTTTTTAAATGTACAAATGAGGAATAGAACAGAATTTCTTTAACCTGATTAGAGATAGTCATAAACACCTAAAACAAATGTCATAATTAATAAGGAGGTATTGAAAGCTTTCCTTCCAAGATCAAAACAAGACAAGATTCCCCAGCCAGTTCAATAAAAGAAAAATTAAAAAGTGCCTAAGTATTGGCAAAAAAAAGAAATACACTAGTCATTATTTCCAAATTGCATTGTATGCACAGAAAAAATTAAATGTTAGGATTAATAAGTAAATGCAGCTAGCAAGATCACTGGTTGCAATATCTGCATACAAAAATCTAAGGAAACTTATTTCCTTAAACTAGCAATAACCAATTAGAAAATAAAATTCTATATATATGATCAATGTTTTGTTAACTTCATAAAATTGATTGGAAAGTTTTCCTTTTTTATATGTTCTGGAAAGTTTGAATAATTTTTCAAATCATTTAAATAATGTTAAATATACCTCTCCAATAACAACAACAACAACAAAATATTCAAGTTGCTTGGGATTGTGGATATCCATAGAGGTATTAGGACTATCTCATTATTGAAGACCATTTTTAGATATAAATCATAGACTACTAAGAATGTCTTGGTTCCCTAAGTATTCTTTTTTTATTTACTAAAAACTGACAAATTTCTTATCTCTTACTTTTTAAAAGGTAACACAGGCTTATTTAAAAATTTGCAATTAATGCAGACATGTAAAAAGTAGAAAATGAAGATAATCTACCAGTCTCATTTTAACAATAACCACTTATGACATTTTGGTATATAGCCTTATGTACAGGTATGGATGTGCACACATGGGGCTATGTGTGTGTGTGTGTATATATATATATATATATATATATATATATATATCCCTGATATATTTCTCCCCTGATATATATATCAGGGGAGAAATACATAGGAAAATAGAAACAGAGACTGATATCAAATACAGTAGGCATTATATTTTGTAAGCTCTTTTTGCCTTTGAAGTTAGACAACTTACAGAACTTAACAGACATAGTAACCAGAAACCCTAGAGTTATTTCCGTATTTTCACATTTCTGAGATGACACCTTTTACCAATAAACATTCATCACAATCAACTATACATGTTGCTTGGAGTTCTTCAGCTGCCATGTTAGGTTGCAATAATGATTGACAAGTGTTTGCATACTATTTGGGAATTTAATATTTGTTATGTTGGATTTCTTCTGTTCTTAGGACATACGGCTTGGAAATAAAGATTTTGTTTTCCTACAACTGAATGGGACACACGTACCAGCATTAAAGCATTACAATTAGCAGATACCCAGCTTGAATTCTTAAGCAATCCTTGTAAATACTACCCTTTTTCTTAATACTGTCTTCTGTTCTCATTCAGTTTCAACAGAGAACACTCAGGAATTTAAACCACACTGCTTCCTCATTTAAATAGATAACTTGCCCCTCAAAAACTGACCTTCAAGTTTAATGTTAGAAATGGAGCTAATAGTTACGAATACTTTAAATCACAGACTATGGGTTTTTTGCAATGTTGTAACAGGACATTTAAATAGAAAGATTTGGTTCTTGCAATTTTCCCCAATAGTGATTACAAATAGTCTCCTCTTTTTTTTACTATCTTTGAATGGCATATTTCATTTCACACATCCTTTACTTGCTGCCAGAACCCTAATATTGCTGAGGGAGAAAGCTTACCTAGTGAAGTGTTTGTAAATGTCAACTAGCCAACAGATATTTGGAAGCCTATGAATGTTCAACTTTCTAACATTTGATTAAAGTCATCTGGAATTAATGCTCTCCTCTTTCTCCTCTTCTTACTTCAAAAAAAAAATTGTACAGAAGTTGATACAAAATGTATTAAGTAAAGCTGGTATTTAAACCTCTTGCATTGATGCAGGAATTACATGCACATAAAAAGGGGGGGGCATTTTTATAGTAATCTGTACACTTGCTGTCAAGTTACTCTTTGATATATCAGCAATTTTCCAGTGAAACACATCTTATTTATCTTGGATTAGAAGCAAGCTCATGCATGTCTAGCAGGATTCATTTGTCACTAAAGAAGCACTATCCTGAAACAAATCACATGTCCCTCAAACCAAGTCTGCTTGTTTTCATTTTATTTTCTCAGCCTGATTAGTCAACATTTGTGAAAATGAGTAATTTGAAAGATGATACTGAAAACTGCCCACCCCTCTCTCAGAAGAGGGGCTAATTTTCCTCTGAGGCCTCAGGACTCTGACATAAGGAAATGGAGAACGGGGAAGGGGACCTATTAACTCTGGAAACCTCTACTCTGGATAAGCTGCTGGTACATGGAATAAGAAAGCCAATAGATGGGGCTCCTGGGTGGCTCACTGGGTTAAGCCTCTGCCTTCAGCTTGGGTCATGGTCTCAGGGTCCTGGGATCGAGTCCCCAGTCGGGCTCTCTGCTCAGCGGGGAGTCTGCTTCCCCTTCTCTCTCTGCCTGCCTTTCTGCCTACTTGTGATCTCTCTCTCTATCAAATAAATAAATAAAATCTTGGGAAAAAAAAAAAAGGAAGAAAGAAAGCCAATAGATACCCTGGGTGAGCACCACTTTATAGGGTGCTTTGCCCTTCTCTGGGATCCATTTATCTTCTCTATTTTCTTTTGTTTCTCTTTCTTTTCTTTTGTTTTCTCTTTCATTCAAAACCGAATGTAACAAAATCTGGGTAAATCATCAGCATCCTCTCACATTCAGCCATACATACACCCCCAATCCCACCATCTAACATTCATTTAGCAGGTATTTACGAAACCCCTTCTTGATACAAATCATGTCATAGGGCCAACTGGACATAGAGCAATTAGCATAGCCTAGGACTAGATTAGCATATGGCAGCCCTTAGCCTGTAACATTACAGAGTCACTTCTATTTTCACGTCCTTGAGTATTCTGTCCTTCCCAGGTCCAAAACTTTCCGGGTTTATCTAGCCATCTTTTCCCCTTAAACTTCTGCCTCCATTTTTCAATTTCTATCTGTTCTATAAAAATTTCCCCTCAGAAGAAAAACTAATCTTCCACTAAAAGTGGAGTATTTTTTTTAATTTTATTGGCTAATTACTTAAAGTTCAAACTCTTTAGCCCATACTTAAAATCCTCTTCTTTCAATTCTTACATATTCATTTACTGATATCCAAAATGATCATACAGCTACAGTCTTGCAAATTATTCACTATAATTGACAGTATGAATATGTAAAATGCCAAGCATCTTAAAAAATAACTAGCTTACACTAGTTCCTTCAAAAAGCAATTAATTAAATGTATACTTTTAACAAATATTTCTGAACATCCATATATCGATAACCAAACTTGTTAGCTGGAAACATAGAAGAGATCAAAGATCTGGTCAACTGACCCAATGTATAATGTTGAAAACGTAAATTTAATTTGTTCCAGATAAACCTCTCAAAAAATAACCCATTAATAAAGGACATTGTCAGGAAAGTAAAAGTTATTAGGGGACTTTAGAAGCCAAAGCATATGTTTGATTTAAACCTAGGAGATATAGAATGATAAGAAGAAATTAGGTTGGAGCTAAATATCCATGAATATTAAGGTTATTCTCTATTGGTTTGGAGTGCTCATTTACACACCAATATACAGCTTTAGGAATTTAGGGACTCATTAACTTTGCTAAACATGGAATTTAGTTTTTTTTTTTTTTTTTTCCCTTAAAAAGCTTTTTTTTTCTTTTAAGAAAAAAACCTAATTATTTCTTTACTATTTTTATATCTGAGTACAGTCTTCTTATTACTCACTAAGGACAAATCTTTACCAATCACCCTTGCAGTCAGGGAAATAATTTCATTTAAACATCCCCTGAAAGCAATTATTTATGGACTCCACAGAAACTGGGGTAAACTTTTCGTGGTCCCATTTATGTTGTGGAGATTAGAGATCACTTATAAAATAATACAACTCATAACTATTCAGTTACTACATTAACAGAAAAATCAAGCAAAAGTAAAGCAATGATCCCAATCACATAACAGAAATACCTTGTTGTAATGTAACTGTAATTTTCAGTTGCTCTCAAAAGCGTTATTTTGATATTTAACAACATCACTGATTCGAGAGGCTCTACTTTCTCTGCATCATCAAACTTTTATGAACCAAAATTATCAACACAATTGGTTTTATTGAGAATTGCTTTGGTTGCTGTTCTCGTAAGATGTTCTGTGAACAAACTCTTTTAAATCTATGATAAACACTGTAATATATTGGAAAAAGTTCTTCTTGAGGCATTTTCTACCTGACACTATGTGTCCTGTCTTTCACCAATGTACAGCAAGTTATTTTGCTGTAATTTCTGTAGCACAGTAGTCTCTGGGGTTTCCTTTAAAATCTCCAAGCTTCTCACATTTCACATTTCTCCAGAGCAGCGTTTCTCAACCTTTCTGGCAGTCCTGATGTCCAGCTGCATCTCAGACCAATTACATCAAAAACTCTAGGGGTGGAACCCTGACATCAGTAATTTTTAAAACTCCCGGGTGGTTCCAATGTGCAGTCATGGTTGAAAAACACGATTTAAAGTGAGAAATGACCTCAGGCTATCCCACAACTTCTCTATTAATAGCCCAACATATTACAAGTGGCAAAATGGCATTGGTGAACATTTATGGTGATAAAATAGAGCCAGTGGTTTTATTCCAATTCTGCTGAGGTATTTTTGTAAAACCTCTGTGTCTATGTTCCTGTAACTTGGAGTTGGAGCCGTCAAATTCTGATAAGGAATCTGCTAAATTTAGACCAGAGCTGGAGCATGATTCTTCTTGATTTAAAAATGGCAGCTCAGTAATATTCAGCCATTTAATTATTTCCCCCCAAATCAATTTTGAACAAAAGTGCCACTCTTAAATAATTAAAATTTTAGTAACTTTGAGGTAAGTAATAAGCTGCCGATGCCATTTATTTAGATCAATTTATTAATGCACAGAATTCCCAAGAATATCATTCTCAACAGTAGCTTCTTTATATGAATTTTAATGTATTAAACTTTGTATGTTAAATTTATGGTATCTGAAACTCCTTCATGAAATATCACTAATGTTTTTAACTTTCTAGTCAGGAAAAACCTGTTTAATTGTTCATTCTAATGATTCAAAAGAAAATCATATTTTTGTTTTGAACACACCTTTAAAGATCAGCTCCAAGCTCTTTTAACTTATTTATTTTAAATTTTCTACAGAGTTGATTTTCAAACCTCTCAGTTTATTTTCAATAATATCTCTCTCAGACCCAAACATGGTAGGAATAATAAGATACCTTTCATTCATCAATAATAAGGAAGCTTTTTTTTTTTTTTTTTTATAAGGTTTCACTCTATGTTTTATCCTTCCCACAGCCCTTTCATTAGGCAACAAGTTTATTTGATTTGGACAACCATTTGGTCATTTTCTTTAATGGGACCTAACAAACTTTGACATTTGAAATTTAAAAAAAAAAAAAAACACGAAACTTTCATTTGGAAATTTAAGTGACTGTGGAATGCAATCTATAAGAATGTTATTATTAATGATGTAAACCCAACTGTTTTGGGGATTGCAGTGAATCTCATGACACTGAACAAGTACTATGACATTTACCCATTAATCAACTTAAGAAATTGATTCGAAGAAAGAGTCTTTGTCCCAGGTTGCTGGGAATTATAATGCAAATTTGGCATCTCTCACTTTCCCTGCCAGTTCATGAAGTGGTAGCACGGAGGGCAAGTCTCACCTCTGATAGGCAGTCTTTCTGAATCTGCTTGCCCAAATCGAAGTGATCCACTCTCTTACTGTTTCTCCTTCCTGTAAATACTTACATAATAGAGGTTCTACCGCTTAATGACATATTTTCTCAACTTCCTCCCCATATCTCCCTGTGATAATTTGACCTGGTTCATAACTGTATCTCTAGCAACTAGGGTGTTCAATAAATGTTTGAACCTGGTGTTCAATAAATATTTGCTAAATGAAGGGTGAGAAATGTGTATTACACAGATTTAGCATTTGTTAAAATGCACCAAATTGCCTGTTTAAGATCTGTGCATTTCACTGCATGTAAATTGTACTTCAACTACAAAGAATAAAAGAAATCTTTTCATTCCCCTTGGAACACGATTTTAGAGTCAGATGGCAAACCATTATGGAATTGGAGAGTTCCTCCTTCATCACAAATAGGTTAATATGCATCTTGATAATCCACATTGTTTTCTGGACTCGAAAGTTTACTATTTTACAAAATATTTACAAAATCAACTCACCCACAAATTTGCCACCAACATGGATATTCAAATAATGTGCAAACACACACATCAAATTCAAGGAAGATGTCTTAAATACTAACAGCTTCATTGAAATAAAATTGACGTTTTCTATAGTAATCATTTTGTAAGATTAGGCATATTTGGTTATTACTACACTAAAACATGACAACATCCGCTAATAGTCAAACTTTGTATAAAAGAAACCCTCTCATTTACTTCTACAGATGTCTGGAAAATTTTACAGTTACATATAAGTAACCAAATATATAAATTGGACATGGACTAAACCAATGCAAATGAGCAGAGACATTATTTAATCAGCTAGTACCACCAACAGGTCCTAAAAGTATATTACTTACAAGTGAAAACCTACCACTTTATTATCAGCTATTCAATCAAGAGTTATTAATTAATAACAAAAATGCCCTATGAAATGGCCAGAATATAAACCCTAATCAATAAACCAAAAAAAACACATAATTCTTCCTTTCCTAATCATTTTATCCTTCTTTCTTTGACTTCATCACTTGATCTTTAAGAGATAAGAAAGCATGTAAAGTGAAAAAAAATTAAAATATGAAAGAAGCATGGCTTCACCGACATGAAAACTTGAAAACATGTTAAGACATAATGATAAATTCTTGCTGTTCTTAGCAACATAGAATAGATACTAGCAATAAAAAAAGACCTTGGAGTCTAGCATATTGTTTGTTCATTTAAGAGGAACTTTTCTCCTTAATGAAATATTATACAACATGTCACGTAAACAAATTAAAAGAAGTAAATGACTAAAAGTCACTTTTCACTTTTAGTAATAAATCCTGAGGGATAGCTATAGAAAACTGAGACCAGAAAAAAATGTAGATCTTACTGACACAGCAAAACTGTCCCATTCTCCAAGAAAGTATGACTGTCCTTTGGTCACAGAATTAGTTTACAGGGGAGCATATTGAATGGTTTTGCTTAAATTGTATGCTTTTATCTAATTATAAAGAAAAATATAATTTCTAGATTATATTAAAACTATAGGAGTGATTATTAGCTTTAAAAATTTAATTTTGTGAATTGATTTTATTCCTTTTAAATACAAATAGTCCTATTTTGCATTGCAGTTTGAATTTTTTTCCAACAAGTGCATAAAATTGTTGCATATGCAAATGTGCCATACCTTTTAGTATTGCTTATGTACTTTGCAAATGAAGTGTCTAAAGCAAATTCTATAACTCAATTTCTGGTTTTGTTGTAAACCAAACACTACTTAATAGCTTAGCACACCTGATTTGACTTGGCATTTTCAAAACTGATTTATTGCACACTCTGAAAAGCCTGTTAGTTCTAATCTTGCAAATGCAATAGGTTCCTCTTGCCATGATAATTATTATGCAGCTGATAGGTATGTTATGTCTTCCCCCAGTTTATATAATTGTGATTTATCAGCCATTTCCAGGAGAAATCACATCTCCAAAGCAATAGGTTCCGCCATGTCCTATGGACTAAAGTGCTATGCATTATCTGAAGAGTAGCCTGGTCACAAAGAGGGACCAATAAGAACTTAGCCTGTTCCAAGCCCTGGAGTAATTCCTGGGGAGAAACTGAGATATCCTTTACGCTCTGCAGTAGGTCTGGTCAATGTCTTAGAATTCAAACACAATTAACCTAGAGTTTGCAGTTTACTTCTACTACTTTCAAATCGCTGCAAGCAATAGGCTACACATGATCGACTTCTAAAATATTTTAAAATATGCCAAATAATTAAGTAGGGTTGGTGAAAAGTTAAGGTATACTGAATTAATGATATAGCACAATTTTTCTTCTTTCCTCAATAATTTCCATTCTCAAATTGTAACTCATTCTTTTAAAATTGACAATGGCAACGTGACAAGCATTGTTTGTAATTACGTATGGATTTTTTAAATCCAAAGTTCAGTGACTTCTATTCCTTCATGATAAAATTGTATCACTCTGCCATCCTCAATGGCTCTTTCATGGCCATGTGAGGAAATTATCCTTAGATAGATGTCTCTTTTTCTGTATTATGAAGTAATAAAAAGAGCTTTGAGAATTCTTTGTTTTGTTATTGATGAGAACCCAAATTAAGGTACAGTTAGAGAGGCTCTGAAAAACACACCAAGATATTTTTTTCTCTGAGTTTTCTCTGAAGTGACAAAAAGTAAACCAATGGAAAATCAAGTTAAAGAAAACCATAGTTCTTTATACTCCATGTTTAGGATAGCTAAAATTATTTTAATATTTACTTTAATTTTTAAAGATAAAATGACTTAGGTTCAACACAAAGGGCAACTACTATCACTACAACAACTACATTTGAATCAATAATTCATGTATTTACAAGTCCATAAAAATCTATCAGTTCTTTCTTATTTTACTATTGCAGGTATAATCAATTCTTAATAAAGGGCAGTATATGATAGAATTGGAGAATATAAAATTGAAGAATTGAGACCTGAAAAATCATTCAAAAATTATTTTTTATGGATTGATCCATCAATCTATCAATCTATCAATCTATCAACCTATTCACTATCTACCTACAGCAAATATATTTATAATATTAAAATGATGAAATTCCCCCCAAAAATGAAATCTAAGATAAATGTGAAAAATTCCTATGTGTAAAAGCGGGCACTTTATTTAAATAAATCTTTATATCCTTATGCAAAAGAGGGTAATGTATTTTATATATACTTTAGTAGTAAACAAATTTATAGTTAAGAAGACATTCATCCAAATATTATTTATAACAATGAAAATATGAAAAAACCTTAACAATCTGTCATGGCTGCATAAATGGATGTATACTTTTTTTAATGAAAACTACAGTTGTTATAAAAGGTATCATATACAGACATGGGAAAATCTCAACCATATACTATTGTGTGAATAAAGTTTCAAGCAAAAACACATATGTGTATGTCCTTCTATATAAAATAATAATAGAGCACAGGCATTCAGAGAGATATGTCTATACATATGTCTTTAACTTAAAAACAATAGTTTGCCTTTGGGGACCTTGATTTGTACTGATGTTTCTTTTTAGCCAAAGTGGTAAAAGCACTGATGATCTTTCTGCAATGACTTTGAATCTCCTTGTTTACCATCCAGATGTACCTCATTATTGAGACTATTTTTTGTGGTCTTCTCATCTGAGGCATTTTAAGATGATATAAATGCAAACATATTCTGAGAAGTTATAGCCAAATAATAAGTAATCCTTGCATGATTACCCTTTACTTCTGAGTAGTGAAAGAGCAGAATGCAGTTTAGTTAAAAACACATGCACCAAAGGTCAAGTGTTCTTACATAAAATATAAGGTTTTATGGGAAGGGAATAAAAAAAATTCAGAGGTTCATGAACAAAAATGAAGAAGGGCTAGGTAATTAGAAAACATGATAGAGCACAAGACATTGCAAAGTCCCAGAGTCCAGAGTTTGCTAATTGGGATAACAGAAGACCTGGACATTTGTTTCCATCCCTGAAGTGAAGAAAGAATAAAAATCTAAAAACTCAACCTAGAGTAAACTATGGATTTTGGTGATAATGACATTTCAATGTAAGCTCATCGATTGTAACAAGTGTGCTATTTGGTGCTAGACATTGATAGTGGAGAAGAGGGTATATGGAAACTCTCTGTACTTTCCACTCATTTTTTTTTTCTGTGAACCTAACACAACTCTAAATAATGAAGTTAAAAATTATAATAAAAATAAAAACAAAAAACCTAAAGGTCCTCTGCTAACTGCTGAAACCAGTGTATTAGTTGTCTTCTGGCCATCCCAAAGGACCCTAACCAAGATTCACTTGTCACATGGAGGGAGTGGTCCAAGAGGGGTATAATGGAAACCATGAATCTCGTGACACCCGGACATGAAATCCCTTGGCATCATTTCTACTCCAGTCAATTTGAAAAAGCCAGTCACAGAGCCAGCCCAGGTTCAGAGAAAGAGGCAATGGACTTCCCACATCAATGGGAAGTATGAGAAAGAACTGGTGGTCAACTTTAAATCAATCATGGGAAAAGATCTCAATAAGGCACTTGGAAAAAGCATCAATTTATATTAGGTAATTGAGGTTAATCAAATTAGGAACTGTTTTATTAGATTTGATCTAGCATTATACCTCTTCATTTGGGTTGGAAAGGGTATGAACTCAAGAACATTGTCATCATTTTAGAACAATAAAGTAACTAAATTGCCATATTTTATGTCTTAAAAACTACGTAAATCATGGTAATGGAATAAAGAAACAAGCAATGAAAATTAGCAACTCAAAATTCATGCATCATTCTAATTTAATTTGCATGGCATAGGACCACTAGCTTTTTCTCAAAAATTAAACATATTGTTATACATTGAGGCGCCCAGGTGGCTCAGTCGGTTAAGCATCTGACTCTTTTTTTTTTTTTTTTAAGATTTTATTTATTTATTTGACAGACAGATCACAAGTAGACAGAGAGGCAGGCAGAGAGAGAAGGGAGGAAGCAGGCTCCCCGCCGAGCAGAGAGCCCAATGCGGGGCTCGATCCCACGACGCCGGGATCACGACCTGAGCCGAAGGCAGCGGCTTTAACCCACTGAGCCACCCAGGCACCCCAAGCATCTGACTCTTGATTTCAGCTCAGGTCATGATCTCAAGGTTGTGAGATGGAGACCTGCATCTGGGCTCTGTGCTCAGCAGGGAGACTGCCTCAGATTCTCTTCCTCTCCCTATGACTCTCCACCCACCTATACAATCTCTCTCTTCCTCTCTCTAAAATAAATAAATATTTAAAAATATTATTATATAGTTATATTAAAATATATTGCAGGAAGCTTACAGATAAAGGATTGTAGAACAAATAATAAAAAGAGAAAGCAGAACACTACTGGAATAAAGAGAATAATGTTTTCCCTCTCTCCACAGATTTCCATATTCGAATCCCCAAAACCCCATGAGTATGTTACCTTCCATGGCAAAAAGGGACTTTGCAGATGTGATTAAGAATTTTGAAGTGAGAAGACGAACCTGGTTTGTCTACATGGGCCCAATGTAATCCTCCCCAAAACCCCGGCCATGGGTCTTTATAAGTCAGGGGAGGAAAAAGGTAGGAGTCGAAGGGTCAGAGGAGTCGTGATGATGGAAGCAGAGTTGGCGTTGTTGTGGTCAGGAACCAAGGAAAGCAGGCAGTCTCTAGAAGCTGGAAAAGGCTGCAACAGACAGCCTTGGTTCAGAGAGCCTGTTGTCCCTCGAGACAACAGAAGGAACACAACCTGTAATGGTAGCCCCAGACGACTTATTTCAGATTTCTGGCCTCCAGAACTGTCATACTATGTGAAGCTACTAGATTTGCACTAATTTCGTGCAGCAGCAGTAGAAAGCTTGTAAAACTATCAAAAAATTTAAAACGGAAGTTATAATTGTTTCCCTTAAATGACAGCTAACAACCAATAAGTCATTTAGAAAAATTTAAAAACTAATTTGTATGGTACAGTGCTTAATTGCGTTGGTGTTACCTGTGAAGTCATCTAGGATTTAGGAACTGTGATTTTTAAATAATAAAGTTGGTTGAAGGCATGTAAAATATGCTTTAGAAAAGATGTGTCCAAAATACATAATTCCCTTCTGGAGCATATTATTAAATCAACTTTCACATTTTGGAAACATACATACTCAATGGTAAATTAAATATAACCTGTGTCCAAGTATACCTATGTATAAATTGACCTATGTATAAATAAATTCATTTTAAATAAATCAAAACTGAATAAAATAAAATATGTATTCTAACCTATGCATTAAGACAAGGAAGAAATTTCCAGTTTGTGAGTTCAGCGTTCTCTCCCATCTGATAGTTGGCATCTTCTAATTTGTGTGTGTGTGGGGAGGTGTGCATGTGTGTGTGCACGCACACAATGCCTGTTAACACACTCCCTCTGCTCTCCTAAATAACTGGTATGCGCAAGAGAATTTAGGGAAGGAACTGGGAGGAAGAAAAGCATTTCTTTGTAGATCTATGGAATTAACTTACCATTACAAAAAATGTGAGTGCTCGCTTCCGCGGCACATATACTAAAATTGGAACGACACAGAGGTTAGCATGACCCCCACAAGAAATTTGACATGCAAATATGTGAGGCGTTCCATAGTTTAGGAAAAAAAAAAAAGTAAAACGTGAATTGAACATGTCATAATTTTACCATCTTCATTTATGGGAAACCTAAATACATTTCATTTCATTACAATGAAATGGAGAAAGAACAAATATGCATAGTCAAGAAATGTGAGACCTAATCAGTTTCTATCATAAACTAACTGGCCATCACTGGGTCTATTTCTACACATGACAGAACAGAATGTCTCATATGCCCAATGTCATCAGCCTGCCACTGTTCTGTTTCCCGTCTTAATTAGAATGGGAGCTCCAATATTAATGTATTTTCAATTTTGCTAATGAACAAGGTCACTTTCCTCCTGAAAGCCTGTTTAATTCTCTACAGTTTACAGAAGCAAATCAAACTTGTTAACTCACCTTTACAAATTCCTTCCTGCCTTACCTTGTATTTCCAATTCTCCAAATATTTCTGTTAAGAGCAAAAAGGCACAGCCAGGAACCATGTTCTTAGCATCCTCTATACCTCCTAACCTGGCCCACCTCATCCACTTCAGCCCAAGCCTCTTTGGTAAGGTGTTCAGAGGATACAGGTATAAAATCTGGATGTTCCCCAGATCCCATAAACCTTAACTGCTGTTGGGGCATATCTGAGGATGTAGGTTAATCAGGGAGTTTTGCAGTGTGGACTCCATTGGTAGATATGTACCAGCCATGACTTCAGGGTTCAACGTATGGACCCTGGGGAGTCTTGCTTTCCTGATCTGTAAAAGTAGGAGAGTGTTGGCAGCATTTACCCCATACGGACACTGTGTAGATAGAGGAACACAGTGTTTGTAGGGTACTTGACACAGTCTTCAGACATGAGGGCACTTACATATCAGCAGGTCCTATAGTTATTTGAAAAAGAATGGTTTGTAAAAAGGGAGCTATAACCCCCAAGGAGATGTAAGAGGGTCTTTGTTCTTCTAACAGAAAAGAGGTATGTTAGCAGGCAAAGTAAAAATCTAGGAAAACACAGCTTACTTATGCCAAGTTATTTTAGCACAGGCCATAAAGAGTTTCTCTTTGGTATTAGATGTACTTGCTGAGCCACAAGAATCAGAAGAGAGAAGGATAAATTCATTCCAGCATTCCCTATTTGGATGTACCTGTGTGGTACCTGAGTTCTCTCTGAGCCAGTTGTAACACCTACTGGTTGTCTCATTAACTAATGAGTTGATAGAATCTTTGACACACATTCATTTACAGGGGAAAAAAAAAAAAAGAGTGGGAAAGAAAACAGAGACCAGCTCCAGGGTAGGACTTAAGCCTGTGTTAGGGAAGTCTGACAATCACAGTGATTTGTAGAAGGAGAGACGGACTGAGTGATAAAGGGCAGAGAGCATGACGCTCTTGTGGGTTGTGTCACAGAAGGAAGGAGAAGATGTCCCCTGATTCCGCAAAGGGAGATGGAACCTGGGTGGGACTGTTCTTCATTTGCTGCCATGGTGTCAGCACCTCCTTCATGAAGCACAGCCTGGTCGTCTTGCTCTGCTCCCTTCCCTCCCTTCTCAATCCTCAGTCAGTCTCCGCCAGACCTGAGCCTTCTGGATGCCCAATTGTGAGCAAATGTTCTTCTTCTTCTTCTTTTTTTTTTTTTTAATTTGATTTATTTATTTGACAGACAGAGATCACAAGCAGGCAGAGGGGCAGGCAGAGGGTGGGGGGGAAGCAGGCTCCCTGCTGAGCAGAGAGCCCTACACGGGGCTCGATCCCAGGATCCTGGGACCATGACCTGAGCCGAAGGCAGATGCTTTAACCCACTGAGCCACCCAGGCGCCCCTGTGAGCAAATGTTCTAACACACGAATAGAGTATTTATGATTATACATTGTAAGCTGAAAGCAAACAAACATTCACATTTTAGCAAAACACAAAGCCTCCCTCCATCTCCTACATGGGAGTGAGGACTTTGTCACAAATGTGGACATGACCCGGCGAGATCCCAATGATCTCCTGCTGCGGTCTGCTGCCGTGTCCCCTCTCCAGTCACAGCAGGGTGCTTGCCATCATCAAGCTGGATATGCTCCTGCCTCAGAACCTTTGCAATTCCTTCTGCTTGAGATGCTGGTCTCTTAGACAGTGTATGGCTAATTTCTTCAAATACCGCTAGCTCAGTAAGGTCTCTCCTGACCACCCTATATAAAACTGGGACCTCTAGCTTCCTTGACCCTCCATATTTTTTAGCCTTAAATACAGGCCACTTTTACGTGTATTAGATAAGCTGCTTTTCTCTCTCCAAAGGCAGAGGCATGTGTTTTGTGTTGATGAAACCAAGAACACAGCATGGCACATTGTAGGTATACATTATGTCTTTGTGAAATGAGTATTTGCTGAATGAGTTAGTGTTCGGGATGTTTTTTGGTCAACCAGAAAAAGTCTAAACAGCATTCATTTCAAAATTGCTCAGTGCAGCAGGGAAGCAAGAAGTAAATTTTGTTGTCCATATTAAGCTACTTAAAATATTTAAATTTTTGGTATCTCAAGGAATGTCCTTTGGCTTTATGGAAAATTCACGAATCCAGAATATTCTGTGACTGCACCAACCAAAATATGGTTAACTCAATTCTGTCTACATATATTAATCTAGAGATAAAATTTCCATCTTTACTTTTGCTACAAATGTCTAAATGACTACTTTTGAACCTCACGATTTTAAGAATATAAACCTTTTAATAATCAATTACCGCATCCAATTAGTTTACAATCATTGAAATATACATTTGGGACTAGGGCTCATTTCAAATCTCAAAATACAAAGTCATTTAATTCAGAACTCCATCTGTGCCCCAGTCTCTGGAGTCTGACAAACAGTCTCCAAATTGTCTTCTGAGTTTTCATCAAAACAAGACACCAGTTTGGAATCTATTTTAACATGACTTGCACTATATGGGGACTCACATTGCATCTGCTTTGATTTTTCTCTAATGAAAGTTCCTAGTTGTTCTGTGTCAGAAAGGATGTAAGTATTCCCTAGAAACAGTGCTGTTATTTAGAATGCAACAATAGAGAAAATCGAAGCCCCGGATCTTATATTTCCTATTCATAAAATTGTAATTGGCCTTTTTATGTCTGTGCTACCCTTGAGACACAGGGAATTAATTTTATGTCCATGAACATATATAGGATACCCATAAAACTCAGAATAGTTCAAATTCTCATCCCCCAAAAAGAATTAGAAATAAAATCAAAGCATATTTTTCTTTAATCTTGGGGATTCTGTATAGTTTAATGTGAGCTCTTGAGATGATATTAAATTGCAGTTATTGTAAATAATGGGCAAAGGAAGAACTATGGTACAATGTTTGCAATAGCATTGTAAATAGAGAACAAATACCCCCCTCACCCAAATTTACATTTCACTTGCAGGATGAAGCAAACTCCTTGTAGATATCAAATGTTTATACTCTCCTTTGTCATAGTTGCTACAAGTACATACTTTGTTAGCTCACTGGGTTCAAAGACTGGTTTCACTACTCATATGACCTAGGTACGGCTTAGACTTGCTAACATACAGCAGACCTCATTTTACCATATCAATAGAGATTAAAATCCCTACATTAAAACTTGGGATAGGGTGAGCTCTAAGCTAATTAATATACATAAAATACCAGCATGATTTCTGATTCGCAGTAAACGCTCAATAAATTGACTCCATTGCGAAGGCCAATCAGACAGAATAAACCTAATAGTATTAGCTCACAAAGAGGTGATAGTTCTAGGGGCAGAAAATTGCCTTATCATTTGTCAGAGCAAAAAAAAAAAAAGCAAGTTTTTCTCATTGATACAGATTAATGCAGAGTAATATAATTTGTATATATTTCCAGATATGCGTGCATCAATTTTTTTTCAGAAATAAGATTACAACAATCTGAATAACATCTCAAAAAACAAAAAGGAAGAAAGAGGGGACAATAAAGAACCAAACAAGAAAGAAGAGAAAGAAAAGGAAAGAGAGAAAGAGGGAGAGGGAGGGAAGAAAGGAGGGAGGGGGGGAGGGGGGAGAGAAGGAGAGAGAAGGAATAATGCACAAGCCCTATCAGGAATCTTTTCTTTCCACATCTCCCTTTTTATATGTCTGGTCTGGAGGAGAACGGTCTTGGAGCTGTGGAACAGACTCTTCTTCAAGTGCTCTTTATGTTAATTTCTATACGACAGGGGCTTGCTCTATCCACCTATCTATCTATCTCTGTCTATCTTTTACCTTCACTCTGTAAGCTGATGCTAATCAAGGCTGAAATTAAAAGATTCCATCCTAATCATTTGTTTCACGTCATTAGCCTAAGAGGCTGAAGTCACGAGTGCGAAAGTCGCTTTCCATCTTTCCATGTCTCAACAATCTCTGCAGAGCTTAAGAACTATGGTGCAACAGAACGATGCTGTTCAAAGTGTGGCCTCCAGACGGGCAGGCTGGGCATCCCCAGGGACCCGGTTAGAAATGGGGACTCCCATTCCCACCTCCAGCAAATGCTGAAGCCGAATCTGCACTCTACCAAGTTTCCTAGGAGATTTGTAGGCATATTGAAGTTTGAGAAGCACAGTAATAAAGGATTATTAATAATGATGCTTTTAATTCCCCAACTGCGCTCCTTAAAAAAATTAGTATCTTCCAAAATGTTTTCTACAAAAATGAGTTCTATAATCAAATGTATTTTAAAAATACGAAATTAAGTTAAGTTAAGCTAATTTCCTTTCGACGACTTCTTGGAGCCACTATTATCCTCTAACACGTGCAGTAAAAATGGCATGTGTGGGATTTCTCCAAGCTATTTGACCATGAAGCCATGTTTTCTTTGTGTGATCCTTTAAATATTTCTAAAAACACTGGGTTTCTAATAGCACAGTTTGGAAAAAGATGTCCTAATTTTTGTAGAAATGGTCAAGTCATATTTCAAAAATTCCACTTAAAACATTAGGAAAAATATTTGTTTGAGATTTAAAATTAAATATTGGAAAAATTATTTGTGTAACATACCTATTCTCTGAATGTTAAATTGGAAAACAGGTGATCTTTGCCTCTGCCTCCCCACTGCCATCACCAAGCCCGTTACCCACCTTCTTCTGCCTTTTGGACTCAGGGATGTGGCACTGACTCAACTGAAACTCAACAATTTGTGCTTTGTTCAGTCTCAAGAGTTCTCCCTCCTCTTGCCCCTTATCAAAATAAGAGTCTTCATCGTGTTTCTCCTAAAGTAGACACCACCGTAAAAGCAATCTGTTAAAGCCATCCTCTGATAACTAATACCTGAAGTTGTCTAAATACACTTATTCCTTTGTTTTTTAATAGAGAAGATCTAAGCTTTAAATTACCTTTTCCCAATGCCAAAAAAATAAAAAGCAAAAAAGTTGTATTTGTTGCTATAATTCAAGTACACTATCTAAAATCCTCCCTGTGAATATCACACACATGGACTCTGATGTTCAGACAGCTGGAATTAACAACCGTCAGGTACAAAGAACTCACCAAACTTGCAAACATAAGCACATTAGTACATGCTCCTCAGTTCCTATCATAATCTTACTTTCAACAGGGGCTCCATGTTTCTTTCACTTACTTTATTATTTAAAAGCTTTTGTAATGTTTTTATATCATTTTCCATGTTCCAGGAAGACAGGTGTTACGACATAAAGTTTCACGGCCAGCTTTCTCTACTTTCCACTTAGAACTTATCAGGGATAATGCATACAAAAAAATGCAAGCTAATACTGGATTTCTTTTCAAATTCTTTCAGACTTAATATTTTCTGGCTGAAAAAAAAATCTTTTTTAGACTCCTTTTTCTCTTCACTTCCATCATAAAAATGGAGGCTGGCTGCTCTTTTTATGGATTTGTTTTGGTCATAATGAAATAAAGGTAATTAAGATTTCAATCTAGTTTTGTCTAGCACCAAAAACTGTAATTATCTCATTATATTCAATATTGCCTTTAGAGGCAATTCATGGTTAAAACACTACAAAATGTCATTTTATGTAATATCAGTAGTTTCACTCATTTTGGACTATGTCCCTACCCAGCATTTCGTAAAGGAACCATTAATCATCATTACAGTTAATTCCCCCAAGAAACAACTAAGCAGAATTGAGAATATGAAAAAAGCTCAATGGTACATAAACACCTATAATTCCTGCTTCCCTTGTGGCTTTTTATTTGGAGCTGAGATTTTAAAGCAATGCTAGTTTACTCTCTTCCCATCCTTATTTATTCAACAAATATTCATTTAATGCATATTAAATGCTAGGCTCTATTCCAGACTATGGGGATTTGGGAAAAATTTTTTAAAAACAAACACATATTATAAGGTTAGGAGATGATAAGCGCTAAAAGGAAAATTAAAGTCATTTAAACAAACAGAAAATGACTTGGGTACAGGAGCAGAGGGTTGTCTTCCTGGACCATGAAAAATAATAGAAAATAAATAATATGTAGAGCTATACATAGGTATAAATATATAGCTATATATAGATGTATTTGGTCAGCTGCATATTAGGTATATATTTTTGATCAGATTATCCCAATTAGATTGTCAGTTTAGGTAAAAATCATGGCTGTTTCAGCTGTTCTCAAAATGTTTATCAATGAGGTATGCTTCTATGAATTTTTTATATGACCCATATTTTTCAGACCATACCAAAACTTCTCTCAAAATTTGCTAAAAATTTGCATAGCTATTTTTATTTGACATGATGAGAAGAAAAAAGAAACTTTATCTTAGTCATATAGAAAGAAATCTATTCCAACTGAACTGTATTTCAATTGAAAGTCTAGATTATGTTAACAATTATCACGATGTTATTTTATGTTTTCTTTTTAAGGAAAAAAAATTAAATGACCCCCAGAAATATATGGTGGGACTCTTTTTGTCATTTATTTTGTCAATATAGTCACCAAACCACTGGTCAACTGAATAATGAAACTGAGAAAAAAAAAAAAAAAACATTATGAGCTGCTTCATATCAGAGGAAAAATACTTGATTTAACTGCATGAAAAAAATTTTAGTCACTTATTCAGGCAAATATTATATTGCCAGATCAAGTTTTTTAAAGTCAACCTGAGAAAGATCATCAACTATTGTTTTAAGAATCGGAAAAGTCAGTGTATAAAACAGAAACCCTGCTAAGTAAAAAAACACTATGTGTTTTCAAAACTTACACCAAATGTACTAGCAACATGCATTGGCCTTCTGGAGAGATACACATGTAGATAATTCAAGCATGTAAGGAGCCCTTTTGCCCTCTTGGCTGACTTTTAATATTGTCTTCTGAAACCATGACTTCCAACCTCTTTGTATTTTAACTCCTCTTTGATGGGATGTATCAAAAGATTCTATAAACGTCTAAGACTTTATCACTGTTTAGTCAAGCCTCAATTTTGAATATACAGTTAATATAATCAAATAGCACAGTTATAACAAAATATATCTTATTTACAATAATATGTGCATAATATTTAATAGCATATTATGACTATAATCAGAGTATATAAATATTATACAAATCATCTCGTCTGATGCTACACAGAACAGAGGAGCCTTCCTTGCTGAACCCTGCTGAACCCTGCCCAGACTGGAGACTTGGTGCACCTTGCCTGGATCCTGGTTGATATTTTCAGCTATACATCCCCTCAACCACCTCTCACCAAAACCACTAGGAGGAGGAACACCCAACAGAGGAAAAATTCAGAGATTCTGGCCTCTGCCACAGAACTATTGGATATGGACATGAACAGAATGTTGGAAAGGGAATTCAGGGTAAAAACTCTCCAGGCAATGGCTAGGTTGGAGAAGACTATTAGTGGCAACAGAGTATCTAAGGGTGGAAGTGAGGGCTGATCCAGCAGTACTAAAAAATGCTATCAATGAGATCCAATCTAATCTAAATACTCTAACAGCTAAGGTAACAGAGGCAGAAGATAGAATTAGTGATCTAGAAGACAAACTGATAGAAAACAAGGATCAGGAGAAGTCATGAAAACAGAATTAGGGAAATAAATGAGACCATGAAACGTTCCAACATCAGAATTACTGGGATCCCTGAGGATCCAGAGAGAAGACTAGAAGATATAGTTGAACAAATTCCGGATGAAAATTTCCCTAATCTGGGGAATGAAACAAGTGTTCATGTCCTAGAGGCAGAAAGGACGACCCCAAGATCAATGAGTCTAGAAAGATCTACACACACACACACACACACACACACACACACACACACACAAGACCTCCAGACACTTAACTGAGATATTTATGAATCATAATTTCAGAAAGGAGGTCTTAAGAGCAGCTAGGGGGAAGAGATTCCTTACGTACAGAGGAAGGACCATCAGAATAACATCAGACCTGTCCACAGAAACCTGGCAAGCCAGAAAGGACTGGCAAGACATTATTCAGGGCACTAAATGAGAAGAACATGAAACCAAGAATACCTTATCCACCAAGACTGACATGCAAAATGGATGGAGAGATAAAGAGCTTCCAAGACTGGCAAGGTTTAAAAAAGTATGTGACCACCAAGCTGGCACTACAAGAAATATTAAAGGGGGTTCTATAAAAGAAGAAAGAACCCAAGAGTGACATAAAACAGAAATTTACACACAATCTATAGAAATAAGGACTTCACAGGCAACATGATGTCAATAAAAGCTTATCTTTCAATAATCACTCTCAACATGAAAGGCCTAAATGCTCCCATAAAATGGCACAGGGTTGCAGACTGGATGAAATGACAGGACCCATCCATATTCTGTCTACAAGAGACACATTTGGAACCTAAATATACATCCAGACTAAAAGTGAGGGATGGAAAACCATCTTTCATGCCAACAGGCCTCAAAAGAAAGCTGGGGTAGTGATTCTTATATCAGATAAATTAGATTTTAAGCTAAAGACTGTAGTCTTAGATAAAGAAGGACACTACATCATTCGTAAAGGGTCTATCCACCAAGAAGATCTAACAATTGTAAATATTTATGCCCCCAACATGGGAGCAGCCAAGTACATTAGCCAACTGTTAATCAAAATAAAGAGTCATATTGATATGAATACATTAATTGTAGGGGATCTTTACTTGCCACTCTCAGTAATAGACAGATCATCTAAACAGAAAATCAACAAAGACACAAGAGCTTTGAATGACACATTGGACCAGATGGACCTCATAGATCTATACAGAACATTCTACCCTAAAACAACAGAATACTCATTCTTCTTGAGTGCACATGGAACTTTCTCCAGAATAGACCACATACTGGGTCACAAATCAGGGCTCAAATGGTACCAAAAGATTGAGATTATTCCTTGCATATTCTCAGACCACAATGCTTTGAAACTAGAACTCAACCACAAGAAAAAGTTTGAAAGGAATTCAAACACTTGGACGCTAAAGACCATCCTGCTCAAGAATGTTTGAGGGGGGGCGCCTGGGTGGCTCAGTGGGTTAGAGCCTCTGCCTTCAGCTCAGGTCATGATCTCGGGGTCCTGGGATCGAGCCTGCATCGGGCTGTCTGCTCAATAGGGAGACTGCTTCCCGCTCTCTCTCTGCCTGCCTCTCTGCCTACTTGTGACAGCAAAGGCGGTCCTAAGGGGGAATACATAGCCATCCAAGCCTCACTCAAAAAAATTGAAAAATCCCAAATATACCGGCTCTCTTTACACCTTAAAGAAATGGAAAATCAACAACAAATTAAGCCAACCCCATGCACAAGAAGGGAAATAATCAAGATTAGAGCAGAGATCAATGAGTTAGAAACTAGAGATACAGTAGAACACATTAACAAAACTAGAAGCTGGTTCTTTGAAAGAATCAGTAAGATCGATAAACCACTGGCCAAACTAATCCAAAAGAAAAGAGAGAGGACACAAATTAATAAAATTATGAATGGAAAGGGAGAGATCACAACTAACACCAAGGAAATAGAAACAATCATCAGAAATTATTATTATTAACAGTTATATGCCAATAAGTTAAGCAACGTAGAAGAAATGGATGCATTCCTGGAAATGTATAAACTTCCAAGACTGAAACAGGAGGAAACTGGCAACCTGATTAGTAACAAAATTGAAGGAGTGATCAAAAACCTCCCAAAATACGAGAGCCCAGGACCTGATGGATTCCCTGTGGAATTCTACCAAAAATTCAACCTGTTCTCCTGAAGCTATTTCAAAAAATAGAAACAGAAGGAAAATTTCCAGACTCTTTCTATGAAGCCAGCATTACCCTGATCCCCAAACCAGCCAAATACCCCATCAAAAAGGAGAATTTCAGACCTATATCCCTGATGAGTATGGATGCCAAGATTCTCAACAAGATCCTAATTAATAGGATCCAACAGTACATTAAAAAGATTATCCACCATGATCAGGGGATTTATTCCTGGGATGCAAGTGTGGTTCAACATTTGCAAATCAATCAATGTGATAGAACAAATCAATAAGAGAAGAGAGAAGAACTACATGGTCCTCTCAATTGATGCAGAAAAAGCATTTGACAAAATACAGCATCCGTTCCTGATTAAAACTCTTCAGAGTATATGGATAGAGGGAACATTCCTCGACTTCATAAAATCTATCCATGAAAAACCCACACCAAATATCTTCCTCAGTGGGGAAAAGCTGACAGCCTGCCCTTTGAGATCAGGAACACGACAAGGATGCCCACTCTCACCACTCTTGTTCAACATAGTACTAGAAGTTCTAGCAACAGCAATCAGACAACAAAAAGAAATAAAAGGTATTCAAATTGGCAAAGAAGAAGTCAATCTCTCTTTACAGATGACGTGATACTTTATATGGAAAACCCAAATGACTCCACCCCCAAACTACTAGAACTCATACAGCAATTCAGTAATGTGGCAGGATACAAAGTAATGCACAGAAATCCGTTGTTTTCTTAGACACTGACAATGAAAATAAAGGGAAATGAGAGAATCAACTCCATTTACTATAGCACCAAGAACCATAAGATAACCTGGGGATAAATCTAACCAAAGAGGTAAAGGATCTGTACTCAAGGAACTACAGAACACTCATGAAAGAAACTGAAAAGACACAAAAAGATGGAAAAGCATTCCATGCTCACAGATCAGAAGAATAAACATTGTTAAAATGTCTCTACTGCCCAGAGCAATCTATACTTTCAATGCCATCACAATCAAAATTCCACCAGCACTTTTCAAAGTGCTGGAACAATCCTTAAATTTGTATAGAACCAGAAAAACCCGAATTGCTAACAAAATTTTGAAAAAGAAAAACAAAGCTGGGGGCATCATGTTGCCTGATTTCAAGCTTTACTACAAAGCTGTGATCACCAAGACAGCATGGTACTGGCACAAAAACAGACACATAGACCAGTGGAACAGAGTAGGGAGCCCAGATATGGACCTTCAACTCTATGGTCAAATAATCTTCAGCAAAGCAGGAAAAAATATCCAGTGGAAAAAAGACAGTCTCTTCAAAAAATGGTGCTGGGAAAATTGGAGAGCTATATATAGAAGAATATACATTCTTCATACCATTCTTTTACACCATACACAATGAAATGGATAAAAGACTTCA
Organism: Martes martes; assembly: GCF_963455335.1. Classification (NCBI taxonomy): domain Eukaryota; kingdom Metazoa; phylum Chordata; class Mammalia; order Carnivora; family Mustelidae; genus Martes; species Martes martes. Next base: position 17,674,052 of record NC_137890.1, read on the forward strand.
ACGGGAGGCAGGAATCTATCAAAATCCTAGAGGACAACATAGGCAGTAACCTCTTTGACATCTACCACAGCAACTTCTTTCAAGACACGTCTCCAAAGGCAGAGGAAACAAAAGAGAAAATGAACTTTTAGGACTTCATCAAGATAAAAGCTTCTGCGCAGCAAAGGACACAGTCAACAAAACAAAGAGGCAACCCTCTTTGGGTTTGGGAAAAGATATTTGCAAATGACACTACAGACAAAGGGATGATACCCAAGATCTATAAAGAACTCCTCAAACTCAATACACATAAAACAGATAATCATGTCCAAAAAAAGGGCAGAAGATATGAACAGATACTTCTCCAAAGAAGACATACAAGTGGCTAACAGACACATGAAAAAGTGTTCATCATCATTAGCCATCAGAGAGATTTAAATCAAAACCCACATCAAGATACCACCTTACACCAGTTAGAATGGCCCAAATTAACATGACAGGAAATAAGAAGTGTGGAGAAAAGGGAACCCTCTTACACTGTTGGTGGGAATGCAAGCTGGTGCAGCCACTTTGGAAAACAGTGTGGAGATTCCTTAAGAAATTAAAAATAGAGCTTCCCTATGACCCTGCAATTGCACTACTGGGTATTTACCCCAAAGATACAGATGTAGTGAAAAGAAGGGCCATCTGGACCCCAATGTTCATAGCAGCAATGGCCACAATCACCAAACCGTGGAAAGAGCCAAGATGCCCTTCAACAGACGAATGGATGAAGAAGATATGGTCCATATATACAACGGAATATTACACCTCCATCAGAAAAGATGAATACCCAACTCTTGTATCAACACGGACGGGACTGGAAGAGATTATGCTGAGTGAAATCAGTCAAGCAGAAAAAGTCAATTATCATATGGTTTCACTTACTTGTGGAGCATAAGGTATAACATGGAGGACATTAGAGAAGGAAAGGAAAAGTGAGTTGGGGAAATCGGAGGGAGAAATGAAACATGAGAGATTGTGGACTCTGAGAAACAAACTCAGGGTTTTGGAAGGGAGGGAGTGGGGGCTTGGGAGAGTCTGGTGGTGGGTATTATGGAGGGCACATATTGCATGGAGCACTGGATATGGTGCTTAAACAATGAATCTTGGAACACTGAAAAAATAAAATTAAACTTAAAAATATTATTATATACTACAAATAAAATATTATATAGTATATATAATTCAGCAACAAAACCCCTGTCAGATGTGTTATGATTATTTCCATTTCACTTATGAGGAAAACAAGGCTGAATCTTGATCATTTGGCTCCATCTCCCCACTTTCGTGGTACAATGTTATCCATTAGCCAAGGTCTTTACTATATTCATCTGGGTTTCTGCAATATAAATTGAGTTATAACTCAATTAATGGTTCCTGAGGAAATATCATTCTATCACATATTCTGTGAAAAATACAAGCAGAAGGAAAAGAGCAGTACCATTTTAGACATTTGTTTTAAAACCCCTTTGTGAGCATACACAGAGATACAGATCTCTAACTATGTAATATACATGACTCTACAGCTCTAATTCTGTATCTTTTTTACCTGTAGTTCGGATTTATGTATCAGACTTCCTTCACGCCTTGTTTTGTTTCCGATAGGATGCCATCACAGTCTTCCTTCTATCATATCACTGCGTTTCAAACTTAAAGCTCACTGAGCGACTCAGAACATTTATCAGAACCCTTGACTTCTGGCCATGTCACTGATTACTCTTAATAACTGGCTTCAGAATCTTGGTCAAATCACTCAACCTATTTATGCCTCAGTTTCCTGCCCACCAAAGAACTTAAATTAGCGAATTCTATTGTAGTTTCAAAATCCCATGATTCAAAAGTTGATCTTGAGTATTTACTATGTACCACTAGTGCACTATGTTCAATATTAAGGGAGGAGTTTTTTAAAAACCTCAATATCACAATACCATATCCCTTAATGTTTACTGAACAACTGTTAACTAAAAACAAGAGCTACTGGTTAAAATATGGGTTAAAAGATTTAAAATACGACTACTGGAAAAAATATCTGTATATACAAACAAGCACTTTATTGACTTCGTGACTTTATAAAGGTTGGAAGACACTGGAACAACAATAATATGAATCATCACATCATGTGTCACAAAATATATGGAAGGCACAATGCTCTCCTGACTGTAGTAGCAAATAGGGGGAAAACTATGTAAGAGGCAAAGAGAAAGTCAAAAAAAAGAAAAGAGAAAAAAGTACAATTGAAGAAGAAATCCATCATTATTTTAAGATTCTAGCTGCATTTTCATGATCAGCAGCCACTTCCCTGATGATTGCTGACGACGTTTTTATGCTCTCCTGAGGATTCAGATATGACACAATTTAATTAATGTTGTTTTTAGGATAGATTCTGCTATAAAAGAAGAAAATGATTCGGGATTATCTGAACTAATTTTGCTGTAACTGTGTAGTTGTTAGCATAGGTTTATTTTCCTTCTCTTCATTCTGGGTTCATGTCAAATCAAACTAAATGGAACCAAGAAAAGGAAAAAGGATCTAGGGTATCACTGTGGGTTCTTGTTTGGAAATTAAATCCCCTTTGCACTAAGGAGGTAAATGTAAAGTCACTTAACTCCATTGTTTTAACGTGATAAGAATAGACCTCATAAGCACCTTTGAAAATTACTCCTCATTGTTTTATAAAAGCATCAGTGATTTAAAAACATTAAGTGAGCATCTTACAGGCATTTCAGAAATCTGTGCAAAAATATACACACAGAGTTATTAAAATGACAGCAGTCTGCTTGTTGTTATGGGCTGCTTAGAGGTAGTACCAAAGTGTATTTTTCCTTCCTTTGTAATGATGAAAAATCCTCTCTCCCTTAAATCTGTGGGGGTTTTTTTGCAAGTATTTGGGACGCATAACATCTTTACATTTGAAGCATTTTTTATAAAATGCATAACTGTGTGACTAATCAGCAGAATCAACTGGAAGGACTCAAAAAACTTTTAGGGTGGGAGTTGCTGCCTCCTCCTTGGCACTCAGTAGCTTCGTCCTTTGGTAGGAGAGATCTGATCGGGGAAATGGTAGAAGTCTGGTATCTATTTCCTCAAGAACTTGGATTGGGACAGTTAATATCCTAAACTTAGATGCTCATGTGTTGTTTCTCCTTCTTGGTCAATCTACCCCTCTGGGACCCCAGTTTTAGAAACTATCTGCCTGTGAGTCCTATGCGTTCTGCAGGCCAATCTTGCATTCCCCATGCAGGAAACCAAAAAGAACAATCCATGCCTTCTGCAGTAAAGTTTTCAGTTATTCAGCTGCTCTCTTGGTAATATTTTTGTACAAATTCTACGGAGGGAAGAAGAAAAAGGAAAAAAGATTTGGTTTGAAGCCCAAGCTCTATTTTCTAAACCAGCTCTGCGTCTATGATAAAGCAGACAATTTCCTCTCGTTCTAATTCCTGCTATTTATTTCCAGATAGGTTCCGAATCATGAGGGAATGACATGGAGTGGTTAGTTAACCAAACCAAATACTGTGAGTGATGCTAGTGGTCATGCTAAAATTGCTCTCATTCACCCTTTCAAGTTGAGCAAACCTAAAGCTTTCATTTCTGCTAGAAACAGACATCTAGAAAGGTTTTCTTTTTAAAACTCTCTTTGAAAGATGCTAGACCTCAACACAGCAAGATCTGGGTGAATTATGAGGATAAAGTCTTTATTATGATCCATTTGGTTAGTATATCTACTCCTCATGCTGTATTTCAAAGTTCGTTAAAGGCTGGAAATCATACATCTGGTTGATATTGGATGCTGGAGTTTAACACTCTCGGTAGCTACGCTAACAATGGTCCCAATTTCTGAGATGAGCAGCAAAACCTACAATTCCCAGGATCCCTTGCAGCTAGGGATTCAGATATAATTTAGAGTCCATCAATTAGATATCCTTGTGGAAGACCTCCATTCAGAACTGAATCATTTGATAAGGAAAAAGAAACTTTTGGGGCCGGAGAAGTTGCTATCCAGCATCCAGATTATGTGGTGTCCCAACTACTTTTTGAGACAACACCTGTGGTGGCAGCCTCTGATTTTGTAAACCACCAGTCACATAGAGGCAGTTGTACCCGTGCAGACCAGTTGTACCCAGCAAGGGACCATGCCACAAGCTTAGCCTACAATCTTGTTTTTGTAACCCTACTAATTAATCTGTGAGATAGCTTTATCCCTTCAACAAACAGGTTATTCTTGAACAACATAAAGTATATTCCCTTGCATGTAGTTAAGAACCTTGGCTAATGCATCAGTAAAAACAATTCAGGGTAGAGATAAAATTTAAGGTAAATCACACATTATAAAATATAGCATAAGCTTGCATAGGAAATATTGTATAGGATAGAATTTTAAAAAACTATGCTAAGAATTATGGGGAAGTTGAAGCCAAAGGAACCACATTATGTTATGCATTGAGAATTACCATTCCAGTTGAAGAAGTCACATTGTAAGCACACAGCCTGAAGAAAAAGGGAACGTTAACATAATCTGATTTAAATGACACACCTACCCTATAGGACTCAATGGTCACCTGCTGGAAAAGAAATACATTATTGTCATCAGCTACTCATCTGCAGAATCATTCCTATGTATTTCTCAAAAGTTTAATTCCTGGTTCACTCCTACTCTGTCCATTAGAATGCCTAACTTGTAATTTCTATACACGTGTACGTAGTTTTTTCCAATACCTTATATTCTTAATTTCGTAAATTCTTCCATTCCAGGGATATCTATCTCAATCATTCCCTCCAGTGTCAACTCTTAGGCCTTGCCATTACAACTCACTGGAACATATGCCTGGAACCATGTGATGTACATAATCACAATGTAATGTAATGAGTCCCTTTCACCGATGGACACCTCTAATTTCTCTGGCACATGACCTCCAAGTCATTTGTGCCATCATCTTCCCCTGTCCCTCGGTACACTGCCTTCTTTCTTTACCCAGTTTAAATTCCACGGTCTGTCATAATCACTCTTGCATACGATCCTTACCTTCCTTACCCCCCTCACTTTTTCCAGCTTGCTTCACACCACTGCAACTCTGGTCTAATCCCGCTCTTTCCCCATTCCATGACCAGACCACATAACTGAATATGACTAATCCCCCTTTAAATTTACAATTCTCAAGGGCCTTTATGGATAATTATCCTCTCCTCCCTCTTTTTTGGCCACTACCTCTTCTAATGTATTTTTTCATTCTCTCTCTACCCACTTCTGAAATTCCCGTTATGTTGGTATGCTTAATGGTCTCCCACATTTATCTGATACTGTTCATTTTTCTTCATACCTTTTTCCCTCTTTGTTTTTCAGACTGCATTATTGCAATTGATTTTCAAATTTGCACATTATTTCTTCTAATAAAATTTATGGCTAGATCTTTTTAACCACATTTTTCATGTCTGTTATCGTGTTTTTCAACTTGCTTTCCATCTTTTAATATAATTTTGTTCTCTATTGTTATTTATTCAAATAATTTTTGTTTCTTTATTGATATTGTGTATTCAATAAAACATTGTCATCATATATTCCTTTAATTTTTTTAAGGATTTTATTTATTTATTTGACAGACAGAGTTCACAAGTAGGCAGAGAGACAGGCAGAGAGAGAGAGAGAGGGAGGAAGGCTCCCTGCTGAGCAGAGAACCCAAGGTGGGGCTCGATCCCAGGAACCTGGGATCATGACCTGAGCGGAAGGTAGAGGCTTTAACCCACTGAGCCACCCACGCGCCCCATGTTCCTTTAATTTTTTAAGCATGGTTCTTCTATTTCTTTGAACGTATTTGTAATAGTTGCTTTGAACTCTCTGTTAAACCCAGCCAGCGGTCCCTCTCCATGGCGGTTTCTATCACTGCTTTTGCCCTTGCATATGGGTCACATTTTGCTGTTTCTTTATTTGTCCCATTTTCTTGGAAAACTAGACGCTTTAAATAATAATAATAGATTATGCAAATATGGTTAAACCTCCCCCTCAGCACAGTGTTCCTTGTTGTTGTCTGCTTGGCCACTTGGTCTTCTGTCACTGTATTTTGGGAAGGGGGGGTTGATTAATGATTTGGCTAAGCTAATCCTACAAAATCTATTTCCCCAGCAGTGTGCAGATTCTCAAATATGTTCCTGTTTATGTAGTTTTCTATTTGTTTTTATCCTTTAGTCTGGCTATTTTGGGGCCACTCCTGGATTATCATAAGTCACTTATGGGTGAAACGTGGTACATAAGCCCCCTTAGCAAGTTAGATTTTTGCCCTTTACTGAAGGGACAGACGGACGGATGGACGGACAGATGGATGAATAGACAGATGTCTTGAAGGTGGCTCTCACAGTTCGGAGCACTTACTTTGGTTTTTTTTTGTTGTTGTTTTGTTTTATTTTGTTTTTTGCTCTTCTTTCTGTAAAGGGTAGTAGATTGATAATTCCCTTTCCTAATAGCCAAGGAATCTGGCTCTGGCTAAAACCCTATATGTGAAACTTAAGGCCAAGAATAAGCAATTAAAGGACTTTACCTGGCAAGCCTCATGGAGGTACATTGCCCTCTGCCCACCAAATCTGCAGGAGCCAATGCAGGTCAGCCTGGAAGGGGAGTTGCAATCCTGGACTCAGGACTCCTGGCTGGCATCTTTTGTGCATAACTGCATTCCTAGTCCAGCTGCCTCCATTCGGAGCACTCTTTATGGGGTGGCCTTCCCCAGCGTCCCTGCCCAGACCTCTTCACTGGGGGGAGGAGTGGAAATCTTTGAGACATTTTGTTCTACACTGACTCAATTCTCAGTACTTCTCCACGTCTATGCTTCCCCCTCTCCCTGACCTCCTCCCCCAGGGTTCGTAAAAGGGCAGGAACTTCTTGTTCAAAGCTCCCTTGATAATGAGATGACACCACCCCCCATTTGTGCAGGTATGTCTGTCTCTCCTCCAGGGCCAGTCCGTGGGGAAAAGATGAAACACGCTGGGAGCCAATACCTTCTTTCTGACCTCTTGTTTTTGCTGTTTTAATTCGTGAATAAAGCTTTCACCATTGTTTTCATTTTGACTTGTCTTAACCAACTACTTCAACACCTGGCAGCTCAGCTCATGACTTCATTTCTGACTGGATGCAGCACTGGGCTTCCAAACAGTTTTCCAGAATTTTCTAGAGTGTGACTTGCTTTTCAAGCCAGGCTTCTTAGGAGTCGCCCCTAGGCCAGTTGCTCATTGTTCAGTTTTTGTCAGAAGTTGTGGTTAAGCCTTGAGACTCCCACCCTTCATTGATGTCTCCCTGTGAGACTTGGCAAAAGGCTTCACGGTCTGCCTCCCATCATGCCTCCCATGCCTGTTCCTGAGGCACTGCAGCCTAGAGTATGCTCAAAGTCTTCCTGCCCCAGGAATGAACTGTGATCTCCAGACACTCTTCTGGTTTTCTGTCATTTGCCTTGTATGATGGTGCTAAAGGCCTCATCTTAATGCCTCTTGAGGAAACCAGTTTCTGTTGTTTAAAACACCCTGACTGTAGTGTTTTGTTATGGTAGCTCTATTATAGCAAACTATAATACAAGCATCAATTCTGACTGATCTTATTGAAGGTTGGTAGAATTTCTTGAATTAACATTTCTGGACTATTTGTGCTCTGCTGAGGGCCAAAGCCCGGCAGCCCCAAGATAGGCCACTTTGGCATGAAGATTATTTTGAGTTAAAAAGCAATCAAAACCCAACAGATTCAGGAAAAGCTCTTTACCTCCTCCACAACCGCCTAAAATAACTTAGGAAGAGGACCTGCTCCAGGAAGAGAGCTGTCATCATAGACAACTAACTATACTATACTGTGACCCAAGTAGTGTAGGGAAGGAGGAACCTGTTTGATCCAGTCCTTTCTGTCCCATTGTTTCTGAGTGGCCCAGCAAATGCGTGTTTATCAAACATTTACTCTTTTTCATTCTTCCTATGAATAGCATTCCTTCCCTCTGTAGACCCAGGCCCCTTACCCTCTTCTTAGTTCAGAAAGGTGTATGAACCTCATTTTGCCTGACTGTCTCTGGAATTTCCACGTCCATGAGGATTCCCCAAACACATACTATTACATTTGAGTTTTCTCTTCTTCATCTGCCTCACGTCAATCTGATTCTTAGTCTGCCGAGAAGGACATTGAAGGAGATAGGAATTCTTGCTCCCCGATAGCTATCAGAACAATCTATAGAGACTGCAAATGGTTGTTAGCTCTTTTACTATTATTTTATAGCTTTCAACAATTGTGTTGCTGATATATGGAGAAGGACTTTTGAACTCACTTCGGGGATGGCTCCCTACTCTCTCCACCAGCATCCGGAACCCATTCTCTCCTGGTAATTCCCACTGGCACATCAACTTGCTGTTACTTTCCCCTTGTGAAAAACACACACACCCAAAAATGAAGCAAAACAAAATATGTAAAGTAATAACAAAAAACGTGTCTTGATCCTCTTCCTCTGTGAGCTTGCATCCAATTTCTTGCTCCCTTTCGGCAAAAATTGTCCAAAAATTTGACCAGACTTACGGTCTGCAATTCTTGTCTTTCTGCCCTAAACCCACTCCTATCTGACTTCACTCCCACCACACCTCCTAAACTGCTCTGATCAAGTTCCCCATTATTTCCTTGTTGTTAAATTAAATAGTCAATTTCGGACATCTTCTTGAGTGAACTGCTAGCGAGATCTTACATAACTGATCATGTTTTCCTCAGATGCCCTTTCCTCATCTGACGTCAAGAAAAACACACTCACTGAGCTTTCCTCCCACTTCTTTAGTTGCTCCTTCTCAGCTTAACGTCCTTGCTTCTCTACTTTTCACCTTCCTTTCCATGTTAGAGTCCCGAGCTATGCTGTCATGTTCTCCTCACTGCTCTAGGTACACTCCGGCCCCTGGGAACCTCTTCTTTTTCAAGAATTTCTCTGTAGATGTACCATAAACACTGTTGTTTTATCATGAACCAATCTGCCAACCCACAACCCGTCCCACCATCGCGTCCCATCTCTCTTGGTGCCAATTCCCCCAGTCCTGGTGCTCAAACCAAAAATTTGGACTGAACCTAAATTCTATTTTTTGTCTTGTGTCCCATATCCAGTCCAAAAGAAGTCTCTCTTGCCACTACTTTTTCAGTATATCCAGAAGCCAACCACTTGTTCATATACCTCCTGCCTCCGGCCACTGCCTTTCACCTGAGTAATAGCAATTATCTTTTAATCCCTTAATCCTCGCCACTCCCACTGGTAGACTATTCATAGCAAAGCAGCCAGAGTAATCACTAGAAAAGGTAAGGAGGACGCTTCCTCTCCTAAAAATCTGCTCCAAGTCTTCCAGTGGCTGCCAACGTCACTCAGAGTAAAATTCCAAGTCCTTCAAAGACCCATAAAGCCATAGAGGATCTGTTTCTTCACCACCCAGCCCACCTATGATTTCTGACTTCTCTCCTAACCCTGCTTCAGCCACACGGCATCCTGACACTTTCTTAAACCTTCAAAACACATCCCAGCCTTTCCCACATTGCTGTAGATGTTCCTTCTTCTCCGGGTTCTCTTACTCAAGTGTCAGCATGCTAGCCTCTCCATTTCTTCAAATGTTGCTCTCATCTCACTGGCTCAATAAAGACGTTCCAATCATCCTATTTAACACTGCAACTTGCCACAATGTCTGCTCTGGACAATCTCAGTATCTTCTTTCTTTTTCCATGTCTTGCAAATTCATAGTTCTTGTCATAGTTATTGTCATAGTTCAATTCATAGTTCTTATAAACAATGTACTTTATATATTCACTATGTTCACTGTACTGTCAAAGAATGCAATCCCCACGAGAGCAGAGATTTCTGTTTTGTTCACTGATGTAGCCCTCAAACACCTAAAAAGTGCCTGATCTAACATAGTTGCTCAATAAATATTTGTTGAATAAAGGACAAGAAAATGAATTAATCATATGTAGGACTTAAGTTTGGCTTCCCAGTCCTACATACGATTAATTTAGAAAACATTAATGATGTCCCACCAGAAATAGAAACGCCAGTCAGCATCTTTATCATCATCTACCCTTTAGTTTGATTGTCTGCCTTATTTCCACAAGCAGGTATGAGATTAGAGATGGTTCATTTCAGATAACAAAATAGAATTTTCAGGTAGAAGAAGTGTTTATACAGCATTTAATCACATTTCATGGATAAAGCATAGGGACCCTAGATAAAGCTCACTTGGTCACACTTCGCAAAACAAGACTGTAAGTCTTGACTTGATTTGCTGTCTGCACTCCTACATAAGCAGAAAGCAAATCTTTAAGAATATCAGAATTCCAAATTGGACCCATTAGCAAGTGCTTTTGCAAATCTTTCATTATCAGGAAAATATCAAAGTAAATACCGTTTTTATTTGTTTTAGATCTTAATTTATATAACTCTGATTTGTGCAATTATGCTCCAAGTATATCACAAATAAGTACTCTGCCCCATTATACAGCTATTAATACTGTCTAAGCACATATGCTTAGACATACCACAAAAATACCACTTGCCTTAAGTAGGGAAAATTATTACTGATGTACTGTCTCATCTGTAAAGTTTATTCAAAAAACATTTGTCAGGAACTATTATGGCTTGACCAAGTCCTGAATGCCATAGACAGATATACGAGTTATGTATGCTTCTTGTGCTCTAGAATCTCATCATGAAATATAGAAAGACAGATATACAAAGAGAGAAAAAAATCACAATAAAATGTAGTATGTCTTTTCTCAGTTTGAGTCGCTCCTATCACACATACACATAAAAATAGAATCTGGAAAAACTATCTGGATGCCAATGCACTGAATTCTGTGTTAGCCAGGAAGCAAACTCTGAGATGGAGATCAGCATGTGGCAGGTTTCTTAGGACAATGCTCCAGCATCATCCAGTGGCAGGGCAGGCAAGGAAGGAGGGGGAGAGTCAAGCTGCAATGGCATCTCAATAGGTATCTCAACTAACCAACGACCAGTTCTGAAGCTTACATGACCGTTCAGAATCATCCTGAACCCTGTATCACCAAGTAAACCCATCATTCCATGGGGGCTATCCTGGGAAGGGGCCTTCAGCGGGATGGCTGTCTTTAGCCAAGGCAATCCCTTTAGGGGAGGGGAGTGTTGCCTGGCCCAGTTAGCTGTGACGAAGGTAATAGATAAAAGATGTTATACTATGCCTGGAAAGGAATCCCTAAGAAAGGGGAGGTAGGTATAAGAGGCCTAATGAGGCATCTCAAATAATGTCCATGACCCTGACCTGCACATTACATGGCTGATTTCATCTGCTCAGGCTGCCATTACACAATGCTGCACATGGGGCAGCTTAAAAGACACAAAGTTCATTTTCCACCCTTAAGGCTCTGCTGGGAGGAACCCCGCCCCCAAGGCTTCAGCGGACGGGGCTATGACACCAAGGCAGTGGCCCTGATGATCTCTAAATTGGCTTCGAGGTTATTCTTCTCTTTTCAACAAGAATAATACATTTGCAGTGTAACAGTTCCATTGTGGTCCATTTTGTAGAATCCAAGCAGTCCAACAACCTTCTCTCATTTCATCCCACTTTCTCTGATCCCTTCAGTCCAAACTAGTGTCTCTGCCGGTGTAATCCCATCTCAATTCCCAGACTCTACTTAGATGTCTGGTTAACACCACGGATAACCTCATAATGAAGTGATTCTCCAATCACAACTTTGATGTTCTCGTCAGAAGAAGTTTCCTCACTTTCTGCAATATAGACAGGTTGACAATTTTCCAAATCTTCAAGTTCTGGTTCCCCTTAATTCCTTCTTCAATTCAACTCTCTTCTCTTGCATTTTACCACAAGCAGTCAGTAGGAACCAAGCCGTTCCTCCAACACTTGGCTTGCAAAAATCGTTTCGGCTAGATAGGCAATTTTATCACTCCCAATCTCTATTTTCCATAAAACACCTGAATGCAGTTTAGACAAGTTCTTTGCTACTTACAAGATCACCTTCCATCTTCCTAATAACGTATTCCTCATTTCTATCTGAGGCCTCACCATAAAGACCTTTAACCTCCATATTTCTACTAACATTCTGTGCATGGTTATTTATGTATTCTCTAAGAGGATGGAGGCTTTCTCTCTAGCTCTCCTCTTTTTTCTCTGTGTACTCACCAGAATCAGTCTTAGTTTCATTATTTCTAACATGCACCTCAAAACTCCCCCAACCCAGTACCCGGTCAAAAATCTGCTTCTGTATTTTTGGATACTTGTTACAGTAGCAACCCAGTTCTTGGTACTAAAAGCTATATTATTCTGCTCAGGCTGCCATGGCACAATACCAGAAAGTAGGATTACACAACAGAAAGTTATTTTCTCACAGTTCTACATGTTGAAAGTCTGAGAAATTGGGGTGATTAGCAATGAATGGATCCTGGTGAGAGCTCTCTTTCTGGCTTGCGGATGGCTACCTCCTTGCTATGTCCTCACAAGACAGAGGGATCGGGAGAGAGAGTGTTCTGGTGTCTCTTCTTCCCTTTTAAGGCACCAGCCCTCTCAGAGCAGGGGCGCACTGTCATTTAACTGTTACCACCTCCTCATGGGTTTTCTCTTCAAAGACAGCCGCTTTGGGGATTAGGCTTTGATGGGATGAATTTGGGGAGTGGGGGGCAGACCAAATTCAGCAAGAGCCTACCTCATAATTCAACCCCGTCACACTGATTGGATTTAAGATGACCCAGAGGAAGAGGATCGCTTGGGTAGTAAGAGGAGGAAATAGCAGACAGAAAGAAAGTGGAATGGAAGAACAAAACAGGCTACTGACTACTGGTGTTTCTCTGGGATGACTACGGCTGAGTCTTCTGGAGGAGGGTAGCCTGCAGGAGGATAAGACTGAACAGATGCTATACAGACATAGATAAATTTAAGGCAATCTTTTTCCAGATCCTCGATTTCTCTGTATGCATGCTTTCCAAAAATTCACTTGGCTACGAATGTGTCTGTGTTTTCAGAATTCTTCTTTCTCCAACTCCTCTTTTAAAATATCCTTTTCCCTTCTTTACAAAAGAAAGGCAAACCTGTCACCATCTTCTACAATTCATTGCCCTGGATTGTAAAACTGCTAAGAGTGAGACCCACGGGAGCAAAACATCACGGAAACATCCACACTTTATCTAGGGATGCTTTGAACCATCTACCTTAGAATTAGAATTCAGAATACCTCATGGCTAATACAAGGAGGTTCGTTAACTTATTTATTTGAACAAAAAAAAATGAAATGGGACCTTTTCTGATGTAAGATCATCTAATTTGCAGTTGAGTTTGACAATGAGGGTTGATTTCCCTGACACTGTTTGTACACTGAAAAACCTAAACTGCAGTTCTAATGTTTTGATGTAAATCGTGGATACAATGGAAGTATCCAGACAGCAGCTTCTTTGCAAATATTTAAATTTGTAATAAACATTAAGGTGTCGATTTCAAACGAAAGGAGGGGATGCGTAAAGTTTCAAAAATTATTTTAGGAGTTGCATGAGTGATAGTTAAACACGGCCATGAACCCATCAACTATCTTTTAATCTTCTCTGAAGGATGCCGGCATGGTTTCCTCATCTTATCTATTTCCTTATGAGCCAGCCATACATCCCTAACACTAGAGGTAACGTGACCTTTCTCTTCTATATGGTAGTGGGTAACACAGGTTTGTATGTTGCATGTTTAATGGTGGCAGAAAAAGAGAGCCTAATAACCACATTCCCTTCATAGGAATAACCTGACATCAGGGTCCTAGTACTCAGATGACTTTAGGTAGAACTCTCTGTTCCGTGGACAGAGCTTGGGAGGATGATTATACTCCTCACACTTTGACTCCTTGTTCTTTGCCTTTTCTAAGGGTATCTCCTTCTTCCTCTGTCCTTCGTATAGATGTTTCTAGAAATCTGTCTTGAACTATTGCTCTTTATTCTAAATAGGTCATTCCTAGGTCATTCCACTTAATCTCCATCTGGGCTAACGATTGCCAAATAAGCATTTGCAAAATAGACATTGTCCCTAAATATCAGACATCCCTAAGTTGAATGTCCCAAAGCAAAATCACTGTGCCTAAACTGAACTTATAACCTTCCTTCCTAAGGTTTTTCTTCTTTGTACTCTGTATTTGCTTAGTATTTCTAATATCTCCCCTTTTTCAAATGTGTAAATTTGAAATCTGGAAGTCTTTCTTGAATCCTCCCTCCTCATCACTGTATTCCATTTAATTAGCCATAAAATCCTGTCAATTTGCATATAATATAGTTGCCATATCCTTGTCCTAACGGTTTTTTTCCTAGTTAAGGTACTCCTTATCCCTCTGCTGAAATACTACAATAGCTTCTTCCAGTGCCCTTGACATCATATTCACTCTGGGACAATCTATCTAAAACTTCAATATTCCTCTGGAGCTCTAATGCTTAAGACTATATGTTTCTCCATTTGGTACTTAAATTTTTTAAATGTGCATTTATATCATTAAAAATGTTTACGTAAGTAACCCCTAGTATATTGTATTCACATGTAACTCATGCAACAGATAACAAAAATAGAAATTTTTAAGGAACATTAGAAATTAAAATAAATGACATTTCTAATATTTTCTTCCCAGATTTATAATGTTGCTGTCAAAGTAAATACCAACAATAATTCTAATCCTCCCTTTTCATCCTTTACTGAATCATGTTAAGCACCTGTTGTTATTTGCATCCTTCATTTTAAATACCTCTACCTTCCAGTATAAAATCCAAACTTTGTTTTTAGCATAATATACAGGGACTCCACGATGTGGGTCTTCACTAGGTTTCTAGTCATAAGTGAGTTTATTGAGAATCCCTGCCGATGTGACTGTTATCTTTACTAAATGGGAATTCATCCACGGAAGAAAGTATGGTATTTCCAAAGACTAAAACATAGAGGGTGTTTAAAGCGATGTTTGGGGCACCTGGGTGGCTCAGTGGGTTAAGCCTCTGCCTTCGGCTCAGATCATGGTCTCAGGGTCCTGGGATCGAGTCCGCATCGGGCTCTCTGCTCCGGGGGGGAGCCTGCTTCCCCCTCTCTCTCTGCCTGCCTCTCTGCCTACTTGTGATCTCTCTCCCTCTGTCAAATAAATAAATATTTTTTTTTTAAAAAGCGATGTTTGTTGGATGAACGTCAAATGCTTTCTCTGTATGCACCTTCCCTTTATAATTGTATTGTCTAACAATCTAACAATCCATCCTATTATTAGAATAAATATTTATAATTATATTGCTTTGAAAAAACATCTTTAAAAAAAAAAAAAGGCGGGGGTCACCTGGGTGGCTCAGTGGTTTAAAGCCTCTGCCTTCGGCTCAGGTCATGATCCCAGGGTCCAGAGATCAAGCCCCGCATTGGGCTTTCTGCTCAGCAGGAAGCCTGCTTCTCTTCCTCTCTCTACCTGCCTCTCTGCCTACTTAGGATCTCTGTCTGTTGAATAAATTTAAAAAAATCTTTATAATTATATTGCTTCTGATGATGTAAACTCTGTTATTTCATTAAAATAATAATTGTAAGAAGTGAATTTAGGTTGTAGAAATATAGTCATCTGATTCTGTTTAATAACAGAAGGATGGTAGTTAGGAGGCTAATAAAACTTCTAGTAACAAATGGCCAGTGACAGATAATGAGATTGTGGGTCTCACACTGTTTTGGGTAAAGTATTCTAGTTGATAAATAATTTGATTACTTTGGATACTGAGGAGGTAGACTTAGTGTTTAACCTTGTGGACACCGAAGTCAGACTGCATTTGCTTAGCTCTTATTTTATGACTGACTGTGTCCCAGGTCAAATTATTTAACACAAGCATGCTTCAGTTTCTTCACACCAAAAATGGGGACAAGCAGAATACCAATCTCCTAGAATCTTTGGGAGAATTAAGTGAGATTAGACAGGTAAGTATTTGCAATAGTCCAATTTAACATATAAATACATATAAAGTATTTACAATAGGGCCAGAAAATGCTAAGTGTTTAATCTACGTCAGCTAGTGATATACATACAACATACAAGAAATAAAATAAGTTGGATTTTAAGCATCCAACTCTTTTTTTTTTTAAGATTTTTTTCATTTATTTATTTGACAGAGAGAGAGATTACAAGTAGGCAGAGCAGCAGGCAGAGAGAGAAGGGGAAGCAAGCTCCCCGCTAAGCATAGAGCCCAACGTGGGGTTCGATCCCAGGACCCTGAGATCATGACCTGAGCCGAAGGCAGAGGTTTAACCCACTGAGCCACCCAGGCGCCCCTTAAGTTGGATTTTAAATCAATTTCTCTTTTGAAAAACAAAATGTCAGAATGCACATACCTGGGATAAAAGACCTGCATTTTAATATACTGAATATTAGAAAATGAGAGATTTTACAACCACTATCACAGGAAGGATTTATATTTTCCATTTAATTTTCAGGTAAGGTCATGGTTCATGCTATGAGCTCTTTAATAATTGGCTTATAGATTACCAAGATTCAGGTAATCAATGGTTGAATACACATTTATTAAGGACTCTTTCTGTGTTGGGAAGACACTGTTCTAAGTCCTAGCAATTCAGTAAAGAATCGAAGTTTCATACCTTATGGAGTTTACAGTAAACAAATAAATATATACCATAATCTCAGGAAATAATACAGGCTTTGAAGAAATTAAATCAGCAATAATGTATGGAAATAAGGAGGCGGGACCTGCATGGGGTCATTTTTAATAAAGAAGTCAGGGAAGACTTCCTAGAGAGACAACTTTAAAAACAACAACAACAATAAAACTTGGAATAAAGTGGGAATGTCTGTTTCATGAATGTCTGAGGGAAGCAGTTTTACCAGCAGAGGCAGTAGCAAGTGCAAAGGCCCTCTGGTAGAAATACCCTTGGTAAATTGGAGGGTTAGCAAGAAATCCAGTGAGATTACAATTAAGCAAGATGTGTGTTCATGCATATGTATATACAACCATGTATGTGCACACACACACCATGAAGGGGGTAGAAGACGAGGTCAGAGAAGGAACAGTCAGAATATAAAAGTCCTTATAGAAAAGGGAGTTTGATTACATGTTGAGAATCATGGGAAGTCGTTGGAACAACTGAGCAAAGAACATGAACTAGGCTATACTTCAGGATATACCATTATGACTGGGAAAAGATCAAAAAGGACCAAGAAGGTAATCTGATAGGCTGCCACAGTGTTCTGTGTGAGAGATGGCAGAGAAATAGATTAGAGCATCATCAGAAGAAATATGGCTGGGGTTGCCATGACAATTCACCATAGATTGGATCTGTTGCAACAACAGACATCTATTTCTTTGCAGTTCTATCCTAGAAGTCTAAGATCAGGGTGCCAGTATGGTCAGGTTCTAAGGAACTCTTTTCCTGGCTTGCATCTGAATGGATGCCCTTTCACTGTGTCCTCACATGGAAGAGGAAAAAAAACAGATCTCTTCTTCTAAAGACCATCATGAAGGCCCTGCCCTTATAACTCAACACAACCCTAATTACCTTCTAACAGCCTCCTCTCTCAAGAGCATCATGGTAAGGGTTAGGGCTTCATCATATGAATTTGAGGTAGGGACATGCAAATATTCAGTGCACAACAGAAAAGTTGGAGAGAACTGTTCAGTGTTGCAAATACACCGAGGGTACTTTTTGATGAACCAAGAAAAAGAAAGGAGCCTAATGGATCTTTGTCTAACAAAGCTTTGGTCTGAGCACCTGTAGAAATACTCATGCAATAAATGGAGATGCTTAAGACTGATGTAGAAGGAGGTTTGCGGAAAATCAAGAAGTGTGTTTGAGACACGGTAAGTTTGAGTTTCCACTTGGACATCCAATTTGAGAGAGGAGTAGGAGAAGCTCAGTGTAAGAGTTGGTAAAAAGCGTGGAGAACAAATGAAGTTGAAAGTAAAATCTACTCTACAGTAAGACTAAGGGTTATTTTTATTTTCTTCTCACACCTTGACACCTTGACTCAAATAGCATGAAATCAGCTTCTATTTTTATCATAGATGACCTTTCCAGTGTTCATAAGAGAAACCAAGAAAGCCTAGTCAATTCTATAGTATTTGATAAAACCTGAACAGGAACGTGCTATTTATTTTGGCCGATAACAAGCCATCAAAGTACCTTTTGTAAATGCAGGATGGTTCCTGTGTCATGCTATCCCCTAACATAAGATCTGGGTCCAGCCAAGTAAGTTTCACTTCTTTCGCACCAAATTTACAAGGAACATGAAACAAATAAATGCCAATTCTGTAAAACCATTAATATGTCAGATCCACAGCAACAGAATGTTTGATGTATAAGCAGTCAGAGATGAGAAGGCCTTGCTGAATCAAAAACTTCCTGTTAATCAAGACTAATAGAGGACAGAGTAATAAATAATCTGACGTAGCAAAGCAGTCACATTTAAATGGAAGATAGATTTTACATATGGTTGATGCGATAGAACTATCAGGCTAACAAGAGCCCTTGGGGCCAGTTTGAATATTCATTAATCAGCCCTACTTTGGATTTAACTTAGAATGAAACTGTCAATGAACAAATGGGCTTTTGTAGAAAAGGTGATAAACAAAATCCAATGAATTGGCAAATTGGAAAGTCTTGAAAGAGAATAAATGCTGTAAGATTAAGAACTGAATAGAAGACTTGAGCTCCGCTCTCTGCAGGGAACACAAAAGCTCCTCACTAAATCAGGTAGCTTTGGAGAACATTGTTTTTTAATGGTTTCAGAAAGAAACATCTGCCATGGTAAGGATGTATTTTAAGAAAAAAATTTGAAGAAGGCTTAAACTTTTTAATTCTCTTATTTTCTGCAGCACATTGAAAAGACAGGCTTCTAAATAAATGGATTATTTTTCAGTTCAAGAATCGCTAATCTCATTTCCTGGATGAGATGATTTATCCAAAATGTTAGAATAGGTGGTTTTTCTCCATAGGTAGAACAGTAAGAAACCACAATCAATGCCAAGAGGCAGACTGGCATGATCAGAAGTTGGGGTGGTGATCCCAACTAAAATGTCTATGGGGACAGAATAAGTTATCAAATGATCAAACACCTGTGTACAAAAACAAAACAAAACAAAACAAAAACCAAAATGCTATCTATACCAACACTCTACCACAGTGTTGAATGGAAATTGACACTCTTGGTGACAGGCAATGTGACAGGGGAGTTGGCCAGGAGGAAAGCTCCAAGTCCCAGCCCCTAGCTGAAGGGGAGCAGGTTCTTGTCATCTGGGAAGAAGGGTCCACTTTGGACTCCTCTCTCAAATGCTGGAATACAAGAGCCTCCTGGATTTTTGAAAGGAGATTTCCCAACTCTTTGAATGTTGGTCACAAATTAAGAAGTATTTAAACGTGGGATGCCTGGGTGACTCAGTTGGTTAAGTGTCTGCCTTCAGGGCAGGTCATTATCCCAGTTAGGCTCCTTGCTCAGAGGGGAGCCTGCTTCTCCCTCTGCTTGCCTTCTCCCTTCTTGTGCTCTCTCTCTCTGAAAAATAAATAAGTTCTTTAAAAAAAAAAAGTATTTAAATGCTGCATAAGCCTCTATTTTGTGTGTCAAACCATAATTCTTGATTGAATTCAGCTGAGTGGGTTTCTAGTTTTTTTTTTAACGCACAGATTTAGGGGGTAAAATTTACCATAACAGAATATGAAAACTGTCATGTATGCATGTGTACTGAGATATAGTATACACAGGCTTTTGCTTGTATCATATGATCTGATATATAAAACTGACCCAAGCAAATAATAATTACCAAAGTGCTTATAGATTCATAAAATGTTAGACTTTCAATAGATCTTAAGTTTAATAGAGCTTAAGGTTTACTATTATGTGAATTTTTCTTTAAAAAAAAAGTATGTTTCTGGGGCACCTGGGTAGCTCAGTAAATAAGTGTCTGCCTTTGGCTCAGGTCAGGATCCCAGGCTCCCTGGTCAGTGGGCATCCTGCTTCTCTTTCTCCAACCCCACTCTTGCTCTTTGTCACTATATCCCCCTCTCAAATAAATAAATAAAATCTTTTTAAAAAGAATAAAATAAAATGAATGCTTTATCATAAAAAATGTGCAAATAGTGTTGGGGTTAATGTCGAGCATAAAATCAGCCATAATACTGAGCTCGCTAAAACATAACACGGAGGCCTCTGGGTACTGTGGAAGGTTTGGGGCAGGGCGTGGGCCTTTGGAATGCTGAGGCCTGTGTGACCACTCTGCCTTAGGAATGCCACGGGGAGTTGCCTTCCCCCAAGCTTTTGTAGCCGGAAGAGCAGCCCTGAGGTTGAAGAGATATATGCATTGTCCCTTAGGCTATATGTAGCAGGACTCCCGGAACACACAGATTAGCATATCATATCTTATCTTTTCTGTAAACAGATCCTCCCAGTTCTCCTAAGACCTCCTTGTCACACATCACCTGCTTGAGAAACAGTGACAAGGATTTGTGATTATCCTGAAGGACCAAAAAAGGTGGGAGCAAAGAAGAGCAAAGGCTCTCGGCCTCTGAGCCTTGAACCCTTGCCTTCTCTCTTTCACAACAAGGTTTGGAGTAATCTTTCATCCATTGGTACAGGGGTTGCTAGCCATTCCCAGCCAAATAGGACATTCAATAAAAGTGTATAACTTAGCATAATAAGCATCAAGTGAACATAGCTCAGCCCGAGAAATAGAGTATTTATCTGTACTCCAAAAGCCGCCAACTTAATCGATTCCCTATAAAAACCCCTGTTCTCAGACTAGTACACAAGAATTTTCTTAACATTATTATAATTTTATAATTCCTGATTTGCTTCTTATTTTGCTGTATATGTATTCATCCTTAACACAGTTTAGTCTTATCATATAAAAATAATTTTTAAATGATGTACTGTGTATATCTTTTCCTTATTTTGTTAGCTTAGCATTAAATATACTAGAATTATTCATGCTCAGTGGTTGGTTGGTGAGGGGTCTTTGGGGGGACAGTATCATTTCCCTACCCTCTTTGCTATGTAATATTCCATTTAATGAAGATACCAGGAATTATTTGTTCATTTGTATGGTAATGGGCCTTTGGGTGGTTTCAGATTTTTAGTTATTATAAAACAATCCTTTTTTTTTTTTTAAATGAAGAAATCACAGCCAGTGGTCACAGCAATCAGCAGCAGGCTGTGGTAAACGTCCCTTTGTGTTTTGTAAGTAAGTGATGTTTCCACCCCTCTGGTCTGTGTCCTAGGCAATTTCTGCTGAAGCAAATGTGGACTCAGCCCCTATCGCATCAAGCTCGTCCTTCAGAGTGAGGTAGGGAATCCACTCTACTTCAAACGTCAGGAAGCTATTTCCTCTATACACTTATTAAATATACTATTCAAAATCTTGTTTTATTTATATTGCCCATTGAAAAATCTGGTGGGAAGGGGAGAAAAGCTAGAGTGCCAAACATTTAGAAGCTTTAAATACTGTCTAAAAATGAGATTGACTATATCAAGTACCTACTTTTTCAAACTCCAGTTAAGAAAACCATAATATTCAGCAGCTATCTTTCCTCTTCCGATGTTCTGGAGCACAAAGGCAAAGTCCAAGTTGGAGTTAGGTCCTGAGGAATCAAAGACAAGCAGCTGGTTGATTCCTCAGGGGCAACATACCTGGTTAAAAGAGGAAAAGTTTTGGACGCTAAGCCTGAGGAAGCACAACAGGGAAGGGTGGAATAAGAAGTGGCCAGGGAAGTAAGAAGGAAAGCAGTAGACCACGGTGTCACAGATGCTAAGAGAAGAGAATGTGCCAAGAGTCAAGAAATGGGCCAAAAGCTGTTGAGAGGCCGTGAAGATGGAATGCCGAGAACATCTACTAGGCTTAGTAGGGAGGTCACTGGTGACACCTCAGTAAGAATGGTTTTCGTGGAATGATGGAGCCGAAAGCTGCTTGCAGAGGACTATGGAATAAGGGCAAGGATGAGAGAAGTTGGAGATGGTTCTTGCAGATGACAATTTCGGGAATTTGGGGGAACAATAATATGGTGGAAGCTGAACCTAGATGAGTGGGCAAGAGAGGTAAGAAGGGGGATATATTTATTTGTTTGTAATTTGGAAAAGAGTTTAAAGTTACCAAGAAAGGGGTAGGATATAAAACGAGTAGAGAGATGGGGTTGAGAAACGGTGAGGTCTCACCTCAACTATGGCAATCCAAGGGAAAAGAAGGGGCGCCTGGGTGGCTCAGTTGGTTAAGCGTCTGCCTTTGGCTCAGGTCATGATCCCAGGGTCCTGGGACCGAGCCCCACATAGGGCTCCCTTCTCAGTGGGGAGTCTGCTTCTTCCTCTCTCTCTGACTCTCCCCCTGCTTGTGCTTTCCCTTTGGCTCACTTCCTTTCTCAAATAAATAAATAAAATCTTTAAAAAAGAGAGAGAGAGAGAGAGAGAGAGAGAAAGAGGATGGTGGAGGAAATGGATGAGTCCCCGCCAGATGGTTTCATTTATCTCTAGTCTTAGGTTAAAACTATATTTTTTATTCTGGTGAAATCTTGAAAAACATCCTCAACTAATACATTTGTTTTCTTTCTGTTCAATATTTTTGCTGTTGTCCTCCCATTCAATTAGCAAAGGATATTGTATACTTGCTCTACGATGTGTAAATTGAATGTATTTCTAATTTTAGTGAAGTTTCTCAGGAGGTATGGTGCATTTTCTGCTCTGTGATATGGTTTATAATCTCTACCTTCCAACCAATTTTCTAGCACTTTTTCTTTCAATTTCCTTCATAAACAATAAACTTGTGGTTAATTTTCTAAAGACTGTACAAGGGTGTCGGGAGCTGTCACATTTGATACTTAATGTGAGGGAGATTGGCATACCTCATCTGTTTTACTATATCCCGGAGGAAACTTCAAGTTGATGTTTGAGATTGTATCAGTCAGGATCCATCCAGAAATTACAGACTACAAAATACCCTAAGTGTTTCAAGTGAAGGGAATTTATTCCAGAGAACTGGTTACACAGGTGAAGAAAAACTGAGGAACGAAAGAGCGGGCAGTGAGTCCACCTCCAGATAAATGGCTTAAGGACCTGCTTTCTCCCATACAGTGGAAAAACAGACACAGGAGATAGCATTACCAAGGTTTGGGGGCTGGGTCACCCACCGAAAGCTGCAAATTCTGAGCCTCCAGAATCCCCTGGAGGGGATTCGATGACATACACTCAGGGCATCCTTCCAACAGGAGCCTGGATTAGGAAGCCTGCGGATCACTGGCCCCTCCCTCCATGACACAGAGTAGGGCAGAAGGTCAGAAATGAACCAGACAGCATAGGCTAGAATGTCTCTAACAGGTTCTTTGCATACTATAACGTGGTATATGCCAGTTAATTTCAAAACATCGGTTTTGAGGACTAGGTGAATTGCTAAGGGAAAAAATTCCATACCTAGAATATGCCTATTATAGTTCAGAGGCCCAAGCCAGGGTATCTCCTCCTTTCCTCCTCCCTGCCACTCCCCAGTGCCTTCACTATGTGATGATTTTCAAATGCCTAGGCAGATCTAAGTCAAAATTCCCTGGGGAAATCAGATAAATATGTAGATTTCTGGATCACTGGAGGAAGTTTTCGGTGAAACTCAGAAGTCTGAATTGAAATGAAACAAAACAACAAAAAAGGTAATTCTGATGACGAGCTGTATTAGTGAATCCATGTGCAGAGAACAGATATAATCATATTGGGACACATTCTACCATATATCAATTGCTCACCACCAGCATCATGGCATGTGACCCCAGACTTCCCTTTGGCTCTGCTGAGAGCTTTCTTACATTCTAAATGCTGGGGCCCAAGTCAGCCCTTACTGGAGAACTTAACAGCGTTTTTACTCTAGCAGTTTGCAAACTAAATCATTTTGTTTTCACTTTTCATCTCACCCACTCTCACTAGATAGTCACAGGGGTTACTGAAGTGACAAGACTGTATTCTGTGTGAACGATGTTTTAAGGTAGAAATCGTGGGTATTACAAAACAAACAAACAAACCAAATGAAGCAAATATTAGGCTGAAACCCAGAGCCGAATAAAGTACATGGTAAATGCTACAGTGAAGTATCCCAGAATAGATACACTTCAGATTTGACTTCCAAGGAAACCCACTGGATGTAACAAGGAAGTAGGCATTAGTTTGGGAGATACTCGCCTGAAGTTAAAAGAATAGTGCTGAGCCTAGCAGCAAATCAAGCAGGAGTTTGTCCTTCCCCCATAGAAGTACAACACTGTAGCACAAGTGTAAATGATTTAGCAGATAGCATTTGAGTCCAATTACCGAGCCCCATATGCTATATGATATTTAAACAGCTGGACCTGCTGTTTCTATATTAAACTATTTCCTTATAACAGCTTTATGATTTATAGTAGTGCTACTGATTTAGTGTGACATAAGAAGTTCGTTTTTTTTCCCTAGTGAGATTCCCCCCCACCCACAAGACGAACAGGTATAAGATATTTTTTAAATGTTCATCATCATATAGTTCTTGGTTTTGAAACATGGCTTGTAAGAGCAGGTCAGCTAAGCATCTCTGGTTATCATTAAGAACCTGCCCATAGTAAATAGCTGTTTTCCTCCCATATTGGCATCTATCATTATTGACATCGATTATTTTTTGCTAAAATCAGTATTTCAAAAGTAATTCAGAGAATGACTTCAGCTACAGTTTCATTTGTTCTAAGCTGTGTCCATTTTGATGCCAAATATTTTCAATACTGGTGTTTCAGGTGAGAGGGGATCAGGGATACTGATATTTTAAGGAGGAAGGAAAGCTAAGCATTTCTCTGAACACCACCACTTGCTGCCGGCGGGCTGAGTCTTCTTCAGCCCTTACTGGTGAGGTCCGCAAGCCCAATCACCTCCAGGATTCATTCATCAGTTTGTCAAATGGAATGGGTGGGTTTAGTGTCTATGTCATGTGAAATTGTGGAAATTCCCTTGAGAAAAGTCTGTACAGTCACGGGCATGTTTAAAGATACAATGAGTTACCTGTAATGAGATCAGTCCTTTAAACTGTTAAATAGTTATAATCATCTATAATAACTACCAACCTTACAGAGACATTTTGAGAATGAAATTAAATAATCTGAAGAAATGTTTGTGAAATGATTGCACTTTAAAGCACTATACAAGGTGTGGGTTTAAGATGCCATGATTAATTTCTTTTTCTTTTTCTTTTCTTTTTTTTAAGATTTTATTTATTTATTTGTGAGACACAGAGAGAGAGAGAGAGCGCACAAGTAGGAGGAGTAGCAGGCAGAGGGAGAAGCAGGCTCTGCTCTGAGCAGGGAGCCTGATGCAGAACTCCATCCCAGGACTCTGGGATCATGACCTGAGCCAAAAGCAGATGCTCAACCAACTGAGCCACACAGGCATCATCCATGATCAATTTCTAAAGGAATATGCAATTTGCCCTCTATGTTAAAAAAAAAAAAAAAGGCATATAGAAATAAAAACTATCAGAAAGTTTTCTCTGTCATTTATAATTCCATAACTTTTTTCCCCACCTTTCACCTAAACGGAAATTATATGTTTATTAACATTAAAGATAAAAATCCTAGATATGACTCTCAATTCTCTTCACAAGAAACCTTCATGGTTTCAACAAAGACCTATTCTATAACTTAATTCTCTTGATGATTTGCAAAATCCTAGCAATTCTGCTCGAGTTACTGAAATGCTAGGATCCAGCTGTGAAGACTGGCAGGCTATATGCTGATAATCAATTAAATACTTAAAAGATTTTAAATTCTTAGGGTGGTGTGTCAAAAGTGCTACAAACCCATGGAAGTAAAAAAACAGATCACTTCACCCCAGGCCATTTGAACCTTTCAGTCATAGAGTTCTGAAGCATGTTAGTAGAGGAAATCTTTGTTATGGACAAAGATAGTTTTACTACTTCAGCTCTAAAAATACAGCAACTTAAAAATCTAGTCATCCATATGATATCTGCTATTTATATTGGTTTTCACCAAGAAAACTTTTTCATTAATCCTGATGAAAGTGAACAGTTTTTAAGACAGTATCTTCTCATTAGAACATGAGATTGGCTTTGGCTATCCTCAGAGCAGACCTGCTTATAGAAAATGAAACATCAATGTAATTTAATTATAAAATAGAAAACGATTTTTATGAGATAGTTGGATCTCATTATCTGTATGGCCCCATAACACTCAGAGCCTGTAGCATCTATGATTATTTAATCAACTGAATATCCACTTGGTTTGATGCTTGACTAAGTAAAACACACACCACATACACAAACTGAAAGAAAATAATTTCACAAGATACTTTTAAGATAATGTCTCTGCTTAGCTCAGTAAAAATAGTGAGAACTCTTTTTTTGCTTAGAGCCTACTCTCTTTTTTAAGTCAGTCTGGTTCTAGACAGGATTTTACCATCTCATATATATATATATATATATATATATATATATATATATGGTAAAATATATATATATATATAGTCACATGTGCGAATAGAGAAAATG
Organism: Martes martes; assembly: GCF_963455335.1. Taxonomy (NCBI): domain Eukaryota; kingdom Metazoa; phylum Chordata; class Mammalia; order Carnivora; family Mustelidae; genus Martes; species Martes martes. Next base: position 17,700,550 of record NC_137890.1, read on the forward strand.
AAGATGTTTACATTATTAATAAATAACTTGCATATATATCATGAATAAAATATTTGCATGGGAATTTCATTTCTAAAATAACATGCTATCTTTTTAGAAAACAAGGATTTAGAACACTTTAAGAGGGAACGACAGGTGTATTGGGAAAATATTCTCCATTACCTCTTGGTTCCTTGGGCCTCGTGCCTTTCTCTGAATGCAATAATTTCTGTTACGATTTTCCTCCTCCTGCTCAAAAGTGCTGTGGGAATACTGTTTAAATTTGGGATCATCCAAACCTATCCAAGAACCAGGCGTTTCATTGCAGTATTTACTTTTTAATTTTGTGGCACCAATCTTGGTTCCAACTCTTACGGAACCTGAACTGGATCCTGGTGGAAGAACCAAGAGGCACTGGGAGACCTTGGAGGATTGGAGGTTTTATTTAATGCCGGCAGACTCGGGCTCAGTGGAGAGTAATCTCCCAAGGTCTGAGCCCCCACGGAGGTAGTTTATACACTTTTGCTTCCATATCTGTGCCACTCTTGCGGCCTGGCCAGTGGGGCAGGGCAGGCGTGGGGGGACCCAGAATGGCCCTGGGCCCCGGAACTGGAATTCCCCACTGGATTAGTCGGCCACCTTAGAACACAGATTTCCCTTATCACAACCAGCCCAAGAACCAACAATTTCAAACTGACTTTGGTGCAGTTTTTTCCATGTTCCATGTGCAAATGTATATAAGCACACATAATTGTGTGTGTGTTTGTGTGTGTGTACCAGTATACCTACAGATAGATGGATAAAGACAAGACAGACAGACTGGATAGATAGAGATAGTATTAGTTCACCTTATAAACCGCCTAAGGTAATAGAAGAGAATGGCTTATTATGCATTAGCACCACATGAAACTTCGGTTGTATATGAAGAGATTATCTGTAATAATAAATAAAAGTCAGACAATACGATAGGCAGACTTACACTCCCATAAGAAGGTGGGAAGTGGTTCATAGGTATAAGACCACTCTCTCTGCACACACACTGGGCTTGTGCTGACACACTACCGGATGTGTTAAGCTCCTGATTTCCACATCATAAGTGAGACTACATGACAGGAAGTCACCCGGCCCCGGGGATGAGCCTCACTGACCACTTCGGATGTGGAATTCTGAGGCAGTGCTACCCTCGCCTGCTTATGAGCTCCAGACAATGGTCTGGACTTTTCTCCATTGGTGGGCCATGAGCAAGAGAAGGGAAGAAAACTGACAAAACTTTTAAGCAGTTCTTTCTCTCCTCTTGAAGTTAGTCACCTTTGCGTAAATAAGTTTTCTTCTTTTCTTTTTTTGGAGGTGGGGTTTGGGGGTGGAGGAAAAAAGAACCCCCAAAAATCACTTTCAGAAGGCTTTTCTCTGCCTTTTGTCCTTGAGCCCTATGTAATATTGGGAAAATTTTTCAAAAAATAAATTGTTAAGAATCTTAATTAGAATTCATTTTAAAATCAAATACTACACAAAGAGCAGCTAATACTGCAGTGCAGACGTCATATTCTGGCCACAAGGGGGCTTATGGAATAAAAAGACGCCAAAAAGGAGGCAAAATAGAGTGAGGACAAAGAAAAGACTAGAGATTAGCTCCTAAATACCTTTACTACTGAAGGTATCATTTTAGAAAGAATATTTGTGATGTATGATGGCAGGGAACAGATCTGAGTAAGCATGATGACTTTCAACTCTACTCACAAATTTAATAAAATCCTAAGAGATCGTAAACTGGCAGCTGCTTTGTGAAAATGAAATGCTAATGTTCACAATTATAATTTTTATACCCACAGCCATAAAGCATATAAAGGTATTAGGTTCTTTTCTAATGCAATCGATGTATAATTTATGTATATTATAACAGATTAAATCATTCCAGGTAAGTAGGAAAAACCCACTGATAAGTATGCATTTGACCATTTGAATTATGCCTAGAAAGTACTTAAATAGAAAAACACCTATTTGGAGGAAAGAATAAAAGGAATGTTTTATCTGAAGCAAGAATTTTAATAAATATCGCCTTTTAGGGCAAGAAGAGTCATGACACTATTATTGCATGTTATTGACGTTTTAAACAAATTTAAGGATGGAAACAGTTTCAGATGTTAAGCAAGTTCATTTAGCTCCTATTAGTTTTTGAAAAAGGATTTTGAAGATGTAAGTGTGAAAGGAGAGAAGCACCCTATTCTATTATCTTTTCATATAAAACCTTAATATGGGCAGGTGTGTTGTGAGATGGAGAGAGGTTTGGACATGTTGCAAGGAACCCTGAATTCTGCATTCCAGTTGGAGGCATATAATCACAGACAGAGAATCAGAAAGGATTAAGGTATATTTATAAATTCAGGTAGAACAGCAATGACAATACTGGTGTTTAAAAACCAAAAACAGGGGGCAACTGGGTATCTCGGTTGGTCAAGGAATTGCCTTCAGCTGGGGTTATGATCCCAGAGTTCCGGGATCAAGTCCCAGGTCAGGCTTCCCATTCTTTGGGAAGTCTGCCTCTCCCTCTGACCTTCCCGTTCTTGTGTTCTTTCTCTCTCTCAAATAAATAAATGAATTGGGGGGGGGGGGACAACAACATGTTACAAAAATCAAAAACAGGCAGAATGAAAATGAGATCCTGTACTGCAGGCTACAGGGTTAATATGAGTAGAAATGGGTGGGTTCATAGGATCCTGAAACCAAATCAAGAAAAAAATAGAAAATGTGGTCCTCTTTCTGAAATTAAATTATTGATTCATTAATTTATCAGGCACTCTAACTTGATGCCTTTAAGTATGGGGTTTGTAGTCACACTTATCGAGACTTAAATTCTGGCTCCACCATTATATGATCTTGGGTAAATCATTTCAATTTCTTAAGCCACTTTTTAAAAAAAATCTGTGGAATGGGTATAATTAGATCACCTCACAGAATGACTATGGGAATTAAATCAATTACATTTTAAAAACATTTCGCAATGTTCCTGGCACTTCGTGCCAGTAAGTCATTCAACTTTATTTACTGGGAAAATACTATAAAGACACATCCTGGGAAAATTTTTCAAAGATTTTATGTAAAATGAAGGTTATCAATTCAAGACAGTAAAATGGTTTGAGGATATGAGATAAATAGAGCCATTTTTGAAGCAGTGAGTAGTAAGCTAGGTCTGCAACCATTGATCAATACATGACGATTTCAGAGTAAGTTACAAACTACTAATAGGACTGAGAAGCAGGAAGGGCAGACCACAGCCTCCAGGTCATAGGGCAGGCCACACCACTCTTACTTCGGTGTCATCAAAATAATGAGCTCCAAATAGCTACAACAGGCAAATAACTCAGAACTTCGGTAAAGGTGGATTGTTAGTCTGCAGGGAAACTCAAGCATTTACTCTTCTTTTTACCCCAGATGAAGATGAGGCCTCACCCATGTTAAACTGAGTTCAAAAACAAGGAGTGCCTAATATCTGTAATCCTTCTCTTAAATTGAGGCATTGAGTGCAGAGACCTTTTGCATAAATTATTCCTTAAGAGTAACATAAGGCTCCAGTGAAAAAGGATGTAACACACACTTCCGTTAAGCCCCTAACTTGCCCATGCTTGGCTGTGCCAGCCTCTCGCAACTGGGAGAGAGGCTGCTCCTAATCTGAGAGAGATGCTGCTCCTAATCTGGATGGCCAACGTGCTTCTGTGAATTGTGCATCCTTCTAACCTTGACTAAAATACATTTGCAATTTTCTGTGTGTGTGTGTGCGCGCGTGCACGTGTGATCAAGGAAAAAAAAACCTGTGATTTAATCAAGATATCACAGACACATCAAGCATGAAACCCCAATACTGGCTGAATAACCAAAAGTCACATTAAAATACATCCAATTCTTATCTGCTAAAAATAAAAGCAAGGCAACTTTCTGGTATAAAATGTTCAAATCTGTATAATGCATCACATCTTTAAGTATTTTATGTACTCTTAGTGAACACATTCGACCATTGTTTTTCCTTATAATAAATTTCTGTGGGTTACATTATTTTCCCTAGACAGATGGAGAAATTTGTATGTAAAATGAATGAAATTTCTATTTGGAAAAATATTTTTAGGATTATTTTGCTTATCTTCTATTTGTTTTATGGCTTCTTCTGATCATTCAGGGTATAATTTGCTTTGAGACACAATCAAAAAGTGGCCTCAGATCCATACCAAAGGTCTCTAAGCAAACTGAGGAAATTGAAAAAGGAAAGTGGACATGTAATTTTTCCCTCCAATGTTCAAGAACTTCGAAAATTTAACTCCATAATTCCTTTGTTCACTCAGAAACAATTCTGAGACACTGTAGTTTGCCAGATGCTATATTAGGCACTGGGAAAGTCTAAGTAAAATAAAATACAAGTTAAATTTTACTCAGCATCATATTAACATTCTATGTGAATTCTATGAATTCACAGGACAGTGTCTTATAAAAGTCTATTGCCATTCTTGGCAAAAATAGGCATTAAATTAAAAATTAATTTGAACAAATAGAAGAGCATTCCTCTTTCTTAATTTATTTTGTAATGTAACAAGCAGTGAGTGGTAGTTGAGCACTCACTATTATCATTCATTTATTTTTAAGACCTCATTTGCCCTTATTTATATAAAGGGTGTATTCTATAACATACAATAAATGAACACAAAGTATTAATTAAATGATTATCTTATACTCATAGGAATTCACTGACTTTTTAAATTTTTTGTTTTATACTTGCACCTTTCTGATTTTGAAAATTCTAGTTAATTTAAAAAACGGAAGAAATGAGGATATAAATTTACCGCTTTTTTTTTTTTTTTAGAAAAACCACAGGTCCTTACATGTTATTTTTTAATTATTGATTTCAAAGTATTTGTTAAATATTTTCATAGTGGTTTTCATTTATTAAACACACGATTAAGGATGCCTGGGTAGCTTTGTGGGTTAAGCCTCTGCCTTCAGCTCAGGTCATGATCCCAGGGTCCTGGGATGGAATCCTGCATCAGACTCCTTGCTCAGCAGGGAGCCTGTTTCTCCCTCTGCCTGCTGCTCCCCTGTTTGTGCTCGCTCACTCTTTCTCTTTCTCTCGCTCTCTGACAAATAAATAAATACAATCTTTAAAATAAAAAAAAAAAAACTGCCTCTAAAAACAAAACAAAACAAAACCAAAAAATACACAGTTACTAAGATCCACGACGTGCCTGCAAATCCAGGTCTAGACAGAGGTGAATAAGTTATGATATAAAAACCTTGAATAAGTCTATCAACCTCCACAATCTAAACTCGTAGGTATTTATAGAACACTCCCCCCAAAGACAGCAGAATACGTGTGATTTTCAGAAACATGTGGAGCATTCACTGAGATCAATCCTATACAAGGTCAGTGGCCACCTGAGGCATTGATACCATACAGAATACGTGGTACGAGTCCAACAAATTGATAGAAACTTATTCCAAAGAAAGTACTAGAAAATCCTCAAGTATTTGAAAACAAACAATACTTTTATAATAAAAATAAAAAGGAGTTATATGGAGAAGAGAAAACATTTTGAAATGAGTTGATATGCAAAGGCAGCATCAAAATGTGCAGTGAAGCCAAAGGCATGCTTTGAAGGAAATTAATGGAATCACATTATTTTATTAGAGGAGAAGAAGGTAGAACGTGTGAGAGCTAATTTTTCATTGCCCAGTACAGAGCTAGTTGATATTCTAAAATGGTTGCATCAAGGTAAAAAGTTTACTAAAATTAATACATATATTTTAGCTATTTAATATATGCATATAAAAAATAGTTATATATATGAAAAACAGCTAAAATCAATGAAAATGAAAATGACTTTTTTATCAGCATGATGTTAGTATCATTTGAATTTTAAACCACATGTGTATAGTATTTTGAAAAGACCAATGAAAATACTGATTGAAATAAATTAATTCCTTTCTTCCATAAAAAGTCAATGTTTCTATTATTATTAGTTAGAAGGGAGGTGATGACCTGTGCCAGGTACATGGTGTGATGTTAATGAACATTTCCCTATTCCCCATAAAATATATATTCTAGCCTGGCTATTATGTGGTGTGCAAACAAACAGAAAACCTATCATAGCCCAATATATAAAAGGACTAAGAAATTGCTACGAATATTTTTTCTGGTGTGCAATGTGCACATACTGCAGAATGAACATTTATGGTTTAAGTGTCATATATGCATAAAATTGCACATAGCATAAATATAATTTACTCTATCTCATTAAATTTGTCAGAAGAAAGTGCTTAAAAAGAAGAATTCACATTGGTTATGCAATATGATTATATTCATTTTATTAAAATATAATTCATAACATTCAAAACTATGCATGCTACGATATAAAAATGCTGTGTGATGAAACAAAGTTAATTAAGAAATAAGCAGATCATGCAGTCAGCCACTTTAATCATTCTCCAAGCCTATATGCTATGGCACTCATAAATTAATCAATGAACACAGCCCACTATGTGTGTGTTGTGTGTGTGTGTATGTGTATGTGTGTAACTCTCTCTTCATTTCCATAATGTGAAATGGTGAAAAGCTCACTGCAAAATGCAGGCATCTTTGATAAAACCCTTCTAGATCAAGGAAGTTCTCTCTGGAAGTAACTTAGAGGATAATGCCTTCCACTACATTTGACACAAGATCAAGAGTTTACGTGGATATGGATCTGCAGTAGGAGAGACATCATAGCGTGGTGTAAGACAAAGGACCAGCAAGGCACTTTTGTGCTAGACACAAAGTTTCAAAACCTCTTCAAGCCAAATGGAAATCGATACCTATTTACTTTTTAAAAACACACAATTTCTTAACCTTAGAAAGTGCTAATTGCTTATCACAGAGGTACAACTTTTCCAGATAAACCCACTAAATTTTGCTTAGGAAACAATCTCACATTTCACAGCAACGGGTTTAGCCAAAGACTGTTAAAAATGTACACAGGCACACCTCAGAGATATAGCACCTTCGGTTCCAGATGACCAAAATAAAGCAAATATTGCAATCAAAAGGGTCAAATGAATTTTTTAGTTTCCCGGTACATATAATTATGTTTACACTATACAACAGTAGTCTGTTCAGTACCCAGCAGTATCATGTCTAGACAAACAATGTACATGACTTAAGCTTTCAGCCAGTTGTAATCTTTTTTGCTGGCGGGGGGTCTTGCCTCCCTGTTGATGGCTGCTGACTGATCAGACTGGTAATTTCTTAAAATAAGACAACGAGGACGCTTGTCACATCTATCGATTCTTCCTTTCACAAGGAAGTTCTCTGTAGCATACAAGGCCAGCGGACAGCATCTTACCATACTACAACTTGTTTTCAAAATTGGAGTCAGTCCTTTCAAACCCTACTGCTGCTTTATCAACTCGGTTTACATAATAGTCTAAATCCTTTGTTGTCATTTCAACAATCTTCCTAAGCATCCTCACCATGGGTAGATGCTGTGTTAGGAAACCATTTCCTTTATTCATCCCCTAAGGAGCGACTCCTCACCCACTAACATTTTGTCATGAGATCGCAACAATTCAATCACATCTTCAGGCTTCCCTTCCAATTCTGGTTCTCGTGCTAATTCCATCACACCTGCAGTTACCGCCTCCACTAAAGTTTGTAAAACGTGTAAGATTTTGTCAAAACTGTAACATCTGTGAAGTGCAATCAAACAGAGAGTGGTAAAACAAGGTATGCCTGTCCTTCCACCGTTCCTATGTATTTAGTTGCTCTTTGTCCACTTGAGTTATCTTGGTGCATTTTTCCAATTTTAGTATGGATAATTGTTTCAGACTATGTCCTAATTTTGAATACAAAGAAGACAGAATACTATTTCATATTTGCGCCTTTTTTCACAAAAGCCATAAACACTCGTAGTTAGAATACACAGAGCCTGGAGGCTACAATATGTCTTTTACCAGGGTGTAAACGGACTAGGCATTTCCCCAAGTGAAAAAATTAGAAAGGAAACTGCCTTTCCTTCAGGTATAATATAGGTGCTCATTATAGACTTTTGCGAGTGCTTCAGAGTTAAAAGAAGTGTTTAATATTACTATTCCTAGTTTCTTTGAAAATATACAACGTGTTCATCATTTGAGAGTGATTTTGTTCCTCTATTACCTACAAGTAATTAATTTACTGACATTAAAAAAATCTTTCCTAAGAGTGATATAAACTCAGGAACTATTCTAATATCACTCATTCATTCAACAAATATTTGATTACAAATTAATAATCTAGGCACTATTCTAAGTGTAGGAGATACACAACAGTCAATATTCCTATTTTCTTGGAACTTTTATTCTTGCTAGGAAATATAAATAATCAAATAAGTTGCATATGTATAATTTATTTACAATGGTAAAGTTACACACACATACACATTTACATATAAAGGACGATATATACCAGAGATAAACATAAGGGGTAGGGGGAGGATAAGGAACAACAACAGGAGGGAGGATAACATTTTTTAAAAGTATGGTATTTTGAGACATCACTGAGGATCTGACATGGGTATAAGGTCAACAGAGCTTGAGGGTATAAGCCAAGGAAAACCAGAACCAAGAGCCTACTAGATAGGACGGAAGGAGCAAACCAAGGCAAAGACACTGTGGTGGGAGAAAATTGGGCAGGGCGGCATGGTTGGAGTAAGAGTGAGTCCTTCTAGTTGTAACAGATAAACACAAATAAAAGGCAAAGTTAGATGAGTCTTGATGGTCTTAAGGTTGGTAGTGGTGTGAGTTTGTCACTATTTTGTGAAGTACAAGAAATTTCTGGGACTAACTCTTCATTCCTCCTGATGGAGGCATGAAAGCCAGTAAGGGGGAATCTCAGACTGCTGGAGGTTTGTTTCCCCTCCTAGGATTTTTACGTAAAGGAACTTGTGCTAAATTTGTGACTCTGTTCTTTCTAATGTAAACTTTGCTTCAAGCCAGGACTCTAGGATAGTGTGAATAGAGACAGACCTTTGTAGATAAGCAATCACAGGTACATGGTAAGCTCTATTGCCATTACCAAGTACATGAGAATATTCAAAGATTTGAGAAAAGAAAAGTCAAAAGTGCTTTTGCATGAAGGAAATTCTGAGACGCGTTCTACAAGAACAAATAGGTTAGCTAAATTATCAGTTTGTTGTTCAAAATTCTAATGATGTTTATGGTGTATACTTCATTAAACTCCTAGTGAGGTGGTAGGAGAGCCTTTTAATTTTTTTTTAATCCACTTCTGACAGCAGTAAGCGATGATAGGAGACTTGTTTTTAATCTTCTCATAGATCAGATTTAATGATTTTAATTTTCTTTCATTCTGTAGTTGTATTGCCTGAATTCTGAGGTGTAACATTTCATCAATATGGATCAAGACTGATCATGACATTGCTTTATTGTTCACAGTAAATGTGAAAGATAGCTGTTCTTTCTTTCTTTTTTTCCCCCCTACTTGTCTAATAGCCAAGGAAGGAAAGAAATTTAATTATAGCAAAAATAGTCACAAAACACAAATTGGTGTGCACTACTGAAATCAAGATTAAATACTTAAACCAATCGAAACAAACTTTTTTTTAAAATGCATCTATTTAATGTACAATTTAGCCTTATTGGATGTGAGATACTGACAACCTGCTAAGTTGACAAAATGTTATGTTTGGATCCAGACTTCTGCATAAAGAGTTGGACTCTTCATTTCATTGAAGGAAAAAAAAAATCCTTACACTGAAAAAAAAAAAAAAATCTGAATCATGTTACAAGTGTCCTGTGTTCTATAGACTGGAGCAAAATCTAGAAGTTTACCTACAGTGTCAGACTCAGTAACTTTCTTTGGCCACTTTTAAAGGGTGTTAAGTACCTCAAAGATTCCCACTGTTCCATTTCAATGTTCTTAAATGCTCTCCTCTTTGTTACTAAGCAACATAATAGCAGACAACTTTGGTCTACCCAGCGAGTAGACCCACCCTTTGGAAGGTTCAGGTACAGGTACAAGGAGGAGCTCTCTGCTCATACTTAACCCATTAGGGAAAGGGTCCATCTTTGCTTTTGTAGAAATTGCAAGAAGCATCAGCCAGCAGAATTGTCTCTGTTTGGGTTCTTTCCAGAAGTTTTTGATTCTCTTTCTTATGTTCCATTGCCATCTCCTTTCTGGTTTATCTTAAATACAGAATTACTTATATGGATTGGTACTTCTTTTATTTTTTGAATATGTTTTTACTCTCTTTTTATGTGATTATTTAGTCTTTCTATTTCCAGTCTTTATCAGATGTTACTGTGACAATTTTTCTCCCCCCTCCGGAATACTTAACAAAATGTTCCTGGTGTCTATTTGGCTTATCAGCTCACCCTGGTATCTTTTTCTCTTGGTGGGATAATGTGGCTTACTGAGTCTTGCACAGTTCTGGTAACTCTGTGTTCTGATCTGAGCTTGGGTATAAAAAGGGGGTATTGTGATTCCTTTTGGTGATGAGTACAAAATTTCTGATTGGGAGTCAAGGTGAAGATGAATTACTTTCACAGAAGCAGAATCATGAAGGGAATGACAACAGCAGACCAGTTCACAGAACTCTTGGGTCTTGTGGTACAGAAACATTTCCTTTTCAGCCCTTCCTGCCTATGTACCTTAGGGGAAAACACAGGTGTCCCCTATCTGTAAGTCCCTCAGAGCAGCACATCAGTGTTCTGTCAGTTGCTCAAGAGTTTTTAGGAACTATTTGCAAAGACAAAAGCAAGCAAGGAAGAAAGGAAGGAAGGAAGGAAGGAAGACCACCTTACCACCTCGATATGTGAACTGAGATTTTAGTGGGGAGAACAGATGCAGGGACAAAGAAAAGTTTATTCTTTTTTGTCCACTATTACTTTTGGAATGCTATACAATGTCTTCAGCTATCCAAAAATTTAAGACCTACATTCCAAATGCCACAGCAGTATAAAACGGATGTCAAAACTAGGAGGGCAAAGATAATTCAAATCAGGTAGATTAAGTGTTGGAAATGCTTTCACAGAATGGATATATGTATATATATTAATTTGAATATGTATATTTTCTTTTTTTTTTTCTCCTGTTTCGATCATGCAGTCCATGTGACTTTAAGGTCATTATAATCCAATGTAAATGATGAGCAACTTTGCTAAAATGCCTTTGGTAGGAAAGTATGTATCATTAGAATCCAATCCCTACTTGTCTCCATAAGTGAATTTTATTTTCAACTGCTCATTATTTCAACTGCAATAAGTAAAAACTGATTGTTTTAAATGACCATAGACCTTCATCAAAATGTTTTTTATTATGGGCATAAAAATAAAATAGAATCACATCTAAATTAAGTGCATCTTTATAATACTTTTTAAATTTAATTTCATTATTATTTATGTTAAGTATTAAAAGCTTTTCCTTTCAATTACCACACTGACCATTTATTTTCTAAAAATTTAGTGTAAATCAATCTCAGCATTTCATTATTAACATTAATATACTTCCTTTATTCATATTTCCTAGTGGATTCTGACATGTCTTTCAAAAAACTGGCAACACAGAAATTTAGAAAAAAATACAAGAATAATAATAGTGAAGGAAACTACTTAGCTAGTAATAGAATTCTGACATATTAACTGCAATCCCGTATTGAATTATCACCATTGACCTTCAAATAACTCTTGGCACTAGATATTATTTAAGTGCAAAGGCATAGCACACAATAAACTTCACAGGGTAAAACAAAATCTTTTTCCTAGTAATACACGTATATAAGTAGTTGATTTTCTTAAGACTACTGCTATTCCAAGTAACTCACATGTGTGGGGTCAAGAAATGCTTACAAGGAGGATGAATGTGAATCAGATGATTGACACCCTCACTTTTAATGTCTAGGACTAAAATAAACAAGCTAGGGTGATATGCCTTTAATTCTGACCTGAACATGACCAAACAGAAATCATATTTGGTATCCCAGGAGGACATGTGTGCTAAAAGCATGGTATGTCGAAGGCACTATTCTGGGAGTGGTAAACACTTAACAGAGCTAAGGTAGACCCTTCATAGATTTTTGTCTTAACACTGTTGATTCTCACCCATGCCTCCCTGCACAGCTGTCTCAGAGGCCTGCAGATGATATGGGCGATCTGAGAACATTCCAGAATGGCATAGCATAACATTGTTTAGCATTGGATATATTGTTCTATATTGATTAAAAATTGTAAAATATGTGGTTCCTCTAAGTTTTAGTGACATGCTAAATACCAGGAAATCATGCCCCTTAACATTCCTGCTACCTACCTATGCCTGAGAGTATGCTAAACATTTTGCTTCGGTTACAATCGATGGACTTCCCAGAGGGTCTGAATTACAGCACATTCCAGTACGGAAATAATACATATTTGAGGTCATATAAGATCTAAGCAAGCACAATGCCACAAAAAATACTGGAAATTCTTTTAATTTTTTCAAACAGTGACTCCAATTTTAAGTGTATCAAGCAGTAAAAATATTATAATGACATTCCGATTCGGATAAGGCTTAAGAAAATATGAGTCTTACCTAAAGGCTTAAAGAATAATATATTTCTTTTTGAAAATAGTTGAATCTCAAAAATATAAAGCTAGTAGTTATATCTCTTGTGACTTTTCTCTCCAGATATAGTACTAGATTTTAAAAGCTCAAATATGCACATCAGTGATTGCACTTGGCGCCTCAGAAAAACCACACCTTTCATATAAGCACATGCTTTTGAGAATTTTCTTTTGAGAGTAAGAGAAATGAAAATGACTACCCAGGAATAGTAACAGCATACCTAAGTGTGTTCCCACTAGAATGGAACAGATGGTAGTTATTATTGTCTCTAAAACTTTTTATTTATGGATTACATTCTTGAAAATGTTAGGTCTAATTTCATTTTCAAGAATATAAGCTCCTGGAGAATTAAGTCCCTTTTATAAAGATCACTGGCCAGTTTTCAGTTCATTAAAAATAATTTACATTAGATACAGGTTCATGGCCCTTATAAAATCATTCTGAATTTTCCTACTTTGCAGATGCAGAAAGTGGGACTTAGAAAAGCTATAATTTGTCCAATGTTGCCCTAGTTGAATAAAAAGCAGGGCTTTAATCTACATTTTTTGGTTCTATAATCATGTCATTCATTTATACATAAACATAAAATATAATTAAAGTTTTAGGAATGAAATCTGGCAAACATGATGAGATTGGGAATCTAGGAACATCTCTTCCAGTTAACCAAATAAGGAGGCTGAATGAGTTTTCACAGTAAATGGATAAAATGGGAGCACATAACTTATTGATTATGTTCTCTGGGTATTCATTTTTGTTTTCTTGGAAAAGATTTCAGTCTATATCTAATCTATTTGAAATGGGAAAACATCACAGATCTCCAAATAAATTAAGAACTTTGAACCCAAGGGAATGATGTAAGCCAATTAAGAAAAATATAATTGCAAAGTAACTTTTCGAAGAAATCAAGGCAGTGAATCCAGACAAGACCGTCTGAACAAAATAATCCCCTATCTCTCACTCCTTGAGGTGAAAGTTGATACTGCAGTTGTGTTCACATTACTTAGTTAATATCTCCATAAGAGATATTTTTATGTTCTTTGTGAATCTGAATGTGTATGTGTGTAGACCATGTGATATCAGGCGCCACGAAATTAGACAGCAATTTCCTGAATTAAGCTTGACCGGCTGGATGCTTAATAGTATTACCAAATAAAATATTATTTTGATGTGCTTGCGAAAAATGAGATTTTTCAGTGTACAAGATTAAATTTGTCTATGATCAAAGATGATAACTGTTTCATGAGCAAATACAACTATAAACTGGTGCCGAGATAAAGATATAAAGTCTAGGTTAAAGAGAAAGAATTAAATTTAGCCAAAATTAGAATCTACCATGCATAGAGGACTAAGGCGATGTCTTTTATTGAAGTTCTTGCTAGCTCTAGTAGAAAAGATTCAGGAAAAAGTCTGGCTCTACTTGGGTCATGTGCCCATCCTTGAAAAGATCCCTGGGTTTCAGTGGGTGGGGCCTTTTGAATGGGCAGCCCAGTCGTATGTTCACCTTTGTGCTGCTCAGAAGGGTAGTCTTCCCTTTTCTTAGGCCGGACCAGGAAAAAGTTATATGCATTCATACAGAATGAGACCTCAGTTATTTTCAATATTGCTGTTTTCATGAAAGTCAAGTAAAATAAACCACTGACACCCTCTCAATAATCAGTCTGTACACAACAAAAGAGAACCAAAAATCTGGGCTACCTGACCAATATATTCAGACATTATGGGACCACGTGTGAGACAATTTATATGAGCTACATATGTCACAGAATTCAACTGAAGCCTTCCCCATTATCCAGTCAGGCTGCCCTGTTGTTGACTGATAACGTCTGGGTGGTTCCTTGGCTTTTACTATGAATGCTAAACACAACGGAGGTACAGTGAAATTTTCATTCACAAAAACTACACTTTGTCTCACCATTTTTAACAACTATAGTTTTAATGAAAGGGAACACTGTAATTCTGGTGGACACGATCTGTATTAAATAAGCTTCACTGGGAAAAAAAATCTTATTAATTCATGAGTGCAACTCAGTAAGTGGGAAATTTTAAATTTAAATCATGCATTCATTTGCAGCAGACTTATCCATTGCTATCTTTTTATTTTGTTGAACATTTGACCCTCCCGGAAACATCTGAGCTGCTGATCAGTGAAGGGAAATGTCTCAGAGTGATAGTACTGTGAACCTGGGAGCCTTTCACATTCCCCTTCATCTTTGCTCGGTGTGGGGCACAATGCACTGTGCATCAGAGCTACCAGATAATGATCATTTTCTGAAGCTCAGTAAAAAATAAGAGGCAAAACATAGCAAAAAATTATTAAATATATTAAAAGTTGGTTACAAGAAAATGCCTCTAGTAATGTAAATTGGAAAGAGACATGAGAGCAGTCCATCCCCTACTGGATATACGCTGTCATGTCCCAGCCATTTATTCAGTGTGTACTACGTGCCCGGCACTGCTCGGCATTCTTCACATACGCTACCATTCTTCCTCCACACAGCCACCCATTCTGCCAGTGAGGAAACTGAGGTTCAGAGAATAAAACCAAATGGGCTATTTGTCTTTGGAAATCTTAAGGCTGCGTTTCAAATCCACGTCTCTGACATTTTAAAGACACGGTACAGTCATCTGTTGGCATTCTGCTCCCCTTTACTCAAGTTTAAGAATTGCGAATATTTTTGCAACCAATAGCTTAACCTGTAGCTCTCTAGTAGATACAACGGTTGCCCTACATAGAGCTGTCAAGAAATGGGTTTATTTCCTTAGATCTGAAACACCAACCACACAACACCCAAGTATTATCATTTATGTACTCACATTAGATCGAGATTCATGTTATCTTCACAACTGTTTGAGAAAAGAGATGCTATTTATATTTGAGGTATTTTTGATTACTACTACTATAATTTTTATATATATGTACATATATATATATAACTTATTTAAACTATATGAAAGCTTCATGTGTTACACAAAGAAGCAGAGTGGAGTTATTTTTTTTCCCTGTTTATCTTTGCATTTTCTCTGGCACCTGTCAACCCAATTCAATACCTAAGCTATTAAATTATATTGATAATACTTGTATATTTTAATATTAACTTTACATTAACAAAAACAATTTATAATCATACAGTGTTTATCATAATGATTGTATATTGGTAATAATATAATTATTGGTATCCTTTGCACAGTGATCATTGCATGCTATTATATATTAATATTTGCTAGGAACATTTGCTTATGGAACCAGGGCAAGACCTTTAAACCTCTAAGAGAAAGATAGCATGCCTTTTATATTTAATAAACTAGTCCCACTACCTAGCATATACCACACACTCAAAGGCTTGTAAAACTGTAAGTGATCTTTGAATGCAAGAATGTCCACAAAAGCAATAACCACACATTTGTTAAAAATACATCTCAGTGTTTTAGCTTGTGATTCTAAGTTATTCTACAGGTTTCTTCACTTAGTTACAACATTGCATTAAAAGACAAAGGCAATCTTGTTCATTTTACATATCTAGAGTAGTGGGAATCAGACATGAGATATAGAAACAGAAGTCCAAGAATACAGATGTTGTATTTAAATTAACTTATAGAGTATTTCATTAACAAATCCTAAATTCTTTACACATAATCCTATAAGAACCCATTGAAAAACCTATTTTCTAAAACTGCTTGGATAGGAAGGGGCACGGCCTTTGTGGTTCCAATGTAACAAGTTCTCAGCGGAAGTCCCAAAGCCATGAAGACTGGAGAGAAAAGCAATAAAGAGGAGACTTGACTTCACCTTTTGTTTTGCTCTTAGTTTTGTGACATGAATAAGTCTCCAACTTTTCTGAACTTCAGAAGTCCTATTTATACAACAAGCATGATAATACTTGCCTCGTCTATTTCCTAGGATTACTGCAGATCTCAAATGAGATAATGCATGTGAGACTATTTTAAATATTGTAAACAATTCCAGCATCAAGGCGTGGACCAAATGCTACTCAAGCAAGGAAACCCATCATCAGTATTCCTCATGAATGGGTATTCCAGATAACAGAGCTTAAACCTTTAATAGAAATGTGTCTCTGAAATGATCTAACGTTTACCGTTCTATGCTCTTTATTTTCCTGGAATACCGAAGATATCTTAATTTTTCTGCAACAAATATCAAAGGCATGACCATCAGAAGTTGTGCTAGACATAATACAAGACCCTTGATTTGTCTTTCTTTTTTTTTTGATTTGTCTTTCTAGATGTCAGGACTTCAGATGGCTGATGTGCTGTCTCCAGCCTGCCTCTGGCAGCTGCCTGCTCCTAATTTGCTACTTCTACTCAGCTGTTGCTTGAGAATTCAGGCAACCTGGCTGTTTAGAACCTTGTACAGCCAATAAGCTTAAAGAAAGTATCTGAAGGCCTTTCTGAAAAGTCAAAACAAAAACAAAGATTTCAAGCTGAGGGTCTTCCTGACTTCCACAGGCAGCAAACTTTAGAAAAAGCCAAATTGTAATCCAGAATAAATACCATTGACAGATTAATACCAGTAATTCTGGGTCTTCTTTCCATGTTTCTCTGAACTTCTGGTCATCTCATATACAAGAACATTCATAAGATTCCAAAATATTCAGCTCTATGTGTAAGAAAACATGGTGCCTCTGAAATGTTTACTTTAGAAGAAAAAAAAAGAATGTTTGATTTCAAGTTGAAATGTGAAGGCTTCTGCCTCTCTTTCAAATGTTACCGTAACAGTGGGATTGAAAATATGTACCTAGGGGCGCCCAGGTGGCTCAGTTGGTTAAGTGGCTGCCTTGGGCTCAAGTCATGATTCCAGGGTTTTGGGATTGAGCCCCACATGGGGCACCTTGCTTGGTGGGAAGCTTGTTTCTCTCGCTCCCTCTGCCTACAGCGCCCCCTACTTGTGTGCTCGCTCAAGCACGCGCGCGCTCTCTCTCTCTCTGTGTCAAATAAATAAATGAAATTTTTTAAAAAATTAAAGAAAAAGGATATATGTATCTAAAACCTTTTTTTTGGATCTGGTTTATAGTATTGTGAAGAACTAGAAAGTTGGTGATTTCCACTAATTACATAATACAATGACTAACCATAACAAATGGACCAACAACCTCCTGAATTTCAGTCAACAGTGGTTGGAACATTATACTCGATCTCTCTTATTCATCTTCATTTTTCATAAATATAAATTAATCATAGGTTTTAATGGAAAAAAAAAAGCAAACCAAATGCAAATAGAAAAGCAACACTTCACCAAGAAGTTACTTGAAAAGGAGTCCACGTTAACACTTTCAAATCTTTCTTGAAGAAATGAGAATGTTGTCCGACCTGCCCGAGTTTTCTATCAGCAGTGAAATTCATAAAGGTCACCCCTGACAAACGAACACAATATTCTTCTCACAAGCTCCTGTTACAGTAGCAGCCAAGCAGCATATTCATTTTCATTTTAATTATGTTTGTAAATAGTGGGAGAGGCAGGCAAGAAGCCTGTGCGGACCGCCTGCGGAGCCTCTGTGGGTGTTTGAGGAACTGCAGCAATCGCCCTTGTAGATTTCATTATTTTTCAGTGGATTTTTATTGGCTGGGGGTAATATCTTATTAAAACTCTGTTAGTTATAAAAGTTGTTTAAGGAAACCCATTCCTTTGCCATAACATCTTCCCACCTGATTATCAGTTCATTTATGCCTTCCCAGCTACCATTTATTCTTAAGGCAGTGTAATTTTTGTGTAACCTTGATTGTTATCTAATTTATTTCCCAAGTGACAATTAATCCCTGATATATTGGCCCTAAACAAAACCCCCATTGCTTACTGATGCATTCAGCTACAGTCACCTTGTATCTACCAGAGAATCCATTGACAAAGCAGTCTTGAAAATTAGCTTTGGTTTAAAAATGCTGTAGCAACATCCCTGGTCTTTCTAACGTATACCATGCAGGCAACATCAGCTGTATAATTGATTATTCTTTACTGTGTTTTCACTCTATGTAAGGCAATGTGATAGATGATATTGAAAATATAGAAAGAAATCATATGCATAAATAACTATTAGCAAAGTAATGATTGAAAATAAAAATATAAGAGAGTTACTCTTAAACTTCATAAAAGAGGGAGATGCCCAGAGGAGGAGTCAGGTAAGGCTTGCAGAGGAAACAATAAGATTTGAGATCTGAAGTGAGCATATGGTTCAAATATATGAAAACATAACACCGGGAAGAGGAAACAGCAAGAACAAAACCAGAAAAACAGACAAGCACAATGCATCTAAAAGGATAATTAGAGTTCAGCTTCCCTAAAATGTTTAAGGGTAAAAGAGCAGGGAGTAGGTGGGAGCTTTAGGCTAAGAAAAAATTAGAAGAATACATTTATAAAGGTTTTGACTATTAGGGTAATAAATTTCAGCTTTTCAATTGTAACAATTACCAGAATCAGAGTTTTAAATGTCTAGGACTACACTGAAATGTAACTCTATGGGGGATTTTTGTTGCTATTTGTTTGGTTTTTTTTCCTTTCTTTTTGGCTGTGTCTCCTAAGAATTTTCAGAACACAACTTTACTAATTTATCTTTAAGGAGGAATACGATGTGCTTGTTTTAGTCATTGCAAACTGTGCTTCCCCTCTAGGGTTTAAAACATATGCAGAAATACAATGTATGACAAAATAACACAACAGGGTAAAAGGGATAAGGAAATAAAGTTAAACAGTAGAAAGTTTCTTGAATTGTTGGAGAAGTAGTAAATGGGCTGTTTTAAAATAGACTATAATAAATCAAGAATGTATGTTGCTACCAAGTTTAACTATAAATAATGAAATGATTTTATATTAAAATAATAACTACAAATAATGAAATAATGAAATAAATGAAAATAATAATAAAATGAGTATCTAAAAAGTTAGTTGTTTTTATCAACTATTCTAATTCTGAAACTACTCAGTTCAACAGAAGTCAGGAAATCATGAACAAAGAATGAAGGAAGAGGAGCAAATAGAAAACAAATAGCAGGATAACAGACATAAACCCAAACAATGATTTCTTTATATGGAAGTGTACCAAATACTTAAGTGAAGAGTCAGAGATGGTCACACTGGTTACAGAAAATATGCTGTTTGTATTCTAGTAGATAAACGTCACCTATAAGAACATCAAGGGCATGAAAGTAAATGATGAAGAAATATATACTACGTAAACATTAAATGAATGAAAGTTGCTGTATCAACACTAACGTAGACTTTAAGGAAAGAATATTGCAAGAGATAAATTGGCTGTTTTAATGATAAAAGAGACAATTCAACACAAAGAAAGAAATTTTAAATGTGTATATAACAAATAATGTAACTGCAAAACACAGAAAGCAAACACTGATCGAAGAAAATTGAAGAATAGACAATTACATAATTATAGCTAAAAATTCTAACATACCTTAAGTAAAAAAATCAGACAAAAATCAGTAGCGAGAGGTAATTTATGAGATGTATAATTTGCCAATGTTGCTTAATTTGCCACATTTTAAACTGTACAAATGAGTGCACAGTGCATATTATTTTAAGTGCACATTTGAACATTCTGCACTACAAAGTAAGTCTCAAAAACATTCAAATTATTAAGATCAGAGAATATGGTCTCTGAACACAAAAAAATTAAACCTGACATCAAAGATAATTAGAAAATGGCCATTGTTAAATAATTTATAAACTTTTTAATGAAAAGCAAAGGTTAGAAAACTTTCAATCAGAACTCTACAAAGGAGGATATCCAAATGATGAATATGCACATTTGTTATCAGGGAAATACTAATTAAAACCACAGCTGATACGACCGCATGGCAGAAGAAGAGCTAATACTAACAGGCAGCCCTTTCATAGGAACAGTGACATAATCACAGACTTGATCTTCATGTTAGACGTTGGGGGTACCCACGTAAGTGATCCAGCCTCTGTCGGCCTTAGGGTTATGTGCTCCAAAGCCAAAATACCACCTGAAGTTCAACCCCGTGTCACTGGCTGTCAGCAAGTTACCATCATCTTCATGGATGGCTACAGAATTCTATCAGATTTACTGATATTACCATCTTGTTCTTTTATTATTGATCCACGACTGAATTACAGTTCATGGAAATGGACAGAATAATTTTAGTCATAAACTCAATTTTTAAGTTGTCCATATACATGTCCATATAGAGAAACAAAATCTAAAAATATATCTGGAATAAAAAAGCCAATCAAGCAAGTGCAACAGTCATCTCTCTCCTATAGCTTCTTCAAAACAATGTTTAACTCATTCCACCATGGTATTACTACCAGAAAAGACCTAAAAATCGACCCAAGAGAAATGGTTTTGACAAACACCTTGCTCAGACGAAAGATAATTTTATCAACATGAATTTGGATAGTTACTTTCCCTCAGGTGCTGCTTTGGTTACCCTCATGCGTTCACAGAGACTGATCATGATGACAAAGTGACAATCTTCTTAAGCATTATAGAGCTCACAAATCCAGATAAAGAGCGGAGTACCTGTCTGGCTCATTTTGAAAGAAGGATGAAAATTTTTTATTGATTGGGCATGAATATATTTAACCCCAGGATGGGGTTGGGAATCAAGGAATAATTCCCTCTTCCTATTAAAGATATGGAATGCTAGCTCAATTACGTTCTTGAAATCATTTTCAAAACATGTATTGAAGCTGGGGTGTACTTCTCATCAGATTCCAAAGTCAAGGGTCCAGTCCTACAACACTGCCATTCCCCCACTTGAGAAACCAGTCACAAGCCCAGGCTATCACCTAACAGCTACACACCAGAAGTTCCAGCGATCCCTTCCGACTCAGGATGCCAGTCACAAGTTCATGTTGTTTTGTGTACTTCTGAAAGACTGGCTATAAACCAGGGGTTCCCAAGATCCCTTCCTTGGGTTTGATTAATTTGCTAGAGTGGCTCACAGAACTTGGGAAGCCCCTAGATTATGTTTGTTATGAAAGTTTGTTATGTTTGTTTTTCATGAAAAGATACAACTCAGGAAGAGTCAAATGGAAGAGATGGGTAGGTAGGGTCATGGGGAAAGGGCTCAGAGGTTCCCTGGGCTCTCCAGGTATACCACAGTCCCTAACTGCTAGGAGCTTCCTAACCTGGAAGCTCTCCAAACCCAGCCCTTTGGGCTTTTATTATGAAAGTTTTATTACATGATCATGACTGATGAAGCCATTGACCACAGTCATTGGTTCAACCTCCAGACCTCTCCCCTCCCCAGAGCTCTAGGGTGGGGACGGGTAGTACTGAAAGTCTCATCCCTCTGATCACATGGTTGATTCACCTGGGAACCAGCCCCTAAACTTAGAGTTCAAAAGTCACCTCATTAATAGAACAAGAGATGCTTTTGTTGCTCTCATCACTTAGGAAAATGCAAGAGTGTTAGGACCTCTGTGCCAGCAACTACACAAAATCCAACTTATATATCTCTTATTATAAATCACATATTACAGTAGCCCCATGTAATATCCATAATGACCTGAGACAGAAGGGAGTACTATGACCTCCACCCAAGATTAGATAAGCCACCCTCTTTTTGAGCTACAGATGGTTAACATATAGTATAATATTGGTTTTAGGAGTAGAACTTAGTGATTCACACTTACATATAACACCCAGCACTCATCAAAACAAGTGTCCTCCTTAATATACATCAATCATTTGGCCCATTCCCTGTCCACCTCCCCTCCAGCAACCCTCAGTTTGTTCTCTAGTTACCAGTTTGCTCTCTAGTTCTTTAGTAAACAGCCACTCATGATTTGCCTCCTCTTTTTTTTCTTCTTTCTCCTATGTTCATCTGTTTTGTTTCTAAAATCCCACAAATGAGTGAAATCATATGGTATTTGTCTTTTCTCTGACTGAATAATTTCATTTAACATAATATACTTGGGCTTCATCCACATCATTGCAAATGGCAAGATTTCATTCTTTTTGATGGTTGAGTAATATTCCATTGTGTGTGTGTGTGTGTGTGTGTGTGTGTGTGTGTGTGTACACACACAATACATATATATGTAAGGGCCTATTTAGCCAGAGTGGCCCCACTTCAGTTGAACAGCCATTTTGTTGTTTATGCAGTAAAACTTAAACTGACCCTGCCCTCCCTTCCCCAGGGGAACTTACTTAAAAGCAAGTCCAGGAAACCAGTCCCAGGTAACAAATCCCAAATACAAGGGTGGGTCAGGTCAGGTGGAGATAACAGCCCGAATGCAGGGATAAGTCGGGTCAGGTGGAGACATCCAATCAGTAAAGCAGGCATACTGTCTCCCTAGCTACCAAGGAGTGTGGGCCCCGCCTTTTGGACGCCAATTCTGACCAAGGTGATAGGCTAGTTCAAATAGCTACTATGGGGTGAATTATAATTCAATTGGCCACCCGTGTGTGACCTAGCATGACTGTGCATCTTTCTCTGTGTGTTGCAATCTCATTGGCCACCTGTATGTGGCCAGGCTCAACCACATGGCCTTTGCTCTATAAAAGTTAGTCTGTGAGGCAGGGAGGGGTCGCCCTCTCTGTAAGAGGAGTGGCCCTGAACGGTCGGTTTGATTCTCGATGCTTGGCACGAAATAAAGCTTTGCTTGACCTTCGCTTTGTATCAGTCTTGCTCCTTTAATCACAGACCCATTATTGGGGAACCCATTATTGGGGGACTCAACATATACACATATATGTATGTATGTACCACATCTTTATCCATTCATCAACAGATGGACATTTGGGCTTTTTCCATAATTTGGCTATTTCAACTGCACCAACATGAGCATAGTGCTCTGTGGGATGAGAGCCCAGGGGATGATGTGCTCTATGCATGAACTTCCCTTAATAAAGCTTATTTTATATTCATACTGTATGGTGCTATGGATATGTCTGTGCTTAAAGGAAATCTTTACCAGAAGCCTATCTCATCTTTAAGATGCTGAAAGAAGGAAAAAGCAGGAACTCTAGGCCTAAATTATTTGAACAATTATCAGAACTACCTACAACTTATTACTAGATCTCATGAAACACCTTCTTGTCCTGACTAGCATCATGGTAGACTCTAAGATCACCTATCAGTTCTTCCGTTCAAAATCACAATTTTATGTTTATTTCAAATTTTCTTTTGCCATTTTCTATTTTTCTATTCACTTATTTTAAGTCTCCTCACCTAGATTTTCTTTCTTCGTATGCTGGCACAATACAGCTAACTGTACATCTTTTCATTACAAATACCTTTGTTGCTGCTCCTTGCTTTTTTCAACTGAACAGTACAGCTTCTTGTTTATTATATTTCAGTGTATATGCATCTGCAATATCCTTTTTCACCCCCAAATAGTATGTTTATTTAATTGTTTAAATAACCAGCAGTGTAGCATTGCAAAACCCTTTGCTTCCATGTTTTTCTCTTTCAAGTAGTCCTGAATCCCCTTAACACTCTTGAATACATTATGGGGATCATTCCCAGGAAATGGAAGAGACTGGTTTAAGAGAATGAGGATGTTCTGTCTCTATGGATGTTGCAACATTGTCTTCCAAAGAAATGAGGTGAGTTCCTTAGTGCAGTCTCCTGAATTACCTCTCTGCCTCCAGGACTGGCTTCTTTAATCCACTATTCACAAAGCCTCAGGGTGGTTGGTCCTTGTGTAGATCTAACCTGCCATCCTCAGCTCCTCATGGATTTTAGATTCAAGATCTACAACTTACCAAAGTGAGAAAGGGCCCTCCCTAGAAGGACTCCTACCTCTTTCCAATCTCACCTCCCACCGGCTTACTTTGGTACTCACGTCTTTTTCTGCTGGATACACCCTATTCCAGTCTCTCATTACTTCCTCTTCACTAACTCTTGCCTTTTCCAATCCTTCAATAGTCACCTTTGCATTTTCAGCATCTGAACAGTTCTCAGAACATAAAAAAGCCATTTGTAATATTTTTGAATGAATGAATGAGTCAAGATTATATCCAACCACAAATTATTACAGCATCTTGGTGCATATCTCTTTCAATGCACTGATAACATTTCATTTTAATCAGTCTGTCTTCTATACTAGTTTTATGGTGATGAGGACTGTACCTAGCACAAAATCAAGTGTCAGTGGGATAAATAAACGATGGAATGAAGTCCATTTCTTCTTCATTTACAGATGAAAAATTCTGAGGCCTGTGGATGTAATGTGTCTTTCCCAGTGACATATACCTAATATAAGTGGCAGAACCAGGCCTAGATGCCATATATACTAATTTTTATTTTCGAAACCTTTCTAGTAAGTATGCTACGGCTTTAAATAATTGCATTTACCTTCTGTTTCACAGTGCTTTATTTCAAATAGAATTTGTACTAAACTTTGGAGGCTGTTTTTCCCCCCAGTCATAGTTCTGCTCTTTAATAAATAGCAAAGCCAGTACCTACACTCTGTTCATTTAGCTTCAATTACCTCAACTATAATATCTCTGCTTCACCTACCTGACTATTTCACTGTGAAGGTTAAAAGAAACTGTAGGGGTGTGTCCTGAATGCGGGAAACCTTATATAAGTGATTTCTGATTATCAGTGCCTTGCATAATCATATTCACTAAGACCTTTATGCAAACACGTTCTGATCACATAAGCATGCATCCAGGCTCTGCTGATTCCAGAGACAGCAAACACTGTTACTGCAATGATATTATGCATGTGCCTACAGGAATTTCTAGAAACGTGAAGAACCTGGGACAAAGAAACAGGGTCTTTGGGCTGATAAATATTTCAGTAAGTAAAAACAAAAAAGCTAGAGAATTATGGTTGTATCTAAATTTCTCCATGACTGAGATATGTGAGCTCATCATAGAGTTTGGGGAGAGTTATCACACATTTTGTAATACTAGTGAAGATTATACTCATAATACTCGCAGAAAAGAGACTTCAGCAAAAATTGCTAAATTACCAAAAGGGCATTTGAAAAGTAGGAAACAGTGCTTTCAAGTAAACCTAAAATATAAGTTGAATGTGGAACCTAAAATAAACCAAAGAAACAGAGAACAGATTGGTGGTTGTCAGTGAAAGCGATCAGGTGGTGGGGTGGGTTTGGGGGAAAAAGAGCTGAAGATAGTCAGAGAGGATAAACTTCCGGTTATAAGATGAACACACGGCATGGTGATTAGTTAACCGTGCTGTACTGCATATTTCAAAGTTGCTAAGAGAGTAGATTTTAAAAGTTTGTACCACAAAAGTCGATGGATGTGTTAACTAACATTGTGGCAATCATTTCACATTATATACATGTATCAAATCATTACATAACATAGGTCCATTATATCTCAATAAAGCTGGAAAAATATTCAATGTTAGTGTAAAAAAATAAAGTACTATTATGTAATGTATCAAAGTGTAATTCCAGTCCCTATTTTCATAAAATTAAAGTCCCTTTCATGACCCGACAAGATTTGGTTGAACAGCAATAGTCTCTGCCTCTACTTTGGGGAAATTTGACGTCTCCCTAAAAGTCAAATGGTTACAAATCAAATATTACTTTCTAAAGCAGCTGTGCCCCAGGAACTTTATACATACCAGCCTGTGTTATTTCTGTCCCAATGCTCACTACAGTTAGTACTGATCTTAGACATGTATATATTACATGGGGCTGGTCCATCCCTACCTTACCCCACCCCTACTCAAATACTGCCCAAGGAAAGTGGGGCCTGCATCCTAGGGGCCCGAGAGCCATTCAGTAAATATTTATACAACGAGTAGATAAAGGAATAACTAAATGAAAGTTCAGAGCACAGTTACTATCTGGTAATGTGATTTGGAAAAATTATCAGAACAGGCTAAGGCTCTGTCAGTGAATTTTTTTTTTTTTTTAACTAATGTATTTGACAGCTCAAAACAGAGACTGAGCAAGAAAAAGGAGTATCTTTCCAAAAAGGGCATATCTCAATCGCTTAATTATAACAGACTATTATGTATCCTTCTTTTCAAGCTGAAGGAATATTTAGTACTGTGTGCAGTGTTCATGAAGTGATGAGTTACAAAAACAGTATAATATATGGGACGTTCTAAATAAATCTCATAACTGCTTTTATCCCCCTTAGAATCATGGTATGTCTATTTACACACACACACACACACACACACACACACACATGTACATACACTTTTTTTAAGGAAATAATGCCAGTGCTGCCGGCCAGTTAATAAGTTAAAAACTAACAAACTAAAGTTAAAAACAAAGTAGGAAAAAGAATAAGGAAAAGAAGGGAAGGAAAGGAAAAAGGTAAAGCAGAGAGAGAGACAGGAAGAGGGGAAAGAGGAGAAAAAAAGGGAAAAGACACTTAAAATCAGGAAAAGAAGAGGCAGTGGTGAAGTAATGTGAGAAGCCAGTGAAGTTTTCTCAACAGTGTATTAATACGTCCTCCAAAGCATCAATTAGCACCACTGTAAAGTACTATTAGAACATCTGAAAGATCATTTAAAAATATAGTATATAAATAAACCTACATTAACCTATCTTAAATTTCAAATATACTGTATTTGCCTTAAAATTTAAATCATTGGGTAAAAAAATAATAGATAATAAAATTATATTTGGAGGGAAATCTTCGACGTTGTGTCTCACACCATAGAGCACAATCATATCTAGAAAAAAACTAAGGGATTAAATATATATATACCTATATAGATAGATAAATGTATACATATACAAACATTTTAAAATGGGGAAAAACAATAAGTGAATATAATTCTGATTTTGGAATGAGGGAAGATTTTCTGTGCACAAGCAATTAAGTTTACCTAAAAGATCATTTTATATAATTAAGCAAAAGACAAATTCATAAAACATTGTTAAGATAAAAGGCAAAAAGATTAAAGACATGTATTCTACAAATGTAACAATCAAAAAGGTAACATCATTAATACAGGGAACTCTTTCAAATTAATTAGAATAAAATAGAAAGCCTTTGAAGAATAAAGAATCCAAAGCTATGATAAGAGAACATTTAGAAAAGGAACAATTATAACTAGTAAACATTTGACAGAAATATTGAATTCCAATAGGAATTAGAGAAATACAAATGAAAACAGTTACAAAATTAAAATAACATTACAAGCATGTGTTCAAAGAGGCACTCAATATGGACTTGCAAACTTACAAACTGCTGGCAAAAGATGGTGCTAATAACATTAAGAAACTTAAAAAGGTATGCCCTTTACTCTAGAAGTTTCCATTCTGGAACTTTTCATATACCAATGTTTACAAAATTAAAAATGTTAATGATATCATTTTAATGGTTAAATTATGGAATACTCACACAATAGGTTATTATGTTGTAGAAATAACATATTTTAAGACATTTATGCTTTTAGAAATCATTCATGATATATAATTCATAAGAAATAGTAAATGAGTTTATAGAGTATAATTTTAACTTTAGTTTTAAAATATATAGATAAAAGGGGAGCAAAAAACAAATGTAAAATCATTTTTAATTTAATGGGTTTATTTTTTAATTTTTTGAATTATTTATAATTTTTTAAATTAATGGGTTATTCTAGTATTTCCCTTAATAATTTTAACCATTGCATTTTTTTTCTAAATGAGACTATTTCATTCTTATAATATGAAGAATACAAATACTTTAAATACAAATATTGGTAAAAATGAAAAACAATTGTGTTATTTTAACATACAGGAAATAGACTTTCTTTCCAAAGATTTAATTTCAAGCTCTTATAACATGTTACAATGTTACTCATTTTGTGTATAATCAGATTGTAAT
This sequence comes from Martes martes, assembly GCF_963455335.1. Taxonomy (NCBI): domain Eukaryota; kingdom Metazoa; phylum Chordata; class Mammalia; order Carnivora; family Mustelidae; genus Martes; species Martes martes. Next base: position 17,728,888 of record NC_137890.1, read on the forward strand.
ATTCCGGTTTTTTTTTTTTTTGAAGATTTTCTTTATTTGACAGAGAGAGACACAGCAAGAGAGGAAACACAAGCAGGAGGAGTGGGAGAGAGAAAGAAGCAGGCTTCCCACAGTGCAGGGCTCAATCCCAGGACCCTGGGATCATGACCTGAGCCAAAGGCAGCTGTTTAACCACTAAGCCACCCAGACACCCTACCCTATATTGTTCTTATCTAAACTCTCATAGTAACCAGTGAATTTCTGCAGAGATGTATTGTTTGTTTTTTATTTTATGTTTTTTAAATACTGGCATCAGTTTTTAAATGCATTAAGGCTTTTATGATTCTCATAATAATGGGTAAAATTTGGGTAATGACTAATGTATGAGTATACTGAGTCAACTAAACTTTTGACTTTTGACTTTTGACTACCAGGGCCAGTGAGATATTAGACTGCTGATGAATTTTGATTCATCAAACATTGTGAAAATTAATAAAAGGAAACCTCATTTAAAATGGGATCAGGAGGTTCCCAGGAGGAGTGCTCACTCCCTACCACTCGTCAACTGCAGACCCAACAAGAAGAAAGTCACTTTTCATGAAGGTACTAATTTGGCTACTACTTTACTAGGCCAGAAGGTAGAAGAATGCTTTCCTCCTTCCCTAGCAACAATAGCCCAGCCAATGACAGATTGTCACAACTCACTCAATGAAAAGGCATTCTACTTCAAACTTTCAGTTTACTCTAATGGACGTTTCATGTTTAACAGCTCTCTCAATGACCACTTCACCCTTGTTCTCTGGATTTGCCTATGTTTCTGCCTTAGCTTGCTTGTTCCAGATTTTAATTCTCTGCTGTTCCCAAATACACCATTTTTGCCTGTAAAATAACTGGCAGTTTTGATTTGAAGGCTGACAGCATAGACAACAAAGAATAAACATACCCAAGTTGCCAGGAAATATTTTGGACCAAATATACTCTACAAATCGATATAATTCAAAAATGAATATATTCATACCTGTCTCAGTAACTGTCTGCAAATCTTTTCTTTAGTATTCAGACTAAAAGGCTTCACTAAGGAGCAATTTATTACAGTCTGTCTCCCTCTTAATTTACTGAAATAAAACAAAACATTTCCAAGTCTCTTGATGAAACTAGGTCCTGCGAAAACTGGCAACAGATTTCTTTTCTGATCCTATATTACTCCAAATATATGCTTTTGATTACATAATAGAAGTTTATTACTTTTTTCTCTGCTTTTCCTCACTGACTCTAAAGGGAAACGTTAAAGTAAGTTGTTCTTTATTAATAATTCAGTGAATTTTTCAGTTCACTGATGTCAGGTAGCTGAGTGACCCAAAAATGAACCTTTCTAGAAGCATACTGCTAGGCTTAAAAAAAAACAGTGGCTTTCACATATCTCTATAAGGAATGTACCTTGTAGTTGTCTCTTTCTATTTAGCTGTTCAGGCAATTAGGTGCTCTTTAGTAAGTATGTCCAATTCTACCTTGTACCAATAAACAGAAAAAAAACAAAAAAACGAAAACAAAACAAAAAAAAGCCCCTGCATTCCCCCATAGGGAAATCTCCTTTACAAATTGAATTTATTTAATATTTAAGTAAAATATTTCAAGAATTATAACTCAGTGGACTTATTCAATTTAAATTTGCATTTCAGAGAAAACTTCACGATAATTATATTAGAAAAAAATAGGTTAATTTATCAAGAAGGGTGAAAATCCCACACAATGGCAACAGCTCATGCTCAGAAGTACTGAATGGGACTCCATAACCACAGAGTGATTATTTTGACACATTCAGCTGTTTAATATCATGCCTGACTGCCCCTTTCTGGTTGATGATTTTCCTTTGTAGGATATGACAGGCCTAAATGAATTCGCACCCTTGTGAATTAAAACCCTCTGATTCACTGACGTTGGCTAAAATCCCTTATCCTCTAAGCAAATGTGTCTTTTTCTTCTTTCATTGCATCTGAAGATATATACAATTACATGTGAGTATCTGAAATTCTTCTAGCTGTAAGGAAAGACGAACTGGTTAAATGAAGATGTAAGAAGAAATAGGAAAGTTATAAATATTTAATCATTAACTTTTTATTGACATCATGGTAAAACAGATAAACAAGCAATTTAAGGTTAAAATATGTTTCTCAACGAGCACTCTTTTATACCTGGCTTCACAACTAAAATGCCTTTTGGAGCGAAGCAAGTTATGCACATGAGTAAATAGTGGACATTATTGAATATTTCTGTGCCAGGGAATATTGGAAGTGTGTTTTTAAGTATTAACTCATTTAATTCTCATCACCTCTTTTGTGAGGAAAGCACTATATGATTCATATTCCATTTAATTTCACTTAATTTCATTCCTCAGTGGTAGTCCAAGGAGCTCAGAATCATCAGATTATGGATATCAACATGATTCTCTGTCTTTTATTGATTTATTCCTATTTATCCTTATACCGTCCCATCCCGTCAGTCCTTTCTGTCTCCCCCAGTTAGACTTAAGACTCTAATGTGTTTAATCTGTATCTTTTGGGGGGAAACTTGCAAAAGGTGTATTTTTATACCTGTATTGTTCATTCTTATAACTGTGGTGTTATGCTCTAGAATTCATTCTAACTTCTCTCAATCAACACTAGACCTTTAAATTCTGCCCATGTTGCTATGGATGCACTGAATTTATTGTTTCTAATGGTTGCAGAGTATGTCTTGATGTGTATCTGCTGGGTTTTGCCCATCCATTCCCCTAGCAACAGACATCTATGTTGCTTCCTATTTCTGCCACCAAAAACAGATATTTCAATTTTTGTTCCCTTAAGTACCTGTGTGGAAATTTCTTTAGGATATATATACACAGGAGCCTAATGAGTTCAAAGCATGTACATAATCCGCTGCCTTGTTTTCTAGAATGGCTTCATCTGAGCAGCAAGGAATCAGTGTTTCTATATCTTCATATTGCTTCAATTATTTTCTTTTTTTAAGATTTATTTACTTACATTAGAGAGAGAGAGACAGACAGACAGACAGTGAGCTGGGGGAGGGGCAGGAGGAGAGGGACAAAAAGAAAAGCAGATTCCTGGCTAAGCACACCTGACACGGGGCTCAATCCCCCAACCCTGAGATCGTGACCTGAACAGAAATCAAGAGCCATCACTTAACCAACTGAGCCACCCAGGCACCCCGACATCGCTTCAATTCTAAGCACTAACCAGTTCTATAATTTCTGGCTTTATACTTCCACCAAATAGGCACAAAACCATACTACATCCAGTTTGAAAATGTGAAACCAAAGGTGCAGAAGTATTAAGTAACCGCCAAGGTCAAACCCAGCTAGACTGCCCTCCAGAGCCCACACATGCAGTCACTATTCTGTACTTCCACCCTAGAAAGAAGAAATAATAAATCACCAGGGATTGTGGCAATCTAGAAAGCATAGGTGCTGCCTTATGACACTATGACATTTAAATATAATAGCCACAAACAATAACTAGCAGTGTGGCAAATGAAACTCATCAGGGTGCTGAATCGACCCACAGGCTATCATTATATAAACTGTACTCTATATAATGATTTCATTATCAATAGAATCATTCCTAAACTGGCTTTCAGTAACTCTAGCCAATGGTTAATGACAGCTCCCATTGAGATGCAAGAGTCCACCTTATTTTTCACAAAGGGAAATGTCTATTAAGCATCAGTTGTAGCTACAGCTCCCGGGAGCACATTTTATTCGCCCTGGCTAAGTCATGATGGAAATTTTCATATGTATGTGTCAAGTCATGGGTGTGAATAGATAGACCTTAAGCTACTAAGACTATACAAAAACCCTCCCCAAAACTTTTTATAATGAAGTCTCTGTATAAATGCCAAAAACATATAAGAGCATGCTATCGTGTCCTGCCCAGTCTACTCCAGAGCTCACACAGCTTATACCAGATAGAAATAGTCATTTCTGGGAAAAAGACTATCTTTATCTCTAATGGGAAAAGTTATCTTTATCTCTAATGGTTAAACACAATGCTAGTTTTACAAGAGAACAAGGTATTTAGAAAAACTCTGGAATCTCTCCAATACAATTGTTTATACCTTAAAGAAAGATTCTGAAGTTTCAAAAAGAAGAAAACATTCCCTAACACTGCCATCTGATGATTCCATCCTTCAGAATATCACAATCTGATTTCAAAGCCCACCATTCCATTTCAAATGCTCTTATGAAAATGCTCTTATGAGTTTAGTATTCACCAATGACCTCCTACTTAATGAAATTCAATAACTGTTTCTTAATGCTCATCTAAACGTAATTTTCAACTGAATCTGACCACGTTAGTTACATTCTCTATACTTTGCTAAGGCCATCTCTTTTCCGATTCACTTCCTACTTTATCATTGATGTAAAACTTTATTGACTTGTATACTTCCAGAAAGTTAAAGCTTAATAAATTTTTACAAAGTGAACACACCTGAGTCTTGTGAAACTTTGATCAGATTAAAAAAAACAAAAACAAAAACAAAAAAACCCCAGAACATCACCAGTAGATCTGAAACCCTTTTCAGAAAGCACTCTCTTCTCTACCATTAACACCTTCCCTCCATGGACACAAGCACCATCCTGACTTCTCTTAATTTTGTTCTTTCAATTTTAAGGAACCACAAATAACACCTCTGTTTGACCTTCTTTAGCTCAAAATTATGCTGGTAAGATCCATCTATGATATGTGAAGTAATAGTTATCTTTGGTCATCGCCATGTATTTATGAATACAAATATTCTATAATTTATTTGCGTATTATACTTTGATAGAGATGATCACAAAATGGTATCTATTATTAAAGCAAATCATCATGATAATAAAATTAGGTCCTATATTTGGTAATATCTAGTAGAGCACATACCATAGCATAGACATTCAAAAGTGTATATTTTCAATTACATAATTGCCAAATTATACCTAAAGGTATTCAAATCAAATAATTCACTTAGCCTTAATTTTTAATGAGAAGAAGTGTTCTTCCTCAAGGAACACTTTTTCCTCACTCATCTTCAATCACTCAGTTTCATAAACATTTTACTAGAATTCTGCCACCCGAGAAGCAGTAAACATGTTGTAAAGATTCTAGTTATAAAAATGAAATGTAGCATTGATGAGACATGTTGCAATTCATTGAGCAAAATACATTTTTAGATCAAGCTAATTATTTTTCACCATTACCACTATTTTTAAGATTCTCCTTTACTTCGATCGTATGCTAGAGAATATTCCACAAAAACAGGAAAATTCTCGTTTACTTATTGTTAGTGCAACCCTCATCATAGCAAACTATGAGAGAAGAAAACTGTAAGAGAAGAAGCTTAAAAACTATAAGAGAAGGAGCTTAAAATCCATCCTCTAATTTCACCTCTTCTACCGTAGTCGACCATATGGCAACCATATGAAAAATACCCTTAATGTTTGTAAACATGTGGTTAGTTGGCAGAAAATTAATACCTGAAAGAATCATCTGTTGTTTGTTATTAATGCTTTAAAAATATCACCAAAATCCCATTTAGATAGTCAAGAGACTTGTTTCTTCTGACTCAACTTTCAGACATGCCAAAACCAAGTAAACTGAGTGAGCTGCAACGAATAAGACCATGAATATATTCTAACAGTGAAGACTATTTAGGAATATAGGAAATACCTTTATGAAGGTATTTCCTATTTAGAATTCACAGTCAAAAGACAGAACAACCAGGTCTTCTCTTTTTCTCTCTCTCTTTCCATATATACATAAATACATATATGCCTTTACATATATAATGTGTGTATACATATATATACATACATATACAACCAAAATTTGTCAATTTTAGTAATTCTTATAATTTATATATTCAAAATATAAGTCATGTCTGTAGAGTAGAAGAGATCAGTTCGGAGTTTTCTAGCTCATTTATAATTCTTAAAATGTTCTGTTTGTTGGGCTTTGTTAATTCATTCTTCACTAAATATTTAATGAGGGTTGCATTTGGGCCACGCATGCTAGATGGCCAGAAAAGATAAATAAATCACCCTCACGGGCTCTCAAACTACTTGGAGGGTGATCCATATAAAGTAATGTGATAAGCAGGGAAGCAGTGTGTGAGTAGTCATATTAGTAGGAGAAGGAGTAATAATTGGGCAAGTAGCAATCATGGTAGGGAACAAGAGAAGTGTGGGCTTTGGGGCCACATCCCTTGGGTCACATTCTATCTGTGCCATTTTCTGACATGGTTCAGCAGGCAAGTTTTTAAGTCTCTCTGTGCTACAGTGTCCATATTTTACAACAGAGGTGGTAACAGTAACTATTAAATGACTTGTCACACATAAAGTTCCCTGAGAACAACACCTGGCATATAGCAGGCACCAAAATTATTCATTGGCATCAGTACCATAAAACACTGCATCGCATTTTGTGGATTCAGATACTGTCCTGGGTACTTTACAAATATCATCTCATTTTACCCTCCTCAAGCCCTGTGGGTTTGGTATTCTTATTCTAATTTGATAAAAATGGAAATCAAGGCTCACATATATTAGTGACTTGTTTAAGGTCACACAATGAGTAATTTGGAGAACTGGAAGCCAATCTGTTCTGCTGGTTACTCATATCCTGAACCAAGTGTTTTGACAGCACAGGGATGGAGCAACAGATGTTTCCTTGCAATTTGCAAACTACTTACTGGAGGTGGGTCATTTGGTTTGGAAATTGAAACACAAATATGCATTAGCTGGCATAACCGAAGACGAGAATTTCACTCCAGGCTCATGGAATGGCATGGTAAAGACACTAATCCACGGAAAAGCGTGGCAGTTTCAGTAACAAGGGAGAAGTTCTAGGTCACTGGTGTGAGAGGAAATGGAGCATGAAAGTTGCAGGGGCAGATCATACAAGAGTTTTAGCGAAAATCTACAGAACTGGCTAATCCCAACTTCTATGAAATTAAGGGAGTCCGACTCTGAATCTGTTGTGACCAACTTTTGAGCTTCTCTCTAGATAGGCTGTTTATGTTGATATTGACAGATGAAGCATTTGCATATTTTCGGCTGAGATGACTCTACCTCGGATGTGATTTAAACAAAGGATCTTTCTCTAGCTCAGTCCATTATCACATGGAATCAGATTCTCTAAAGGGTGAACCAAAGGGTGTCTGTTATCTAAAGACAAAGTGAAATTTTGATAGCGACTTGAGAATCTAGTACAGCAAAAAGCTCATGTGTTCAACACAGAATAATGCAAGAATTTTTTTTTTCTTTCCTCCACAAAAAAAATGTATACTGCCTATGAAGCAGTTGCACTAATTTTACACTAACAATATCATTAGGTTGACCTCTGATTTGTCTGATTTTCACCTGCAGTTAGCCAGAAGGCAACTGGCTTGTCTACTTTCACAAATCTAACAGCTTAACTGGTTATGTGAAACACTGTCTTGCTTTCTATTATTCTATGGCTGTCTACCATCACATAATGGGGGCATTATTGATTTTATCCACCTTAATTTCTTCTAACACACAATATGGCAGGCTACTAGCCTTGGTCTCTTTTTGCTTTATATGAAACCACCTCTTAAACCATACAGCATAACACATGTTATTTTATTTTTTCTTCAACAACTGATTCACTGAACTTTCTTGTATGTAACTTCTTGATTGAGAGAGAAAAAGAGAGAGCATGAGAGTGAGAGCAGAGTTGGGAGAAGGGCAGAGAGAGAGAGAATCGTCAGGCTCCACACCCAGAGCAGAGCCCAGTGGGGGACTCGAACTCATGGCGCTGAGGACATGACCTGAGCCAAAATCAAGAGTTAGATGCTTAACCGACTGAGCCACCCAGCTGCCCCTATATGTAACTTCTTGAGGTAGATTTTGTATTTTAGATTTTTTGCTTTACTCTTGTTCTTCTTTTTCTGTTGATTTCATACGGTTATGAATTACCATTTTTACAATAATAGTCAAGTATTTATAATATTCATTTTTGAATGCACACACATGAATGGGAGCCCTGGGAGGTGGCATCAGATTTCTGTTTAATTAGAATTCTGGAAACACATGGAGACAGGTGCATTTTCTTCATACTTTAAGTGGGTAGTTTTACAGTTGGGGATAATAGGAATAGTCAGTTAACACCAAACAAATGTACAGTAACGTACAAAGAGCTCTTCAAAGATAAGATGTTGGTATTTTTAAAATGTTGTTTCCCCAAATACTGTAAGTTATATATGAATATCAAGGAGAGGACAAAGTAGCAGCTACCTGGTAATCATTTGTGCTCTTATGGAGCTAAACACCATCTGGAGAACATTCTTAATATTTCCTCTTCAAACACCTTAATAAGCTATACTATTGACATACCATATGTCTCTCCTGGATGGTAATAACTGTATAAAGAGGGAAAACCAAAACATAGCTGATGTGTATGCTAACAAGGCACACTAAAATTGCATTTGTGCCATAGCATGGATAATTCACTTTGACTTCACAGCATTTCAGCTCGTTGGTGTTTACGCATTAGATAACCATTATAATCCAGTTTGTTGCAATATGGGTCCACATATAATACCTATCACATCATGTCTGCCAAAACCCAACCATCAGAGAGAAATTATAAAATGAGTAAATGGTCGTATTATTGAAATCAGATTGATTTTGTCCCCTAAAATACATTTTAAGAATTTCTGGGGTATTTTTAAGATTACAAAGGTGACCTATTTTGGAGAATTATTCTAGTTGATTGTTTTTTATATTTTCAAGGAAAGACCAAAACCACATACATAGTCACCAGAGCCTTTCCCAAATTAAACTGTGAGAGTTCCACAAGGGAGGGATTCATCGATATACACTACAACCTGAACAGTGCTCAGCAAATAGTAGGTGCCCAGTGAAAATTCACTCAATGGATGATTGAGTAAATCTGTACCCTAATATTTCAATTAATCACTATCACTTTTCTTTTCAAATTCTACTTTTGTTCATTTCATTATGAATAAGCAACACAAGTACTTAATGAAACCTCAATCATTCTTTCACTAGTTCAATAACTATTGACTTTCTACTCTTGGGCCAAGCATTGTACTCAGTGTTGTGGGGGAAAAAGAAGACTTTACACACCCCTATTCCATTCCCAATGAGCAAAATATAGTATGTATATATTATAAAATATAAAAGTGAATAGTGACAGAAATCCATTCAATAATTTCAACTGCATTGTTCTCTGAAGACAGACTGTGTCTCACATGGCACTTTTTTTTTTTTTTTTTAAGATTTCATTTATTTACTTGACAGACAGCGATTACAAGCAGGCAGAGAGGCAGGCAGAGAGAGAGGAGGAAGCAGGCTCCCTGCTGAGCAGAGAGCCCAATGCGGGGCTCGATCCTAGGACCCTGAGATCATGACCTGAGCCGAAGGCAGAGGCTTTAATCCACTGAGCCACCCAGGCGCCCCTCACATGGCACTTTTTCTAGATCACTTTCTCAGCCACTACACTGGCACGTTAGGCAGCAAGAATTAAAGTAAGTTTCACACTTAAGAACTGACAAAACTAAGATGAAGATGTCCTGCTGCTTCAGTCGGTGTCTCTTCTATGGCAGGACGGCGAAACAAAATTAAAACAGTCGAACAGGGAAACCAAACTTAGTTAATTAGCAGCAGTATCCTAGTTGGACCTAAGGTGTAGCCCATAAGAATTTCCGATTGAAAAAGTAAGGAATTACTCAAAAAGTCAGCAGGTGGCCATAGCAAAAAGATACGTAAGCACTTAAATACCTTAGAAACAGTCAAGAAGTGCTGTTATTTTCTCTTTTCTTACAAAGAACGAATGCTATCTGAAAAATGAAAGTATCCAGTTTGAATCCTCAGTATGAATAAGGATTGAAATACGGGCATCTGCAAAACAGAACATTATACATTAAAAGGTACTAGGAGGAGAATTTCAGGAAACAGATACACTGGAATAAAATAATCTGACTTCGCTCAATTCTACATTCTAATACGAAATGGCTCTTCTGTGTGCCACGATTCGCAATGTCACATCAGTTTGAAAAGCACTGTGTGAACGGTGGAGTGCCGCTGGAGTCAAACCTGCAGGTACGTGTTGGAAAAAGAGAAAAAAGGGAAACAATTGCACAAAGTAAGACACAGGAAGTCAGAATTCGAATACCCCAAACCGTTTTCCACCACGCAAGAGTAAATTCTGAAAAAGTGTGCTTTAATTTCAAATGAAGTTGTTCAGTTAATTGCAAAGCTGGCTTACATCCCATGCCCTAAGGTGCCAAGCCAAGTTATGAAACTGACTCAGGGTTCTGAGTTTAATTTTAATTTTTTTCCCCCTTTATCAGTAAACCCCAGGATTTGGACCCTGAAAAGGCACTTCCAGAGCAGAAAGGATGGGGTTAGTAGAATGAATGGCTCATTTCATTCAACAGTGACATCTGCTGTCCATTCACTAGACTTAACAAGCCTGCCATGTAACATGTAATATCTGAGGGGCTAGGGATCATTTTGCACCTATGCAAGTAATGCAGTCAAGTATATAACACATGGAAATACTCAGAAATGAGGAACCCCCCCCCAAAAAAAATCTTCTGAAGATATCAGGCTTCAGTACTTAGCTGCAAGAGTGCAGATTATCTTTAATTTATTATTTTTTGAAATGGTATTTCATATATAATCATGTAAAAGAATAAACCCTGAAGCAAACTAAATTTTTTGAAAAGATGTAGATGTAGATTCATGTGGAGTAACAGTAAATTTAAATATTTCTATCATTTAAAGATGTGCAGAGGTTTGTATGTTTCCACAGGAGCACCTTATTTCTAAATCATCTTCTCCTAGAAATGAGAAGGAAAAAACCAGAAATAACAACTATCCACATTATTTTCAACAAGAGCATGAGACAAAGATCCCTCACACCAACAAATCAAGCAACATGCTGTCACAAACAATTCTGAACTGAGTAAGAAGCACCCTAGGGAAGTCAGGCTTTGATAGAAGAAACAACTAAAAGGATGGGGGACCTAGCAGCCAGTGGTAGATGGCTAGAAATCCACAAGCAAATACATGAACCCAGAGGAGAAGGTCCCAATCAGTGTTAAAAATCCTGGAGCAGAGTTAAGAGCTAATAGGACAGGAGTCCTCAGGGAAGTAGAGAGAGAATACTGAACAAAATGCTCAATGGAAAAATCTCAGAAAACACATAAAAATATAACAAACACTGAGTGAATCATTCTAGGGGAAAAAAGAAAAAAAAAAAAAAGTTTGTACCGCTTGTGGCAGGGCAGCAGGAAAGAGAAGAAGATAAGTCTATAAATTGAAACCATTCTGAACCAGAGTGGGTTCCAGAAATTAGAACAGCAGTGGTTCTGTAACGGTCCTTCCACCCCACACAAGGTAACAGTTCATCCGTAGAGCAAACAATAAGAGAACCCTTGGGCTACCAGGCTTGCACAAATTCTATAACTTGTTTCCCAATTTCTGCAAGAAACTTTTGCTCTTAACTAGTCAAGGAAATTCAACGTTCCTATATGAGGAACAATAAAGGAATCTGCTTAGCACCCATGAAAAATATTATAAGAACAAAGATTTTAAAAGAACATATCAGCTCTCTTAATCATCAGAAACAGGTTACTATAAAACAGATGAAAAATTCAAAGAACATTCGTATGTGGTAATATAAAGTTTAACAATGTAAAACATACAAAGAACCATGAAGTGAAATACAAGACTTTGAGCAAGAGATAGCCAGTGTGTGAAATGGAAACTACCGGGGTTCATGGAAGAAATAGGATTAAAGATGAAATCATTTTAGGAAACACTACATTGCAAAGAAAGCAAGAAAGATTGGGCCTGAAAGAAAGTAAAAATTGTGGGGTGTCGGTGGCTTAGTTGGTTAAAAAGCTGCCTTTGGCTCAGGTCATGATCTCAGGGTCCTGGGATTGAGCCTCGCATCAGGCTCTCTGCTTAGCAGGGAGCCTGCTTCTCTCTCTCCCTCTGCCTGCTGCTCTGCTTACTTGTGCTCTCTATCTCTCTACCAAATAAATAAATAAAATCTTAAAAAAAAAAAAAAAGAAAGTAAACATCATAAAGAAAAACAGTGAGAGAAAAAAACAAAATGAATCCTCTTCATCCTGCCAATGAAGCAGAAATATAGAAGATAAACCAATTAAAAATTGTCTATATTGGGCCAAGGTAGACCATATAGGCACACACACACACACACACACACACACACACATATATGTGTGTGTGTGTGTGTATATATATATTTTTTTTTTTTATTAGAATGTTCAACTCCAAGATAAACTTCTGTATAGTAATTGGACTTTCATGATTAAGAAAGCATTATTTGGGAAGTTAAACACAAAGGTCAAGTCACTTATAAGAAAGGAGAATCAATGGGACACCAGTTTTCTACAGCAGAAGTTGATACCAGAATATGGGAGGAACTGTTGCCAAGTTAATCAAGAAGAGAAGGAAGCCAACAGCTTTATCTTTATCCTCCCAGGATAACCATCGATTAATAAAGTTTACAGTTACAACCACCCATAAATACAGGGAACACTGTTTATAGTAAGATCTTGTAGGTAACAAGATTTGCTACCCCAAACTGAATCTCTTTGGCATGTAGATTATTTCTGGCTGATTAATTTTAAGACACAGAAGACTCAAGTTTTTCTTTTTCTCCTCCCTGTTAGTTGCCAAAAAGTACTTAGATAGAGGACCTCTTCCAGAAAGGGAATTACTACCATACATAATTAAAGTAATATATGAATTAGATGTGGTAGACAGGAGGGAATTTAGCAAGACCTGTTTGATCAAAGTCCTCTAAGTCCCATCATTTCTGCACTGCCAAGAAAATTCAGGTTTACTAAAGCTGTATTCTTTCATTCTTCAAGTGAGTTGCCTTCTTCTCTTTGAAGCCAGACCCCTATCCCTTGCCCCTTAGTCCAGAATGACATATATACCTCATTTTCCTCTCTTGGGAATCTCTTTGGTTTATGTGGATTCCCGATATACACATAATTAAATTTGATTTTCTCCTGTTAATCTGTCTCATGTCAATTTAATTCTTAGATCAGCCAGAATACTGAAGGGTAGATAAAAATTTTCTACTCCCCAACAATCTTCTTGAGGAATTAGTTGGAGAAGAAACTTCAGTCAACCTAGTGCTGCTTAGGAGAAATACGGTCATGAAGCCTGAGTGTGAAAATGGAAGGCATTCATCCATAAATTTAAGGGCAAAATGGAGTGGAAAACGTAAAAACACATTTTATTGTCAGTTCTGACAATGTACAAATGATCCAACTTCAAAAATTAGAAGGGGTGGGTGATGGAGAAGCAGAGAGAGAAAGAGAGCATGCGTTCTCACAAGCATGCAGACAGAATTAGCTCCCTGGCTGTCTCATATAGCACAGCTGAGAGTAACTCAGTATTTTTTTTAAGATTTTATTTATTTATTTGACACAGAGAGAAATCACAAGTAGGCAGAGAGGCAGGCAGGGTGGGGGAGGGGGGAAGCAGGTTCCCTGCTGAGAAGAGAGCGGGATGCAGGGCTGGATCCCAGGACCTTGAGATCATGACCTGAGCTGAAGGCAGAGGCTTAACCCACTGAGCCACCCAGGCACCCTGTAACAGTATTTTTAAACTCACAATTCATCCATAATAATATAAGCATATTAATGTCCAGTTATAAAAATTGAATAGTGCAAGAGTAGTAGAGAAATTAAGAATTGCACCTAGTCTAATTTTTACTGTCAAGAGCTATAGTGAAGAGCTATTAGATATTATCTTAAGAATAATGGGGGAAATTTAAAATGCAGGTAAAACTGTAAAAATAATGAGTAGAAAAATGTATCTGCCCTATCAACAAAAATAAATGATCATTTAATTTAAAAATATTTTCTAATAATATTAGAAAGCAATACTCAATTTAATAATATTCAGAAGAAGTATGCCAAAAAAATAGATCCAAAAATTTTAAAAGGAGAGTCAGTAAGTACAAGCACAACAAATGCAAACAAATGAATTATGAAACTATTTTTATAGTATCTTTTTCCTTGCTTGTGTTTTTATTCCTTTCTAAAATTTGGTTATTTAAATTTAATTCTTTTTTATTCTTTTTCTGATAGTTTTAACCTGTTTTTATTGTTTTGCTGTTTCTTTCATAATATCTATTTTCTTTGAGTGTTTTGTTGTTGATTTTGTTTTGTTCTGCTTTGTGATTGAGAGAAAAACAGTAAGCAACAACAGGATAGGCTACCTCTCCAAATTCTGACTATATTTCATAATCCTCCCACTTTTGTGTACTTTTCAGAGACCTGTTAGTTGTTTATTGTATTTTCAAGTTTTTTGTTGAAATCAATGTGAAGGATGACAATTGGGAGCTTACTCTGCTACAGAGAACCAGAAAACCACATGATTTTTTTTTTTTTAAGTTATTTCCCACTTGCAACTTGTAGGAAGAAATGCAGATTTGGAGACATAAATTTTCCATGACACAGAAAAATCACTTAACAATATAAAGCTCTATTTCATCTAATACAGAAGAGATATGGTGAGAGAACAAGAAAGTTGACAATAAAGAACTCACAAGGAAAAGCATCTCGACAGATAATATAATCCATCCTACTCCCAAGAGCAGAAATTTTGCATTAGGGAAACTTCAAACAGGTATCACTTTCACCTCAGTTAATCCACAAAAATTGAGTCAGCAACATCTTGTGATCAACCATATTAAAAGTAGCTGATAGATGGAATGCCATTAATAGAATGAGCAGTTATCCATCACTCGGTAAAACTTCATCCATCACCCATATCCCAAATTCAATTCTATCTTATACTAAGCACACACACTACAGTGAAAACTGTCAACTTCTGATGATCTAAGAACTTTTCTTCCATGACTATGTGATCGCATTCAAAGAAAGGATACAGAAAGGTCATGAGATGGCCAATAATAAAGGCTATAGTAATACAATAATAAATATATCATATACCAGAATAATAAATTGCATTATGCAATTTAACACTCATTTTACTGACATAATCTGATATTGAGGTATTCTGTTAAGCAAGAACTCTGTTTTATAAGTGATTATATAATCTCATACCAGATTGCATATTTTCAAATGAAATAAATAACAAGGGATAAAAGAATCTTATACATAAATTGACTTTAATCATGGTCTTTACTTTATTATAAACATACATAATTACTATAGATGGATGGTGATTGAAGCATATCAGAAAGTAGCTATTGCTAAATACAGATGTACTTTCCAACTAATCATTCTCAAATAGCAGCCAGAGCTTCTATTTATTACTTACTAGTGAATGAGATGATTATTTATCATTATGCAGCTAGCTGTTTTTAATGTCCCTCTGAAGACCTTCATACAATTTTTGTCAGCAGTATCTTTGGAGGGCTCATGTAATTTTTCAATACAGAATTAGCTATTGTAGCCAGCTCTACAGAAAATGCTGACTCATTCTGTGCTTATGATTCACATGCATAAGATGTGAGCAACAATTCACCATAAAGCAACCCATTGTTTCTTTTAAATCATGTATCATGCACACACATATATACATGCAAACAGTTAATAGTGATGAAAATCTTAAATGAAATGAAATACATAGTCTGTGATGAAGAAATATACACACGCGCACACATACACACACAGCCAACAAGATTTCCAACAACCACACATTTTTTTCATAAATTTCCACCTCAAGTAAATGGGAATTTTCACTTTTGTAATATATTGCATATTAAAAATGAACTGTGTTTTTATTGATTTTGAAAGCAACACTTCCAAGTATGAAAGTAATAGCTTTTTGATTGATTCAGTCAGGATGAGTTAAGACGTTGAGAAGAAAGGGAGAATTAATCAGAAAGGGTTGATATAGGACCTGTTCTTGGTATAGATTTCCATTTTTTTGTGTCATTGTTCTCTTGTTAGAAACCTGATGGACTGTTTGCACCAGGTTAAATGATAAAATGACTATGACTAGAGAGGCAGCAAGCAAAGATACAGAAGAATTAAGTCTATTTTGAAATTAAAGGTAGAGACCAAATTTTGGAGTAGAAAGGGTGCTTTAAAAAGTCAGGTACATAATGAAATCAATCCTCATAGGAAAGAAGAAGTTGAAAACACACCTAAATAAGATTAAGAATATAACTTAGCCTTGCTTTACCAAGGAGATGTTCTAGAAAATATGCGTGCAGATCACATCTGTTGTCCATCAACTTGCAAATGAATATGACTCTTGGGCTTTAGCACTGAAATTTATTTGTTTTCTTTACTCAAGTGATTCAGGAAACGTATATCAAGTTCCCACTCGGAGCCAGGCACTGGACACTAGACAGAAACCTGGATAAAACACAATCCCTCCCCACACACTGACATTGGAGCTAATGTGAGAATTCTATTATGGCCACACTTGTACGTCTGAGGCACCAGTATGGACATGTAAAGCTTTCAATCCCCCTGGGAGGCCACAGGGAGGAGAATGTTGTCCAGAAATGCCAAAAAGACTGAGAAGAGAGAGGACCTAGCCCATAATCTTGAGAGAAAAGAGCATAACCAAGATGATTCAACAGCTTTGGCTGGAAGGGAAAGATAGAGACAGGCTCCTAACTGATGGGAAATAAAGAGCTGAGGGAAAATTGCATTAGGGCTTAAAGAGAACTTTAATATATCTGAAAAGAAAAAAAAAAAAAAAGAGAGAAAGAGAAAGAAAGAAAGAAAGAAAGAGTCCAGTATAGAAAAATGTTGGTGGCAAAAAACAGTTAATGCATAAGGCCAGTGCATGTGGAGATGGAGGAATTGGCCCCAGAGAAGACGAGGGGCTCACTTAGTCACTTAGTGTTCTCACAGGAAGGAGAGAGAAAAAGATATGGGATGCAAACATTTGTATCTGCTCCAATTTGCCTGGCTTCCTGCTGTAAGGGCCTATTCAGCCAGAGCGGCCCCACCCCAGTTGAACTGCCATTTTGTTGTAAAACTTAAATTGACTCTGCCCCACCCCCCACAGGGGAACTTACTTAAAAACAAGTCCCAGAAACCAGCCCCACGTAACAAAGTCCAAATACAAGGGTGGGTCAGGCCAGGTGGAGGTATCCAATCGGTGGGGGGCATACTGTCTCTTAGCTACCAAGGACCCGCCCTTTGGGCACCTTTTGGGCGCCAATTCTGACCAAGGTGATAGGCTGGTTCAAATGTCTGCTAGGGTAAATTGTAATTCAATTGGTCACCTAGCATGACTGTGCAGCTTTCTCTGTATGTTACAATTTTATTGGCCACCTGTGTGTGGCCAGGCCCAACCACATGGCCTTTGCTCTATAAAAGTGAGCCTGTGAAACAGAGAGGGGTCGCCCTCCACCCTCTCTGGAAGGGGTGGCCCCGACTGGTCTTTTTGACGGTCGGTTTGATTCTTGATGCTTGGCGTGAAATAAAGCTTTGCTTGACCTTCGCTTTGTATCAGTCTCTCTCCTTTAATCGCAGACCCATTATTGGGGGACCCATTATTGGAGAAAACAATGGTTTTCTCCAAGACTTCCCAGCACCACAGGTTTTAGAGAGCTGCGTTAATCCAGAAGGGTTTGTCAGGTAGGAACCAACAGGATAGTGGAGTTGAGAATGTTGCCAACAATGACAAACGGCAGACAACGGCATCTAGGCTGAATGGATAAAGAAATAAGATGAGGCCGTATAAGCCTTGAGAGATGGGAGGTTTAAATAGAGCCAAAAATCAGATGTAGTAGAACAAGTGGGTGAAAGGTTATAAGGAGAAATTGGAGGCCATTTCCGATTTCAGAGGTAGAGCATTTCAGCTCCTTATCTCATGTAACCCGTAAATCACTAATCCCTGTCAGCTGTATCTCTGTTAACTCCCATTTCAGCTCCAGTGACAAGCCCTGGTTGATATCCTCACTACACCAATGGTCTCTTCTGCTGGAGTCTTTGAAAGAACCTCCGTCTCTAATCTCTCTTCCCCTCAAACCAACAGAGCCTTTAAAATCCCAGAGCAAACTTTTAGAAATGGAAATCCAAAAAGGTGGTTTACGGGGCTTAAACCTGTGTGAAAAATAACTAACACAAACCACTCTATGCCAGGCATAACGAAAAGTAGGTAACTCAAAAGTCTGCTTAGGGAACGAAAAGAGTTAATATTGGTAAGATATGCAGTGGTGTCTGGCACACAGATCTGCTCATGGGTGTTACATATGACAGAAAGAACTCAACCCAGAGGTCTGAGCTTTGGTTTTGACCATCTCATGAATCACCCATTAGTCTCAGAATAAGTGAAACAATTTCTCTGAGTCCTTGTTTCATTATATGTAGGGAGGGTTTGCTTGTTTGTTTTTAAGATTTTATTTATTCATTTGACAGAGAGAGAAATCACAAGTAGGCAGAGAAGCAGGCAGAGAGAGAGAGAGAGAGGAGGAAGCAGGCTCCCACTGAGCAGAGAGCCCGATGTGGGCCTCGATCCCAGGACCCAAAGATCACGACCTGAGCTGAAGGCAGAGGCTTAACCCACTGAGACACCCAGGCGCCTGTGTGGTTGTTCTTTTTTTTTTTTTTAAATGTTATTTACTTCTGAGAGAGAGAGAGAGAGTGGTGAGAAAGAGAGAGAGGGAGGAGTGGCAGAGGGAGAAGCAGACTCCCCCTGAGCAGGGATCCTGATATAGGGATTGATCCCAGGACCCTGGAATCATGACCTGAGCTAAGGCAGACACTTAACTGACTGAGCCACCCAGGCATCCCATATGTAGAGTGTTAAAATAAGTTTACTTCTGAGACAGCTGCAGTCCGTAAATGCTGTCATCTCTTAATTCACTGTCAGAATCATGGCCAGTAATATGGAGATATAATCCTGTAGCAAGGTAGTCTGCATAAAAATGAACGTGGAAAAATTACTTCCGTACAGGATAGCAGCATTCCTTAATAGAATTTCTCTCTCTCTCTTTTTAACTTTTTGTATCAGAATAATAATGATGTATAGAATTGTTGAATCACTCTATCATACACCTGAAACACACACAACACTCTATGTTAACTATCCTGGAATTAAAATAAAAAACTTAATAAAAAGGTTGCAAAGATACACAAGACCCCATAGATCCCATATGTCAATGCTAACTTTTTTATAACCACAGTACATTTGTCCAAACTAAGAATTTAATATTAGTACAATGCTACTAACTAAACTACAGACTTTACTTGAATTTCACCAGTTTTTGGTTTTTTTTTTTTTTTTCTCCCCGCAGAAGTCCTTTATTTATCTAGGGTTTAATCCAAATCCAGGATAGCCCATTGCATTTAGTCTTTATATATTTTTGTTTAATAATTTTGACAGTTTTGATGAGTAATGGGAATGACCCAGATTTTGTAGAATTTCCCTCAGTTTGAATTTGTGTGATGATTTCATGATTAGACTGGAAGTACAGGTTCAGGGTAAGAATATCACATAATAACATCATTGCATCGTATCAAGGGGTGTGTGACTTACCACAAAGGTTGTATTAACCTTGGTCAATTAAAGTGGTATCTACCAGGTTACTCCACTAAGATCATATTTTTCCATTTTTATTGCTTGAAGCAAGTTTCTAAGTGTCTATCATGAATAATTACTAGAAATATTTATTGATACACATTACCAGAAAGGCAAGGACAAAAATCAGTGGTTTTTCTAATAGTTGCATTTTTACTTAACTCCTAAAATGTTGTGACCTCTAAATAATGATGATAGTCATTTAAAAATTCAGAGTTCAACTGCTACAGGCACTATGTTTTTGTGTATTTACAATAAATTGAAGGCTAAGTACAGTAATATTCTTTTTCATTGTTATTAAGAACACTGTAGACTTTCATTGCAAAGGAACTTTATATAATTTTTTGGCCAATGTATAGAAATATTAAATTATTTAAATTTTATTTGAACATTTTACATGTTTACAGGAGCCAACTGTTTATAGCAAACTGAAGGAATGAAGAAGCAAGTATTATATAAATAGATAAAACTATACTATGGAAGGAATAAGTGTCTTTCTTATAAGAAGAATTAGGATGCTTACATTTTTATTTTCTATTCCTGTACCTTCTACATACACAATACTCCTTTAATATTGAGCACTAGGCAATGGCCATGACCCCTATTTTGTAAACTGATACCATTCACTACAAGTCTTAGCTAGAAGGCAGTTAGTACAGGTCCCTGAGCTCTGGGCTGCTGAAAATCAGCAAGACTGAGCTTGCTCCAGATGTCTCCAAAGATTCCCACTGTATTTTGAAGTGGTCTCAGGAATTCTCATTTCATAAAATAACCTCAAATAAGTATCAGATATCCAGCCAATATAATGGAGTTGGAGTATGGCTATGTACTGCTGTGTCTTCATCCCCTCACACTGTAGAAGACTGGAGGTGCTTAGACTCTGGGGTTACCTAGATATCACAATGTCCAGGTCTTTTGAGTATTAGCTATCCACCCATGCCCCCAGATTTATCTTTCTAACTACCACTTACATGTGTTTCTCTTGTTCGGTCTAAACAAACCTACATAAAATTTAGAAGTAAAGTCGGGAACTGAACCTACTGTTTCTGTATCTCAAGTCTTGGGAAATATACTTTCTCTGTCCTAATATATCTTTCAAAACAAGTCCAGCTATATTTTTGTAAAACCTTGTGTGCAGAAATACAATCTGGAAAAAAGTATCTGTAATCTTCATCATAAGCCACATAAGTCAATAGATCTTCATGACAGATCTTCAAACCCATATAAAAAATCAATAAGAAGGCATTTACCTGTGAGGATTTCAACATTGTGCCATAGATTTTAACTTGCTTGCCCCTTTCTGAACTTGCTCTTCTGTAGAAACAGAGCTAAATCTAGTAACAAATGTCATGTCAAAACTGATCTTTATTTTTCAAAATATTTTTAACATTTTGGAAAAAAAATAGCTGCACTAATTTTTCTCTCCCATTATACAAAGTATGTTTATGTCAATCAAAGTAAAGATATTTGAACACAAATAACTTAGAAGAAAGAGGGACTCTCAAACCAATGGAGCACCTTTACTCGATGTGGTTGTCACATGATTATTGACCTGACTGTCTGAGTTTGCTAAGGGTCATAGCCATGGAGAAGTAGTGATAACCAAAAGTTTGTAATTTAATTTAGGAAGATAAGATGTATTGTGTTGCTTCTGTTGTGGATACATCTGGGTAAAATGAATAAGCCAGCAATGAATGAGCCAGAATGCATTCACATCTGCTTAATGAAACGCTGTGTGGTGCAGTTCTCCACCACTGTGCTTAGCAGATAAGTTATCAGCAGTATAGAAGACGTTCTTGCTTCTAGTGGTTGAATTTGCATAATTTTGAGAGTCCTGATGGTACCCAGGGTAGAATGGACTATTGGCTTGGAAAATGTCAAAGCTGCAATGGAATTCAACCCCAGGCTGCTGAGTAGATGGCTCCCCAGGACCCATAAGGACAGCATGCAGACTTCCAAATAAGTTGACTTCCATGACTTAAATGTGTTCCCTTCTATCTCATTTCCAAAAAAAAAAAAAAAAAAAAAAAAAAAAAACCTGAGCCAATTGCAGGAGAGACATCTCTGGTATTATTTGAGATCCTAGAGCAAAGAAAGTCCTAAAGTAATGAGATAAGTATTTGTTTTCTATTTTCTCTAGACAATGGAATGTGCTAGGTACATCCCCTTATGTGATGAACTGATTTCTGTAATAAGACTGCATGATTTAAGAAAAATAAAAACAAATAAGCATACTTTTGTTACAAGGTTTTTAAACTTTGGTTAGATTTCTGTGGCAAAAAACAATATATTGTAGTCGTTAAAACCTATTTTTCCCCTCCTAAACACATAGTAAACCACCTTTCCCAGCCTTCCTTGCAGCTGAGTGACCATGCTGTTGAGTTTTGGTTAATGGGAAATGGGAAGAATGGTTATAGGTGACTTCCAAGCTGATCCCATTAAAACCTCCTGTGTGATTAAGTTTGCCCATTCCCTGCCCACTAGCTGAATGGAGGGAACTCCATTAACGTAGAGATGGAGGGAGGGGGGTCACATGATGGAAGAAACCTACATCCCTAAATGACTCTTCAATGCAAATCCCTATGAGCTGCCTTCATTGGATATTATAGTGACATAACTAACTATAGTGACATAACATAATAAACTTATTATGATAAGCCACAGATATATAGATATTGTTTATTATAGTAGTTTGCTTATCCTAGTTAACACAATTGCCATTATGTCTAAAATTTTTATACTTAAATGACTAAAAGCTGTTGGCATATGAAAGTAGAGATAGGGGTAGGAAATAGGGGGGAAGCTATTTCAAATTATGTAAGATAACACTAGTGAGGAATTTAGAACAGTACATGGAACATTGTAACCATGATATGAATATTTGTTTAGCTAGACTGATAACTAGACAGATAGATGAGACAGTTTTTTGGTCCCTTGTTTTTTCTGGCATTAAAAATCTAAATTCACCTGAATCTTTGGTTGATCTTTCTGCTTCCCAACAGAAATTGAGCTTTCTCTAATTGACCATATTACATGTTGGTATTTTCCTCAATGCTCAGTCCTACACCCAATTCTCTTGTCAGTTTATATTTTTTCTTCAGAAAATTTCATCCACAACTATGAAATCTAGACTTTCCATTGGTTGATAATGACACAGTTTGTATCTCAGACTTATCCTTTGAAGTTTAAGCAAGTAAAATTAATTTTCTACTTGGTATCAACTCTGAAAACCTTTCCAAGCTTCACATATTCAAGAGTAAACCAATGCTCCTTTTCATGTATTGGTTTTATCCCGTTGATTTTTATTTTGGGAAACTCTACCATTATCACTATAGTTGTGTAGGCTAAACACCTAGGAGCTACTCCTGTGATGCTGTCGCACCTGTCTCAGGGCCAAATGATCATTTTGGACAAATCTGCATATTTCATGGCTTTCACACCCACCTGTCTCCTTTTTTCACTATCCTAGTCCACAATCTGTGATGAATGGCTGCTAGACTCCACTAAATAGCTTCTGGGGTTTTCTCAGCTTCCATCCAATCTACTCTACCTCCTGACTCTCTTTTGGATTATTTTTCAAATGCAAATCTATTTAACACATGCCTCAACTTAAAACCCTGTATAAATTTTTATTCTTCTTTGATAGATATAAACCATCGATCATCTACTACCAGGCCCTGTGTGGTCCTACTCCCCTACTTCCAGTATCACCTACCCATTCCCCACCATGTATGCTGTGCTCAGATCACACTGTCTTTCTCCCAGTCTTTATTGTTCCACATTTCCCATCACACAATACATGCACTTGGGCTCTCTCTCTCCTTCTCTTCCTCTCCCTTTTCTGCTTTTTGGTACTCTCATTCTATGCTACTTTCTTTTTTGCCTAATAAATTTCTTTTTTTCCTAATTTTATCTTTCAGGACAGGATGACTTCCTCAGTAAGTTACACAGTCATATAGTACCATGTCTCCTTCCTTCATAATATATAACCTGGTGGCAATCATACATGTTAGCATTAATTCATAGCCATCATTCTTCCTACACTGAATTTTCAAAGTCCTTGTCAAAGAAGAGGAGATCAATATATTGTTTTCTTGAACAAATGAATGAACCTGATGGGGAGAGGTGACAATTTGTTTCTTTGGGAAAAAACACACATCAATGAGACTTATGAATGAAGAAGAGTAAATAACTATCCAATTCTAAAATAAAAAGGTTTGAGACAGGGAGGTGATAAGCCTTTCTGGCTAATAATAGAAAAGGTAACTATTATTTTACTGCTCAAAATTACTTTTGTACAGTTTATTATAGCTATAGAAGAGGATGGTGTTAGATGGGAATGATAGAAAATACTTTCATTCTTGGGAATAAGAATTGGAAGATATCATCTAAAAAATTCCCATGGATAGAGTTAAACCCTGGATAATACAATAACAATGTTAGAGCCTGAATTAATCTGCTCTGAGGAATGAAGAGAAAAGCCCATGTTTTCACTTGGGACAAAGTACACAAAGACAGAGTAACATTCTAAAAAAGTCTGATTTGTGAGGCAAAAGTTGACCACCAGATTGAAGCATCCTTGTATTGCCAAGATCCCTGTGACAACTCAAAAGCAGTAAGAAGAACAGAACTTAATTCATTGATATATTTCTCAAAATTTCCATAAACTGTTTGGAGACAAGAACCTAAGGACCTGTGATCAATAGTGGTGGGTTTTGGAACAATGTCCTATTAGCCTGAAGTGAGGTGTGATCCCTGAAACTTGTGGGAGTTGAGAACATCTGGGTTTCATTTGCCTCTACAGAGAATATGGGGACTCTCAACATTCGATCTTTATTTTTCCTGATGAGTGAGTAGGATCAAGCACCCACCTAATGATCTAAATAATTTCTAGACACCCTTAGTGTTTATGGACAAAAGGAGGAGGGTAAAGCTTGTCCTAGAGTCAGTGTAAATTCTTCAGCTGCCATCTAGTCTGTTTTGAAATAAGACTTACATCCCAAGTTTGACCTTGGAAGACACCCAGTTTTTAAGATAAAAATGCAGCACTCCTATTTTCAGTGACTATCAGGCAGCCAACATCAGTCACAGAAATAGTTACATTAAAATATGTATTTAAAAGCAAACATTACTCTCAAGATGATAATTTAGAGAGCAATTTGCAATGCATAACTGCTCAGGGTCATGCCTGAGCCTACAAAAGAAAAAAGAATTTTTGAAAATTTCTTGATACCTAACCCATTCTTTATGATACTTAACTTCTGTTCCCAAAGCAATGTACGTGTAAAAATGCTTTCAATTAACTATTTTTAAAGTTCTGCCTCTGGATTACTGTTGACCTTTCTTACAACCTCTGTATGATTTTGTCCACTTGGTACAGACCTAGAAAGTCTCTTACTTTTGGTATACTGACATAGACTATGAGGTGTTTTTTGCTATTTTTTAAGTAAATTCCTTCCTAAACTTGAAATCCTAAAGCTTATCCAAGAGCAAGAGTGTCAAGAAGAAAGTCCATGGGAAGCCCAGCACAGGCATTTGGGAGGACACATATGTAACAGGTGATATAATACAATCTTATTCCCAGAGATATTTTAACATGAAATTGAATAAAAATACATGGTACATCATACAGAAGCAAACAAAACATCATAAGGGCAGCTACTATAATCTAACTGATCAAATTCAAGTTAATATGTATTCAGCTATATAACGTGCAGTTACAGTTCTACATATGAGATAGTGTCTGTCTTCTTATAGCTTGCGTTATAATGGGAATGGCTTCTAGCTATGAATTACTCTGATACATGGTAGCACACAAAAAAGCTACAAAAGAAATAACAACAAAATGATATGGAATTTAGTACAATCAACTCAAGGAAGTTTTGGAAGTATTTACATTTTCTTGAAATTACAGCTTCCCTAGTTAATAGTTGAGAAAAGCTAATGACATTAACTGTATCATGTCTTAGTACTTTTCAATCTATATAGTGGGTTGATTAATATTTCTTTATTGAATAGATGAGATGATTAAATAAAGTAGCACATGTAAATACCTAGTAATTTGTTGGGTACATAGTAAATATTCCACTGAAGGAGAATTCTTCCATCCTTACACAGAAACACTCTGTAGAGATTACTTCTGACTGCGATATGAAAGGACCAGGAAATTTCAGTAAATATCAGCAGAGAAGGGAAGGATTTGTTCATGATAAATGAGTTTTAGATTTTCAAAAGAGACACTGCGAAGTGGGTTGCAAGGGATTTCACATAAAACCAACAGAAAAACCCAGGCATGGAATAGAAGATTCACAAGTTGAGTAACGCAAAAGGGTCTATGGAAAAAGTACCTGTGAAGAAATGATGCAAAATAGACTAGAAGAGTTCTCAAAGCCTGCATGTGATTCCATCAATAATGAGGAATCCCTAAAAGTTTGGTCTATGATAATTCTGAAAGAATACCTCTTAGCAAAGATTCATGTGTTTAGTATGTTAGAGAAATTCTGCATATGTAAGCATTTTTAGAAATTTCTAACATAATATCAACACAGCAACAGCAAAAAGCAAACTCTATTCAACTTTACTTAACCTAGATTTATAAAGTTATTTGCTAAACACACTCTTCTATATCTATTTCCCTGCATGCAGCATCTCCTAAAATCCCTTATTTTGCGTGTTATGGGAACCTACTTAGAGAAATGTGGTCTAGAGTCTGCTTTAAGAAGACACAATTCTGGCAGAACTATCAATTGGAAGAGGAGAGTTTGGATGCCAAGAGGCCGTTATAATTGTTCACTTGTGAGTTAATAGGTGAATGACTTAGTTTGCAGAAATAAAATTGAGAGAAATGTATGAATCCAAGGCAACAATCCTTGGCATATGATGATTTGAAAAACAAAAGAATATGCAAGACCCAGTAGAAACTCCAAAATACTAAGTCCAAATGACTGTGGTATCTGTAATAAAAATTGGAAATGTTGAAGGGAGAACAAGATTAGGAGGAAAAGGACATTTGGAACTTTCCACCAGGCAGCTGAAGATTTTGTTTCATGTCAACCAAACTTAATTTAAAACCCAGTAAGTGTCAGATTCAGGACAGTATGTGAAGGAGTAAAAGCTGAATAGGGTATTATCCATGCTCTTGAGGTCTTAACTTTCCTGGACACGCTCCCTCATTAGAGAAGACCCAGAAATCTTTCTTTTTTTTTTTTTTTTTTTTTTTTTTTGTAGACCCAGAAATGTTTCAGAGGGAAATCTTGGGTATGCTCATACTTCCCCTTAGTCTGTTGTGCACTCAGTCATATCCAAATTAAAAAAAAAGAAAAGAAAAGAAAAGAAAATCATCCCTACCTCACACTAAGCAGTCTATCCAAAGCACACAACTGTCATTTTGTTGATACAAAAAACCTTTGTATTCTAATTCCTTTCAGAAAATAAAATATTGGATTCTTTACAGTCTATTTTTTATGGAAAGTTTGGTATTGGAGAATAATATTTCATGAAGGATTGCTTGAAGCACAGGGACATTATCCCCTGAGATCAGCACTGTAATACCATGTTATGTAGAATATTAGGAGTTCCCATGAAGAAGAGTCAGGGAGCGTCTGAAGGAGCATCTGAAGGAGCATCTGAGAAAACATAAGGGAGCCTATGACAGACGTTTCATGCTCAGCAAATACTCATGAACTTCCAGATATTTCAAGGACTTCCACTTATGTTGGGATCAAGTGAAAATATCTAAGTGACAGGAGTTGAAGTGACATGTGCCACGTTGGGGCTGAGGCTGCAAAAATTCTCTGCCTTGTTCTTACGTTCTCTCTTCTTCTGCCTTGGGTACCTCAAGGTTTTGGGTTATGAAGGCCAGAGTTTACTGATGAAAGAGGGTAGCCTGACCAAGGCTGGACTTTATATGTACAACAAATAAACTTTGATTCATTTAAGCTGCTGATAATTCGGATTTAATGGGTTTTGTTTTGGTCTGGTTTTGTTTGTTTATTTTGGGGGGGGCTTTTGTTCAGTGGCAGGATAGGTAGTCAGGTCAACACAGTGGGATTAATATAGAGCTCAAATGGAGAGAACAGCTCCTTGTCAGCTAGGGTTTTTTCATGTTGGACTTCCATAGAAAACTTGTTGATGAAAATGCTCACCAGATAAAAATTTTAGCAATCTAGTGCTCTACATTAGATCCATGTAATTTTTGTCTTCATAGAAATCATCAGAAAATTACACATTTAGATCATGGTCTGTAATAGAATTTCTTTTTTTACTGATTTGCTTTTTGAGGTTATACATGAGCCTAACAGAACCCCCCACTGTAATCATTGTACTGATAGTACCGAGTATATTGCCTACTATGTCAAATAGGTTTGTGAGAGCCCTTTGAAAGGATGCCTCTCAGATGGCAGAAGTGGAAAGAACTAGGATTCTCCACAGAAAAGGTTATATTTTGAACCAAAACAATAATGGGACAGAATAGGTTAGAAAATAGAATATGGGACATTATCAGAAGGATTCCTTAGTCAACATGTGGAACATTCTTTTCAATAAAGAATGTCAAACTGTAAGAGGAAAATTAATAAACCAAATTGTTAAAGTCAGTCGACCAACATGTTAAAGAGTTTGAAAAATTTCTTATATGAATAATGATGAAGAGTCAAAGAATGATTAGTGTGAGGAAGAGAGGACCTGCTAGAGTTTTTGGAAAGGGTATGTGTACAGGTTTGGTAATGGGACAGTAGCTATATGGTCCCTGCCTTCACATATTTAATGATCTGCTATGTTTTAGGTGGAAACACATAAAACCACCATTTTGTATAGGTCAAAAAAGGCTCAGTGTTGACAATTCTGTATGTCTCCACCTAATAGAATAGAAAATATAGTTATTTGAATTGTTCATTAGGGCAGAACTTGGGACAGTAGTTAGATTTCAGGCTAAAATAAGATAGACATTCTATCTAGGATCATTCAAAAGTGGACCCACAGGCTGGATATAAGGTCCTAAAGGCAAGTTGTATCAGAAAATCATGTAAGAATTCCATGCTTTGCAGGAAAGAATTACCAAATCGAAAAAAACAGTCTCTTCAACAAATAGTGTCGGGAAAGCTGGATAGCAACATGCAGAAGAATGAAACTGGAGTGCTTTCTTATGCCATATGAAAAAAAATTCAAAATGAATGAAAGACTTTAATGTGAGACAGGAAACCATCAAAATCCTAGAGAAGAACACAGGCTGTTAGCAACCTCTTTGACCTCAGTCATAGCAACTTCTTACTAGATATGTTGCCAGAGGCAAGGAAAACAAAAGCAAAAATGAACTATTGGGATCTCATCAAATAAAAGCTTCTGGACAGCAAAGGAAACAATCAACAAAACTAAAAGGCAGCCTATGGAATGGGAGAAGATATTTGCAAATGGCATATCTGATAAAGGGTTAGTATCTAAAATCTATAAAGAACTCATCAAACTCAACACCCAAAAAACAAATAATCCAGTTAAGAAATGGGCAGAAGACACATGTAGACATTTATTATTCAACAAAGACATCCAGATGGCTAAAAGACACATGAAAAGGTGCTCAACACCATTCTTCATCAGGGAAATACAAAACAAAACCTCAATGAGATACCACCTCAAACCTCTCAGAATGGCTAAAATTAACAACACAGGAAAGGACAGATTTGACAAGGATATGGGAAAAGGGGGGAATCCTCTTGCATTCTTGATGAAAACACAAATTGGAGCAGCCACTCTGGAAAACAGTATGAAGGTTCCTCAAAGAGTTAAAAATAGAACGACACTATGACCTAGCAATTGTACTACTAGGTATTTACCCAAAGGATAGCACAATACATATTCAGAGGGCTACATGAACCCTCATGTTCACAGCAGCATTATCAACAATAGCCAAACTATGGATAGAGCCCAAATATCCATTAACTGATAAGTGGATAAAGAAGATATGGTATATATACACAGTGGAATATTACTCAGCCATCAAAAAGAATGAAATCTTGTCATTTGCAATAACCTGGGTGGAACTATAGTGTATTATGCTAAGTGAAATAAGTCAATAAGAGAAAGACAAATATCATCTGATTTCACTCCTTTGTGGAATTTAAGAAACAATACAGATGAATAAATGGGAGTAGGGAAAAGAAAGGGGAAAATAAACCATAAGAGACTCTTAAAGATAGAGAATAAACTGAGGGTTGATGGAGGGATGTGGGTGGGGGATGAACTAGATGGTGATCGGTATTAAGGAGGGCACTTCTTTGAGCACTGGGTGTTGCATATAAGTGATGAATCACTGAATTTTATTCCTGAAGCCAATATTGCACTGTATGTTAACTAACTAGAATTTAAATGAAAATTTGAAGAAGAAAAAGAAAAGAATTCTATTGTTTGAATTTAGGTTGGATATGCGATCTTTCTTTGTATCTCATTTCTACAGTTCTATTATTACATAACTTCTAAAACATTTTGGTAAAAATGTTTTTTGGTGTTATTTTTTCAATTTTAAAATTTGCTTGCAAACTAAATGATGAGCCTAAAAAAATACATACAAGGCCAGCCACACAGACATGCGACCTGCTTGTTAAGGTCCACGTACCTGCTACTATAGGACCTCTTTGGAGCCCTTAGTAACTTTTGAAGAGAGAACTCCTACCTTTTCATTTTGTACCAGGGCTTGAAAATCATGTAAGTAATCGTGAATACATAGTCTTCTTAAAATTTTATGAAGATTAAAATGATAAATGCACAATAATTCTAGGCCATTAAAGACTAGTTCATCATTTTTAAATTACATTTGGGAATTGTCCTTATATATCAAAATTTATTGCCCCAAAGATCATTTTGTAATAACTATTAAATAACCTATGCCGGCATGCATTTGGAAAACTGAAAAATTTCTAAAGGAGTTTTAATGTCTTATAGAAAATTAAATCATAAAATGTTCCCAAAAGTATAAATAAAAATACTTACGGAAGAAAATCTTAGAGAGACATAAAGCAAACCTATGATAATATAGCAATTCCATTTCTTGAAAATAAATATACATGAAATAAAGAATAAAGGAATAGTAGGAAAGCAGGAAAATGCACAACTATTGTGGTCACAGCTTCTAGCAACTCATTAAAATAACAACCAAACACAGGTAACAACAGATGTATCTACCATCAAAAAAAGTTAGATTAAATCAAGCGAAAAATTTCAAATCAGGTAACTGTTCAATGAAAAGGAAAAAAATAAAAGTCACATCTGCTTACACAGTGATGAAACATGAGAGATTCTGCTGAAGGCTTATGTTGAAAATTAAGATATAGATAAAGCAATCTATGTGCACTCATCCAATAAAGAGAAAAGAACAAATTGGTGGATTTAAGCCAACTTTACTATTGAAATTCTTGGGGGGAACAAAAAGAAAATGAAGATTGTGGTTGATAGACTCTCTGCAATATAGCAGATAATCCAGCCAAAACTCCAGAAGGAGACAAAGTATATTCATTTTATTTATTTATTTATTTATTTATTTAGATGTAGTGTTCCATGAGTCATTGTTTGTGTATAACTCCCAGTTTTCCGTACAATATGTGCCCTCCTTAATACCCATCACTGGGCTAATCCATCCCCTCTCTCAGTTTGTTTCTCTGAGTCCATAGACTCTCAAGGTTCCAAGTATATTCATTTTAAAAAGCAAACGTTACATTTCTGTTCTTTAAAAGACATATACACAATAAGAGGTTTTTCCCCCTACTTTAAAGACCATTTGACTTGAGATTTTTTACATTCTTATAGATGTTTTAGGAAAGTTTATGAAATAAAATTCATAGTTATTTAAGAATACAATTTGAAATTTTCACTGTTATCATTACTTTTAAAATAATAGCCCACGCCATCCACTAAAACTTAAAAAAGTCCAGGCGAATCAGAGTACTAAGGTTGGAGGCAATGAGATCTAAGTAGGGATTGCCAAAGCTTTCAGAAAAAAATCTGAAGCCGACTGAACTCCAGGAGTCTGGACCCTTCGGAACAGGACAGAGAGAATGGTGGTATTGGAAGGCTGATTCCAGCTCCTCTGTCCTTCTCTGGACTTCACTGTCATGCAAAAGGACCAAGAGGAAAAATGTCAAATAGTTACATTTTTAAAATTGGTGTTGAGAAGACAATCTGTGAAATGTTACTATTTCTCTGTTGTGAAAATTTAAGAAATTCGTTAGCATTATGTTAGTTCTCACAATTCTTCCTCTTTGCATCCCTCCTCTTTGCGCCATAGATCTCAAGCACACTTTAGCTATAAAGTCCTTTCATCTAGCTTATGTTTACCATCTTTCTAAATTCATGTTTGATATTGTTGTGACTGTGAATTATATTTTAGTAAAGGAGAACAGGGTGCAGACTCGTGAAAGTTCAGGAGTGTGGGGGTTAGGAAGAGATTTTTGGATCCCCTGGGTGCCTGCTGCCACAGTTGTCTTCCTCATACCCTCAACGACAAGAACTTCTACTCTGGCTTCATTTTACAGCCTGGAGAACAGTTAAGTGTCTCCTCCTGTCCTGCATTTACACCACCATGAGGATCCTTGTAACCCTGAACCACCAACAAACGAACAAGCAAACTTTTAGAACTTGTCACTCTTGGCTCTCTGTTACTGAAACATGATTCATGGCCACTTGGTTAAGAAAGTGATCAACCTGATCACCTTCCAAACACAACTTTTCTTTCTTTACTTTATGGAGTCATATAGAGACTCTTCATGTAATTCCTTCTGCTTGATCCCATGGGACTGTCATTTGAAAATTACATTAGGATGAAAGTATGTAGAATAAATGCTTATCAGAGTCATTTACAACAACAATATCAACTAGTGTCTCTGAATGGAAAAGGTGTTTAGAGACCAATTCAATGGAGGACATTAGGTGGGGAATGCCTGATGCATGATGGGAAGTATTAGGAATGAGCAAGTTTTTTGTTACTCTTCTTATTAAGACAGTCCTTATCAGGTTAACATGTCTCTTAAACACATGAGAACAATCATTCAGTTCAGCTTAACAGTTTAGTAGCAAGAACGGACTAAGAACACATGCTTATGCATGTGTACATATAACATACACACACTCTTGTATGCAAAATCAGTTACATGGACCTTATCTCACTTAAATGTATCTACTTATTGAGTTTTCTAGGGATAACATATGCTTAGATACCTTGAGGACATATCATGTCCTGCACACTTCCATATTCTTACCCACTGAGGAATCTTCTTAAGACAAACAACTGTTAGGTAAGGATCTATATTCCCACTGGCTCCATTTCCATCTCATCATTTCAGTGACAAATTTCATGGGTTGGAAGGAATGGTGAGATCTCTGAGATGTCTGTGTACCTACCAGTTTCTCTACACTCTTAGTTTATTTATTTTTAATATTTTTTATTGAAGCATAATTAACATACAGTGTTATACTAGTTACAGTGTTATACTAGTTATACTATACTAGTTATACTAGTACAATATAAGAATTCCACAATTATATTGACTTAGTGCCCTATATTATTAGTTTCAATAGCCTGTTTGAACAAACTCTAAGTATGGAATATAAGAAACAAATATAATGCATTATGTTTCAAAACACTGGTATCCTGTAAACATAGGCATAATATATAAGTACTTTCTCCTAGATTGAAACCGGAATGAGTGCATTTCCAAAATCATCTATATTTTACTAAAGAAAAAAGGAATTATACTACTCATAACTGCAAAGGCAAACAGGTTGCAAATGTTCTGATTATCCTATATTTCTGTCTTGTTTCATGTTTTATAGATAAACATAATGCATCAACATCAGAATAGCATATTGTTATTAAAAGTTCAAAACAGAATTCTAAATTTTCAAGCATTTTTAGAAAAGCAAACTACTGATAATAAATTGTATTTACAGAGAACTTCTATCTACTATAATGAATTGAGAAATCTAGCATATTAAGACATCAAGAAATGATTATTTAAATGATTTAATTATAGCACAGTACGTTTTTCTGCTGATAATGTTACTAATTATACTTTAATAAACCAATCCTAACAAAACAATTAGAGTCCAAATGTTTAGCATAAAAATCCAATCTTATTTGGAGCTCAGACTAGTATTTCAAGAGTAATTTCTCTGTTAGTAATTTATTCTGATTTTTGTAGTTCATTAAAGAAATCAGTATCTAACTTAAAAATAATTCTATCAGTTCACGTTTTTTCCACAAAATATTAACAATAGCACAAAACATTAAAAATATTGAGAAACGTTTTATATGATTTAGTTGATGTGCCCCTTCCTGATCAAATTTAACTACAAAGTTTTCAGATTGGTACACAAAGAAGGCTTATAAAAATATAATCAAAGTGGAAAATACGTAGCAATCTTACGAATATAGAGGAAGAGTTCAAATAGTTCTTCTGTATTGCACTGTATCTATGCAAAACCTAATGCAAATAAGTGAAAACAACGCCATGGTATTATTTAGAAATCTTCAAGATTTTGGTAGATTAGATCATTTGGGGACAATTATTAACTTCCTCTCCATCTGCATGACTTTAGTATTTGCTGTCTGACTTGGCTTTGGCCAAATGGGTATCTTACAGGAATAAACACAGAATAAACACAGAAGAAGCTGGCATGTTTTTGCACGGGCAGGCTTGTGCTCCCGACGTCTACCATAACAATAATGTGCTTTAGGTTCTGTGATCTGAGGAGAATAACCAACACATGGACCAGGTCTGCGCTTTAACCAAACCCCAGCCAAGCATGGCATACATAGATTAAGCTGACTTGTAGCTGACCACAGGTACAGGAACAAGAAAAAAAAAATGCCTATAAATATATATCACTATATTTTGCATTTTTTAAAGATTTTATTTACTTATTTGACAGAGAGGGAAAGAGCACAGCAGGCAGAGCAGCAGGCAGATGGAGAGGGAGAAGCAGAATTCATGCAGAGCAGAGAGTCCAGACATGGGGCTCGATCCCAGGACCCTGTGATCATGACTTGATGTGAAGGCAGACATTTAAACAACTGAGCCAATTGCATGGTTTTTTAATGCAAAAATATTGTGGCGTTAGCTTGACTGCTACAAAGGTGTTACTGTTGAACATTTCTGTTACTCAGTCATTACATTTACTGTGTGCATGTTGCAATATCTTTAAAATAAATTATAACTATGTTCTAATTGAGGTAAATTATAGCACAGAATTTCACTAAATATCCTCTGGTAATTTGTTTTATATTCAATCTTAACTGAATGCCTTCTAGGTTCCTGAAAGTATGACTAATTCTCTGAAGCTAGATCAGGAATCTTAGTATAAAATCTGCAAAGTGAATCCCTTTATATTTTTATAATGGGAACCTTTTACTATAAGCAGATGTGGTCTTATTCAATTTTGTAAGCCTACTACTTAGGAAATTTCCTGATCCATAAGACAACCTCAGTAATACTAGTTGAATAAAGTAAAGAGATACTGTCAGCCTTCCTTCCTGCTACTTACTCAGAAGCAGACCACATCCTAACTGTTACTGGTATTGCTTCCATAATATGTTCACTCTTATCAATGTCTTCCTTCAATCATATTTTGTACTCATTAACATACCTAGCACCTAAGAGTACTAAATCAATGCTTATTCAGTGAATGAATGGATGGATGAGTGAATAAAACAGAACAGAATTTTGAAACTGTAATCTAAGCTTGAAGGCATAGTATTTGTAATTAGATTGATTTTAAAGAGTTTCTTAGTATTTGATAATTGAAAAGATTCATTTTCCTGTTCCATTTAAATTTTACATATAGTGATCAACTTAATGATAACTTTCATTTATTTCTTCAATAGATATATAGCGAACATTTCTTATCTTTCCATGACCTCTGCTAGTCACAATGAGGGAACACAGGTATAACCCATGATGTAACAGAGACCGAAGTCAAAAGGCAACACAGATGATATTCTGCATTGAGGCTTGTTTTAAATGGATAACACCTGGAATATTTTTCCTTGTTACAAATCCAAGAAATGCACTGATAGGTTGAGATGCAATACATTCTAAGGTGTCAGATAAAGAGGTTTCTTTTAAGAATGGTTAAAATATGATACTTTAATGAATTAGCATGGAAATGGGACAAATTTTCTAATTATGAGCATATTTGTGAAACAGACATTGAAAATCAGTTTTCTAATAAGGCTACTGTATTCTTGGATGAAATATAATAATTTTGCTATCAATTTTCATCAATGAGAAAACACAGTATGGTTACTTAAATCAGCATTTAATGGGGTGCCTGGGTGGCTCAGTGGGTTAAGCCTCTGCCTTCGGCTCAGGTCGTGATCCCGGGGTTCTGGAATCGAGCCCTGCATCGGGCTCTCTGCTCAGCAGAGAGCCTGCTTCCTCTGCTCTCTCTCTGCCTGCCTCTCTGCCTACTTATGATCTCTGTCTGTCAAATAAATAAATAAAATCTTTTAAAAATAAATAAATAAATAAATCAGCACTTAAGTACATAAGTAACTTGCTTTTATTTGCCGGTGACATGTTTCACATTTTTAAAAAAGATTTTATTTATTTATTTGACAGACAGAAATCACAAGTAGGCAGAGAAAGAGATGGGGAATCAGGCTCCCCTCTGAGCAGAGAGCCTGATGTGGGGTTCGATCCCAGGACCCCGGGAACATGACCTGAGCTGAAGACAGAGGCTTTAACCCATTGAGCCACCCAGGTGCCCCCATGTTTCACATTTTTGAAGACGGGGAATTATATGAAATTTAAACTCCACACATTTTAATGGGTACAAATCAAATACTAATTCTAAAGCAAATAAATGGGTACAAATGACATACCTAATTCTTAAGAATTAGGTTTTCAGGGGTGCCTGGGTGGCTCAGTTGTTAAGCGTCTGCCTTAGGCTCGGGTCATGATCCCAGGATCCTCTCCACTCCCCCTGCTTGTGTTCCCTCTCTTGCTGTGTCTCTCTCTTTCAAATAAATAAATAAAATCTCAAAAAAAAAAAAAAAAAAAAAAGAATAAGGTTTTCATTCCAAGGTCTGTTAAGGGCCTTAAGAACGTATTTTCCAGAAATATAAACTTTTCTGATAATGTGATTCTTTCACAAAAATCTTGAAGAAATTTTCTTATTAATTTAAAAGTGAATGTGTACAATAGAAAGTCCTTAGGATCAGGTAAATTTAGCAACTATCTTGTTTTGTTATCTATCTAGTAAGTTCAAATAAGGCTTTTATAATTAAGAGCTGACAAACTCATTTGCTTTTATAAGATAAAAGGAAAAGGAGTGTGAAAGGGAGTTAAATTACATTTTACCATCTGTTTAATGAGTTTCCGGCCTTGTTTGATAATAAATTTCCAGATATAAAGTTTCAAAATGATCATTTTCAGAAATAGTAACTGACCTGCCTTGTAAAAGGTGTATAAATGCCTATTCACACTCATTACTATAAAACTCATGATTTGTTTTATTCCTAATGAAGCCGATTAACTTTCCATCATATCAGAGTGAAACACATAATAAATGCAGAACTTATATTCATAAGACTTATCACATTTCTTAAGGTTATTATAATACATATTTTAATTTTAGCATAGAACTTTTACTTAGTTTAGTTTTTAATGAATCTCTGTAGAGTATTTCTTTCACTTCTTCAACATCCTATGCCTAAGAAACTTTCCCATTGATCCCCCATGACCATATTCCTCTACTGTCAGCCTACTTTCGAGATGCTTTTACTGTTCCAAAACTATAGGGGGCCATCTGGTTAAGTGCTCCTGAACTGCAAGAAATATATCCAGAAACTGCTCTGTTCTGACAAATTACATCTTCAAAGCACATTCATAAAATGGTATTTAAGTAATTACCGAATACATTTATTGAGTCTGCAAAGCATTACAGACTCTTAATATACCTGCAAAAAGCTGAGAAAAAGCATGAGCCAGTTAAAAATTATGTATGGCAAAGGAATGCTTCAGAAGATCTGGAGAATTACTTTCTGCCTGCCAGACTTTGGCGTGTTTGGAGTCAATTTCTGACCACTGCCAAGAGAGGACTGTATATGGTCCAGAAAATCATGAATAGCAAGAGAAAAGCTGAGCTGTTTGGAAAGCCTTATGAACTACTATGACCCTAGGAACCCAGAGCTCAATAAAGGTGGTAGAACTATGAACTTGAATTAACATCCAGAAAAAGGGGATACCTGGGTGGCTCAGTTGGTTAAGTGGTTAAGCTGGTGCCTTCAGCTCAGGTCACGATCACAGGGTCCTAGGATCTAGCCCACATCCCGGCTCCTTGCTCAGCAGGGAGTCTGCTTCTCCCTCTGCCTGCCTCTTCCCCTGCTTGTTCTCTCTTTCTCTCTTTGTCTCTCTCTTGATCTCTGACAAATAAATAAATGAAATCTTTTTTTTAAAAAATCCAGAAAAAGCTAAAGAAGAGGTTTCTCTGGAGCTTTTATCCAGCACAAAGAACAGCCACATTTAAGCCAAAAAATCAGCAAAGTTTGTGAGATATGGCTTAATAACTAGAGTCAGAATAGGAAAACAAAGTTAGGGTCAGAATAATAAAGAATAACAGACTAGCCAAGATATCTGGGTAGAGGGAAAGAGACCACTGTTGATATTATCTAATATCCCAGTTTTTTAACTCCTTGATTTTTTTTTTTTTCTCTAAAGAAGTGCTCTCATAAGTCAGTTACAGAGCGCCAAGGAGAATACAGGAGTACACATGTTTTTTGTCAGAAAAAAACTGAGACATAATGAATAACCAGGACTTACAAAGAAAAAATTGATAAAATTCTTTTTGCAAGTAAAAATAATAATAATTTGTTGTTGTTGTTAAATTTTATTTAAATTCAATTAGCCAACCTATAGTACATCATTAGTTTCTGATAGAGTGTTCAGTGATTCATTGGTTGCTTACAACACCCAGTGCTCCTCTGATCACGTGCCCTCTTAATGCATATCACTTAGTTACCCCATCGTCCATGCATCTACGTTTCCACAACCCTCAGTTTATTTACCAGAGTCAAGAGTCTCTCATGGTTTGTCTCCCTCTCTGATTTCTTTCAATGAAGTTTTCCTCCCTTCCCCTATGGTCCTCTGCACTATTCCTTATATTCCACATATGAGTGAAACCATATGTAAATTATCTTTCTCTGCTTAACTTACTTCACTTAGCATAATCCCCTCCAGTTCCATCCTTTTTGATGCAAATGGTAGGTATTTATCCTTTCTCATGGCTGAGTAATGTTCCATTGTATATATGAACCACATCTTCTTTATCCATTCATCTGTTGAAGGCTGTCTCACCTCCTTCCACAGTTTGGCTATTGAGGACATTGCTGCTATGAACAATGGGGTGCATGTGTCCCTTCTTTTCATCACATCTCTATCTTTGGGGTAAATACCCAGTAGTGCAATTGCTCGGTCATAGGGTAGCTCTATTTTTAATGTCTTGAGGAACCTCCATACTGTTTTCCAGAGTGGCTGTACCAGCTCGCATTCCCACCAACAGTGTAAAAGGGTTTCCTTTTCTCCACATCCTCACCAGCATTTGTTGTTCCCTGTCTTGTTATTTTTAGCCATTCTAGTTGGTGTAAGGTGGTACTTCATTGGGGTTTGATTTGTATTTCCCTGATGGCAAGTGATATGGATCATTTTTTTTTTTTCATGTGTCTGTTAGCCATCTGTATGTCTTCTTTGGAGAAGTGTCTGTTTCTATGAGGCTAGGATTACTTTGATCCCCAAACCAGACAAAGACCCCACCAAAAAGGAGAATTACAGACCAATATCCCTGATGAACATGGATGCCAAAATACTCACCAAGATATTAGCAAATAGTATCCAACTGTACATTAAAAGGATTATTCACCACAACCAGATGGGATTTATTCCTGGGATGCAAAGGTGATTCAATATTCACAAATCAACCTACGTGATAGATCACATTAGTAAAAGAAAAGACAACAACCATATGATCCTCTCAATTGAAGCAGAAAAAGCATTTGACAAAATACAGCATCTTGATTAAAACTCTTCAAAGTATAGGGATAGAGGGAACATACCTCAATATTATAAAAACCATCTATGAAAAGCCCATACCGAGTATCAGTCTCAATGGAGAAAAACTGAGAGCTTTTCCCTTAAGGTCAGGAACATGGCAGGGATGCCCACTCTCACAACTATTATTCAACATAGTACTAGAAGTCCTAGCCTCAGCATTCAGACAACAAAAAGAAATAAAGAGAATTCAAACTGACAATGAAGAAGTCAAACTCTCTCTCTTCACAGATGCCATGATACTATGTGGAAAACCCAAAGATGTGGAAAACCCAAAGATTCCACCCCAAAATTGTTGTCGTTTTTTTTAAAGAGAAAATGAAAGACCTAGAATTAACAGTTGAAAGAACTGAAACAATGAGGAGTATATCTGTGGGGAGAGTAGTTATCAGGTTTGTGTAGAAGAGGGGAGCAATTAATTAGCTAATGAGGCTGGAGATGTGGCAGACAGGTCCAGATAAGCCATGATGTAGCGTTTCTCTTTTGTTTTTACAATTATATTTATATTTATCAGAGTAACAAGCACATCTAATAGAAAACTGAGTAATACCAAAAGGCTTATGTTAAGAAAAAACAGCATTTCTTTGCCAAACACTTTATATACCAGTTTCCTGCTCCTGTAAACTGTAATGATCAACCTGATTAATTTTCCTAGCATTAGCCTTACATGCCTATGTAACTTTTAATAAATAGGCAGTTTTTCTATTTCTTCATTGTCAATTCTTGACAATAGTTACTGATTTTCTGTTGTAACACCAAGTTTCCATTCCTTTTTGTCATCCAAATAATATAGCTTTAGCAAAGTTTTGATTACTGTAATGTTTACAAATACATATTTACTTTAGAGCAATAGTGTATTATGATTATATTTCTTTTCCTATAAAGCTTTTATTCCACCATAATCTATAATTGCCATGATATCTATCGGTTACATAGCTTGCCTTGCATCTATCACATCTTTCTATGTATGTATCTTATTTTTTCCTTCAATGTTTTAGCAGATCTGTCATATGCTGAGTAATTTCTTTTCCATACATTCCAAGATATCACCTTAAGCTGATTTTTTTTCCTTTTTAGCTTACAAATTTCCCTGCCACAGTCAACTTTTCCTTAAACTGATGTTTTCAATATAAGTTTCCTAAACCTTATTATCTTATTATTTCTTGATCACTCCCATTGCCAACACCTTTCTACAAAAGGTATAACAAAATATGTATTTGTGTACGCTTACTAATCTGAAAATCTTTTAAATTTATTCTTATACTTGATTGCTAGTTTAGCTGGGTATTGAATTTCAGGTCAGAAATGAGTTGTCTCATAATTTGAAGGTATTGCTTTTCCTTTTTTGTCTAATATTCCTGTCAATAAGCAATTATAAGTCTAACAGCTATCTTTGCATGAATTCCTGTGTATTTTTTTGGTTGGTTTCTTTCACTGGAAGATTTTAATATCTTCTTTTCAATATTCAGAAATTTCACAATTATTGTGGATGGTGTATGTTTCATTCATTGTGATGGTCACTTGGTAGGTTCCATTTGGAGTCTCAACTCCTTATTTCTGAAGAAAAATATTTGATAAATTTCTTTAATTAGTTTGATTCTTTTACGTGAAATTCTTATATTACTTGGATCTCTTGGAGTGAAATTCTAATGTCTCATCATTTTACTATTTCCATTTACTATTTACTGTTACTCTTTGGTGTGTGTATTATTATGTTTTAGGATACTTCCTTGGTTTTATCTTCAAAACCCTTCCATTGAGTTCAATTTAAAGATATTAAGGAAAGACACGAAGATGCCATGGTGGAGTAATCAGAAACTTTGATGGGAAATCACAGAGTGAGCGCAAAGAGATGATCAAAAGCATAGATAAGTAATATTAAATGCTCAAGAGAAAGGACAACTGATAAAAGGCTATTAAGTTCTGAACAACAAGAAAAAGATAATTAGTGAACTTAGCAAGAGCATTTCAGTGGAATGATGGAGGCAACAATCAGATCATAGTGTGTTAGGGAAATAACAATGAATGGGTCAGCAAGTAAAAGGGCAAAGACTGATAAAACTTCAGAGACATTCAGGTATTAAAAAAAAATTATCTTATTTAGCACAGTATTAGCAAAACTATCAAGGTCAGGTAGGATAAACCTTCAATATACTACTAATAGTTATTGCCAGTATAAGAGACTATTCCATATACAAATGAAAATTGATGTCCAAATAAAATAATAAAAAATATTTGTTAATATTTATTATGTAAATGGATTCATATAATATGTGATCTTTTGTGATGGCTTCTTTTACCTATCACATTTTCAAGGTTCTTCTATGTTGTAGCATTTTATTCATATCCATATCCAAATGCTTTTTACTGCTGAACAAGGTTTCATTTTATGGATATATAATATTTTGTTTACCCATTCATCAATTGATGAACATTTGCATGGTTTCCATTTTTTGGATATTATGAATGATGCTGCTATCAACATTCATGTACAGGTTTTTGTGTGGACACATATTTTCTTTTCTCTTGGGTATAAAGCTGGGAGTAAAATTTCTGGCTCATATGGTAACTCTATGTTTAGCCTTTCACAAATCTATCTAATTATCAAAGTAGTTGCATGAGTTTACTTTCCACCAGCAGTATTTGAGAGCTTCACTTTCGGGGCACCTGAGTGGCTCAGATGTTAGGTGGCTGCCTTCAGCTCAGGTCATGATCCCAGGGTTCTGGGATCTAGCCCCACATCTGGCTCCCTGCTCAGTGGGAGGCTTGCTTCTTCCTCTCCCACTCCCCTAGCTTGTGTTCCCTCTCTCACTGTGTCTCTCTCTGCAGTCAAATGCTCTACCACTGAGTTATACCCCCACTGTGTCTCTCTCTGGCAAATAAATAAAAATCTTTTTTTTAAAAAAAGAGCTTCACTTTCTCCACATGATACCACACTTGTGATTTTTTAATATTTTTGATTATATAACAAAAGATGTTAATTAAGGTGACTATAGACATACAACTAGTACCTACAGAAGATGGAATTTAGTGATATACCTTGTCCTAACTCTAAACTCATGCTCTTTAGTATATTGCTGTATTGTGGCCAGTGTGTTTTATTGAAATAAAAGGGATTTGTTTTGTTTTGGGGATTTTTCTTTTTTCTTTTTCTTTTCTTTCTTTCTTTCTTTCTTTCTTTCTTTTTTTTTTAGGTTCTTTGACATTACTGAATGGATAGATAGTAACTGTCAAACGCATTATTTTTTTTCACTTTTTCTAGTTTCTGATAATATAATGACATACATTTATCTTTTAGATTTCACAATTCCTGAAAATATTTAAATCCCAGTAATTTCAATTTTTTACAATAAATCTGAATTTTTGTGGGAGGTGGCTATAATTTAGAATGTCATTTTTTAAAATAAACCACATTTCACAGTTATATTTTAAACAGAAAGATTAAAGGTCTTAGCCTATGAATGGCTAATCACCAAAATATAAGGTGTAAAATTTCTAGTGTTCAAATTCCTTTGATGTATTTGACAAACAGAAAACCTGGTAGATAAATGGCGCAAATCCTAGTAGGTAATAATAACATGTAAGATCAGCAGCAGCTGAGTGAATATAAAGTAAAATTTTATCCAACATAGAACAATCACATACACCCTTAAAAAAAAAAAATCAATGGCCAAACCAAATCCTTTCATTTCCAGTTGATTGTACACTAATTGAAATGGTTGGTTTTATGCTGACGATTGATTTTTTTTAATGAAATGGACAATAGTGAAGTCAGTGCATTATACTGCACACTCCAGAAAGCAACCTTCCATTGAATTTACTCAGACCAACTAATTGCTGAATTAGATGGTCATTCAACGTTATTGAGTACATTTCAAATACTTTCATCTGAATCAGAAGATAACTAAATGTGTTTTGGTTACAACCGCACAGCTAATATAAAATCACAGGTGTCTTTCTTTCTGGAATTTTAATATGGTAAGCCTGGGGACGTGACATTGCTGTGTCATGAGATGAGGATCAAGGAGTCAAGGTGCTGTGGTGAATTCCCTGAGCAAGAAAAGGAGTCTGTAGAAGTAAAGGAAATCCACAGAATCAGCTGACATCCCTGACTGATCAATTATGATTGACTGGTCCTGCATCTCTGCAATAAACTCTTACCAATAAGAAGTTTCTAAAATGTGAATTAGAATAAGTATTTTCAGGGGCGCCTGGGTGGCTCAGTGGGTTAATGCCTCTGCTTTCAGCTCAGGTCATGGTCCCGGGGTCCTGGGATCGAGCCCCGCATCGGGCTCTCTGCTCAGCAGGGAGCCTGCTTCCTCCCTCTCTCTCTGCCTGCCTCTCTGCCTACTTGTGATCTCTGTCTGTCAAATAAACAAATAAAATTAAAAAAAAAAAAGAATAAGTATTTTCATGAAAAAAGCTTCGACAGTTTTCAGAATTCAGAAACTGACATACTAAAAATCTTGTTTATTTTTTTTTAAATTTATAGACACTAACCTTAGAACTATCCATTATGATTTAAATCAGAACCTCTGCTTCTACTCTATCACAGCTCTAAAATTACTATTTAACATATCAGTATTCTAGGAACAAAATGGGAAAAAAGAAAAGAGGCAATTTAGTACTGTCTTTTCCGACATGAAATAAGAGAGTCCTCATCTCTGCTCGAACCCAGTAGGTTGTGATTATTGAAATACATATTATAAAATGTCTATATACTTTGTAGTTTTAAGCAAATGGTTATGATTATTGCTTTTTCTCACATTTAAAAACCAAATTTATTTTATACATGAAGACATATTTCCAAAGAAGTTTTAGTCTC
This sequence comes from Martes martes, assembly GCF_963455335.1. Lineage (NCBI taxonomy): Eukaryota > Metazoa > Chordata > Mammalia > Carnivora > Mustelidae > Martes > Martes martes. The sequence continues at coordinate 17,773,367 of NC_137890.1, forward strand.
TGTAAAAATGAATATTTAATAGAAACTGATAATATTCTCTTATGTATTGGAATTATTAGGTTTGAAGAAATAAAATGTGACTTAAATCTACTACTTTTAACAACACTGTAGCGTTTATTGGTTTTGCAATAAAAGAATTATAGAAAATTGCTGTGATATTACTTTTTATGTTTCATATTGAAAGTAGGTAAAGTAATTTCTAAGCCGTGGGTCATTATCATTCGTAACTAACCATACTCAGCAGTTAGGCTTTTAACTGCTGACATCATTTTGGGTTTTTTTAGGAAAAATGATAGATGTTATTTAATGTTTAAAGATAAGCTGCTGCAAAAATTATTTTTTGCTGACAACTTTGCCCTAAACAAACTTAGTCAATATGAACAACGAGAAGTTTTAAAATAAGTTTGCTAAGAGAAAAAAATCTGAATTAAATTTTTCAATCATATCCTCAGTCAATATACTAAGAAATCAAGTATTGTTTCTAATCTATTATCAAAGGGCAGTTCAGTCTAGGAAAGTTCAAGTCAACCCTTTAAAAATTCTCCTTTTAGAAAATTCCTCACTGGCTCTTGACTGTGCCATACTCAACACAGGTAATTTTCAATGATAAAGTAGAGGCTTTAAAATGTAGGAAATTTCTGGAATGTTGGCACAATGGCTTCTCCAGAGAAAGGGGCTGAATGACAGATGGTGAAAGGCCAAGCATTACTTTCCTCTTTTCTCCACTGTTCCTCTTCCCAACTCACAAGGACTTACAGAGTCAGTGAGGGGCCTTTGAAGTGCCTGAGATATTCCCCCAGGACCAAGCTATAATCCCTAAATCCCCATTTACATCAGATCTCCAGAGCAAACTTTTTTTGTTTTGTTTTGTTTTTTGGTAGGATTTAAAAATAGAGCACTTTTCCTAAACAATGAAATAAAATTAAAGTTGTTTTTGCTAGGACCTTTCTTTAGGAAACCTTGAAACTAAAAACTATTTTCCAATTAAGATATATTTTGGCCATACTTGGGAGTACCCACAGGTAATATCAGCTCAAGCTAACATACCTAAAGGACTGTCTAAAGGATTACTACCTTTGTCTTTAGAATTCCATGTGATTTTTCTACCACCAATGTGTGGTCACTGCCAAGTTCCCAACTACACCCTCGACATGCTGTGAAAGTTGACAGATATCCTGTGCTTCAGGTGTAAATTCTTGCAACTTTTCTGGATAAAAATCTAGCGGTACTTATTAAAATACTTAAGATTATCAATTGACCAATTCTTGGTTATAACATCTAAAAATATAAGGGGAAAAAGTTGTAAAAAGATTCATCTTTGGGAAAATTCCTATTAGCAGTATTTATTATTTTGAAATATGGTAAGAACTTAAATATCGAAATTTAGTTTGGTATTACATAAAGTTATAGTCTTTCCATATCATAGAGCAATATACATGCACTAGCAACCATATTGCAGAGTATTTTATGCTATGGAAACAAACATGTTATATGTTGTTAAGGGAGTTCTTTGGGACACAAAACTAAATCACTCTTTGATCTCATTTTGTTGTATTAAAAAAAAGTCAAAATTTTTATCTAATTGTATGTATAATTAAGTACAGCAAAAGCCTACAAGGCTTATTTCCTGAGACTGCTTGCTGTTTTAGAAGTGTTGGAACATTTATTTTCCACCCTTTTTGTAAAGTTTTCTAAAATAATAAAATTCAATTTCTTATAATGAACACTGATTATTCTTCAGTAAAAGAAAAGTTAATGTTATTAAATACCTTGTCTGTTCTACATCAACTCTAAGTAAGTACATGGTATCACATACATTTAATAAATGTTTTCTCCCTTCCTAGATTTTTGGAATACACATCTTTCATATGATTCTGCTTTTTTATATTCTCCTCTGAAAGTTTTGCTGTGAATTAATTCTCCACCGAGAAGGCGACAACCTCATAGTCCCACAACTTAAATACTATCTAACATTGATGCTCCCAAATATATACCTTCTGCTCTGTGGCTGCCCCCAAGCTCTGGATGTTCCTCTCGGGAGTCTGAGGCATTTCAAATGTTACAGAACCATAACTAATCAACCCCAACAACTTAAATCTCAGACTTACTCCATTTCCAGAATTCCTTGTTTCATTTAATGACACTATCACCCCACCAAGGGTAGTTCTTACCCTTGTTCTCTCCTCTCTATCCCATTTCCAATCCATCAACAAATCTTAATTAACTCACCTTCCTGTATTTATTGAAATCTCCCTGCTTCCCAAGGTGACCACTCTTCTTATTATAGTCCCATTCACCATGATCTTTTGCCTTTGTTGCTTACTTCCTCTATTTTTGCTCTTCTTCTACTTTGGCCCATTTTCCAAAGTGAAGACTAAAGTATCTTTATGAAACATTAAATTATATCACCCTCTCCCTACAGTCTTTGGTTTCCTGTCCCACTCAGGATAAAATCTAAACTCCCTGCAGGGGTCTACCAAATTCCCCTTAATTCAGAATATATCTCTCTTTCTCTCCCCTTCACTCACTCTATTGTGGCCACATGCCCTTCTGTTTGTTCTGTGAATACAATAAACCTATTTCTACCACAGGTCCTTTGAACATAGCATTCCTTTTGCCCCACACACAGTTCTCCCGGATTTTTCAGATTCCCTTCTTCTCCTTCTTTAGTATCAACCCAAACATCCCCCTTTTGGTGGCCTCCATGGGGACACTCTTCTTAAGTACCTTTTCCTACCTCATATCATTTTGTTTTCTTTATATTTGTCAGCTACAGTTATTGTACTTACATGTTTTTTCTTAGAATGTAAATCTCATGTGAACAGAGTTGTGTCAGCTTTGTTCACCCCTTTAATTTGAGTGCCTTGTACAGATGAAGGTCCATAGGAGAAACTCAATAAGTACTGATCGAATATTTTGAATAAATTAATTATTAAGACTTTAAATTGGACGGGGAGACAAACCATGAGAGACTGTGGACTCTGAGAAACAAAATGAGGGTTTTGGAGGGGAGGGGGCTGGGGGTTGGGTGAACCTGGTGGTGGGTATTATGGAGGGCATGTATTGCATGGAACACTGGGTGTGGTGCATAAACAATGAATACTGGAACACTGAAAAGAAATAAAATAAAATAAAATAAAATAAAATGGAAAAAAAAGATATTTTAAAAGTACCATTTTTCAAAGCAAAGTTTCTACCCATTTGTTTAGTGACTGTAATTACAGAGGTTACATGGTAGAAAATGAGGTGCAGCTCAATGACAGACCAAAAAGAAAGGTGTTTGGAGGCTAATGAATGGAGCCAATTTTTGCTAATAAATATGCCTGGCTTCTTTCCATATATTAACACAGGGGAAAAGGACAAGAGGAACATTAGCTTATCCTTATGATGACAGATGTCATTTTCACTGTTAAATGCACTTAATATCCATCACAGTAAGAAAGATGGAATTCTGTAGAAAAATAAATAAGTGATCATCTAAATCTACAGATTAGATTCTGAAATATATTCCTACCTTTACTTCCTCCCTTTGTCTCACACTCCTCCCAAATTAAGAAGTTATCACTTATAGAAGACAATTTTCTGAAACTTTTCAGACCTGACACTGTGCTAGGTCTTTATAATTCCTCCTTGATAGTGACAGTATAATAGCCAGCCCCACAAGGGCACACATGTATGATTAGCAGTCAGAAGTCTAACAAAATCAAAAATGTCTCTTCATCTTCGGGACAGCTGGTTTAGGAGAGAATATGTTCTAAGCCATTAAAGGTGAATATTTTCATGACACCTGTACAAAATGACTTTCTGCTATCTTCTCTAAAAACCTAAATTTCAATCCTCATCCTATAGCCTTTAAGAGATAGACCTCAAAGGTAGCATTTTATATCATATCCTTTTATAGTCCTGGAACAAAACTTGAGCATGAATAATTGGAGATCTGTACACTCATAGAAAGATGAAAGATTCAATTTAACACAGGAGCTAAAAAAAAAAAAAAAAAAAAAAAAAAAAGTGGGATTTTTCCCTCTGCCATGTTGAAAAGGATATGGTTTTAAAACCAATGAAAGAAGAAGACAGTGATGTTCTGCTGGATGGGCTACATACCAGCAAACCCTCTTCCTAAGAGTTTTTATAAACCTTTATATTTTGACTACCTACTGATTTCTTTGTGAATATGTTTTCTTGTATCTGTAGACTCTTTCCTAAATAGCAGCTCCAGCCTCATTACTTATAACAAGGTTTCCATCAGCTTTCATGATGTGTATGTTCCACAAAGTTTGAACACACACCTACTGGACAAGTGTATTTACGTATATCGACATCACACACATGTGCCATTGCACCGTTACCTATTTTACACACTTTCCTACAACCAAATAAATTAACATAATGAGACAGGATAAATGACACTGAAGTTCATTTTTCCTTCCTGCCATCCAGTGGACTGGTTTGTGCACTCTGGGGGAATGCTTAGCCCACTTTGAAGACCACCAAGATTTTATCTCAAAGAGAGGAACCGATTCTCTTGATCTTGTGAGCAATGTGCACTAGAATTTCCAATAGTCTAGATCTGCATACTTCATTATACCATGTTAGAGTGCACGATGCTATGAGGTGCCAGCGAGACCAGGCATTTGTTCCTCCAGCTGCAGGTAACACTGTTGGCTGCTGGTAACTCAGAGCTAAGGTAACACTCCCCTGCTTCCACTCTAATAGCCCTCATCCAATTACTGGCCCAATAACCCAACTCCTTGTTTCAATTCAGGTCAACCGGAAGGCACTGTCCCAGCTTCAGAGTTCCTACTGGATTCAGGAGAAGCTTCCATTATTACTGCAAATATGGTTCAATTGCTTTCTCTCTCTCTACAGTGCTACTTCCTCCAGTCCTTTACTGATTGCAAAGGCACCCTGCCAGAAATCTTCTGCACACAGATCTTTGTTCCAGAGTCTCTTATATGGTGAGTTCCTAATAGATTGTTTATCGAGCCACTGGAAATTCAAGTATTAATATAATATCCTAAATCTTCCTGAACCCCCATTAGGTTCTCACTGAATTAAGATTAATTTCAGCTAGAGGTCTTCTTTGTTCTTACTATGGAAAAATCAAGCTTACAAAAATTGGACAGGAAGAGTGACCTTCTTCTTCTAAATGCCTGAGTGACATTTACTGATGGGCTTAATATCACTGCTTCTGAGGACAACAAATCTCCATCCAGATCTTAGCCATTCTGCCCCAGGCTGTGGTCCAGCTCGTACTGCTCACTCTGATGTTTCCATCAATGTTGCTTCAGCTCCTGACACAATCCCAGTACCACTCAGGTTCAAGAAATGTCAGAGCACTTGGCCTACTAACAGCATAAGGCAACTATATACTTTATCTGAGAGGTGTCTGTCTGAGAGAATTGGTTTAACTCACTAGAGGCTATGAGGTTTAACTCACTAGTAGTCATGACATCACTTTTCTCTTACACTTTCTCAATGGAACTTACTTTTGGTTCTGCCATTGAGGGTGAGAGCTGTGTCTGCCCAACACACCAGTCATAGGATAGCCAAAGTAACCATTATTGCCTCCTGGAAGGGAGAGATCTATGGTATTGGACATAGGGCCTTCTGCTTACATTTCCTCTGATCAAGACGCAGATTTTCATAAAAATGGAATCCTAAGAACTGGACCTACATAAACTCAAATTTTGCAGAGCAACTATGAAAAGCATAGCAATGACTCTAGTTTGTTTTGTTTTGTTTTGTTTTGTTTTGTTTTGTTTTAGAGAGAGAATGTGTGCCTGTGTGAGTCAGGGGGAGAAAAGGGTGGGCAGAGGGAGAGAGAGAATCCCAAGCAGGGTCCGTGCCCAGTGTAGAGGCCCACATGAGGCTCGATCTTATGACCCTGAGATCATGACCTGAGCCAAAATCGATATGGATGTTTAACCTACTGATACACCCAGGCACCCCTACAGTATTTTACTATTCATAAAAACTCAGTACTATGTTTAGGTATAGTTTCTGATATAGAATATCAGTAATAAGAATCAACTATCCATCCAAGGTTTTACTTAGAAAAAATGAGAATATATGCATAGATAAATTGTTATAAAAAGACAAATACCTAAAAAATAGTCCTCCTTAGCCCAAACTCCAATAGATGAAGAATGGAGGGTTGCCATTATAGCATGTAACATAATATTCGATTCTAATTAAAAGATTAGTTCAATGAAATGCTCTTTTGATAGACATTTACATGCTTCATATGCTATATATTAAAAATAGTAGTACACAGTTGATTATAGTTTATTAAGCATAAAACGTAAGTATCTCATAAATAGTCATTAGGTAGATTATAAGATAACATGTAAAAGGTGGTACAGGAAATAAATACAAAAATGCATTATTATTCATTTATGACTTACCTTTTATTAAAACTGGAGCAAAAACCCTCACAGCAAGGCTCAGAGAGTTACCTGAAGAGCGACTCCAGTGTCTCCTATGGTCTGTGTTTTCTCTAACTGTCATGGCAGTCCCCATGTCTAACTTCATTCATTCAGGATGAAGCTTATCCTAAGATTTTCATTCTACCTTGAAATTGTGAGGCTGTGGCTCCTTTTCACAGATACAGACTGCCCTCCATTGAGATATGACTGTACATTGATTCTGTATGAAAATTTCTCAACAAAATATTTCTAAAACTCTAGATACAAATAATTTATTCCAATACTCATGTTTAGGTAGGACCATCAGATAGGATTAATAGATTTATCACATGTAATGGAAAGCGACTACTTATTATTTACCATTGATTATACCAATAAGTAGAGTATCTGCACTTACCTGAATAACATGCTTCAGTTTATCAATAATTTGATTTATCACAGGATCAGTTCCTCTGACTTTGACTTCGGGATTTCCAGACTGAGCTTTGATTCCACTGCCAACCACACGCTGAGTATAGCTAACAAAGAGAAAAGTGGAAGATACAAGACTTAGCAACCTGCCAGAATATTATCTGCCACAACCATTTGAACATACCTGAGCTCAGAATCTTACTCTTTTAAAAGTGTACAACATATACATATTTCTTTTCTTGGAACAGACACTGGCCCAGTTGCACCATTTTTTTTTTTTTTTTGGTAAAATGCATACCATGCAAATATAAACTGTTCTAATGTTTCTCTCTTAAAAGATGTAACCAAAAATTGTGGGTTTTTTTCTTTTAATATTTTATTTATTTATTTCATAGACAGAGATCACACGTAGGCAGAGAGGCCGGCAGAGAGAGAGAGGAGGGTGCAGGCTCCCTGCCGAGCAGAGAGCCCGATGTGATGCGGGGCTCGATCCTGGGATCATGACCTGAGCCGAAGGCAGAGGCTTTAACCCACTGAGCCACCCAGGTGCCCCAATTAATTGTGTTTTAATATTATTTATCAATATACTATACATCCTACTTCATTGCCAGATCTTGCTGAATTACGCATATGTCTGAATCCATATTATCTGGGTCAATTTATTGTATTTTATATAATATATAAATGGGTCCCAATGCTATTTTTTACATATTGGACTATAAAAGTCAAAACTATGAACATCATAAATAACTAAAACTGGCAAAATATTTTGTAAGCACAAAAAAAATAATCTTTCATCAACATTTATCTGAAAAAGGATCTAGTAAATCATGTTGTATGTAATAGGGGGTCTTCATAGGTGGTTAAAGTCATTGCAAATTACTGTCTTCCTAAAATGATAATTTAGATTCATCAGTCACAATCCTAGGAATAAAGGAGACGTTCAGTATGCTATAGGAATAGCTAGAAGGAATGATATCTGCCATGTGAGAGCTTAGGGATAACATGGGTAGTAAACACTGAGCATATGGAGAAGTCCATATGGATTAAGACACTTGGGGGGAAATTAAAGAAGTTATAGCTTGTGTTAGCCCTTGAAGTATTAAGGGAAGAATAGGTCTGAGATGGTAGAGTTAATGTAAACTCCAGAGCAAAGGATGATATCCCAGCAGGAGAAATGGCAAAGGCATACGAATAACACACGCAGGGAAGAATAGTTAGGTTTCTATTTACGAAGAGTACAAACAGGGAAAAGTAAGAGCTAGAAGGCCATGCCCTGAACATGCCATACTCTCCATTTAAGACTCTCCTCTGAGTAATCTGTTTAAATAGAAGTCATGATAAAGTGGCCTCAGAGACTTTTCAGCAAGCATTTTCACATTACGCTTAATGTAGTATTTCTTCCCTCTATTTGAGCAGAGTATCACAGCTATCCACATGAACCCTCTGGACTTTCCACAGCACCGGAAGCTCTTTGAAAAGGTGAAAGGAGGTTCCACTGTTGAGAATATGGCCATACAAAAGAAGTTTTAAGGAATATCCAATTCCTCCCCAAATTCTGCATGCCCAGTGATTAATTTTTACAAGTGGATCAAACAATTACCAACTACATCCTTCCAATCAAATGATGGAGCCTTTTTAAATCAATAATATCATTGCACGTGACAAAAATAATGATATTAATATATCTTTTTTATTTTTAAAACAACCTTGAACCCACTTCTTAAAGTAGAAATAGAGGGGTATAGAGTTAGGTATTCCAGTATGCATTAGGGATTTGGCAATATATACCAATAACAATGAATAGAAGAAAATCAATTATACAAATCTATTGATGTGTAATAATATTATTTACTTAGAAGGAATTAAGTAAACTATAAATATTAAACTTTTCTTAACTCTTCTGTAGCATTATTGTATTTTTCTTCCAAATATTTCAAGCAGATTGCACATGTGGCTCCTTTATTGTATTTGTTATTAATAATGATGAATAATATGAATACATAAGTGGACAAATGCATGTTTATGATTCAAGCATTGCTTTAAATACTTTCATTGGAGTTTGTCAGTTTATTCACATGATAATCATTTGTTGTGGGCATGAGAATGTGCCTATAGACCTCAAAGTACAAGAAATTTAATTGACTAAGTGTACCCGCTGCTTTGCTCGGAAATCTATTTCTGCACCTTCCCCCAACCAATCACTGTATTCAGCAGGGATACTAATGCAGAACCATCAATGGAAGACAGAGGGCTACTCTGACAGCCAAGTTTATCTCAAGATTCCCTGAAACCCTTGCTAACCTTTCCTTGGGCTGCACGTCATGCTTGAAGGCTTCCACTCAAATTTCTTACCCCTCCCCTTCACTCTGGGTCACAAGTGCTTCATGACTAACAACTTTACCAGCCTTACTCATTTCCACCCCATTTGCTTGGATAGGCATTTCCCTTAATAAAACCCTCTTGTGTTTAATTCCTTTCTGTCTTCTGCTTCTTGGAGAATCCAGACTAATACATCATACAATATTTATATTATAAGGATTCCCATTCTACAGTTTGGGGATCTAGGATCTGACTATGTTCAGTAACTTTCCCAATGCAACATTTTGTTAAGTGTGCAGCAAGGGTATGAATCCAGGGAACATGAGCTCCAAAATACAATCACTCAATAATTATTAATGAAAACTCCCGAAATCAACTAATACAAACCGGAAATACAATCAGTTTTGTGCAAAGCATTTTTCTTCTTTTTGTAATTTTTTTCCTGTAACTATAGTATTTTCAAATATTTTACTACTTATAATTAGAAAAGGATATACTATTTTCTTAAAAAATCACAATGAACAGTCATATACTGTCAGCTAAAGAGTGAAGTAATGCTTGATAGAGGGTTGAAATAATAGGTGGCAAATTTGCTATAAGATTCCCCCATTTCTCTAGAAACACAGATATAATATGAGCAATGAAAACTTAGTCTCATCTCTTAATTTTAAATACAGTAAAACTTTACACAATAAAGGTTTGAGCTCTCTGGGTCCACTTATACGTGGATTTTTTTTTCAATAAAGACAGTACTATAAATGTATTTTCTCTTCCTAATTATTTTCTTAACAATATTTTATTTTCTCTAGCCTACTTTATTGTAAGAATAGAGTATATAATACATATAGAAAGTATATGCCAATCGACTGTCATCGGTAAGGCTTCTGGTCAGCTGTAGGCTATTTGTAGTTTCAGGAGAGTCAAAAGTCATACACTGATTTTTCACGATGCCCCAACCCCCACATTCTTCATGGGTCAATTGTAAACTACTTTGGTTGGATCTTGGTTTATGTACAGACCATGAACTTTCTTTCAAGATGCAGGAATGTCATGTCACAGTAATCTGAAGAACTTCACATTTTTTATTCTTAACTGTCACAGTTGATAGCACAGATAAATTTTATCACAATTACAAATGATCAAGAATCTCATTCCAGACTACTGTATTATTCACTAGTTCAATATCACTATTCTTACATTATTACTTAAATAAGGAAAAATACTACAGCATGGCATTTAAGATACTTCAAGTGAAAAATAATCTTTAAAAACCAGTTTTTCTTTCCTGTTTTTTCTTTTTTAATAAGGTTAAGAAGAATCACAATGCAATAACAGTACATACATACCAGAATAGTTTAAAGGAAAAAGACAGATGATACCAAGGGTTGGCATGAACGTGGACCAGTTGGAGTCCTCTTTGTGGATGAGTGTGTAAACAAATGTAAGCCACTATTTGACATGTATACTAAAGCTAACAATCCCATGGTCCTGGGGATATACTCAGCAATGTTTACTGAAAGACAGGTATAAGAATGCTCAGAAAAGTATTACTCTAAATAGCCCCAACCAGGCACCTGGGTGGCTCAGTTGGTTAAACAACTGCCTTTGGCTCAGGTTGTGATCCTGGAGTCCTGGGATCAAGTCCTGCACTGGGCTCTCTGCTCAGCAGGGAGTCTGCTTCTCCCGCTGACCTCTCTCCTCTCATGCTTTCTCTCTCTTTAATAAATAAATAAATAAAATCTTTAAATAGCCCCAACCAATGTCCATAAGCATTAAGATGGGAAAATAAATGGTAGTATATTTATACAATAATATACTATATAGCAATGAGAATGAATGAATTATAACTATATATAATATCTTGTATTAAGATTAATGGTTAATGCTGAATGAAAGAAGTAAGGTATAGAACATACTCTATGACCCCATCTATGAAAGTCTGACAGTAAATCAATGTTCTAATTCACCATAAGTGCTACTCTAGGAGATACAGTCTAGAAGGTTGAAGTGGATTTCTGGGGTTCTAGTAATATATTCCTTGATTTGGGTCCTGGTTACACAAGAATGCTCATTTTGTATGGGGGAAAAAAAAAACTGAATTGTACAGTTAAGATTTGAATAGTTCATTGGTTGTCTGTATTTTCAACCCAAATCAAACACTTACATTAAAAACTCCTCATGCTCTTTGTCTTAAAATGTATACAACAGACAAATTTTCACTGAACCATGTATAAATAAAAGATCCACACAGGTATTTTTAACATGAGCTAAATGCTTTTGTCATCACTAAATGAGTAATTTAGGATCTTAGTTTGATATAAAAACTTACTCCCTGCTGTCTTTACTTTGCATGCAAAATATATGGTTTCTTAATCAAATAAAAATTTTCTAACAAAGACTTTTTGAGTTTTTTATTATGAAATTTTAATAAATCATTAATCACATTTTCCTTCTAAATGTACCAGTAATGGATAAAACATTTCAAGGATCCCTACAGAGGTTTCTTGACTTGAAAAATTGCTTGCATTTCAACTAGAAGAACGGAATAAAACACACACCAAAAAAAAAAAAAAAAAAAGGGCACATTTTTTTATTCGAGAAGTAATAGACCCACCATCTGGGCTTATTTCTTCTAAGCGGATCGGGTAATAGATGACAGCAGTTTAATAGGAATACTCACTCCCCAAGTACAACTTGCTTTTCATTAGTATGGAAAAAAGGCAAGCCCTGATATATTTACATTCTATAAAGATGTTTTAAAATGATGATTAACAAGATTCCAATTCTCTTTGTGTTCAACATATGAAATATTAAAAAGAAGTGCTAATAAATCCACACAGTATGTCATTAGGAAGTCATTTCTCCTGACTCTACCAACATTTCTTACTGGAAACTCATGTCACGCCCTACTAGTTGATATTAATTTCACTTTATTTAGAATGCAGTTGAATTTGTTTCAGTTTCACATCAAAAGTATGGTATTTTGACATGCACTTATACAATTTCAGGTGGAAAAAATATTTGGAATCTGACCCTGGAATTCATTACAAAACCCTTAGAGTTGTCTGTCTTAGAAGTCTTTGATAATGTCACTGAGACAGGATATAAAAACTTCAAAATTAAGACAAAATGAGGAAAATACCCAGACATCATCACCATCTCTGTTGGAGGTTAAAGAGTGAGAGTGGGGACCGTGTTGGTGGTAATAGTTATAGAGTACTAATGGACATTTCGTTTGTTTGTTTGCCTATTGCTTTTTTGTATGACTTGGCTAGGTGATTATATATTAAAATTCCTTGAGTTTCCAGAGTTTTGAGTCTCCTAAATCCTAGAAGGCAAAACACTGGAGTGTCTTTGGCTCTGGCAAATACGTTGCTATCTTGGGTAAAAAGGTCTGGGAAGAACGGTCTATGTATTGATCAATGAACTTCTTCTTCAACAACAAATTTTCCTTTCAAACCATTTCTGGGCCTCCCTTCTTAGTTCTGGCAGCAAACGTGGAAGTTAAGTACCACAGGTATTTTTGTGTGTCAATCTGCCCCAAATATTTGGATGGCACTAGATACCATGACCAAGTGTGGCTCTGTGTACATACAGCTTCTATATAGCATTTCTCTTCTACGGCGAAGATCTTAATCTTTGAAATCTCAGAATTGAAAGAAGTCATATGATTGATTTTATGTGCCAGACTTATGGGAATTACCTTTCATGGTAGGTAAGAGGCTTACAGGGGATTTAGAGAATGGGGACATCTGTAGAATCAATTCAAAATGATTAAACCTTTTGTGATTGCACTAACTACTTCCGTTGTGGAGCCACAGACTATTTTTAAGTTAATCTCCACTATCTACTTGGCTTTATAGATAAATAGGGTCAAAATTTGAGATCTAGGTTTCTGAACTTAAATAATAAAGTCAAAATAAATAGAATTAGTGGAGACCTTATTACAGTGTTTATTATTATTTATAGACAATTAATTTCCTGCTGCAGATATTGTATTTGTGATAACTTGTAGATAACACTCATTAACATTATTTTAATAAGGAAATGCCATGCTTTATTTAGTAGCCAACAGAGAATGTTTAGATCCCTACAACAAATAAAATATGAACATGTTTAGAAAGATTTAGAAAATAAGAACTCATTAATTAAAGAATGGTATTAGGGGCGCCTCGGTGGCGCAGTGGGTTAAAGCCTCTGTCTTCGGCTCAGGTCATGATCCCAGGGTCCTGGGATCGAGTCCCGCATCAGGCTCTCTGCTCAGCGGGGAGTTTGCTTCCCCCCCTCTCTCTCTGCCTGTCTCTCTGCCTACTTGTGATCTCTGTCTGTCAAATAAATAAATCAAATCTTTAAAAAAATAAAAATAATTCTAGGACTACCAACATACCATCCAAACGAAAGTGCTAGGTAGTTCTTACCAACAGGTAACATAATAAAATCAGAGAGAAAGAACCTCTGAATTTCAGAGTGTACTGGTTTCGCAGGGCCACCATGTTCAATCCACTACACAGAGTAATGTAAAGAAACTGGAAGCTACCTGTGTGATGACAGATTTCCCCTCGAATGTCAATTAATCAATAGACTTTCCATATAAACCCCTATCCCTCAAGTCATAATCTATTCTCCTCTAGGGAAATTTTATTTACTATAAAATAATACTTATATTTCAGAAGCACAGCTCTTAAATTATAGTTTGGGTTTTCTCCTTGTAACTCAGTCTCCCTTAAGGAAAATATTTTAATCAGCTTTGGAAATTTTCAGTCCATAGTATCTAGCACTTCCTGTGTTTTAAATGACTTTTATCTTACTAGCAAAAGTAAACAATGCTATTGATAATTTCCTGTGTTCTAAATTCACATAAACAGGAAATATACCTTAAAATATGATTTTTTCTCCTCTGAAGCAGTGGTCCAACCACGTGCTCTGAATGTTAAAGTTCCCTGAAAGCTAGGAAGGGCTAGTTTATTATGAAGGTGTTGAGGGCTGATGCTTTGGGGACTCATACGGGCGCACAGAATAAATTTTAATCACACTTAATGCTAATGTGGTAGCAAGACTGTGACAATATTCAAATACGACTAATTTCATTAAATTAGCTATACTCATGAAACTAAACGTAGTTGTTTGAATCTATATAAATGCCTCAAAAGAATTATGTAAGCTCTTCTCTTTTCTCTTTATCTTTCGTTGATGCTTAAGAATGAAAAGATTTTAACTGAGATCTTTTTTGTTTGTTTGTTTGTTTGTTTTACGTAACAACCAGCTCTCTTGTTTTATCACCATAAGACTGTAAGGGTCCTTAGCAGGTTACTGAATCTAGTACTCCGCTTTCAACAAGAAATACACCTTTGCCAGGAACATAGTACTTGGCATTCATCTCTTGGCCTGTAGCCTAATAGATCTGTTGTCTGTCTTTAGTGACACTAGCATAAATTTAAAGCTGGAAAGGACCTTAGAGGTCATCTAGTCCAACTGAGCCATGTTTTAAAACAAATGAAGTGGTATGTTTATTTCATCATTTTACACCTATGTACTGTATATTTCCAGAAAAGACTTTGAGGCAGCTTAAAATAAGAAAAGGCATAGACACTATAAAGCAAGGGCACAACGACAGAATAATGAAAGGAGACAGATGACAATGATAAAAGGAGACCTAGGAAAGAGACACTGCACTTCAGCCTAAAACCCAACCCTAAGCCTCTTCATGGTGAAGGCCAAAAGGAAACTCACAATTCAAATAGCTCTCAATTAGCTAATGAAGGTCTATCTGCAAATGTCAGCAGCTGGGTCTCTCTAAACTCTCAGGCACAGCCCAAGAGTCTTTAGGTAATAGACAATGAGCAGTACAACCACAATTACCTTCAATAGCAATTTCAAAGGTTTCAAAGGTGTTAAGCACACATGATTCTTTTTTATGTGAATCTCTGTTAAGAGTTGCCTTTGTGATGTTAAATGTTAGTTCTGAGTAGGCATTTCTACTGGGACTTGGTTATCGAACTTGGTGAAAAATGTGGCCTTGGAGAACCTAGAAGAGCAGATGGTTAATATTTCCCTGAATTTATTTTTGTTTTTAATTGATATTTTATTTCACCACTCACAAAGAATATATTCTCTGGATAATGTAATGAAGCACCGCAGACAAAAGAATCTCAAGGTCAGAGTGACTTGAGAAAAATCACAAAGCAGAGGTCTGGTTGGAAGGACTGCACTGCCTCCACTCTCCTCCACAGCATGAAGGAACAGGACGGGCAATTTTACTAACAAACGAACACCAGCGAGAGGGGAGAGGCAGGTGTAATGGTGAGACACATTTTAATTGATGGACAGTTAAATGTTTTTTAATAGATTATTTCATCCTACGTTTAATGAGATCGTTTTCTTTTTTCTTCCCCCACTTTTGAAAAAATGTGTTTTGTCATTTTATAAAAGAAATTACTTAGTAGATTTAATTTCCAAAGTTTAAAGCAGACCCACCATCAAAGCTCTAGAAATTGGATAGTCTTGATATGTGGTCTATGTGTTTTGGGATCGGCGATGGGAGCCTGTCACGGCAGTCAAAACTGCACTTTGTAACTCTTATTACGAACACTTGTCTGTCTGCTCTTATCTTAGGCATGATCAAACAAATCACATAGGAATTAGGAAAAGCCAGGCATAGTAACAAGAACTGAAAGGATAAAAATGTTTAAAGGCACTTCATTTATTTTTATTTGTAATCGCAAAAAACTGGAGTTCTGGGCCCCTGGAAGGGATACGAAGTTTTAAAGATTTGTAAATAGCCATTCTTCACAAAAATAATCCTGCGGTAATTAGTTAGTATTTAGAAAGCAATTAGAATTTGAGCATAACGCATCAGTTTTAATACCCAGTTTCCAACTCGTCTCCAATTCCAAGTTGAAGTTCTGTCCAGCAATTCCATTTTGTGGTCTGATGAATCTCAAAATTTAAATTGATAGGTTGCAAATCATAGTTATTACAAAGAGCAAGGTGGAGAGGAAAGTGGGGAAATAACTGAGCTTTTTACCCATACCTCATCGCAACTAGACCATAACCAAACTCCTGCTATCACACAGTCCCGAGAAAATGATCCGCTTGCTTAACAGAATTTAATGTGTCCACTTGCATACAGGGGGGAATTTCTCCAGCTTTTTCTTGGCATACTCGGTTGTGCTGTGCAGAAAACAGCTGGACTTAGTTCCGTAGACAGAACCACATGTACGCAGGGATGTTTAGATTCCTAACAATTGTGTATACCCCAGAAACATATTTGGCTGACTCGGTATATGCAAAATACACACCCACGGAATGTAGACCATTTCTGATAGCCTCCAGAGTCCAAATTGCATGGGTATTTCTGGCCCAGATGGCTGAGAGATTCCACACCTTTGGACAAATGTGGCCACTCTCTCCCTCACTCTCTATACTTCCCCTCTTATCCTTTTCCACCTAAATTATTTCTGCCACACCACAGGATTTACACACTCCATCCTCCTTGCCTAGAAAGTTCTATCCTTTTAGACCTTTCCCTCAGTCAGGTACACTAAACATTAAAAATATTTTTGCAGAAATGATTGCATTAAGGATTTTGAGATTACCCTGGATTATCTGGGTGGGGCCCATATGCAATCACCTGCCTCTCTAAGTGGCAGCCAGAGGGAGATTTTGTTTTCATAGAAGGAAAAGAAAATTAACAACGGGATCGCAAGTCAGGGATCAGACTGATGCTGCTGCGAGTCTAGAAACGCCAGAAGATGGAAGAGGCCAGGGAAGGATTCTCCCTAAAGCCGTTAGAGGGAGCTTGGCCAGACAATTCAAATTTTGGCCCAGTGATAGGAATTCCAGACTTCTGACCTCCAGAACTATTAGGGAATATGTTTTTGTGGTTTTAAGTCTCTCAGTGCTAATCTGTTACAGCAGCCACAGGACACTAATACAACCAACCAAGCAGGGTATCCCTCTTTCATTATTTGCTCTCCCTTCAACTATTGCTTGCTAACACCTAGTTTTCTGGGATGCATGTATCATTACTGTAATTAAGTGATCGATTCACAATGAGGTGTTTCAAGTCTGTAACTCCCTCCTCAACTGTAAATTCTTGACTTCAAGGAGCCTGTCTGTCTTAACCATCCTCTAGTCCCTGGGCTTGGTAACATGTTTGGAATATGAGAACTCAATACATATTTGTTACCTGAGTGAATGTAGAATAGATACAAAAGTAAACTAAAAAATCAATTTCAGGCAAGAGTTTCTCTTTTCCAGAATTGGTCCTCATACAAGTTATGAGTCATGTCTGTACATTCCTGAATTTGGTAACAAATGCCATGAATGTGTAAGTTCATTTTAAGGCTGATTTTTTCCAGTTTCTGGGAGTCTGTCACAGAACCCCATCCAAGTTCCCATTAGTGGAGAGAAAAGAAAGAAATTAAGAAAACAAAACAAACGATGTAAGCAACACCAAATGCTAAAACTCAATATGTAGACTATAAGAACAATTAAATAAGTTAAATCATCCTATCCATATTTTATTTCATGAGACAGAAGAACTTCCTCCTTATAAAAATTATGTAAGATGGCATTTGGCTCCCCACAGCCTGTTTCCTGAGTCACTCTTGAAGCATCCCGGGGAACGCTACTGTCCCAGTCTTGCTTCTCGAGGGACCAGAAGAGACTGGCCACTCACACACAACTCATAATGTATGAGGACCCCTTAGGACACTACAGCTACAATAAAAGGACAAGATGCATCAGAGGCCTGCGGGCCTAGGAGTGGGGTTCCCTCAAGAAAAGCCTTGTCGGGGGTAGGGAGGCAGCAGTGCAGCATGGGTGCTAGAAGCCGTTTATAACCTCAGTGACCAGAGTTCAATCACACAGGTTTCCCAGCATCCTTCTCTCCCTCTGCTGCTTCCCACCACCACCAACCCAACCATGAACTCAGCCTCTTTTTCTTTACCCTTCCCTTACACAAGTTTCAATTTGCTATTTATTAGTAACAGTGGGATTTGAATGAAGTTGAGGGAACAATGGAGAGAGATGACAATGCAAAACGGGGAACTACCAATAAACAAGTGACCTGCACTGTATCAATAGGCTATTTCAACTTAATGTTCAAATAAAATACAGCTCTCCTTAAGAATCCCTGCCCAGAAAGCAGCAACACATATAATCTATTAGTAGTACTCATTCTCGCCGCACACCTGTCCCCCACTATATGTGTCTGCTGAGCATGACAACATGTCTGGTACCTTGAAGCAGTTCAGATGAAAGAGGTGTTCACCTTAGCCTAGTTACATTATTCCAATAAACAAGTGCTGGCCACTGAGAGGGGTTGTGTCTATCAATCCACTCTGAGGTTAGATCGAAAAGGAGCTCAGCCCTCATCTTGAAGGTAAACAAATGAAAAAAGTGGTTATTACTTTTTGATATCAGACCCTGATTTTGGAAAAAGATCACTGTCTTCTAAATAAAGTGAGTCGGGTAAATAAAACAGAAAACACACACACGTATGCACACAAATAAAAATCACACTGTAAAAATGGAAAGGGAACATCATGTTTCTGTCATGAAGACTCAGGAGGAAAGAATATCTCTTAAAAAGATTTGACTATGGAACCAGAAGAAATATTTAGTAAACTGCTTTCGAGTACTTACACTATGAAGGATATGTAGAAAGGCAAGTCATTTACAAAACGGAATGTAGAAGTTATAATGATAAATTGGGAGATGCCTGAGATTAGGAGGTTTATAGCAAAAATAAGTGCAGTAGCAGAATTTCCAACCACAAAGGAATCCATGGACAAGCAAACTGAAACACGGAAAAGTTCAAGTGGTAATTGAATCAGAGCCCAGGGGGAAAAAGACAGAGATAAAACAATGACAGAAAAGATGGTAGATGGGAATGCCAGAGACTGGCGTTTCAGCACAAAAATTATTTGTGTGCCTGAGAAAGAAACAAGATCCACTCGATGTAAAACAATCATCAAAACTATAACTGAACTATGAAGACTAAAAAAGACTAATTAGATTGTAGGGACAGTGGTGGGAAAACAGTGAGGGGTTATCCATATTTAGACAGAAACTAGTCAAACTCCAGAAATTTTTTAAAAATGTCCAACTTATATATAGGTAGTAAAACAACAGCAGCAACAGCAACAACAACCCACAGTCCTTTAAAAATAAATTATGCCAGGCTTGCTTTAGACCTTTTTTTTTTTTTTTGCCACATTAACATACCAGAAGACATGGAGCTTTGAAGAGAATGAGAATATGACCAAGAATATTATACCCACCAGGTTGTCTTTCTCAAGGTTGAATGAGAAGCATTCTGTATATAAAAACGGATTTGGTTTTCCAATAATAATTTACTCAAGGACATATGGGTAAATATTGGGGAAAATGATAAAAGCAAAAGCTTCAAAAATTAAGAATTTGTAAATCCAAAATTCTGAAACAATTGATTCAAGCATAAAGTTAATTTTATATATTTTAAAATTGCTTGCCACAATAATATTCTTAACGTATAACTGAGAGAAAATAATATAATGAATTAATATAATTATAATACACATTCCAAGTTACACTACTAGATATTGAGAATTTTTAGGGGCAAAGAGAAGGAAAAGCATTGTACATCCCTTATCTAATACTGTGAGCTCAAGAGATAGCACCAGAAATTCTTTAGGCTCTATTCAAGGAATCCAGATTTAGACCACAGGTGACGTCTTCTGACATGATCATTCTAGTCTAGTCCAGAGCGGTTCCCTCATCTGATTATCACAAAAACCTCCTAACTGCTCTCCCAGCTTCTGCCATTGATCCCCTTTAGATATTCTTAGCATAAAACAGAGGGATGTTATTAAACATAACCCAAATCATGCTACTTCTTTGCTTAAAACCTTTCTATGGATGCCATATGCGTTAGAGGAAAAGCCAAAGTCTTTACAATGGTCTACAAGGCTGTTTCTCTATCTTCTCCCTCTTCTCCTT
This sequence comes from Martes martes, assembly GCF_963455335.1. Classification (NCBI taxonomy): domain Eukaryota; kingdom Metazoa; phylum Chordata; class Mammalia; order Carnivora; family Mustelidae; genus Martes; species Martes martes. The sequence goes on from NC_137890.1 coordinate 17,793,511, forward strand.
CATGTTTCTGGCATCATCTACTGATACTCTCTCCTTCCCTCATTATGCTTCAGCCACTCTGGTTTCAATGATGGTGTTCTCAGAATGAGTCCACATGCTTCTGATTCAGGGTTTTGGTACCAATTATGTTCTCTCTGGAATGTTCTTTCTCAGCAGAGCATGGCCCTCCTCGTCTCTTTCAAGTCTCTCCTCAAATGCCTTGCCTCTGACATATAATTGCCATGTCTGGCAGTTTTAAATGTGGCCTCAAAATAGGTTGACATCAAATGACGGGTCAGTGTCCTCTTCCTTTGAACCTGAGCATGCTTGTGACTGCTACAACCAATAGACTCTGGCAAGTAATTTTGTGTGACTTATACTGCTAAACGAAAAACCCACAGAGCTTCCCCCTGGTCCCCTCAGAATGACCAATCCATGGGAACCCAGCTCCCATAAAAGAAGTTCAACTACCCTGATACCACGGTGATGGCACAGTCATGTGTGTCCCTCCAGAAAGAGTACGTCCCAGCTGAGCCCATCCTGCTAGCCACCTCGCTGATTTACAAGACATAGGGAAAAGCCCCCTAAACCCTCCAGACTGGGTTATTTGCCAGTTGAGTAGCACTGAGTCACTCTCATCACATAGAAGAAGAAATGCTCAGATGAATCCTGCCAGAATATTCCTGACCTGTAGTATCCACGAGATATAATAAAATGATTGTTGTTTTAAGTTATTAAATTGTGGGGTAGTTTCTTAGTTGCAACAGTAACTATAACAGTAGTTATACCTACTCTTTCCTACTTCTACTGCAATCAATCTCTTTTCTTGATTTGTTTTCTGTAGTAACATTTTAAAATAGACCAAGTAATTAGCTTGTTTATTTTGTGATGACCTCTATTACAGAGAGATTTTTGTATGTTTTATTCACTGATACATAAAAGCCATAATGGCTATAAATAGCTATTAATATGTATTGAATGCTGAATGACTAATATTAAATGGTGATAAAGGTTACATATTTAAGTTTTTAATGTTAAAAAATATAAGGTAAAAAACATATTCCAAGAAGGAGGAAAAAAACACACAATGCTGTTTACAAAGCATAAACAAGTTCACAGAAGTAAATAAAAAAAAACAGGTATGGCAAACAGACAAATTATACCACTTTCTATTGAAAACAGGCTGTCCAACTGAATTTATAAAAATAAATAAATGAATAAAACTCTATTTTATTTCTGAGAAATGTAAAAATTGTTCCTGGAAGTTTAACAATATAAAATGCCTAGATTAATATATAGATTAATCTGGAAAATAAAAATAAAACATTTTGAGTAGCAATAATGATTTCAGACAAAGTAGAATTTAAGGTGAAATATTTTACATGGAAAATAATAAAAGTGCTTAATGGCATAAGGCAAAATAGTCAATGAATATGTAGCAACAATAATCTTTAATCAGTAAGTTGCATATCAAACATTTATAAAGCAAAATGTATTCATCATACATGAATACGTAATTAAAGTTATAATTAGAAGAGATTTAATTATAGTAGAATTAGTATGGTTCTCAGTTATGACTGATTAAATAGATAAAAGTTTAAAGGATATAATTTTAGTATTATAATATATATTTTTAACACATATCTATATATAAACTTGTATACCACAAAAAATATTTTTCTTTCAAGTCTCTTTTGAAAATTAAAATGAGATCATATTTAAGATTACAAAGAAAGTTGCAATATATTTTTAAAAGTACAAATTACATGGTTTTCATTACCTACCTAAAAATCAAAAAAACTTAAAGTTAAGGGAAAGTTGTAACAAGACAACCACCACCACTGCTTTCATATAATATTTAAAAATAAGTATGTTGAGATTAGTCCTTTGTTGAAAGAAAGAAACCCAGCCAATTACTAGAGAGATAATCTCATATTTCATTCCAAATGCATAGCTATAAATATTCTCATTTGTATTAAAATTTTTTAAATAAGTATTTAACTCAAAAATATAAAATAGTAAAATAAAACATATATAAGTCAATTATAAGGAACACTAAATTAAATGTTAAATAAAAGGCAATGAATTATACAGAACTGATAAAGATATATGAGTTCATTATTTACCAAGTAAGTCATAATACAAAAAAAGTGACAAAATGGACAAAAATATACAAAATTATAATAAAAATTGAAATTTGAAGTAGAAAAACAAATATAGGAAATGCAGAAATTGTTTTAAACACAGTTATATGTTTCATTTAGATGATCGTGAACTGGGTATATAAATCTTACATTAACTTAAAAATGGTAAATCTGGTAAATATATAAATGTTTTTGCAAGAAACTCAAAATATTATTCAAAATGAAATCTCTATTAAAGGCTCAATAACAAGACAGTTTTATTAGTATCTTTTTTAAAAACCTGAGTCCAAGCTATAAGATATATATAAAAGCATAGAAAAATAAGTGGCTTCTTTTCTAGTAATTTTACAAAGCAAATATAACTCTGATAACAAGTCTTGAAAAATAAAAAGAATGAAATATTTAAACACTATCTCCCATAGTTAAAATATGAACATAGTTAAAATATTATTAACTAAAACAATCACAAAGTGAATTATATACTTACTACAAAATCATCCACTGTAATAATCTGGGATTCAAATTCAGACATACAAAGTTGGCTTAATACTAAGAAATGCATATTCATGCAATGCAACTTAATAAACCTCTTTATTTACTTTATACTGTGCATTTACTTAATAAGTATAATGCACATGACTAATAACATTTAACTAAGTATTAAAGGATATTTCCTTACCGTGATTGAAATAACTATCTTAAACTAACAGGTAATTTTATCATTATTTAGTTCTAACCAAAGCCATAAGATGAAGAAACAAGTAAATATGTATATTACAAAGGAGAGAATTAATGATCACTAATAGTTTTAATAACTAATCATCTAATCATGATAAGTTCTATGTGATCACATATACCATATGAAAAACACAAAGGAAGTTTGTGTAAATCAACACAAAAGATAAACTTCTACCTTTATATGAGACAATACAATGGTATAGAAAAGTTTTAGACTTCCTCACAAAGATTGAATCTAAGTCCCATGTTGGTCTCATATAGAGGACCAAATTTTGCCACCCTAAAATATGCCTCTTTGGCATATTAGTAATTTTAAACTGGTTCTTCTTAAAAAAAAAATTATTTTTTTATTTAAAAGAAAAAGAGAGTGCACAAGAAGGGGTAGGGCCAGAAGGAGAAGCAGATTCCCCACTGAGCAGGGAGCCCAATTCAGGACTCGATCCTGGGATTCCAGGATCATGACCTGATCAGTAAAAGCATATTAAAATCTTCTGCCCTGGCATCTCAGACCTATAAAGTATTTAGTCATGCAAGTGAATAAAACCTCTGTGAAGATGATTAATGCACCCATCAACCTAGTTCGTTTCCAATTTGCCTTTTCAAATGTTTTCAAACTCCTTTCAGGAGTATAGACATGTCTTAAGTTAGTTAGATATTTGGCAGCACTTTATGCAAAAAGGCTTCAAAAAAACAAAAACAAAAACAAAAAAAAACAAAGCCATAAGAAACAGTCACCAAATGCCTTTTTAAAAAAATCCTTCACATAGTACTTGGTATAGGTCTTCAGAATTTTCAACAATTTACATCTACTGAGAAACTAAATTTACTCAAATGCAAGACTTAGTATTTACAAAGACATACATTTATTTCTCTTAATTTCTGTATTTATCATATACATACTGCCTTTCAACTGTGTGATTCTAAACTTATGTGAGCTCAAGAATGAAAAAAAAATGGCCATAGGACCATCACAGGCCAATTCTCTATTCCTCCTCCATGCTGGAAGAGTGGAAGGTCGCCTGGGCAAAGGACACAACATTTTAAGGCAAGACATTAATAGCTTTAAAGATGCCTGTGGCCTGCAACTTCTTTTGGCTTCCCCAACAGAAGACTTCACCTACATGTCACACAGCTATGGTGTATCACGTACACTCTTGATGTACAGTCATATACTTTCTTTTATTCCACAGAGGTTATACTAGTAAAGAGGCCCTTAGCTGAAATAAAATAGAAGCAGCAGCTCACATTGCCTCCTACTGTTAAAAGGAAAATTTCATGAGGTCAAAATGGTCCACAAATTGCAGTCAATTAACCAACTGAGCCACCCAGGCACCCTTAACCTTGTTATTCTTAAGAAACGATAAACACAAGAGAAAAATTAAAAACCAAGTAGAAGTTACCCTTTTGTTTTTGTTTTTGTTCGTTTTTTTAAAGATACAATTTTTTCAAAAAAATTATTTGACAGAGAGAAAGATCACATGTAGGCAGAGAGGCAGGCAGAGAGAAAAAGAGGGGGGAAACAGGCTCCCCACTGAGCAGAGAGCCCGAATACGAATGCAGGCTTGATCCCAGGACCCTGAGATCACTACCTGAGCTGAAGGCAGAGGCTTAACCCACTGAGCCACACAGGCGCCCCAGAAGTCACCCTTTTGATAGAGACATTTACATGTATAAGGGAAATCTTCATTTGTATGGGTATCTCCTTTGTATCAAGAAGAGGCAGATGACACAATGTATAAAACTCTTAGCAATGAAGAAACCATGGACTTAAATATGGGTAACAAGTACTTTTCTCAGGAACCTCCCACCTGATTCTTCACCCCCAACATCTTTTATGTTTAGCTGAAGATGATATTTAAAGTGATGGCTTCTGCCATTTTGGGAAGTTACTCTGTTTTTCCAGGTCTCTCCCATGTATAAAGAAGGTATACATATTATTAAACTTCCATTTGATTTTCTTCTATTAATATGTCTCACCTCAATTTAATTCTCAGACCAGACAAAAGAACCTTAAAGGTTAGAGAAACATTTTTCCTCCCAACACTCACAATGTAGATTTGGTCACTCCTTAATGATGTAGTAAAGATGTTAGGGTTTGAAGATGACAGTCAAAAAAGAATTCTTGAGACGTCTTTGGTGCAAAATGGTGGTTTTATTAAATTGCAGAGATAGGACCCTAGATAGAGCTGCGCTGGGGTAATGAAGAGTGGCCCATTATGAACTTTCAAGTTGGGAGGGGGTTAGGGATAGCATGTAAGTCTCCCAGGTATTTTGGAAACAAGGTTTCTAGGATCCTAAGGGGGTTAGCTGCTGTTAGGAAAAGGTCAATTATTACTGTTCAGTAAAAACTCAGTCATCAGACTCTTCAGATGTATAGTAGTGGGTCACATGCTTGGAGAATGACTGCCAACATGTATCTCGGAATTTTTATGTGTCATCAAGGGAATTTTATATGTTAAAGTAGACTTACAGAATTCCGGGGGGTCAGGCTAAGATAGCCTTTTGCCCTTAGCCAAGTGTCAACATCGAGGCTGCTGAGCTCCTCCTGGAATGTCACTCTGCCTGTTTCAAGGACTTGCCAATGAATAGGCTGCAAGTAGTAACGAAACTTAATAATTCTTCCTTTGTTTTTGTTTCTTGGATCAATTAACTTCCTGAGCCTCAATTACCTTACGTTTAAAATATCAGTGCTGTGTTCTAATTTTCAGGGTGGCTGTGAGTACTAAGTGTGCATCAAAATAGGTGACTGATATCAGCCTCTGTGACCTTCTCAAGTGTCTTCAAGGAGAAACCAGAAACAAGAAGAACTAGAAACCGACTTAAGCAGGAGCATGCAGGTGTTATTTATGAACAATCAGATATGATGAAAACATAATGGGTGAAGATGACCTAAGGGTCTTCAATGTGTTATGTGGAAATCATTAAACCTTAATTCTTAAAACCAATCACATTACACCTGATGACATACAATTATACCTCAGAGAACTGCTCACCCCTTCCACTGTTTGCATATAATCTATAAACTAACAAGCTCCACGACAGTCCTTTCAGAGCAATCTGAAATACTGTCTCCTATGCTATCCATCCTCAGTAAAACAAGGAAAAAAGCACTTACTAACCTACTTTGAGGTTAGCTTTTTTTTTTCAGTTGACCTAAGTGAAATCATCCTTGTATATTGCCAGTAACAATGCATTTAACAAATATTAGTTACTATTGTTTTAATCTAAAGGAGGAATACTAAAGTATTCATTTTTCTATACTTCATTTTTCTTCAATCATAGCTATAAAGGAGAAATACATAACTGAAGTAAAAAAAAAAACTATTGAGAATAATATACGTTTGAAATAAAATTCATTACTCCCTACAAGCACACTATCTGCAGAGAGCTCATATGATTATATAAATTGCTTTAAAATAATCCAAAAGCCCAAGTAATTCACTAGTTTAGTTCATTGTATCATGTCAATATCAATTGCCTGGTTTTGATGGTGCACGGCAGTTAGAGAAAATATCATTGGGCGAAGCTGAGTAATGGATATGTGGGGTCTCTCTACATTTTGTTTGCAACTTCTTGTGAGTCTGTAACGATTTCAAAATAAGAAGCTAAAGAAATCATGCAAACTGAACACGATTCAAGTTAAGAGTTAATTTAGAAGACAAATTAAAGAAGGGACTGTTTTAGAAATAGTGAATGTAATCCTTCAAAATGTAAGAATGGAAAACAAACAGAAATCCCATCTGATGGAAAATAAATACACATGACAAATGAAATACAAAACTACTGGGAAAAAAAAACATATTAAATTAAGCAATAGCTACCCCTGCAATTCCAAATCCACTGCACCTTTAGTTTTCCAAAATCTCAGCTCTTTTTAAAAATAAGGTACCCTCTTTTATAATCCTGTGGAACAGTACTGTGAAGTATTAACATTATAAAAACCTTATTGTGTGCTAAAGCATCTACAAAAACAAAGGTTACTATTCTTGGAAAATGCAAACCAAGGGAAGATATGATATTGCCAAGGCTAATTAGAATCAAATACAGAGGAATGATTCTGAAAAGAGACTGAATATTTCCACTTTATGCAGACAAAAGGGCATCCAATAAAGGACACATACAATCTATTCCTCTGGAGACTAAACCTTGGAGACACAAGTCTGACATTTTCTATTTCCTTTAGAACAACACTGCAAATCTCTCGGAACCCACAGCAATACCCTTGGAGATTTGAGATTACCTGATAATTTCAGAACTGATGTTTGACATAACACTGACATGTTGAATATTTTCCTTTAGCCACAGGAGATCTCCAGCTCCAGAAATCATAAGTCAAAGAGCATACACTCAATTCGTTCTTTGTTATTGAGTGGTTTGTTTTCGCTAGATAATTTATGGAAAATTAGCACAAAATGACAGCTACGATATGGTATAGGAATACCAAGCAGATGAGAAAGTTGAATATTATTACCAACACAAGATAAGAAGAGCAGTCAGCAAATAAAGGTCAAATGAAAGAATCAACCTAAGTTTCTCATAATGTCAACTCTGAAATGCAGTTTCAGCAAAAGTCTGGGCAAAGAGAGTTTGGTTGCCTTTTTTCTTGCCTAAACTATACTTTGAAATTTTCCTTCGCTGAAGAAGATGTACACCATTATCAAAATCCTAACAAATACCCATTTCTTTTGATTCAGTAATTTAAATTTTACTATGGCAAGCAAAATAATAGAAGAGTAGTCAAAATAATGAGGGCAAAGAAATTGATCATAGTATTATTTTAGCAGGAAAAATGAAAAACAATAGAAATATACATTAGTAAACTACGGCACTTTCATTCTAGGGAATTATATCATATAGGGAAATGCTGGCTATACTCTGTTAGGGGACAAAAGCAACGTTAACACTGTTTATATAATATCATTTCTACTCTATGAAAATTATGGATATTTTTAGAAAATTAATAATAACATATTTTCAAGCATATGGTGGCCATAAATTTATTCTCCATACCAGGCGATTACTGAGAGTAAAAGGGAGTAATAATAAAATAGCCCAAATTGGGAATCTCCCAGAGACACAAAACATGTATGTATTACCCTACCACGTTCCAGGCAGACAGGCCCTCAAGTAGTCTGTATACTTAAAATAATTTAATCCCCAGCATCACGCTGGAATATGGACAACATCGGTATACACATTTTATAGATGAAGAAACTGAGATAGATAGCCAATAACTTCCCCAGTTTGGTGAGTTTGAATTCAAGGTGAGACTGTCTGGCTAGAGTTCATGCTCTTAATTACTATACAAAATGCTTGCTGGAAACCCTGGAAGGAAACACACCAAACTACTAAAGAGAAGAAACACTGGGAAGACATTTTTACACTTTTTTAAACAAAATTTTCATGTCTGTGTTAACTGAATGACATTTTCAAGAAGAAATATATTGTAAATGAATCCATAATTTATCAGTATAAAAGAAAATTACCACATCTGTTTGTTCCCCTTTTGGTATAAAATAAACTATAACAGTGATTGTGAATTAATAAATCAGTATCTTGAAAACCATTTGTCATTTTAGTTTCTTAATTATTTGTTGGTTTTATAAGTACAGCGATCATTCATTTTCTTTCATGTCCCACTTTACAAGTGTGTGAATACTTTGGAATTAATTATAATATCAAGCTGGGCATGTTTTCTCACACACACATACACAAAAAGACCTAAAGTAAAAATGAATTTCCAAAATCTTTCTTCCATGGGCCTTTTTTAGTTGGGGGGTGGGGTGAGGTTCAAACCATTTTTTTAAAACCATTTTATCGAAGTATTAATGACATATAAACAAAGTTCATATTTAATGTTTACAACTTGATAATGTATAAAACATACATAAATATGTATACATATTTAATGTATACAAAGTTCATATTTACTGTATACAACTTAATTTAATACAACACCTGCAAGACCATCACCACCATCAAGGACATAGACATATCCATGACCTCACCAAGTTTCCTCCTGTTCCCTTTATTGTAGTTATTACTGTGTACATAGTAAGAAAAATTAACATGCAACCTAGCTTCTTAGAAACTGTTAAGTATACAACACACTATTGTTAGCCATAGGCACTATTCTGTATAGTAGATGTCCATAACTTATTCGTATCACATAACACCTTTTGAACATCACTGCCCCTCTCCCAAGCCCCTGGAAATCACCATCCTAGTCTTTGCTTCTGAGAGTTTAACCATTTTAGATTCTATATATAAATGATATCATACAGTATTTGTTTTGAGTGATTGGCTATTTCACTTAGCATGATGTCCTTCCGGTCCATCCATGTTGTTGCAAATGACAGGATTTTCTTCATTTTTTAAGACCGAATAATATTCCATTGTGTATATATAACATATTTTCCTTATACATTCATCTGTTGATGGACATTCAGGTTGTTTCCATATTTTGGTAATGTGAATAATGTTGCAATGAACATGAGGGTAGAGATAACTCTTTGAGATCCCGAATTCAATGTCTTTGGATAAATATCGACATGTGGGATTGCTGGACCATATGGTAGTTCTATTTTTAATTTTTTGAGGAAACTCCACGCTGTTTTCCATTATGGCTGAACTAATTCATTTTCCCACCAATAGCATATCAGCATTTTTGTTCTTCCACATCCTCAACCCTTCTTTTTTTTCTTTTTTTTAAATAATAGCCATCTTAAAAGGTGTGAGGTGATATCCCATTGTGGCTTTAATTTGCATTTCTCTAATTATTAGTGATGTTGAGCAACTTTTCAATATACTTGCTGGTCATTTGTGTGTCTTCTTTGGAAAAATGTCTCATCGGGTGCTTTCATGCTCAGTATTTAATCAGGTTATTTTTTCTTTTGCTATTGAGTTCTAGGTACTTTTGGCATATTTTGGATATTAGCCCCTTAACAGATATATGATTTACAATATCTTCCCCCCATTCTGTAGTCTGCCTTTTCTTCTTGTTGACAGTTTCCTTTACTGTGCAGAAGATTTTTAGTTTGAAGCAGTTCCACTTGTTGATTTTTGTTTTTGTTGCCTGCATTTTGGGTGTCATATCCCAAAAAACAAAATAAAACAAAAACAAAAACAAAAACAAACCATTGCCAAGACCGATGTCAAGGAGCTTTCCATATATTTTTTCCCCAGGAATTTTATGGTTTTAGGCCTACATTTAAATCTTGCACCCATTTCGAGTTGACTTCTGTGTGTGGTATAAGATATGAGTCCAATTTCTTCTTTCATATGTGCATATCCAGTTTCCCAGTATCATTTATTGAAGAAACTATCCTTTCCCCATTTCATACTCTTGTCAAAGATCAGTTGATCATACATGGATGAGTTTATTTCTGGACTCTATTACATTCATTGAGCTCTATATCTGTTTTTATGCCATTACCATTCGGCCATTACCATTCGGCTTTGATTACTACAGAATTGTAACATATTTTGGGGTCAGAAAGTGAAAACCTTTAGCTAGAGACAACACATTTCTTAATTCCATGGGCCTTTTTTATTAAACACTACTGAAGTACTTATCAAATACTATTTACCAGGTTTATTTTTGACTTTTTTTTTCATATTGAATATATGCTAACCATATCAATAAATCATAATAAGTATAGGCTATAGAACAGGTGGTCAACAGCTATATTCCTTTTCTATAACTTTTAATCAGGATGGACACTAAGGAAGCTATAATACATATGCAATATTGTTACTGTGAGAACTAAGTCAACTTTAATAAGGTAATACATATATATACAGTATTATATATATGCATAGCTATGTGCCGATAGATAGATATACACACACGTTCACATTCTCATTCTCTTGGTCATGATATTCTGAAGAGAATTTTTCAGGTTCTATGCCCATATTTCTAAATACATTTTTCATGCTTATTAAAAAAGAAAAGAAAAAAAAAGAAAAGAAAAAAATGCTTTACTTATTTCTTATTTAGTATGAATATTTTCCCAAATGTTTCCAAGGCTCTCATAAATTGTATTTGATTTTTTGAACTTTATTGATAACTCTGATTGTGGAAATCCTTACTAGTCCGTTTACTTCAATGAGATGATTCCCCAGGCATTTTCTTCTCCTTGTATTTGTTATGTCATCTGTGATGAGGCATCTTATGTACACTTTGCCGTTTCGCACCTATGCTTTGGAATCACAACTGAGGAATAAGAATAGAAATTTAGAACTAGAAGGAAGGCAGTTTAACCATCATCTAGTTTAACTCTGCCATTTCTACAGAAAAAAGAAATGATTCCCAATGAGATATAGTGATTCCATTAATACCTCGGCACTTTCTCTCCTTTAGTATTTTTAAAGTGCCTATATTTCCCAGGTAGATGGTCACAACCACAAATTCTCACTTTGTCTTTCTACCATTATCTTGCTTTCTCTGACCTATTTATTTTCTTATCTATGATACCAGAACTTTAAAAATTCCTCCTTTACCCATTTATCCTTTCCAACAAACACACAGTGGGCTTTCTATTATTGACAAGGAAAAAAGTAGTTTTAGGTTCTGTAACTAACTGTAGAATCATAATAATACATTTACCTCTGCCTCATCCCATTGCTATATAAAGGAGAGTAGAGCTATTTCCAATAACAAATCGTTTAGACATGTAAAACCTAAATGAAAGTGACTGAAGGAAAAAAGAACGAAATTGAGGACATGAGATCACACAAACACTGTTATAATGAATACATAAAAACTATTACAGATTTCAGAACTTTGGAATCCAATCTTATAATTTGTGACTCTGAGCCAAAAAATAAGTTGGAAGCCATACATCCATCATATGCTCTAAGTTCAAAAGATAGTATCATGCTCTACTGCATGAGCAGTATTTAAAATACTGCTATTTTCAATAGTGTTTCATCATGCTTCATTCTTGAAGAAAACCCCCAGAAGTGATAGATTAAGGCTCAGGACTAGAATTACTATCATTTACTTAAGTAGTATTATCTACCCTTTTTCTATGGAGCCGTTCTCTGTTCTTGAAGCATTTAATATGGAACAGTGCATAATATAGTTAGTTCTTCAACTCTAGAGGGGTAGGAGTAATAATAATATGAAAAGGAGCAAAGAGATATTCAATCTACCTCAGTAACTACGAGTATTTGATGTAGCGTTTTATACTATATAATTCTTTTTAAAATTTTTATTAATTATTTTTATTAACATATAATGTTTTATTTGCCCCAGGAGTACAGGTCTGTGAATCATCAGGCTTACACACTTCACAGCACTCACCATAGCACAATTCATAGTTGTTATCAATGGCGACATCCAAGAAAATGAGAGGGAAAAAAACACTCTCAGCAAGTCATGCTATACTAATATTATGAAAATCAAATCAATACTTCAGTTTCACCACTTAAATAAAAAAAGTATTAGAAGTACCAAAATTAAAATCTCAGTGATAGGGGTGTCTGGGTGGCTCAGTCAGTTAAGTGTCAGACTCTTGATTTCAGCTCAGGTTATGATCTCAGTCTTGTGAGACTAAGCCCCATGTCCAGCTCTGCTCTGGACTGTAGCCTGCTTAAGATTCTTTCTCTCCCTCTCCTTCTGCCCCTCCCCCATCCTCTTCTTTCTCTCTCTAAAAAAATAAATACATAAATAATCTTGATTGTAATATAGGAGCAAGTGTGCACATTTTTATTAAAATAGAAGTAATGACAAAGAAAGGCAAATATTGAATAATAAATAAAGAAATTAAAACCTAATTTATGAAACTGATTTTCACAAGCTATTGGGGTAGTATGACACATCTTTCTTCTGCTGTGTTGGCTTTGTCCAAGCAAACTATTTATAAAGAGTGTAGCATATGATGAATAAAACCACCATCCCTGGATAATTTCACATATCTACCTGTAGCCAAATTGATCTTCTTTTTCTTTCCTCCTTTTAACAAAGAAAATGTCCCTTCCCTTCTCCAACCTCAATCTCTTTAGTCTTGTCAAGGAACTTGTTCCTTATGTTAGAGCCCCCTCTATTTTGTGCCCTTCATCTCTTGGTCACAGACCACAGAAACCAATGTTAGTTATCTTCCACATAAAACAAAATTAACAAAGTAAACAAACATAGATACCCCACATCCCCTGCAACCTCTACGTCATTTTCGGATTCCTTTTCATCCATATTTCTTATCTCTAATTTTTAACCTCATATTATTCTCAGTTTCCTTTATAAAACTTCTACCATATAAGCCCTCCAAAATTGGTACTTTTCAGTCTACAGTGATTTCCTTGTTGTCAGATCCTATGGTTGGTTACTTTCTGGCTTCACCCTTCGGATCATCTCAACTTACTCCTTTTGTTATGGTTGACCAATCCCTCCTTCTTCAAGCTTTTGCCTCTGGGGCACAGCTTACTTTCCTTTGTCCTTTTTCAGTAGCTGCTCTTTCTTGGCTGCCTTTGCAGACTACTTTTCCCCATGACCTCAAAAAGGTGCAGTTCCTTGAATAGTATCACCCTGATTTCAGTACAGTAGTTTAAACATGCTATTTTCCTGTGTCTATGGAACTGTAACTACTTCCCATACTGCTTTAAGTTAGCTCCTTTAAGAGCAGAGGATCCATCAACAATGCCATTTAGAGAATTTGCTATTTACCCAGTTGAAACGTAAAAGTTTACTCCAAATATGGCAGAAACATGAGTAATATTTATTAACCAGCATTTCTAATGGGAACCCATTTTCTTTGAAATGCTATGTAATTTTTTTCTTTATGATAAAGTTCAGAATATTTAATCAAAAGTTTCTAAATTTTTTGAAGTTTTGAATTAAGTCTCCTTATTTAAATAACTTGCTTGCACGTCTCAATAATGCACAATTTATATGAATTTACATTGTTGAATCAGAAACAAAGCATTCTAGTTTAATTCTGAGAACTAACTTTTAAGTAGATTTGAAATTTGGTTAAATCATTCTAGGGACCAATGTCAGGCTGCTCCAAAATGGGTCACTTTGGCATGAAGACGGTTTTGAATAAGAAAGGAATCAAAACCCAGCAGTTTCAGGAAAAGCTCTTTCTCTCTTCCTCAACTGCCTAAAAAGAATTTAGATAGAAATCTGCTTAGGAAAAGAGCCACTGCCATAGATAACTACATTACGATATGAAATAGGTATGGTAGATTCGGAGGAACACTGCAAGACCCCTTTGATAAAAGTCCTTTCCTTCTCCCATAGTTTCTGGGTGGCCCTTATTTACCAGTTATTTACTCTTTTTCATTCTTCCTGAAGGCCACATTCTTTCCCTTTGAAAATCCCTACCTCCTTCTCCTTAGTTCAGAAAGGCACATATACCTCATTTTGCCGGACTGTCTTGGAATTTCCATGTGTGTGTGGATTCATCAATTATATGAAACTATTAAATTTGATTTTTTCCTGTTAATCTGTCTCATGTCAACGTGATCCTTAATCCTGCTAGAAGGACCTAAGAGGGGACAGGAATTCTTGCTCCCTGACATCACAGTAACACTGAAATGATGGCCTTTAAGTGATATGCAGAAGAATGATGAAAATGACACTTTAAACATTTGAGGACTCATGTGTCCTTAAATCTTTATTAGAATTAAAATATTACTTTTAATCTTTCTTTTTTAAACTTCACACTTTATTGATTTATTTGTATTGTGATACTGAGGGAAGTGCTGAACTGACATCATTTTTACAGTTGGTAACCTACTCTGGACAGCCATTCCTTTTGTCTTTTCTGTAACAAGCCAAACAAACAGGTATTGCAAGGTGAGAATCCCCGATTTCCCCTGGGGCAACAGTAGATCCGAAAGAGAATCAAAGAACGGCTACCCCAGCAGGAGTATTTCAATGATGACACATTTACCTTAAGAGTAGAAGCTGGCAGGTCCTAAAATTATAGCTAAAAAATAAATTTTTAAAGCACATTTAAAGTTAGATATAGAATTCATTATTAGTCAGGGGAAATGTGGAAGGCAACCAGCCAAAAATAGGTGAATTTAGAAATTACATTTTGATTTGAAAGATGTATATCGTCAAAACAGACAGAAATTTATTTAAATTTATGTTTAGTTCCTTGTCCTTTTTGAAAAGAGCACTCATTTTATCCTTCAATCAAGTTATTATTTGTGATACCTAAATATCTTAATTTCTTAAATGATTCTTATAAGTGAATTTAAGAGTACTGGCATAAAGCTGAGGTCAGTTAAAATTATGTGGTGTGGTGGTACAGGAATGAGATAGAAAGTCTCAGGAGACAGATAAAGAGAAGGAGGGAGAGTAAGGGGTGGGAGGGAAGATGGGAGAGGAGGGCAAGAAATTGAGACAGGGAAACTGAAGGACTCCATAAAAATCTGCTTTTTGTTCCTCTTCCTGCTTCTATTTTTGCTGGAAGCTTCACTCCCACTTTACAAATGCCTCAGAATGCAAATCATGTATGTCTTCCTGGTAAAAGATAAGGAGTTAATGAATTCTTTAGACTAGATAACGTCTAAGGAAGGACCAGGTGAGAATGACCAGAAGAAGCCATCATATGTGTATTCTAGACCACCAGTGCTAGCCATCTCAATGCCAAGATCCCCTGGCTCCAATGAATAACATCTGGGACCTCATCTTTGTTCTAACCAGTTCCTGGATGCCTGAAAGGACACACACACCAGATCATGATCCTCAATAAAAACTCCCAGACCCCCCAAAAAGAGGAGACTCCCTCGTTTTTCTGAGTCTTCCGGACACTCTGTCTGTACCTATACACTCCATACCTTCGATAAATTTGCTTTCACCTCCTGCTGCCCGGCATTTGATTTCTATCCTATGTGTGGCCCCGTGGCTGGTAGAACTCCATCTGGGTCTCTGGACCCAGCCTACTGCCATCACAATGAGGAGAAATAAGAAGGAAAACAATACATATTTGAATAAGTAGCAGATGTTATCTGATGCTTTTTGCCATGGGACCTTAAAATATTGGAAATTTTAGAAGATTCAGAAGTTTTAAAGAAAATGTGATTTTGGTGGAGTGAGGTTACAACTTCTAAGAGAACAAGAGGAGTCCTTCTAAGAGCACCTTCTTAAAGTTGTTTTCTTCTTTTAGTTTCCTTTTCCTTTTCCGATTTTTAATCTTCTCTCCATTTCTCTCCTTTTACAGAATTTTGCACCAAATTGTTGGGGCATTAGCTAAAGCAACATCTGTGTGAAATGACCCTCGCCAAAGAAAGTCTTCATTTCCTTGTTTAAATTCATAGTATCTATTTGTACAAGGGGCTGTATGCTCATTTAAGAGAAAATAGAAAACAAAGATGAACAGAAAAAAACTAAAAAATTTGTTTGGATACTTTCCATGTTTGTCAAACAAAGTAATATCCAAACAATCCATTGACATTTTGCTTGAAAATTAAGACAAAAACAAACTGTAGAGATGTGCTTGTTGGACCTTGTGATGATGGCTTCAATTTCAGAATCCCAGAACCAAATGTTCAAATTAGTGGTTCTAAACATCCTTTCCAGAATATGCTTCCAATTATTTAACTTGAAAACTCTAGATATGCAATGTTTTATTTTTTTGATCAAAGTTTTGCAAGTGCTCAATTTAAATACACTATCTTTGAACATTTTAATGTCACTTAATATTACTTTAAAGTAAAATTTAGGGGCACCTGTGTGGCTCAGTCAGTTGAGTGTCTGACTCTTGGTTTTGGCTCAGGTCATTGTCTCAGGGTCATGGGCTCAAGCTGGGCATCAGGCTACAAGTTCAGCTGGGAATCTGCTTAAGATTCTCTCTCTGCCCCCCACCTCCACCCCGCCATTTGCACATGCTTGTGTGCGCTCTTTCTCTCTCTAAAATAAGTAAACTTTTTTTTAAAAAAAGTAAAACTTAAACAAATTTTTACTCATTTTTGGTCATAGCATAAAGTTCCTACATTTACTTCATTAAATATAACCTATATTGCTATTACTTATAAACAGTATGGCAAGAGTTGCTACATGAATCCAGTTCTATACAAGGCATAACATGAGCCATTTGCATTAAATACATCACAAATTTCTATTACATGCATAAGGACACAAATAAACCTCCATAATGTAAACACAATAATGAATATTTTTTGTAAAAACAAAGATAGAAAAAAAACTTCAGACTTATTAGCCTGAATAAAAGTATGGTTTTCTTGAGCCTATAAGTAAACTTTCTTTCTTTATATATGAAATATCAATAACTAACTTATGAAATTCTACAAATCTTATAAAGAAAGGTAATATCTTAAATTCAAGTGTTAAGATCACAAATAAAATTATTTAAACCCAGCCCTTCCTTTAATTTTCAAAACTTTGGCATACAAGCATAACTACACACACACATCCACCGGATCCTTGAACAAGACAAAATTCCTTTCTTTCTTTCTTTCATTCTACCACCACCTTTATAAGAATTAGAATCAAACTTATTAAGAATAAAATTAGTATAATCCTTGATATAAATCTGTGTTCAGACATAATCTTTAGACAGCTACATCAGTGTTGACATGAATAATATGCAATAACTTCTAGATGACAAATAGTAATAGCAGTAAAATCCGGCTGTTTTTAATCCATCATTTTGGTTATTTATTTTTGGTATTATAAATAATGCAGTGGTTGATATTCATATATCAAAATCTTTGTTCTCATCTCTTTTATTCCTTAGGAAGTTAAATTGTTCATTTTTTACAAATTTATTTTATTTTATTTTATATTTGGGTGTGACTAGATACATGACTTCTATATTTTCTACTAACATTTATGCAGAAGTTCAATATGGAAACATAGTTTACATATATCAGGGGGCACTCCTTGTTAAAATATATGTTTGGAGAATATTAAGTTCACTTTTAATCAACACTGATCATTATTATATCATTTGGCTTCTCTGTTTCTATTTATATATTTGTCTTTCTAGCATAGTAAAAATGGAGTAGTGCATTTTACAACTCTTATCACTATTTAAATGTTGTGCCCCTATACACTGTCTGTTAACAGTTCTTTTTCTAAATGGTATATAAAATGCATTAAAGGATATAATATTTTGCACATAAAAGTGCTTGTGTGCAGTTGTGATTTTATTGCCAGTGACACACTTCATCAATAAATAGTGACCCATTGTTTCTTAATGTTTTTAAGATTGCATTCTACTATTTAATTTAATATTCTGAACACTGCTTTCATTTTGCTTTGATTTACCTGGTGCATTTTTTCCCCCATTTACCTTCTTTAAAATTCTCTAAATCCCTTAATTTTATGTTTTCTCCTGTTAACAGTATATAATCAGTTTTAATTTTTTTTACCCAATTGAGATTAATTATCCATTAAAATTACTCTCTGAAATGATATATTTAGCTTTAATTTTGTCATCTTTATTTTTAATATTTTTGTTTTTCTTTCTTTGCCATATTTTGCTGAAAAAATTCTATGTAATTTCTCATTATAATAAAGAATGTACATGTCTTCACTGAAATACTTAAAAGTTTTAGATATACTTAAATGTATATTTCCCTGTTTGCACAATGGATAAACAAATATATCTTATATTTTCTATGTAAGAAGAAAGAATTTTTAAAAATTTAATTTCATTCATGCTTCCTCCTGCCAACTGCTGGATTTTGGAGCTCAATTATTATTTTTAGATCATACATCTTCTCGTATGACAATCACATCCTGATTCACATTTATAGTGAATGATTAGAGAAATAATTAGAATTAAGTCTTGATTTAGAATTATTCCTGTGCTTTGTTGACAGAACATTTATATTTCTATTTCCCAAAAGTTTAGCTTTTGATTCATGTGTTTAATTGCCTAAAAAAATGACTTTATATAAATCTTTCAGGAATAGAAACAAAAGTGGCGTACTATCCAAGACTTTGCATATCTGAAAATTCTGCTATTCATTTGTCTTTCTAATGTTCCTTGCTCGCTATGTTTTATTCTAAACATTTTATACTGTTGTCATTTCATCCCATCTGCGTTTCTTATTTTTTTCTCAAAAAAAAAAAAAAAAAGATAGCATAAAGTCACTTCATTTCTGCTTCCTGTAGTTATCTTTATAAAGCATGAGGTTGTCTCTTCTATGATAGTGATCTATAGACATTTCTCTTTTTTAAATGTAATAGAAACTAACTCTATTCAAAGATGGAATTTTTCCATTCACTCATTAGAAGAAGGAGAGATGGAACCAGGCTGAGTCTGTGCCAAAAAAAGTGTTTCCACTTTGATCCTTCACTGTTTGTCTCCTTGCTCTGAATCTTTCTCATATCCTAACCAGAAGAACTTGCTAGCCTTCTGTTATAGCTCTAGTTTACCAATATAATAGGCTGTATAATAAGAGGGGATACAAGGGCTTCAGTCAGTCCCAGTGGGAAGCCTTAGCTTGAATAACCAGGGAGCTGGTGGTATCACTACAGAAAAAAAAACGTAAAGGAAGACAACTTTGTATCTGAAGAACAGATTCAGTTGCAAACAATACATGTGTTTGGGTTTTGCACTAGGTACAATAACTATAACAATAACTATAATAACTATAACTACTCAAGTACTGCTTGAGTTAATAGATAAAAATGTGTAGAAAAACAGATAAAATTCTATTTTCTTTGAAGAGAACTGATGTAAGATAAAAGACCAGAGTGTGGTGATGGAGACTAATGGGTTGGAAAACTAGCAGATACCACTTGGATCAACCTGTCAAAATAAGCAGCATGACTAATGAGATAAATTGAAATCAGGCACCATCTGATAGAATGCAATGGAAAAATGCGGCATTGGTTCTGTAACACTCTTGGCAAAATGTATCACCCGACAGGATCTCAAGGTTCTGAGATCCAGGCCCTTAGGCTCTGTACTCGGTGGGGAGTCTACTTGAGATTCTTTCTCCCTCTCCCTCTGCCCCTCCCTGTCCTGCCCCCCAACACATGCAATCAATCAATCAATCAATCAATAAAATATTTGGGAAAAAATGTATCACTTGAATCTAAACACAAGAAAAGGTCAGAAAAACTAAAAGGTCAGAAAAATTAAATTGAAGGGCACCTGGGTGACTCAGTGGGTTAAGCCTCTGCCTTTGGCTCAGGTCATGATCTCAGGGTCCTGGGATCGAGTTCTCGCATCGGGCTCTCTGCTCAGCAGGGAGCCTGCTTCCCCCTCTCTCTCTGCCTGCCTGTCTCCCTACTTGTGATCTCTCTTTCTCTGTCAAATAAATAAATAAAATATTAAAAAAAAAGAAAAGAAAAATTAAATTGAGGTGTTCTCCAAAAGGAAAAAAAAAAATGAAAAGGAAGGAAGGAAGGAAAAGTAAGAGGAAAAGAGAAAAATGGAAGAGAAAGCACTGGCCAAACTCTGGCCAAGTTAAGGAAAGTGTGAAGATCTCTTCCTGACACAAGGTCATAAAAACACTTGACAATTAAAGGCAATGCAGGATTCTGAACTTGATCTTTTGACTATTATTGAGACTATTGTTGAAACATCAATGGAGGTCTAAGGATTAAACAGCAGGAACATATTAATGTTAATTTCCTGTTTTGGATGATTGTATTATGCATGCATTGTATATATATACATGTGTGTATTATATGATAGTATATGAATATATAATATGATAAATGTATATGCTATTATATAATACAAATGTTAAATATAGTATTGTTGTCTTATAGAGAAATAAGTAAAAATATGTAAAACATATTATATATGCATATATTTGTAGAATATATAAACTAAAGCAGGGCTCTTCAACCTTGGCTCTATCATTGACATTTGGGGCCATGTAATTCCCTGTTGTTGGAGTTTCCTATAAATTATAGGATATTGAGCAACCTGCCTGGTTCCTACTAACTGAATGCCAGTAGCACCCTCCCTCTTTTTTTCCTCCACCTCCAACTCCAGGTAAATAACCAAGAATGTTTTCATATATTATTAATTGTTCTCTAGAGGACAAAATTGCTCCTGGGTTGAGAATCTCTCTACTCGAGTGTTTGGGGATGATGGATCATCAAGTTGGCAGCTTAATATCTAATGGTTCAGTACCCAAGAATCTCAGCAAAGTTTAAGAAGAAAAAGTACAGAGAGAAACAAAACCTATAAACATCATCCTCAATCTGGTAAAAGCCAAACATACAGAGAAAACCTTAAAAGAAGACATGGGAAATAAAGAAATATTATACAAAGAAGTCACGACATCAGTGAGAGCTTTTTTCTAATTAAAAAAATGAAGCCAAAATACAGTGAAATGAGATGAACGGGGAAAAAAATGCAAACTCAGGTTTCTATATTCAGTTAAAATATATTTCAAAGAGAAAGGTGAAATTCAGACATTAAAAAAAAAAATAGGTTAATTTGTCACCAGCAATCCTGCAATATAAGAAATGGTAGCAGAAGTTTTACAAGCTGAAAGGAAATGAAACCAAACAAAAAATCAAATCTAGAAGATATGAAGAGCAGAGAAATAAGTATGAACGCAAATGTAAGGCTAACTTTTTTATCTCTTAATTTCTTTGAAAAGCAACAGACTGTTTATAATAAAAATAACATTTTATGTTGAGGTTTATGATGTGCATAGTAAAATTATATCACAAAAAAATACCACAGAGGACAGGAAAGGAATAAAGGAAAGGTATTCTTATCAGTTTTCTACCTTATACGTGAAACAGCAAAAAAACTACCACTAAGCAAAATTTAAGTTAGTTAAGGATAAATTGAAGATTATTATAATCAATAAAAAATAATTTAATAATAAATAATACAAAGATATGCAACTATCCAGGCAATAGAGAAATGAAAAATGAGTACTAAAAATTTAATAAAACAGAAATAAGCATAGGAAAGAAATAAAAATGAATAAAAAAATCAGATTAGACAAGTAGAAGAAAATGCTAGCAATATGTTTCATTTAACCCAAATAGGTATAGATATAGATACAGATACAGATATCAATATAGATATATAGATATGCATATAAAGGTAGGATGACCAAATAGACAATGCATATGTAAATTTATTAAATACAAATGAACTAATAATCCAATTTAAAGGCAGGCTGTCATACTGAATAAAAATGTAAGACCTAACTAAATGTTGTCTACCAAAAGACATTTTCAATATAAAGACACAGATATGTTGAAAGTAAACATATGGGGGGCGCCTGGGTGGCTCAGTGGTTTAAGCCGCTGCCTTCGGCTCAGGTCATGATCTCAGGGTCCTGGGATCGAGTCCCGCATCAGGTTCTCTGCTCGGCAGGAAGCCTGCTTCCCTCTCACTCTCTCTGCCTGACTCTCTGCCTACTTGTGATCTCTCTCTGTCAAATAAATAAATAAAATCTTAAAAAAAAAAAAAGAAAGTAAACATATGGATGGGAAAAGACCATGCCCTCGCCAATGGAGAGCATTAGAAAACTTGCATGGCTACAAAAGAAGATAATGTATACTGAAAAAAAAGGTGTATTGCCAGATAAAATGAGACACACTTCATAATTATTTATTTAATAATAAATACTAAACACTAAAAAGCAATAATATTCTTTAATAATACAGCTTTAAAATACATGCAGAAAATTGAACAAAACTAAAGGGATAAATAGAAAAACACAATGATAGTTGATGATTTTAACATCCCTTTGTCCATAATTGATAGAAACAATTCGCTTACTGACTATATAAATGTAAAGTCATACATATATATATGTATAGTTAGAGAACATTTAAACCACATTATCAATCACCTTAACCTTACTGATATTCAGAAACTACATCAAATGAATGCAAAATGTACAATGTTTTCTTGTGCAATATATTCACCATGGAGAAAAGATAGTTTCTTCAAAATAGTACTGGGAAAACTGGACCTTCACATCCAAAAGAGTGAAATTCGATGCGTATCTTACATCATATACAAAAATCAATTCAAAATGGATTAAGACTTAAACATAAGACTGGAAACCATAAAACTCCTAGAGAACACATATAAGAAGTTACTTGGCATTGGTCTTAGCAATGACTTTTTTGAATAGGACACTAAAAGCACAGGCAATGACAGCAAAAACAAATGCAAAAACAAGTGGAACTATACTAAACTAAAATCTGCTCTACGGTAAAGGAAGCCATCAACAAAATTAAAAAGCAACCTACCAAATGGGAGAAAGTACATGCAAAACCATATATCTCATAAAAAGGTGTAACCAAGATATATAAAGAAAACTTACAACTCGATACCCCCTCCAAAAACAAACAAACACAAACACAATTTAAAAATGGGCAAATGACTTGATAGATATATTTCCAAAGAAGACATATAAAAATGGTCAATGGTGGTGGGTATTAAGGAGGTCACATACTGCATGGAGCACTGGGTATTATATGTAAACCATGAACCTTGGAACACTACATCAAAAACTAATGATGTATTGTATGGTGACTAACATAACACAACAAAAAAATAAATAAAAATGGCCAATGGATATATGAAAAAGTGTTCAACCTTACTAATTATCAAAAAAATGTAACTCAAACCCACAATGAGATATCACCTCACACCTGTTAGAATTCCTTTGAGGAAAAAAAAAAGAAAAAAGAAAAAAGGAAGGAAGGAAGGTTGGAAGGATGGAAGGAAAGAGAGAGAAGGAACTATTAGCAAGGACATGGAGGAAAAGGAACTTATGCCCTGTTTCTGGGAATATAAATTGTTACAGCCATTTCAATAAAACAGAACGGACTTTCTTCAAAAAAATTTAAAACAGAACTAACAGTGTGATCTAATAATCCCATGTCTGAGTACATAACCAAAGGAATTGAAATCAGGATGTTGAAGATATTTATCTGCACACCCATGTTCACTGCAGCATTATTCACACTAGCCAATATGAAAACAGCCTAAATGTCTATCAATGGATAAATGGTTAAAGAAATGCGGTATATAGACACAACGGAATATTATCCTATTTTTTAAAAATGAGGAAATCCTGACATTTGTGACAACATGAGTGAATCAGGAGAACACTGTGAAGTGAAATAAGCTAGACAGAGAAAGACAAATATTGCATGATCTCATTTACATAACACACACACACACACACACACAAACTGAACTCACAGTAACAGAGAGCAGAATGGTGGTTACCAAAGGCTGGGGCATGCGGGGGGCGGCGGGGAGGAAAAGTGAACAAGAAATTGGTGATTGCCAAAGGCTGAGTCAAGGGGATGATGGAAAGTTATTGTTCAATGGTTACAAAGTTTCGGTTTTGTAAGGTGACAGAGTCGGAGATGGATGGTGGTAACAGTTGCACAACACTATGAATGTACTAAATACCACTGAACTACACACTTCAAAATGGTTGAGAGAGTAAGTTTCACGTTATGTGCATTTTACCACAATTTTTTAAAAGTTAACCATTAGGGGGGCACCTGGGTGGCTCAGTGGGTTAAGCCTCTGCCTTCAGCTCAGGTCATGATCTCAGCGTCCTGGGATCAAGCCCTGCATCGGGCTCTCTGCTCAGCGGGAAGCCTGCTTCCCCCTCTTTCTGCCTGCCTCTCTGCCTACTTGTGATCTCTGTCAAATAAATAAATAAAATCTTTAAAAAAAAAAAAAGTTAAGCATTAGTCCACATGCTGGGTCAAATACCAAGTTTCAATAAATCTCAGGTTTTAGATCTTACATAGTATATTCTTTGACCAAAGTAGAATTTAATTTGAAATCAATGCCAAAATAGATACCTAAAATAACCCCCCCAAAATACTTGTAAATTAAACAAAAACACTTTTTAGTAAGTGTCCAAAGTTTGTAAAAGACATAATAGGAAATTTTAAAAATAATACAAAATGATGAAAATACCATCATTTGTGGGGTGGAGTTAAATTTGAATTGAGAGAATAATTTGATCACTTTAAGTGCTTAACTGGCAAAATACGCATAGGTTTTAAAATCAACTAAAGAATAAAAGAATTATAAGCAAGTTAAGTTTAAAAAGTGGAAAAAATAAAGTAATAGCAGTGATGGAAGAAATAAATGAAATTGAAAACAAATACTAGAAAATACAAAATGAAAAGCTGTTCTTTTAAAAAGATCCATAAAACTGTTTATCCTGGCAAGACTAAGAAAAATGTTCAAATACAGATAAAAAACGACTATTGAAACCTCAGTAGCTAAACTGATCGTAAGGAAAGCACATCTGAAGAGCAGTTCACACATGTAACAGAGATTTAAAAGGAACAGAATTTATGTCTTCAGAGTTAAAGTATTTCAGAATACCACTAAATGTGAGATTTATGTAAGAACAATCATGCCTTCCTTTCCTATGTCTTAGTAATAACTGTTTTGGTTTCATTAATGAAAGATATGATTTACATGTTAAATCATTAGGCATTATTGCCAATTTTGATTCTTACTCATATATCTAATTTAGATATATGAATTGCTATTATTTCACAGTAGAAAGTACTGTGATTAGTACAAAGTAAGCACTCCTTATTCCATTAGGACTAATTTTCCTTAACTCTATTATATCAGGAAAGAGTGACTGATTTTATATGCATGTTTGAATATAGATTGCCATGGTTGCAATGGTTAGTGGGAAAAGTACACATTTTACAGATATTTTAAAGGAAGATTAAGCAAGATTTCATGACTTAGATACAAGAATATAATGCTAAGAACTGAAAAGTTAATGAAGTTTGACATTGCATCTTTTTTTTTTTTTTTGGCTTTCTTCCATGGTTACTAGAAACCAGTTAGAAAAGCATGTTAAAATTCACCTTCCAGAAGATAAAGTCTGTCATGCTTCTAGTAACGGTCTTCCTTATCAATTTTTACTGTCATATTTTCTGAAATTTAGACTTTTAAGTTTAAAGAGAAAATAATAAAATAAAATGGATTTTTAAGAATATCGTATTAAATATTCCAATTTATTCTTTCAATGTGCAGTGTGACTCTAGTATGTAACACATCTATTCACATTTCTAGGCAATGTAAAATAGTTAACATCTCAGAGAGTAGAGAAGAATCAAACGTGCCTTGGCAAGTACTGAATTCCTACTTTGACCATTATAAGGTTTAGAAACTAAACTTT
Source organism: Martes martes (assembly GCF_963455335.1). Lineage (NCBI taxonomy): Eukaryota > Metazoa > Chordata > Mammalia > Carnivora > Mustelidae > Martes > Martes martes. The sequence continues at coordinate 17,819,478 of NC_137890.1, forward strand.
TTTTCCACAAATTTTAAAAGTATACCTATCAATAGTACAGATATAATGGTTGAATTCACATATTTTTTACATTCTTTAAGTATTTTAATTTATTTTTGTAAGGGGGTGGGGGGAGAAGCAGAAAGAGAAGCCATCTCCCTGATGAGCAGGGAGCCAGATGCGGGACTTGATCCCAGGACCCTGCGATCATGATCTGAGCCAAGGGCAGCTGCTTAACCAACTGAGCCACCCAAGTGCCCATATTTCACATATATTTTTAAAAGTGAAAAGAAGCGGTTGAAACACTCCAGATCTTTATTAGAATAAATTTAATTCTTAGTATAAACTGATGCGAGAGTACTTGCTCTTTTGCCTTTGTTTGGTTGAAATTTACAGTGACTTTGTTCTTCAAAAGCTAAGTGTATTGTTCTGAGTAAACTCTTCGTAGTATAACTTAACTGTTGATAGAATAATTTAATTCATCATATTGCTTCACCCTCCCCCCCAACACACACACACACACACACACACACACACACACACACACACACTACACAGAGAACACTGGTACCTACTCTTAGCTCAAACCATGGAGGAGGAGGAAAGCAGGAGGAGCTGCATAAATAAACCTTCTAACAGCAAAGATTTCAGAAATAAAATAACGATAGTGAAATTGGAAGACTTAAGGAAAGCTATTTATGTTACTCCGAGGAATACAAATCAATAAAAGTTCATGGCTGAAAGGTTCTCATTGATTGGAACATACTGGTAGGAGAGTAATTTTGAAACCCAATGTAGGGTTTGCCAACCACACCACATTTTCTGATTGTATCCAATAAAATGTTATGACCTCGAAACCACTATCTCTAGGATTAGTTTCTTGAATGACTTTATTTTTTTTATTCTAACATGACTAAGCTGAAATCAAGACATCTGAAATATGGTTACAAAGAATTATAAGATATTTTTAAGCTAAATATTTCAAAGTTGGCTTCATGAATGTTGCTGTTGGAAAGCATGCATCATTTAGAGGTGTTATAAAAAATAATGCAGACAATTGCTTGATTGTATATCTAGAAATTCCTTAACTTTCCCATGAATAGTTTTTTAGAACACTACTAACTAATTCTTTGTCAATTTTTTAGCCCTCTCTAACCCAACGGTAGCTGCTGTCAATCTCTCCAAGCTGCATGGCCCGGGTAGGCCTCATGGGTCTTAGTGTGAAGGCGGGGAATCACTTTTCTAAGAAGTGCCTTAATTTCTTTGCTGCTTCAGAAAGCAATCCTTCTATATGTGCTGTTGATAGACTGATCTGCCAAATCAACTATGATACTTTATAACGGAAAAAGGAAGAAAACCTCTCCAAGGGGAAAAGTCTCATCCACAACAAGCCTCTTCACACCAGAGGAAAAGAAACCCCAAAGGATAGCTTGAGGAATTGGGAACTGGATATCAAAATTTCTTGGATAAACTTCCAATGTTTCTCTCCATTATTTTCTATGATCTTATAAATATATTCCATTAACTTTGCTCAATGCATTGCTCAGTCTACTGATACACTCATTTTTGCATTCACCTCTTTGACTATACACAAGGGGGAAATGTGGTAATGAAAAGTAACCTATATAAATAAATAATAGGACTAAGCCAATGCACTAGAATGAGAGCTTCATGAGGTGAGAGGTTTCAGTTGATTTGTTCAGTGCTCTTCTTCTGATGCCTAGAACAGTGCCAGTCTCAAGGTAGTGTTTGTTAATGAATGAATATATATGAAATGAGCTCTTCCCAGCTTGACATTATGTCATAGAGGTACTCTAAATCCTGTGGGGCACTAACCGTGCCCCACATCTTAAGTGCTTAAACACATCATTCCTTCTGCAAAAACAATACTCCCCCACCCCCCCCAATTCATTCATCAGCTCTCAGCTCAAATATCAGTGCCCTGATCGCTGAAGCCCAGATTATGTGTATTATGTGCACTTATAACACCTGCCACATTCATTATCATATCATATTTTGTTTATAAGCTTACTTATGTATAACCTCCATAAGCCTAGGCTCCAAAAGGGTAGGTAGGTATCTAACTAGTATTTCCTGGTCTCAAAAAATATCTCTTCAATGTACAAAATAGATTAATCACTACATGAAATTGTAAATCATTAATAAGAATAGCCAAATAAATACCACAAGATACAAAAAAACAGACAACACAACTTTCTTCTAGTGTAGGTCTACAATGGAACACTGCCTAAAGTACAACATTCAGATTTTTCTATGTACCTAGAGATACAGCTGACTAATAGAACTTGAAAAGTCAAAGCGATAAAACATTGGTATTCTGGTGAGGTTAGACATAAATAAAAAAACAACAACAAAACCCAAAACCAAAACCTTAGAACAAAAGGGAAGAGAATCAAATTCTATAAAATAAAGATGAAAACACTTAGAACTTTCCACCAAAATATGAAATACTATAATCTAGGGACACCTCTTAAGTTTTAAATCCAATAGGATAAAGAAGATCAGGCTTTTTAAAAACTTGTATAGGAAACCTGTCACTCATTACATTTACACATTACAGAGGGCAACATTAAATTCCCTACAGTGGGCTTATCAACCTTGACACTATTGACGTTTTCAGCCAAAATCCTTTTTTGTTATGACAACCAAAAATGGCTCCAGACATTGAAGACTGTCGCCTGAGGGGTAAAATTGTCCCTGGTTGTTATGTAGTGTTAAGGCAGATTCAACTAGGAACACAGATGTTAGAGATGCAGTGATGGTTTTATGGTTTAATGGTATTAATGATATTCATATCATATGGTTCACCCCTACATATGATATCCAAACAAAATATTAGTGTTGTAACTTTCAAACAAACATTGATCTGGAAAACCTCTCTTGTAAGATACAAGTTCCAGGAATAACAATGTATAATTAAGTGACCAGTTTGGTATACTGGAAGGGAGAATAAAGAAATCTAAATGGCTGTCTCACCTTTGCCCCTACTCTGTTGAACTTAAAATTGAACAATCCTTTTTAAATTGTGTCCCTTACTTTCCTCATCTTTAAACTGAAGGTATGAGTTATTTGATTTCTTGGATCCTTTCTGCTCTAATATACTATGAACATATGAAACCGTCCAGTGTATATTTCAGAAACAATTAAATAAAAAACAATTGCTCTCTTCTTGATATATGCATCACAATGTACCCCAGCTGAAATTAAACATAAAAGATTTTTATGGATTGTGTGATTTTGGGAGTTTGCTTTCCATCAAAAGCTATCAGTTTCAATAGCCCATAGAAGATGCCTGAAATCCTACTAGAAAATGATATTTTGTTTCTTTGACTTAAGGCAGTAATTTTCAAACTGTGCTGTACTCAGGGGTATCTGTTAGAGGGCAGTGAGGCACGTAAGCAGGCGGTGCTTTAGATCCCCCTCCAATGATTCAAACAGAATACAGAAGCTTTCATCATTTTATTTATTAAGGCTCAAAAAATTGTTTGAACATAGAATTTGGCATGGATATGAAAATACCGGAAGGTATATCTATGCCAAATCCTATCATATGCTATTTATCCTTTTATCTATATATGCATGTAGATACAGCATTCATATATATTATATATGTTTATATCCTATGCAAGTGTCTCTAAGGCTATTAAACTACATGTTGTTCATTGACAATGCATTGTAAATTCATTCATTCCCCTGTTTAAAACAGTGTCATCAGGGGAGATGGTGCTTCCATAGGACGGTGTTTGTAGTCAGGCACAAAAACACTGAGTGTAGGAATATACACCATGTCATCCTACCAAAAGGCCAGGTGGCACTGTGTGGGAAACAGCATGGTTGTGAAACAGGCGTGTGCTTGGAAACCCAACAGGAGCAAAGTGTGCATCATCACACCGAGGCGTGGAGCTCAAGGGTGGAAGGGGGAAATGCCAGAGTTTCCCAGTGAGCAGCATAAGCTAAAAGGGGCTGACTTCTTTGTTTTAATAAAGCAAAGCTCATTTTTTTCACAGCGTCTTTAAAAACAGCATTCCATTCAAGCATTACGAGATTTAAGACAATAAATAATATATCCACAGTGAATATGCTTCAGCTTTGAGAGGAGTCATACTGCATAAAAACATATTTTTAGGAATATCTGGATGGATTTTCTTAAAGTGACGAATTATACAAGGCTACCGTTAGTCTCTGGTAAGTTATTTGCATAACAATCTACTTGCAAGTACATGAACTCAATTACAAGAACTCTTAACGGATCAATCTTTGGAAATCTCTGTAGAAGTTGCCTACTGGAAATCTTTACTACTATGGTTTAAGAGATTAGTTCAAATATTGTATTTTCCTACTTAAGTCATCAGCAAATGTACTTCACTTATGAGACAAGTGGGACTACTCCCATGCACCCTCTTCTCTACCCTCTTCCTTGTCCCCTTCTTTCTCTTTCTCCTTCATTCCCACTCCCTCTTATCCCATTTTTGTTAGACACAGCCTCCACCAGGAAGCCTTCCTAGTAGGCAAGTAACCCCTGGCATATCCCTAAATGCACTTGTCCCTCCCTCAATACATTTAGTTCAATCCCCCCCCCCAACCTTTTTACAGGCTCCTGAAGACAGTGGTAAGCCCACCCATAGTTTTCATTCCTAGTATCTACCATTGTTTGTGACATATAAGAACAACCCATAAATGTTCTTTCAACTAAAACATTAAATAACTTCTCACCAGGTTCATCCAGCAAACAGAGAAGGCTCACTAAAGTATCATGCTTCCTCCTTAATGAGATAAAACTAATTTCTTTCTCAAGGTGATAGTAAATGCAAGATAAAATTGACAGTCAAGTAAAACCTGGAATTCAAGTAATTGGTATCAAAATTGTTCCAATAAATCATCATGATTTTTATAGGAAAAGTTTAGAACTGCAAAGAAGCAGCCTATTCCTTCAATGGGAACTGATTTCTTCACTATCCACATACAGTTCATGAAGTAATGATGAATTACTTCAACTGTTACTACACTACTACTACTACTACTACTTGCTGCTATGCTGCAGTACTACTATACTATAATATACTACTACTAAGCTACACTACTACTGCTGTTACTACTACTACTATAGAAAGCTACTTCAATACCTAAATATGAAAAGTATTTTGTTCAACTATAATGTGATCTTCAATGTCATGGAAAGGGTATCACACCAAAGACCATATTTACTACTACTATGCTTACTCGATAAAAACTGTTTTATTAAAAAAATCAGACTTATGGTCATTAAAAGACATTTAATTTGAAAATAAAATTAGTTAAATTTTTGGCTAACATGTATTTTTTAAAAAATAAACTCAGAGATAACTAAACCAGGAGATCTAATTTTGCAATTATACTACCAATAAGATTAAGAGAAAATTCTTTTAATTATAAAACTATATCTAAACATTCCCTTATCTTCTTCCCATTATACTTCCTAAAATATTGATTCAACCAGGGATTCTTTTTTTTTTTTCATTATTTTTTGACATTACTTTTTCTTCAGTTTGAAATTTGGAACCAAAGCAGAATTACTTCAAATCTCATAGAAAAATGATCACTTTTTCCTTCTGAATAGTAAACTAACAACTCCCAAAAGCTGAAAGGAGATCCTGTCTATTTCTATGCAGTTTCTCTTTAAGTAGAGCTTTTTTTTTTCAATTATGCTATGACATACTTGTAGTAAAGGCAATAACCTGTTTTAATCTAAGCATGTGTGTGTATATACACATATTTTATATATATATATGTATATATAGTAAATGTATATGCAGAAACCTGTTTATATATATATAGTAAACATACACATATATATGCTATATATTGCATATATATATATATATATATAGTAAATGTATATACAGAAACCTGTTTAACTGGCACCAGAAATGGAGTCTGTTTTTCGAGTTGTTACTTATAGTAACTGCATTTTTTTAAAGATTTATTTATTTATGTGCACACACATGGGAGTGGGGGAGGGCACAGGGAGAGGGAGAGAATCTCAAGCAGACTCCCCAAAGAGCACTGAACATGAATCCGGACACGGGGTTTGATCTCACAACTCTGAGATCATGACCTAAGCCCCAGTCAAGACTTGGACACTTAATGTACTGAGCCACCCAGGCGCCCCAGTAATTACATTTCTAATTGTCAATCATACTTTCTATTTCAACAAAATTATAATCAAGCATATATCCTCTTCTTTGAACTTAGCCTTCCAACAATTTCTCAAATTTCAAGATACATATATTTTCCCGTTAACACTATCCATTTTCTCAAAAATCTCCTTGATTCCCTTAAGTATGGAGAACCTTTATCTCATCTTTGACTATTTCCGAAACTTTGTTTAGAGCATTTGAGATGAGACTGACCAATCTCATAAAAGGAAATGGGATAGGGCTTGCAGAAAAAAGAAGAGCTGATTACACCTGCAGGTGTATGCAGTATTTAGGAACTGTGCTTAGGGACCTCCTTCACTTTGCCTTTGGTAAAGAGCCACTCAAAGGTCAACTGACAGCATACGAGCCCTCACTTCTCTCTGTGAATTTGCACTTCACAAAAGATCTACAAGTCCTCAAGCTGCTTCACTTACTCCAAAGTTATTATGTGAGCATTCTGTTTACATGTTTACACCTATTCCAAGGAAATGCTAATTTACTAAACCCATGACCAATAAAAGAGTGAAACTTTCAATAAAATTTTTATATACAACTCAAAATTGTTACACCGAGAGAATGAGGTGAAACTAGCATTTAGTACAAAGATGGTATAACAGTGTTTTATTCTTCAACATAAAACATGCAATTTGGGATTATAAATTATTTTGAGAGGTTGTGAAATTAATCTGATGATATAATAGGATGCGGTTTGCTTAGATGATTTAGTAAATTATATGTACATGTCAGAGGCAAGGTGAAGGGGTGTGAAGTTTCTTGCAGACATATGTGTACTTTTCATATAATGTAAATACACAGATCTTCTTGTGTAGAAGGAAGAAGCAGTTTCCCACATGCTCATTTAATTGTGCATAGACTTTCCACTCCATTATGCCACTTTCAGCCAATAGGGAAACATAATGGGGATGGGTATGAATGATGACAATCAAAACTCCAGTTATAGTATTATTAAACATGATCTGATTTTAACCACCATCTAATAAACGCCTGTGAGGTGGGTATTAGCTCCGTTTTACTATTGAAAACAACAGAAGCTTAGAGAATTTAAACAACTCCTTTTAAATCATGCATCTAGGAAGTGAAAAATCTTGAATTTTAACCAAGTTTTCTCTTTTAACAGTGAACAATATACCCATAAAGCGTTGTTACAAAATTAAGTTAGAAAATACAGGAAAAGCACTCAACATGTTAATATTGCTATTTTTTACTAATGCTTTTAGTCTGTTGAAGGAACAATTCTGCTCTTCATAAAGTCTTGTGTGTAGAACAGGATTGCAGAAGAATAAGAAATGTTCCTTCCATTAAGGTAAAATTGTATTTGCTCATTAAGATTAAAGGACTAAATTCGAACTCTTACCGATTTTCACAGTTTAAAAATATCTAAGACTTCTGTGTTGATATGTGACATTAGAACCCAATAAATCAATGAACTTCACTATATTTAAAACAAAGAAACAAACATAAAAATATCTCAACAGCCCAACATTAAAGATATTAATTGTTGTATCATAAAAATAGTATCCATGAATTCGTTACTAACACTCTTTTGTGTAGATGATCACTGTGTACTAATTGTCAGAGCCACCCTTAAATAATAGCCTCACATCAGGTTTGACTTTATGAGCGAATCCTGTGTTCTTCAAATCTCCCCAGAGATGATGACAACCTTTTTTCAATATTAGAGGCAGGGGCTTCAAGAAATGTATCATTGATTTTTTTCCTCACTAAAGTTAATTTGAAAATTCACACAGCGATCAAAGGTCATCCCCAAGCAGAGGTGATTATTACATTTTCAGGACTTTCGCAAACCAGTTGAGGTCACTTTGGTAGCTTGAAATCAGCCATAGTGAGAGTATTCCTTCTCTTTCTACTTTACTCCAGGTCTCTCAAAAGTTACCAAATCTTAAATCTAAAAAACTTCCCCTTCTGCTGTGTCTCCTTGGTGTCACGCCTCAGACCACAGCTGTCTAGTGTCCGTCCCCACAGTTCAAATGAGACAGCTCTCTTAAAGACTGTAGAGAACATGGTATACACCACACCAAACGCCACTGACAAGGCCAGTGGGCCAAGGTCCCCCCACTCCCCCAGCTGCTAGGGCGTTGGCTGCTAAGGGTTCATACAGATACCCTCTACTGGGTGAAGGACCTCAGCTGAAGGAAACCTCCTTCCTGGTGGTTGATGCTTACAGTGACTGGCTGCTTCACGGTCTGTTCCCATGGACAATGACTGACTGATGTAGAGATAAAATAGCCCAGGCCATTCACCTCAAGGATCTGGAGCAAGTCATATTCCAGAGTTCCTTCTAGAGTCAGGCTTGGAGCAAGTCATATTCCAGAGTTCCTTCTAGAGTCAGGCTGAAGCTACTCCACCTGAATTTGTTGCCCTCTCCTCCTCCCTGATTTCCTGATAACGTCAGAAGTAACTCTCTTCCTTTAATATGCTGGGCAAGACACTTAGGATGTATATAGCCACTACAGCTGTTTTTTTTCTAAAAATGTGTTATGACCGTCACTGCCCTCTTTAAGAACTTTGCAGAGCTTCACATTTTGTTTTATAAGTAATTTCCCCATGTGCTTTGAAACAGCATCCAAAAATCATTACAAGTTGAAGAAAAATATGGTTTTGTCCCATTTTCTGCCAACTTTCATCAGAAAAGTTATGTTCCTCCAATACCAATCTGTTTGCCATTCCAAAAGCACATGACACAACTGCATTATTTCAGGGGATGTTTTCATATTCCTCCCTCTTTCTGTAATGTCTGTGCTCCTTCACACACTGGCCTGTGACTCCTTACATGGCTAACTTGAATACCTTTTATGTATTATTTCAGCCAACGCATTCTCCCTCCCTCATGAGTCCATCATGAATTTTTAGATATTATTACAGTTGGATATTTTGGCATGTTTGTGGTTCTGTGTATATATTTATCCTTCCTAGCACATTGACTATAAATACCCAGAAGGATAAGGATGACTAATACTTACTCCTTGTGTTCTCTCTGGTGTAACACAGGGCTTTGCACAAAATAGTTGCTCAATAAATGTTGGAATTCAATATTAAAGCCATGAACTACACAGTCAATCAACAATCATGGCTGTAGTGAATTTATGTTTCCTATTCAAATAAAACCTTAAAAATATGAAATGAAAAAAGGGACAAAATAAAACAATCACTGCAGCACTTCCAAACAAAATAACATGGCTAATAACATAAAAGCATTAATTGACACAAGATGATGCAATTCACATTAAAGTAATCTATTTTCACGGGAAAGTCATAGGAGTCCATCTACCCAGGTAATAAAATGAATCAAAATGCATCCTGAGCATAAGTACAATTTTAAAGCTCATCAATATATCATCAACTTTCATATTTACCTCAGCTCAGATACTTTGAAAATTCTGAACATGAATGAAATTAAAATATAGGTTGTCACTGAGAATATAAAATAAATATCTTTCTTATGAGTCATAATTGACTCATGAGTTTTATTTAATTTATTTTATTTTATTTTAGAGAGGGAGAGAGAGGTAGGGAGGGGCAGAGAGAGAATTGCAAGCAAACTCCCCACCAGGCACAGAGCCTCATGTAAGGCAGATCTCACAACCCTGAGATCACGACCTGAGCCGAAATCAAGAGTTGGATGCTTAACAGACATAGCCACCCAGGTACGCCACTCTCATGAGTTTTCTTAAATGACAACAACAACAACAAACAACCAACATTCACTATTAGTAGTAATATATTGTAAATCATGGAATTTTTAAACATTTAAGGAAAAAATAGCATTTTGAAATAAAATGTTTCTATTCTACTATCATTTACTTCCTCCTTAATTCCTTTATACCATCAACCAGGTAAATGTTAAGTGAATTCCTTATTTCTAAATATGTTCATGTGTCTTTGCTCTAAGCCCAAATATTTCCAACCTAGAGAAGAAAAGTTTCTCACATATTAGAATGTGATCTGATTCTTGAAGGCTTAAAGATGCATAGTATGTACAAAAATCAAAGTGTCAAAATTCTTACAAACAAGGGCATATTCACCCAGAGTGAAAGGAAGGAATCAAAGTCCAAACTATTGCTTCAAAATGGTGTATTTTCCCTATCACAAACTGAAACTTCTATTGTGCTGTAAAAAGCATGAATCACTCAGTCCGTGGACACTAGAATTCCCAAAAGAAAGTGAGTGCATCTTGACAAATCAAGTAGAACCTGAGTCTGTCCATGTGTTCAAAAGGTTATTGAAATCAATTGTCCATTGTACTTACATTTGCTCTCCTTGAGACAACCCTCTTTCCTTCTTTCCTCCCTTCCTTCCTCCCTCCCTCCCTAGCATCTATCCATCCCTCCATTCATTCTTCCTCCATTTGCTTTTCTAAGCTACTCTAAATTACTAGTATAAATTTGATGCTTTTTACATTATTTCTGCAAAGAGTAAATACCATCAGTATTGGCCACCTGGTTGAAGCTGACTGCTTCTACAGTGATAGAGTTTCTATCCATAATCTTTAAGTGGGGCAAAATAATTTAGATGATATACACAGCATTTAGCACAGTATATTACTTTGAAAAACAGATGAATTTTTTATGTAAAATGCTACTGAAGTACTCACTTAAATGTAACCATTCAATTTTCTACCTCCAGCCCAAAAGCTCTCTCGGCTAGCATAAGGTATTTTTCTTTATCTAGCATGCCTGATGTTGCAGGCTCCCTTCTCACTCCATATTCTGCAAGACATGCTCAGATTCTCTTCCCATTCAATTTATGACATGATTCATTGAATGCTACAGCCTACTTGAGGATTTTTTAATATTTTCCAGCCCTGCAGTAGAAATCCATTTTTCCGATAAGAAATGTAGTGATGACCCTGTCAGCTAAGTATCCTAATTCATCTGTCTATGTGAAAAGGCTCTTCCCTCCAGGCTCCTTCAGAATTCATATATGGATTGTTCTGTATGTATTAGCATCTGTGGAGAGACTAGCTTTCACACTTCTTTAAAAAATAAAAAATACATATATTTTACAATTCCAGAAGTAGTAGATAATAATCAATTCAAAATATTGTGATCACATTTTTTTCTGGTTCTCAGGGATTTATCTATAGTTATGACATGAAAGAATTTATAAAAGAGAACTGTACTACCCAGAGCATTAAAAATGAGGCACATTTCTCTGGACTCACGTCAGGCTGTTACCAGTGGAAAATTTTTTCAACCAATGTAGTATTTACTCTTAATTCAGAAATATATGCCAGCTGTTGAAAATTAGTACTTTACAGTTAATTAACAATTAAATTGATATTTAATATTGGTCAACATTTAAATGCATCTAAATATGCTTTTAAAAGGCACAAAATAAGATTTTATTAAATTATTGTGTGACTAGCATTAGAGATTATAAAAATTAAGTAAAATCTGTCCACCTGCTTCTATGGTATGTTGTGAATAGAAAATGTACTTGAGGGACGCCTGGGTGGCTCAGTTGGTTAAGCGGCTGCCTTCCCCTCAGGTCATGATCCCAGCGTCCTGGGATCAAGTCCCACATCAGGCTCCTTGCTCAGCAGGGAGTCTGCTTCTCCCTCTGCCTCTGCCTGCCACTCTTGTCTCCCTGTGCTCACTCTCTCTGACAAATAAATAAATAAAATCTTAAAAAAAAAAAAGAAAGAAAGAAAATGTACTTGAAATATGAAGTCACATGGTCAAACGTGATTAACTTTCAGGGGAGGAGAACCAACAAGGTTCTCACGTTGTGTTCCCACATTTTGTCTCACATTTTGTTTCTATCATCTGTAGGTCTATTTTATTCTCAGAAGGTTTCTTGAAAGGGTGCTCTGACTCACTGCAAGCTTCATTGTATCTTGAAGCCCTTAATACAGTCTTCCCAGGATTTATAACCAGCAGTGGACATTGACAGCTGCACCTCCCCTAACTTAGTTTCACTAGCCTGCGCCAACATCCACACAGACTTTCACTCATTTCACTGTTATTGAGTATCTTCTTTATGCGCGGTATTGAGTTAGATGTCAAATCATCCAAGTGGGTGCTAAACAGAAAGATGCGTAAGACAAACTTTCTGATCTCAGAACTCCTAAAATCTAGCATGGGAGGCGGTGATGGGTAACTATAGTGGTAATCCAAGATAAAGTATCTAATTGATAAAAGTGAGAAAACATTTTAAAAACTTGAGGAACCCTTCAAGAAAGAGCTGCCGTTGAGCTGAGCTCGGTCAGGTGAATATGACTTCCACAGAGATGGGGGAAAGGAATACTAATTCAATAAAATGGCTTGAGTTATTGCAGACAGACATGTATGGGCTTGGAAGACCTCAGGAATCATTAATAATTCACTGTTGCTAACACATAAGGAAAGAAGTCTCTAGGAGGAAAGAAATTAGAAAACAAGTTCCAAGACCATGAAAGAGGGCCTTAGTTACCATCACTTCTAAACTGGGCTTCCATTTTCACTGAGTTGTGTATGTTTCAGTAAATTCTGAGGCGTTCCTGATGGATTCTGATGACTTATGATTCTCATTCTGTCTCCTAATACTGTAACAGGCAGGGTTAATAAACTGGAAGAATGTTTATCTCTAGGGAACGAAACATACGCAATGTTGGTACAGATTCCCAAACTATGGGTTGAAATAACTACGTACCCATACATTTTGAAGCTCTAATTTCAGCCCAGACCAGCACAATAGACTGAAGTGTATTTTCTAAACAGAAAAACTAGATTATCCTCCCAAAGCAGTACATGAAGGAAGAAGGATTGCTTGAACCAGCTTATTTTCTCTTCAGTCAGGAAACTCTTTCAAAAAAAAAAAAAAATCACTTGATAATATTTTTTAAACTTTCTATTAAACTTCAATCATATGTAAACAAAAAGGAAGTCATGTCCCCACATTTCTGCCTCCCCACCCCGAAGCAGCCATTTGGTAATAATAACATTATTACCAAAGTAATAATGTTCCGTGCTGATATGGATGCAAAAAATGGGTTTTTGTGGATTGCCAGTGGGGGTGAAAACTGCTAGAACCCTTTGAAAAATAATGTATTAAAACATCAAAAGTCTAAGCAATATAAATGTAAATATAAAAATCAGAGCAATCTCTATAAAAATCCCAGTATATGTATACAAAGGTGTATATTGTTATTTATTGCACATTGTTTGTAGGGGCAAATATAATTAAGTTAAATTTATGTTCATTTAGGGGAAATGACTGTATAATTTGGCAAAAGCATATTATTGAATGCTATGCCATTACTAAAAAATACAAGTGGGATGTTTTTGCACATCAGCCACTGGAAAGATCACTACATGATGATGTGTGAGAAAAATTAGAGTTTAATACGGATAGTATGTAGAATAACTACATTTTCATAAATATCAACACACAACAATTTTATGAGTATATGTGTATATAGAGGCATGGGAAACATGGTGGAGTATTATATTTTTTGCTATTAGTATGACTCCTTTTGAGATACATTTTTTAATGGGAATAAAACACGTGCTAGCACACTTTATCCCTAGCTTGAAATCTATCCAATGACAGGAGGCCTTTGGAAAGAGCAGGTGGCCCACATTACTGATAGAAAATATTTACCATTTACCATGTTCCTCAAGCTCCCAACTCACAGTGATGACAATAACTCATTTACAGAAAAAAAAAAAAAAAATGCAAGCCTGACTAGGAAATTCTTCATCTTCCGACCTACCAATGCAACGATTGTCCATATTCATTCCCAGTCTTTTCTTCTGCTCCAGAGAAATAACTGTCTCCTCCCCACCGAAAGCTGATGTCTACTTCTGTGTACCCCAGATTCTTCTCTCGCCCCATTTCTTCCTGATTTTAACATTTACATTTCTACCCAATCCTCCCCTTCTATCTATAAATACACATAAATCTCTCTTTTCTTAAAAACAAGACCAAAAAAAAAAAAAAACAAACAACCCACAGCCTCTGAATGGCCTAATTTAACCCTTCTGGCATGTTATTAAAATGATTGACTTGGACAAGGCCATCAAGAAGACAGCAGCTACCAGGAGGACCTGGGCAACCGAAGGCTCTCTACCGCCCTCCTCATTCTTGCAGTCTAGGTTATGCTGACCTTCCCTACTCCCAGAAGCTGCTCCAAGGACACAGCCTTGATATAGAAATGTGTTGGCGAGACCATCTGAACTGAGTACGTGACTGAATCCAGTTAAGGCTTCTACACGAACATTTACGATTCTAGTGCATGGATGTGGAAATCTCCCTGTGGGTACTCAAGACAAGGTTCCTAGTTAAGTCCACTGCTTATTAAACTGCCCCCTACCAATCTGGAGGGGTCTGCCTCTTTCTTCAGTCTCTATCCTCTGTGTACAGAGACCAGTTTCAATACACCTGGGAAGCTCCCCAAGGAGGCCGCAAACCAACAGTGTGCCATCAATCATACAAGAACCTAAAACAGGTCCCGAGGTCCCCATTGAACTAAGAGTTCCTTTTTGTTCTTGGACCCTGGACAGTCACTGAGTTCTTGTGGAGTGTTCAGGGCAGCTAGAATGGCAGAGGCCTTAAGGAAAGCTTGGGCAGTGGCTATCTACCACATTTCCCATTGTTACCAATCTCCAAAATTTGGAAGTTGAAATTTTGACAAGGACAGGCAGTCCATTGTGTACTAAATGAATCTAACCCTATTTACTCTCCCTTCTCTTTCTTTCACAGAAAAATTCTTAAAATAAAAATCCACCAGACTATAATTACTATTATTCGTTACACTCCTCTCTATCACCACTACACACCTGTGAGCATGGCCCAGATCTGGAACACTGATAATGCTAAATGTTGGATGGGAGGTGGAGCCACAGGAACACTCACACATTGCTGGTGGGAATGTAAAATGGTACAAGCATATTGGTAGACAGTTTGGCAGTTTCTTACAAAACTAAACATACTCTTATCATAGAAGTTCTAGCAACTGCCCTCCTTGGTATTTACCCAAAGAAGCTGAAAACATGTCCACACAAAAACCTGTATGAGGGTGTGGACAGCAGCTTTATTTGTAACTGCCAACACTTGGAAACAACCAAGATATCCTTCAGCAGGTGAAAGGATAAATAAACTGTGGTTCATATAAACAATGGAATGTCATTCAGTGCCAAAGAGAAATGAATTATCTAGCCATGAAAAGACATGGAGGAAATTAAAATGTACGCTCCTAAGTGAAAGAATTTGAAGGCCACATACTGTATGATTCCAGGTACAGGATATTTTGGAAAAGCTTTAAAAAAAAAAAAAAAAAGGCATGGAGACAGTAAAAAGATCAGTGGTTGCCAGAGTCTGGGGGCCTTGGGAGTGGAGGGGATGAGTAGGCAGAGCACAGAGAATTTTTAGGGCAGTGAAACTATTGTGTGTGATCCTGTAATGATGGATTGATGTCACTATACATTGTCTAAATCCAGAGAACGTACACCAAACCACAAAGGGTGACCCGATCTATGGCCAACTGCTGACTTTCAGTGCTTCTGATATGTCAATGAAGGTTCATCCATGATATAAATGTACCACTTTGGTGGGGGATGTTGATAACAGGGATGGCTATGCGTATGTAGAGTGGGGGAGATATGTGAAATCTCTCCACCTCCTTTTTATTTTTTCCCCCAATTTAAGATTATTTTATAGAAGAATAGAATGATTAGTAACAGCTGTCACAAGATATTTCAGCCCAAAGACTGTCTTCAGTGATTTAAGATTCCAGGGAGATACATTTTTTTAAAAATTTTATTTTATTTTTTCAGTGTTCCAAGATTCATTGTTTATGCACCACACCCAGTGCTCCCTGTGATATGTGCCTCCATAATACCCACCACCAGGCTCACCCAATGCCCCACCCACAACCTTCCTTTTAATTTTGTTGTGAACCTAAAACTGTTCTTTATAAAAATGTCCAAAAAAAAAAAAAAAAAAGGACTCATTTACCCATCAGTTCATGACAATCCAGTGTAATCCACAGTTCACTGAAATGTTTCTTTTGGGGCGCATCCACTTATCTTCTGATTGCCAAGACTAAACGACCCTCTTAAACATGTCTGACAATCAGCCTCTCTGCCCCATTGTCCCTTCCCTGTTGGACGTGTCCTCTATTCATTTCAGCACATTATTCTCCCAAGTTCATCTTCTCCAACTCCTGCTGCTCTGCTCTGGTGATTCAGAGGTCACAGCTTCAGCACTCTGGATTTCTGATTCTAAATACTCCCCCAGGGTGACCTCATCCATGTCATTTTTTCACCTACCACCATGACATCCAAATTCATGGTTTTGTCTCTCATTTCCCTCTTGAGATTCAGACTCATAATCCCCGACTGCCCGCTCGTCTTATTAGAGCTGGCTTCCCCTTTGCAGCAAAGGTGATTCTACCTTCCAGGGCAATGAGTGTGGCATAATAATCGTCTAGCCACCCTGAAGTTATTAATACGGAATCCTGTGTAGCAGACTTAGGTGCAGAAATTAAATGACAGCAGAAATTGCACAGAATTTGCCCAACACAACTCAATGTGGAATTCCACCGCTAAGGGATGCTGGAAAGCCAACAGACTTTGTTGGCTAGGGTCTCGCTGGGATCACAGACTTGAGATTTTGTTTCTTTCTTTCCTTTTTTGTTAATTTAATGTTTCCCCCATGGCCCAAAAGGCTAATGAAGCTTTAAGAGTTCCTGCTGTGGTCCTAGACTGTAACTTGGGCAGGAGAAGCTGGGTCATTAAGCTAAAGGTCTCTGGATAAGCATCTTCTCTAACAAAGCATAAAGGTGATCTTGACCCATATTGTCATTCGGGGAATAACTTTCCTGATTCCCAGTAATGGAACCATAATTGAATCTCACACAGGAAAGGCAACCATATCAAAAGTTTTTGGTTAATTTTGCTTTCCTGTAGAATGGGATCTTGACAAGGTCCTCTTAAATAGGAGTTTCTAAGAAATAGTAAGTTGCATATTAATTTCTGGAAGCTTGTGGCAGATCAATTTATATAATTTCCAATTTGCCTCAGGAATAAGAGAAATACATGTATTTTATTTCAAGGATCAAATTATCATGTAATGTTTAAATTTCTGATATAAGATTTTTTTAAACCTTTAATTACTCAAAACCTTGCAAACTATTCAATTTGGGAAAATACTTGCCAAATTGTTTCAGAAAACCACGCAATCTAATTGGCATGTATTATGGAAGCACATTCTTTTTTTTTTAAATAAAAATATTTTCTTTTTATTTAAATAAAATAAGTTTTATTTAAATAAAGTGGTTTGAATATGAATAGTTTGTTCCAGTCGGTAAAAATCTATCACTTGGCATCAAACTAAGGATTCTAAAGAACGTGAATGTAAATATTAGGCAATCATAAACACAAAAGAGTCCTTTTTTAAACATAAACTTCGAGATACATCTTGGGTGATACATTCTTAGTAATTAGTATTTTCTTCCATCTGGCCTCCCCCCTCATCCCTGCTCCACCATCAGGGCCAATGCATTTGTTTTAATCTTTAAAGAAACTACAAAGCTGGATAATCACAGTAGGTTAAGACATTAGAACATGGTGTGCTTGAGGCACTGGGAAGTTGTAGATCTAAAACATTAATGACCGAAGTCTTTCATTCCCTCTGTCATCATGCAGCTTAGCTAATTTCCTCCATTTAATTAATATAATCTAATTTTGATTTTCTAAATAGGTAAGTTTACATATTTAAATTTGGGGATTAATAGGATTCTTCAGAGCAACAGAACCAGTAAGATGTAAATAGTAATAGAAAAAGTTAGGTGTGCATTTCTATTTTTAAACTATTTTTATATTATTTCAAATTTATAGAAAATTTGCAGAAAATCATTTGAAAACCTTGAAGATGATTTTAAGAAGATTCACTAATTATTTACTTTTTTTTTTTTGCCATTCGATATCTCATTCTCATTCTCTCCCTCCCACACATCTACACTCTGGTGTGTATTTCCTAAGAACAAAGGAAATTTCTTCTTTAACCACACAACAATGATTTTTTAAAAATCAGAAAATTTAACACTGATATAATTCTTTCCCGATAATGTCCTGTATATCTTTTCTTTTTCCCCAGTCCAGGAAGGAACCCAGGATCCTGAATTTATTTGCTGTATCTCTTTTGTCCACTTTAATCTGAAAACTGTTTCTCAGCTTTTTTTTGTCCTTCTTCCCATTAAATTTTTTTTTTTAAACAGAGGTACAGCACAGGGACTATAGCCAATGGTATTGTAACAGCATTGCATGGTGACAGATACTACAGCTGGGGTGAGTATAGCATTACACACAGAGTTGTTGAATCACTGTGTTGTACAGCTGAAACTAATGTGTAACATTGTGAGTCAACTACACTCAAAAGGATTTTGAAGGGCATAGAGCCCATTTCTTTGGTAGAAGCCCCCTCAGGTTGAGATTAACTGTCGTTTTCTCACGACCAGAGTAAATTTCTATCCTTTTGGTCAGAATACCAAAGAAGGAATAATATGTGTCCTTCCAGGTATCCAATCAGGAAGCACAGGAAGTCAGTTTATCCCAATACTGATGATAATAGCATTTAAGATTGGTCTGAGGTGCTGGACACTACATTTATCCATTGTAAAATTCATATCTGTTCCTTTTGTTATTAATAGATGCTTTGACACTGTGTCATTGTGATGCTCCTCATTAAATTTAACTTGCTAGTTGTAGCACAAATTGATAATTCTTGGCTGAGTCAATCACTACTGTGATAAATACAACATAATGACTTTCTAATTTCTTCATTTCTTCTATATTTATTTGTTGATACTCTATTGCAAAAAAAAGAACTATTCTTTCCTTTCTATTTATGCATATATTTATTATTCATTTATTCATTTATATCAGTTTGGACTCATGGATTTCCATTTTATCAAATGGAGTTGATCTTCTATTATCTGTTTCTGATACTCAAGCTATACTAGATTTGTCCATTTGGAGCCCCTTCCACCTAAATCCCAGATATGTTTCACATGTCTGTCTCGATCATTCTTTGAGAAATTCTTTACTTTCTAGCACAAGATATTCTAGACTCATCTTGTACTTCCCTTCTCAGATCCTGGAACCCTCCATTTCCCCAAGGAACCCTGGTTACTTTTACTGGAGAATGATACTTAAAAACTAGAATCTGGGTAATAGGTATGGTAATTGCTATTGATGTGATAATGCTCCTAGATATTCTCAATAAACAGAGCAAGAAAATGTGTGTTAATGTGTGTGTGTCTGTCCATCATCATCTACATATCTGTATATCTATTTTGAAAAATGCTGTATTACAGATTTTAAGTCTCATCCATCATGAACTGATGTTTATGTATGGTGTGACACACGTCCATGCACACACAAATAATACATTCAATTGAAAACTGTTTTAGAACTCTTTGTTGACCATGCTTTCCTTCACCAATTGACTTACTTTGGCAACTTTGTCAAAAATAAGTTGACCTCACTCTTCCGTTTCAGTCGCCTATTTATCCATTCTAATGTTAATTACACACTGTCATGAATACTGTAGCTTTAATTATAATTTTGATGTCAGGTAGTGAAAGTCCTTCAGTCATAGACATCATTCTCAATATTGTTTTAGTTATTCTATATCCTTTACGTTTCCGTATAGGTTTTTTTTGAAGATTTTATTTATTTGTTTGACAGAGAGGGACAGTGAGAGAGAGAGCACAAAAAGGGGGAGCAGCAGAGGGAGAGGGAGAAGCAGGCTCTCCACTGAACAGGGAGCCCTCTGCAGGGCTCAGTCCCAGGACCCTGGGATCGTGACCTGAGCCAAAGGCAGAAACTTAACAGACTGAGCCACCTAGGTGCCCCTCCATACAGATTTTTGAATCAATTTCTCATTTTTATAAAACAAGCTGTTGAAATTTTGATTGATATGGCACTGAATCCATACACTAATTTGGGGGATAATTGACATCTTAATAATATTGACTGTAATCCATAGACATGGTACTTTTCTCCAATTATTTGGATATATTTTACTGGTTATAGAATTCTAAGTAGACAGGTATAATTTCTCTGACAACACTTGAAAAATATTTTTCTACTATCTTCTATCTTATATTGTTTCTGAAGAAAAACAGTGATTGTTACCCAGTATATAATGCATCCTTTTTATCTAGTAACTTTCAAAATGTTTCTATTCACCTTTGGTTTTTGAAAGTTCTACTCGGATATAGTTAGGTCATTTATTTTTCTTTATATCATGCTTTGGGATTATAGATCTACTTTGTTCTTTGTTTTTCATCACACTCAAAAATCTGTTTTCTCCAAATATTTTCTGCACCACACCTTTTCCTCTTCTGCATCTCCAATTACATGTATGACAAGCTGAGCCATATAAGCCTACAGTTTCTGAGCCTTTGAAACCCCATTCTCTTTTAATCAATTAGGACAGTTGCTATTGATTTGAATATGAATTTACTTATTCCTTCCACGATTTTCGCCAATATTATCAAAATAGTCCTGGTAAAATTTTACTTTTAGATATTTAATTTAATTTAATTTTTGAATTCTGTGATTTCCATTAGGTACTCTTGATATGTACATAGGTACATATATACCTATTTCACATGCTCTCTCAATATAAACATATTTTTTCTGAGTGCTTGAACATTATTTAATATGGTTACTTTAAAGTCCGTATCTGCCAATGGCAACATGTGGACATCTTGACTTTATGGTTTGTTTAATATTACCTGTCTTTTCTCTTAACTCTAGGTCTTATTTTTCATGTATCTTCGCATATATATTAATTTTTCTTATTTTTAACTGAAATTTATGAATATATAATAAACTCCAGAATCTGTATCTTTCTCTGAAGAACATTTTTTTTTGTTGTTGTTGTTATGACAAACAGTTAACTTGGCTGGACTGATTTTAAGCTCTGTCGCCCTTGTGGCAGAGGGCAGCTAAGTTCACTACTCAGTTCCTCTAGGCTTCTAGCTGCTATGCTGTGTTGGGACGTTTGGAGTCTTCCTCATGTAAGGACAGTTCAGGAGAGAGCCAAAAATTTGAGAAGAGTTTATATGCCAATTTGCAGTTTGTTCCCTCTATGGTTCCCTCCCTTTATTGGGCTTCCCTCTCAGTTTCAATTCTGTCTTATAGGGAAAAAAAAAAAAAAATCATCATCTGGCTCTTCAAGTCATAAGACCGGCTTTTGCTTGAGTTCTAGACCCCTGATGTCATGTGACCCAGGAGTGCCCTCTGAAAAAAGCCTTTTATACAGCAATCTCAACCTGCACGGTTCTCTTCCTTTAAGGGGCAAATCCCTTCCAGTCTCTGCTTTCTTTTCATCAATTCCCTGTGCCTTTAAATAGCTGTTTTTATATTTTCCCCAGAGTTCATAATTTTTAGTCTCAGCTTTGCTGCTATTACTGGAGTTGAAACCAAGTGCTTCATTTTTTATTTCAGTCATCATAAGGCATTATGATTCAAATATTTTCAATCTATAAAAACTAGCAGCTTTTCCTTACTCTTCTAGGAATAGTGATTTGCTATACACTATCCGTACACAAGTGCTTTGATACCATGCACGAAGACCTAATTTTATTTAATCCTAAAATAGCATTGGAGATCAGCTTATTTATCTCATTTTATATTGCAGAAAGAAAGACTGAAAGATATTGATTAGGCAAGTTCTAGAAGTTAGAAACAGTGTAAAATCACTCACAATCGTGTCCGACCCTCTTGCTACTCCTTCTATCCTCCTGTGCCTTTAAAAAAATACATCTTACATCTATAATTTGAAAATGTTAATATCATTGATGAGTACCAATTAAACTGTATGACTTAGTGGTTAAGATCATGGGCTTCAGAATCAGACAAACGTGATTTTTAGTCTCTCCTCATCACCAACTCCCTATATGTAATGATCAAATCTACGAAAGCAGATAACATAAAATAACAGAACATAAAATTGCTGTGAGAATGTAATGTGTCATGCAGAATATCTAAAATACATAGAAAGAGCTTAATAGATATTAGATTTTACAGTAACTATTAAATACAGTTTTAGTACAAGATACTAAGGAGCTAATGTTGTTGCAAAAGAATTTTAAAAACTGTCTCATGGTATACTTATACAAGACTTGATCTATCACAGCTGGATAAATGATCCCAATAATACAAAATGGAAAGGAAAAAGGAAATGAGCATTTATTGGAGATGGACTGTGTATCTAACACTGAGAAAGGCATTTTAAAATATATTATTGCATTTTATTTGCACAACTCTGGAAAGTAAATAAGACTTCTGTTTTTGTTTTTTTTTTTTTATAGTTAATGAAACTAAAGTTTAGAAAACTTAAAATAATTTATCTATCAATATAAACCACTGAGCATCTTGGATACTGTTAGAACCCTAATCTAACCCATTCCACTCTTCCATGTTACAAAATTAGACTACTGTGGATCTATAGCAAGCACTGGGTTTCTTAATAGTCTTATAATTAAAACACTGTCTGGTGTTTAAATGCTTTCTGAAGTTCCTGTCAGTCCTCTCTCCTTCTACCTCCCTCAATGTAATGTCCTAATTTTCTGCCTTCAAAATTTCATGACAACACAATTCAATTATAACTTGATCCTTCTTTCTTTGGATCCATTTATTTCATTTTTAACTGGATTGGTTCCAAAACCTAATTTTATATTCTTCAGAAACCTTTCACATAGCACATAATGATGTATTTTACTGTTTTAGGCATTGGGAAGAGTCAATGAGACTTCTACAGTCTTATCCTTTCCCTGAAGGTTTTAACTGCACTTGATTTTATTAAATCATACTTACTGTTTTGCCTAGCCAATGCACTGTGGACTAGCCTATGTTTCCAGACGGTCTTCGAGAACAGTCTCAAGTAACACAGTTCAGAACATAAACACCATATTGATATTTCAAACTGGTTCAGCCATTAGGAAAATGGTCTTGGAAATAGAAGGATAAATGTGATATATCAAAGACTGTAAACATGAATCCTGAAAATACTGAAACTTTGATTAAACAGAAATGAAACAGCAGTCGAAGAAAGGGATGGTGAGAGCCACAGATAATGACAACGGCCAAGAAGTGATTAGGACACTGGATTCTACTCAGGAGAACTCTTTTATACCACAGATTGGTTAAGGAAACTTATGATACTTAGTACAGTTTGGGTCCTAATTCCTAAGAGGTTAATAAAAGATTAGGGCTCAAAATGAACCATCCATCTCAACTCAAAGAGAGAAAAAAAATACAAAAAAATGATATATCATGGATCAGGAGTGAAAAGAAGCTAGTTTTGGTTTCAGCTCTGCCTCTAACACATAAGGATATGACTTAATTCTTTGACTAAGTTGAAACAGGGACATCCATTTAATTTCTTATTCTCTGTGATTCCTGTAAACTAATCTATAATTGGCTATGAGGGTCTGTTGAGTTGTAATTCATATCTATGAAACATTAAGCAAAAGGACACTTTAAAAAAAAAAAAAGATGTGATTTTTACACACAGGTACACTATGGTGAGCAAACACCTAGGTCTCTGGGATCGCTACATGGTAGTTCATTCTCAAGTATTGGTAATTGGAGGGTTAGTGGCATAAATAAAATTTCTCCCAACACACCCTGCGAGGACTGAGTGGATGGACACATTCCCCTAGCTCTCACTTTTTCATACTTCAGCAGTTTAAAACCTATATTAAGTCCTACTCCTATTAACACATAGTTTGTCATTTTATCCCTTTCCTTCTTCCTTTTCTCCCATTATCTCCTTACAATTTGACTCCAGTCTCTATATGGGTTAAGTAGACATCAGAAACTAAACATTTAAGGAATTTTATCCTTGTTTAATAAATAATTCTGTGATGCTTATAATTGCTAATGACTCTAAGAAAATTTCAAGGACACAGAAAATAAGATTAAGCTGAAAAATATGTTTCATTATATATAAGTATATATATATATATACACTAAATACTAAAACTAAACTAATAATTATATATATATACTTATATATATATAAGTTTGGCAAGTTTTCTTGAGATCTCCATTCCTCATTTTTTTGGTCTGTTAGTACGATCTTGCAGGGTTTCTCCAAAGATTAAATGAGATAATGTATGTAAAGGCTGGAACAGGACTGAGACAATAGCAGTCATTTAACGTGCTTCCTTTGAAGACTCAGAAAATTTACAATGAGAGAAGAACAGGGAATATTTATATACTATTCCCCCCACTTCTACTGTCTTCTTTTATCTATCTTCTCAAAGAAATCCAACAAGTCCCAGTTCACATCCTACCACTTATAACAAATCTTTCACTTCTCTGAACTCTAATATACTTGTTTGCTATCTTATCTGTTTTGGAAAGATAGCACATACTAATTTACATCATATTAAAATGTTTCATATAGGTTATCATTTATCTTCAGTACATCTTTAATATTCTTAAGAGGAAAGGCTTCACCATATTTCGCTTTTGTGCTTTTAGACTTTCTTGAGAAAAATTAATTCTCTGCCAGAAATCTGTGCACACTACAGAGGACAAGTGTAGCCAAATTGGTAGAACAGAGTGGGATTCCACCCGTGTCTTTCACAAACCACAAGCGAAGAGCAAGTGTGTAGTCTCAGACATCCCAACATTAGAAGTCACTCATGTCAAAGTCAACTACAGGTCATCAATCCTCAACTTGAGCTGTTTTATAGCACTAGAGTCCCTGAGATTCATTCATCAGGAAAAGATGGAAAGACAATAAAACTTGGATGTCAATTAATTTTACCTGAATCTTTGTTTTTGGAAGAGTAGGGGAAAATGGAATTTAACTGGCTTCACTGTCCTCTGAAGCCATACATACAGAAAACAGACAAGTTCTGTATAAGAAATAAAGCATTAAGCTTTACACTTTAACATGCTTTGTAAAAACTGTCAGTGACAAGTCATATAAATCTTTAGAATTACAAGGTAGTATTGGGGCACCTGGGTGGCTCAATCAGTTAAGCATCTGACTTTGGCTTGGGTCACAATCTCAGGGTCCTGGACTCAAGCCCTGCATTAGGTTCCCTGATTAGTGGATGGTCTGCTTGTACCTTTCCGTCTGCCCTTCTCTCTGCTTGTGAGCTCTCTCTTTCTCTCTCTCTAATAGGTAAATAAAATATTTTTAAAAATTAAATGAAATTTTAAAAAAGAATTATAAGCTAGTATTAAAATTCTACATAAAAGCTTTTTTATTTACTATGAAAAAATAGGGAATTTCACAAATTAAAGAAACATAGTTTCTATTTTGCATGTATATGACATATTAACCTTGATTTCTACTTTAATTCCATTTTTCTTGCATATTTAAAAACTTCAGGGCAGTCCCATTCATAGCTACAGTGCAAAAATTCCATAAACATACTAATAAGTTGATGTTAGCAATGTTCAAAAAGGATTATATGTCATGCCCAAGTTGGGGTTATTCTAGGAATGAAAATTAGTCACCATTAACCAGTTGGTATTATTAATTATATTGACAGATTAGAAGAAATCACATGATTATAATACAATAAGAAAATCTACTTCAAGTTTCAGGTTACAAAATCAATGCACAGAAATCTGTTGCTCTTCTACACACCAATAACGAAGCAGCAAAAAGAGAAACTAAGAAAATAATCCCATTTACAACTGCACTAAAAACAATAAGATACCTAGGAATAAACCTAACCCAATGAGGTGAAAGACCTGTACTCACAAAACTATAAAACACTGACGAAAGAAACTGAAGATCACACAAAGAAATGGAGACATTCCATGTTCTTGGATTGGAAGAACAAATATTGTTAAAATATCTATACTACCCAAGGCAATCTACCCGTTTAATGCAATCCCTGTCAAAATACCAACAGTATCTTTCACAGAACTAGAATGAACTATCCTAAAATTTGTATGGAACCATAGAAGACCTCAAACAGCCAAAGCAACGTTGAAAAAGAAAAGCAGGAACACCTGGGTGGCTCAGTCGGTTAAGCATCTGCCTTCAGCTCAGGTCATGATCTCGGGGTCCTGGGATAGAACCCTGCATAAGGCTCTCTGCTAAGCAAAAAAAAAATAAATAAATAAATAAATAAATAAAATCTTAAAAAAAAAAAGGAAAAAGAAAAGAAAAACAGGAAACAGCACATTCTAGACTTCAAGTTATATTACAAAGCTGTAATATTCAAAACCATATGGTACTGGCACAAAAACAGACACACAGATCAATAGAACAGAGTAGAAAACCCAAAAATGAACCAACAACTATGTGGTCAATTAATACTTGATAAAGTAGCAAAGAATATCCAAAGGGGAAAAGATGGTCTCTTTGACAAATGGTATGGGGAAAACTGGACAGCAACATGAAAAAGAATGAAACTAGACCACTTTTTCACACCATACACAAAAATAAATCCAAAATGGATTAAAGACCTAAATTTGAGACCTGAAACCATAAAAACTCAGCAGAGAGTACAGGCAGTATCTTCTCTGACACTGGTCATAAGAACTTCTTTCCAGTCAGGTCTGTGCCCTGAGGCAAGGGAAACAAAAGCAAAAATAAACCGTCAGGACTACAACAAAATAAAAAGTTTCTGCACAGTGAAGGAAACAACCAGCAAAATTAAAAGGCAACCTACAGAATGGGAGAAGATATTTGTAAATGGCACATATAATAAGGGGTTAGTATCCAAAATATATAAAGAACTTTTACAATTCAACACTCAAAAAAACAAATAATTGAATTTAAAAAATGGTCAGAAGATATGAACAGACATTTCTCCCAATGACCAACAGACACATGAAAAGATGCTCATCATCACTGATCATCAGGGAAATGTAAATCAAAACTATCATGCAATATCACCCCACACCTGTCAGAATGGCAAAAATCAACAACACAAACAATAGGTGTTGGCGAAGATGTGGAGAAAAAGGCACCCTCCTCATGCACTGTTGGTGGGAATGCAAACTGGTGCATCCATTGTGGAACACAGTATGGAGGTTCCTCAGAATGTTAAAAATAGAATTACCCTATGATTCAGCAATCACACTGCTGGGTATTCAAAGAATACCAAAACACTAATTCAAAGAGATATGTTTGCCTCTATGTTTACAGCTGCATTATTTACAAAAGCCAAAGTATGGAAGCAGCCCAAGTGTCCACTGGTTGGTGAATGGATAAAGAAGAGATTATACCTATATACACATGCATGTATACATACACACGCAAACACACAATGGAATATTATTCAGTCACAAAAAAGAATGAAACTTTGCTGTTTGCGACCTACAGAGTATATTAAGTGAAATAAGTCAGAGAGAGACAAATGCCACAGAATTTCACTCTTTGTGGAATTTAAGAAACAAAACAAACAAAGGCGAAAAAAAGAAAAAAGAAAAAGAGAGATAAGCCAATAAACAGACTCTTAACTAGAGAAAACACACTGATGGTTACCAGGGGGTAGGTGGTTGGGGGGATGGGTTAGTTGATGGGGATAAAGGAGGGCACTTGTTGTGATGTGCACAGGGTACTGTATGGAATCACTGAGTCACTATATTGTACACTGGAAACTAGTATAACACTATACGTTAACTAACTGAAATTAAAATAAAAATTTTAAAAAGAGAAAAATCCTTTTATACAGAGAATAAACTGGTGTACTGGTGTTTGCCAGAGAGGAAGAGGGTTGAAGGGATGGGCAAAACAGAAGAAGGGAATTAAGAGGTACAAACTTCCAGTTATAAAATAAGTAAGCCACAATAATGAAAAGTACGGCATGGGAAACATAGTCAATAATACTCTAATAGGGGGCACCTGGGTGGCTCAGTGGGTTAAAGCCTCTGCCTTCAGCTCAGGTCATGATCCCAGGGTTCAGGGATCGAGCCCCACATCTGGCTCTCTACTCGGCAAGGAGCCTGCTTCCCCACCTCTCCCTCTCTCTCTCTGCCTGCCTCTTCACCTACCTGTGATCTCTGTCTGTCAAATAAATAAATAAAATCTTTAAAAAATAAAAAATTAAAAAAATACATAATACTCTAATAGCATTGTGTTTACAGATAACTACTCTTAATCTGGTGAGTATAACTTAATGTACAGAACTGTCAAATCACTATGTTGTACATCTGAAACTAATATATCATTGTATGTCAAGTATGATTCTATTAAAAAAAGAAAAATCCATTTAATACAATTTAATATCTATTCATTATAAAAATTCTTAGCAAAATAAGAATTAAAGGGAACTTTCCTTATCTGACTTAAGATTTACAAAAGTCTACAGAAAAGTTCCTTGGTGAATAACTAATCTACACTTTAATTTTGGAATCAAAATAAGAAGGATTAATTCTACCTTCATTCAACATTGCATTACATTTTAGATAATGCAAAAAGACAAGAACAATAAATAAAATATACGGGTTGGGAAGGAAGGGAAAAATTAAAGACTAGAAAAATAAAAACAACAACAGAACTCCTACAAGCATTAATAAAATGACAAGATCTTGAAAGATGGGCACTTTACAAAGAGCAAATTCAAATAGCCAGACACCTTTAGTAATGAGGGAAAAGTAAATTAAAATAAGATATTACTAAAAAATCGGAGAGAGCAAAAATTTTAAAAGTCTGACAATACTATGTATTGGTGAAGATATGGACAAGAAGAAGCCTCATTTCCTGCTCGTGGGAGTAGAAACTGGTACAACCATATTGAAACGCCATGTGGAAATACTTAGTAAATCCGAGAATGTGAAAAACTTAACGACACAGCAATTTCATTTCTCTGTGTATACTGTAGAGAAACATGCACACGTACAACAGTATGTTTATACAAGATAGCTCCTGGCAGCACTTGGCAGTACCGTTCTTAAAAGCCCCAAAGTGGAAACACCCAAATGTCCATCAGCAGTACAACAGACCAATAAATTGTGTTACAGTCATAAAATACTCAGCAATCAAAATGAATAAATTACAGCTACACATATTAAAATAGATGGATCTTACAAATATGGAGTATCAGATGTCAGCTGCAGAATAACACATACAGCATGACAGATGCTCAAAAACAGGTAAAACTGTTATTTGAGTGTATGTATGTATAGATGATATATATTAAAATGCAAGGGAATAATTCTCAGTCAAGTTAGGGATACTGGTTACATCTGGGCAAACAAAGGAATTTGCAATTTGGCAAGAGACCCTAATATGCTGGCAAAACTATCTTCTGATTTGATGGTGTTTACATGAGGTTCACTTTACAAGCATTCATTAAATTGCACAATTGTGTTTTATGCTGTGTTGCGTTTATTGTTTTTTAAGATTTTATTTATTTATTTGACACAGAGAGAAATCACAAGTAGGCAGAGAGGCAGGCAGAGAGAGAGGGGGAAGCAGGCCTCTGATGAGCAGAGAGCCCCAAGTGGGGCTCGATCCCAGGATTCCTGAGATCATGACCTGAGCCGAAGGCAGAGGCTTAACCCACTGAGCCACCCAGGTGCCCCTATGTGTTGCATTTAATGATAAATATAAATAATCTTAGAACTATGATATCTATGTAATTGTAGCTATGGTCATTTATGTTACAATTACTTTGGTAGGATCATTTTAATAAGTATCAGTTACAAAGAAGTCCCACTATTCATAACAGAAAGATGCAAAGTTGAGAGTTGTCTGCTGTTTGTATCAATGAGGTCTGATGCAGTATTTGTCCCAGGGCAATTTGCTGAAAGCAAACAGGCCCAGTAGTTGAGCTATGCAGACCACTGGACATTCTGATACATAGTAATTTAAAAATAAAGCACTGACAGATATCAGGAGCAAACAACATAGTGTTTATCTCTAAATTTCTCTCAATCAACTACAATTGAGAATAAAAAATAAACAACTTCCCCATGTTATATATCAATTGCATTTGGTTAATAGCATTCCTCAGATGCTAATTTCTACTACAAGACTGCACAATTTATCCCAATAATGTATCCTAATAACGAGTTTACAAAAGCACCCTTTTAGGTGAAATTTCCCTTAATGATACACGAACCACAAAAGTGTATGTAAAAATTGAAATGTTATTACCCTGACCAGGATTATAAACACATAAATCCAATCAGATTTTTCTTAGAAAGAAAAAAGTGAATAGAAAGAAAACTCATCATAAGAAAATGAAAAAAGTGAATCAAAATGTCTTTATCACATAAAGTAGCTTGAAAGAATAGGGAAGATTGCCGAATTTTATTTTGAGTGGTTAAGGACTGACATTAATCACTGTAAGTCAAATTATTTGTGGTCCTCGGCAGCTTAATTAAATGTTTCTAGAAAATAAAAGGGAAACCTTCCCAATCCAAGAAACAGACTCTTAATTACGGAGAACAAACTGATGGTTGTGGGCTGGGGGGTGGAGGGGTGGGGAGCATGAGTGACACAGGTGACGGGGATTAAGGAGAACACTTGTCCTGATGAGCAGCAGGTCGTGTAAGGAAGTGTGGAACCACTAGATTGTACACCTGAAACAAATGTCGCACTGTATGTTAACTAAGTGGAATTTAAATAAACATTAAAAAATAATAATAAAAAAAAGGAAGCCTCCCATTTGGATCTTTTAACTGCCTTTTCTCCCCTAAAATACTTTTTTAAAAATGGAAGTAATTACTACAGAACCCGTCAGGTGGTCCTTGATTTTTCACATTTTTCCCCTGAAAAATGCGTATCTTCTTCCCAGACATCATTCCCTGATTCCAAAGACTGGTGTCGTCGATTCTGAAGCATACACTTGACACTAAATGGATTGGCTGTTCTAGGAAAGATCTCACATACCTCGGTATGGTTTTATTCCGTCTGGTGCAATGGTGCCATCTACAGACATGATGGCACATTTCCACAAGCTTCTCTGAAAGGACGCAAAAGGGATGAAGAAGTTCAAAAGATGTAGAGTTGACCCTTGAACAACATGGGTTTGAGATGAGCAGGTTCACTTATATGCAGATTTTGTTTTTGATAAATGCAATACAGAACTATAAATGTATTTTCTCTTCCTTATGATTTTCTTCAAACATTTTTACTACACTGTAGGAATATTGTATATAATATATATAACACAAAATGTGTGTTAATCGAATGCTTATGTTATCAATAAGGCTTTCAGTCAACCATCAGTTATTGGTAGTTAAGCTTTTGGGGAATCCAAGTTATACATTGATTTTCAACTGTATGTGTGTGGGGGGGTAGTATTTCTAACCCCTACGTTGTTCAAGGGTCAACCCCTATGTTGTTTTACCCTGATTCTTTAAATTTTGTAATATTGGTTCTTTTTGGTTTATAATACATTACAAAAAGAATTCATTTCAGTTAGATACTGTGAAAATGCTATGTAAAATCCATGCATTCATAATCCAAGGGTGTTCAATCCCTATGCCTAAAGACAGAAAAATATACCTAGAGATGGCATTATATTTTGGTATTTTGAAGTCTATTACAAAATAAAATGGAATAGGTGTATGATAGGGGCCTTTCCAGAAAGCGCTTAAGACAAGTTAAAACTCAGGGATGCCTGGGTGGCTCAGTGGGTTAAGCGGCTGCCTTCGGCTCAGGTCATGATCCCAGCGTGTTGGGATCGAGTCCCACATCCGGCTCCTTGCTCAGCGGGGAGTCTGCTTCTCCCTCTCCCTCTGCCTCTGCCTGCCACTCTGTCTGCCTGTGCTCACTCTCTCTGACAAATAAACAAATAAAATCTTAAAAAAAAAATAAAAAGTTAAAATTCAAAACTAGCTCAGGTATAATAATCCTGATGGAATTAATTCCTAAACTGGGTGAGTAGGCTTTCAGAACAAGAAAAAAATAGGGAAAGGAGAGGCAGAACTTGAGTACAAGGGCTTGTTGTCTTTCTCTCCTCCCCTCCCTGCCCTTGAGGCAAGTTTTAACTGAGCCACACACAGGTGAATCTAAGGAAGCCACGCGGCTCCAAAGAGGTAGAGGAAGGATTCAGAACCTCCTGCCTAACCTCCAGCTGAACCATCTTTCCACTCTACCACACCCCAAAACCCCAGGAGAAATCCTACAGGGCTTTAAAAAAAAAAAAAGGAGCGAGAGGACCAGGCACCCTCACTTTTCTAGGTTAACTTACACAGTGTCTTCTGTGTGGCTATAAACCATGCATTATTACACACCAACTGCTGAGCTCTGTTGCACCAAATGTTTTTCTTGCAAAGACACACTATAAATAAAAATTTTAATAAAATATGATCCAGCAAACAGCTGGTTCTGGGGACGAAAGCATACAAATGAATAAGCAGTTAATTTTCTTCCCCTTGATTTCAGCGCTGAGTGAATTCACCCTCTCTTAAACCAGACTGAATGGGAACCGGAGGTGAGTAGCCCCACTGACAGCACCTCTGCCCTCTCAGAAACTAAATCCATCTTGACCTTCATAGTCCTCTAACTCCTGCTAATTGTCCGGGCATAGTATCCCTATGAAGGGAAGAAAGAAGAATCCCTCTGGGGGTGGGAGTGGGGCCAGGGGGAAGCATCTCCTACAATTCCTCTATAGACATTCATTTATCCATTCGCTGGATAGGCATGCATTCATTCAACAAATAGTGTGTCATAAGCAGAGCACACACAAATTTGCGCAAAACTAGCACAGTCCTTGTCCATGAAGAGCTTACAGCAGGAGAAGGATGCATATGGGAGGCAGTACAGTCAAACACAAATAAATTACACCCAGTAAACCATAATTAAATATTTATTAAATGATGCCCTTTCTGGCTAACTTAGCCCTTATTGATCTCTCTGAGGACCAGAGCACTTAGACTGTGTAACATTATTTAGCTAGGTAAGCTTCTGGAAGACTGAGGCAATGAGTGATAGTCCTCTGACTGACAGCGTTCAGCCAGCAAGTAAAGAGAAGGCGGAGTATCAGCAATCGAAGACTACCGCATGCGTTCCAACAAGAAGCCCAGAATGAACGTCAGTATTATATTTGTAAAAATACAGAATATTATGCAGCAGGTTCCTCTGTCTCACATACCCTGTTAAAGTGAATTTATGGAGCCTATAAATGGGAGACAGACAGATACGGACGTGGATCTACATATACAGGGAGAGACATAAAGAGAAATGGATATAAATATAGACATTCATGTGAATTTCAAGAGTTCTTTAAAGTATTCCTGGAAGTTACATAAAACCTTTCAGTTAAGATAACCTAAAGATCTTGGCCTAAATATTGATTATCTTATCAAAACCAGTATAAGAAAAACCAACAAAACAAAGCAAAAAACCAGTATATACGTTGACAGGATTTAACTCTTGGCGGAGGTGTTTTAAATGTTATTATTAGCTAAATTTCTGAGAAAAACAAAAAATAAAACAACTCTACTTTTTAAGCATTAATTTTCTAAATTGGTAATGTTACTTCTAATCCAAAATGTCTTGCTTCTAAGGAGGAGATACTGGAAAGAATTTGAATAAGGTCAGTGTTTGGCACCTTCTCTAAATATCTCTCCTTATGTTCAATATTTGGCGAACCTCATTGGCCCCTTCCCCTACTTTCCCACCCACGCCTCACCTGAAAAATGTGTGAGGTCACTTCTGATACTGACCCTGCTGGCTTCCAGACTGCCCGGGACTAACTCGGTCTTTACACCAACCACCTAGTAAGGAGTAGGATTCTGTTCTGCAAATGTTCTTTACTTTAGTGGGGGCTAGAAAGGTTCTTGCCGTCCTGAGGGTGGGGCTTGGCAAGCCAACACACGGGCTCACCACAGCAGCCGAAATCTTGGCAGTCAGTCAAAAGCTAATGAAAATTTCAAAGGTACAAAACTCTTCTCAGAGCTCCAGAGAAGGAAGAGAGCTTTCAGCAGGATCCTAACAGGTGCATCAAAGTAATCCAAAAGGAAAAAAAAAAAAAAAAAAAAAAAGAAGGCTTCTTGGATCCAGCAAAAAATAAAAATTATAAAGATAAACATGCACATATAAACCCCATGTTATGGGTCAAAAAATTCCTTTCACCATTTAGCATATCACTGCAAGAGGCTCAAAATAGACCTGCACAAACTAGACGGGGTCATCAAAGTCTAAGGATTTCTTCAGGTTTTTGTTTTTATTTTTAAAGATTTTATTTATTTATTTGAGGGAGAGAGCACATGAGACAAAGCCTGTATGAGAGAGAGAGAGAGAGAGAGAGAGAGCACAAGCAGCGGGGGGCAGGGGGAAAGGGTGGGCAAGGGCAGAGGGAGAATCAGGTTCACCGCCAAGCAGAGAGCCCAATGGGAGACTCTATCCCAGGACCCCCAGACCATGACCGGAGCCAAAGGCAGGCGCTTAACCAACTGAGCCACCTAGGCACCCCTGGATTAACCTAGGTGCCCTTGGATTAAAGAACAAACATATGTATCTATAGATTTAAATGCCGCACTTAGGAATTTCTGCTTCAAATTACAGGCATGGAGCAGCTGTCACACTTTGGTCGTCAACAGCACAAAATATATTTTGTTACAAGCAAAACGTAGGAGACAATGAGTACAGACTTCATTTGAGCTCTGTATTTCTTGACAGCAATTCAAAGAGGTCAAGGTGTCTTTACCAAGATTCTCTTGGAAACCAGGACAGAAGGAATCAAAACAAGAGCATTCTTCCTTCTCAAGCCGGACTTCACGTCTCCCAAGGAGTTACATATTACATTATGCCAACAAGTAAATGGTAATAACAGGAGGAAAAGAAACTGAGAAAGTTACCCTCTCCACCTGTCGGGGGACAGGGCAGGAGTGCTGAAAGGGGGGGAAGTAAGTACGAAGAGAAACAAACAACATGGCAATTCTGGAAATGATGGACAATACACCAAACAAAAATGGAAGAAATTCTGGAATTAGAAGAGGACAAACGGGACCTTGATGTTGATTCTACTACTAGATTTAAATGCATGCAAAGTTTTAAAGTTTTCTGGATCTTTTCCTCTCCATTTGGAGAACATGAGAAATAATACATGTTCAAGCCCTTTCAAAAGTTTGCTCTGCAGTACAAATTAGCTAGCATTAAAGTGCTTCAAAAATATTTTTCTCATCAACTATATTTTGGGCTGTTCTATTTCTCATAATCCTAACAGTGTTCCTTTATCCAATACTTCCAAAGCAACAGGGACGCATACTTTTTTTTCTTAAAAAAAAAAAAAAGGCATCGGAATATAGAGGAGCAGGATTTCATGGTTCTAGAATATAGGACAGGAAGATTTAATAGAAACTAAAAAGACGTTTTTTGTATTTATAACCTGGACTTGTACAAGCGTTATCCTGAGTCTGTGCTAGTTAACTCCACCTCAGATAAAGCATTTATAAATATTTTCTTTATTGCAAGTACAGATCTTTCCGCTCAGCCCATAAAGCAAGCTTTCAGGTGCTGCACTCCCGTTTTGCTCACAAGGCGTCCCATTTGTTTCATTGCGCGGGACTCCTCGAACTGTCTGAGAACATCGACTGGGATTCATTGGCACAGCAGCGCCACGGTGTGGTTACACCGAGAAAATGTTCTGAGACCAACACTATGGCAGGTGTACTTAGTCAACAGCTGTGATGCTGTCAGATCATTGAGGAAAGAAGGTGTCATCGAGGTGTGACTTTCATATACAGGTTCATATGCAGAGACCAACATTTTTGGGGTTTCCTATCTGGACTATGATTATATAACACAATTCATACTGTACCAGTCACAAATAATGACTTCCTTTTGCCCTATAGCAGCATTTTATTCAAGGCAATTTGTACCAGAGAAATAAATGACTTCCTATCAGATTTTTTAAAAGAAGTAACCTCTCAAAAATACTGTAAATATAAAATTGCTTTATGTTTATGGTATTGGTTAACAATGGTCATAAAATTAAAATAGACGGGCGCCTGGGTGGCTCAGTGGGTTAAAGCCTCTGCCTTCAGCTCAGGTCATGATCCCAGGGTCCTGGGATCGAGCCCCGCATCGGGCTCCCTCCTCAGCAGGGAGCTTGCTTCCCCCTGTCTCTCTCTCTCTCTCTGTCTGCCTCTCTGCCTACTTGTGATCTCTGTCTGTCAAGTAAATAAATAAAATCTTTAAAAAAAAAAATAAATAAAATTAAAATAGACAACAACTGAATGATTATGGTAACTATACTATTTTAGAGTTTATAGAAATAACACTGGCTTTGTTAGATTTGGATTTAATTCCATGTGATCAATGTC
The DNA here is from genome assembly GCF_963455335.1 of Martes martes. Taxonomy (NCBI): domain Eukaryota; kingdom Metazoa; phylum Chordata; class Mammalia; order Carnivora; family Mustelidae; genus Martes; species Martes martes. Next base: position 17,855,896 of record NC_137890.1, read on the forward strand.
AGTTCAAAGGTGCAGAGAGCTGAGTTCTCAATAGATCAGATGTGTCAGAATCCAGGATAATGACAGATAGGAAGCCACGAAATCAGAGCTGGCAGAGCTATAATCAAGAACTAGTGAATCTGATGCACTCTTCTCTTCTTCTATTGTATTTGGGTCCTCCTAGGCTATTTTGTCATGTTTGAAATCATGAAAAAGCAGGATTCATCCTTATGGCAAAAGAGATGGCTGTGCCTTTGGATGAAGGAAGATGGGGGAGGTTTTAGAACTTTTACAAGAAGATGTACTGAAATCATCCACAACTCATTTCCCCCCAGAAAGAACCATATTAAGTAAGTTAACAAGAACAGATTATGTGGTTCATCACACTTATGTAATCTTAAATTCAGATCTTCTTAACTTTATTCCATGCTACACTAATCCCATGAGATATCTATGCAGACAATGTTTTGTTGCTAAATGCTTTTAAGAAACAGCAAACTATACAACTGCCTCCCAAGAATCTACTTACATTGGCCTATTAATTGCTTTTAAAAATCTTACAGTAGAAATAATGTGCTTAATATTTTTAAAAATATTTCACCTCTAAAATTAATTAAAATTTTAATTTTCCTTGGTGCTTCTCTGAATATCTCCCAAATCAAATGCTGGAAAATATTTCTTTGTATGATTGATCTTCCACTTGATTGGTTTCCTTTCCATTTATGCCTATATTGTTTAGTCGATCAATTCATTTGACATGAGTGCATTTGTAATTATTCACTAAAATGCCAACAGACTGTTATTCCTTAAAAACACTATTATTACCACCAGTAATTAAATCTGTCAAATTTACACTAAAACACGTACATGGAAGTAAAATGGCTGGTTCTTAGATCATTAAGGAATCAGAGGTAAAAATTAGAAGCAGAAAAAAAATTGTTGGCACTTCTCAAATTATTTTCCAAAGGATAATGTTGACTAATTAACTAATTTTTATTGAGAGCATTTGTAACCTTTTACCTAGAAAAGAAAACATTCCATTGCAGTGGGACTTCTCTATGTACGTGTGTGTGTGCCAATTTCCTTTATTTACAAGTTTAATTAACTTATTGATTTATAATGTAATCTCTTTTCATATGGAATAAAATTTATGTGATAATTTATGATATCCAAAAAGGAAATTGAGGATTATCATAACCCTGTTTAGATAATTTTTCTTTGTATCTATTTTATTTGTATCTATTTCATTTGTATCAAAAAAAGTAAAATCTATTGCTTCTCAAAAGTTAGTGGCAAAAAAAAAAAAAACCCAAACTTAAACAAATTTTAAAAAATTAGTGGCCAAAACAACAACAACAACCACAAAAAGTTAGTGGCCAAATCTCAGATGCTTTTTGAAAATGAAAATAATGGGTTAATTTTCAATGACTATAATTAATTAGAACTAGAGTAGGACTTAGAAGTCTGCGTTCTTAATAAACTCTGGGTGAATCTGGTATTTGTTGTTCTGAGAAGCAGACCCGGAGAAGCATTGATCTATTACAAAAATTACTCTTCTCTTACAACACCCAAAAAAGGAACATGCATTGAATTCATTGGAACCTATTATAAATAAATCCACATAAATGGTGCAAAAAAACATTTTGATGTAATGTAAAATTCTGATAATTTGGGGTACTGCTTGTAATATTTTTGAATAAGTCAGTTTACTTGTTTGGTTTCTTTCTCTCCCTTTTTACTAAATAGTGTGTATATGCCAGTTTAAAAAAACTGTATTTCTATTTCCCACTTCCCCTAATTAATATACTTATAGCTTCTAGCTCGTTTTTAGTTAAACTTTTTATTGAATTTTCTTGTGCCCAAGTAGGAAGAAAGAATGAAAAAAAAAGGCAGCAGCATTTTGGGTCTACTCTTACAATTTAATACTCATTCTTAGAGAACTTGTTTAAGCTTTATTTCCTATTCTGTGAAAGGAAGACAATATATCCCAGGGTTATTGTAAGGATCCAACAAGATAATTTATGTGAAAAGTCTTTAAAAAATAAAGAAGTGTAGTAAGAATATGAGGCATGGTCACCTCATACACTCATTTGAATCATGCTATGAAAGAATGGATATTCGGTTGTTTTAAAATAAAATTTTAAATAAAGATAAAATGACACTAAACAAAGTAAAAAATAAAATTAAATAAAAATTAAGAACAATAAACCCTGTTTCTGCTACTCTATAGAGAAAAAAATGACTTCACTAGAGAAAAAATTCATTGCTTTTGTTTGACATTTGATTCAACAAAACAAAACATGCTGCTTAAATTTTACTGAATACTTCCCCATTTAGGAGGAGGAAGGAGAAACTTAGTCTACTGCTGAAAAACAAAACTTTAACAATTTTTTGTCTTTAGTTGCAAAGCTAAACAAAACCAGGGCCCTTGATACAGACAGCTATTCCTGGAAACCCTCTGCCACCTAGTGTACAAAAGTGAAAGTCATTCTAGGGACGCTTGCATGCTTACGTTCAGTCATCAGAGAATTATCTGTGCGTCTATCCAGACTTGAAGTTATCATTTGCAGTGGGAATAAAACACACCGCATTTTCCAGAGAGCATCTGGCCCGAGAACCAATATAGCATTTCATCTTCATTTTAGCAGCACTTTAAATTAAAATCTCATTTATAAATGTTTTAATATGGCAATAAGGGACTCCTGGGTATGTTTTAGTCGTTCATTAATATACACCTCTTGTGTGTTGCAAGATACATGCGTACTGAGTAAGTTCCTTCAACCATTCAAAGTGCTAATTAATGATCCAATAAAGCAAAGCCTAGGGTATCTTAATGGCAGCAAAATACAACTCTTTAATTGGGAAAATAAAATATTAAATTCCCCCTTCCAATTGCTCTTAAACATATGCATGAAATAAGTATCAAGGGATTAAAAAAATTGCAAAGATTCTTTAACCATAGTTTTACATGCATGGTATCTCCCCACCTCCCATTTCAAGCTTTAGATTTAAATATTTTCAGCTCAGTTTTGCATGGAGGGTAGAACTCAGAGGTTGGCAGCGAAGGAGTATACAAAGCTGAATTATTAAAATATTTTTAAAGTGAAATGTCAAGTATACCATGACATCTCTCTTAGCCCTATCATTTTTTTTTTCTTTAGCCACTTAGTTCTCTACCAGTTTGCTAAGTGGTGGGGTGGGGGTGGGGGCAGGGAGGAGGTAGGGAGGGGGAGGGAGGGAGTGAAGGAAGGGAGAAGGGAGAGATGGGTAAAGGTTATGCCCTGCCAAGTGTTTAGAGAAGCAATGCTTCCTCTCACCTCTGCAACAGTCCATGGTGAAACAGAACTCAGCACAGTGCCTTCACTCTCTGCTCACTCCTCTACCTGATGCTCTGAGAGGAATTCCGTGGCCTGCATTTCAACCTGCCTGGCCAGGTCTGCTACTGACATCCCATCTCCCTTCCTTCAGCTGCCTCCACCTGAGTGATGGTTCCCATGCACAATATCCAGCAAAATTTCAGTCTAACAGGCAGGTCTTTCTTGCACTTTTGCTCTGCTAAAGCTCCCTGTCGGAGGAATTCAAGATGGCATAATGACTTGTTATCCTAATGTGTTATGCAATTATTGAACTGTCCTCCTGAGATAATTTAAGCACCCCAAATGCCATTAAAATTAGCAGGAATTATCAGGCAAAGTGCTAATAATAAGAAGAATTCATCTTTTTTTTTTCAACTCACCCAGCTGCCTTTTTGATGGCTAACAGCAACTGGTAGCAAAGAGCATGTATCAGTTAAATAAAACATTAGCCTTAAGCCAGAGATGTCAAGAGAGTCTTCTAAATTACTTGGCATGATAGCTGGTTGGTGAGCGTGGAGATAAAAATCAATGTCATAAGTGTAAAGGATAGGCTGGCACACTGGGGTGGAAATGGGGATTACAGGAGAGAAAAAAAACAATGACTGAGTACAAACAATATCAACAACAATACAGGTTTACCCTTCTAATGAAAACAAGTACACAAATGTACTATTTGGAGATTAACTTGTCCATAAGACAGTGACGTTTTCAATGCTGAAACCCATGGTAAGAAGTAACATTTATATCACAAACTACTGTATACATATATATGACCAGGAAAAAGCAAAAAATGTATTTGTGTGCACATGTGTGTGCACCTAAGGAAAAGTTTCACAAAAATAAAATATTTAGGTTTACTAGGAGTGGTATACTCTGCTTTATTCTCTTCTCTCCTTTCTCTTAATTGAAAAATTAAAGATAAATTTTACATTAATTTTAATCCCCCTATGGGTCAGATTCCAAAAATATTTTAAAAACTATATTTATTAAATGTTATGACAATGATAAATCATTAAATCTCATGTCTTAACACCTGAATTATTGAAGTGATGATGTATCAATAATTCTTATAAACAAAGGTTCAAAGAATTGATAATTTATTTTTGGTTTCAGTGACGGTTGCCAAAAATGAAACAACCCACTGTTAAATACTTTGAGTCTCTGAATACTTTGAATAGATAATTTTAACTATTTTTGAACCATCAGTTTTGGAAGAAGAAAGTAAAGGACACGGACACAGTCATATATATTTATTTCTTGCTAAATTTCTGTTCATTTGCTCTTACTTTTGCATTAACTGGTTCATTTAATCTCCACAACAGTCTGGTCATGGAAAAGCATTATGACCTCTCTGTATAAATGAGGTGACAGAGACTCAACAAAGCTCACCTAATCTGCCCAAATCACCCATTTATCAAGTGGAAGACGGGAGTCCAGCTTGTCTGATTCTAAGTTCGGGGCTCTTTTCTTAATACACATGATACACATACACATAATAAATACACATCATACACATAATAAATAAGTCTGTGTTTGAATGTTTATATTTTTGGTTCACAAAGTGATCTGCTTCGTCCATTCCCACAAAGTCTAGCCAAAAATGGATCCAAGGAGGAAAACTTGTTGAGGAATGTGGAATGCGGATGTGCTCAAGCAGAGAGACCCATGAGCTCCCGGTGGCCCAGGGGTCTGCAGGGATCTGCAAGGCTGGCACCAGAGTGAGGGAAGCTGGTTGACTCCAAATCCCGGTACAACAAAGGACTGGGTAGGTGGTTTTGTATAGATCAAGCATTCAGTAACTGTTAGCTATTAGAAATAGCTCCTTTGCTGACATGTAGTTGGGAGACGCTACAAAATGATGACGTGAAAATGTGTAACAACGGAGTCACTTTACTTCTGATCCTGTTGTCTTGTGAACCATCAATTTGATTTTACGTCATTGTCTACGTGGCACACCCATGCTTTCACAGATATATTTTCTTGGGACTGCCAGAGAACTTGCTCAGAGGGGGAAAAACACATCGAAGGAACAGAAGAAAGACTTGTGTCAGGGACAATTGTGAAAGCTGTGTAAAATTTAATCTAATTCAAGCCAACAAACAATTGCAAGCCCACAATATGTGTGCACAATAACACATGGGAGGTTTCAAAAGTAAAAACCAAATATTTCTGAAGAAATAAAGCAAAGCAACAAAAAACAAAAACATAGGTCTGGATGTTATAGGCACTTCCTCCCACTCAACATCTGGTTTGGATTTAGATAAAACCATAAAGAATAGCTTTCTTACTATTAATGGTCCTGGCCTTTATATACAATGACAAGGCTATCAAAATCTTCCCACATTATTTCAACTTAAGGGAATTTCATAGATAAGAGAAAAATGGCTGAGTTTGGCCTCTGGACTAAAACCTAACAGGTAGTAGATCGTCCCAGACTTGAATAATAAATATATAATAATATAAAAAGCTAATGTGATTTTTTTTTAAATTAAAAGGGGAACACTGTAACATTATAGTTAAGAGATGAAAAGTCTCTCAGGCCAATTTATCTTGTAAAGACACTGTGGAAACAAATGAGGTAATAACTTTAAAGTGTCTAAATTGTATCCATTATACATAAAGATAAAGAGATGTATGAGTGCATATAGCTCTAGATTTAGATACCTAAAACTCTGCTCATCTGCATCCAGACCAACAGAAACAAACAAGAATATATTTCAAAGTAGGTAGGGAAAGGAAATTTCATAATCTACTTTTAAAAATCCATCCTAGGGGGGCTGGTGCCTCCGGTGTGTACCTCAGGTGGTTAAACATCTGCCTTTGGCTCAGGTCATGATCCCAGGGTCCTGGGATCGAGCCCGGCATTGCGCTCTCTGCTCCGAGGGAAGCCTGCTTCTCTCTCCCACTCCCTCTACTTGTGTACCTCTCTCGCTGTGTCTCTGTCAAATAAATAAATAAAATCTTTAAAAACATAATAATAAAAATAAATAAAAACTCTCTCGGCAGAAGGTTTGCCATTTGACTTCTGTTCTTATCCTTAAGTCGAGACACAATGGTTTCATTTTTATCGTTATTAACAAAAGATATGGAGAATAACCTGAACTCTTCACAAAAATAGCCACATTCATGATTAAATGTTAGGAAATAAAATCAAGAAAAACATCCTAAGAGGAAATCTGATTGCTATGAGCTAATGAAGAAGGTTGAAAGAGGACGATCTAGAAGGCTCCTCCAAATTCCTTGCTCACTGTCTCACTAGTGTATCATGAATCTGAGTGACATATATATTTACTATTTTAAACTTCTGACCCTTAAGATTTCAGTGCTTGTTTCCTTACGCAGAGAGAACACACAATGGCCAAGCAGGGTAGGTGAGACATTTCGGCAGCTACTTAAATGGGCTTATCTATCATTCTCTTTTAGGTTCATAGATTAAGAAACATTGTATCTTTATTTTTCTGCAAATAATTGCCAGCTGTGTCTGAACGATTTCTCACTGAATCATTCCACCATTTTTCTGGTGATTTTTAAAAAATGTGTAAGTCCATGATTTTTTTAATCAATATAAAAATCATCAAGTTACTAGTATTGTCTCTAAGGCATTTATAAATTATAAATGAGAGTGTCAACTTCTTTCCATTTCAAAGACATGAGACTTTGTTATACAATGGGTAAAGTTTAGAAAAGTGTAAAAGGACCTTAACTATTAAGGTGTTGAAGAAATAAAAAGTTAGGGTTGCTGCTTTCAGTTTATCATTAATAGAGAATGTGGGTATGGGAGTTGTATTCCCAATATTAACATTTTCTTCTATTTCTTTTCTTTGAAGTCTTAAAAATAAACCCTTAAATATCAATAGAAGATATCAAACTTTTTGGTAGCAACGGGTTCGTTTTTTAACTTGATATTCAATGAAAGAACTATCTGAAACGTAAGACAATTAAATTTGTTCTTAAATGGCAATTTTGTTGCCATTCTTGCAAAGAATCTATTAGCTTCAGGGAATCTATTCAACAAATACTATAATACTGCGGGACCTACAATATTCAAATAACTACCATAAACCCCATGTTGTATACTGAATACAGAATGGATCATAATTAGGATCTGTGATACGCTCAGGCCTCAATTATTATTGATCCTGCCATAATATATTTTATAAGCTGCCTGGGGTGAGGGGAACATGCCCTCAAAACCCGAATGCATCAAGAGGTAAATAAATTTGGAAAATGTTCAAAGCAATGCACGGGTCAGTGAAATGTTATGATATTAAAGCGACACCTTTCCATTCCCGGGAAGATGTGTTCATTTTACTCTTCAGATTATCCTCCGCTTTTGAAATCACTCCGTGCACAAAAATCCTCCCCTTGCTATTTAGAAAAGCTAGAGCATCTCCCTAACACAGCCCTTCCTATTTACCCTGCACCCCGGAACGAGTGCTTATGCTGCTCCCTGACGCCTAATGTCAATATTTGCAGAAGCTGTAGCTGCGCGTCAACCAAGCTGTCAATCCAGTGACTCTCACGGGTGCTCTTTTGATGTGAACGCAGCCAAGTAACAGGACCACGGGGCCAGCTGAGGTCTCACAAGCGCCTCAGTTGTCAGCACACCGCCTGCTTTCCTTGGGGTGGCAGTTTTCCTCGTGTTGTTTGCTGCTCACCTGGCAGAAAACACACTCTGTCAGCATGAGCTGCTGATGAAGCCCATTCCCACCGCTGACTCTAATTTTAGGGGCTGGTGTAGAGCACCTAATTTTGCCTTTAAAGAATTTTTCTTTTTCTTTGTCTTTCTTTCTTTCTTTTTTTCTTGCTTTCTTGCTTTCTTTCTTTCTTTCGTTCTTTCTTTTCTTCCTCTTTCTTTTCTTTCTTTCTTTCTCTAATAATTTGTTTTCTAACATACGTATAAGTTGGATGCTGACTATCTTTCTTCTAAACATCTTGACTGAGTCAATGTTATCTGCCTTCGGTGGGAATTAATTCCTAGAGAGCAAAATTTTGTTGACATGACCTGAGATGATGCACATGAATAAGAAAATTAAAAACATAGAATGTTGCTTTTATTTGTTTACTATTAAAGGGTATGGGGGAGAGAATGTGTTCTCAACATTAATGCTTTCCTAGTTTTCTTCTTTCTACTGATAAAAATAAGTTATTCAATATCAATAAAAATTCTACCTTTTTTATTGTATTAGGTGAGCAAAGTACTTTTACAGTATCCTAAACTCCATGGTATGGATGTAGCTGAAATATTGTTTAGTTCTTTATTTTTTACTTGCTATTGTTGAATGTAGTTATGGTAACATTTATTTTAAGTAAAGTGATGGCTCCAAGCTAGGCAGACTTTGGCCCCCATATACAGAGAAATATCCCAGAGGAAATTAGGAAGGTTCTTTGATCTCTGAGTCAATAATCCCAGATTAGACTACTACCCTGAAAAATGCCACCATCTTTAATAGCAATAATGTCCATTTTAACTTTAAGACAGTATTAGACCCAACACTAGACTCAGACAAAGTGTTTTCTAAATGGCAGAATACATGAGAAAACACCAGAAAGAGGAAAGTAATTGAAAATTGCGGATTCGATAGGTTAATTATACTTCTACATCAAAGCTGAATTTTGCGGGGTAAAGGATACCTATGAATTTTTTCTTTAGGTAAACATCAAAATGTTTTTTTTTTTTAATTGAGGTAATTTATGTGAGCCTGTGCTATGTTTTTATAATCATCTATTATATCAAGTTAAGAAATTATAGTTACTGTTAATAATATAGCTCAACTTATTAAAATAGAGCAATTCTATGATACATGAGATAAAACTGAAGTTTATTAAGCACAGGTAATTCTAATTTTTTTAAAGATTTCATTTATGTATTGGTCAGAGAGAGAGAGCACAAGCAGGGGGAGCGGCAGGCAGAGGGAGAAGCAGGCTTCCTGCTGAGCTGGGAGCCCAATGCGGAACTCGATCCCAGGACTCTGGGATCATGACCTGAGATGAAGGCTGACTGAACCACCCAGTTGCTCCAGTAATTTTAATTTTAAATACTAGTTTAAAAACATGGGGGGAAACGTTAACATTAACAGTTAAAGTTTCTCATCTTTGGAAGAAGATAAAAATCAAGTCAAGGTGAGCCATTGAAAAAAAACACAGAAGGAACACAGACTAAAGAACAAAACCTAAAGTAAAACCAATAAAATGTTGAGTTAAAAAAAAAAGAAAGAAAGAAAGAAGAGATGCTCTGGTTTAACAGAGTCAACTGAAGATATTTATTTCTTCTCCTTTCTGATACTAGATTACAGTGGAAATAAAGATGTAATGGCTTAAGCCCACAAATAAAGAAACCAGAAATGCACCAACAGCAAAGACAAAATGTCAACACGTTTCTGAAAGACAGCATGTGCAAACGTGGTTCCCAGAGAAGGGCAGAGAAAGGCGGGTCTGTGAGTAGAAGGGGCTGCAGTGAAGGAGAGGGTGAACACACAGAATGGAGACAGGAGGGAAGGGGGGGCAGCATCAGCCCCTCATTTACCAGGCACACTCACGAGATGTGGCCAGCCAGAAATGAAAGCTGTGAGCATTTTGGCTAAAGAACGTTTTGTAAGAACAGAGCATGTCAATGTAATAGGAGTACAATGATGGCAAGAGGAAGTGAGGTTAAGTGTTCTTCATGGAGGTCCATGGAAAGAGTAATCCATACGTCATGCCTGGAATAGACATACCAGGAAGTAGCGATCAATGTACATATTTAGTGAGAGGACGATACAACAAAAAGATCCCCAAACAGAGAGCTATAGTTTGTTGTCAAAATGAGGGCAAGGTAGTTCAGGGGAACTGCTGCCCTTCATGGAAAAAAAAATTTTTTTTTTAAGTGTATGGCTTCCTGAGAATAATAAAATTATGTACATTTTAGAAAGAAATAAAATCTGTTCCATAAATCTCAAGGTGCATCAACAGTTAATGCCTGAGCCAGACTGCCAATCGCTAAGTGTTCATTGTTGTAGGAGAGTATAAAAATACATATGGTGGCAGAACCATTATAAAATCATTCTTCCTCTAACTTAATCCAAGCAGACATCTGTGGTTCATGCATAAAGAGAGTGATTTCTTTTGTCCTCCTTTCCTTCATCCGTGTTTATGTGTATTCTCTGATTCATTAACTCTGGATTCTGTAGCTGCCCTCCAGACTGGATTCTAGAACACAAAGTTGTACGTAATGCAAACTACAGCCCACAGTTATCTCCCTGGATAATGGCAAAATCATGCCTCTAAACTAGTAATTATAATAAATATGTTAAGCAGTAAAATAGCATTATGTTTATGTACTGAGATGTCTGAACAGAACAAATTTAAAAACATAAGTGACCAACTTCTCTGCTTGAGCATACACAGAAATTAGCCCCCCCAAAGGGAGAGTGCTTCCAGGAAAAGATACACAGAAATTTTAATGAATTGGACGTGGAGACTGTCCTTTGCTATCGTGTTCCTCCTGTGGTATTGGAACAGCAGGCTTAGAAAACATGTGTTACTGTACTACATGCGTGACTCTACTAGATGTCACCGATCTCCACTATCAAGAGATGACCGGGTTGCTGCTACCCACTGGGGTCAAAGAAGACTGTTTCTGTAACCAGGAGCTTCACTGGGACACCTCTTACTACTTTTTTATTCAGTAGTAATATTTTACAGAAGACTATAGTAATACAGTAAAAGCAGAACACTAGGATTCAGAATCTTTGGGAACAAAGGTTTGAGTCCTTCAAGCAGGCAAAACTCTCAAGCTCTGAGAACAAGAACACAAAATGAGTGAGGAAAGGAGGTGATAGTTATCAACATGACTTGTCACCAATCATGGAAACAAGGACTGAAGCCGCCATGTTTGAGTTGTGAATGTAGCTGCCTATGCTAACCAAGTATGTACTTTTCCCTTTGACATTGGCCTAATTTATATTGAGTTTATATAAATCACCAGACAGGAGAAGACACCTCCAGACCTGAGATCACCTCTGATCTGAAGATGCTGGATTTTGTGACTTACTGCTTGAGCGCTGGAGCGCTGGAGCCCTCCATTTATGTAGGAAGAGAGAGAGAATGTTCAGTTGTGCAATGGAGAGTTACCTCATGAGGCTGATGTTGGAAGGGCATTAATTGGGGTGGAAAGATAAGGATCGAGGAGACTAAGTTATAGCTGGTTTGGGTTCTACCTGCCATCTACTGCCTTATTCCCAGATGCAATCCCCACTTTTGCACAGTGCCAACTACAAGTCCCAGGCTTTCTTGCAAACTGCCTTCCAGGCAGGTGTGCCTAATGAAAGATAGTGACTGGAGAGCTACAGCATATGAAACAGCCAGGGCAGTTGTACTGTCCTCTCTTTCTGGAACATCTGTACTGTCTGTGCCTTTCCCAAGCTTCAAGTTCAGGCAGCACTCGTTCTTCTTCTGCATTCCTTCCTGATCTCCAACTGGTGCCTCCACCATGAACCCAGCTTCCTCCAAAGGCCCTTGAGCTCTGCCTATCTTATCTGTCCTGTGTTCCTCTAGTTCTAGTAGCAGAGAGAAATGAAAGTGCCAGAATATAGAGGGAGCATCATCTCTGTGAGTCTCATTATTCTGGTTCATACGGCTTTTAGATTAAGGTCGCAAGTGAGCACTTTTGGGTTTGATGCTCTAAAGACCATAATAATCCAGTCTCTTCTAAAGTCTGCTTAAAAGATCATCGCCATTTTCTAGAATTTGTCAAAGACACTTCACACAAAGTTTATGTGAGGTCATGTAAGTACCAAAACAATGGGGACAAACACTGGTACAAAGAATACAGAATTTCAAATAAATTTGTCTCAAATTTTGTCATTAGTACAACCATTCATTACCGGAAGTGTGTTCAGAACAAAGGAACAGCTACTTAGAATCCATTAACATATATTTGTACATCAAGCATCCAGAAACTAGTCTGCCACCACAAAGAAGCATCAATTATGTACTGCATCCATAATACATATTAAATATTTAGAATAAAGCAAGGTAATTACAAGTTCTGCTTGTCACACTGGGTTAGATGCTTCTCATTTGATTATTGAAGAAATACTAAGTGTTCTGAACACACCATAGAAAAAGTTGATTCTCCCTTTTAAATATATAATCTGTAAAAAAAAAAAAAATACCTAAAATAATGTGCCACTTGCACGTCCCTCTTCCCCTTTTAAAGTCCTGGGTTTACATCAGAGAAATTATCACTAACATTGTATCACTAATGTAAGCAAGAATGTAGCTCATGAGTGTAGGAGCTTTGCTTGTTTTGTTCAAATCTGCATCCTCAGCAACCAGGAGAGGACCCAGGCACATACTAGGAACATAAATGTATTTATGTGAATGGATGTCTGTAAGTAAAAGTTAATGGGAAGAAAATGAATGAATAAGATAAATATACTAGAGAAGTATCACTAACATATTTAAAATACTGCTCTGAGACAAAGATTTCTGCCCTTCCAAAATTTTCACAATGGAAACAATGATATTAAATGACTATGTATTTTTAGTCCAAGTTATCTGGAAAAGCTGTTTTCATTTTCTGCTTCATCATGATACATCATAAATACTTTTTAAGATCAGACAGATTCAACAACCCAACCAATATTATTTTTTATGGTATTGCCAAGAGACAGTTTAAGTTAACGCATGGTTCTATTCTGATAATTTAGAAAACATCAAAATGCTCCCAAACCCATTAATTTTTCTTATTAACATTTGCTGAATTATCAATAAGTTCAAATAAAAGTAAGATGTCAACGGGTGCTATACTGTAGAATAAAAACTACTAAAAAATTATCACCCACCACATAACAAAGTATTTCCTTTTACTTTCCCCAAATCTACTGATTTGAATATTTAAGTGTTATTTCTGCTGCAGTATTCTGAAATTTAATAAGCAAGGCCATACATTCTCTATCTATACACTTCACAATATCTTGAACTTCAATAACATTTTCTCTGGAGTTTTTGCCTTCCAGGATATGACAAATTTGAAAACCCAAGCAGGTCTCCAGAAACTATTTCTTTTTAACAATAGCAAATATACATTATTTTAACAAGTAGCACCATGGGATAAAATAAAGTTGAAACAATTCTGGACTCACCACCAAAGATTCTATAGGAAGACAGCCACTAAAAATGTAGGCAAATTGGCCCAAATTGGTTACATGAGAGAAGAAATTTGTATTAAATTTATTTATCTGAGAGAGAGAAGGAGAGAATGAGCGAGGAGGGATGGGGCAGAGAGAGAGGGACAGAGAGAATCTCAAGCAGACTCTCACTGAGCATGGAACAGGACACAGCCCTGGATCTCACAACCCTGATATCATGACCTAGGCTGAAATTGATAGTCAGACAGTTAACCCACTGAGCCACCCAGGAGTCCTGGGGAAAAAAATACTTTCTTTTTTTTTTTTTTTTCTATTACAAGAGATATGCATTGCATGGACTAAATGTTTGTGTCCTCCCCAAACTCTTATGTTGAAGACTTGATCTGTGAAGTATGGTATTTGAAAGCAGGGCCTTTGGGAGGAAATTAAGTTAGAGCAGATCCTAAGGTTTGGGCACTTGCAATGCAATTAATCCTCTCTAAAAAGAGGAAGAGACAAGAGATTTCTCTGTCCCTTTTCTAACCACGTGAGGACACAGTGAGAAGGTGGTCACCTGCAGCCCAGGACAGGAGCTTACATTAATCTGCTGGGATATTAATCTTGGACTTCTCAGCCCCCAGAACTTTGAGAAATAAAGGTTTGTTGCTTAAGCCACAGTTAGCATTGTACTATGGTATTTTGAAGGTTGAAATCAATGTGAAAAGACAGAGAAGGCAGAGGTGGAAGGTTTAGAAGGGAATATCAGTGCAGTTCTGAACATCTTAGGTTCCAGATATCTATAGACATCAAACTGAAGATGTCAAGTAGGCAGCTGGATGCACAAGTGTGGGATTTGTAAAAGAAGACGGGGCCAACACAACAAGAATGTTCACCAATAGCATACTGATGTACTTGAAGGTGTGAGAATGTTAGCTGGAATATTCTACTTTCTCAAATCCCTTTGCTCTATTGTTATCTGCCTTCCACTGTAAAATACAGCATATTGGACCACAACAGCTACAGCTAAAATCTGCCTATGAATTGTTTAATGATTATGTACTCATTTCTTTTTGAGGTATAAACACACAATGTATTTCAACCCAAGACTTCTAAAGGAATACAGTTTCTTTTTCCAATGTTTCTAAATTTGACCCATGCTCTTTTAAGTAAAACTCTCCCATTTATAATGCTAACCATTACCATATATGAGAATAGTGATAAAATTATTGAAAGCTTTCTTAGAAACAATGATTCAGCAAATCCAGATACATTACAATCTGCCTTTAGTTTTGATCCCAAGGTGCAAATTGTGCTAAACTAATTACTATGGTTATTAAATAAATTTTAGTGCTATGCTCCAACTAATAATTTACTAGACACATGACCAAGACACTGATTAATATTCTTGGTATGTCAGTATTCCTCGCTGTTTTAATGATATTGCTGCTTAATTAATTTTGGCAAAGCTGTATTCCACTAATAAATAGTGACAGGCAAATCAGACAGGTAAAAATACATTTTAAAAATAACAATTAAAAGAATCTCCTGCCCATCACTTTTCTGGACAGAGGACCTGAATACACATTTTTCCAAAGCAGATGTACAGATGGCCAACAGACACATGAGAAGATGGTCAACGTCACTCATCATCAGGGAAATACAAGTCAAAACCACAATGGAATATCACCTCACACCAGTCAGAATGAGTAAGATCAAAAAGACAAGAAATAACAAGTGTTAGCAGGGATGTGAAGAAAAAGGAATCCTCATGCACTACTGGTGGGAATGCAAATTGGTGCAAACACTGTGGGAAACAGTATGGAGGTTCCTCAAAAAATTAAAAATAGAAATACCACAAATCCAGTAATTCTACTACTGGGCATTTACACAAGGAGTACAAAAACATTAATTCAAAGAGATAGCACATCCCATGTTGACTGCAGCATTCCTTACAAGAGCCAAAATATGGAAACAACTCTAAAGAGTCCATCAATAGATGTATGGATAAAGAAAATACAACATATATAAAGAGTGGAATATTACTCAGCCATGAAAAGGATGAAATCTTGCTGTTCATAACAGCATGGATGGATCTAGAGGACATTACACTAAATGAAATAAATCAGACTGAAAAAGAAAAATGCCATATGATTTCACTTATATGTAGAATCTATAAAAAACAAAACAAAAAACAGACCCACAAATAGAGAGCACTGGTGATTGCCAGAGAGGAGAAGGGTGGGGAGATGGGCTAATGGGTGAGGGGGACTGGGAGATAGAGGCTTCTGATTATGGTATGAATAAGTCACAGAGATGAAAGGCACATAAGGAATATAGTCAATGGTATTGTAATAGTGCATGGGAAGAGATGGCAGTTACACTTGTGTTGAATCTAGCACAACTCGTAGATTTGCTGAATCACTGTACACACATTTGAAACTAATGAAACATGGTGCACCAACTACACTTAGATTTAAGAAAGTAAAAATTAAGGGCAAAAATGTCATCTCTCCTATTTGTTATACAATATAAATTGACAATTCAGATGGCTCCACTGTAATATTCAGATGCCTTTCACTGCCCAAACTCCAAGTAACTTTGTATGTAGCACTTACAATGTACTTCCCCCTCCACATTGGAAACTCCTGCACATTTTTTTTCATGGTATATATTTCTCTCACCTTCAGCATCACTAACATATCTTCTTTCTACTGAGAAACATTATATAGTGGTTAAAAATAATTGGGGGAAACATTGTATTGCAATGGGATAGTTACGTAATTTGAAACTATCATTCTATAGACTACTTCTTAGTAACCAAGAAGAAAGTACCAGTAAAATATAAAGACCTAAAAGACACCAAATATGTTTGTGTATCATGAATATCATACTGTGACAATGTGACAAATTGGCATGATGGCGTATTGGAGTGATCAATGAGTAGCATATGTCATCTCTGTAGGAGGCTTGTCAAGTGTGTTTAACCTGAATCTAATCATGAGGAGGCAGTTGTGTAATCTACACTGGACCATATTCTATAAAGACAATTACACACAACTTAGAAATGTCTGCATTAAAAAAAAAGTTAATATCTGGAAGAATGTTCTGTGTAAAAAGAGACTAAGGTTCGATTACAACCAAATGGAATGCCTTATATGGTTATAAAAAATACTAGGTATTTGTTTTGAAAAATCTATATAGGATATTTTTGATAAATGAGAAAAACCGGGCTATGAACTGTGTTATCAGATATTATTATAAACATTACATTTATTCTATAATATTCCAGTTATGTGTTAGATTTTTATTATTGTTCTTAGGTAATAAAATGTCCAGATAAGGTATTAAAAATTAACAATTTACTTTCAATGTTTCTGCAGAAAATTAAAAGAGTATGTGCACGTGTGTATATACAATTTTATATACATACACACACAAGGAGATAAGAGAGAGAAAATATATGTATATTATATAGATACTTTATAAAGAAAGAGAGCAAATATGAATGTAGCAAAATGATAGCAGTTGCATGAGCTAGACAAAGGAGATTTAGTATTTATTGTACTTCTGTAAATTTGAAATTTTTAAACAAAAAAATTGTAAGAAAACTATTACATTATTGATATTTAGCTTGATATAGTTTTGGAGATTAAAGAAGTAATTTTAAATGGGATCACTTTTCTCTGCCTAACCCACCCCATTTTCCAATATACAACTTGTTAAAAGAATCAGAATAAAATTGTCTACCCAGAGACATAAAACTCTTTACTCAGATAAAGATTTTTTTCTAATAACTATTTTGATATCCAATTCTCTCATCTTCAAACTAACAACAACAAAAAAAAGACAGCTTCAAATAAAATTTCCCCATAGTTTGAAGAGTTGAACAGATGAATGCTGTATTTTTCAGCTACCAGGAGTGGCCATCTTATTTCCTTACTTTTAGTGACTTAAATAAATCCCATTTTATTTTATGGCAGGAAATGGTCTTCACCTCTGTTCACACAGTTTCTATGATATCTCTGGAAACTATTGCTTTAAAGTACTCTCTATAAATTATACCCATGCCATGGACTACAACTTGTCCATTGGTGAAGAAGGGATTGAAATATATTATCCTAAATTTTTTATTCAGAATACAACAGTAGTGCTGCCTCCCACTAGTGAGACATCAGATTTGAGGAAAATATAAGAAACCTAGACTTTGATTTGACTGCATTAATCACTATCAATTTGCTATTTATTGACTGACAGGAATTTTAATACAAATACCTCATTTCTAGTTATTTTCTGAAGCAAGAAATATTGGTTATAAATAAAAATATATATTTCTTTTCTTACTGAGAACTAGTTGTTTTTGACAACATCTAAACATCCAGATAGATTTTTATCTTTGGTAGACTCAGTGGTGGCCATGGCTAATGCTGATAAGTTAGTCACATAAAATTAACATCTATCATTTGCTTTTGAATGATAAGGGAAGTATGACTGGAAAGTAGAGGGGTTTTCTTCTTTCTCTGTTACAGAACAGAAGTATGTGATTGCCGCCACTGGATGGCAACCCAAGATACAGAAACACCAAGAACGCTCCAGAAACAGAGCCTACAGAGCCTCAGCATTTCAAAAGGAATACAAGAAGATCTTAATAAAAACAATTCATTCACCAACATACATTTAAAACAGATTTTATGACTGTATAACCTAAAATATATTCTTTCAATAAATCATATTTAATATAGTTTGAAAAAATTAGTGAAATTAGTGATGATCTCACTGTTATTCGTCTGGACTATCTCAGAGTATAAGAAAGGTTTAAAAGTTCAGCTTCCAAGGTGCTCCTTCAATGGTACCTTCATTTAAGGACCAGAGAAATGCAGAGGAGTAAAAACATATTGTTTACCGCAAATAATTGAATGCAAGGTTGTTAAAGTGAGAAATCACAAGCTTTGGAAATGAGCAGAATAGTTTTTAACTCTCAGTCCTGAAACTCAGTACTTATGTGAAATGGCAAGGATTCTTCTTCCTGTCTGTGTTACGGTTTCCTCATACACAAAATGAGGAAAATGTCCGTATTTCATAGGGTTGGTAAAAGGGGGAAAATGAAGTAATTTAGACGGAAGTGTCAATTATTGTGCCTGGCATACAGCAGACACAAAACAAGGGATCCCAATGACTTATTCCAGGATAAAAATGGATGGATGAGTTTTGTTTATATTTAACTCCATCACAAACAAATTGATCCACATAATACCTTTGACTCATTCTGTGTCATACTCTCTTAAAGAATTCCTTAAAATAAGAAGCTGGGCTTGTTTGGTGAGATAAAACTAAACCAGAACTCTGTCTTTTCTCCAGAATGGCCACAGCGCCGAACCGTCCTCAGAATAGCAGGTGCCTGGGCTTAGGTACCACACGTGGTTTTGCTGACTTCTTTAGGCGCAGTTCCTTTGAACTAGAAGACAGCGTTGGAGGAGCAGACCCAGCTTCCAAGTGACAAGAGCCAGGCTGTCGTGACAAGCATACTTTCTTAGAGAGCCAGTGACAGACAAATCAGCCTGAACCACAACCAAGGTCATGCCAGCAAATGACTATGGAAAAGGAACCACTGTTCCGCCTTCATTAAACCTGGGTGCAGGCACCCAATTATAGGCCATAACAAAGCAACGGGAAGAACAAAAGTAAAAAGATTTTATACCCTCACGTATTACAGAAAGTGCTCTCCCCTTTAAAGTAAAGCCATACTTTACTTTGTTTCCACACTCTTCACTTCTAATTAAAAATAATAATAATAATAAGTGATTCTTGTTCTCCAACCTAGGACTGATAGATTAGGAGGGTGAGGTGGGGAGACAGCTGTATGTGGACCAGGAATAAGAAGGCTTGTATGTTTTTTTCATCCAAAACAAAGCAAAACAAAAAGGATCTAATTTTTCCAACATTCATTCTATTTGTGACACTGATCTGGGGAAAAAAAAGCAATGTTTAATTACAAACATTAAAATAGAAAGAGAACATTAAACAAGGAAATTATTTGTAATTGATCAAATCAAAATTTCACTAGAAAAAATAATACAATTGGATCTACTTACTGTTGTTCAACTCCAGAGCTCAATTTTACTACAAACATCCCTGAATAGTAATTTCGATATTTTAGCAAATCTCTACAATATGCATGGACTTCAGGTCCCTGTACTAGCACTGGGTAAACAAGGATGTATCCTAGTTTCTGAAACAAGAAGCTTACGAAAGAGAAGAGGTAAGAAAAATGTAAAAAAAAAAAAAAAAGAAAGAAAGAAAGAAAGAAAGAAAAAGAAAAGTAATAAATTTCAAAATATAATGAAAAGTACAAAAATAGAATGTACAAGGTAAGCCAGAAGAAAGATCTAGGAAAGATTCACTGAGGAATCCTCTTTTAAGGCGGCTGTTGAAGGAGAAATTGGATATTTTTAAAGTAGGCAAGAGGACAGGGGAGGAGCGTGCTCAGAGTCGTGAGGCATGAAACCAAATGGCATATATGGGAGATTATAATTAGTTATGCAGTGATTGAATATAAAGTACATGTGGTAGATGAAAAGAGCAGGAAGTGAGGTTTGAGGCAAATATAAGTAGACATACACCAAATCTTGAAGAGCCTTTTGCTTATCTAAATTCCTGGAGATTTTGCTCTGTTTTGCCCTATAAGATGTCATAGAAAGAACAAACATACTAATTTGGTCACCTGGTAAATCTTTTCACAGCCAGGGCACTTTAAAAAAAAAAAAAACAAAAAACACCTCAAAATCGTCCAATAAAATCTTGTTCGGGACTGTGATGGAATGAGGTGGGTATTTGAGACAATGTTCTTGCTGGTCCTCATAACTGAAGACACCTGGATCATCTTTATGAGGTGAGCTTCCTGAAGCTCTTTTGGGGCAGTTTGTTACTAGACTTTCGAGGAGCTCTGAGAAGGCAACCCCCTGGGGTGCAGACACAGGCAGAGGCCCCAAATATCTAGTAACTGAATATGGACCACTGCAAGACGTGATTTTGAAAAGGACGTCACCTGACCTACTTTGAAAATGTCTTGAAGGAAATGGAATTTTAGGAAGTCCTTTTAGGGGGGCACCTGGGTGGCTCAGTAGGTTAAGCCTCTGCCTTCGGCTCAGGTCATGGTCTCAGAGTCCTGGGATGGAGCCCCGCATTGTGCTCTCTGCTCAGCAGGGAGCCTGCTTCCTCCTCTCTCTCTCTGTCTGCCTCTCTGCCTACTTGTGATCTCTCTCTCTCTGTCAAATAAATAAATAAAATCTTTTAAAAAAATAAAAAATAAAATAGGAAGTGCTTTTAGGTAAGTGAGGCAGAATGAGGACAACTGAGGAAAACTAAAGAGCAAGAGTATAAAGTATAGTTCCAGGAATTGAATAACAAGCAAATAGAATTTTCAGGTTTCTATCTAAGATCTTAATATACTCAAAATATGGATCCATCAAGGTAATTTCTAATTAAATATAAAATAAGTTCTGTATAAAGCCTGAAATTTGAGAAATAGAGCAACTTTACAAAGTCGTCAGAGAACATAACTGTCCCTATACATTTTCTTAAGACTTTGTTTTATTTATTTGGGGAGGGGGAGGGAAGAGTAGGGGGGGGGCAGAGGGGGAGGAAGAGAGAATTTTAAACAGATTCCGTACTGAGCACAGAACCCAACTCAGGCCTCAATCCCGGGACTGGAGATCATGACCCAAGCCGAAACCAAGAGCCCAACACCCAACTGACTGAGCCACCCAAGCGCCCCATCCCTATACATTTAAGTAGTGAGTTAATAGAATTAGCTCTGGGATTGGCTGTTGATATTTTATGATCCTCTCTCATTTCCATATAGTATGGATTTACTATCTCTGTGACTTCATTTTATAGCTATTTATAGCTATATATAAATAGCTATATGGAGCTATTTATAGCTTCACTCTACCTATATACCAAGATGAAAGAGTTAACTATATTTTGCTTCAGATCACAACATCCCCCAAACATAATAATAGCATAACTAAGAACAGAAGCAGCAAATTTATTTTTCTTACAATGGATACTAATTCAAAGAGGGAGAAACCAACAAGGGGCACAAGAAGAAAAAAAATACAAGAAACGATTTTGTTGTAGATCACACGCTCTCATTAAATGCTAATTAATAACAGGGAGCATACTTCTTAAATGAAAATGACAAATAATAAAAATGTCTTGATTCAATATTATCCAGTAAAGACACCATGTTGGTAGAGGAGAAAGAAAGGAAATCCCTCAAAAATGAGAAAGGAAGAGATTTGATTGTTTATAGGATAATAAATTATGCACAGTCCTCAGGGTTAAAGGTTAGCAGGAAGGGCTTTAAAAGCTATTTTATTGGGCAGTTATACATTATAATGTTAAAGTAGGTGTGTGTTGGCAGGAACTAAAGAGAGCTTTGAAGGAGTACTGAGAGAGATTTAATTATTTTCTGATGGTTGCACGAGTGGTATTTTTTGGACACTGCACCAAGATTTGACCAGTAAATTAGACTTCAACACTGCCTTCTTACTCATTGTCTTATTACCTACAAGCACTCGAAAAATATTCAGAATTGCAGTGTAGACAACTACTGTGCTGTTCCTTACATGAAAAAATACACTTGCATCTGTTTATTCAGTCGCTCATCACAGACACATGCAATTTACGAAGAACTGGCACTAGAGCATAACAGTGGAAATAACAGGAGATCTGGCTTTACTTCCAGCTTTGGCTCTGTTGCTTTACTGCTGATAGATTCTTGTGTCTCTGACTCAATGTCTCCAATCCCTACTTGGTCCTACTGAAAATAGAGATATCCCCTCAATAGGTAGTAATAGGAGATAATACAAAGTGCTTAGTTGTAGCCTGGTTCCAGAATGTAGTAATGTTCTCTATCCTGATTAACTGGACACAATTCTAACATTGATCTGTAAACTGTCTCCTCAGACCCTATAAGACTGTATAAACACACAAGGTCACAGAAACTTATTTTCCACCCTAATGATCATTGCCCGCAGAAAGCAAAATCTGGGCTTCCTAAAAAGCTCTTGAAATTAGATGTTGATGAGAATCCCCAAAAGGTGTCCCAGAAGACTGCCCCTGTTCACACGGTCATGAAACACCAGCGCTCCTGCTGTATTCAGCATCCTGATCCCTACCAGGAAACATAATCTCAGCTTCCTCCGGCCCACCACTGATCTCTGAGGCAATCACAGGTCTATGGATGCTCTGCAGTCCGAAACTTTCTGGTGGTCCGATGCAGTGTCCAGGAGCGTCCCTCACTCCCATATTTCCATATTCAATGGGGAATAAGCTGGGAAATAAATTCGAGGAGGCAGACACAAGGGGGCCCCTGAAACTGAACCACTTCTCTATCCACAGAGCTCATTGTTTCTTCTTAGATCTAGAAGATTCTTCCGGTGAGTAGAGTCCTAGTCACCCACTCTCGCAGTTCCACTTTGCCAGACATTCCTGAATCTCACTTAGATGAAGCCTGGGACTCCCACCTGTGGAACGGTCCAGTGAAAGAGGTAGACATCTAAGCAAGTGATTAATGCATGTCTCAGCCAAATGCTATCACGGGGGCATGCAGCCAGTACAAGGAGCCCCCGAGAAGAAAATGGTCAGTTGATCCAACCTTATAAAAACATAACATTGCCTCTTTATTGTGAAGGGTTGGGAAATCTCCAGGAAGAGTGAAGGCTTGCCCCAAACTGCCCTGATGTGAAAGAACATTTGATATGCCTGGATTGGAGATGTGGTGGAGAGAGTAAAAAGTGATAAGTCTAGAGGCACAGAGAAAATTCACACTCTGAAGGGGGTTTTAGGCAAGGAATTGCATTGCTGATTCATGAATTCATAAGGGAGGTGGCAGGTGGATGGATTAGGAGTCTCTTACACAAATCTGACAGGGGGTTGGGGGTCCGAGTACAGTAAGAATGCTGGTAGAACAAAGACACCAATCCAAGAATTATAGGAGGAACACAAGCGCAAGTTAAACTCCCACTCAGTGCTATACTTCTGCATATATTTTCAGATCAGCATATCTATGGAAAGTTACACACTATGACAATTTAAAGTCCAAACAAAGAGAAATGTAACATTACTTACAACTCAAATACTAGAGAAGTGCTCAGTTTAAGAAAATAACCTTCAATTTAGCTGATGTCTGGCAGTAAGAAGTAATGTAGAAGTAATTTTTTCATCTTTTATATAGATTTTTAAAATTTGCTTCACTGGAACTGTAACATACACACATACTAGATTATATACATAGTAATGAAGCCCAAAGCTTTTGAAGAATCACCTTCGGAGGTTACTGCCTGGTTACAGAATGTATCAAAATAAATATGTTTAAAACTTGGGTTACAATAAGATCTGTTATGGAAAATGTTACGCTAAATACATGTTTTCCATCTGATAGCCTATTGGGACTATACCAACATAAAAAGCTTTTGCACAGCAAAGGAAACCATCAATGAAACAAAAAGACGATCCACTGAATGGGGGGAGATATTTGCAAATGATATAGCCAATAAGAGGTTAATATATAAAATGTATAAAGAACTCAAACAACTCCCCACCAAAAAAAGAAGCAATCTGATTTTAAAATGGGCAGAAACCTCAGTAGACATTGTTCTAAAGAAGACACAGAAATGGCCAACAGGCACATGAAAAGATGCTCAGCATCATTAATCATCAGGGAAATGCAAATCAAAACCACAATGAGATTATCACCTCACAACTAACAGAATGACTAAAATGAAGAAGACAAGAAACAAGCGTTGGTGAGGACCTAGGGAGAAAGGAACCCTCGTGCACAGTTGGTGGGAATGTAAACTGGTGCAGCCACTATGGAAAACAGTATAGAGGGTTCTTGATAAATTAAAAATAGAGATACTAGGGGCACCTGGGTGGCTCAGTGGGTTAAGCCTCTGCCTTCAGCTCAGGTCATGATCTCAGGGTCCTGGGATCGAGCCCCACATCAGGGTCTCTGCTCAGCCGGGAGCCTGCTTCCCCCTCTCTCTGCCTGCCTACTTGTGATCTCTCTCTCTCTCTGTCAAATAAATAAATAATATCTTTAAAAAACAAAGAGACATTATATGATCCAATTATTCCACTACTGGATATTTACCTAGAGAAAACAAAAACACTAACTCAAAAAGATACATGCACCCCTGTTTTTATTGCACCAATGTGCATAACAGCCAAGACATAGTAGCAGCTGTAAAGTGTCCATCAATAGATGAATGGATAAGGAAAATATGAGATATATATGCAATGGGATATTACACAGCCATAAAAAAGGGTAAGGTCATGCCATTTGAAACAACATGGATGGACCCAGAGTATCATGCTAAGTGAAACAAGTCAGACTGAGAAAGACAATTACCATATGATTCTACTCAAAAATGGAATCTAAAAAAGAAAAAAAAATCAAAATTATCAATACAGAGAACACATTCAGGGTCGCCAGAGGGGAGAGGCGTGGAGGACTGGGCACAATGGGTGAAGGAGAAAGGGAGATATGGTCTCCAGTTGTGGAATGAGTAAGTTATGGGAATAAAAAACAAAGCATAAGGAATACAGTCAATGATATTGTGATAGCCATGTAATGGGACAGATGGTATCCACACTTGTGAAGAACACAGCAGAGTGTATAAACTTGTCAAATCACCAAGTTAGACACCTGAAACTAATGTAACATTGTATATATACTCAAATTAAACAAAAAGAATGGGCAATTAAAGAAAATTATGTTTTATAGATTTATAGCATGTTCTTCACGTGGCATTTTTAATATTAAATATTTAATTTATTGGTTATCATCATCATATCATTATAATCTGGACTTTTCTTTGACATTTTATTTTGCCCTCTGGCACCAAGAAATTATGGAACGTATGATGCTTTACTTACAATCTTCACATACTTTGTTTTCCTATTATTTTGTTCTCTGAGAGTCACAGACAACTAAATTGCCAGGTTTTATAAACTATTTTGTAATATATTGGATTATACGAGATACCTGTAGTACGCTGAATAATGGCACCTTGCAAAACAACCACATCCCAATCCCCAGTGCTTATCCCAACATGTGCCCTCCTTAATACCCACGACCGGGTCATCCCATTCCCTTCAGTAACCCTCAGCTTGTTTTTAGTGCATTTTAAAGAACTTCCTTTGGAAAGGAGAATAAGTGAGAATTTTCGGCAGGTTGGCAACACTGCCTACTGTCTGCTTGCCACATCCTTGTAATTTTGGGCTTGGATGGGGGTTGAACCTGAGGTTTAGGTGTAGTTCATGAAAGCAGCCCTTTTGACCTGCAGTACAAAGGAATTATTCTTAGAATACTGTTTTAAAATACCTCCCATAAATTATTTCAAATCATCACATGTGTTATGTAGAGTAAAATAGAGGTGATAATCTGGATTTTTCACAGTTTTTGGCATTAGTTAGGATCAACATAATGTGGCTTACAAAGATGTTTAACTCTCCAGCTTCACCTCTCAGAACCAACCCCTCTCTCCCAGCTCCTTCCCACCCTCTAATGCTCGGTCCCAGACTCCCCACTCTGCTCTTTATCGAGAACTCCTTTTCCCCAAGCGACTTCACAGTTGGGGTTTTCTCTGCATGAAATCCTCTTCTCTTACCCTTTTCATCTAGCCGGCTCCTACTTACTCTGCAGGTCTCTGTGAAAATCACTCTGTTAAGTCAGGTTCCTCAGGAGTAGGTTCAAGAGATTTACTGGAGATGGTGCTGTCAGGCACAGGAGAGTGAGGGTGGCAGCGTTGAGCCAAGATAAAACCTCACCAAGCATGAGGTCTGGGGTGGGGGTAGGGGTGGGGGTGGGGGAGGGTGGGGAGGTTAACTTCCTCTGAACTCACCAGGAAGAACTGAAGCACAGATTGTGGCAGGAAGTTGAGTCCACCTGGAGGCAATGATGCTCCTCTGTGGACCTCAGTCATTACCTCAAGACTTTCAAGGTTTGAGGAGTAATGTCTGGACTGTGAGCCCAGGGGCAATTCTGTGGAGAAGGTGCCGGCTGTGTTGTTGACCAACACTTCCAGAGTAGAGGAAGGTAGGGTGCTGTAGGTCAAGAAGAGAGTGGGGTATGAAGGAACCAGCAGAATCCTCCAGGACCCTCCCTGCCTGACTTCCGGGTGCTTGGTCAGTGTATCCCAACGCACCGGGTGCCTCAGTCTCCCAACATGCACTAAGGCTACCCCGGCTGCTGTCATTCCCGAGAAGGCAAGGGTCGCTGCTATGCATTTTTAATGGGCACATTGTAGACAACACATAAATATTTGTTAAACATCTTTCAACAGAGCCTCCCACATAGTAGGCACCGCATAAATATTTGTCAGACAAGATTTGGCCGAGAGAAAACCAAAATCCCCGTAAGAGAAATTTTAAAATAGGGAATTTCTTTTGAAGCAGCTTACAGTGTTCAAGATGTCAAGTTACTCATGCTCATTTGTATGCAGTTAGAAATCATCTGCCTCATCGAGTCAGACAAGAGACAGAAAGATGCTTGACTTCTACATCCTTTGAGAAGCCTCTGGACAGGTGGCACTGCTCTCCACACTGTACCACCCATAAGCTGCTGTGGCGTTTCCTTCGAATTAAAACTAAACAGTTTGTTTAGTTGGTGAAATCTTTATGAAGCTGAAACAATTTGTCATCTGGGCTGTTACAAAACTTCTAGAGAGGAAAGCAATACATTTGCAAGTAAAATGAACAGGAAACTGCTAATTAGGCATCCCAAAACAACCATGTGTTTTCCCAGGAATGGCATTAACTTTTTTTTAAAGATAAGTAAATGATAAAAATAATAATAAAGTCTGTTGGTGAATAGTTCCCAAAAGACGCATATTAAAAAAAAAAGCATGATAAATTATGTTGATAGACACACTAATGGATCAGGTTTGTATATGCCTCTTGAGGCTTGGGATGTTGATTTGGAGAGAATCCTGAAGAGAAACTGACTTGCATCTTGCATGAAAAAATTCCTAATTAGCTGCCCAGTCCTGAAGCTTTTACAACCTCGAGACAGTTTTTTTTTTTTTTTTTTTTTTTTTTTTTTTTTTTTAAAGATTTTTATTTATTCACTTGACAGACGGAGATCACAAGTAGACAGGCAGACAGAGAGAGAGGAGAAAGCAGGCTCTCCACGGAGCGGAGAGCCTGATGCGGGGCTCGATCCCAGGACCCTGGGATCATGACCCGAGCTGAAGGCAGAGGCTTTAACCCACTGAGCCACCCAGGTGCCCCAACCTCGAGACAGTTTAATCTGAGGGTCTGGGCCAGGCATGGAAACTTTGGCCAAAATATTGTAAAAAAAAAAAAAAAAAAAAAAATTAAAAACTGTAGAACCAGATGATTTTGAAAGCATCATGTTCCAAACAGAAATCTTCACCCAAAATACATAAACCAAAAATTATAAATAAATATTCAGTTTTGTGTGGAGATGATCTGTTCTATTCCTAACACTTCTTTTAAATTAAATAATACTATCATTAATAACTCATGAGTTTCCCTTCCAGTTTTGTTTTGTTTTTATTTTTGTTTTTCCTGGAGATATTATACTAAGAACAAGTATGATTGATATCAACCTTACATTTATTTGCAGTTACTCAGCAGTCTATTATGGTCAGTATTAGAAACCCCCAAATACCTATTATTATGCAAAACTCTATATATTGTATTTTGTATATTTGCATGAAAGAGCAGTGATTTTCAAACGCCTTACCTCCAGAGCACTGCTACAGATCTAAATGTGGCTTAAATAATTAATTTGCATCGGTGATACTAAATATCCAAGAAGGATTCGATCAATGCTTTTCTTCCAGAATATGCAATACTTAAAATTCTGGCTGGGTAAAGGCTTCAGCCATCTGATATGCAAAATTCATTATGTAGAAGGTGCTCTGTGTATCAAAATGGAATTCTATCAGATATCAAGTCTGCTCTAAAATCTTTATCCAAACAAGGATCACATCATTTCTACAATAAGATTTATCACATCATGAAATCTAAACTTCCTTAGGAGGGAAATGGGTTCTTCCCTATTTTAAAAGTCTAAAATCATAGAAAAAATTATAATTATTTAAAAAAATATATGATCCCCTAAAGCAACAGTTCTCACACTTGACTGGTCATCAGAATGAATCATCTGGAGAGCTCAGATTCCTGGCCCTACCCCAGGATTTCTGATTCAGTAAAGGCCTGGGGTGGGGGCCTGATATTCCGGGAACTAAAGTCACTATGTAATCAGAACATAAAAAAATATGTATCTAAACAACTTAAGTTTGTCCATTGTTTCCTTCAGGGAATGTCACATTGCATTTCCTTTTAACTCTATTTCCCCACATCTTCTTCAACGTGAAGTGTTCATGTAATATAATTAGTATGTCTCTTAAATAAACATCTTTCATCCTTACTAATGAGCTAGCTGAGATAAAAAAAAAACACAACTTTTTTCTTGAGTAATTAATTAGATGAAATTAAAAAAAAAACATTTTGTAGGGGAAAGTACAGGGCTTGGATAAAATAATAAGGCAGATCAATATATAAGTTTCAGAAAATAAAAGCAAATGTATAGTTGGTGATGTATTGGAAATAGCATTCCTGAATGTATGGTTTTGTATAAAGAAACTTAGATAGAAATGCATAACCCTATCCAATTGCCAAATGTCATCTCAGGCCTTTTCCAGACCCGGGATTAACTTAATTTTTTATCATACCCCTCACATGCTCCTTCTACATGAATTTCCAGTGTGAATACTATGCCATATCTCTCTTCCATTTTACTTTAAAACATAAGAAACCATCCACTTGATACACTGATTTGCTCTGGTATGATACTGCAGGAACTGTAATAAAATCACCAAAGAGGCAAGAAAAGCCCTTACTTCCA
The DNA here is from genome assembly GCF_963455335.1 of Martes martes. Taxonomy (NCBI): domain Eukaryota; kingdom Metazoa; phylum Chordata; class Mammalia; order Carnivora; family Mustelidae; genus Martes; species Martes martes. The sequence continues at coordinate 17,885,283 of NC_137890.1, forward strand.
ATCACCACGTTCTCTCCTAATCTCTATCCAATGCATCCTCTCCATCCAGTAGGGCTACTTAACAGAAATAGTACTGACGGGGGGCTTATAAATAACATACATTTATTTCTCATAGCTCTGTTGGCTGGGAAGTGTCCAAGAGCAAGGTGTCAGGAAATGCAGTGTCTACTGAGAAGCCCAGTCCTGGTCCTAGATGGTCATCTTTTCACTGTGTCCTCCTATGGGGGAAGGGCTGAGGGATCTCTCTGGGGTCTCTTTTATCAAAGCACTAATCTCATTCTTGAGGACAGAGCATCATCACTTCCCAAAAGCCCTAATCCTGATACCATCACATTGGAGGTTAGGGTTCAACATGAATTTGGGGGAAGGGGCACATTCAGTCCATAGTACACCTCCTCATAAGGGGCACGACATGTGAGAACTAGGTTGGGTTTGGGGTCTATTCAGTTAGTCAGGAGAGCAGTGTTCAGGCAGTCCTAGTCTGCCCCCATCACTTTCTAATATCTAAACCACTGGTTTGATCTTCAGTGCTCAAGTTAGCATTTTCTCTCTGTCTCATGCAATTTGTTTCTCAAATAATTCTAAGCCTTACCTTGAAACAATATTTAGAAAATTCTATTTGCTTTTATTTTATTGGCCAATTTACTTTTATTTTATTTGATCCATGGGCTTTTTAAGATATTATTATTAAGCAAGACATCTTTCTGAATTTCAGAAAGACATAATTTTCCTTTAACATTTACATGGGTAATTTTATTTTTAATTGTTTTTTTTGGGGGGAACAGGACTGAAAGCACATGGCAAGTAAATTATAAAAGCACATGGAAATATAAGCAATCATTTTTTTCTTCCTATACATATCCTCCACTCTTCCTCTTCTCTAGCTATTTCCATATTACTACTGCTATGGCTACCTCTTTCTTTTAAAAAATCCACCTTATATTCTGTTTTTGAATATACCATACCCATCAATTATTTCTCTATTAACAGGCATTTTGGGGCATCCATACCTTATGCTACCATAAACTATGTGCAATGCACGCTCTTTTGTTTACATGTATTAGTAAATCTGAGGATAAATTCCTAAATGTTAAGCAACTGATTCAAAGGTCATGTGCATTTGAAATATTGACAGATGTTGTCCAAGTGCCCTTCAAAGATGTAGAAATAATTTCCTTTCCTATTGGGGGATGGAAATATCTTTTTCTCCACACCTTGGTCATTGCAGTGAATTATCAAATTTAATTACTTTTATTAGCATAAGTGAAATTTTTTTAAATTTTAATTTGCTTTTATTTAATTTGTGTTGGAAATTCTTTAATTTGTATGATTGAGGGTAATTTTTATATGTTTAAGAGACCCTAATAAGTTTCTATGATCTCTCAATTCACGTACTTTGTCCACTCTTCTATTAGATTTTAGTGTTTTTCTCATTCATTTGAGGAAGACTTTGTTGGAACAGGTGGCAGGAATCCCTCCGTGATACACGTTGTGCCTGTTTTACCCTCCATGTGATTATATACTCATAGTTTCCTTGTAGTAAGTGTTGCTCTGCAAACAAGACTTACATTTCCTGGATAACACAAATGTGAGAGATTTTTATTCATTATGGATAACTTTTTATTCTTTAGAGGTGCATGTGCTATTTCTTTCTCTTTTTCATTTTTCCTCTCTCACACACAACACATACAGATTGGCCAATACGAACCAGTATGACTGTGTTTGTTTTCTCTCAACTTTATATCCAAAATTACTCTCCATGAAGCATCCAGGTTATATTAGTCTTGGCTTGACACCTGCAATGACTTCTCAAAGCATCTGGAATAAGATCCAAACTTCTCCTCTGGCCTCTGTGATTAGGAGCCCCTTCTACAATCTACAATCTCATCATAGACAATCCCTCTATGTCCTTCATATCACTCCGTTCCAAGCATGCTGGTTTTCCCTCTGTTCTTAGATACACAAGACAGGATACTCTCTCTACTTAGAAAAACAACATCTTACCACACTTTCAGCTTAAATATGACTCCTCCAGAACATCAGCTCGAAAACAGCACTAACTAACCTTCTCATTCTTCACCTAGAATATCACTTGTGATGGTTAATTTCATGTGTCAACTTGGCTAGATTATGGTACCTAACAGTCTCCTCAAACACTAGTTTAGATGTTGCTGTGAAGGTATTTTTAGATGTGGTTAACATTTATTTAATTCAATTAATTAATTAATTCATTCATTCACTTATTTTGAGAGAGAGAGTGAGTAAGCAGGGGAGGGGAGGAAGGGGCAGAGGTAGAGGGAGGATCCCAAGCAGGCTCCACGACCAGCGCAGACCCCAACACCAGGCTCAATCTCACAACCTTGAGATCATGACCTGTGCTGAAATCAAGAGTTTAACCAACTGAGCCACCTAGGTTCCCCCAGGTGTTATTAACATTTTTAAACAGATGTTTCATAGAGAAGATTACCTCCATGGTGTTGGTGGGCCCTGTCCAATCAGTTGAAGACCTTAAAAGAAAAACTGAGGAATCCAGGAGAGGAAGGAATTCTACTTCCAGATAGCTTTTGGATTCAAGACTAAGATATCAACTTCTTCCAGAATCTGCCATCAGTCAGCCTGCCCTCCAAATCTATGACTTGCGAGCCTCCAAGACTACGTGAGCCAATTCCTTAACATTTCTTTCTCTATACAGATGAGAGGAGATAGATAGATACAGAGAGAGAGAGAGATACTATTGATACCATTCATTCTATTTCTCTGGAGAACCCTAACTAATACATCTAATATGTTACTCTATGTCCATCACATAAAAATCCCACTCACTGTAGATTTCATTGATGCTATGGCTCTTACCCAGCAGAACATCAATTCTTACCTCTGAAGAAGCACATATCTCATTTAGAACAGTGACTTCAAATTAGATAGCAGTGACTCATTCCTGAACCAATAACACCAAATATTTTTTACTGCTTAGCTACTCCTTATATTTAAACATCCCATGCTAACTGAAAGATGATACTAATTTTGCTTGATACAAAACAATTTAAATATATTATATAAAATACTGTGGATTTAATGATCCAATATACCTAAAAATGCCTAGATTCTGTCTAGAATAATCCAAAAAGGGACAAATATTTCATCTAATACACAACTGTCATTTCATATTTAATTCATATAAAATTTATATAAATATGTTTACATCATCACACATCATGTATTACCAACATGTATTACCTGACAGCAGGGACTTCAATTTGTAGGAAAGGCAGGATTTTTTGCTGTCAGAACTATACAGAATGGAGGAAAGAAATGTGTAGCAATTTACCAGTTCAGGTTAAAGATTGGCTGATACTGATAGAGGAAATTCAAAAATTATATTGTATTTCTTATGATGGAAGTACCATTTTCAGATTATAATAACGTGGCATGTTATAGAAAAATGTAAGCACTGCTTTGAAGTATAGAGAGTGCAAAATTTTCTTATTGCATTTCCCCTTCTCCCAACCATTCTTTAGAGTTTTATACTGCATAGGATGGACTGACTTTTAAGCTACTTCCCAAACTTGAGATTCATTTCTTTCATGATTTGGATTTCTTATTCAATATCTAAAAAATTTCTTGGATTTCTTATTCAATATCTAAAAAATTTGTATCTTGAACTCATTGAGACTGTCATTACATATAAAACTGATTAGAGATAAAACTTTGTAAGTAGATTATACAAACAAATACTCAAAAAAATCTGCAATCATCTATTTCCCTAGGAAAACAACAAAAATCTTAAAACACTTCCTGATTTCAGTATAGTTATGAGAAATAAAATCTTCAGAACAATGAAAGAAATAATTATATTAATCAGGCATGTCAAAACATAAAGGTCAATATTCTTCAAAGGTTACATTCATTAATATGCAAGTGGGTTCAAATCAGATTTGGAAACCCATTTCAACCGCATCTAACAAAGCTTATATATTGGCCTTGAAGAACGCATCAGAAAATAAGGGTTTTGTTGGTTGGGCAATAAAATGTGCTGATAACTGATGAGATGTTCTAATAAAATTTACGAGACTATGCTGGAGTCTATTTGAAGAGCAAAGTATTATGAATAAGTGGCAGTTCTCTTTCATCTCTCTTCTGGCATTTTATTTTAAAATATAATAAATCATCCACTGATGAATTTATAGGCTCTGCTGTGGACATATAGGACTAGGCTAAGAAAAACTATGTGCCTTCTTTATAGTTTAGCAAACTTACCTATTTTACTGAAAAGGGAAGAGTTTCTCGCATGTAAACTCAATAAGAAAATGAAGGATAGAAAAGGAACTACTCTGGCTAAAATAGATATAGGCATCCTGGAGACCTTTTAGATGCTGCTGTTTTGCAATAACACAGTCTGGGAGTCACATGTCTACGGAACTGTGATGAAATCCGTAACCCCAAAGAGATAACAACTTCTGTGCCAAACAGATGGGAAAAGGTCTTTTAGGTTTCCACTTCAGTACACTTTTATCTCGCTATTTTTTTCTTTAATCTTCCTCTACACACAATCCTTGATGGAAACAAGTTAACAAGTTAAATACAGTTTGAGTGTACTGTGGAGGTCTGGCAAGAAACTGGGTAGAGGGGCGCCTGGGTGGCTCAGTGGGTTAAAGCCTCTGCCTTCGGCTCAGGTCATGGTCTCAGGGTCCTGGGATCGAGCCCCGCATCGGGCTCTCTGCTCAGCGGGGAACCTGCTTCCTCCCTCTCTCTCTGCCTACTTGTGATCTCTCTGTCTGTCAAATAAATAAATAAAATCTTTAAAAAAAAAAAAAAAAGAAACTGGGTAGAGACACGGTGATGGCTGACGTTCAATTAAATTTTGTTCTAGGGATTCTTCACAGTGTGTATTTCCTTTGGGAATCTAATGGATGGAAAGAAATGGCTAGAAGTAGAGCAGCCTTAAAACTGTCATGTCACCAAAACAATCTGGTGTGTGACATACTGAAATTTAGTATGGTCTCAGAGATTTATTTATTTCCAGTTAATTGATAGTTCATTAACGATCAACCCTAAGATGCTACAGCTAGTGACTGAATATTCCCAAACTACTGCTTAGGAGCAAAATAGTTTTATCTTTATAGTGTTTTTTCTTTGTACCTTAACTTTTTTTTTTTTAAGATTTTATTTATTTATTTGACAGAGATCACAAGTAGGCAGAGAGGCAGGCAGAGAGAGAGAGGGGGAAGCAGGCTCCCTGCTGAGCAGAGAGCCCGATGCGGGGCTCGATCCCAGGACCCTGGGATCATGACCTGAGTCAAAGGCAGAGGCTTTAACCCACTGAACCACCCAGGTATCCCTGTACCTTAACTTTTAATGATCCCTTAAGAAAGCTGATTTTTAAAAAATACTTTATTTATTTATTGATAGAGAGAGCACAGGCAGGGGGAGTGGCAGAAGCAGAGGGAAAAGGAGACTCCCCACTGAGCAAGGAGCCAGATGTGGGGCTCAATCTCAGGACCCTGGGATCATGACCTGAGCCAAAGGCAGTCACTTAACTGAGCCACCCAGGGGCCCCAGAAAACTGGTATGTTGTGTGGGTACAAGTCAGACAATAATTCTCTACAGTTAAGAGTATTTGATTAACTTCCTATTAAGACATATATTCTTTACTTAAAATCTCAATGAAATTATCATATAAAATATTAAATAATATCATTAAAATATTAACAAGGAACTATCTCCTACTCCGAAACCAAGATCCTTAATAATAGTTTTTACTGACTTATAAACTAACCCCCATACTTATCTTTGTTTTCCAGATGAAAGTCTTCTTTCTTTTAAATTTTTTAATTTTTTTATTAACATATATATTAGGCCCGGGGGTACAGGTCTGTGAATCGCCAGGTTTATACTTCACAGCACTCACCATAGCACATACCTTCCCCAATGTCCATAACCCAACCACCCTCTACCTATTCCCTCCCGCCCCCTGGCAATCCTCAGTTTGTTTTGTGAGATTAAGAGTCTCTTATGGTTTGTCTCCCTCCTGATCCCATCTTGTTTCATTTATTCCTTTCCAACCCCCCCAAGACCCCCACGTTGCCTCTCAACTTCCTCATATCAGGGAGATCATAGGATAATTGTCTTCAGATGAAAGTCTTCTGATTCATGGTAGAACTCATTTAAAGAAAAGAGAAGTTCAATCCAATAGGGTTTCCTTTGCTTTGAAGTAAATGAGTATACGGTGTTTAAAAGAAGATTTAATAGTTGTTGAATGTTTACTATGTGATAGCTAGGACTCTAAACTGTTTCTGTGAATAACATTTAATTCTCAAATATGAGACAAGTATTATTGTCAGCCATATTTAAAAAATAGAATAACTAACTGATACAATTAGTGGTTAATTAATGTGCCTGAATTCACTTTACTAGTAAGTGGCTAATCTTCCCTGAGAACCTTGGTAGCCTGGCTCCTGAGCCTAACATTTGTAACCTCTGGGTTTTAAGGGCTTTCTGAATGAATGGCTGGTATAATGAACAAAAGAGAAGCTCAATACTAAATAGTCAGGACATGCCCATTAAGCTCAAATGAAAGAGTATTGAGAAGGAGAAAAGATAATCTGAAAGGTTACCTACAAATGGAAATAATGCAATTAATAGGCCACCAAACTTGAGGCATTTCTTTTGAGACTGCATCTGCACTCACTCTTTTCTTGCTTCCAAGTCTGCTGATTAAAATTCCATCCAACCTTAAAGATTCTGCAGACTACTCACATTTGTAATTATCTGTTCCATATTCATCTCCTGTATGTCCTAATCTAAAGAGAGATGGTTCGTGTCTGTCTTGTCTATCACTGTGCCCCCCGTGTCTAGGACAATGTGACAGAGTACCTACTTGACAATGTAATTTTTTATGTCTTGTCATTTTTGTACCTCTGTGTTTTATTACAGGATTTTAAAACTTACACAAATAAAGAGAATAAGTAAGCCCTGTACCCATAATACAGCTCCCACGATTATCCACACAGAGAAAATCTTGTTTTATGTATAGTATGATTCTTTCTCCCCATTCACTGAATTATTATAAAAGCAAATCCCAGACATCATCTAATCTCATCCATAAATATTTTAGAGAAGTTATTTTAAATGAATGAATGGGAAAAATGAATGGAGACCCATATCACATATTAACTCTTTTATTAAATACTTTTTGAATCGCCTCGATCAAATGAGATTTCCATCCTTTATTTGAAAGCCTGTGGGATTTTTTTTGGTCTCCCTCACTTCACAGCATCTCTTCTGGTGTGTACATAGTGTGAACATGTCTTCTACTTTTTTTTTAGATTCTAAGCCCCTCAGAGGTAGGGACAATGTCTTACTTTTGCATATCATTCAAAGTCTTTGCAGTGTTTTAAACACAGAATCTAGTTTTCTGTCTCCTACACACCAGTTCCAAATGCAGGCAAAAGGATGCTAAAATAACCCGCTTTCTGTTTCCATTTCAGCCAAGAACAAGACAATAGATATGATTCCAAACTCGGGTCCTAGACAAGAAAAGCAGATGATTAGAAACTGCTTTCAGTTTCTCATCTTCATATCCACCTTAATTATATAAAAGGATTGAGCCTGAAGAGACTGAAGGAAAGAATTTCTTTGAAGAAACTAGTTAGGCAGTTGTGACATTCTCCCATTCATTCATCCTAAGTGAGAGAGGCTGTAGGGATCCTTGGAGTTTGAAAAGATTAAAAAGACTGGTAGTAGATCTAAGCCTAAGAACGGCAGCCTGGGCCTGTGGAGGAAGTTCCCTGACTAGCAGTAGAGTAACGAGAGGCCGATACACAGGGCATAGGTTACACTCCCACCAAAAGCTAGAGAGACAAGCAAAGCTTCTATGGTCTAGAGAAGATCATGATGGAGAAAAAGACTCCACCAGAAGATCTCAGGAGCAAGAAGCCAGAGGTTTACCATCAAAGGGAGAAAAATGGGGAGGAGGCATTGTCTTGAGCCCACAAAGCCTCAAAACATCAACTGTTCACACCTGCCAAGCTAGGACTCAGTAATGAGAAACACAAAATTATCAGTCAAAAAGAACATTCCCTTCTCTCACCACTTCTCTCTCACTTCTGTCCCATCATCTGTCAAGCTCCAAACATGGGGGAATTGGAAACATTGCCTAAGGTCAAGGAGAACATGGGGTCGGTGTGTGGATGAGGAGAACACAAGGTTGTACTCTTTCCACCACAGGCACCTCCCAGACTGACTCAGCACCCAACTGAGAAATGGGGAGAAATGACCACTTTGGGGATTTGATTATTCAGTTAGACTAGACCTTTTGTTACTGAAGTTGGGACTTTTTATGGGACTGAGTTTAATTATTAAATTTACACTGGTTATGGGACTAATGACAATAAAATGTCCCTTAGACGCTAATAGTGACCAAAGGCTTTTGAGAATTGGTCATGACTTCATTCTAGTGACAAGGTAGAAAGGAGCCTTCTGAGTGGGTTTCATGGAGCAGTTCCCACTCTCACCTGAGTCCAACTCCCTGAATATAATGATTACACTCTTAACAGGAGACATGAGGCTAAGTAAGTTACTTACTAAGCCAGTGAAGAGGGATTCAGAAGAAACATCTCAGTTCAGAAGATGGGATAAAATGCAATTATTACCAAATAAATGGAGCATTTTTAGAAAAGACCAAATGTGTGTATTGACCTGAGAGAAATGGGTATCTTCCTAGGTTTTAACACTAGTGAGGAAGGTCAGGAGTTGGAGCAAATTGATAAAAAGTGCATCCTCTTGCTAACATCTATGTCATTTTCTATAGAACCAAACTACTTCAGGCACCATTTAAAGAAAAATTATTTGCCAAGCGAGTGTACTAGAGTAAGGCAGAGAAAGATTGTACATGACCAAGAGTCTGCAAAGCCAACACATCAGCCATTCCTGCATTTGTCCTGTTGGACCTGAAATGTGTATTCTACAATAGGATGAACTGGACAGTCCCTTATATCTAAAGTCATACTTTTTTTTTTTAATTTCTCTTACAAAAGAGCAAAAGTATTTCAGTTTGTCCCTTACCAAGGATTATAAACTCAGGTGTTTGACCTTGGGCAGGCCTTGGCGCTTTATCAAACCCAACCCAGATGACTCATCTGTGATAAAGACAATCACACCTAATATGTATATAACCCAGAACACATGAGCATCTTAGAGTTTTTAGACTCTGGTTTCCCAAAAATAACTATGGAAATCCACACAATGAGACACACATGATTTCAATATTAAGCCAGAAAACAAACCAACATCTAGAGTCAGCCATAGGCAGAAACTCTTATGACTCATCTTTCTTCTCATCTTTCAGCACTCAGCTTTGCACCCATATACTACCCACCAAAGTGTTATTACCAACCCACCTCCCCAGTCCCCGAATCTTTCAGTTCTCAAAAACACTTATAAAACTTCCTGTTCCTCAGAGTCCTCTTATCTTTAAAAAATTATGGACTGGTGTTCAAGGATACTAATCATTCTTAACCTGTCAGGTAATATAAGAGTTCTGTTATGAACGAAATCACAGTAGATAAGAAGAGAGAAGATATATGACATATAAATGCAAAAGGTATGAGAGGTGTCACGGTGGAGTTAGAGGTTACAACAAACATAAATGAGGGGACACGTTCCGTGAGGACTCAAGATTAAAGTGGGAGTTTGGCAAAGCTGTATGTACAGTTGCATGGAGAAAATGATGTAGTTGAAAGTCATTCCACTAATAGTGGGAAACAGAGCCCACAGAAGATGGCTGTGATGGGGTCAGTGTGGGGATGTCTCCTAACCATGTCTCTTAAACCTCTTTGAATTCTGAACCACATCAGATGGGCCATAGATATGATAATAATGATGACAATTATGAAGGTATACTTCAACAATATTAGAAACCTGATAGAATAGATCAAAATTTCAAGGGAAAAAAAAAAGAAATGCAAAACAGATTGTTGTTTAAGTCATGAAGAATATACTACCTTTGCACAAGCAACATAGGAAAAGCAACTGGTAGTTACATCAATGAAAACCGGAACAATCCTGAGACCCGACTGCTTTGTAGTCCTTAACATTTGCAAATGAGGCCAGGTGTTTAAAAAAAAAAAAAAAAAGATAAATAAAATATAATTGAATGCAAGCAAGGTCAGGAAGAAGAAGAAAGAGGGAAGATGAGTAGATTTTCAGATAGATAATGTAAAGGGGAAAAATGATGTTACAAAATATTATATTTACACTTCAATTAAAAATAAAAATAAATTTTTAAGTTTTTAAAGAATCGTATGAACCAAGGAGGTGTATACAGGAATCAGCTAACAGCTTTGTATCACCAAATAAATACTAAATAAACAGATACAGCAGGATCTATCTATCTATCTATCTATCTATCTCCAGGAAGCATAATACTGTCTGAAAATCCGATAATAGATAAGTATAAAGCTTCAGAGACTTCTAAGGTTTTATATTTTTATCTGATTTTTTAAAAATTCAATTATATTCTGTTGGAAAGGGCACCTTATCATAAGAGTTTGAAAGCAAAACACTGAATTATGAAAGAAGCATTAAGGAACAATAACTCAAGATGAAGTAGAAATCGTGCGGATTATTAATTGTACGAGGACACCTCACAGCTACTGGCTAGTCTGAGAGTTGTTGGGCAGGTCATAAATTCCCGGAGACTGAGGGACAGTAACTGAATTAAGTGTCTATTAATCAGAAAGGAAAAGGAAGCCCTGGTAATTAAGTAGCTGTCACCTGCACGTCAATACTCGGAAAGCCCAAGCGCAAACCATCAAACAATCAATTTGTAATCACAGAGAACTGTGAACAGAGCTCTGAGAACAGAAAGAAGGATACAACACGCCCTTTGGAGAACAATTTCGTTTCATGATGAAGCGATAGGAGAGAGACAGAGAGAGAGAAAGAGAGAGAGAGACTGCGTGGAATTTGGTAATACATTTTCATCCTAAACCATAAATTCTTACAACTGTCGATCTCAATGTGGCAGCAGAGTATAGGGGGCAGGCATGCCGTCTTTAAAATCATTTGAATTGAAGTAGATATTTTGTTTCACAAATTAAACACTCCTTAGATACTGCAGATACTTGAGATATTTTCTGCTACAGTCACAAAGGAATTCTGCCTCTTTTGATGAGCACAAAGGTGATTTCACCCAATTTTATAGGACTGTCATAATATTGAAACAATCAGTAGGGCTCTCCTATTCTTTGAGACAGCACGTTGGTGCACATAAATAATCTTATCAATCATTTCCTAAAAAATGCCTTCAGGAGAAGAAGTCTTGCCAGAGTAATCACTTTGTGCTTATCATGAATGATAGACTCAGTCTTGGCCACCAATTTATCCTACTGATGTGTTGGCATAATTTCTCTGGGATGAATCTGATGAGACTATGACCCACCATAAGAAAGGAAAAATCGCTAAAATCCCCAAATGTAGTATACATTCACTTGATACTCATTTCTTCCAAATGTGATAGCATTATTTATCTCAATTAAGTGCAGATCTCTGAAATGAGTGTTTTATTTGAGGATCTTAGTGCTTTCACACAGTGATCACTGCTATGCTTCCTCTTTTCTTTAGGAGAAAGTAGCTAATAATTCAAGATTGCAACATTCATCAGGACTTGACTTTATCTCAAAGACTTCTTAGAGTCACTAGTTCAGTATTTAACCATATCCACTACTGTTTTGATAAAACTATATATATATATCAAAACTATATCAAAAAATTACTAGAAAAATCCAAGTTAGCTAGAAATTATATGTAAAAATAGCACTTTCACTTCAAAAAAGAATTATGAAAAGAAGAAAACAATAATAGTCCATAATTCTAACATCACTGCAACGTCTGATCTCCTTAAACATAAATAAATACAACGTAAATTTAAAAAGGCCCCCAGTACTTCTTAAGTATATTAGCAGTTTCCATGTAACTGTTCAGAAATATTCTATGCAGAACCAATATTGCTATTTTTTTATTTATTTAGATCTGCTGGTAAAATAGGCACTATCCTGGCTTTAACTATTTTTAGTTTAATAATTATTTGAAATTATTCCACATTAGCAGATAAAAATATGCACAGTTTTTGACTGACACATAATATTCCATGGTGAAGATACCATAATTAACCAGATATGATGGATAGTTCAGTTTTAGCACTGACATTGCTTAGAAGGGAAAAAAAAACCCTGTTGCATAAGTACATCAAGAATTGGCTGAGCCACAAATAAAAATACAATTTAAATGCTATATTTTTTTAAAAAGTCAAACACAGATAAGAGTTTTTCTCAAGATCAAATAAAAAGAGATACCACTCATTCAGCTTCCTTTGGAGCATCAGGGAGTCAAGTTTTGGGAGAACTAAATGAGATAATACTTGTAAAACCTTGGCTGACTGCCAGAAAATAATCAGGGCTGAAAAAAATGTTCATTTTGGAAGCCACCTGGAGATGGCGCTAGAGAGCCAGAGTGGGAGGCTTGTTGGCCCCCAGGTGAGCCAAGAGGAGGGGACCTGGGTAGTGGACCCATGAGGCTGGGATGGAGCAGAAAAAATATTCCCAAAGACAGGAAAATGGCAGTTAAGGTGATGAGGCAGAGGGGTGTTTGCGAGAAGGTTAAGGCAAAGCGTAAACTGTTTTCAGGAAAGTGGGGTCGAACAGAGCACTTGGAAGTGGCCAGCGGAAGGCTGGGTGGTACAGCAAAAGGGAGAATAAGCTGGAAGCAAATGAGAATAATGAGAATCACTCGTTTTCTTTATCAGAATTGTGGCTACTTCGTACAGAGAATTCCTGCTAAAGATGAGCTTTTATAAAATTCCTAAACCATGAATGAGGTCTTAAGAAATATACGTTATAGAATATATTCTTTGAACTGAAAACACTATCCCTCTAAGTAAAGTTTTCCCAAATCATTGAGTTCTGCAACATTTTCTGTTATAGAAACTGCAGACCGAACAGTAGAGAGGAGGGAGACAAGCTGACACGAAGGTTCTTACAGCTCTACAATGAGATGATATAACGTAATGCAATATATCACATGTTTTTATAAAATATACTAGACCTTCCATTAATCACCATGGGATTCTCATTAGCCCTTGTAGAAAAATCGTTAATACACAAAAAAGTTCATTTCCAGCTTGAACAAGGTGAGAGGAAAAAGTAGAAGTCAAAGTATTATTTAATTATTAGATTTAAGTGGCAGAATTTTCAGAGACATGAAGATTAAAAGAACTCAAAGTTCCAGGCATACTATGAGTGCTCTCAATAAAGGCAAGAAATGTAAATTTAGAAAATACATTCTAACATTCAAAGAATATAATGAAAAAAGAACACTAACCATGTCAGCCAAATATTTTATTTAAATTTAATTATGTTCCTGTAGTTGATAATGTTTTCTGCAAAATCTAAGAATCTCTTTGAGATATTCAGATATAAACTACGAAATAATCATTTACGTATCAGGAAATAAGCTTTAACTACAGTAAATATGATCATACAGAAATACATAAACAGTTTTTATTATTTAAATTTATGTAATTGGAGTGTATGTTTGTCATGGTAAGCTTAATTTGCTAATGATTTCTTTTGTTGTTGTTGTTAATAATATTTTAAATGAACTTAACACTCCTACGGTAAGGAAACCACCTATCTTCATGTGGAGTAGGCATGCTTGTAAATCAGAACGCTTAAGGCCCTCTCTTTTCGTAGATTTTTAGAAATAAAATACACAAAGACATTCAAGTCCAACTGCAACCCAAGCCTACATTCTATAACAATCACCAGCATTGTAAAATCAAAAGACCAATTCCCAGCCAGTTATTATTGACTGCTGTTACAGATTACGGAGGGAGAATTTAGGACTTTCTCAAGCTCAGGAGATTACTTCAGAGTACAATCAGTTATAGGAAGCAAAGGAAAAGAAAATGTCAAGGAAATTCTAGACAATGAGGGGAAAAATGGGGAAAGTTTCACTCCTAAGCTTGAGAACAATTGACAACATAGAAATAAACATTGCTTCAAACAGACACACAGGGACGTAACCCCACTCTAACAAAGATACACACGCACACACGCGCGCGCGCGCACACACACACACACACAAAGAGGCAATTGTAGGAGGGACATAGTAACACCGCTGAGACTCAAATTCATATATCCATGAGTCTTCGCACAGGTATTCCCATTTCACTGAACTTCTTCACTCTCTAAAACTCATAAAGCTAAATGAAAAAGAAATAAGATACTTGATAAGCAAGACAGATTGGACAGAAGGTAGCTAATACTTATCGAAAAAGTGGATTGTTGGTAAGTCTGAAATAGGCAGAAAGGAAGACAGAAATGTTCAAATGCCACAGAAATGCTTTCACATCTCCAAAATGCCAAAAAGGATCAAATCTATTTCTAACAAACTAAAGAGAAGAAGTTGATGGAGAGTCTAACCTGTGGGGCAAAGTTAAAAACTGAAATGGTCCATTCAAGGCCTGGGAAAGGAAAGCAAGGATGAAAGGAGCCATGACGTTTTCGCAGACCACAACACATAAAATACCTTTTTACTATGTCTTCCCCATTCCAGCAGGGCAGCCCATCGGCAGCGGCTAATTCGTTAACACAAAGCTCATCAGCCAGGCCTCCGTAGAACGTCCTGTACAGTCGAAGGCTGTTGATAAATTCTCTGAATGGGAAAACAAAGAAAACAATTAAAACCAACAATCCATAAGAAATGCCGGTATAAATGGCATAATTTGTTATGAATGATATATAGAATGCAACTTTTTAAATATTGCTGCTTATTTTTTAGATATTCTCAATACTTTTCTAACGATCAAAATAAATACTAGATATTTTTAAGAAAGAAGGCTGGTACTCAAGTTTACTCTTTTGAGTCCAAGTTTTCACAGGGTATGAATTTTATATAACTCAGGTCCAAGAAGTTGTGAAGAGTACACACACACACACACACACACACACAACACTTTATGTAGTATCTGTAGTATCCCTAAAAGTCTTTACTAGCTGTGCCATCTAAATCACAGTAATATTAACTACTCACTTTTCTGGACAGAAATGTCAGAGGCTTTTAACAACTAATCGATTGCTTGCTGATTAAAAGTCTATTAAACTTGGGTGGTTTTCCTATTTGGGTCTTCTCTTTGGTGTATAACAAGCTAAAATAAAATGCCTCTACTGATGTGGGAAGCAGAGGCAGAAGAAAAATTATTAAATTTCCTCCCTACCTACAGCCCATTGACAAGTCCTTGAAACAGGCAGAGTGACCTTCTTCTAGGGACTCAACTGCCTCCCTGTTAATACTTTGCTAAGGGCAACAGACCGTCTTAGCCCAACCCCAAGGATCCTATAAGTCTCTTCTAACACATAAGAATTCCTTTGGAAACTTCCTTTATCTCTTCCCAACAAGATACATATTCACAATCATCCCCCAAGCATATGATATACATCTGAAGGGTCTCACGACTCAGATTTTATTAGACAGCAATAAATGGCACTTTCCCAACAACAGCTAGTCCCCTCAAGGTCCTAGAAACCTTGCTTCCAAAATACCTGGGAGACTTACGTGCTATCCCTAACTCCCTCCCAACTTAAAAATACATAATGGGCCACTCCTCACGACCCCAGTGCAGCTCTTTCTGCTCAAGGGTCCTGTTCCCATGCTTTAATAAAACCACTCTTTTGCACCAAAGACATCTCAAGAATTTTTTCTTGGCCATCAACTTCAAACCCTAACATTTTTTCCTACATCATTCACTAAATATTGAAAAAACTCAAATATGTAACATGTTTTAAAAAGCACAAAAATAAAAGTTGTTGTAAGGAATATTATTTAATACATGGACTGTTTTTTCCCCTCTTCTCTCATACTACATTTCTTTCCCCCATTAATTATGGGAAAGGAAAATTCAACAAAGAAAGCAGTTTGCTTTTTTACTTTAAAAAGCCAAAATTTCAAGTTTTAAAATCAAAGCTTTGAGGCCCTATGAATCTGAATTCTAGCATTTCAAAAAACCAAGTTCAAAAAACTATACTTCTGAACTTTTTAAAACATAAACCAGTGTTTTGGAAAATGAAACGAAAAGCCACTACCTTAATATAGAAGAGACGTCCTCTGGACGAGAACACAGGGACAGGAGAAGGAAAGCAAACCAGAACTCCATAAGTTAAGGAGCTAAAATGCAGCAATTATAAAACTGCATTCCCACTGATATTTTAAAAACAACTTCTTTAAAAATGAGATCAAAGAAGAGGGGTGGCTCTAAATTATAGCTGAAATGAGCAAATTTAAAAAAAAATAATCTTACTTTGACAGCACTGATGCTCAACTTTATTAATTTTAAAATTCTCTCTCTTAGTGGTTTCCAAAGAACTCTTTGTGGAAATGGCTGGAGTTTAAGTAACTACTAATCTATAGGAAGGATAAATGTCTTTTCAAATATGTAACATCTGAAATCAGAGAGATCAGAAACTTCCACAGAAAATGTTTGGTGACTATTTCACCAAATTTTTAGCAAAGCTTGACCAGACGTGTAATAACAACATGACTGCTGGAAGTATAAGTCTGACTTCTAACTTATACTCAATCCCCCCCAAAAAAGTATACTGTAACCACTCACTTATACTTATTTATACCTTTTTTTTTTAGGAGGAGGGGCAGAGGGAGAGGGAGAGAAAGAATCTTAAGCAGGCTCCATGCCTAGCACAGTGCCCAATGCCAGGCTTGATCTTAAGTCCCTGAGATCATGACCTGAGCTGAAATCAGGAGTCAGATGCTTAACTGATAGGGGCACCCAGGCGCCCCTATAATTATTTATACTTTAAGTTAGTTTCGATCAACTAGAAAATAAGTCCCACGAGGGCCATATTCCTGCTAACTGGAATGAATGAACAAATACCAGTTCTCATGATGCAGCTACTAAAACATAATGGATGAAGCCAACTGATTCTTTCCTAGAGGGGTGAGGTTTAATAAATGGAAAGATGTGTGACTCCTGTCCTGAATTCTGTTCACTATAAATGATGACCTGTTGGGAATCAAAGATCCTTCTAGAAATGAACAGCCCTGGCACAAATGACTGGAATGCTGAGATCGCCAAATTGAGGGGATAAAACCGAATTGGAATTGCTTGCAGACCCCAAACCTCCTCCTCCAGTCTTGGTGAATGGTGCCTTCACAACCAACAGAACGTATTGGGAAAAGCTTTACATCTTTCTTGGCCAGTCCTCTTTCCCAATGCTACTCTCACGGCCTTCATTGAGCCCTTATCATCTCTCTGGAATGACTGCATACCTCTAATCTCTTCCTTAACAATCACCCCTCATCCTCCAAGAAAGCCACTTCCGTCAAATTCAAATCTGATATGCCCAGACCGTTTCATTCACTTGCTTAAAGCCATCAATGGCTCTCTCTTCTCTACAGCATAAAATCCAAATTTCTTGGAAAGGCGTATAAGGCACCCTCTCGCCTCCATTTCAGCAGCAACCCAAACCATACTTTGGGCTTCCACAAAAGTAGGAGAATTGCTGTTCCCCAAACAGACCTCCAAGCTTCTGCATGAGCTCCGTCTGAAAGCATCATATCCTTAAAGATTTCCACTCGTTCTATAAGGCAACAGCTATCAGTTACTTGTCACAAACTACTAAACACTATTGCGTACCAACCTCTGTGTTGGCACTATAGCTCAACAAGACAGTCCCTACCTTCTAAGAATGCGCTATCTAGTGAAAACCCACAATAACAACACAGTGTTAACAGTGCCACCCTTGAAGACAGAGAAGGAATCAGGAAATTGTATAAACAAGATACTATTCCAGTGTTTCATGCAAAAAAAAAAAAAAAAAGCAAACAACAACAAACAAAAAACAATAAGCAAACTTAAAGAGGAAAGAGAATATTGTGTTCAAAGACTCATATGCAATTTAGCAAGTGGGAGTGGGTTTACGGGAGCTTTAGTTAAAAGGTAGGAAGAGGCCAGTTTGTAATCAGCCTTACTGATCATCAAAAAACTCTTTCAGTTTTATTCAGAAGGCAATGGAAGGCATTAAAAGTTTTCCAGCAAGCAAGTGATGGCCTCATGACAGTATTGTGGAAATACATAGAAAGTCAGTGAGGTCACTTAGCAGGCTATAACCAAGACTCAGGGGGAAAAAATATGAGGATGAGAAGAAAACACCTGTCAGGGAATACCATGAAAAGTGTTAGATTTGAAAGACATTAGGAATCTAGACTTGACAGTAAAAGTAAAAGTTTTAATATAACTCCTAATTGTCTTTCTCAACCTCCCTGAGGTGACGGAGGGGGTGATTATCTCAGTACTATTCCCTGAGAGAAGAAATAAAGGAAGGGAAATATAATGCTTTCAATGCCCCCACTATACTTAGGATGGCTCTTCTCCTGCTCAACATTTTCCTTTTTCCGTGGCACATATCACTGTCTAGTCTAGCCTGTCACGTACTTACTTATTATGTTTTACTGTTTCTTATCTGTCTCCCAGTCTAGAATAGGAGACTGACGCGCTGCCCACTGCGCTAAGAAGGCGACCCCGTCTCCCAGTCTAGAATAAAAGACTCGGGCAGGCAGGGGCTTTTTGTGTGTGTTTGTGTGTGATTTTGCTCACCAATATAGACATTAAAACAGTTGTGAAGGCATATAGTAAGCTCTCATTAATCAGTAATTAAATTAATGAATGAGTTAACACTAATTAATAATTAAGTCTACCCTCAACATGTTCGGGGTTTGTGATTTCTTTGGAATGTACAGAAAGAGCAATCAAGTACAATGCTACTTTCAGACCAACTCTGTGTAACATCATCTGGAGGTCTTGCCAAAATGCAGATTCAATTCAATAGTTCTGGGGTGGAACCCAAGATTCTACATTTCGATGAAGCACTCAGACGATATTGAAGCTACTGGTACAAGAACCATGAATACCATGGACCTTTGCTGCTGGATATGTAACCTTGGAATCAGGAGACTGGGTATGTGATGTGAGAGTCATTATCTCCAGAGGGGGTGACCTAAGTCATGAAGGTAGATGAAATCTCCCAGGCAAATAACGGGCGGAAAGAAAAAGTCAAAGGAACTCAGAAGTACATTGCGCAAAGGAAGAAAATCTTCAATGGTAAGAGCTGTGGACATTAAAGAATAAGGGAATTTGAACCTAGAGAGATTCCCCACTGTATAAAATGCCATTATGAGTTACTGAAAATAATGAAAATGTCCTTTATATGTGATCCATCCCTCAGATGGAACTCAACCCCCTGGTTGAGACAATACAAACTGTCTCAATTTGTATGTTGAGACAAGGTCTTTAAAAGGTAAATAAGTTCAAATGAGGTCATATGGACAGATACTAATTCAATAGGACTGCTGTCCTAATAAGAAGAAGAGAGGGTAGGGGGTGCATGGACTCAGAGGAGAGGCCATGTGAGGACATACTGGGGCGAAGGCAGCCATATGCAAACCCAAGAGAGAAACCACGGCAGAAACCAAACCTGCCAGCATCTTGATCTTGGACTTCCAGCTTCCAAACTGTGAGAAAATTGATGTCTGTTGTTTAAGCCACCTGGTCTGTGGTATTTTGTTATGGCAGCCCTAGCAAACTAATACAATACTGAAAGCATTTGGAATAGAGTAATGACCTTCAGATTTGCAGTACGATCCATCTCAAAGAGAGAGCGAGAAACTAAGAGTAGAGTCTCAAAGACAAACATTACGGGAGTTTTGTGTGTGTCTGTCTGTCTGTCTGAATATGCAAGAGACTTGAAAATATTTGTGTATGAAAGGGAAGGACAAAGCAAGGGTTTGCCAAAGTTCATTAAGTTGTTCCTAAATATCCCAGTTCTCCATGTTCCAGGCAGAAATCCACTCTGAAGCCAGCTTTAGTACGTGACTTGCTCTGGGTTCTAAATATATGCAGGGTGATGTATGTTCCCTTCAAGCTAAAGCTTTAAGAACCAGCGTGGTTTTGCCAGCTTCTGTTTCTCTCTCCCCTGATGCCCGGCAATGTGTCACAGGGAGGCTGCCTAGTCACTCCGAGGCTTAAATCCAGGGCCTCATAAGCAGTGCCCCCTGCTGGTCAAAATGTGAACAGACTAAAATGTGAAGGAAAACGCTTTTAAACCCATGTTAGGTTGGGGTTGTTTGCTTCCGTACCATAATTTAGTCTTTCTTAATTGATTAAAAAGATAGAAAAAGAAAACTAAAAATTGATAGATCACACATTCTGAAGAGAGAGGAAGAATTGCTGAAAAGAGAGTGATTCGCTTTGGAGCAAGTTCTCTAAGACTAAAAATGACTGAAGACAGTCCGTGAAAGTTAAGATAAAGTTTTGGTTTGTGAAGACAGAACTATGAGGGGAGATCCTGCTTCAGAACTTTGTATTCTGTGTTTGGAGGTCTTTAGGTCACAGGAATTAAGAGTAGTGTTTGTTGCAAGAAGTGGTTGCACCAGAGGGCCGAGGGATCAACACTGGATAGAGAAAAATTGAATTGGGAAAAAGAAGGGGATAAAGAAAACGAGTAGCTATCATGAGGTAAAAAAGATTTATCTACTGCCATAGAGCCAATTAATGCTGGTCCTTTTACAAGAATCCATACTTCAGTCCTCAGGCCAAGGCTTGCACTACTACACACCATCATGCTTCCTTTCCAAGTTTTGCATGAAGAGTCTCAATGAATAAAATATAGTACTCTTTGGATGATTCAAAATTTAACTTGCTGGAAGGGTGACTATATCGATGCAATTATTTTTCTACAGTTATGAGAGCCTTGCCTGTTAAAACTAGGAGCCTAATGAATGTAGGGAGATGCAAAGTTCCAGCTAATTATCCTCGAGGGGCTATGTTACATACATCTAGTTGTTCACCTTAGGCTTCAGACATCTTCGTCTTGACAGTAACAGAAAATATTTTTTAAGTATTTAAAATATTTTTTTAAAAAACAGAAAAACATTCTTTGTTAGAATACTTATTCAAAGCCTATATGTTCAGGCCAGGCACAAATGAATACTTTCTCATTTGGGCCTGCAAAAGTTGAACAAATGACATTCCTGTCGAGTTTTGCCCTCCTGCCTTCCTTTCACTGCGTGTCCCATGTTGTAACCAGAACTGGCCTTAGAAATCAGCCTAACACTTCACTGTTTTAAAACCCTAGTGATTCAGATAAAATTTTTTACCATGGCACACAATCTCTCCACTCTCCACCCCTTAGCATCCCATAAAGTCCCCTACCCTCCATTCACACATGCCAGCCAAAACCGCACCCTTAGCAGATGTCTCCATATTTACAGAATAAGATTCTGAGTTTAGCACACACAGTTTCCTCTAACCCTAGATGGCCTTCCCCACCCCGCCCCCATTCTCCCAGACTTCTGCCTGTCCTTCAAGATCCAGCTTAAAGCTCACCTGCCCTCTGCGTCCTTGTCTGACCTGCATATGCAGTTTTCTTTGCCCATCCTTGTTTCTTACACAGCCCTCGCTCTCTGTGTTGCAGTCCTGGCTCTCAGATACTGTAATCCTTGTGTCTGCATGTCTGCCTCCCTGGTTAGAGCAGCCGTTCAATAAAGGCAGGAGCCATGTCTTCCTCATGTCCCCAGGCTTTGGGTCACAGTTTGGTACCCAACAGGGTCTCGACAAATTCTCCCTGAGTTAGTCCCAGCTGTGGTCTTAGTTTTTAATCGCACCAGAATTAGAAGTTTTTAAAGATATGCATTTTTAAAATGACAACGATAACTGAAAGTCCTTAAAGGATACAGTTGACTTGGGAAACTTGGAATTAGAGAACTCATTCCTAGACTGCAGAAAGTAGAGCTTCCTCATGTGCTGTGTTAGAAAATGAAGAACTCGAAAGAGCGGGACCACACGCTATGTGGGACTGAACAGGCTCCAGTCAGAGTCCATGTACACGCGCTGCTGAAGTTAACGTGTGGGGACACAATAATATTTAGTCACAATGTGCTGTAAGAAGGCTATCATAATTCATACCTCACAGATAGACTGTGTTACAAAAACAGAAAGAGCCTGAGACCATCTGTTCCAGTGGCTCTCTGTCCTAAATGCATGTTATCATTGCCAAGTTAAGATTTAAACTGTACACCTAGAATTCTCCCTCATTCAGACGGACTGGCCTGGAGTGGGACCCGGGCATCTGAGTGCTTCTGAAAGCTTCCTGTAAGATCCACATGTGTGGCCAGGGCTGAGCACCGGTGATTTAGTCCAATTCTTTTATTTTGAAGCTAAGGAAAAGCAAAAGTCAGAGAAGGTAATAAAAACATGTGAAAAGCAAGAAGTTATTTACTCAGGAATTTATTTGTAGCAGACCTCGACATCTTTGTTTCACTAATTAATTAACTAAATAATTCATTAATAAACGTGCCATCCTTTAGCCATGTCAGGCTGATATTGAATATCTGAGAAGCCAAAGCTGAACGGATCTTTATATAGGAGAATATTTCCTTCCATTTAAAAAATCTTACAGAAATTATCACCCTGTTCACGGAACACAATTAGTAGATTGTTAGACCAGAAAACAGAGAGAGATCACTTCTTTCTGCCAAAATCCGCACTTCGAAGGCACTATGTTTAAACAGAATTTATCTGTATATTTCTACCAGTCTGAAAGGTCTGCTGCAGGATGCAGGGAGTAGGGCAAATTCTTCTCCCTGGCTAATGAGCAGTTTTGTCCACTGTGCCAGTACCACAAAGAGGAAAAAAGCCTGGAGCACAATTGATCATTCATAGCTTGCAGCCTTGTTTGCCCTGAGCTTACTAAAGGCAAGGGAGAAACATGGACCGGCATAGTTACTGCTTCATTCCTTCCCATGCCCTTGAGGCCAGCAGTGCCAGAAAGGGCTCCTGATGCATCACGTGGTTAAAAAAAAAAAAAAAAAAAGTCATTTATAGTTTGTCCTTTATAGTTTGGTTGACACGGGAAGGTCTTGTTACTACTATCAATTCAAGCAACTCTTCTGATCGGCCGGACCACTATAATTGACTTTAGTCTTTTTTAATGATAAAAGTAACATAGCTTTTCATAAACAGTGCAATAAATTAAAGGCACACGAAGAACAAGTTAGTATCTGTGCCTCCATAGTGTGTCCATCCCTCCCTCCTGAGGTGTAACCCACGTGAGCAGCCTGGTACACTTTCTTCAGTTCCTCTATGTGCAAGCTAACAAGTAACCAAAAGTAGACCTACGGATAGACAGAGATAAAGAAAGACAAAGTAACAGTTCGATTTAACAAAACTGGGGCCAAGTTATGTACATAAAAACCCAATTGGCTTTTCTCACTTGACAATATATCATGAACCCATTTCAGATGAATAAGTCTTGGTCTTACTTTTTTTGATATAGCTGTATAATATTCCATAATTCGAATATAGCAGCTCTACCGTAATCTATCAAAAGATTCCACTAAGCTAATCTACATTTTAATTAATAAGGCTGATATGTTCCTCATAAGTCTGGCTTGAAGAGTGGCAACCGCATGTTTCAAATGTTGCCGATCTCCTAGGGAGCTGTTTTCACTTAAGCATATGGCCCTGATTTTACATTTGATTTCGCATTTCATTTCATTAGACGTTGCTGAACACAGAGCTGTATTCAAAAGGCATGCCTCTAGATCTTATAGCTTTATCTAGCAGGGCTTTGTTTCAATTTTAAAACATTCATAAACTGTCACTTCCTCTCCTCTTTTTCCCATTGAACACAAAGTAAACGAGATGATTTCTAATTTTGACCAAAACTAGTTATCTGGAAAAGTATTGGAGAAGAATCTTATTTTCAAATGGAACTTTTCTCTGCAGAAAGTTTCAGACTGCACGTTCCTTTATTTAATCACATGTATTGATTTTTTTTTACCCCCTAAAGTCAGTCCACAAATAATACAGAACCCAAATTAAAAGCAGTGCCTCCCACACTGTTTGAAAATATCTGTCGAACAAAGGTCAAATGTGCAGTTTGCTAGTTAATGGCCTGAGGCAAAGTTAAGGTTAATGTGGCACTAATGAGCAGGCTCAACCCTGTAGAGATGTCTGACCACAGTTGTCAAACAGCAGACATTTAAAATGTCAGTCTCCTGCTCAGCAGAGGAAGTCTATAATTACACGTTTCCAGATAAGAACTATTTTCTCCTGCGTTTCTGAATCCGTGTTTAGTAAGTTTATCTCATTCCCAACTAAGTCATTCTATTTGGCAAAATAGTTTTATAATCTTCAAAATAGAAAAAAATTTAGATTACTGTTCTACAGCAACAATGGTCTGTGCTGTAAATGCTTGAAAGTAATTAAATTTATACAGTCAGATTGGCTAGAGGGAGAACTGAAATCTAGTTTCCTGGCCCCTTTCCATAGACTTTGCAACACATGAGAGATTGGGGTAGAAAGGGTGAATATGACATGGAGAAAGCAATGCAATGTGTGACACCATTTATCACAAATATAAATTTGTAACAAATTTAAAATTATAATTTAAAAATGTAACAAATGTGTTATAAGCACATTGCACTTGTATTTGCTTAAAAAGAAAAAACAAACAAACGAACAACTACTCCTAAAAGAGGACCTCATACAGTGTGTTCTCTGAACCCCACTTGAACCCACTGTTCGTTATGGAAGCTGTACCCGAAAGACCCACACCCCATTCTCAAAGAGAAGGATTTTTTTTTTCCTGACTAAAGGATTCCAGGGTTTTTTCTCTCCTCATAGGAAGTCTTATTCACGTGACATGATTCCCCTTCTTTAGACGATTTACTGTGCTTTCTCAACAAAGCAGAAGGGGTTTAGATGGGCAGTAAGTTGGGGAACACCAAGGGAAGGAATGGGAAGAAGAAATGCAAAAGAGTCCTGGAGATAAGCCAACAGCCTAAGATACTCTTTACAGCGGATTCTTTTTGACATGGGCTCTCTGTTTAACACTCCATGCTGGCGATTTTACACTTAGTTCTTGAGTGGGACATTCACAGTCAATCAATACAATTAATAGAGACACCTCTATTCCTCACTTTTCTGTAACGCTCCGAACCCAACACATTGCCATTTAATGTCCCAGTAAAAAGCACCCTTTCTGAAAGCATCCTCCTTTAAAGAGTGATTTAAACCTGATGTCAAAACTAGGTCTTCAAAACTCTCATCTCATTTTCCCATATTGTAAAAAGGTACTCAAAAAGCACTGACTGTTCTCCATTAAAAAGGACTTCAAACAAAGATCTTAACTCATTTATAAAAATAAACACAAGACCACATGTTCAATACTTAAACAAATTTGAGCATCCAGCCCAAAAGAGGTGAGACATAATTTCTCCTACCTCACGATTTTTGTTCATTTTAATAAAAATATGCAATTATTTGTTCAGCTCTACTGGTTTCAGGAAGCATACTATTGCCTTTTCAACAGGAAAAAAAAAATCTAGGACATGATTGGGTCAAAACCAATAAGAAGATTAAATCAAAAGATATTTGCAATTCTCACAATTCTAGTATACTTCCTTAATACTGAGAATCATTATTGAGTACATACATCTTGAGATTCAGCATTTCAGGTCAAATCTTGAATGTTACTCTCTTTTGCAGTAAAATATTTTCTATGCTTAATAATATTTTAACTATAAGCTCCATGACTTAGAGGATATGAGAACATATTCTGTACAATATTTTCCTCTCTCAGCACGAACAGAAAACTAATAAAAAACCTTTCCCTTTAATAGTCTGCCAACAAATGGGCTTCTTCCTCATTCCTTCTTGCATTTATATATATATATATATATATATATATATATATATATATATTCTTTTTTTCTTTTTGTGATTTCAATCCTCTATTCCTGGTCACTGTTATCTACCAATCTATCTGACTGATGGACACTCTATGTCTGGTATAAATTCTTCTTGCTTGCATCCCCTGTTACTGTATGTCTCTAGTGCAGATACTGGTGTTCCTGAGCTCTGGAATAAACATGGGCTTCAAGGTCAGAAAATCTATAATTAAAAGGGTTCAGAGAAAATGAATCACTTTCATCTGCAATTTTATTCCCGTTATTCTGGTAATTCGCGTTTTAGAAAGAAATTGCTCTCGAATGTTACATGTAACCCAGGTGTTAGTTTGGGTACCACAGGATATTACTGATCAAAGCTGAGTAATGTAAAATTACCTTTGCTCAAGTATGACGCTTAAAATGTTGTCCATGTGATGGGAATTATAATGATACTGCCTCCGTCACGATCATTCATACATCTGTTTATTTATACAAGGCTTAGCTTACACTGGAAAAAGTAGAAAAAATCAAATACAATGAACATTATAAATCCTTTGAGTTTACTTAATCTGTGGGACCCCCAAAGTCTCAGTGTGCATGTCTAACAGGATTCCTGCGGAAGAGAGCGAAACCAACACAGCCAAAGGGGCACCTTAGACCCGCTCGTCTTCAAAGTCATCAAACAGAATGAAGCATATTTTTTAGAAGAAACCTTGATCTGAAAGTCTACAATATGGGCCTAAATAAAGAAAATCCTCCTGAAACCATCTTTGAACTTTCCTTCAGTTGTGCTTCCAAGTAAAAGATCCCACATACAATTCTGGAGATCATGATGTGCCCTGGAAACGGTTGATGTACATTTGTGTCTGGGAGTGAAGATGGAAAATGAAAGCAAAAACAAAACAAAATGAAGGAAAAACAGTGTTTCCATCAAATGATATAATCTACCTTAGAAAGACATTTCTCTTATTTTGAGGACAATTGTGGAGGAATTGGCAGCTCTGTCATTTTCCTTAAACATACAATAGGATAAAAATAAAAATACCCTGTTTCCCGCTTTCCCATATTATTATATACATCATTTAGACCCTTCCAATGCCATTAACAGATTTAAACTGATGGAAATGCTTTTTTGCTATGCAAAACCAAGTGGAAGAAAGTGCTTAGTACTCTTGCTATAGACTGAGCACCCATGATGCTTCTACACACAATTAATTGTGCTACTTTAGTAAAAGAAATAAGTCTCACTCATCATCCTGATTCAGGCCCCATAGATTCTGCTAAAAATTCTTAAGTAGTTTTTATGCTTTCCTACAAAAATCGTCAATTTCAGTATGGCATGACTTTAAATCTTTCTTACCTCTCCAAAAATTGAGTGGAAAAAAAAAAAATGAGAGCTGATTTTGAAGTTTGTTTTCAACTTTGTATGTTTACAGACTTTCCAAATGAAAAAGGATGGAGGATTCTCTTTTTGTAAGGAGGAAAAAAAGAAAGAAAACGTATTCTCAAGTATATTAGGCAGGAAGAATCTCACTCCACAGTTTGATTGTTTGTTTTTTTTTTTTTTTGGTTGGGGGATATCTTGGGCCATATAAATTGGATAGCCCTACAGTCACAATTATAAACACTACTGAAAAGCTTCTAGCTCATTTGGCCAAGCTGCTACTGGGAGATAGGTTTTTGGAGAATCGGTTTGAAAAAACTGCCTAATTTAAAGGTCATTCTTTCTATGGCTGAGAAAAAATATGTATATTTTTCATTCTTTTTGCAGTGAGAAATTTGAGGAGGACTTATTTCTACTCACACTGTCTTCAAGGTGAGAGCCTCAATATTACAGACATTGCAAATTAACTCGAGGACCAAAGGATTGTGAACCAACAATGTAACTTTAAAGATTTAAGAAAAATCTCACACTCCCTTATAGAAAACTACCATCATCTAAGCAAACAACTAAGAGTTCTAATTGCAGCCAGGGAGAACTCTACAAATCTGCTTTCTATAATTTTCAATAACTGCTATCAACAGAAAAAAAAAGAGAGTATCTGTTAGATACCAAACATGTACACACAGCCACGTCTAAGATCAATCACAATTTCAATTTCTCGTCCATACCTTTTGGTACAAATACTGCTCAGTGTAAATTTAATCATTCATTGGTTGGATTTAGTTTCAGATATGTCATGAAATGGTCACTAATTTTTCCATGAACATCTAGAAAGTAAGAGCAAACCTCATTTTTAAAGGCTTTATTTTTAATATTAGTTTTAGCTGGAGCAAACTGCTTTTCACTACAACAGAATTTTGCATGTATTTGTTTATGAACTTTCTTTTTCTGGGAAGTTTTTATCAGATTCTCTGTGGGATACATGACCCGCAAGGTTAAGCACCACTAGCCTAAACTTTTGCCATATGTTTATTCTGCCTTCTGGTACTCCTTCTTCCTGTGTGCCTGGTTTTTGACCCCCTGGGGTCCTGCTTTTCATTATTCATTCAGGTCTTGATCCTGGACTGCCTGGGAGCTCCCGTTTCCTCGGCCCTGCTCTGGCCTGGCCTTTTGCCCCCTATCCAAAGCCTTGCCTTGGCCTGTCCTGCCCTGGGTGCCCTCGCTCCCACCACTCACCAAGCGCTGTTTTAAATTAACCAGAAATGTTCTCATTGAAGGGAACATGACTTTTATTTTAGTAAATTAAACTTACAGGTAATAAATAATAATGGCACCTCAAAGAAGCACTCACTTCCTTTTAGGAAATAGATTGGAAATTGCTTTCTCCAGTCCTATAAGTAATATTAAATTTTTCTCTGTGTTGACTTTTTCCTGACCTATGGATATTTTCATCCACCGAGTTTGTATACACACAATTCATCATTAAGCCTGGTATGTCAATATTGATTTAACCATATAAACACATACACCCAAACACACACATCAAGAATTTTAAACATTAACTAATTTTGGTTTCACTAATAAAGCATTGTGCTAAATAAAGTTTGACTATGTAGGTAGAAATTCATGTATTGTAAGCCAACTGATCCTATGTAATATGAACCTATTCCAGCTATCTGGGCAATAATCCTAAATAATATTAAGTGTCCGTCATTCAGATTATGTTTGAAAGTTTTTCCTATGCTTAATTAATTATTTTAGTCACTCCGCTGTGTTCTTTTTCAATGAACAGGGTAAAAATTAATTTGCTTTCATGGACAGACACATCCTGAAATAGAACATGGCCTGCCTGACTCATTCCTCTCTTTCAATTAAGTAGTTTCAAGTGTCCTTTTTAGCTCCCATTCTCAATAAATAAAATTGTTAATGCTCAAGTTATAAAATTCCTACTCAAATCAAGATTTAATAAACACATGAGAATAACATGGAGCTGCCTGATGATATGACACTCCATTAAGTTCTGAAGAGATGATTCCAAAAAACAAAAATTCATAAAACAATTATATTTTGTCTCAAACATTAAAAATCCAGTGTTTCCAAAAATGCTCTTTTCCCCATTCTCACATCAAAATCCTCTCCTAGGTCAAAAATATTTTAATTTTGCTAACCATCTAGGACAGTCTCTATTACCCCAATGCACAGCCATGCATACAGCCAATCCCCTTAATTGGCGCATTCTTAAATGCGGGTTTTGGCTAATTGGAATGCTTGCTGGAGAACAGATGGGGCACTGGTGTTGAGACTCTGTCTTAATTTATTGTCCTGGGGTTTTCCTAATTACCCGCTTAATTGGCACAGCCACACCACTTTGAAATAATAATGTACCGCTAATTATCACCGATTTAAGCTTGCTAATAGCTTATTCTTACCAGCTAACTTCAAGAAATCAAGCAGAGAGCAGGAACCGCCACAGGGAAATCACTCTGCCTAGGCTGGTTCAGACAGACACAGGAGTGCAGTGTCCGCTAGAGCTGTGCCGCTTTGGTTTCTGCCCCAAAAGAAGACACAGTGATGCTTTTCTGGATGTTTAAAGAAACGGTCTCTTTTCCTTGATTTTTTTCAACTTTTGGAGACCTCTGTGACTGGTATATAACCATAACTCAGAGTCTCAAATTAGCTCATTATTGGCATTCTACATAAATAGAAAAAAACGGGGCGGGGGGGGGGGGGGATTGAACAAGTACCATCACGTCTCCAAAATATCATCAAAAGAATCCAGTGCTATGGTTTCGTTTCCCTCCTTTCACACCAAAACACTGACATACTCTAGACTTCGGGCTTAGCACAACTCTCAGATCCAAGGACAGATGAGGATGTCTTTCTTCAAGTGTTAGAAATAGAGCAAGGGAAAGACAAGGTATTAAACAGAAGTGGTCTCTTTAGAAATGAATACAAAGGGAGAAGGGGGCTAAAGAAAACAAAGGGGTTGCGAACTTGGGATTTTATAGAGAAATATCTGTATTTAGGATAAGATACTACTCTTCTGCCTTAGTTTATACTTATTCTGCATCTGTTCCAGGCACTTTTTCAGACACCTCCTGGCCAGACTCCCTAAAAGCCGTTCCTGGGACAGGAATTTGGATGCAGATGATTGATGGAGGGAATGTGCTCTTGAGAGACAGGCAGTGAGGGAAGCAGGATGGAGTGGGCAGGAAGAAGGTAGGTCGGGATGTGGTCTCAGCCGCAACCACACTGCACACGTGGAACACATCCCACATCTGGACGCATCACACTGAGTAAGGGCAAGCCTTTGATCCCCTGGTGTCCATCGGGCACTGCTTATGAGCCTCTGCCAAGGGGCTGAAGCGGCGGGAAGTTAACCCCCTCTTTCAGGGGGATGAGATGGCGTGTAGTCCTCCACACGGAAGAGAACTGACCCGTGTAACCCGTAGGATACTGCAGAGTGGCAGTGGGGACATCAAGGTTAGAGCATGAAAACACTTCAGCTTCTGCCTTTCTCTCTTGGATTATCTTCCCTGAGGAAAGCCAGCTACAGAGTTGTGAGGAAACTCAAGGAGAAGTCATCATGATGAAAATGCGAGGCCTCCTGCCAACAGCCCTAGGAGTGTGCCACCTTGGAAGATGGTATCCCGTCCTGCTCGAGCCTTCAGAGCACTGCCGCCTCACCTGACCTTGACAGCAATCACCCTAAGAGACCACAGCCAGAAAGAAACCCTGAGCCAAAACCCCACAGCCAAGCAGCTCCCAAATCTCCGGCACACAGAAAATTGTGTAATAAATGGTTGTTGTTGCTTTAAGCTACTATGTTTGGGAATGACTTGTTAAGTACCAATAGATAATGAATGTAGATGGCTCCAATTTGTTGAGTGTGACTCCCCAGAGAGTAGGGCAGCCATGCATTATCAGCAACCAGGAGAGAGCAGCCAGGAGGCAGATAAAATGGCCAGGTAAAGGGATGTGAGCAGGACACAAGCAGCTCCAACCCCTGTAGTTACCTCTCCTACGAAATGTTTCCATTAAGCCTCCCATACAAGTGACAGTGTCATGTCATGAAGTTAATTATGGACAGTTATATTTTTTAAAAATGGTAGCTGGCAACTACCTAGCATTCTGGACCTAGCAACAATATTCTTCAAAAATGACGATGTGTTCAAACAAAAACTGAGAGAATTCATCAATAGTAATAAGCAATGAAAAATATACTATGGCTAAATAAAGCAAAATGATTTGGATGGACACACAGAACTAAAAGAAAAGCACCAGAAGGAATAAAATATGAGTTATTATAAGTAAATATTGACTATTTAAAAACAACAATAACAGTAATATCTCAGAAGTTGTTAAAATGTTGTTAGAAGCAACATCCTGGTTAGGAATAGGGTAACAGAAGATAGGAAAAGGGTAATGGACTAAAACTTTTAAAGTTCTTATATTGTTCAATGAAGTGGTAAAAGTTCTAATTTAAAGTAGATAGTAAAAATTAAAAAGGCACATTATGATCTCTATGGTAACCATTAGCATAATAAAGAAATGCAAATATAAAAGCGCTGAAGGGGCACCTGGGTAGTTCAGTTGGTGAAGCACCTGACTTCAGCTCAGGGCATGATCCCAGAGTCCTGAGCAGTGGGAGTCATCTTGTCCCTCTGCCCCTCCCCCAACTTGTGTGTCCGCACACATACTCACTCTCTCTCTCAAATAAATAAATAAATCTTAAAGAAAAAAAAAAACCATGAAGATTTTTTTTTAAATTAAATACCTGTTAAAGTCAAATGAAGGCAAGAAAAGATAAATAAAGAAAAAAGAAAGATTAAAGAACATGGGGCACCTGGGGGCTCAGTTGGTTAAGCATCTGACTCTTGATTTCCACTGGGGTCATGATCCAGGGTGGTGAGATCAAGCCCCATGTCAAGCTTCCCGGTCCACAAGGAGTCTGCTTGAGATTTTATCCATCTCCCGCTGCCCCTCCCCCTGCTTCCACACAGTACTCTCTTTTCTCTAAGTAAATAAATCTTTAAAAAAAAAAAAAAAAGAATGAAGAACATGGGGTAAAGAGAAAATAAAGAACAAGATGATGGCTTTAAACTACTTCAGGATACTATATATCACTGGCTCAATCAGTAGAACGTGGGGTTGTTGGCCTTCGGGTTGTAAGTTTGAGCCCCTCTTTGGGTGTAGAGATTACTTAAAGAAATACAATCTTTAATTTTAAAAAAGGACACCATATATCACTGTAAGAAACTGACTCGGGCATCTGGGTGGCTTAGTCAGTTGAGCATCTGACTCTTGATTTCAATTCAGTTCATGATCTCTTGGGTCATGGGACTGAGCCCCTTGTCAGACTCCATGCTCAGTGGGGAGTCTGCTTGAGATGCTCTCCCCAAATCATATGTGCAAGTGTGTGCTGTCTCTATCTAAAATAAATGAATCTTTAAAAAAAAATGGCTAAACATCCCAGTTGAAAAACAAAAATATAATTAATCACCACTTAATAAATAGTGTTAGATAACTTTTTAAAAAAGCTAATTGGTCAAGTTATTTATAATTCAAAATAATCATATTAACACAACCTCAAAAGAACCGCTTGAATAATAGAAAACTATGTAAATTAAACTGTAATAAAACTGGAAAATAATTTTTTTAGGTAAGGTGCCAGAAATTTAACATAATTTTAAACAATAAATTTGTATATTTAAACAACAAATTTGGGGGTACCTGGCTGGCTCAGTCAGAAAGGCATGCGACTCTTGATCTTGGTGTTGTGAGTTTGAGCCTCACATTGGGTGTAGAGATTACTAAAATAAAAAAAATAAACTTTAAGTAACTTTTTTTTAATTAGATATACCACTGAAGAAACGCTGTCTAGAGATTTATTTTAGAAGGAGAGAGAGAGAGAGAGAGATAGTGCATGAGTAGGGGGGACAGAGGGAGAGGGAGAATCCCAAGCAGACACCCTGCTGAGCTTGGAGCCTAACACAGACCTTGATCTCACAACCCTGAGATCATGACCTCAGTGGAACTCAAGAATCAGAGCCTTAATCAGCTGTGCCACCCAGGTGCCTTATAAACTATGCCAGTATAATTTTAAAAGACTACGAACTATTTATATGCAAAAATGTATTTTAAATGGTTAAACACAGAACAGTGTTTATCTCCATTTATTCCAGCAAAACAAATGATGCATTTTACAATTTCTATTTCAGCTACTAGAGCAATTACATTTATAGAAATTGGTGTGTTTTTTGTTGTTGTTGATCCAAAGCTTTCTTTTAATAGTTTTAAATTCCTTTAAATCTATAAATAGTACTTCTGTTATAGATATTCTCATGGAAATTGTCCAAGGTAAATAAACTCAAAAAAGCCTGCCATGGATACAAAGCTAATTTATAAAAACTAACTCAGAAGATGTTAAATTTTTTGACTTTACTTCTTTATGAATTGCACAAAATAGTGATCAATGATTTTGTCAATGATTTTTCCTTATCTATTTTATTTTTTACAATAAACTTTTATTTTGTTCTAATTAATGAGTTATAGCAGGAAGTCCCCAGTCAAAACTCTTCAGCAAATTACATTCTATCTCTATCTGGATAATCACTATATCTCCTACACATCATAATAAAAAATTATGCATATGAAATGGCAAAAAAAAAAAAGGTTATTTAAAAAGCGAGTATCATTAGCTCTCACGAAAATTTTGACTAAAGGAGTTTTAACTATGTTTTTACTAGGAAAATAAGTTTTTTTAAAAAGATTTTTTGTTTACTTATTTGACAGACGGAGATCACAAGTAGGCAGAGAGGCAGGCAGACAGAGAGGAGGAAGCAGGCTCCCCACCGAGCGGAGAGCCCAATGCGGGGCTTGATCCCAGGACCCTGGGATGATGGCCTGAGCAGAAGGCAGAGGCTTTAACCCACTGAGCCAGCCAGGCACCCCAGGAAAATAGGTTTAAAAAAAAAACCAAAACTTTCACCTAAAGTTTAAAATAACAAATAACAGTGTATATATGTGTCTTTTTATAAGCAGGCACAGACAAACATACCCATAGTTTCAGAGATACAGAGAGCTAAGCATACTCCTCAACCCCTGGCAAACTATCATAACTTATTACTTGAATTAGTTTTCATACTCTTCTCATATATTTAATATAAGTACTTTGCCATATCCTTTCATTGAAAAATACATATTGATTTTTATGTATGTGTTTTTAATTTATAAAAATGGTATTGTACTATTTTCATTCTGTTTAATACCTTTTTTTCTTTAATCGTGATATTTTTTGATGCAGGAAAATACATTCTTTCCTTCTGACTCTTAATGTTCCAAAGTAACATATTTTATTTTTACATTTTTCTTGTTATGGACATATAACTCGCTTCTAACTCTCAGCCACCACAAATACTCAAGAATTCTCCTTCTGAATACAAGCAAGAGTTTCTGGGGATATATCCTAAAAAAGTAGACAAGTGCATAGACTATAAGAATTTTACAAGGTACAGCAAGCTTCTTGCTAGAATGGCTCTACCAGTGAACCACATAATTGTGCACACAGAAAATCCAATCCTATCAACAGACCAACCATTAGAACAGAGTTCAGAAAACCAGCCAGGAATAGTATAAAAATATCTTTGACTCAATCTGTCTATTCAATGCTCACTCCTTTTGCTTGGCTAGTCTGTGCACACAGAGGAAGGCTTAGAGAATGTTTGGATTATCATAACCTGAGTCAGAGGGTGACTCCAATTATATCCTCCTTTGTATGTGGTATCTGCTAGAGCAAATCAAAACATGTACTGCCACCTGCTATCTAGCTAGCAATTTGGCAATTGCTTTTATCTCTTTACCAATTAGTAAGGATAATTAGGAATATTTCACTTTCAGCTAGTAAGAATGTCTTCACTGTTAGACCTCAGGGCAATTCTCTCACTCCATGACAGACAGGAACCTTGCTCATTTGGACACCCTACAGGACACCATGCTGATAATAAAATATTGATCACATCATCCTAGTTGCCTTAGTAGACATGTGCATGCCTCTAGTGGGGAAAAATATTGACATTTCAAGGGCTTGACAATTCAGCAGGGTTCCTACATGTCCAGGGGTCTAGATCTTATTGGGATATTCTAATGTAAAAGGCCAATTTCCGCCTTTATGATGACTTAGCACTCAGGAAGAGGCACAACACTTTTTGGGTCCCTTTGCAAATTAGAGAAAACTTGACATACACTTGAGTGTATTGTTACAACCCATTTATAAAGTAGCCCCAAAGAGCTTTTGCATGAGAAAGAAAAGTCTATGGGTTGGCATTTTGCAAACTGTTCTGACATTCAGTCCAGAGGACCCAGCTCATCCACTCAATGGTGCCTGAAGTACCAGTGGCAAATGAAGATGTTCTACAGAGATTCTGGAAAGCATTAGGAAAGGAACAAGATGGTGGAGGAGTAGGAGACCTAAATATCATCAGGTCCCAGGAGTTCAGCTAGATAGTTATCAAACCATTCTGAACACCTACAAACTCAACAAGAGACTGAAGAGGAGAAAAGCAGCAATTCTAGGAACAGAAAATCGACCACTTTCTGGAAGGTAGGGTGTGCAGAGAAGTGAATCTGAGGAAACATGGGAAGACAGACCACGGGGGAAGGGCCAGCTCCTGGCAAGTGAGAGAGCAGCAGAGCATAAAATCAGAGCATTTAGAAGTCTGCTCCACTGAGGGACATTGCTCCAGAGGCTAAGCAGGTGTGGAGCCCTCACGGGGAGAGTGTAGTCTCAGGCCCCATGGGGTCACAAAAATACCAGGGGTGTCTCAGTGTGGCAGAGACTCCAGGTATCAGAGTGGGGAAGCTGGCTGCAGAGACAGAGCCAAAGAGTGGGCTCGCAGCTCAGGGTTACCTTAAACTGATCTGAGGCATAGTCAGGCCACTGCTCTTCGAGCAGAGATCCCACAAGTAGCAGATCTAGAGAGACCTCCTCCTTCCTCTTCCAGGAGGAGCAGCGCAGGAGCACACTGCAGGAATCTGCTGGGTTTGGAGACTCCAAATGGGGCATGCACTGGAGACAGGAATGCTCAGTCACAGGCCAGGTGAGCACGGATTGCGGCCAGAGACCAGGGAGACAGGAGGGATTGACTGCTTTGCTCTGAGGGCGCAATGAGGAGTGGGGCCCTGAGCTCTCGGCTCCTCGGCCAGAGATTGGGAATTCAAATCTAAGCCAGTTGAAATTTTAAAAAACTATTAATGAGGTGCAATCAAAAATGGAGGCTCTTAATTCTGGGATAAATGAGGCAGAAGAGACAATTACTGATATAGAAGACCAAATGACAGAGAATAAAGAAGCTGAGCAAAAGAGAGACAAACAACTACTGGACCATAAGGGGAGAAATCAAGGATAAGTGATATCATAAGATGAAACAGTAATAGAATAATTGGGATCCCAGAAGAAGAAAGAGAGGAGCAGAAGGTATACTGGAGCAAATTATAGCAGATAATTTCCCTAAATTGGCCAAGGGAACAAGCTTCAAAATCCAGGAGGCACAGAGAACTCCCTCAAAATCAATAAAAATAGGTTCACACCCCATCATCTAATACTAAAACTTACAAGTCTCAGTGACAAAGAGAAAATCCTAAAAACAACTAGGGACAAGAAGTCTGTAAAATACAATGGTAGAAATATTAGATTGGCAGCAGACCTATCCACAGAGACCTGGCAGGTTAAGAGCACTTAACAAGAAAAATATGCAGTGAAGAATGCTATATCCAACTAGGCTGTCATTGAAAATAGAAGGAGAGATAAAAAGCTTCCAAGAAAAACAAAAACTAAAAGAATTTGCAAACACCAAACCAGCCCTATAGATAACATTAAAAGGGGTCCTCTAAGCAAAGAGAGAGCCTAAAAGTAACAGACCAGAAAGGAACAGAGACAATATACAGTAACAGTCATCTTACAAGCAATGCAATAGCACTAATTCATATCTCTCAATAGTTACCCTGAATGTAAATGGGTTAAATGCCCCAACCAAAAGACACAGGTATAAAAATGGGTAAGAAAAACAAGACCAACTGATATGTTGTCTACAAGAAACTCATTTTATACCCAAAGACACCCAAAGGAGGGGGTGGATTCTTAATCTCACAAAAACAAAGTGAGGGTTGCTGGAGGTTCATGGGGGAGGGATAGGGTGGTTGGGTTATGGACATTGGGGTGGGTATGGGCTATGGTGAGTGCTGCGAAATGTGTAAGCCTGAAGATTCACAGACCTGTAAGCCTGGGGCAAATAATACATTATATGTTAATAAGATAAATAAGTAAATAAATAATAAAATAAAATAGAAAAAAGATATGGGTTCAGATGAAAAAAAAAGAAGAAAAAAAAAAGAAAAGAAAAGAAAGCCCCATTAGAAGAATAAGAGTATAGACATCAAAGATTTTGGACTAAAGGCATTCTTGCTTTTGCTAAACACTGTTCTTGTTTGTTTGGTTGGTTGGCTGGTTCTTTGGGTTGGTTGGTTGTTTGGTTGGTTTCCAATTCGAATACGATAAAAATTACACACTTGACCATGAGTTAGCAAATGACACTGCAACCTGAGATACCCATGATCTAACTGCTCTCTGATCTGCCACACTATGAGATCAGGCCTGTATATAAGCAATATATCATCACGTGGAAGTGACCTATTGAAAATCAGACTCAAGTGGGTGGAAAAAGCACAAGATGCACACAAAGTAGTTCAAACTCACTCAGCACCCACTCTGCTACATTTCCCCAGCTCTTTCTTTTGAAATGTATGACCTCATGGGGAATTATCAGTGGTGAAGAATAAATAAAATTCAGGCCAGCTTATGGATATGGAAAGATAAATAAAATTCAGTAATAGCTTATGGATAGGTCTGTACAATATATAAGTATTAAGCAGAAGTATGCTGCCATTGCAATTAAGTTCCATATAAGAGTGACGATAAAAAAAATGTTTAGAAATAAATAACATATAAGTGGGCTCATGTGTAATACCTCTGGTTGTTCACTTTGTATAGTGTGAGACAGGTCTATGATGCATCTACTCTGGTTCATGGGCCATGGTTAATGGTGGCTGGCTGGTTAGGGACAGAAATACAGGAGTTTGCAAGATTGGTGACAACGAGGTCTATTCAGTGTCTGGATAGATACTTATAAAACTAGCTATTTATATGAGCCCCTCATTATTCCTTGGACATTTCACTTGTGTTCGGTTTTGTTTTTTCTTTCCAAACACTGAGTTGTTCTGGTGGTGAAACAGACATGACCTTTAAGGACTTAAGAACTTCCTAGCTTCCTAGCTTCTTTCCTAAGCTATAAGAACCACTCTATGCTATACCTAGTCACTATATGTGACACACTAAACTAAACACAATAATTTCTCAAATATAAGAAAAGACTGCTGATCACTATAGATGTTTAGAGGGAAAAAGAACAGCTACTTTGCATGCAAACAAAGTGCTAATTCTTTTGAGCTGCAGCAAATAGCCAGCAATAGCCCAGATCTTTATTCCAAATTAGAGTCCATCTGAAAAGAGAATGAGACAATTAGGAGCACTGTCCCAAAAGGAAAGACAGATTCTACATTATAGAGTAAAGCTATGTAACATACTGAGTTTGCCATAAGGTATTATTAGAAATAACTATTTGAATTAATAAATTAATATAGAATTCTGAATTTCAATTCAATTCAAAAATACTCACTGAGAATCTAGTATTTGCCAAGACATACACTGGTCAACAGAATGCAAAAATAAATAAATTAATAGTTTCCTTTAGTTCTAGGAGTTTTTCAGTTTGACTGCCAATTATCAAGCAAGGAGATATTAATGAAGGCTTTAATTTAACATGTGAAACAATGATGGGAATAGCGGTAGAAATGTGAGTTATAGGGGTGCCTGTGTGGCTCAGTCCTTAAGCCTCTGCCTTCAGCTCAGGTCATGACCCCAGGGTTCTGGGATGGGGTCCCACATTGGGCTCTCTGCTCGGGGTAATCCTGTTTCTCCCTCTCCCATTCCCCCTGTTTGCGTTCCTTCTCTTGCTGTGTCTCTATCAAATAAATAAATAAAAACTTAAAAAAAAAAAGAAATGTGGGTTATAGAAGCAAGCCACTCAATGCTTATCATTTTGAATCAACAAATAGCCATTTTCAGCATTCCAGATAAAAGGTTTAGAAACTTCTTCTTATCCAACCATTTTCTAACAGATGCTTAGCATGCAGTAACACTGATTTACCATATATGTGAAAGCTCTGTGTTCATTGTCCAATACAGTAGCTATTTGTAGAATTAAGACTAAAATTAATTAAAATTTAAAAATTCAATCCTCAGTCACACTAGCCATATTTTAAACTTTTTTTTTTTTTATTGTGGTAAGATCTACCCTCTTAAAATTTGAAGGGTACAATACAGTATTGTTGGTCACAGGGAGAAGGAAAGATATTAATTCATGGGCATAAAGTTTCCATTAAGCGGGGGCACCTGGGTGGCTCAGTGGGTTAAAGCCTCTGCCTTTGGCTCAGGTCATGATCTCAGGGTCCTGGGATCGAGCCCCGCATTGGGCTCTCTGCTCAGCAGGGAGCCTGCTTCCTCCCTCTCTCTCTGCCTGCCTCTCTGCCTACTTGTGATCTCTGTCTGTCAAATAAATAAATAAAATCTTAAAAAAAAAAAAGTTTCCATTAAGCAAGATGAGTAAGTCCTAGAGATCTGCTGTCCAACACTGTAAACTAGCCATATTTTAAGTGCATAATGAGCAAGTGTGTCTATTGCCTGCCATATTATATTATAGCAAGTGTCCCTTATTAGAAAGTTTTATTGGTCTCAAGTTGAACTTATATTCCTAATTAATTGAATAGGAGCAACTGCTGAATTTTAAAGGTAATTAATGGTGATCTTTTTTCTTCAATAGTCTATTTTGTTCTACTTAATTGAATACATTCTATTCTGTTGAAAATTAATGGCTTACTTTCTCTTCTCTTTCTGGTTGTAAAACAAATGTCTTACTTTCTTCTGTTGGCAAGTGTCTCTTCATCGTTTCTGGGAGAGATCTTCATCCCATGCGTCACTTTGCTTCCTTCGAAAGAACAACGGGGGCTTTGTGTAGGTGTTCTGATTGGACGGCCACAAATCTTATTGACCTTTCAAAGAGAAAATATGAAAAGATAGTCAGAAACCATCCCCCATCCTACCTGAGAATGTATGTTTGCTGGAGTCCAAAACAATGGCACGTTCTTACTTATCCCTCAAAAGTAACCGTTAAGACATAAGAAAGGTTAAAAAAAAAGATATAAAATGTTTGACAATTTTCCAGAGGGGGGATTAAATTATCTGTATAAAATGGCAGCCATGATAAATTGATGCCTTGCATACTGATATACTTTGCATGAATACATGTATAAAATACATGAAGAAAGTATATACACAGAATGAGTCAGAGAGCTATATTAATAAACTTGCTTGTTTGCATAAATAAGACTACTTAACCAAAGTAGATATTATTTATGTTTTATATTCAATTTATGACACATAATTGTGCTGATATTCTAAATGAAATAATTTGCTATTGAATATGCAGTCTGTTTCTAAATTAATTCTAAGAGTGGTTTTCTTAAGGTCCTTTCCTAGAATTAATAATGAATATGTTTGTGTAAAGATCTCATTTTGTAATAATTCTATATCTTCTTCCAGTATTATGAGTGTCAATACAGTTGTTTTTTAATAATTATCCAAGTGAAAAATTCATTAAAGAACTTATCCAGCAATGTATAATTTATATAATTATCATTGAAAAATAGTAATGAATTGGACATATTACCACGTAAAGCGTAAAAGAGACTTAAGCGATAGCTTATACACTTTAAGAGGTAGAGTAGTATAATTGCAAATATATAGAAACATTGCCTAGGAATCTGGAGACTCTGATTCTTGTCCTGACTTTTTTCCATCTTAAGCACTGAGATCTTGATGACAGTAGCAGAACTTCTCTGAATTTGCCTCTCTTAGATGTAAGACGAAGACATTAGAGTAAATTATCCCAAAGTTCCCTTAAAGTTATCAATTTCTTTGATTTTTCCATGCAATGAACATTAAAGGAATTATGCACTAATTTGTTTATTTATTTATTATTATTTATTTATTTACTTTGCTTCTAATATTTGCAAAGAACAAGTATTAAAGTTTAGAAAAGATTAAAGAAGAGAAACTGCATTTTCTCCTTAAAGGGCTGACAATTCAGGAAGAAAAAAAATTCTTCCCAGGCATCAAAATGTGAGATGTGTGTGTGAAAAGAGAGGGACTACCACGGTGCTGCAGACACCTAAAAGAAGGTGAAGAGTGACACCAGGGAAGGTCTCCATGGAAAAGACCACTCTGCTGGGAGGAAGCTTGGAGTATGTGTTGGACCTGAATATGTTGAGGTTGATTTCAATTCAGCCAAATTATAAATATACAAATATTTATTGCACCCCATTCTTTTCGATGCTAAAGACGTAAACATAAATAAGGTGTGGCCCTTACACACAGTTAGGATAAAAGTCAGACATGTAAAATGGTAACTGTAATAGAACAAGACACCAGCAACCACTAGAAGTAATACTGAAACACTGAGAAAATGGACAGCTTCACTCTGCTTGGGGTATTCAGGGAAAAGCTTCAGGAGGTCATGTCTGAAGAACAAGGTAAAGCATAAACTAAGAGTCTGTCAGGTGGACAAGGCAGGGAAAATTTTTAGGAGAGAGTGGAAAAGCAAAGAGATATACAACTTCACATGTTGACATAGAACAAAATGTACATAAGGAGAGAAAGTGGTAGGACGAGAGGTGAGATGTAAAGATGCCATGACTTGATCTGAAAAACAAGCCAAAGTTCTTGCTCCAGGAAATGGAGAGTAGGAAAAGCTTCCAAGCAGGAAAATGGTAGCTTAAGATTTCCACAAGAGAAAAATCACCATGACACCAGTGTGGAGAGAGGGAGACCAAAGAAGGTCCTTTAGCAGAACAGTGAAGAAAAGCTAGAGCCCAACGTCACAGCAGAGGTGGCAAAGAAGAATGCAGGTCTAAGAGGTATGCTGGAGAGCGAGCCAGTAGCATGGAGACTCACTAGATGTATCATGTTGTTACAACAAAAAACAATGATGAAAGGAAGAGGAAAAACCCTCAAGGAGGAGATGCAAGAAAACATGAAGCTGACCCAGAAAAGGGGGAAGAAAAGGTAGTTTGCCTTGCAAGACAGGATTATAGAGGGTAATTATATTTGAAGTGTAGGCTAGAGATAGATCTTGGAGCATTTTCAATGCCAAGCTTCATTTTATTTATTAGACAAAAGCCTCTGATGACTTTCTAATGGAAAAATAAAATACTAGAGCTGATATTTAGTCAATGAATCTGGTGGCACTATCCAAGTTGGGCTGGGAGGTAGACCTGGTAAAGGCAGGTGAATTGTTAAGAGACTCCTGCAGTAGTCCTGAGGGATGGGGGAATGATTTTGAATGTTGAAGGTGACAGAATTCATGAAGTACACAAGAGAAGTATAATCAACAAAGCCACATGCAGAACACTGACACCAAAGGGTGTGGGAGATGTCAAGCAACAGGAACTGTCATTCAAGGCTCGTGGGAACAAAGAATTGTACAGAGATTTTGGAAGACAGTTTGGCGGTTTCTCACAAAACCAAAATCATCCAAAGGAATTGAAAACTTATGTCCACATAAAAACCTCTGCCTGGATGTTCCACAGCAGTTTTACTCAGAATTGCCAAAACTTGGAGGCAACCAAGATGTCCTTCAGGAGGTGAATGGGTAAAACTGTGATCCGTCCAGACAGTGCAATATTATTCAACACTTAAAAGAAATAAGGGGTGCCTGGGTGGCTCAGTCAATTAAGCGTCTGACTCAGTTTT
The DNA here is from genome assembly GCF_963455335.1 of Martes martes. Taxonomy (NCBI): domain Eukaryota; kingdom Metazoa; phylum Chordata; class Mammalia; order Carnivora; family Mustelidae; genus Martes; species Martes martes. Next base: position 17,928,389 of record NC_137890.1, read on the forward strand.
GGCTTAGGTCATGATCTCAGGGTTGTGGGATGGATCCCCACACGGGGCACTGCGCTCAGTGGGGGGTCTGCTTGCAATTCTCTCTCCCTCTTCTTCTGCCCCTCCCCCCTTTCTGAAATAAATAAATCTTAGGAAAAAAAAAAAAAGAAATGAGCTATGATGACATGCAAAGACGTGGAGGGAACTTGAATGCATTTTACTAAGTAAAAGAAGCCAGTCTGAAAGGCTACAAGCTGTAAGATTCCAACTATGTGACATTCTAAAAAAGGCAAAACTGTGGATGTAGGAAAATGATTAGTGGTTGCCAGAGATCAGAGGGAATATAAGGATAGGAGGCCGAGTACAGAGGATGTTTGGGGCAGTGGAAATACTGTGTATGACACTATAATGGTGGATACGTGTCGTTGTAAATTTGTCCAAACCTCTGGAATATACAAAATCAAGAATGAATCCTGATGTAAGCTATAGACTCTGGCTGATAATGATGTGATAGCTGAGGTTCATCAATTCCAACAAATGTCTGACTCTGATAGGGGATGCTGAGAATGGGGTAGGCCACACATGAGTGAGGGCAGGGGATATATGGGGAACCTTGCCTTCTGCTCAGTTTAGATGTGAACCTGAAACTGCTCTAAAAACTAAAGTGTATTAAAAAAAAAATCAACAGGGCTTGGCAAATGACTAGAAGTGAGAAGTTAAAGAAGTGTAAGGCCAAGGTGTTAAAAGGCTCAAAGTGAATTTCCAAGAAGCTGAAAAATAGTGATAGTGGAGTATAAGTAATTATTAGCACAAAGTGCTAAAATATCTTTTAATGGAAAAAAGTATCTTTATTGTCAATGACTCCTAGTAACAAAAACCAAGGGAAGACGATATAAGTTGGTAGCAAAAATATCGACTAAGATTTTTTGTGATACTGCAGAATATTTTAAATAAAGGAGCACAGTAAGAGAGAAACAGACTGCTATCATAGCCATAGAGCTCTAGACAAGTCATGAAAATTCTAGGAATCTCGGTTTTCTTATCCTTGAAACTTGAGAAAATCAAAACCACTTTGTAGTACTAAGTTAAGGGACAGCTTATTTCACTCTGTCTCTCCCATGTTGGACTTAAGACCGGATCTGCCCTTGAATATATTTCCTAGACAGTCAGATGGAAAGCTGAAAACACCAGCCTCACAAGAGCCTTATTCCTATTACCATCTTTGTAATTATGTTTTTTACAAATACAAAAGAAAATGTACAAGTCATAGACTTACAAGTCATTTTTGATGGTATCCAAAGGTACAGGCATATATAGCAAATTCCAACAAAAACAAATAAATTTCAAAGCCCTTCTATTTACTGACTCGCTATCCTGGGAGCTCGACTCCATACCTTATTGAAAGGGAATGGAAAGTGACCTGTCACTGGCCCATTAGCCTGTCACCTTACCTTCCCTGGAGCTGAACTGATTTGAGTGGCCCATTTCAATACCTTCTTGCTATTGAAGAGTCCTTCACACTTACTCTGTTTTTCATCTTCGACTTACACCATAGTCTCCTCCTCATTTTCTCCTCCCTGCTCTCTACCATTCTCCCCTGCAATCAGTCCAAAGTGTCTCAGAAAAAAAATGTTTTCCTCCTTAAGTTGATCTACTCTTTCTTTAAAACCTCTTCTCTGGTTTCCCCATGGATCTTTAAGTTCCCATCTCACCTTGAAATGCCTTTTAGTCGCTCCTAACCTGTATCACTTCTCCCACCAGGAGTGAGTACTTGTTTCAGCAACTCCAAGTCCCTGGCCAACACCCCCATTCCCATTGCAATCTTGACTCTGCATGAAGAAGTACAAACTTCTCCTAGAGCCTCCCTCTGTTCACTCAAGTCTTTCTCAAATCATCAAATCACCATAACTTTTAGTTAATAATCTCAAAACATTTACTTATTTTTATTTATTAAGACTTTTTCAAATTTTTACTTTTTTAAATTTCTTTTCAGTGTTCCAGAATTCATTGTTTATGCACCACACCCAGTGCTCCATGCAATGCATGCCCTCCTTAATACCCACCTCCAGACTCACCCCACCTCCCACCCCCGTAAAACCCCTCCAAAACCCTCAGATTGTTTTTCAGAGATTTTATTTATTTATTTGAAAGAGTGAGTGAGAAAGAAAGCACATGCCTGGGGAGGAGCTGAGGGAGAGGGAGAAGCAGACTCCCCACTGAGCAGGAAGCTGAATGCTGGACTCGATCCCAGGACCCTGAGATCATGACCTCAGCCAAAGGCAGACACTTAACCCACTGAGCCACCCAGGCATCCTCAAAAAGTTTTTTTTTTAAGATTTTATTTATTTGTTCAATAGACAGAAATTGCAACTAGTCAGAGAGGCAGGCAGGGAGAGAGAGGAGGAAGCAGGCTCCCCGCTGAGCAGAGAGCCCGACGCAGGGCTCGATTCCAGGACCCTGAGACCATGACCTGAGCTGAAGGCAGAGGCTTTAATCCACTGAGCCACCCAGGCGCCCCCTCAGAACGTTTTTTAAAGAACAACTTACGTTGTTCATTTTAATTTGACTCCCATAAGCAGAGCCACCGTTTCTTCTGCAATGGTCTTTTAAAATGTTATGAAAATAATAATAGTAACAATAATAATAATTGAAGAGAAAAAAATGTTTAGAATATTACCAGCTGAAAAGCAACTGGTAATTGTGGAGGGCCTGTGAGTGTTTACTAAGCAATCTGGTTCAGAGGATGAAGAGGGATGGATGTTCCATCACTAAGAGGCAAAAAGAAGAATTAAAGCTCTTAGCAGTTTTGAATCTGTTAATCAGGGTGAAAAAAGAGGCAATCACCAATGTGTAGAAGTTAGAAGGTAGAATAAGTGTATCGTTTTGGTGTATCCATTCCTTAGAGCAGGAGATAAGTTCTCATTTAAAACTTTGAATTGGAGGTAATTCTAAAAGGTGGTTTTAAATGATGGATTGGAGAGATGAAAGCTAATGAGTAGAATCACCTGCATAGGGCCAAGAGTAAGAACCATGAAAATGGTGAAAAGACAAAATGGATATAGAATGCCAAGAACGATAGAAAGAAAATCTTTTCTTTTCACAGGAGCAAAACAACTCTGATAATACACCAGGGAGGGAAAAGAGGAGGAGAAGGAAGAGGGACTGGAAAGGAGGAAGAGGAGAAGGAAGGGATAAAAGGATGAAAAGGAGGAGGAGAGGGAAGCTGGAAGGGAGGACTGTACCACTAACAGAGCTGGCGGTCACTTAGAAGGCATCTAACCTTAATCTAGAGGTGAGAAAACTGAAGCCCAAAGCAGGAATTTAACTTTGCTAAGACTGCATCTAGTTACTGGATGAGTCTATCTACTGCTATTGAACCAATGGTCCCTTCTTTATACTAACTAGCGGTCTTGTTACTCACATCTTCTTACCTACTGTGAGGGATTCATATTCTGTAAGACCTGGTTCCTGAGGGTCCTGTGTGAATGAAATAATTTGGATTGAAAATGATCTACGTCTACGAAGAGACCAGAGAGGGCCATTTTTTCCCTTGGATGTGGAAATAGATGAGGTAAACGTGGACGTTACTCCCTTTAAGATTCCAGCAAACTAATGGAGGTGGGGAGAGAGAAAGAATTGCAAGGATATTAGACTATTTGATTTCTGACCTGATTTTAGAATAATTGAATTTATGAAAAAGAAGTTCTCCCTCAATGCAACCTCCAAGTTCCAACTTTGTGATATAGACATGTAAGATTTTTCCTCTCTTGCACAGAAGTCCAGATGACATTGTAAAGAAGAATAGTCAGTAGCTTCCTGAGCTAAAGACTCCACAGCAAAATAATTTTCATTTGATCAAATACCTGATTAACAGAACAAGGAAAGCAAAGTTCCGTCAGATTTCATTATAAATGTCACAACTGACAATGCATTAAATGTTCTTGGGTTTATGAATACTTAGTACTTTCTCTAAATAGAGATTTGTTTTCAATATAAAAAAGGTTTTCATATTGCTAGTGATCTGTGGTCACACTTAAAATCCATGGTTGATACCAAAAACTTTCTAATCCACATACTTTTAAATTGCATATTAAAATACTTTAGTGAGGGGCGCCTGGGTGTCTCAGTGGGTTAAGCCTCTGCCTTCAGCTCAGGTCATGATGTCAGGGTCCTGGGATGGAGCCCCCATAGGGCTCTCTGCTCAGCAGGGAGCCTGCTTCCCCCCCTCTCTCTCTGCCTGCCTCTCTGCCTGCTTGTGATCCCTGTCAAGTAAATAAATAAAATCTTAAAATAAAATAAAATAAAATAAAATGCTTTAGTAAAAAAATGTTATTTCGGCATTGCAAATAACTTTTAAAAGTAATCAAAAATTTAATATCGCCTTTCCATGTTGGATGCAACTGATCAAGCCTGGTTTTACTCATGATATTATAACTGCATATTGAAGGCTTGTGATGAGTAATTGTGTGTGTCACCTTGACTGCCCACAGGGTGTCAAGATTCCACATTATTTCTGGGTGTGTCTGTGACCGTATTTCCAGATGAGATTAGCATCTGAGTCAGTGGATTCAGTAAAGGGGACTGCTTCCCCGATGTGCGGGGGCATCATACACTCTACTGAGGGCCTGGATAGAACAAAAGGCAGAGGAAGGAGGAATTCATCTCTTTTTCCTTGCCTCATGGAGTGAACTAGGACATGTCATCTCCTCTTCTCCTGCCCTCGGACTGGGATTCACACCATCAGAGTCCCTGGGTCTCAGGCTTTCAGACTCGGGCAGAATTAAATGCCACTGGCCTTCCTTGGTCTCCACACTGCAGACAGCAGATTGTGGGATTTCTCAGCCTCCATAATTATATGTGCAATTCCTCATAATAAATCTCTCCATATAAATATTTCTCTGGAGAACAATTCAATGCTAAAATCAGGCTTGACTAAATAACATATCTTTTAATGACTGCACAAATTGTTGTGAATGTCATAGAATTTATTATTGCTTACATCTGCTTGGATGCCTATAATGAAATGATTTTAATTACACGCAAGTAATAAAAGGAGGACACAGATAGGTAAAATTCTTAAAACATAAAAATCTTGTTTAATTTTCCTTATCAATCAATTTCCTTCATTGGTCATTGTATTTTGACAAAGGTATGTATCTAATCATCCTATAGATACCTATGATAGTGTCCCCCTACATTACAACATAATTATTGAACTCAGTCTTTGAATCAGGTAGATTCCACCCAAAACATGTTCCATATATCATATATTCTTCAATATAATGCAACATATACTTCAATGAACATATAAAAACATACTGAATTAATGTTGATAAACTTCTACTAAATTTAATGAAACAAGTAAGAATTAAACCATATTAATTAAGCAAGAGTAATAAAATAGTCAAATCATAAAATCAGAAATGAATTTCAGGAAAATTAAATTTAAAGGGGTTATTTATAAAATATGTTCTATTTTTCTGACAATTTCCATTAGTAAGTCAGATGTTTTCCCATTCAAAGTTACTTAGGTGAGAAATATCAGTGTCACAAGGATTAGAATTATGGCATGGTGACAGTATATTATTATAAAAGATTTTGCTAACCTTGTATTAATGGAAGTGAAAAAATAAGTGATTACAGAATATCATACCCTATAACTATGGAACAATCACCATCTAAATAATATGCATGCTACTTTGAAGTTCAAAGTGTTAACTAACTCCAGCAGTCAGCTGTGGAAAAAATATAAAAGTTTTAGTCATAATACAATTTTAAAAACACGAGTACATTCTAGTATTTCAACAAGGAATACTTATAGTAAGTTATAAATTATTAAGGCTCTATAGAGCAGTACTTTTAAATATAAGTTATCCATAAGGAGAATTCTAGGTTTGTACAGGGTGCCCAGGTCCTGGGAAAATGCAAATAAAACAATGTTAAAGCTGAATAAGGAAGAAAACACCTACAGTCTCCACTTTGTAAGAGGAGAGATATTTTTACTCTATAGCCGCAAAGAGTGAAGAATGCCCTTTCCCCAAAGAATGTCTGGTCTTGTGAGTGGTTGGCTCCTCCTACCTTTCCTTCTAATTTTCTAGAAATTGCTTCCCCATACAGATTTCAGGAGACGTTAGCACAAATGTTGCCACTCTGACTCATTTTATGTTTAAAATTAAAAGAGAAGAAGAGGAAGGGGAAGGGGAGGGGGAGCAAGACAGGGTGAAAGAGAATAACATTCCTAAGACCTTGTAAGTGGGATCTTTTTTTAATGTATTTAAATTGAATTAGCCAACATATAGTACAGCATTAGTTTTTGATGTTGTGTTCAGTGATTCATCAGTTGTGTATAACACCCAGTGCTCATCACATCACATGCCCTCCGTAATGGCTATTACCCTGTTACCCCATCACCCACCCACTTCCTCTTCTGCAACCCCCAGTTTGTTGTAAATGGCATCTTAATTCTTCATCGTTATTTTTGAACACCTGTAAATTAAACCACCAGAGGGAGCATCTGCATTTCAATCTGATTCATAATCACTAATTAAATTTACTGAATGGGTCCCTTTAAAATCATTTGTTCGGGACTCTTAGGGGAAAAAAATCCAACTTTGGCCAAAGGGACATATATTTAGATACACGAAATCTGCATGAAAAGCCAGTCATCCATGTAGAACCACCAGATTGATGCTAAAGCGCCAACATGATCAAATGAGAAAAGGAAAACCGATCAGAATTGTGGACTAATTCCTCCAAACTGAGCTGTCTTGTTGTAGTCAGGAATGGGGAGAGACTGAAGACTGACCGAGGCAACCAATCATTTCCCCTCTTTACCCTTCCCTCCTTACCTCCCTCTCCTTCTTCTTTCTTTCCTTCGTTTTCTTGTTCCCTCCCTTCCTCCCTTTAGTTTCCCTCCTTCCTTCCACTCTCTCTTCTTTTTTTCACTCCTCCTATCTTTCCTGCTCCTTTCCATTATAGGAACACATTAGTTTAGAAAGAAACTTCCAGGACTGGAAGTCAAACTCGTGCACTTCATTTTTTTGAAGATTGTATTTATTTGAGAGACAGAGAGAGCATGAGCAGGGAGCAGGCAGAGGGAGAAGCAGGCTCCCCCCTGAGAAGGGAGCCCAATGCAGGACTCGATCCCAGGACCCTGGGATCATGACCTGAACCAAAGACAGAAGCTTAACGGAATGAGCCACCCAGGCACCCCAAACTTATAAACTTCAGTCCTTGTTTAGCCACAGATTACAGTATTGATCAATAAATTGAACATGTATTATTTGTAGGGCCTTATTTTAAGAGACAAAAATAGATTCTAAGAGATGATAAAACTTTCTCAAAATGCTTATAACAGGGGAAACTGAAAATAGAACATTAAATATATTACCTTGATGCCTTTATGAGTGTTATTCAGCCAAAAAGGGGTAAGTAATAGACTGATTAGTGAGAGACTGAAGACAGGATGGAGGGTTGAATGGATAACGAAGATGTGGTATATAAACACAATGCGAAATTACTCAGCCTTAAAAAAGGAATGGGATCTCACCACTTGTAATGATACCCGAGGGAGCTAGAGAGAATTATGCTCAGTGAAATAAGACAGTCAGAGAAAGAGAAATACCATATGATCCCACTCTTACGTGGAATTTAAGAAACAAAACAAATGAACAAAGGGGAAAAAAGAGAGAGAGAGAGGGAGAGAGAAAGACCGAGAAAGACAAACCAAGAAGCAGGCTCTTAACCGTAGAGAACAGGAATTACAACAGCCCTGGGAAGAAGGAAAGAAAGAGGTTGCTGCCACTGGAAAACACCACATAGACAGGGGTGGGCGTTGAGGTGAATCATATGGTATTTCACTTTCTCTGGGGTGGCCGAGTTGGTTGAGTGTCCAGCTCTTGGTTTCAGCTCAGGTCATGATCTCAGGGTCATGGGATCAAGCCCCATGTCATTGGGCTTCACACTCAGCGGGGAGTCTGCCTGGGATTCTCTCTCTCACTCCCTCTGCCCCTGCCCCTGCTCTCATTCTCTCCCATTCGCACACCCTCTCTTTCTAAAATAAATAAATAAAACCTTAAAAAAAAATAAAAAGAAGAAATGATCAAATGTGTGCACATGACTGACAGTTCTTGTAAAATGAGGATGAAAACTGACCATATATCTTCTGAGAAAAAGACCCCTGGTCACTTGTGAAAAGTGTAGTTTCTGTGAAGTGTGGCAGAAAGTATAGTAATTGGGAAAGAGAAGGGGAAAGGAAATAAAGCAGAGACTGTCAAAATCTCTCAATGTTCAGTTATAAGTAAGTCATGGAGATATAATGTATAGTCTGTACTATAGTTACAAACACTGTATTTCATACTTGAAAGTTGTTAAAAGAATAGATCTTAAAAGGTTCCCATTCCAAGAAAAAAAAGTTTGTCATGATGTGTGGTGACAGATGTTCATTAGAATTATTGTGGTGATCATTTCACAACATATATAAATATCAATTCATTACACTGCACACCTGAGACTATGTGATGCTATATGCCAATTAGTCAATTATACCTCAATTTTAAAAAGGGAATGCAGAGACCGAGAATACACAAATATTTTATGGAATTTTGTAGTCAGGGAGAACACCTGTATGGAGCAGAGCCTAAAGAAGACGTGGAATCAACTCAGTTTCTGCTTCTGTTTTTGTTTTGTTTTATTTTGTTTTAGGACAGTAGCTATTACAACATGACTGCACGTTTAATGGTAGAGACCCTGCTTCAGACGACTTGATCCAAGATACTTTAATTCAAAAAGCAAGTGAGACATTTCTCAAAGTGTGTGTGTACCAGGGAGGCATGTAGTATAAACAAACAAACTGATTTCAGAATATCTTTACTTCTGCACTCTGATTACCCAAGGCTTATTATAATTGTGTTCACGTGCACCGGAGATGTTAGATCATGGACTTTGGAGTGTTTAAGGAGAGAAATAAGGGCCAATAACAACAACAACAAAAAATAGTGCAGACATTGCACCACTGATGAGTTTGGGAAAGTAGAGTGATTAGAAATAAAGTTGGTCTAATGATCTCGGCGAATCAGGTCTTGGTCTCTTGGCGATCACTGACGTCAATAGGGGACCAAAGCATGGTGAGACTGATCCAGGCATCACAGAGAAAACTGTGTGATGACACGGAGTATGTGGAGTGTTGTGGCAGCTGACACCATCTGGGGAGGCTGGCCACATCACCGGTGACAGTTGGCAGGATGCTGATTTACTAGAGCAATTGGCAATTGCAGGTTTTAGAAGAAAATGTATACTGTCACTTTAGGCAAATCACTCACTTATAAGCTCTATCTATATTATGACATTGGCCAAATGGACACACTTAATTCAGCTAAGATGAGTTTGGGAAAAAAAAAAATCTCTAAATGTGGGATATCTTTCTCTTAACTCTGAAGGATCATTAAGGCAAACAAAAACTAGAACTAGGATTAGAACAGAGTTTGCCAAATCTCTAAATTCTTACTTGAAGTAGTTTATAATCTAGTTAGGAAGGTAGAATTTCCCATGATCAAACAAACTGATAAAATTAACTTCAATACACTATAAACAATGTCTCAAGAGGGTGTAAATTTGTGTCAAAAGAATGTTATAAGCAATAAGTTGCATAGGAGCCCAGAGAAAATTTGCTGGGAAGCAGAGGCCCCAGGGAAGCTTTTAGACAGACCTTGAATCATTGGTGAAGAGAAAAAAATGATAGGAATCCTACCTTGAGGGTATAGGGATGGGATAGAAGTCTACATGGGATATTAACTTGGTTTTCCTAAACAAAACCCGACTCAACTACCTTTTGCAATATGGTCTCTGGGGCTTTTATGATCATTGGGCTGTATGACATTTTAAATTCCTTGAGTTAGACAAACTACAGGGCTGGTCTACAAACTACAGGGCTCTGCCACCAAAGAGAAGAGGGCCTGCCAGCCAGTGCAACCTCCATATTGGGGTGCTGAAAAAACCACAAGGAAGGACAAAAAGCAACTCGAAATCACGTTTAAGAAGAGGTGACATTGAAAGTCCAAGTCGTATCTCCAGAGCCATAAAATCAAAACTTGATTATCTCCTTTATCAAAGGGTTAGTAACAATCCTAAGTCATCAAAGTAAATATATTAAATGTAATAATTACATAAAAATAGAAAGAAACATAAAGCAAATGATCGTATATGTCTTCACTTTTTTTAAGTTGAAAATGTTTGAAGATGCTTTAGAAATGACATCAACTAGACGTTTGAAATGTTCAAATAAAATCTATCCTGCTTTCATCACGTCTCCTATGTTTCATCTCTTCCTCAGCACTGGGATTTCCATCACCCCACAGTAGGCTTTCAATTAGCTTGGACGGTTGCAGAAGGTCCTTGCTGACTTTCTTTCCCACATCCTCCCAGATAAACCCTGTCCTCCCTGCTTCCAGGTTAATCTTCCTAAAGCACAGTTCCAATCAGACTCCTCTGATAGAAAACCTTCTGTGCTCCCACCCATTTCTTACTGAAAACAAATGAAAGCACATCATGTGAATTTACAGTGTGAACCTCAACCTCTCTGGGCACCTCACTTTAAACACTACGTGCTTCAGCTGAACAGTATTACTCACGGTCCCCTGGTTACCCTGTACTTTTCCATCTATAATTTCCTTCCATTTCAGCTTGTCTAAATGTTACCATCTTTCAAGGTTCACTGAAAATATCACTTGTGAAATTAAATCACCCTTGATCTCTCAATTTGAGGTTATTTGCCAACCTGGCAGACATTTGCTTTGTACATCTCAATAAGATCTGTCCTGCAGTAGTTTAGAGTAGAGCAGAGGAAGTGTTTTGCTTTGTTGTGTTTTCTGTTGTTCCTAATAGAGGTCGATGCCTCCCTTTGCTCCCCAGAACAAAGCCAACATACATTTATGCAAATGGCTTAATATGTTTCTTCTCAGCTATCTTATTTGTTGGAAACAGTCAAATGACAACCCCAGGGGCAATTTAAATACCCCCTTTCACAGAGTACTCAAAGTATACTATTGTGTCTTCTTGTTTATTACAGTGAGATGTTGTGAGCTTTCTGTCTTTCTTACTTTTCCTAACTATTGATATTCTTATACTATTCTTATATTTCATAACTATGATCACAAACATTCTGTGGAACACTCATGCATCAGAAAATTACATTGTCAGGAAATTGTTAGAAAGGTATTTAAAGGGTGCCTGGGTGGCTCAGTTAGTTAAATAGCTGCCTTCGGCTCATGTCATGATCCCAGGGTCATAGGATTGAGCCCCACATCGGGCTCTCTGCTCAGCAGGAAGCCTGCTTCTCCCTCTCCCACTCCCCCTGCTTGTGTTCCTTCTCTCACTGTGTCTCTCTCTGTCAAACAAATAAATAAAATCTTTTAAAAAAAAGGAAGGTACTTAAAAGAGGCACTGCTAACTGGGAATATAATTTCAACATATTTAATAGACAAATTCTTATTATTCAGAATAGCTGAAAAACGCAAACAACCCAACCAAAAAACATGAATGGACGAAGGATAAGAATACATAAGTCACACACCACACACACACACACACACACACACACACACACACACACACACAGATACAAATGGCAAAAAACATGGAAACCCATCAAACTGAGTATTTACCTGTGAAATTATATATATGATTTTCATCCACCCAAATGTCTTTGACATTTCAAAGACTAAGGTCCTCAAATATTGGCAAGGTATGGGAGAGAAGATGATCTCCTCCATTGCTAACATGAGTTAAACGTTCATATCTACTATTGGCAGGGGCGGTCTGGCTGTTTTTATTACGTTTTGAAGTGTCTGCTCTCTACCAGCAATTCTACCTAACTATATCTCAGCCAAAGAAACAACTACACAGGAGCGCCTGGGTGGCTCAGTGAGTTAAAGCCTCTGCCTTTGGCTCAGGTCATGATCCCAGGGTCCTGGGATCAAGCCCCCCGCATCCATCAGGCTCTCTGCTTAGCAGGGAGCCTGCTTCCCTTACTCTCTCTTTGCCTGCCTCTCTGACTACTTGTGATCTCTGTCTGTCAAATAAATAAACAAAATCTTTAAAAAAAAAAAAAAGAAAGAAACAACTACACACTGAAAAAGGAGGCATGCACAAGGATGCTCAAAGGATCCCTTATTCTTAATAAAGAAAAATTAGAAATTAAGGTCCATCATTTTTATGACTACATAATCATAGTATATTGTAATTTGAAATACTATGTAATAGTTAAGAGGAAAATATCCAGACACATTATGAGTAAAAAAAAATAAGACAAATTACAGAGTAAAATGGCATTTATGGTATTTAAATTAAAAGGCCACATATTTCTGGGGCTTCTGGATGGTGAGGCTGGTTAAGTGTCTGGCTCTTGCTTTTGGCTCAGGTCATGATCTCAGGGTCATGAGACTGAGCCTCACTTTGGGCTCTGCACTCAGTGGGGAGTCCTGCTTGAGAGTCTCTTCCTCTGCCCCTCCTCCACTCATGCATGCTCTCACTCTTCCTCTCCCTAAAATAAATAAATCTTAAAATAAAACACTATATATTTCCACTGCCACATTTATTTATGCATATAAATGAATTTTAAAGGTCTGGAAGAACACATACCAATTCCTAATCGTGGGCACCTCCAGAGAAAGGAAGGCAAATTGACTGAGGCCTAACCTTCTGTAACATTCTTCTCTACTTTACAAACATATACAATCAGATATACACACATTTCATTCTCTTTTTTTTGGTCTGATTTTACCAAGTTAGAACTTTACCGTATACAACTCTGCAAACTTTTGGTCACTGGAATGTCACCTACTTAATGAACATACCCAGCAGTCAACAGCTATATACAAATGTCAACTTTATGCTTTCTAATTTATGTATGTGTGCATAGAGACACACACACGTCCATACATACTTACATAATATGTCACAATGGGATCATATCACAATGCTGGGTTCTATTTTTTTTTTTAATGCCTTAGTTTTTCTCCCATTATTTCACTTGCTTCTCTAACTCCTGCTCTCCCTAGCATGGCCACTCACATCTTTCCCTTCCTAATCAAATGCAGCAAATCATTAGGCATCCATTTCTATTGTTTCTCCACGTTCATGTACTCATGTACTTTGCAGAGAAATGCATTCACATTTATATGTATACATGTTTACAAACAAAGATAGCCTCCATAAAAACCACATGCTTTATAAAAATAGAATCATATTATATATGCTTCTGTTAATTTCACTTTCTCCACTGTATAATATCATGTGAAAATCCTTTCAGAGCAATGGATAGAACTCAAATTCACTATCTATGATGCTTGCATTATCCTCTCTGGTGCATCTGTGTTCTAATTTATTCAACATTCCCTCATTGTTGGATATTTGTTTCCAGGGCTATAGTTAAAAGGCTGGTGCACATATGAACATCTTTGTACAATGTCTTTGAATAGTACTATGGATTTTATTTCAATTCAACACAATCTCAAGAAATTAGACTATCAGTCAACATCTACAAAAGAACTCCAGGGGAGCTGAGGATGGAGATTGTGGGAGAATAGAATTGCTTGTGGGAGAATAGAATTGAAAGATGCTTGGCAGTCGGACATACAGAACATAGTCTTCACAGTCATATTAAAGAAACTCATCAAGTCTACCAGTGAAGGGTTTTAAATCCTAAAAAAATGAGGTTTCAACTGAATTTTTCAAACGCTATTCTGGTGGCCCTATAGATGGGATGGGCAGTGGGGGTAAACTGAGTAAGATCAGATTAATAAGGGCACACCTCTGTGCAATTATTCAAGCAAGATAATGGCTGGTGCTATAAACGAGAGATTCAGACACATCTGAAGTACTATTAGGATGTGCAATCAACAAGAATCAGGACCAGAAATTGGTGGGGGCAAAGAAGATGTCAAAGATGTTTCCTAGGTATCTAGATGAATGTCCTGAGCCAGAGGATACCAAAGACTCATCAGCTTTGGACGACAACATGATAAGTTCCGTTCTGGATTTATAGGTTGTGAACAGTCTTTGAGACATTCTGAGAAACAGCACATGCAAAAAACTGCATATGGATGTGTGGTGCTCAGAGATTGTCTTGGATATATATAAATTAAGTGGTAATTTAATCTGAGGAATCAATTTCTAGCAGGCTGATGTGATAAGCATCCCCCCCAGAGCAACTCTAGGGAAGCACTTTTTATTTTCTCAGAAAACTGAACTCGTCAGTGGTAGAGCAGGCGAGATGAAAGGAAACGATAAAAGTCATTAATGTTACCCACACTCATTTTTATTCTAGGATCTGTGGAAAACATGAAAAGAGGGAAAGCTGAGAGGAAGATATAGGTACTACCATCACTGGGCCACTTCCGGTTATAAAGGTGTTAAAAGAGGGAGTGCTCCCTTCCTTATTTCAAGTTTCATAAATGCAAAATTACTTTAAGTTATTTTTCTTCAAAAATGCCTTTTGCTGGTAGACTAAAATAAATGCATGTATTTTATTTACTTGCACTTTTCCAGCTCTGAATCTTAATTCAATCTCTTCTTTTCACCAATCTTCATATTCCCAAGGTGGCGGTTTAGTAAAGTTGAGGAAAAAAAAAAAAAGAGTGTTCTTTGCTACCTCTGAACAGGGAAAGACTTGTTCTGCATAAAATACATCAGGAGGGGTGCCTGGTTGGCTCAGCTGGTTAAGCGTCTGACTCTTGGTTTCAGTTCAGGTCATGATCTCAGGGTTGTGAGACTGAGCCTGACAGAGTGGAGCCTGCTTGAGATTCTCAGCCCCTCCCTCTCCTTCCCCACTCTACTCCTCCCTCTGCTCTCTCCAACACACTCTCTCTCAAATAAATAAATAAAATCTTAAAAAAAACACATTAGGAAATACCTACTATCTCTTTGTTCTAAAGCTTGTTGGCTGATGGCCAGCGTGAGGAAAAACCAGCAGCAAAGTGATGTAAAATGATTCTACATATAATCTTCTGGGCTAGGAACCAGTGGCGGAACTTTGTATATCCCAGTATAGAAGTAAGCGTGGAAATAAGGACCCTCCATCAAGGACACTGATGACTGCGATGTGCATTTTAATAAATTATATTGTCCGTTGGTCAACAAGTGATGAAAGTATCACATTGTAATCACTGTCACATATTACGAACTTATAATACATTTATGAAGCATTTCTATCTTCATTCAAGTTACTGAGGGAACAACAATCTGCCCAAGTAATATACGTTGTTAAGCAGGTGATTTTACATTGTTTTTGGTGTATGATCTGATCTAGAGAATTCATCCAAATGGTCCTTGTGAATATCATAATTCTCAATTTATATAGCTAAGAAATTGAATATAAATAGTTAGTGTAAAGTTAGAAGAATAACATACAGGCAGAGCTATTTGTCTCTGATATGTTTTCTCTCATCTCTCTATGGGCATAGACCACTTTTAGAAGGTCAAAGAGAATGTTTAGGCTTCTCTTTTCACACTGCTAAACCTGGGAAAATACAATTCAATCAAGTTCACATGGAGTTTTCAAAGGAATTCAGTGTCTGGGCTGTTTTCTCAGAGCCCATGGTAAATTTTCGGGTGACTGACCCTTTCGTGATGTGGGGTAATCCCTCTGAGGATGATGGCTGCCAACGGTACAACTTGAAACTTGAAACTTCCTGGCCAGATACCAGGCTACGTCGCCTTCAGCTTTCCCCAAAAGTAATTTGCTTGTGGCTGAAGTCCCAAATAAATCATGAAACATATCTCTGAGCAGCATTTTCCAAAGTGTTTTTAGTAGGAAATCCATAACATATGCAGGCAAATATGGGGTCTTGGTAAAATAATATATTGAATATGCTTTATTTAAAATAGTTAACGGATATTTTTAAGTAGCAGGATTTATCAGAGCCTTTGACACACTAATCTGCATAGAAATAACCCACAATACTCTAGGAAATGAATATTGCATGCAGCTTTTCCCCAAACCTAAGATCATGCAACATTTTATCAAAGAACACCTACGACTAACATCTAAAAAGAACACTAGTAAATGACAGAAAGCAATTTTTAAGACTTCCTTAGATGAATCATGAGGCTTCTGCAAACCAGAGGTAGGTGTCTAGAACCTACAGGGCATCTGGCCTGACAGTCGACCACAGTCCTAACCCAGACCCCAAGCAGCTCTGGCTACCCTTACACCACACTAGTATGAGATACAGGAAACCCAAGTGCCTGATGTTTGCCTTCCTGGATGAGAACTGGAAGGTGGAAGGTATGGTGTAGGACCACTCCCCAAATTACGTAGAGTAGATCATATGCACTTCTATCGAGATTTGTTTTAAATGTTTATTATTTTTGCTTTGTCTTTACTTCCAGTAACCTGATTTGATAAATGGGATTTTTTTGACTGGGCTTAAGATAAACACAGATATAATATTGATAATGCCAGTCTATTTATCTACATAAAAATTTAAATGGAAGCATTTTGTGCACTCATTAAAAGAATCATAGATAATTATAATTGTCTTGCTGTGCTCTCATGGGAGGTGTGAAATGCTAGTAATTTAAGATTCAATGAAAAATTGTAAATGCCTAATATTGAATCTAATTCGAGGCATTAATCAAGAAGTTTCTACTATGGAGCATGGAGGTCATTTCAGCTCAAATACTGCCAGACACTTTAATAGGCACAAGGGAGAAAGAGATGAAAAAGATCCAGGGAATTCTCTGGACAAGCTTCTGGGTTTGTCGGTAATTCATAGCAGAAGAATATGTAAGTCCACATGGGACAATGGCATGGGTGTCAATTCTTTAATCTGGAACACGAATATGAGGGAGGGCAGGTGAGGAGAAGGGGAATGAGACCGATGAGTGAAAAGGGGTGGTATCCCTAAGCAAAGGACCTTCTACACCATGCTAAGGAGTTGGAATTTTTTTCATGGAGACACAAAGAAGGCAACGGTGGCACAGAGAAATCAATATGGAAACGATTCCAAGAGTCCAGGCAATGCAGGAGAAAGGTGAGACCTACTGTTGACCAACAGGTATTCACTGAGGAATGCGTATGTTCATCAAGACTTTGACTCTAGAGATACTGTGATGAACACAGCAGACAGACTCTGCCCTCTTGGCACTTACAATCAATATAAAATATAAAAGAAGAATTAAATAACAACATGTACCCAAAATGCTATAAAGGAAAAGTTATGGTGTCCCTAATATATAACAGAGTTGTTCAACTTTTTCTACAGAGGCCCAGGGAAGCTTCCCAGAGCAAGTAGCAAAGATAAGACCAAAATAGACAACTATCATATGATCTCCCTGATATGAGGAAGTGGAGATGCATCATGGGGCATATGAGGGGTAGGAAAAGAATAAATGAAACAAGGTGGGATCGGGAGGGAGACAAACCATAAGAAACTCTTAATCTCACAAAACAAACTGAGGGTTGCCGGGGGGAGGGAGTAGGGAGAGGGTGGTTGGGTTATGGACATTGGGGAGGGTATGTGCTATGGTGAGTGCTGTGAAGTATGTAAACCTGGCAATTCACAGACCTGTACCCCTGGGACTAATAATATATTATATGTTTATAAAAAAATAAAAATAAATTATAAAAAAATTAAGACCAAAATAAAGAGCAACATTAGCGTTAGCTAGATAAAGGTGTTAGGGTGGTGAGTGGGGCATGGTTGGTTGGAAAGGAGCCCACTTTCAGGAAAACATAAATGACAAGTGTGTCAAGAGGATTGTATGCTATAGGAAACAAGAGAACTCTAGCCTAGCTAGAGCAAAGGATTTGTAAGAGTGGTGTGAGATGAGGGTGAAGTGCGAGGCACTACAGGGCAGATGAGCAAGGCACTGAAGATCAGTATGAACCCTTTTGGATTTTATTCTAAGGTCAACAGGAAGCCACTAAAGGATTTTAAGCATAATCTATTTTATAGTCTGTTAAGATTATTTTGACTTTCTGTGTGGAGAATAGACTAGAATACCACTACAGTGCTCTGAAAAAGTGAGTGGGTCTACTGTTAGCTCCAACAGAGCAGCTGGCTGTCCAGCTGGTGTACACAGCCCATGTCCAGCAATGCCTGGTACACTGCAAACACTCCACGTGTATTTGTTGGAGGTTTGGATAAATGAAAGAGATTATCTGTCTCTTCATTTTTACTCTGGCCCCAAAACTTCTCCAATAAGAAAAGCAGTTTTTCAAGGTCAGAAAGTTTACTATCTGCAGAGAAAACATCACCTTTAATATATGGGGGAGAATTATTTCACTGAAGGACCTTGAAGCATTAAATGATAAAATGTCTCCAAAAACATTTGTAGTGTGTCATTTGGATGACAAATGAATAGACGCATTGTCCCTCTGAGTTCCCAAAGCCTCCAGAAGCATATGCCAACAAAAAGAACAAACCTATAAATGGAAATAATTCCCTGGAATATGCTGGTTTTCCTTTTGTAGGAGCCAATTTTCAAAATTATACATTATAACTTTTTTATAACAGCTTTATTGTTATACAATTGATGTACCATAAAAGTCACCCTTTTGAAATGTGCAATTCAGTGAATTTCACTATGTTGACAGAGATATGCAACCATCATTGTTATGTAATTTTCCAGTATTTTTATCACTTTCCCCTGCAAAAACAGTCCTATGCACATTAGCAGTAATTCTTCATTCCCCCCATTGCCCCAGCTCCCAGGAACCACTGATCTACTTTCTGTCTCATTGGATTTGCTATTCTAGACTTTTCATAAGATCAGAATCATGTGATATGTGGTCTTTTGTGACTAACTTCTTTCACATAAGATAATCTTGTCAAGGTTCAATCACATTGCAGCATGCAACAGTACTTCATTCTTATTTTATTGTAGAAAAATATTCCATTGTAAGGTTATATGACATTTTATTTATCCATTCAGCAACTGATAAACATTTAGGTCATTTCCACTTTTGGGCTATTATCAACAAAGCTGCCACAGTTGTCCATAAATACTTTTAGAAACATATGTATTCAGTTCCCTTGGGTACACACCTCAGTCTGGAATGGCTAGGCCATGCACTCACTCTCCATTTAACTATATAAGGAGCTGCCAAACTTTTCCAAAGTTGTTGCACTAGCTTACAAGCTCTCCAGCAAAGCACGAGTGTCCAGATTTATTCACGGCCTCATCAACACTTGTTATTATTTCATTTGTCTTGTTTTTTCTTTTTCAAATTTTAATTTAAATTCTAGTTAGTTAACATATAGTGTAGCATCGGTTTCAGGAACAGAATACGGTGACTCATCACTTATAATACAACACACAGGGCTCATCACAAGGGCCCTCCTTAATACCCATCCCCCATTTAACCCATTCTCTCCACCCACCACCCCTCAGGAAACCCTCAGTGTGTTCTCTATCTTTATGAGTCTCTTATGGTTTATTTCCCTCTCTTTTGATCACCCTCCCACATGTTCATCGGTTTTGTTTCTTAAATTCTACATGAGTGAAATCATATGGTATTTGTCTTTCTCTGATGTATTTTGCTTAGCATAATACACTCTAGCTCTATCCATGTAATGAATAGAGCATGAAATGGCATGAATTACTATGAAATGGCAAGATTTAATTCTTCTTGATGGCTGAGTAATATTCCATTGTATATATACAGTACATCTTCTTTATTTATTCATCAGTTGATGGACTTTGGGCCCTTTCCACAGTTTGGCTGTTGTTGGCAATGCTGCTATAAACATCAAATCTGTATTTTTATATCTTTTGTGTAAATACTTAGTAGTGCAATTGATGGAAAATAGAGTGGTTCTATTTCTAACTTTTGGATGAACCTCCATACTATTCTCCAGAGTGGCCTTACCAGTCTGCATTCCCACCAACAGTGTAAGAGGGTTCTCCCTTCTCTGCATCCTCACTAACATCTATCATTTCCTGTGTTGTTAATCAATACATGTTATTGTTGATTGTTTATATTATAGCCATCCTAGGAGGGGCGTGAAGTGGTATCTCATTGTCTCATTGTGGATTGATGTGACTGTTCTTAACGACTAATGATGTAGAACATATTTTACAAGCCACATTTATTTTACTAGCCACATTTATACTTTCCTTGGAGAATATCTAAACCCTTTGCCTATTTTTATCAGGTTATTTTTTATTGATGTGCTGTCTAATTGTATTAATTAGTACCTTCATGTAAACATTAGCTTGGCGAGTATAATACATGATAGGGATGTCTTACTTCTGAATTTAAAGCACATGCTTCTAGTAATCCCTTTATGTTCTTTGAATACACAATAGTTCTAACATTTTTTCTATTTCTATTATATTTTATTTCCAATTTGTGTATTTATTTCTATTTTGCTCAAATCTTAATTTATTGTTATATATATTGATGCTCTTGGGCACATTTCTAACAGATAGTGATCATGAATTACATCCTTCATTTATGTAAAGTATCCTTTTTCATTTCTAATTCGTTTGATTTTTCTTTTTTGTTTTCTGTTTTCATTGCTGTCCTGTATTCCTCCTCTGGAAATACCCTCTCCAACTCTGTCCTGACATGTTTCTGTGAGCTGATCCCATTCATGATTCCACAATGGGAAAATGACCCAAAGGTGGCCAGTCAAGAAACCAGTAGATGCCTCAGGGAAAGGAAGAGCCCCAAAACCAGAGTGATAAGCAAGAACAAAGGAAATTCTGATCAATGAAAAATAAGTCATTTTTTTTTCTTGCTAAACTAGAAGGTGATGACCCTAGAAGTTTTATGGCTTACCTCATTACCATCTAGGGAAAGCCTGCCTGAGAAACAAACCAACACAGACAAGTTTCATTGAGAAGTAGACAAGAATCCCGATAACGTTTATGAGGAACTAGATCAAATCAGACCCTCAGTTATCTGCAGCATTGGGCCTTTTGGTTATACAACCCTAAGAGCCACGCCTTTCCTCTGGAAGTATTAAATGAATTTGAGTTTCTGGCACTTCATACCTACCAAAAACAATGTTACCCATTATAAGAAATAATGTCTGTAGTGCCTTTTTTTTCTCAGTGCATTAAAGTATCATTTTCAAAAAGATAAAATGTATGCCTCTAAAAGGAATATTTAAAGAGCTATTGTGAAAGACTTGTTCAATTCCTTAATGAGGGAATAAGAAGAGCAATAAAGCTGCTTAAAAGAGATTAGCATTATAGTCAGTGGAAAAAAAAAGAACACTGGGCTATCAGTCTAATGTTAGAATAATAACAAATAAGATTAGTATTTTTCAGGTAAATAAAACAATAACTTTGCAGGGTTTTTTCTCACTCAGATAAAAATAATTTGTAATTCAACAGGACAAAAATTATTTTTAATGTATTAATCATCTACAAATTAACATGTAGCTTTACAGAGCACAGTATGGCCTTTACAGTGAGTAAAACAGTAACTAAAAACAAACAAACAAAAAAAATACATATACCTTGTGATAACTCAGGTGCTCTCTCCTATTAAATCATCAAAAGAGTACAGCATAATTTTTTGCCTTCTTCTCATTTTTTGGATAACTTTCAAAAATATTACTACTTCATTGAGAGAAATTATAACCACATAACATTTGGCAATACAGGAGATTATTATTAGAGTCCTTCTCTGTCTGCTTGGATAAAGATTTCCTATCCCTAGATCAGACCCAGAGGTAGGTCACCATGATGCGCATTAGTCTTTGCCCAATGGCGAGATCCGGCATCAAACACCTACTGTTGATTGATGGACTAAAGTGCGATCCTCTTCAAATTAGACTGTCCATATCATACAGACAAACACAGCTCAAAGGTCACTGAAGAATTTAGGACACATCTTAACACTGACCCTCTTATACCCACCACACACCGGTGCTGGCTTTCTATGTCTATCCCTTTTCCCACTGCCCTTGGGTGGTTTTGCAACAGTGACAGCAGTAGCCACAACAGCGACTCATCTGTTTGTTCTAGTCTCCAAACAAACACAGAGTGCCTGAAAATGGAAGAAGGAACCAGGAAGCTTCAGCTTTAAAGATTGGGAGGTTCTCCTTGTCTCAAAAGACAGCTGCTGAAGGGTCAGATATCAGCCCCCAGCTCCTCTGGCCCATACAGGCCCTAAGGGCACAGTCCTAGGAGAAAAATTGGAGCGGAGCCAAAGACCCCATGGCTAGACTGCACATTTTTGAAACGTGAAGACTTTGAAAAGTCCTCTTAGGTCTTCCTTAGTTGTTAAATGTGGAAATAGAGAAATGAATGGAGAGCCTACCCAGAGCCTATCAGACTGCATCTCCCATCCTTCCCCATACACATTCATGGCCAGCGAGAAACATACTAAAGGGAGCACTGAAAGAGTCTTCCCTGATCATCATCAGTTGGAGTAGGACTTCAAAGACACAAAATGAAAAGCTTATGGAAGAAGGGGCCAAGGTTGGGGACATGCAACCCTCCACCATAGAGCTTCCCAAACAAGAATAATTACTGATGTGGAAAGACATTTCCCTGTTAAGTTCTTGGCGCAGTCCAGGAAGACCCCAGGGGGCCAGAGCTGCTGAGTATCTGCCTTGGCCTACAGATCCTATTCCATATCCCCCGGCCGTGCGATATGACTGCTGACTTTGTGGGTGAAGAGGTGGCAAGGGGTGGCTGGCACTGTTTTCTTGTCAATTCTACCACCTCCACTGAGGTTTGCCCTGGTTTTTAGGCACCAGGGACATTCTAAGCAGAACTGTGTAGTCTACTGTGGCCACAGAGTCATGGCAACGTGAGGTGACCCATCAATGGCCTTGGGGTGCAGAGAAGTTCCACTGATGGTCATGATACTCTGTGTAATGTTGCTCCATGACCAGCAGTGGGGGGTCCAGCAGCCCAGGGAATACTGTGAGAAGTGGTAGTTTTACAGTCAGAATGGGATTTTTTCTGTGACTAAAACCCTCTGTTACTATGCAAGGAGAAACAAAGAACTGACCACAAGAATGTCTGTCCCTCTAGAGTAAAAATAATGAATGGTTTGAGAATTTGGGCCACTTAGTAAGAGAGTTTGGAGAATTTGAATTAACTATAGCAGAAGCAAGCTTTAAAACTTCCTTAAGACATAGTAAACGTGAAGATGATGAATAAAGAGCTAGAAAGCTACCACTCTTTACTTGAGCTTAAACCAGGTACTTACAGGAAGCATGGAAAAGAGAAAAATCTGTATGTTTACAAGTTCAGATGATGGTTGACATTATAAACAAAGTTAACTCCTTAGAAGAAGCATCAAAACAAATAACAAAGCTGCAACTATAACAGCCTTCAAAATCCAGCCAAACAATGGAGAAAACCTTCAGACAGCATTAATGAGGACTTTGGAGGTAAATTCTAATCTTCAGAGAAGCATAAAGTTCCTTTCATAAGAACCTCAAAAATGGAAGCATAGAGTGGACAAATTTACTAAAGAGAAAAAATAATCTCATAAAACTCTGTCCACAGAGTGAGTCCTCAATAAGAAAGAGTCAGATCAACCCTCTAGGTGAACACTTGCTACAGATGAATAGTTGGGCTGCTGTTCTTAGGGAAGAGAGCAGAGACTGTGCAAACATGAAACTGGATATGAGGAAGGCATTGGAAACGGAAGCTTCTTCATTGGTGAAGCCAAAGGACTGCTGATTTATATGACTGAGTTAAGTACCAATTTACAAACTTTCAAAGAAGAAAAGAAAGTAAATGTACACCAAGTAACTGCGGAAGCTAAAATTCTCACTGCAAAAATCATTTAAAGTCATGTGAAAAGTCTCCAACCAAGAAAGCTTTGTTGCATTCAGAAAACACCCAAGTAGAAAGGGACAGACGAAAATTGCAGCAGGATTATCATATCCTTCTTGAACTTGATCAAGAAAAGGAAACCAAGTTTTATGCATGAAGCTTCCAATTTAGAGAGAATTTACTCCATTTAAGGTAGAGGGGAATCACTTCAAACCGGCTAAAAATATCAGTGATGCATCTCAACAGCCACACACTTAGAAAATTCAATTAAAAATACTTCAGAAAAATTAAAAAAGAATCCCTGGGTATTATTAAAACCTTCAGGCCCAGGAGACAAAAGCTCATGTTACTGAGATAAGAGCTCTGCTTGCTCAGAGAAACAACAATAACTTAACAAAGCAAATACATCACACAAAAATTGAATGAGGAATAAATTAAAGGTTCTGAAAACTGTCCTTCCATTGTTCATTAAAAAAAAAAAAATGCATTTGGCAGAGGCCTAAGACCAAAGGGCAGGACTCTTCCAGATGGCAGATCCCTGAGGAAGGAGAAGCACTTGGCTGTGATAGAGAGGGAATGAAAAGATCCATGCCCAGAATCCACCAGTTGTCAACCCCCAGGCTTCCTCCAGTCTGGCCAACTCCATTCTGAGTCAGCAAGTTTTCCAGAAAAGCCAGACAGAGCTGTGTAGTTAAAACAGTGAACCTAACAAGAAAGCCTAAAAAGAAGAATTGAATAAAACAGGAGTGAATAGTCTGGAAAGATGTCAGGAAAGCAGGCAAAATAACAGCCTTCAAATATCCAAAGTTTAAGATGGCCAAGACGAAGTCTCTGTCTTCAAAGCATTATAATCTTGAGTACCATGCAAGGCAATTGAAGACACTATTCATTCACCATAAGGATTAATTTTCAAACAACTAGAAATAATCTACAAACATGATAGGCCATTGTTCCAGGAGATCTTTGTCCAGATTTTCCTTTATAGATCTCTAGATCTTCACAAAACATTTAATAATTATTCCTCTCTTAGGAAATTAAGTAGAAATAAACCATCATGGCTTTCAGTATTTATTCTCAAGTAATTCATAGTATAATCTTTCTCAGAAAGATAACATCCCAAATTAATCATGGCACATTTTCAAAGTCTTAGGAAATACCTATCTTTAAATTATGCAAGCTTCTTATCGAATGTGTTCCTTAAAGAAAAAAAAAAAAAAAAGGCTTACCTCATATGAGGTGCATGGGTCATGACTGGCCCTCACTACTGAAAATTGTTTCAAGCTCTGGAGACATTCTCAAAGGACCAAACTGGACCTCCCTTTCCCCCAAGACCTATAGGTGCAGGGGGAAAATCTCCAAAAGATGAAGAATTTAGATCTAATCATGCATGTGAGGAAAATTCTTAACAGCAGAGGCTGACCATGTTACAGAAATATCTTGATATATTACATTTATTTGAGCAGAAAATCACCGGACAATAGAACCTTTGATTTACCTCTAGTCAGAAAATTTTTGCCTCATTCCACAGTTGAAAAGGGCTCAATGATTCCAGCCCTGAGAGGAGAACCTACTAATTATGGCTACATAATCCTGCCGCCATTCTGCAAAGTCAAGTTTCCTCTCACTACTAGTGTGCGGAATTAAGCAGGTGACAACATTCTGAAGTGACTTCTGTATGAGACAATGAGTTGGACTGAATGGTCTCTCATGATCTAATGAATCTTCTTTTTATGAGCTTATAGGTTTTTCTACTTTTGGTTGGCCCGCTTAGATTGGATTTACTCTGAGATCTCCTTTGCCCTAGAAACTTGTATCTTTCCCCTTCATTTGTGACTAGCTGACGTCTTCTGATTGTCCCTTGTCTCGTGTGGAGCTCGTTCTTTGCAGAAGAACACGTCTGGTGGAAGAATCTACTAATAACATCAGCCCTCCACACAAATTAAATAGAAAATTAGGCAAAGGTTAAAATGATAGCTTAAGTATATTATGAGTATGTTTTCAATGAAGTTTCACCCAGCTACCCAAAAAACTGATCCATAGGTTTTTAATTTACAACTTTTGGTCATGTTCTTTTATTCTGTGGCAGCCAAATACAAAAATGTACATGAATAAAAGCTTGTTTAAAAAAAAAAGTTTGCTTCAGACATAATTCCTTCTTGGCTTTTTGTTTCTTGTGGAACTGTTGAAGGTTGTCCCTGAAAGGATGTGACTGCCAGGTGACATGCGAGCTGGACAGAGGTAATTAGAGGCTCCAAACCTCCCCCTATTCCATGTCCTTGGAATGTACATTCCTCCTACCATTCCCATACTGGAAACCATTTCAGGGATGTACCCTTCGGAGAGTAATGTGTTGTCTCAACCTTATTTGTCCTATAATCTCTATTATATGAAATCATATAACACAGTGATTTTTAGGAAACTGTATGCCACATTATAGAAAAAGAGAACCAAATTAGTGCCTTGCCAGAAGTCATCCAGGTTACTATTTTAATTTTCCTTTTCAATTTATATAGAAGAATATCACTGAGATACTTAAAAACACATGATTAATTTATTATGGTTTCATTTTTAGATGCAGATAAATGTGAGTGTGTAGAGAGGAAGTGATGAGGTATAGTTATCTCAACAACAGAGTTTAATTAGAGTGCACCAGCGTGTACAATTCACCTTAAACTCAATTTTGATAGGTATTAAAATTGAAGTGAATAGCTATTCTAAAGTAATTTGAATGCAACCAGCTGAATCTCTACTAATAGTGCATAGGTAAGAGATGTGAAAAACTGATTATCTATTTAAAAATACAAATTAGGACTTTTACTGTTGGAAATTATGTTTCTAAACCCATTACAGACTTTAAAAAAAAAAAAAAAGCTTTTTGTGGTAGTAATTCCCAAGATAGCAACGGAGGAGGCTCCTGAATTTCCCTCCTCCCACAGATGCACCAAATGGACAAACCATACAACTACCCATAGAAAAATTTCCTCTGAAAGAAATCCAGAAACTAGCTGAACACATTGGGGAATGAGAAAACACCTATCCTGAAATGGGCAAGAGGGACTGAGACACACACACTTGCCATAAATCCCATCCTCAGTAAAGCACCATTCAGTCTGGAGAAAAACCCCAAATCCCAGTTGTGAAAACAGAGCATATCAAAATTTATGAGATCCAGCAAAAGCAGTGCTGGCTGGGAAGTTTATAGTGATGAACATCTATGGTAAGGGGGAAAACTCACAAATAAACAACCTAACTTTACATCCTTAGCTAGGGGAAAAATAGAACTAAGCCCAAAGTTACCAGAAGAAAAGACATAACAAAGATCAAGGCAGAAATAAATGAATTGGAAACTAGAAAAACAATAGGAAATATCAATGAAATTAAGAGCTGGTCTTTGACAAGATAAAAAAGTAGCTAGACTAAAAAAAAATGGGAAGTCTCAAATAATAAAATTATAAGTGAAAGAAGAAACATTACAACTGACATCACAGAAATATAAAGAATCATAAGAGACTGCTAAGACCAACTTTATGCCAACACAGTGGATAACCCAGAATAAATGGATAAATTCCTGGAAGCATAGAACCTACCAAAACTAAATCATGAAAAGAAATAAAAATCTGAACAGACCAATAATGAGTAAGAAGATTAAATCAGTAATAAAAACAAAACAAAACAAAACAAAAAACACTTCTCAACAAAGAAAAGCCCAGGACCAAATTTCACTGGTGAATTCTACCAAATATTTAAATAAAAATGTGGTGTCGTCAATTGTATGCCAATAAAGCAGAAAAAAATTTTTTGTTTCTAAAATTGTATAGAATCAATGTTCCATTGAGTTTCTTAGTAACATCTGTTCCATTTAGAAGATGTTGAAATGTTGAAATTAACACAGGTCCTGGGTTCTTCGAGTAAGGTAAAATATTAAATTATATTAATAAATAATATGCTAAATACAATGAATAGCAAAATAACCAAGTTTTTATTTACAAAATAAATAAATGATTTCCTAACAAGGAATCAATCATTAAATGATTAAATCATTCAATCATTAAATAATCTATTAATGATTAATTAATAGCCATTAATATTAAAACACTTTATGGAGTTGCCTAATGTTTTCTAAAAATTCTAGGGTTTTTTTCTCACTCAAGGAGAATCTTGATAATTATTTACTTACATTAAATGATTAAAAAAATTTTAACTCTACACCACTAGGAAGGGGTGTTTGCTTTAGGAGCATTTACAACATCAGAGAAACCAACAAAGTATCCATAAATAATGCAATGAAATGATAATTAGTAGTATTCAAACATTCACCATGTACAAGACACTCATCTAAGTGTGAAAGCTCATTTTATTCTAACAAGAACTCCATGGTATAGGTATTATTGTAGGTAGGTGTTTCACCAAAGCAGAGAGAGATCAGTAATCAAACGCTCAAACTCACAGCTAGTAAGTGTACAGCAGATGTGAAATCCAGTCCGACAGTAGAGCCCATGCTTTTAGTATCTACACTTTGCTAACTCTCTGTTAGTGTTTTATTAAATTAAGCATTGCCTTAAGCCCCAGAATAATTATAAAATGAAAATACTCTATTGTAAATTAGATTCTGTTTCTCTAATGCCTTATTAAATAGAAGATACTTACGATTTTCTCAGGAAACTGACAACATTTTTCTTTCCAGCTGAAATTCATCCAACGGCAACATGATACAGCAGATACCTCTATGGATTTCTTAAAGTGAAAATATGTATTTACTGAGGACTAGACTTGGAAGTCCTAGATCTCAGAGATTGCTTTGGGAATGTGAGAAAGTCATTATGTTCTGGCTCCCCAGTAATTTATTTTGAGTTTGTTAAATTCGTTGATGTGTGAACTGGTTATCAAAGCTTGATAAACAGCTTATAAATCACTTTGAAGTTGGCAGAAATAAATATTAATGAGTCAATTTTCAAGGAATTTAAAGTCGGTATCTCCTTCTGCTGCTGCCATAAGTTTTAAAGAGAATCTCAGTGGTTTCATTTAGAAAAGAATCTACAACATATTAGTAATGATGGATTCTCAAGATAGTCATAGGACGATTGACTTAGCAAATCAAATGATTTGCCTAAAAGAAAAGAATGCTCCTTGTAAATCCACCACAGAGTTTAATATGACAGAAATCCTGTTTAAAACTTATTTATAATGGTGCCTGGGTGGCTCAGTGGGTTAAGCCTTCAACTTTTGGTTTGGGCTCAGGTCATGATCTCAGAATGGTGAGATCAAACCCCAAGTCGGGCTCCACACTCAGCCAGGAGTCTGCTTGAGATTCTCTCTCTCTCCCTCCCTCTCTCTGCCTCTCCCCCTGCTCCCCCACGCTCTTTCTCTAAAACAAGTAAATAAGGGGTGCCTGGGTGGCTCAGTGAGTGAAAGCCTCTGCCTTCGGCTCAGGTCATGTTCCCAGAGTCCTGGCATTGAGCCCCCATCGGGCTCTCTGCTCGGCAGAGAGACTGCTTCTTCCTCTCTATCTGCCTGCCTCTCTGCCTACTTGTGATCTCTGTCTGTCAAATAAATAAATAAATAAATAAATAAATAAATAAATATTTAAAAAAATAAATAAATAAAACAAGTAAATGAAATATTAAAAATAATAAATAAAAACAAAACTTATTTATAAAACACAAGTACAATAGTGATTCTAATCCTTTGAGATACCAAAGCAACCTGCTTCCCTGAGGTTGGCTCAGGGCCAGCCTTAGAATAGGGAAAGAAAAAAGCATTTCTAGGACCAGTGTCTACCGATGTCAGAGCCTTACTGACATTATCCCACCTGAACCATTTCTACCTTCTCCACACAAGACCAAACAGATTCAAAGGGTGTTAGTAGCTTTTCCAGGCCACATGGCAAATGACTAGCAAATGCAGGATTTGAAAACATGTTTATCTAAGTTTGAACCTCTGTTAGTTTAGTGTTTGAAACAGGAAAAACATAATTTTCTATGTGATAGATTTTAAGGATACAAACAGGCCCTCCAGTTCTTGAAAATACATAATAAAAGGCATTAAAACCTACTTACTTAGAGATAGTAGAGAACTCTGACCCTACAAGTTTGCATAGCATGCCCCAAATTAATAATCAGATCTAGGCTTGATTTCAGAGCTCTTGTGCCTATCTTCCCAGATACTCGATATCATAGTATTCATATTTGTTTCCCGGATCTTATTTCTTGTAACTAAGAAATACTTGAAGCCTTAAATGTGTTTTATACCTCATTTTGAGTTGGTGTATTACATTCCTCCCAAAAGTTCTGGTGCTAATCTGATCTCCAGAAAGGAACGAGCTTGCAGAAAGATTCCAACCCCTGCATATGGTTGGGAATCTCGTTCACCATCTAAGGACACCCAGCTGAATAAACTGGGAAGCAGGAGTTGATATCCAGCTCACTCTCTACCCACTAAGCCATACAAGGGTGTGGCATGCACCTAAAGAGGGCACCATGTCTAATCTGGTTAAGGGTACCTTATAGGCTCACATGGGCCCTGCAAAGACCCTGGAAGTTAGGAAAAAAGGTGAGGAGATGATTGCATGTAAATATTTTCAGATCCAAAATCTACCAGAAATTAAAGAGACTGACCTATAAGACTAATGATTAGGATCTTTATTAATTCAGTAAATTAGTACTGGGGGGCGGGGAGATGTCTTCTCTCAGCACCAAGGAATATAATTTGTTTCAGGAGAAATGATGTAGGGTAAACACCAGCAACAGGTCCTACTTCATTATATGGGATATGAGAATGTTACTCAGGAGCCTGTGAATATGTAAGAAAATGATTCTACAGAAGGTGGGAGAAATAGAAAATTCCTGCTCCCTTTTACTCGATGATTTTGTTTCAAACACTTTCTAAAGTCTTCTTGGAATAAAACACCATGATGTTGCATATGGCACATTTTGAAAAATCATTACACCATCACTGTGACAGATTCTGAAGAGTCTCTGAAGAAACACTTCCGAACATTAAGCTGTCAACTCTTCATTTAATGAATATATCATTAGCATTTTCTATTTGAATGCTGAACACCTTGGAAATGCTAACAATAACGACCCACTTTTTTTGAGTAACAGGCACCATACTAGGTAGTTCGCATACATATTGTCTATCTTCCCAAAAAAGAATACTCCAAAAGTTACGTGTTACTATTCTCTTTTTTTTTTTATCAATGAGGAGACAGGCTCAAAGAATCTAAGGCATCTGGGAATTCCTGGCAGAGGGCAGATTTGAATCCTTGCTGGTCCTGATTTTAAACCTGAGTCCTTTCTCCCTCACTGAACTAACCCTAGGAGAAGACTTCTACTTCAAGGAGAAAGTGGAACGTAGCTAACCAAACTTCTACTGTAAGATATAGAAAATATACCTTGACTCAAATATGGCAACCCATGCATTCTCCTGCTCTTTCCTGAGGCATTAACTTGTTTAGCTGTCATCATTTTCAAGTTCATAAACGGTGTGCTTATAAACCACGGAACTCTATGTATGGGGCTAATGCCTGAGTTCCAAGCCATGGGTCAGGAGGTGTGGTGTGGCTGCTTACCTGTTCCGATAACTTCTGTCCATCGAGGTGAGCTTGAGTCACGGCATCATTAACAAGCATGTGGAAGTTCAGAAGCACGTGTTCAATGTCATATGTCCCGTGCATGGCATCTGAGAGCTCCTCCAATGACCAAATGTAGGCATGCCAGTGCGGATTCAGCTCTGCCATGTGTGCCAAGCAGCCTCTCACGACGTTGAGGCAGTACCCCATGCAAGGCTTACTGAGAGTCAGGCCCTGGCAGAGAGGACAGTACTGCATCCTCAGCAGGGCCCTGCTGCATTCTTTGGAGACGTGCAGATGGTCTGTGGTATTGATGACTTCAATGCCCAGATTCAGCGCCTGCAGAAACGTGCGGCTAGGCAGCAGCGATCTCCCCATCTGCCCCATTACTCTCTGGGGAATATTACCAAAGGGACTAACATCCCGGCGGGCCATCCGGAGGCATTCCGAATATTCCAGGGAACTGTCCGACACGCCAGGGTTAATGAGGTGATTGTAGACGAGAGGGAAAAGACTGTCAAAGAATCGGTTTACGAACTCTTCGGGATTAACATCCGCACCAAATAAATAGAGCCCCACGTCAGTGAACAGCTCCTGAATGGAAGCTGCAGCCTCTAGGGCCATGTTCCTATAGGTGTTGCAGAAGAGAATGCTGGTGTAGTTCTCTGCTTGCCTGATGAGAGTTTCCAGGGTTTCTGTGACAAAAGCAGAGGTAAAACAGGAAAAGGCTTAGTATTCATGTTAAAACTGTGCATCTGTCTGCTCCAGACAGTAAATGAGCTTAATGCATCCCACCCAGTGCGCTACGGGTCCAAATGGGAGTGTTCCGCCTACTAAACCCACTTTAGCCCTCGCAGGATAATGGCTGGTCAGCAGTGGGCATTAGACACAGCACACAAATATTTTAAGATGCATTTCCCAGAGTCAAACATCTTTAGAAAGTATAGAAATAAAGAAGAAGTTACAATACAGTGGTTCCCTACTTATTTTGTTTCACAGTCAACCGTAATCCACCAATGATGGAAGGAAAGTGGCACTGAGAAGATAATTTCCAGCCGTGGGTTCATTGTTGATAAAAGACTGTCATTAGATGTTCGATTAACACCTACTGTATTTTTACACTTTTATTCTTTTTCTTTTTCCCTTTTTTTTTTTTTTCAGAATGAAAGCTAGTAGATTATACACCAGTTACTGCAAAGAGAACTCAATGCCCATAGGGAAGACTGATAATCCTCAGACCCCCCTAGCATGGTCAAATTAAAAAGAAAGTAAAATAGTTCATGGTTAAACAATGCCTTGACTGGCAAACCCTGTTAAGTAGTAGGAAAGTCATGAGTTGTATTAGTCAATGACAATAACTCTGTGAGCATCTTCTGAACTGTGTTCTGTTGTTCTTATTACCTTATCACCCAAAAACTACCGTGGGACATTTTATTTTCTCACTTAGGGAACTGATGCTTCCCAATCAATTTCTCCATAGAAATAACAGAGCATAATTTATCTACAAATTAAGGAAGGCTGTGGTAATCGGCAAGCAAAAGTTGTATTTCAAAATGATAGCTTTAGGCAGCAGTTGAATACCTTGGATATTCTAGTAATTACATTTTATAATTAGCCTAATTATAATAAATAATGATGCTGGACTGTTATCAATACATAATTAATTGTAAAATACACTCAATAAAATTATCTCCCATAACCCCGATCTCATCGTTATTTTTAATTGGGTTGTAAAAGACCACACAATAATTCACTAATCAAACCACTGAATGTATTATAAAAGGAGATGCAGCGACAGTAGAATAAGATGAAATAATAAAAGGCAGAAGTGCAAGGCGAGCTACGAATAATGTGGAACTGTGTCATGAATATGCCGTAGTGTCCTAAAAACGGATACACAGCAACACCACCAAACCAAAAAGCGCAGACAGATGAAATACAGTATCGTGTATTCTGATTCTATGCTGAGACCATTAAATGTTGGGTTTCAAGCTTTAGTGTTATATATCAAGGTGCCTGCTCCAGACTGAACAATTGTTTCTCCCCTAAAATTAATCTGCTGAAATCTAATCTCCAATATGACGGCACTTGGGAGTGAGGCCTTCGGGAGGTAACTTGGTCATGAGGGTGAAGCCCTCGTGAATGGGATTAGCGCCTCCACAAAAGAGGCTCTGGAGAGCTCCTTTGGCCCTTCTGCTATGTGAGGACACAGTGACATGACCATCCGGGAACCAGGAAGGAGGCTCTTGCCAGACAATGAATCCACCAGCACGAGGATCGTGGACTTCCCAGCCTCCAGAACTATGAGAAATAAATGTTCTGTTGTTTATATAGGGCATCCCGTATCCTGTGACAGCAGTCTGAACTAAAGAAGGGCATCTACCCTATTATCAAAGGCAACAGATTTTATTTTTTTTTAGTTTTTAAAAAATATTTTATTTACTTATTCATGAGTGGTAGAGGAGGAAGCAGGCTCATCCCAGAACAGGAAGCCTGATGTGGGACTTGATCCCAGGACCCTGGGATCACGATCTAAGCCAATGATAGACGCTTAGCTGACTGAGCCATCCAGGCATCCCCAAAACAATGGCTTTTAAAGGTGGTTGTGACTCTGTTGCAACAACGAGTACTAAGGAAGCAGGACACCTGTTATCTCTGCATCTCCAGTGCCCACTTGAATGTAAGCTATCTACTACACGCTCAATAAAAATGTGAGTAAAGGAAGGTGTCAAGGGAGATTAGCTGCTCTGCCAAGTGAGCTCATTGATGGCCCAGGCAGGTCGAGGAAAATTCAGCCTGCCCGGTCTCTGCACTGCTGCAACCCAGCGGGTCTATTTTGGTTCACGAGTCTGCATTTAACCATCAGCCTCCATGATTCCTTCCACCTAGACAGGTTTGAAAAAACTGCACTTGCAGATAACCTATGACATGTTCTGCCTGCGTTTATAGAGCAGCTCCACAAGCATTCCAGCCAACAGTCTGACCCCACAATTGCCGTCTCAGCCACTGCACCCTGCTCTCAGAGACCCGTCAGAGTGAGTGTGAAAAGCGAATTAAACTTGTGGTCTGAACTAAAATAAAACTGCTAAGCTTATGTTGTTCTCATTAATAGAGGCTCATGTCTCTCCGCAAACTGTGTGTGGCCAAGAATTATGAGGTAGGTTGCAAAGGAGATTATTTGCCAATGATGGTTAAATAGCAATGTTTGCAATTTCTTTTAAGATCAAATGAGGATAGATTTAAAGATACCAATACCACAAGGCACACTTACATACCTTCCACCATTTTTTCTAAGGTGCGTGCTGTAGATGTGATTGTGACTGTTACCCACCAAAGATTCTCAGTGCAATGAAGGTTGAATGCTACCCCGGGAAATACAAATGTTCCCTCTGATTTCTGCCAACTCTAAGTGATGTTCAAACACAGTTTTTTAAAGTAAAAAAATAAAATTTTTCTTTATAAATTCTAGTCCCAGTAATTCACAACTAATAATGAGTAAGGGATATATAGAATTTATCTTTTCAGCTGCTATAACAAGTAGGTTTTGCAAATTAATTTATTCTGTGAAAGCAATATTGAAAAAATATATACAAGTGTTTACATCCTTTACTTCAAATTTATTTCAGACTAGTTTTCCTTTGACCTTTTAAACAAAATAACTGCAAAATGTAAAAAAATATTAGGAATCCTGTTAGAGCAACATTTTAAAACATGTCTCTAATGTAAAAATAAAATATTAGTTTTCATGACTATGTATTATTTTTGCTAACCTTTGAATAAGAGATGACATGTGTTCAAATATCAACATTCTGATTATTTCCTGAACATCTAAACACAAAATGGCTTTTTTTTAAAAGATTTTATTTATTTATTTGACAGAGAGAGAGAGAGATCACAAGTAGTCAGAGAGGCAGGCAGAGAGAAAGGGGCAAGCAGGCTCCCCGCCCAGCAGAGAAACCAATGCAGGGCTCAATCCCAGGACCCTGAGATAATGACCCGAGCCAAAGGCAAAGGCTTAACCCACTGAGCCATCCAGGCACCCCAAAAATGTCTTTTTGAAATGGACTCTTTTGCAGCAGTTTCTCAGTATGGTATCAACTCATCGCCATATAAAGATTTGTCTTTCAATCCGTGTTAAATCTGATACGGACACATTCCAGTTAATTGGATTAACCTAAACATATGCTAGTATTTCAGAATGTGTGTATTTGTGATCCCAAACATTTCTCAACTCCGATGACGAGAACAGCAAATAATTGTTCTATATACATTTGAATCTTTAATGATTAGGGATAAACATACTTTTGTGAATTTTTGATCCTAATATAAAATGTTAATATATAAAGATTTACATCAGAAACTGAACAATCTAGAGGCTAATCCACTGGATAATTTTATTTTCTTTTCTTAAAGAAAAGATGGCGGGGCGCCTGGGTGGCTCAGTGGGTTAAGCCTCTGCCTTCAGCTCAGGTCATGATCTCAGGGTCCTGCGATGGAGACCCGCATCAGGATCTCTGCTCAGCAGGGAGCCTGCTTCCTCCATCTCTCTCTCTCTCCGCCTACTTGTGATCTCTGTCTGTCAAATAAGTAAACAAAATCTAAAAAAAAAAAAAAAAGATGGCAAAATCAGAAGTTGAATTTACTAAAAATTAGTTGTTTGTATTAACTCTGAATTTGCAAACTCATCATTTTATTCTCCTACTATGTTTTCCAGAGTTGCGTGTTTCCATTTTATGGAATTAGTATTATGATTTTAATAAGAATTTAAACTTGTTCAAAGAACTATCATATAAACCAGTGATTTTGCTGTTGTGCAAAAGAATAATCCACATACAAAATCAGTGTGCATAAATCCAAGGTAGGGTAGATGCTAAATAACGTATCACATCTACTTCATTATTAAAGAGAAACCATACTGTCCTTTCATTACAAAGTTTTAATAAGTTAAAAAAAAACCCACCTAAGCTATACAAATAATAGTGTTCTGTTGGTTGACAAAAATTATAACACCTATTGAAAGTAAATAAACATTTGCTAGGCTTGCTTAAGGAATTTAAGAAACAGACTAGGGGGAAAAAAAAAAAAAAACAACATCTGTCTGTTGTTTTTCATTGAGAATTTCAATAAGCTCTTCTTTCCAGTGCTCTCAGACCAAGGCCGGAAACTTCCGACTCTCCTTTTAATGCCTAAGAGTGGTAGGTTGAGTAAGAAACTGTACTCTAATTACTGATTGAATAAAAACATAATTTCCCCCAGTTTTATGAGAGAATTAATTTTATGTATCATCTCATTAAGTAGAAAGTGAAGGTGGACTGCATGAAGTTGATCTCCATTCACTTCCATTTTCAACATTAACATCTTATGAAAATTTAATAACAAAATCCCTATGACTAGAAACTCATATCAACTTTTTTCAGCCCACATTCCCTTTAGAGACATTTTAGAGTACATAAAAATGACAGGTAAACTAAGGATTTAGCTTAAATACAACTGGTAGCGATAAAACAAGGTGATACTGATTTAAAATTAAATTTGACAAATTGCAAAATCAGTGAAGACTTATACGCAGGTAGCTTTTTACAACAGGAGAAACCATAGTTATGGGGCTTTTATTGCTTTAAAGATAAAGATGATTTCAAAATCTAATGATCATGAAATAACTGTTATAATAACCCTCCTCTGCATGACATGAACAGACATTTTATGATCCTTTTCATATTTTTATTATTTTTGATATACGAACATTTAAGATACAAAGTTCGAAGTGTCTATTACAATTTAAGACCTCAGATAGTCTCAAACATGGCAATGAAATAGATGAAGAAAGATTAAATCCTATCAACTGTGGATAATCAGATGATTTTACAACGGGTACCTGGGCTGAAGAGAAATTTTCAGAGGAAATTTACATATTTGTGTCTTACAATTCTCAAGTCACAGATTTTGTTACTACCACAGATAATTCCTTACTACCCAGCTACTTTAGAGCTAGTTTGTGCCAGAAATTATATTTTCCTCTGTATTGAATTATCAATACATGAGTAGATAGGTAGTGACAGGCCATTTTAAAAGCAATTTCTCCACCAGTTTTTATAGCATACATATTACAATGAACTGTAATTCCTTCTGCCTTTATCATTTAACAAAAATGCCTTCCAATAATTTTAATATAGTCACATTTACTAATTCCTTTAATTAGTAGAAGACCATCATAGCAACTCTGAAGATATGCATACTTAAGTAAAAGAAGCAATTACCAATTTCTTCATTCTGGAAGTTTTTATACTGAATTCATCCCTTTGATATTTGCATATTTCCTGAACTTTTTCATAAAATATGCAAAAAATTTTTCTAGAATATTAATTTAATGACATATTTTTAAAAGTTATAAAGTATGATTTATAGTATAATTCTTCAGAAATTAGTCATCTATATAAATAAATAGTAAGTAGATATTAATCTGCATCACCAAAAATTAACATACTGGTAATTAATCTGGTCTCCTTGGACACACTCTGCATGGAAAAATACTTTCTCAACTTTCTCCTTCCTCATTTCCCTCCCCACTAATTTGATTATTATGGTGCTTCACATTTATTAGTAATACCATTTTAAAATCATTTATGTTCTGAAAATCAATTTATGGCTTTAGCAAGGACTTAAATTCATGTAAGCATTTATGTAACAGATAAAATCAATGCCGAACAACTCACTGTACATTGTTTAAAGTTACTGTGGGATGAAGATTTTAAATCTAATAATTTAAAATAAACCCAGAAACAGGCATGCCTGGGTCACTCAGTCGGTTAAGCATCAGACTCTTGATTTGGGCTCAAGTCATGATCTCAGGGCTGTGGGACTGAGCCCTGCATCTAGCTCCATGCTCAGCACAGAGTGTGTCTGGGATTCTCTCTCTTACTCTCTCTCTGCCCCTCCCCCACTTGCTCACACTCTTTCCTCTAATAAATAAGTAAAATCTTTAAAAATAAATAAATAAACTCAGAAATACAATCTAGAAATACAGAACTGTCAAATAAAACTGTTTTTCTTCACTGATTTATAGCACCTTCTACCATTATAGAAAACTAAAAAAATCAATAACTTTATTGGTCAGGTTTTTTTCCTTTTTTTATTATTATTATTTCTTTCATTTCGTTCCATACTTTAAATAAAGGAGACACACTGGTCTCCTTTATTTAAAGAAAAACCTTCAGGTAACTTTACTTTATAATCTCATTTTCTCTTTTTGATAGCTCAAGAAAATAAGAATGTTCTATATTTTCAGCTTAGAATGACACATTGCCCATTCCTTCTTCAATGGACAACCCAATTGTTGTTTTTTTGTCACTCATTATTGCGCTCATTCATTAAACCATTATTTTTGAGTACCTGCTGTAGACCTCAATACTCAAGTTGAAAAAGCCATATAAGTTTCTGCCCTCGTGAGGCTCTAAAGGATAAGAAAATATAAAAGCAGACACATAAATACTATGGGAAAAAATATTAAAAGGTAGAAAGTGAAAAGAGCACTGTTTTGGAGGGCTCTAGGTCAATCTGTCCATAATCAACTCATCAAAAGTAAATTTCCTGCTGAATCTATTCCTAAAAGCAAACTTTCTGAATTTACCAACTATATCCAAACTATGCAAACTATATATAATATTTGGTTATTTGGCACATTAAAAAATTAACTTGGTAAACTGGTTTGGGCAAAACTATTTTCTATGGATTGACCATTTAAGATAATGTGAGGAGAAAAGCCTCCACTGAGGAAACAAATTTGAGAAGAGACTTCAATAATGAAAAAAGCCACCCGTGAGCAGATGAGGTGTGGTTAGCAGGTTCATAGGAAATAGAAGGCATGGTTCTGAGCTGTGAAGAAGCTTGCTGACTAAAAAAACTGAGGAAACTCAATGTGACTGAAGAAGAGTGAAAGGAGGGTTTCGAGAAAGATCAAAGAAATCAGAACTGCCCCAGAGCCCATGGTAGGGAGTTTGTATTTTATATGCGGAATGAGGAACTACTGGAGAATTTCACACACGGAGAAACATGATCTGGTTTGTATACTGAAGGATCATGGTGGCTGCTGTGTGGAGAACAGACCATTGGGACAAGGGCAAGAGAGAGAAGACGGAGTTGAGTTCATAAGCTATGATAACAGCAAGCGTGACAGACGTGGTGGGCTGGACGGGGGTGGTAGTGGAGTAAGTTGCCAAAAGTCATCACATTGACCGCATGCATTATGTGGTATCCAAAGAAACTCGCTGTTGTATGGAGGCAGAGGTAGAAAAAATGGGTAAATGAAAGATACCTCTGAAGCCTGTGCCTCAGCAGCTGGATGCACAGTGGTGCCAATTACCGAGATAGGCAAGTCTACGGAGGCGCCATGTTTGTGTGCAGTGGGAGCTGGAAAGTCAAAGTTCTATTTTGGACATGTTAAGATTTAAATGCAAATTAGAAATTGAAATAAAGCTTTTCAGTCCAGAGTTAGAGAAAATAATTTGTGTGTCAGGGGAAAAGTGGAGCCCGGTGACACGGGTCTGAGACTGATGGGCAAGGAGAGTCAAATCTCAGTAGTGGATGAAATAACCTAAGGAGGGAAGACAGGGAATAGTGCAGAGATGCAGGAAAGGAAGAGTAGCCAGCGAGGAGAATGAGAATTAAAAAGCCAGTGAAATAAAAAGAAAATCAGGAGAGTAGACTGTGCCAGAAACCAATGAAAGAAAATGATTCAGGTAGAAGGCAGTCATTCATCATGTCAAACGCTATTAAGAGGTCAACTGAAATGAGGAATAACAACTGACCATGGGCACAGGCAAGAGGAGGCTCTTACTGACCTTGACAAGAGCTGCCTCAGCAGAATGTGAGCACAAAAGAGAACGGGAATTGAGGCAATATATAGAGAACCCTCTTGAAAATCCTTGCTATAATGGAAGTAGAGAACCAAGACAGGCACAGGAGGGAAATGTGAGGTCAAAGCTATTTGTTTTAGGAGGAGGGAGAATTTATTGGGTGTTCATATGCTGATAGGAGCAGTTGGATCACCAAATAAATACTGATGGCTGAACAGGGGACATAAAGACTGTTTCAGGAAATTCTTTGAATAAACAAAAAAAGGTAATCTAGGGCATGTGTGGATATAAGGATACTGGCTACATAGTGGGTGCTGAAGTTGCCAAGGGTGGTAGCAAGAGAAGTGAAGAGAGAGAGAGAGAGAGAGAGAGAGCTGGGTATAAAGTCTTGAGTTGACAAGGGGAGATAACCAGAGGTCTAATGAAGGATGGTCTGTACTGGTCAATACTGGTGTGTAATCCCCAAGGGGATTTTGAGGAGAAGGAAGCAACGATGTGGGATCAAGGAACACACTCCCCTCAAGCATGGAAGATGACTGTAGTAGTTGGCTATTACTGTTATAGCAAATGACCACAAAATAAGCAGCTTAAAACAAGAGAAATTTACTCTCTGGATGCCAAAAGTAAAAATCAGAACCACCAGACTGAACTCACCATATACAGGGTGAACTTTCTCCGGAAGCTCTAGGAGAGAAACTATTCCTTGCCTCCTCCAGCTTTGTGTGGCTGCTGGCATGTTTTTGGCTTGTGGGTGTGTAAATCCAGTCTGCCTCATATTCATATTGTCTTTTCTATGTGTATCTCAAGTCTCTGTCTCTCTTTTAAGGATATATGTGGTAGCTTTTAGTGTCCAGTCAAATAATTTTGGATAATCTTGCCATCTCAGGATCCTTAACTTAATCACATCTGCAAAGACCTTTTTTTCAGATTTATTGATGCAGAGTTCGGTCCCTGCTATCTCCAGATGCCATCATTCAACCTACTAGAATACTGATCGTAGACGACAACAAGTGTCTACACTTGACTTGCAAACTCAGGGGACAAAGATGCTAGTCTAGGCTCTTCCACAAACCAATCATATGAGCCATTAAACTTCCCTAAATGTCAATTTTTTCTTTAATAAAATAGGTATCATAGTGTCTGTTCGGTACACTATGGGACAGCGTATCTGTGAAATTCAAATGAAATAAAGTGCACAATGATGCCCGGTGATCTCTCCCCCTATGCTTAGGTCCTGCTCTGGAAAGATGTTTTAAGAATGACTGTAACCTCCTCCCTTCGGAAGGTCCTAAGGTCTCAGAGGTCCTCTGAGACCAAAATCATGTCCTGCTCGTGTTTATGTCTCCCAATCCTTGGTTCATCGGAAGCCTCACCTACATTCTGATAGGTGTATGTTTAAATCCACAGTGAATGTTAGTTATGTGACTATAAATTTCCTAAGTTCCCCACACCTCCTTTATTCTCATCACAAAGCAGGTAGAATGACACTTTCTACTTACTTGGTGGCTGGTATGATTAAATGAAATTGTACATGTACACACTGTCCTACAGCCTGCAGGTGGGAAGTGCTCAAAATACAATAAAGAATCCTACTACTGAAACTGTCTCGCGTCTCTCATGTACTTGCTGTAAACTAGATGCTTTATTAAATTCCTTTGGTAGGGGCACTGGGTGGCTCAATCAATTAAGCGTCTGACTCTTGATTTCCGCTTAGATCACGATCTCAGGGTTGTGACATCCAGCCCCACATCGGGCTCCGTACTAGTGTGGAGTTTGCCTAAGATTCTCTCTCTGCTCCTCCCCACTCCCTCTTAAAAAAAATTTTTTTTTTAAGATTTTATTCATTTATTTGACACACAGAGATCACAAGTAGGCAGAGAGGTAGGCAGAGAGGGAGAGGGGAAAGCAGGCTTCCCGCCGAGCAGAGAGCCCAATGCGGGGCTCGATCCCAGAATACTGGGATCATGACCAGAGCTGAAGGCAGAGGCTTAACCCACTGAGCCACCCAGGTGCCCCCCACAAAAAATTTTTTTTGATAAATTAATTCATTTGGTTCCCCAGCCCATGGTATAGACAATCTTACTATAATAACAATTAAATAATTCACAAATTACTAAGGTTGTAATAAATATCAGAAGTCTGATAAATGACCATATGGAATGGTAGCAGGTAGTGAGTCTGGTGAACATAATTACCAACTGAATGTAATCATAACAGTGATATTGCAAAGAATTAATTGTTATTAGCATTCCCCTTTTAAAGATAATCAAGCTTAAGGATTGAAAATGTAAGTGATTTCCTAAAGTTTGCTCAAGTAAGTGACTTTCCACATTCACATAGAAAGGGGCACAGCCTGCATCTAAATCCAAGCTATCTGGCTCCAGAGTCTAAGTTCTGAGCTATTGGGATATGGAGGCTCTTTAAAAAGGCTGAAGGACTATTTAAATAAGCTGGAAAGGGATTATTTGATAAATATTTAAACCAAAAATAAAACAAAACTTTGTATTTCTGATTAAATGCAGAGATTTCACTGTTAATTTAGTACCTGGGGCCATTACATGTGGTACATAATCCAAATCAGCCAATATAATTATTCCTTTTTTTTTGGAAATTAACAATATTATTAACATAGCAAAAATAAATGAAGAGAAATATGTGGTGCTGGAATCCAAACATCTGAGGATTTTCCAATATTTGTAATTATTAACCGGAAAATTCATCCTAACCTCTGGGGAAAGAAGGATATCATGTAGGATTAGCAAATTCATGTGGAGACGGAAATAAACACTCTTGCTCTTCCACTCTGACCCTCCAAGAAACAGCCTGTGTTTGAAGAGATGGTAAGGGAGGATGTACGAAGGTTCAGCTAGAACAAGAAGGTCAAGTTCCACTCAGAGATAAAAGCTGAGGAGACAGGGATTTTTGCTGGTGATGGGCCATAAATTCCACCAGGGGATGGTGGAAAATTCAGGTGGGCAGAGAGAGGTAACTGAATGGTTCAGATTGAAGGTTACATTGGGCCACTGAAATGGCTCAAGGTCTGTACAGACCTCGACCGAACCAGATGCAGTTGCTTGTTTCCAGGACTCCAGCTCTCCTGGGTACGTCAGCCCCTAAAAACTGATGGCATTGATTCCCTAACATCCTCTACAGGGGATTTTTTTTTTCTTTCACTCATTCCTCCAAAACCTAGGCCAACCGTTGTTGTTTCTTTTTTCCCAAAGCCCCAGTGTTTGTTCTACATGATCTCATTTAAAATATAACACCACTTCTATAATATCAAATGAAAATTCCAAGAAAATGACCCCTAAATGTACATATGGCGAGTCCCAAAGTTTTTGGTCTCAGAGTCCTTTACATTCTTAAAAGTTACTGAGAAATCTGTAAATCTTTTTTCTTGGAGGGTTACATTTATAGATATGTATTATTTTACAATAAAAATTGATAGCTATTTAAAAATATTTATTCAGCCACTTAAAAAATAACTATCACAAATGTATTACATTAGAATAAATTACATATTTTGTGAAACCTACTATATTTTCCAAAACAAATAGTTTGAAGAGTAGTATGATTTTACATTATTGCAAATTATATTAATACCTGGCTTAATCAAAGCAGGCTAGATTCTCACTATCTCCTCCTGGATTTAATTCATTTCATATGTTGTCTCAGTCAAGGTATGTGGAAAAGAATCTGGGGTGCCTGTGTCGCTCAGTTGGCTAAGCGTCTGCCTTTGGCTCACATAGTGATTCCAGGGTCCTGAGATTGAGCCCCACATCAGGCTCCCTACTCAGCAGGGAATCTGCTTCTCCTCTCCCTCTGCCCCCTCCCCTGCTCGTGTTCTCTCACGCACACACTCTTTCTCTCTCAAATAAAATCTTAAAAAAAAAAAAAAATATATATATATATATATATATATATATATATATAAAGGAGGGCACGTATTATATATATATAAAGGAGTACTGGGTGTGGTACATAAACAATGAATCTTGGAACACTGAAAAAATAAAATAAAATAAAATACAAATACAAATATATATCTTTAAAAAAATAAAGGAAAAATATCCAACCTCCCAAAGATATGCAGTTGGCAAATGAAGATATATTCAACCATCTTTTCAGATAATTGCCAATATTCTTCTTTGCTATTACACCAAAACTTGACAAGTAATTGTTTTTCTTGGTCAGTTGCGATGTCCCGTTGGTTTGCATTTTACTATGAATGGTTCTGTTACCCATGCATGATTTTGTAACTCAGTCATTAACATTTGGAAATGTTGGCTCACACATTATGCACATTGTCTCAATGCTGACAGAGTTGGTCATCCCTGTATGTAATCAGGAACTTTTTAAGTTTATGGTGATCCCTGGATGTTTTCTATAACTCCAATTTTCTCTTGAAATCTCAAACGTTATCACTGGCGACAAACACTGTGAGTTATTTTTCTTCAAGTGGCAGGTTCCTTTTAGTCCACTTTGAGAAAATGTCTACCCAAATACCCATGTCTGAATCACCATAATTTGTCAATCATGTTTTTCACTAAAAAAAGGGGGGGGGATTCAAGAAAAAGAGTGG
Source organism: Martes martes (assembly GCF_963455335.1). Lineage (NCBI taxonomy): Eukaryota > Metazoa > Chordata > Mammalia > Carnivora > Mustelidae > Martes > Martes martes. The sequence goes on from NC_137890.1 coordinate 17,973,123, forward strand.
ATAGTTGAGCCTGCATTTGAAACACTCACATAAGTGCTTTTCATCAAGAGAGCCATTATAATTTAGTATGCAGAAGATGTGCTTTACGCATTACGTCATCACACAGAACGTGAGATATATGTGTGTGTGTGTGTGTGTGTGTGTGTGTATACATATATATATGTAAAAATTCAGGGCTGATGTATAACAAAATTAATAATTTTTACTGCTTCATCAGGACATTTTTAAATGAAACTGGACTTTTTTTTCCTTGCAAGTTTGTAGATATGAAGAATACAATGACTACGAGTAGAAGTTGGTGCCACTAACTTAACTTGCTAAAGCTCTAACAGTTTTGCTCACCACTGCATTTGCACTACCGAAGGAAATGCCAATGCAGAGAAAAAGAAAAATCATGTCTTAATAGTATTATGAAAATTGTTTTGATCTCTCATGCATTCTGAAAGGATCCTACGAACCCCAGATTACACTATGAGAACTGCTGAGGAAGCAAAATTTTCTTACCTGCAGATCTAATTATTTTTCAGTGCCTAACATCAAGCTGGATCGCTTTTGGTCTACTATTCTCTTCTGCTTTTCTCAGCATCTTCCTGACTTCCTTTTCATATATTAAAATCAGCCTTGTAAGCATACAGACTCAAGGTGCTAAGACTCATTTCCTATGCCTAGTTAGTCATCAGTAACTATTCCTTCTTTCTTTAAAAAAAAAAAATCTTCCCCATTACCATATGTTACCCAAAAAACTATCTTAACCAACCTGGATTACTGAGAAAGTTCCCACAGTTTCTGTAGACTTTTGTTTCTACACTCAATTGTGAACATTCTAAATGCTTTCACCCTGCCTTTTACCTATGCATTTAGATACAATGTTCACTCCAGGACCAAGTCCAAATCCCACAGACCTGAGCAAATTGACACAATTTTATTTATACTACAGGGTCTCCAAGGCATGCCTAAAAGGATATCCAGGTGCCAGAAAAGCCATTTTATCAAGTAGCACATGGCATTCTAAATTAAATGAGTTAATTGGACCTATAGTCCCTCTAACTGCACAATTATACAAATTATAATGATACAAATTATATAAATTATACATCTTACCTTTTAAAGCTAGTTCTGTACAATCCATAAATGTACAAAAGCAAATGGTCTCCAGCTAAAATGGCTACTATCCTCTAAATAGCTATAGTGGTTCAATTTACCTTATCATCATAGTTAATTATATTCATTTATTTCATTATGTCAAATCACTGCAGATCATTGACCCTGTTTATTAGTCTAAAATGTATTTAATCCAAACCCTCTTCCAGAAAATTTTGGTGGATATTTTTTCACCAAATAGCGAATACAAATGTGTATCTTAGCATCTTAAATCTTCCCCATTTCATAGGGAAGGGATATTTTCCAGCAGATAGTGTTAAAAATACATTTATTTGTTCTGTTAGCTTTATAGTAATGGCTAAGGAATTTCATTGGGCAATACAAGAATCATCATTTTGCAAATTCATACTAAAGTAAAATAGTGGTGAGCTCTAACCACTGGAAAAATGGTTTTAATTTCATTCTGGAATCTCTTAATTTTAGAACAGCCTAGCCATGGTCTACAGATCTGCTAGATCACATTGCCACGTGTCATGTTTGGGTGCTTCCTATAGTTACAGCCCAGCAAACAGAAAGAAATTGCAATATTCACTCCACAAAGGTAAAGGCAGTTTAGTAAATATACTGTTTCTACCTTGACAAGAAAGAAACTCCCTCAGAAGGTAGGCAATCTTTTAGACCATTACATTCTTTCCAAATAGCAGGAAGAAAAAATTTAAATACTTTCTGATAACTGAAAAGGATTATAAAGCACAAAATCAATCAGACCGAGAACACTCCGTTTTACTACAACATCCATTCCTACTCTCATAGATGTTATCAGAAAATATTCCAACAGTAACATAGTCAAAAGCAGAAAGCATAGGATATAGCAATTATGTGATTTCAGCTATGGGATGCTAGCAGCCCTCTATAAATTTGCTAGAAATCTAAACTTTAAACAAATGTTCTTCAAAGATATATTTTAAAATTCTGCTTTAAGTTATAATTTCAAAGTTATGACTTTAGAACTAATATAGATTTTCCCAAATCCCCACACCCCTGTTTAAATATTTGCTGCCCTTATTCAGAATGGTTGTTAAATAAAAATGAAAAAACTTATTACTACAATTTTGCAGAGCAAGGTCAAAGCATTTGCAGTATCAGTGTATTGGAATTGTTAAAAAAAAAAAAAGGAAAAAAGAAATTTAAAAAATGGTAAGTGTGCTAAAATTCATCCCCCAAATGCTCAAATCCCAGTTCATGGACTATAGGCTCTGTTCTATTAAAAATAAACAAATTAAAAAAGCCCTTTAGATAAAGAAGCTCTAGAACCTTTCTCATGCCTCACTGACATGTTTAATTCAGTCGAAATATAGTGGCCTTATAGCTAATGCACTGAATACCATAAAGCTGGCATTAAATCTATTTTTAATTGTTGTATAGGAAATTGATCTTAGCTTCTATGTGAAGCTGCAGCTGTACATTTGAAAATCATTACAAAGTAGAGCCCATCAGTTAAAAGGATTCTAATCAATGTCCAGTCTTGATAGAAAGATTGAGTCATATTTCCACCATATTGCACTTGTGCTTATGAATCCCTGTATGTTTTCTTTCATTTTGCAACTATTATCCATGATGTTTCTTACATCTTTTCTTAAAAGCACTCCCATACAGTCATCAGCATTTTTATCTCAATAGGTTTCCCCACTTTGTGTTGTGGTCTATACTGGTCATCACTACACTTGCTTTTACGTTACTATTTTCAATTTGAATTCAGATGCCATTTTCACATATGCAAGCTGTTCCCCTGTCCAGATAGAGTGAAGGGTTTTAGACAAACTTAATTCCAACCACAGACTTAAACATAGCAGTGGTCCCTCAGTCCCTCCCTCCTGCTCACTTACTACTCTAGTCATACCAAATAACAGCTTCTTATCAAAACCATTCTCTGGATGAAAATGAAAGCTAGCTTGGGAAGTCTAAATCAAGCCACATTCTCCCTCACATATAATTTGTGGCACAGTGTTTCCAAGAGCCTCATTATAGTTCAGAAACTCTTTAGTTATCCTTAAACCCCAAGATTGTTTTAATGTTCTAGAATGAGTAAATTATTCAGACAAGATTTACTGTACAAGAGGGAGGGGATAAAAGAAAAAATAATAATAATACTTGGTAAAGTTCCACCAGTGGTATTTTAGTAGACACTTCATATAATTTCATCTACTTAAACTATGCTACGTTGCTACCCAGGGTACCATACAGCATTCAAGCTATATAAAAACTCATCTTGTTCATTATGTTTCTAAGTATATATACAATATACACTGCAGTATATTGGTCTGTAGTGCCAGATATGACCTCACATTATGAAATATTTATAAAGCCAAAGGCTCCCACTGCCTATAATAGAGTTTCCTAAACCCTCATATGAGTAAAAGTTACTTCAGGTTTCTGATTAAACAAGACATTCAGATTCGCCAGATCCAGCTGGGATCCTTCAAAGCTGGCCTTGATGTTTCTAAAAGTCTTAACAGATATAAGATGAACTTTCTTGTGTGGAACCCAATCTCTTGCTCTGCTCTCATCTAGGCCAATCTTCCATCTCTTTCTCTCCTCCCCTCCCCACTTTCTGTTTTCTACACCCGGACAGTTGATGCTCAGAACACAGATGATGCTGTTTTGTTCTCCCAAGACTTCACACATCCCCTTTCTTCTACCCTTTTCTGCTTACTTACATCCATCCTTAATGCAAATGGCATCTTCTGTACAAGTTTCCCTAACCCCATCAGGCTGCTGGTTATATATTCTTCTATTTAATACCACTCTACAGGTCACTTTGTTCATATTGCACTATTTTCTAGTTATGTGCCCATGTTTCTCTATGACCCACTCGATCCACAGTTCATGAGGTCAAGGACCGTAATTTATTCACCATGTAGTTCTCCTTCTAAGCACCAGGCCTGAAGCGTAATAGGTACACAATCATTGTTTACTAAGCAAAAGACGAAAAGCGACCATGGCAGTCCTTTTTCCAGTACATCCAAACACTCTAAACTCTTAGTTCCTATTAATAACACACACTTAATGTCAATATCTTAGGTCAGAATCATGGAGAATTGTGAATTCAATCTGTCAAAGATATATATTATGACTTCTTTGTTAAATCACTGTATTTACTGCAAATTTAATTACATTTAACTTTTTTAAAGAAACACCTTGTGTTTTAGCCCGTTATGGTCTGCCTGTTGGAGAAGGTAATCAATAGGGTTGCTTGTTGACCCTTGAACTAGACCCAGGCTACTACTGGAACACCACATAGCCACTGCCTTGTTTCCAACTCTGGCTTTTCTATCTACCACCCAGACTTTGGTATTTAACTTTTATGTGTCCCTGTTTCCCTCCCCATAAAATAGCAATAGGGACATGCCTACTTCACAGAGTCAACATTAGGACATCAGTGAATGTCTTTGAAGGACCTTCAGCAGCACCCATCAGATAGTACGATAGTTATTCTACAGTAAATAAAAGAAGAACTACAAAAAGAATAAAACTCTCATCTGCTATTAGATTTTCTTCCCTGTCTCATGTACATAAATTACATTTACACTTGTATAATAAAGTGATCACAGACTAATGAAGTTATTCTTTAGAGATTTACATATAAAAATCTGTGGAATAAAATGTTATGATTGGATTACTTAATATGAAGTGCTTTTATTTCTTCATAAAATAGTCCTAATACTCAATCTCATGGTTGGAAGGAAGAAAAATGTTAAAAATCAAATCATAAACTCTGGTACAGGCAAGAGTCAAACCTGTCTCTTCGGGACGTGAAAAGGGAGATGCAGGAGGGCAGAACCGTCACTTGGCACAGAAGCTGTTCCCCACTCGTAATTGTGCACACATGCGACCACACCCTGTGCAGGAGCCCCTCTGCCACTGCACCATTAACCACCGCTCATTCCTCGGTCTCCCCGCCCCCAGCTTCGAGCTTCATGGGAGCAGGAATGATGGCATCCCCAGCAAGTCTCGTGGGGCCCCACACAGGAGGTGCTCCGCCAAGGTCCCATTAACCCATCAGCTCTGTCCTCGGATCTCCTTTCCCACAAACACCACTGCTAACTTACCAATGGGAAGTATGAGGACAGATTGAGTATATCCTGCTAAGCAAAGCAACCACAAGGGGGAGAAATGATTTTCGAAAGCTTTTTGATAGGGGCGCCTGGGTGTTTCAGTCAATTAAACATCTGCCTTCAGCTCAGGTCATGGTCCCAGGGTCCTGGGATCTGGGATCCATGTCCCTCATAAGGCTCCCTAATAAGCAGGGAGTCTGCTTCTCCCTCTGCCTCTCCCTCCTGGCTTGTGTTCTCTCTCTTGCTCACTCTTTCTCTCAAATAAATAAGTAAAATCTTTAAAAAAAAAAAAAAAAAAGAAAGAAAGAAAGCTTTTAATATGCCATGTTCTCCCCTCCCCCCAATAAACACAATCCAAATAAAAGAAGAAAGAAAATAAAACGATTTAACCTCAGACTTGTTTCAGTTTGGGACATTATTGCAAAGAAAATAAGAAAATGATTTCACCGCCTTAGACTTATTTCAGTTTAGTACATTATTGTTTTTTATTGCTTATGGGAAGCTAATCATGCCATTGCTTAGAATGTCTAAAAATCTAAATCCTTCTTAATTCCTTCCCTCTGTCTCTGGTAGACAAACACAACTTCCTTTTTATGTTGCTTTCCCTTTTGGTACACCCCAGCCCTCCCTTCTCATATGTCTTCTCTCCCCTATTCCTTCAAGTATTACCTCTTCTAAAAGCCCTCTTGAGTCATGTCCTTCACCTCTGTGCTATCTTGATAATTCCTAGTACTTGATGGTAGAATTCTTCATCTTGCTTATCCCTCTCTCTCTCTTTCTCCCCCACCTCCAACCCCTAATCATGAGCACTTAGAAAGCAAGTACTGAGTCTTACTTATCTGAAACCTCCAAGAGTTCGACCCAAGAATATCCTTAGGAAAAAGATTTGCTAACAATTAAACCTAGTAAAGATTTTGTTGTTGTTGTTGTTTGAGATTTTATTTATTTATTTGAGATAGAGCAAGAGTGAGAGAGAGAGCACGAGGGGGCAGGGAGGGGCAGGCAGGGGGAGAAGCAGGCTCCCCACTGAGCAGGGAGCCCAATGCAGGACTCGATCCCAGGGCACAGGGATCATAACCTGAGCTGAAGACAGATGCTTAACTGACTGAATTATCCAGGAGCCCTGTTGTTTCCGTCCTTTTAAGGAAAACGTAATCACTTCTTTTGCCATTTACTCTACCACTTTTTCAAGAAGTTGGCTTATCATATCACTTTTTCAAATAAGCATTTATATATTTTTGGTAACTTCTTTGTAGGGAAAAATTGGGGCACATTTTAGAGGATTACTGACTCTTAAATACTATAGGACCATTTTCTATTGGTGACCATCATATTGTATTTAAAATCATATAGAAGTACAAAAGAAAGGACGTTTTCTCACGTAAATGATATTATAGCTTACTATTTTCTATAGCTTTCTATAATACAAGTTATTCATATGTGAACACACAATTAAAATTGCCAGCAAAATATAAACCAAGAGGAAATATCCAGGAATTTCCATCATTTGCCTAATTTATTACTTTGTTTTGATCGAATGTTGAAAACTTTCAACTCATATGATCAGTTTAAGACTAACAATACTAAAATATCTAGGTCAAATGGGACAAAAAATCCTGAGTTTAATTCTTCCAGTTGTTTTTGCTTCTGCAAATAATTTCCATTACCTGAAACTACACATGATGTTGAGATCTGCTTTTTATACAGATAAAGTTCAGTGATATTTATAACGGCTCAGTCGCAAAGTTGAAAGTACAATATCTACTATAACTAATTTAAAATGTCATTCTCTGGCTTGTGCTGTAAGCAAAGAAATATTAGTCAGGGACACCTGTCTGGTAGATGAATGGATTTTATTTTGTTGTTTCCAAGTCAATGCAAGAAGGGAAAGACAACAATGCAAATAAATGCTATTACAAGGATGAGGCAAGGGCCTCTTTTGAAGTATTTCCTGCTTCTTTTTTTTTTTTTTATCACGAGAATATCAACACCACCTCTGTCTTTACTCAAACAAGAAATAATAATTGAGTACCTACCATGAACAGGCGCTAAATACTCTTAGTTCAAGAAGTCTGTTAAAATAAATTAATTTTTTAAAAAATTACACACATCTAAGTGGCTAAAATTAAAAACATGTGACCTCATCAAGTATTATCAATATAAAACAATAGAACTATCTATATACTGCATGTGGGAACATAAATGCTAAAACTGCTCTGGAAAAAAGTTTGGTAGTTTCTTTAAAAATTAAGCATACACCTATTATAGGACCTAGTCATTCCATTCCTGGTATTTACCCAAGTCAAATTAAAACATATGCATGTCCATAAAAATACATGTACATGAATGTTCATAGTGGCATTATTTTTAATTATCCAAAATCAGAATTCAAATATCCTACATGTCCAACTCCTGTAATATGAATAAAAAATTTTGGCATAGCTATAAGACAGAATACTACTCAGCAATTAACACACATTGATATATATAATAATATGAGCAAATTTTAAAATAATTATACAAAATGAAAGAAGCCAGGCAAAAAAGAGTATATACTGTATGACTCTACTTATAATAGCTTACAATAAATAAGAGTAGATCAAGTGTTGCCTGAGGACAGGGACTATGAGAGGCATTGTCTGGAAGCAAGGGATTCCAAAGGGATATGAAGAAACTTTTAAGGGTTATGCGTGTATTCATCATCTTGATTGTGGTAGTCTTATTGGTATAGAGATATACCAAATTTTATCAAATTGTGCTTTTCAGATATGAGCTGTTAATCATATGTCAACTAGACCTCAATAAACTATTAAACTAAAATTAACTTAGAAATGTTATGGAGAGATAAGGTAATAATAAAAAAAATTAAAAAGCAATAAAAAAAAATCAAAAAGGAGTAACGAGGGCGCCTGGGTGGCTCCGTTGGTTAAGCCTCTGCCTTCGGCTCAGGTCATGATCCCAGGGTCCTGGGATTGAGTCCTGCATCAGGCTCCCTGCTCTACGGGGAGACTGCTTCTCCCTCTCCCTCTCTCTCTGCCTGCTGCTCTGCCTACCTGTGCTCTCTATCTCTCTGTCTCATAAATAAATAAAATCTTTAAAAAAAAAAAAAAAGTAACAATAACTCTTCTGTCCAGTGGAATTTCTTGTGCTCACTTGACAACGGAGGGGTGTCTTCTGCCATCACGACTCTAAGCTTACAATCACCCCCAGAGGAAGCTACTTTCTCCATCTTTTCGTGAAAAATGGGTGAGTTTCACTTCCTTTAAGCTATTTGTTTCTCATATATCTTTCTTTTAAGAGCCAGGCTAGAATGAACAATGTAAACAACTATAGTTATTTGATCAATTTGGTTAGCGTAGAAGAACAGATAATTAGTCACAAAATAATATTTACTCATTTGATTCACCAAAATTCTTTTTACAAAATCTTTTAATTATTATTTTCTTTTTCTTTTTTGATGCTTGGGGAGGTGGAATATATAGACTCCCTTTTGTTTAAATACGCTGTATCTCTAAACACAGGACTATGCAAGTCTCAAGATAATTTCCATCAACTACTGTAACATATTACTTAAGTCGACTATGAACATGTAGATATGAAACTAGGAGATGTGAAAAATAAGCTAATTTTTTTAAAAAAAAATCCTTAAGCTTATGTTCATTCTATCAACCAGAGCAAATATTGCCCAAGTTAATCAATTTAATTAGGGTTAACTTGTGCTCAATGCACTAATTATGCCTACATATCAAAAGCAAGGCTCATTAAGATGCCTAAATTAAATCTAACTCTCTTTTGTGATCACCTCTTGGGATTTGCTTAATTGTTTACCAATGCCAAATTTAAGGAAGTGATACCAAATGGTACCAAACACTGACTGCCTCATGCAGCGCCTCTGTGCGGGCTTTGACTAAACGAGGAATGGAGGGCTCCAGTTGGTTTTTAATCCTATCAGTTTTATCACAGAAAGAAATGTTTTGGCAATTTCATGTCAAGCTAGTTCATTTTTCCAAACTGTCTGCAGTCTGGGAGAGATAATCAGGGTGAAACACTGCTCTCAGGGGCTGAAAAATAGTGTCAGAAATTACATCATCTTGCACAGTTGAACACACATCCTCAAGTGAGCACCACCTCAGAAACCAACAAAAACTGATGTACTGAGCATTCCAACTTACAGACTGAAACTGATCAGAGGAGAAAACACCAAGATTCACAGTAGGCAGCTGGGGTCCTGCAGCCATCCATGATTCTAGTTGACCACCACCGATTTTTTTTTTTTTAATTTTATTTATTTATTTGACAGACAGAGATCACAAGTAGGCAGAGAGGCAGGCAGAGAGAGAGGAGGAAGCAGGCTCCCCACTGAGCAGAGTGCCCGATGCGGGGCTCGATCCCAGGACCCTGAGATCATGACCTGAGCCGAAGGCAGAGGCTTTAACCCACTGAGCCACCCAGGCGCCCCTACCGATTTTTCTTTTATTATTATTATTAGATAGGACATATTGCACTCTTTTTGCAGTAAGATTTTGTTTTGCTTTCATCTTGGAAAACGAGCTCTCTGATTCTTATCTCCTCCTCCTCCTCACTATCTCAACTTAACATTAGCAGCCTCTTTCGCCTACTTTATACCATTTTGTCCAATTTTTTAAATCTTTGGTGTCAGGGCCACCAGCCCTGTAGAGACAATCCATCTCGTCACAATCTTCGCCACAGGCTCAGCACTGAACTCGCACCTCATTCCAATCCACAAAAAACACTAAGAGATCAATAATCACCAAATTCTGTTATGCACACTCACTCCTCAAAAAATAAGATGTTTCTCTATTGTCCAAGAGCAAATCGAAGTGATTTCCTGGCACTGAAAGCTTTGTACCTCGGGTCCCCACCGTACCATTTTCAGGGTGCCAACAGGTGATTCTACATCCATGGATGGATCTCCCATCACAGTCCTTACAAACACTAGCTCATATCCCAATTCTTTTTATTTTTCTTTTCTTTTTTTCATGTGTTTATGTTTTTCATTTTTTTATAATTTTTTTATGTTATGTTAACCACCGCACAGCACATCATTAGTTTTTGATGTCGTGTTCCATGATTCACTGATTCATATCCCAGTTCTTGCAGGAAACCCATTCTAGTACAATGTCCCTGCAGTGACCCTTCCTTTACTCTGGATTCACTCAGTGCCTCATAAAACCATGAGCGTATGTGATATCTGGGGCTCTCAGCAAGGTGGACTTAATACAAGTTGCAGACAAAAACGGAATACAGATTTTTAAAAGATCTATTAGTCATCAAATTCCACGTGAGATTTTCACCTTCAAAGCCATCCATGAGCAAATACATCTCTTCCTTTCAGTCCCAGGGTCACAGTGGACTGTTGATCCTTCAGTGACAATGGCTGGCCTTGAAAGGAAACTTTAGCCTAATTTTGATGGAAATGTTACTTCTGCAGACAATAGAGAATCCAGAGATGATGAATAACCCCCTTCTTTGACCTACCTTATCCCTAGAAAAATCACCTTCATTTCACCTTTGATGAACCTCTATCTTGCTTTTATTCTGCCATTTCACTGGCCAAATAAACATCTAATTCCTTCTCTAGCTCTTCCTGTAGTGTATACAAAGAGGTTTTTTTTTTTTTAAGACCATCAGTGGAATGTACATTAATTAACAAGCAGGGCCGTTAAAATCTTTATTCTGGAAAGTTCCTCGTTCAAATTAGTGTCTGTTCACTGTCATCCCACTGCATCTTAAACATTCATTCAGAGCTCTATCAGAGAATGCATTCTCTAATTCACCTAGGAATTGAAATCACAGTCTGACTCACTTTACATTATTCCCTGCAATCACTGTTACCATTCAGATGGTATCACGGTTCTGTGAAGGAACCACATTGAGTCTGGCTGATGCTTGCAGTGTGGCTGCAATGCGTGTTTTTTATACCATTGAAACAAGATGGTGAGTGACTGCTGCGGGCCACAGGTACACAAGTCAGCTCCCCCACCCCCTGCCAATTCACACACATTCTAATGAGGATACCAGACCACACATCACAATCTCTCCTGGTGCATATTCCAAGCACAATTGCCAAGCTTCCTGATGCATTTGTAATGACTATGCAGGGTTGTGCAATACTTTTTTTTTTTTTTTTTTTTTTAAATTTAAGCACTATCATTTGAAAGTACTCCTCTGTTAGGCCTTGTAAAGCCAATGGTGTATTAAGTAGTTAGTCAATGTGTGCTATTTACCCTGAAGCCTATTTTCCCTTTATAAAAATGGATTGGTTGAATTCTCCTTGTTAGAAAATGCCACCACAATTACGGCCTTCATTTACGAAGATAGAGAACAATAATTAAGTTACATTTATTAAGCATTTCCTATTTCAGTGCTTATATAAAAAGTTAGCTGGATGTCAAAGGTTTTTCCATAAATAAGTTAATGATTAACAAGATGCACCTGGACTTTTAAATTAGTATTATGATCAGGAATTGTTTTTATTTTTGACAAGGATAATTCATTCCCTGGACATTCCAGTCTTTTTTTTTTTTTTTTTTTTTTAAGAAAATATATCAGAAGAGGTTGAAATAACAAGAAATATTTGGATATATTCTAAGATTCTTCTAAAATGTGAATAACAAAAAAAAAATAAATCATTAAACGACAAATAAATTAAAAATAGTGTTAAATATTTCCGTAATTGTTCACGATGAATTTGAGAATTTGGAGTGAGAAGTAGATGGTACTAAACAATTCCTGTAACAGAGAAAGGCTCGGGGAGATGAAACAGCTTGCGTAATTACGTTTAGCTCCTGCTCTGTGCTGCTGGCTGACACTGGAGCTTTGTCCGAAAACAGGGAAAAGTACATTCTGGTCCATACCAGAGCCATAATCTCAGAGAGCAAAGCCCCCACAGGCTGTAGCGTCCACTCGCCCCACAGGCCAGGCCTCTTTGTGAAATGCTCGGACTGCACTGCCATGCACAATGAACTACATGATTTCCTCATGGCAGAGTCTGGGTTCAGACATGGTTCACATGGAAAAGAAAGAGGAAGAAAGGATCCAGCGTCTGCTGACTTCACACAAGGCTAAGAACTCAAGGGCCGATAGTTCTGTTCTTCCTACAGTAAAAGGTAGAAGCCTTCACAGTTCAGTAAATAAAGTCTTCAAACAGTACAAACAAAGCCCGATAAAAACAGTGTTGCAGAAGAGAAAATGAGAACAAAGGAAAAAAAAAAACAAAACATTCTTAGTACTTAAGTCAGGTCTTAGCTGTAGCAGCCATCACGGCCACCCCTCCCATCCGCGCCCCAATCCCACACAGAAAGGTGAGGTGTGCTGGGATCTCCGAGTTCTCTGAGCTTTGCTGCAATTCATTACCCCGGGGAACAGATTCAGGTACCCCAGAACACACGCACCCCCAAAGGGCTCACTGTGCATGCGCCCCACTCTCCACGGTCCAAGACGTGCCCTTCCAACTGCGCACCTCCAGCTGGAGGAGCCGACCTAGCAATGCGTGGGGACGCTGTGTTCCTTGGCCCATACACACTTTACCCTCCACAACGGCAGAGAGTATGAGGCAGGAGACTTTGGCTGTGGACCCACGTAGATCTAAAGAATCACCCCACACCAGCCACCTACGCAACTGGCAGCGTCAGCTTTCAGCCAAATCTCTGGTCACTGCTCAAGCCCAAGCTGGCTTCCCTCCTCCCAGATAACCCTGTTTCACAGATCTATTACCATTTTAGTTTAAATTAAGAGGAGTCATTACTATGGTGGGACATATGACAGAGACTGAAAGAGGAGACAAATGTACTTATGTTCATAACCAGTTGCTTGAAGTTAATGTAATTTTTTCATAACTAGAATTAGCATAGGACAAAATACATAATACATTAAGAGCAAATATTTATTCTGGGGGAAGGGAAGGCAAGGATGGTTACATGAAAATAAATTTAATATCATAATCAATGGTGTAAATAGCTAAAAAAGTCACATGATCACACCAATAGATGCACAAAAGGCATTTGATAAAATCCCGCCATTGTAAGTTATTAAAACTCTAGAGACATTAGGAATGGGATAGCTCTACTTAAAAATGACAGACAGTGGGGCACCTGGGTGGCTCAGTGGGTTAAAGTCTCTGCCTTCGGCTGGGGTCATGATCCCGGGGTCCTGGGATCGAACCCCACATTGGGTCTCCGCTCAGCAGGGAGCCTGCTTCCCCCACCCCCGCCTGCCTCTCTCCCTACTTGTGATCTCTGTCTGTCAAATAAATAAATAAAATCTTAAAAAAAAAAAAAAATGACAGGTCCTCTAAAACAAATGGCAAATGTAGAATGGTGACATGCTAAAGCCACTTCTTTTAAGTCAGGAACAAAACAATAATGCATATCATCACCACTGACATTCAAAATTGTTTTGAATAGTCTAGTCAACTGAATTGGAAAAGAAATAATAAGGTATTATGTGATTTTATACTTAAAAAAAAAATCCCAAGATGGTCAGGCCAAAAAACTGAGGTAGGCTGGAAATGTACTAGAGGTAGTTAAAGAAGGAAACCCCAAGCATGTCTGGAACATAGCATTATCTATATAGATGTTGAAAATGGAGAATATACATTTTTCCTCCTTGCCTCCATAGATAAAATGTTAGAATATTTAGAATAAAGTTAGTGATACAGCTAAAAAAAAAATTGTTTAAGTATACCTATCAAATGATATAAAACAGAATCTGAATAAATGGAAAAGCATACCATGGGAATATTTAATACCATAACAATTATTCTAAAACTAATATATGAATTAAATGCAACTTCAATTAAAATTATATTTTTTAACTGAATTCTAAGAGTAGTCCCCCAAAAGATAAAAAAGACAAGACACTGGAAGGGGCTAACCTTACTAAATATTAAAATATGATACAATATATAAAGCACATGGTATTAGCATAAGATGAGATTGATAAACAGGAAAATAATGGAGGGCCCAGAAACAGGCTCTGACATTTATGGAACATAATAAATGATAAATCTCTCAGCTATTTCAAAAGTAATAATTATATAATTGGCTACACATCTATAAGAAGTTTGGATATCCATCCCACATCAAAATAATAATTTAATTAGTATTAAAGATTTAATAATATAAAAACAATAAAACAGATTTTAGAAGAAAGTTTAAGACACCACATATTCAATTAGAAATTGAGAGATTGTTGTAGTTGATATGGAAAATCCAAAAATATCAAAGAAAAGAAATATATATTTGCTTATAAAGAGTTAACTGCTTTTGCCTAACAGAATAGACCCAATTTAGTTTAAATGAGCACCAATAAATTGGGAAGCACTATCTGTAGAGTAGAAGATAGAAATGGTGAATATTAAGAATATTATGAGAAAATTTTCCAACTGTTAACAATAAAGACAATATAGACAAAGGCTGTGAAGAGAAAATTCACAGAAGGCTACATTTAAATATCCACGGAAAAAAATCTGAGTTATGGAAAGACAAATGACAATGATGAGGTATCACTTTACATCCACTAGATTGACAAAAATTAAAGAATTATGACCTGTTGCTGTCAGTATTTCCAAAGAAATTGTATCCTTTCCTGCTGCTAGTGATAATGGAACCCCTTTACCCTTTTTGAAAAACAAACTAAAACATCTAAAAACAAATAAACAAACAAAACCTACTACTTTTGAACAAGAAATAACAGTCCCAGGAACACACTTCATACAAATAGGTGCACCAATCCATAAAAATACAATACATGTATAATACCATTTTTTGTGTGTAGAATAAAAATGTGGGTAATAAAAGGAACTGAGGAATTGAAGAATGGTGGTTTCATTCCACCATTCTAGACCAGGGGCTTATAATGTCCTATCTCGATTTACTTCACGTAAATTCCTTTTTTTTTTTTTTAATTTATTTTCTGGTACGGTCCAATTTATGCAGAGTTGTAAACCTCAAGCACTTCTTCAACCTTGTCTCAAGCTCAAGAACCTATATACAATGTTTCTTACCACATTAAATATAAAACCTGTACTTGATTTTCAAGTTCCTCTAGCCTCCTCTCCTTCTGCTCCCTAAGAGGCATCATAAATGTTACGTCAGTCTCTTGACTGCCCCCAGTAATTTTCACGTCCTGGAATTGGCGACTGCTAGTCCTCCAACAGAGAATGATTCCAAACCCCCTCCTCACCTACCCGATCCCCACATTTTAAAGAAGTTTCTCAATTACACTTGTGACTTTTCTATTTTCTGGCTTTCAATTACCTGTCTCTAATATATGCCAGTGCATGTGTACAAATCACCTTGGGCTGTTGCTAAATAAGTTTACGATTCAGTGCATCTGAGGTAAGTTCTGAAATTCTGCTTGTCTGATATGTTCCCTGTTAATGTCAATGCTGCCAGCCTATGGACCCCATTAGTGAAGATCTATGTCAATTCATTCATAGTTAATCATGTCCTCTATGCTTGAGCCTGTGTCTATTTAAAAAAAAAATTACTAAGTGTGACTTTACTCCAGATATTTTAAATGCTTTCAGTATAAAGCACTTATACTTTTATACAAAGCATTTATACTTTTAAAAAATTTCCTAACTAAATTAGTAGAAATACTACCCACAATGAAAGATATTTTTAAAATTGTGTCCCACAGTTTATAAATATTGGAGTTCTAGCCCTAGTATTTGATCTAAAACTCATACTATTTCCATTTTTTCCAACACCTTCAGAGAGGTAATGGTATCACCCTTTCTCTACCCTTAAGGTTTCTTACAGTGCTATGCACATATCACTGCAAAAACATTTAGGGGATATGTGGAAATTGCCTTCGGAAACTTAAAGGCCCTTATAGAGCAGATGGATTCAAAGAATTTTCTAGATCTGGAAGGAAATCATGGAAACAGGAGGTCTATCTTTAATAAAAGCTTTCAGAAAACGGAGCAGGCCTCCTTGAAAAGTAACAGGCGCCCTATTACAGGAGTCATTTAAACAACTGATCTGGACAGTTGAAGAGTCTAGAGGATGGAATGACCTCTAAAATCCCTTCCAACTTGAAGACCCATTGACAAGGGTAATTTTAATGTTTCCCCAACACCAAAAGAATTAACTCAATGGTGCTCAATATGAGGGTGACACGTGGGTGGCGAGTGAACACAAGATCTGAACTGTCTTTTTCTTGGTGTCCACTTCCACAGCTCATTTTTCCTAGTATTTGTGGTTCCCCCTTCCCACTGACTCAGACAGAAAACTGTGCAGGTGAATCCAGCAGAGAGAAACTTGCACATTGCACAGACAGGCGTGAACTAATATTGAACAACTTAGTAATATTTCTAACCTTCTAGGGACTATATCTTCTATACAGTATTCATAATGTGATGCCTTTAAAGAAATACAAAGTAAAAAAATGGTCTAATTGGAGAACTGTGAGACATAGATAAGTTGAAATGAAGAAAAATACCAGGAAGCCTTGAAAGCATTTTGTGACATGAAGCAACTTAATTCATCCCAAATGTTATGCTACAGCAAGTTATATGATTCTGCCAGATGCTTCTCTTTAGAAGAATTTTATTATACCAGAGAGAGCAATTTCTTTTAATGAGAATATTTTTGAATAATATTTGTTCTTGAAACCACTGCTTTCTTTGTTTCATATCTAATGAGAATAATTTCCTTTGATTCATAGGCATTTTTATACTTCTGCTGGTTCAATCAAAATACCAATTAACTACATGCATAATATGAGAATGAAGAGAGGACCATACAGCCTAGTTTCAGAAAATGTGCATCAGTAGCAGAAAGCGTGATTGGTGTCTTAAAGGATCCACAGGTGAAGGATGATAAGCAAAGCTTGTGGTTAATGGACTGGTTTAGTATCACCTCTGGATAGCTGGGTAATGTAAAGCTGAAAGAGTGAAAAATTGACAAACACCAAAGAGGTTTGTCTCAGTCACCATAAAATCTAAGCAAAATACAGATACCAGCTTCAAATGTAGAACATGGAATGTGAGGTCCCAATTTTTGCAAAAACTTGCATGAAATGTTTAGTGATGCCAGTCATGTATATATAAAACATGTGAATCTGTTTAGAGAAAAGGTATAAATTAAAAAAAAAACATCATCACTTAGAATTTGGAGAAGGAAAACTGGACAATAATTTTACCTCTGAGACTGGCAAGAAAACCAAACGGAACTTGAAACAGAAAAATAAAGCATTTTAAACACATAGTCATGGAGGTGACATGTGTAGCATGAAACACAAGGGAAAATCCAATGCTAAGGGATAAACACTTTCACAGTACTGTTGCAGATGTGAGAACGCTTAACCATGGGTTCAAGGAAAACTAAACAAGTTGAAAAATAAGGCAATTATTAACTCCAGATAAAATAAAAAAGTTGTATAAGGAAGAAAATGTAATTACAATACAATACTAGGGTTAGTGCTAAATAATTTTTAGAGTCACAAGAAATAAATATATGGATTTAACGAAAGAATAACAAACAGAATGACATAAGCAGAGATACTTCACAGAGGTCAATGGCATGATTTTATAGGAAGCTTCTGAGGAATTTCCCTCTGTCTGAAACAGGAGCTGAGCAATCAGCATGTGACTACAGACATCTGATCTTTCCTAGTATGATTAACCTGGCTGAGGTGTGCTACAATGTCTTAAAATGTCACCAAATTTATAAAAAGGCATAGTCATACTACATTGCAGAACATTGTTTTAGAAGGTGTGATATGAGTGCATTAAGTCATCTCCCATCACAAAACATGAGATTCTTTACAAAAAAATAAAATATACTTCTCATCAAACTGTACAATCAGTTACTAATTCATAGTAAGTGTACATGAATCTACCTGGAATCGGTTAACGCTGTTATTGCAGCAGCAACATCCTGGTGTCAACAAATTTAGTGATTCTATATTATTTAAAACAAAATAAAATCAGTTTCAAAATCAGGAGAAAGAAAAAATGCTAAAAATAGGAGCATAATATTCACATTTATCTGTAGAGAAAAAATATAGATATATTCATAATATATATGAACATACATTGGTATATGCATAGAAAGATAATAATGTCAGCTAATGCTTGGCCTGAAAGCCTTCCATCTGCAGGTAAAAACTGAACCAATGAGAAATGAACCTGGCAGAATTTTAGGAATCTTACGTTCCCCCCAAATATGGGTCTTTAAAATCATTTGTTGTCCTAAACCAAACATTCAGTAAACCAAGCTGAGCTACGCTAGGGAGAGTAAGTCCTAAGTTTTCAATTGCTTGCCTACAAATTCAGGCCTCTGACATCTGGAAGATCCTGTTTGGGAGCTATGCCCTCTAAGACATCTTAGACATGGCACATCTTACAACAACAGCCCCATCTTGCAGGTGAGCCCATCTAGTTCCAGTTTTCTCTCGGTCTGGTTTACCCATCTTTCTCTTTGTGTTGCTAAAGTTCCAGCATGCTTACAAACCATAGCTAAGTTGTGGAGGGTGAGGGGGCATTTAAAGACTGGAACTAGCTAGAGTAATGACGTCACAAATGGTATGTTTTGGAGACAGAGAGTCCCAGCAAGAGTAATGAAACGGGAAAATGGCACTGCAATAGTGGGAGGGTGATATGGTAATAATGAACATAGTGAGATGCTAGGTCATAGACTAGGAGAGACATAACATAGAACCTGATGAAAATCCCCGGGATGACTACAGTAGACATGGAAGAAAATAAGACTAAAAGTAAAAAAAAAAAAAAAAAAAGAAGAAGAAAAAAGAACAAGGCACAAGACTTGATAATCCAATTCTCAATTCTCTGCAGGGTTTCCAAGAGAATTGCTACTTCGATATATACATTTTAAAATTCTTCTCACACCCCTAATTTTGCAGTCACCTGCTGCTCCAATTTTATCCAACCCTCAATCTTAGCTACTGTGATAGTTTTCTTGTATTATTATTCAAGGGGTGCCGGGGTGGGTCAGTCGTTAAGCGTCTGCCTTCCACTCAGGTCATGATCCCAGGGCCCTGGGATCAAGCCCTGCATTGGACTTCCTGCTCAGCAGGAAGCCTGCTTCTCCCTCTCCCGCTCTCCTTGCTTGCGTTCCCTCTCTCTCTCTGTTAAATAAAAAAATAAAATATTTTTTAAAAATTATTCAACATTTACACATTATTATTTTCTTCAATTCTCTTTTCCATTTCTCTGTACAACTCATTTCTGTAAGGCTTTGAACTCCACTATTCCACCAAAGTTGACTCCTGTAGGTGTGAGTAGTGATCTCCATCTGGTTGCCAAATCCACTGGTGAATTTCAGTCCCCATCACAGGTGCCATGGTGCAGCATTTGACAGCTCTGTCTTCCCCCTTCCTAGATATGTTTTCTTTACTTGATTTTCCAGTACACTGTAGTTTCTTGGGTTTTCCTCCTGCCTCCCCAGCCATTCTTTCCCAGGTTCCCTTGTTGCTTCCCCTCTCCCACTTCTAACTTTAGAAGGCCTGGGCCCCTGTACTCTTCTTCTAGCTACACTCACTTTTGGGTGATGTCATCCAGTCTCCTGGCTTGAAATACTATATGTGAGCCAAGGACTCCCAACTGCATATCTCTAGTCTAGACGTCTTTCCTGAACTCCAGATGTGTCTAGACTGTGCTCAAAACAACAGCACAGTGAAATTTCTAAAACATAAGACTGTTTCAACTTATTGTTAACCAACCTTGGCTCCCCACTTCAAAGAAAAAACAAGGCTCATAAAAAGTCCCACAAGGACCTGTATGATCTGACCCCCATTACTTTCCTTACTTCCTCTTTCCTTAGTCTCCCCTTCTCTCATTCTACATGATACACTAGCCTCCTTCCCATTCTTTAGAAACATCAAGTGCATTCTTCATGAGAGGGTTTCTCTTGGCTATTTCCTCCACTAGAAATTTTCTCCCCCAGGCGTCCTCACGGCCAACTTCCTCTTTGAGAGCTGAACAAATGTCACCTTCTCAATGAGGTTTTCTCCAGTAGTTCTATTTAAAATAATCCACCCTGCAATCTATAGCCCTCCATATGTGCTCTTTTTCCATAGCATGTACCACAGAATGCATTGTAGAAATGACTGACTTATCAGGGCACTGCAATAAGCAGAAATGTCCAAAAGTGATTGTAGGAGCTCTATAACAAAGGGTTGGAGTATTCCCTGATCCTAACTGGAGGGCTTCTGAACTCAGGTTCCACAGGCCCATTGGATTCCTCCCCTAGAATGAGTACCTGGGGCTCCCGGATGTGCAGTTGGTTAGATTCTGACTCTTGGTATCTGCTGGGGCTGTGGTCTTTGGGTCGTGAGATCAAACCCCGCATCAGGCTCCATGCTCAGCATGGAGTCTACACTTGGGTTTCTCTCTCCTTCTCCCTCTGTCCTCTTCCCCACCCTAAATAAATAAATAAATAAATCTCCAAAAAAAAAAAAAAAATGCCTGAAACTTTCTAAAGTTTTCATGGACTGGGTAGCTGGATTTCCTAGAGAACAACTCTAAACTACTACCCAGACGATACGGATATACTCAAGTGGTCCCTCCAATAGCAAACAGTTGTTGACATGTTCTCACAGTAAGCAGAGGAAAAAAAAAAAAAAAAAAAAGAGGGTGACACCCATTCCCCTGAATATAGACCCATTTCACATCCAGCAGTAGTCCCTGCTGGATTAATGGAAGAAGTAAGGGACCCTTGCTTAGCTTATATGGTATCTCAACAAAGTTTAATCTTCATCCCATACTATGCAATGATACATAATTTGCCCTTACTCCCCACACAAGAATTTGCCTCTTTTTCTCATTGGAATGTAAGCTTCCCAATGGCTGGTAACTCTGTTGAATTCCAAGTGACAGAACAGTACTTAGTAACTAGTAAATACTCAATAAATATTTGTCAAAAGAATCAAGGATAACTCAAGATGCTTTTGCCTACTGAACAAAATGTCATTAATGGTGTCATTAAATAGAGTGTAGAAGAGAAGAAGATGTAAAGAATAATAACTTAACTCTTTCTTTGTTTTTGTATTAGAAATGGTGCCTTCTAAGAAATATTACAACTCCCTGTGCCTCCCAGAAAAAAATACTTGAAGTTCTTGAGCTACATTTCTCAGTGACCACACTGACAAAAGACTGTATCCTTCTCATCTGTAGTAGTTAGCTAGTGCTGCATAACAAAAAGCCCCATAATTTAGTGCCTGACACAACAATCATTTATTATTGCAAAGTACTTTTTGGTCAGGAATCAAACAGCAGCTTAGCCAGGTTATGTCATGTGAGACTGTCCCTTCAGCTACAATCAAGGCATCTGTCAGGACTGCAGTCATCTCACAGCTCCACTACATGAAGATCTGCTTCCAAGGTCAGTCACATAGGTAATGGTAGGCCTCTGAAAACCTACTTCCGGGCTCACTTATGTGGGCCTCTCCGCAGGACTGTTTTCCAAGAGGCTGGGTGTACAAATGGGCAACGATCAGCCCATCTATAAAAACATAACTCTGACAGATATCCAGTAGCAACCAGTCCAGAAAGCCAAATTGTTAACTTCTGCAGCAATCTGCCCAGGAGGTGGCAACTGGCCACAAAGGGCCAAAACTGTCAACTTCCCTGTTTTTTCCCCCTGCTTTCAACTTAAACCAACCAGAGAAAGCCAAGTATGCTCCCCTAACCAAAAGGATGTCCTACTTCTAGGTAGTCTACCTTCAGCTCCCCCATACCAACAGCCTCCAACATGTACATATTTGAAGCCTTCCCTTTTTTATCTTGCCAAGCTTTCCCATGCCCCTGCCAACCTTTGTTTCTCTGCCAGCCTTAAGTAACAGTGACAGACTCTCTTGTCATAGCCAGTTCTAAATAAATAACCTTTGCTTGTTCTCACTGGGTGCTCTTCACCTGTTGCCACACTCACAACATGGCAGCTGGCTTTCCAAAGAGGGAGTGATGTGAGAAACAACAAGAACCTAAGATCAAAGCCACATTCTCTTCATAACCAAATCTCGAAAGTGACATCCCATCTTTTCCGCCATATTCTTTCTATTAGAATTGAGTCAATAGGTCCAGCCTACACTCAAGTAGAGGGCATCACACAAGGGTGTGAATCCAGGGGGCAGGAATCACTGGCGGCCATATTAGAGGCTGCCTACATGTAGTCTCACTTAACTCTTTGACAAACATTTCTTAGCTGCTGGTTGAAAGTTTATTTTGGATCTCAAGTATGTAAGGAGAAATTTACTGAGATTCTTTGAACCAGACTATGCTTAGACTTATTCTACATTCATACATATTTTAATATAATAATATTTAAGTGAATGGTACATGTTAGAAAGATCATAACTGAATGAATATTCTTGAAAATACGAAAGGCACATTTGGGGCTTTGGCTTGGTGATATCTAAACAGAGCTCTGTTGTGTGACCATAAACCAACCATCTGCTTGACATTAGTGTTCCCAGACTGCCACTGCCCCAGCTATTTGAGAAAACAATGCTAGATGCAAGAGCTTAATTTATTATTCACTGGCATCCAGACTGTTAAAAATATTGACTCTGACTGCCAATGGCACAGGTTATCCCCTCACAATTGTACTGAAGTCTCTCTTAAGCTCCCCATTGGCTTATACCTGTCATTTCACTCATGCCTTTTTTTCACCTCCTGATTTTTATTTACATTTGTATTTTTTCAGTCACTGTACTAATGTCACAGCTTTAGAAACCCCTATGTATAAAATATTGGCCATTAAAAACTTCTCATTTAATTTTTGTGGTGGATTGAGTCATCCATTCATTCATTCTTATTCACTTATTTATTTTTATTCAATAGATGCTATAGAGTATACAATCCTGAGCTACAAGTATAGCTTATGGCACAAAATCAAATAAACACATCACAAAACAACCACCGCCACAACTGTGGTACCTGGTATGAAGGAAAAGTGTACAATGACATACTAATGTTCATGAAAAAAATATTCTGAAAACCAGAGAGGAAATTATTCTTCAGTCACTATCATGGGCTGAGACCTAAAGACCAGAGCGAAAGTTAAGGGGGAATGGCAGCTGTGAAGCCTCAAGATAGGAAGCAACTTTACGCATTAGGGGAACTAAGAGAATGCCTGGGACTAGCACATAATATACAGGAGGAGGCCATAGAGCAAGATGAGCCCCGAGATTCATCAGGCCAAGGACAGACCCCACAGAGCTTAGGTTGCTTAGCTGATAATAACAGAGATACTTAAAAGTATTTACATTAGTCAGAAACAGTAATTAAACATGGGAGCTCATTAAACATTACTCAGATGTAATAATTAAACATAGTCAGATACTATAATTAAACATAAGCTGAGTATAGCAATTCAAATAGTATTACACCAGAAAGGTCAATTTAGGTGGAAAATTGGCTCAACATTTTCAACTATGGAATCAATTATCTGAATTAGTTGGCCTTACTAACTAAATCTTGGGAACCAACAGATCCATGAATAGACTGAGCTTCTTCCCCACCCCCCCAAAAGATGTTCCCAAAATATAAAACAAAGCCATTTGAAAGCAAGAAATGTGCTATAGATAAGATAATCACACCAATATTAGGTTTCTATTTGCTATTAGAATTCAACTGAAATTGGTCATTATTGCATAGTGCATGATGTCCACTCTTTAGGAAGAATTTAAGTAAAGTGTGGGGTGGCACCACCTTGTTTTAAGTAATGACTGAAACAAGCATTGCTTTCAAATCCCATCTTTTCCCACCTCTTTCAGCTTACTTTCTCTGGTCCAGCCCATCATCAACGTAAGTGTATTAGCAACCTTTTAAAGTACTTTTTAAAAAAGATTTTATTTATTGACTTTAGAGAGACAGAAATAGAGGAGGAGGAGCAGAGGGAAGGGGACAAGCAGACTCCACGCTGAGCACAGAGCCCCATATGGGGCATGATTCCACGGCCCTGAGATCCTGACCTGAGCCAAAATCAAGAGTCAGAAATTCAACTGACTGAGCCAGCCAGGCCCCCTGGACATTTAAACTTCTGAAATATTCTATAACAAGAGACAGTTCTTGAAGACAATATGCATCACATCCCATGTTGTTTCTTAAGACATGAAAACATCGTGCACTCCTGAATTCCATAAAACAGCTAAAGAATTTATGAAAATATCCGGAGAAGGTATAGTCCACCTTGTTATTTTTTTTTATACAGACTGTATAAATACATATGTAGATAATTTCAAAAGTAACCATTTTGTCTGCACACACACATCACAGAATCTCTCTATATTGTTTATACATAATCTGTGCCATGTGGTTTTCGGCTGCAACCAATTTTTCAAGTTTATCCTATCACCCGCCACCTTGATTTTTGATAAGCCATGTAACTTAAGCAGAATGGTCACCATGTTTGAAGACCCTTCAAATTTAAAATGTCTTAACCTGAGTTTAACATCTCCTTTCTCCACCAAAGTGCCCAAACCTGCTCCTAATTCCCCAATGTCAGGTTTCTCAACCTCAGTGATACGAGTGGGATAGGCTTTGTCTTAGGGCTGTTGTGTGCCTGGTAGGGTACTGAGCCGCAGCCTTGGCCTCTAGCCAACAGAAGCCAACAGAATTCCCACCCCAGTCCATGTTATGACAATCAAAAATATCTCTAGACAACAACACAAAATACCTCCAGGCATTGCCAAATGTCTCCTGGGAAGCAAAATTCCCCCCAAGTTGGGATCCATAGGGTTAACCCTTTTCTTTCAGGTTCATAGCACCAGCATTCACCCGGTTTCCCAAAAAGTTTTGAATATCAGCATCCTGGACTCCCCCTGCCCTTCCTGTGCTCTTCTCTCTCCTACAGAGGAGATGACCTAGGGCAAGACTTTATTGTCCTTTGTCAATTATATCAGCCAACTAGCTTGTCTCCCTACTTCTGATCTCACCTCTTTAATTTACCTTCTTTCTCCTGCCAGTGTGATCTTTCAAAACTACAAATCTAAAACCAAAACAACTTTGCTTAAAATATTCAGTGGTGGGGCACCTGGGTGGCTCAGTGGGTTAAAGCCTCTGTCTTCGGCTCAGGTCATGATCTCAGGGTTCTGGGATCGAGCCCCGCATCAGGCTCTCTGCTCAGCAGGGAGTCTGCTCCCCCCTCACCCCTCCTGCCTCTCTGCCTACTTGTGATCTCTGTCTGTCAAATAAATAAATAAAAATCTTTAAAAAATATATATATTCAGTGGTTTTCCAACATCCATGGTATAGAGTATAGGAGCATTACATATGATATTTTATACACACACACACACACATATATATATTTGTATACTTATATTTATTATTTCTATAATACATGTATATTATATATATTTTATATGTTTTTATAAAATACATAATATATGTAATACATACATACATATATGTATTTGGTATCTATATACATATATATACACATAATGTGTTTATATACACATGCACACATATATGTGTACAACATGTGTATATACATCCATGAAAATTCATTTATTCTTCACTCTAACCTCGTGAGGCATCTGATACTTTTGTCCCCACTTTCTAGTGGAGAAACTTCCAGACGCAGAGACGAAACCCCTTTTCCGTGCCTTACATTCTGTAAGCAACAGAGCCTGGATTTGTTCTCAGGTCTCCACTACCAACCTTGAGTTCTTTCTTGCTACACTGTGTCTGCCAGCCTCCGTATTTAGATTCGTATCGCCTGTACCTAGCACTCTTCCTAGAATGTTACGGGTACTCCATAACATTTGTTGAATAAATAAGCACACTAAATAAGTATGGCAGGAAAGACACAGACGGTGATTTTTGGAGATTATCCAAAAATGAGTAATTACAAAGAAGGGAGAGTTTCAACTGGCTTTGGACCAAGCCCGGGTCAGTCATGGGTGGGAGAGTCATGGATGTTTTAACAAAGGCTTTGGGATTTCATCAAGGTCTTTACCAAACAACTGATATGATCTTATAATACAAAGTTTCTCTGATAAATAAATACATACATACATTTGTGTTGTTTTTAAATATTTTTGCAAGACCTCATAGTTATCCATCTTTATAATAATGTATTTGAATAAAATCTCATTCCTATCCAACACATAGTTCTCCTAGTGTATTTTATGACACTTAAGTGAAAATTGGGCTACGGTATTTTATTATAGCCCCACTCTATACTCAGTAATCTTTGTTTCCATCCCATGACTGATTATAGCCTTCAATAATATTTTTGGTGAATTGTTGTTTGCCATTTAATGTTAGGTGATACTCACGCATGATGCCAATAAGGGTATTTAAAAAAAAAATCACATGAACCTCTACAGAGAGCACACACAACTAAGACAGTAGGACATTTACATTCAGCCATCAGTTTAAGTGTCTTAATTACTGCCCATTTCCCCTACTGCCACTCTTTCTGGAAAAAGAATACAAAGACTGTATTACCTTTCAAACTGGTAGTAAGTATAGTGAGAAGAAATAAAGCACAGGGAATTTTGAAGGGGCAGAAAAATGCATGGGGGCTGACTCTTTGGCATGTATTTCTCAACTGACATAATGACCTCGAAAAGGATTTTCAGGTATGCAGAGATCACCTCAGCTATGATTTGTATTTATTAGGGGAACTAGTAAATAATACGCTGCGTGCTGTGCAGTTAAGAGACTTCATAATTTCTTTCACCTCAAAAATAGAGATTCCTCTGGGAGTTGAATGTCAGACAATATCCTCTCCTGATACATAGCGGTTTTCACAATCAGGCAATTAACTCCATATATTTTTAAAATTTTATCTTTAGCTGACAGGCATTTTAAAAAGGTTTTTCTCTAAAGTCAAACATACTGGAATATTTATTTATTGTTGCTCTGGGACTCATATTTAATGATATTTTCATCAATATTTTGTATTCTATTTAGTGATAAAGAAGAAAACCAATAAATATTTTGTACTCTACTTGGCAAAGCACACATTGGGAAATCTGCCTGCTACAAAATATTTATTGTTTTCTCGTGTTTTTCAAAACTTCGAATGTCCTTCAGGATCTGTACCTTTTATTATACAGCTGTCTAACTCATTTTTGTTATAAAATGGCTACATTAAATGGAAAACACCTTCCAAATGTATATTAGTGACATTATACATACAGTTTCACTAATCATGACTTATATATGGTTCTATATGTTTCCAGAAGGTTCCAAATTGAAGGGTCAAAATTGTTTATAAATTTTAGAATGTGCTTATGTATGTTTATCTAAGAATTGGTTGAGGAAATATCAGTTACTATATAAGCTATCTTGTTTTAAATTCTCAGCATCTTTTTTCAAGCTAATTTTATGGTGATTGTAAAATGAAAAAAGAGAATGACTACAGGCTTCAATATCATGCAGGCTGAAATTATCTAATTCTCATATCACACTCTCATCTGCACCTGATACATGGAGAAAGCCATTCATTCAGTCAGTGAGTCTCTGAATAAGTACATATTAAGTACCCTGAAGCAAAGAAAATTCAACAAGACATATTTAGTGCCATCAACTGGATTTCAGCTCTACAATAGGGGAGAACAGTGTAAAGAAATCATTGCAATACTGTGCATCAGATGCAATAGATGATAGGCCTAGAAGCACTGCTTTGAGATCATTATAACAGAAGCAGGTGATTCTCTCTGTATAAGTATTTAGGAGGAGAAGCAAAGTTAAAACACAGGCTGAGCTGCTGCTGGGTGTAAGCCTTAATATTGAGATAAAAGCATACAATAAAAAACAAAGAATAGAGAAAACAGAAATTAACCTGAAACTGTAAAGGTCCAGGAAATTGTGCAAAGTTCAATATGTGAAATATAATTTTCACCAATATTTTGTTTCCATACTTCATGATACAAAAATTAGAAAAATAGAAACAGATGAGGAAAAATATTAAAATACTCATAGTTTAATCAGAGATACATTGTTGATCTAAAGTAGATCCTTCCTGATATATATATTTCAATAGTTCATATTATATAAATATATAAATATATGTTGCCCAGTGATTGAGTTTCATGAGTAATTTATTGTTTACTTAACCAATCCTTTATTTAAGAATATTTGTAAATTTTCCTATCTTTTTATACTTGCACAAAATCACTTTAATGAGCATCTATCCATACAAGCATCTTTAAGCACATTGCCTATGTTCTTCAAGGTAGAATTTCTGGTTCAAAGTGCATGGAAATTTAAAAAATTATAGATTATTATATTATTATATATTATATATTATTATATATTATATATGATATAATATTATATGTAATATAATATTATTATGTATATTATAATTATTATATATCGTGTTGTCCTACAGAAAGGTGATGGTGATTCTCACTTTATATGCCAGGAATCTCCCAAGATTCAGCTTAAAATGTGGATCTTTCCAACTCAAAATCTTAGGGTGCCCCTAAAATCTCATCAAGCTGGTAATGCCTTCTTAAGACATAATCAGAAAGAGATCCACTCAACATACAAAGAGAACCATGGTTAAGATAGGGGAGTGAGGATGGGTGGGAGAGAGGAATAACAAAGGAACACAGGAAAACTTTTGGGTTTGGGTATTATATGAATGGACATGTTCAGTACTTAGATGTAGATGATGGTTTCACCTGTTTATCCATATGTCAAAACAAATCAAATCATACATTTAAAATATGTGGTTTATTGTAGATCAATGATACCTTTAAAGCTCTTTAAAAAGTAACATCTGATACAAGATATAATTTAATTAGTTGTGAACCATCTATGATGTCTTAACTTAGGAACCTGATGAGATTTTTTTATAAAAATAATGGGAGAAGAAGGGAAAAGGGGAAAGAAGCAAACTGTTTTCAACTTGTCTTGTTCTGGACAAGAATCTTTGATTAACATGAACAGCACTGTGCAGAAACATCCTTTGAGATCACCAGCAAGCTAGCACAGATTGCTGGACATATGATTGACAGAGATGCTTCTCTGCTGAATGGCGTAGGAATAATCCCAATACACTAATAGATACAGGAGGCCAGACCTCCTACATCAGAATCCCTGGTATAGGAGAGAGGAATCTGTTGTCTTTCTCATTCCCAAGTTCTCAAATAAAACTTCGGGAACTAATATCAAGTAACATCGAAATCACTTTACTTTAATTCACTGTCCAACAAGCAAACTTCTCCATGACTTTATCTCCTGAGAAGACAACTTCCTACCAGTCACCAGAAGAGTGTGCCAAATAAAAACACATGTTTAGAATTCCATAATTAACATAATACATTTATTTCGTAAATCAGTTCCTTTTAAACCTGACACCCAACTGATTGATTCTGGGGAAACTAATAAAGTTGTGTGCATAAACATGTAAATTAAAAAAATCGAATCTTAGACAGGCAGTGAAACACCCAAATTTAATCATCCTCTGAGACTCTGGCCAGCACCATCTGAATTATAGTAATATTTACATGGACAAATTTTTTAAGTTGATAATTTAAAATATATGAATGGTTTCATAAATTGACGTGCCCAGATACAGGTAGTTAAAATCAGGGTATTAGTGGAGATATCAGAGATACAGCAGGGAAAGGTAATGTTGATAAACAAAAGTGAATTTCAGGACTCAGTATTATAACCAAAAAATCTATTAGATATGTTTTCGTTCAGAATGTGAGATGACTATATGCAACATTTAATGAGAAAAAAGGGTGTCCATAATTTGAGAACCTGAATCACTCTGACCATTTCTGCAGAAGTTTGAAAGCCACAAGCATTTTTGGGAGGTATTTATATTTACCTGGTGGTATGCTAAAATTCCTAACTGTTGGATAAAATTCTTTATAACCTTTATATATTAAGGCAGTCAGCAAACTAATAATGCACTCTCATAAAACTCTTGCCAACGTAAATCACTACTGAGAACTCAGCCTGACATTTGGATTACTTGAATTTATATCAATGACTTACTGAATATTCAGCAATGTTAGAAATACACTCAATATTAATAATGACTTTGAAGAGAAAGTCTTGGCTGAAAACTGCTGGATAGGTTTTGAAATGAAAACTTAAATGAGGGGCACTGGGTGGCTCAGTTGGTTGAATGTCTGACTCTTGATTTAAGCTCAGGTCATGATCTCAGGATCGTAAGATCCAGCCTGCATCAGGCTCCAAGCTCAGCACAGGGTCTGCTTGAGATTCTCTCTCTCCCTGTACCCTTGCCCCCTACGCCACCTCCACCCTCTCTGAGATAAATAAATCTCAAAAAAAAAAAACAAAAAAACTTAAATGAAAGATTTTTTTCTACTTAGGCATGAAATTTTATAATTTCACTAAAACTAATAATATTTTTCCCAATGTAGGACAAATGACTTTTGGACTTCTATATTAAATGCTTATGAGAATTTTGTGCCACGAGCATTCATAGTTCTTTTTCTATTTACTTTCTCTGGAGTCTAATATGGAGTAGTCAGACATAACGAGTACCAAATATCTGTCTTTACTTTCAGGTTAAAAAAAATGTTTTTAGGGGCACCTGGGTGGCTCAGTGGGTTAAAGCCTCTGCCTTCAGCTCTGGTCATGATCCCGGGATCCTGGGATCGAGCCCCGCATCGGGCTCTTCGCCAGTGGGGAGCCTGCTTCCTCCTCTCTCTCTGCCTGCCTCCCTGACTACTTGTGGTCTCTGTCTGTCAAATAAATAAATAAAATCTTTTTAAAAAAATGTTTTTATTGGTGTTAATTGAGTGCATGTTGAAAACCAAGTACCTTCATTATATTTGACAGGCTCCCGGCAGGTTTATTTTTCTTTCAAAATTTTGTTACCTTGTCTTGCGTTGTTTTGTTTACTTTATTTTGTTTTGTTTTCCTACATAAAAAATGAAAATAGACAGTAAAACAAGTTTAATGGAAAGATGTTTGTGGTATACAGTCGAGAGAAAAGAGTACATTTTAAAAGAGCATATTTAGTGAAGAAAAAGTCAATTTCCAAATGTTACAAACTGCATGATTACACTTAACATTCTTAAATGGATAGGACTGTAAAGATGGGGAACAGACTGCTGGGTAGGGACTGGAACTCAGGGCGAGGGATGGGTGAGCTACAAGGGGTAACGGGAGTTCCTTTGGGGTGATGGAACTATTTTACCTTGACTGCTGTGATGGTTATGCCAACCTAAACATGTGGCCAAATTGGGTAGAAACACACACACACACACGTGCACGCATGCGTGCATGCACAAGTGTGTATGAAAACTTACAAAAGCTGAATATGGTCTATAGCCCAGATAACAGTATTATTACAAAGCCAGTTTTCTAGTTCTGCCATTGCAGTATAGTATGTGGGATGTCACCTTTGGAAGAAGCTGAGCATAAGGTTGAAGACAACCTATGTACCATTTTTGCAACCTCTCATGAGTTTATAATTATTTCAAAATAAAGAGTTTCTTTATAAAAGCTATGTATGCATTTTATAAAACTGGCTATAATAACCAACAGCAGTAAAACTAGTTTTTGGTGATTTGTTACTGCCTGGAAAAACTCCACCAAATGCACATGATATGTTTGGGATAATTCTGAAAAAAAGAAAAAAAAATCCATGTGGAATACACTAAAATTTCTTTGAGAAAGCACTGGGGCCGGGGTGGGGCACACAAGGGGGGGTGGGTACACAGCCTTGTTTCAAGATGCCACAGCTCAGGTAAACAGAAGGTCTCTGGAGCTGCTGATAAGCACAGATGTGCTCTACATGACATGCTGTGGACAGAACTCATCGTGCTTCCAAGCATAAATCTTGACGACAATCACAGGGAAGTCTGCAGCATAATCCAGAGTGAATAGCACTGAGGGTTGGTCAGTGAGGGTTGGACAATGTTAGGGTAGTTCATGATCTCTTAGTAATACCAGGAAGGGGCAACCAGTAGTATAATAATAGCAGCAGGTGGCTCACCACTTCCTACGGGCTGGACCCTGCTGCAGGTGAGCTCATCAGGAGCTGTGTGGAACCACATGGAGCCAGTCTCAGCTACATAAGGTGGAGTGTCCAATGAGAGACAGTAGAGAGACATCACTCAAGGAAAGACAGAGATGTCACTCCATAGACCCAAGAGACCACTGCAGAGATACTGCGAGTCAAGTTCCAAGATGTTGGCAGTGATTTTTTTTCTTTTTCTTTTTTTTTGCTCTGTCTCACAGTCCTTATGCAGTGCCTGGCATTTAAGATTTAAGTAAATGTACAGATTTAAGTAAATGTACAGAAAAATGAATGGTGGTGATATATCTGACTGTGTGTGTGTGTGTGTGTGTGTGTGTATAAGCAAGTGTGTGTATATGTTTTATAGTAAGAAATCTGGATGGTACAGCACAAAGTTAACAGTATTTCTGGATGTTAGAATGATAGAGAATTTACTTATGTTTTTTTCTGTTATCTTCTCTGTATTTTCTACTTTTCATAATAAACATTCTGTACTTTTAAAATAAAATAACTAAAGTGATCTGAACCTTGAGGCCTTCTCAATCACTACCTGTATCCAGAAAAATCAATTATATGTATCAGGTAATAGATCTGACTTTACCGATGTTTAATATATAACAGAATGGCTATTTCACATTTTACTTTGATTTTTTATGGTACTTAACTTGCTTCATTACAAAAACAAAAAAACTATCTCAATGCAACCGAAGACAGTACTATTTTGCTTTTAATGGGAAGAAAAATAGTGCTACTCATGTAATAAATCTTTATGTCCAACACATAGCCCCAGGGTCTAGGATCGTACCTGACATAAAATCAATTTGCAATAAATGTTGGATAAATGAATGAAAAGGCTAAAAGGAAGCATCCTAGAATTGAAATAGCACTGTGTACACTAAGGAATTTTTCCATACTAGTATATAATCTTACCAAAAAGTTCAAGTAGAAGAGAATCAGCACTAAGTGAACAAAAATGTAAGGAAAGCTTCATAGAGAAGTTTCCTTGAGCTGGAAGGGTTCCAGCAATGGGTGAGCACCTTTCAGATTTGACAACGACACTGTGGTCAGAGAACAAATGACAGACCCCCATTAACGACCTCATGTTTGTTTGAGTATATGCCTCTTTGGCACATGGCTGTACTGTCACTGAAACAGTGTGTTGGTATGACCATTAGTTTTACATGTCAACTTGACTGGGTCAAGGAGTGCCTGGATATCTGGTTAGACATTATTTCTAGGTATGTCTATTTGGGTGTTTCTGAAATTGGTCAGCATTTAAATCAGTGGACTGGGTAAAAATATGTCTGTCCCTGGTGTGGGTGGGCATCATTCCATCTGCTGAGGGCCTGAACAGAACAAAATGGCAGAGGAAGAGAGACTGTTCTCTCTTCCTGTTTGCTAAACTAGAACATCTGTCTTTTCCTGTCCTTCAACTGAAAGTTCTACTGTCAACCTTCACTGTTTCAGACCTTTGGACTGGGACTAGAACTCTATCACCAGCTCTTCTGGGTCTCTAATTTACAGTCCCAAGTCCAGATTATGGGACTCAGTCTTCATAATCACATGAAACAATTCCCCATTATAGACACATATCCTACTGGTTCCGTTTCGCTGGCTAAACTCTTAACTAATCCAGTCAGGCAGGGTCCTCCAAAATATAGATGCCAATACAGGATTACTTGTAAGGATCTTACCAGGGATATACCGGTAAGAAAAAATCAGAAGGGAGTCAGGAAGTGCTGGGAGAGCTTTCAGACCGTGATGCAAGTCAGCCCCACAGTGAAGGAGAGAATGTCATGGAGAAGTGTTGTCATCTAAGGAAGATTCAGCAAGGCTGTCATGGCAGCCAGGAGCCAAAGTCAAGAGTCACAGGAGTCCCTCTGGCATTTCCTAGAAACAAGCCTGACTTAATCTCCCTGCCACAGGCACTCATGGCTGTCGGGAGCAGCCCACGCAGGCGTAGCCTCAGTAGGAAGGGAGTAATAGACATTGCAGCTCAGCGTCTGGGCCTCCCCCATCAGGTAAGCCCCTTGCAGCTGGAGATCTGTGAGGCCGACTCCCATGCAGACCTAAAGGTTTCTATCAAACAATACCTTCAGAGATAATCTTACTTTAATGACATGGAACATAAATTTTTTTTTAAAGATTTTATTTATTTGACAGACAGAGATCACAAGTAGGCAGAGAGGTAGGCAGAGAGAAGGAAGCAGGCTCCCTGCTGAGCAGAGAGCCCAATGCGGGGCTCGATCCCCGGACCCTGCGATCATGACCTGAGCCGAAGGCAGGGGCCTTAACCCACTGAGCCACCCAGGCACCCCGTGGAACATAAATTTTAATACAAGGTTCAAATGCAGAATATTATACTATCAGTGACATGGTTAACCCACAGGGGCATACCTTCTCCCTGAGGTAACAAGCACTTCTCGTGGATGATTTATATGGAGGTTTAGATTACATTTATTCTTGATATGTTTGCCAAAAGTATGCCCTGCACAAGAACAGAGTACACATCCACATGAACAAATGTCAGAGGTAGATTTGAGATACACACACACATACACGCACACAAGTATACACCATAACATATTATATGATGTTGCTTAGTTTGCTACTTCTCTTATAAATATTTTCATTCATTCCTTTGTTTTAATATCCCCTTAACTTTAACAAATGAAAATTTTATGGGTAAGTTACAAAAATTTTAAACAAATGGTATTTTCAGAATGTATGATGTGATCACTAGTTTGAATCACAAATGTCCCTAATTCTTTCCCCTTTACACACACTCACCCGCTCACACTGACAGAAACATATACATATTTTTATGAATTCTACACCCTCTTTTAGTCTTGTCTCAAATGACTGTTCTCTTCTTTTCCAAACAACTGAGGCATATAGCTTTATAGAGTCGGGGTGGCAGTCTGCCTATGCTATACCATGAGCAGGGATTAAAAGTAGAATCGATGCCTTTTACGATTTTTGTCTCAGGTTTCTTAACAGATTGCTGGGCTAATCCTCTGTACACAATAAATATTTCACTGATGGTGAAAAGTAAACCCATAAAGTCACTTACGAAATGTTAGACTGAGAATTTTGAGTTCTTTATCTACTTGTGTCCTTGAAAAAATGTAATTTATATTTTATATTATTTAAATAATGATTTTAGATAACCATAATCTAAAGGTAGATAACCATCTATAAATGTCATTATATTTATTTAGTTTTCTGGCAGTAGAAATGACATCGATAGTTGAAGTACAGAACTTTCCTCGATATAAATGCTTGAAGGGGCGGGGGGTGGGAGGGTGGGGGAACCAGGTGGTGGGTATTGGGGAGGGCACAGATTGCATGGAGCACTGGGTGTGGTGAAAAAACAATGAATACTGTTACGCTGAAAATAAATAAAAAATTTAATTAAAAAAAAAAAAGAAGTGAGGTGGGGGAGGGGCTGGAGTGGGTAACTGGTGATGGGCATTAAGGAGGACACATGATGTAATGAGCACTGGGTATTATATGCAACTGATGAATAACTGAGCCTTACCTCTGAAACAAATGATATGCTGTATCTTAATTAATTGAATTTAAATAAAATTGAACAAAAAAAGAAAAAAAATGCTACACATAACAACAAATGTAAAAGCACATTTCCCTAAATGTTTAAAAAAAAAAAGTGTTCTCATCCAACCATAAGGAGGACTCCTTTTCCATATCAGGAACCTTTGAAGTAGTTTTAAATCAGTATTAAAGTAAATCTTTTGGCAAAGATCACTAGTTGTATAATTTGGGTAAAGATCCTTTTCTAAGATATTTTGCTTTAAATATCCTGAGCCATCTTTTTCCCTAATACAAGATTTCTGGACTATATCTTTCCAAACCCTTTTACCAAAACCACTGCTGAGTTTAGCCACTCCTCTTTCATTATACATAGGTATACAACAACACTTGGAAACCAAAAAAATTATCAATAATCTGATTTATTTTTATTTTCCTTAGGTGAAAAAGGTTGATGTAATAGCTACTATCGACATATTACCAAGTAACTTAGGACAAGTGATCACCTGGAGGTCTGGTCTCTATCATTGTTATCCAAAGTGTGGTTCTCAGAAGGACCAGCATCAGTATCAACAGGGCTCTTGTTACAAGTGCAAATTTGTGGGTCCCACACAGATCAACTGAGTCAGAATCTCCTCTGGGGTACAGCCCACCAGTCTGTATTATAACAAATTCTAAGAGTGACTTTTTGCTAAAATTAGAGAATTCCTGCTCCACATGACAGCATGGGTGTTTTACAGATAGAGAAACATAAATTTGGATGATTGACTAGACTTCACTTTTCATGTAAAACTTCAGCAATATTGCAAAAACTATTGTAGAATAAGGAAATCCTCGATCATCAAGGCTTTACCCAATCTGACACAAGCTTCCAAAATCATTGCTGTCGTAAATTCTCATGATGTAGCCATTAACAACGGCTTGAGGAGTACCACCACCAGGAAGAGGACCAAGGTCTGGGTCTCCTTACTGACGTGCCCTGGTAGGGTTAGTCAGAGTGCTGGCTATGTTTAAGCTGCAAGTTCACGGAGTCAGAGTATAAAATACTCACCAGGAAGAGCACGATGAAAGTCAAGACCAAACTACTGTGCTCAAGTGGGAAATGCAGAGGTCAAAATCAAAGGGCAAAACTGGAAGCAGGAAAGGTGAAATAAAGCACGAGTTTCAAAGTCAAGGTAAAGAATACCGAGGTCAAAGATGAAGCTCTAGAGAAGGAAGAAAAATGGGATATTGCGCTAACATTAGAGGAAAGAAGTTGAGTCCCTCAAGTACCTGTTGAAAGAGCCTTCTCTAGCCTCCTACACGATTTGTCTTGATTCCTTCCGTCTATCCTAGGGCAAGGTCATGTAACAAGTGATAAAGCCAAAAAAGAAAATAAACTTCCCAAATCCTTCCATTCGGCCATCATTCAGTAGTTACACGTAGAGCTTTATGAGAATGAAACCCGATATTTCATTACATTTAAATCACTTAAATCCACCATCACCCGCAAATTTGTTTTAAAATGTCTTTCTCACTTTGAGGGAAAAGATGTTATGTTCTTATTCCCTTAATAAACAGTGTATTTTGAATTTTGTCACAATTCATTCTATTGTTTTTTTGCCATGACCTTTTCAAAGAGTGTCTTTTTACAACCACAAACATAAGAGCTATTTAAAGTGTATGGTATATTATTCTTTTCTAAAGAGAACGCAACAAATCCAGGTTTGTTTCTTAATAATAGCTAAAGGTTTTAAAACAAAAGACAAGTTAAAGCAGCAAAAAATATATAGCTCTGCTATAAAAAATACATAAGTATATAAAGCACATAATAAAATATACATTGAGTAACAGAGAAAAAAAACAGGTATTGATTAGTAAAGGATGCTAGAGGTAAAAACCTATCAAGAAAAACTGAAGCATAGACCAACAAAAAGTGGAAATAGAAAGGGAAGATTAATAGAGATGTACCCAGTGTCCAATAATATGAGGAACTGATATTGTGAAAATTCCAAAGACTGACCAAACATATTACTGCTCTCTAGAGACCTGTTTTTCTAGAGCAGGTAAGAGTGCTGATTTTGGAGATAGGGCACCCACGTTCACAGGCTGACTCTGCCGTCCACCACCTATGTGGTCTTAGGCAAACACCTTCAACCCTGAATAACAAGGGCAAAAAATAACACATACTCAGTAGGGCTATTTTAACTGTTAAATTATTTAATATATGTAAGTGCCCTAGATCAGAGCCTACAGAAATCAGTTAGTATTAGCTAGTATCATAAAGAAGCACTATACAATAGAAATAGAATGTATGCCAAAGGCATAATGTCAATGTTTCTAGTAGCCAAAACAAAAAAGCAGAAAGAAACAGATGAAGTTAATTTTACTAATATGTTTTATATGGCCCATTTTTATGGGTTGGAAATGTATCCCCCCAAAATTCATCATATGTTTAATTACTAAACCTCCAATAGCTTAGAACACGACTTTGTTTGGAAACAGGGTCATTGAAGATATAATTAGTTATGTTAGGATAAAGTTACATGACAGGAGTGGGCCCCTAATCCAAAACGACTGGTGCCTATATAAGAAGGGGAATTTGGACACAGACATGGAAACAGGAAGAGCTCCATGTGAAGATGAAAGCAGAGATGGGACAATACCTCTAAAAAGCAAGGAATGCCAAAGACTGCAAACCACCAGAAGCTAGGGGAGAGACAAGGACAAATCCACAGACTCTGAGGAACCAACCCGACAGACACCTTGATCTCGGACGTCCAGCCATCAGAAAAGTGAGAGAGTGTATTTCTGTTGTTTAAGCTACTCAATTTGTGGTAGTAAGTGGTATTTTGTTAGAAGAGCCCTAGCAGAAGAATACAGCCCAATATAATGCAAAATCATAATTTCAGTATGCTATCCACATGAAGTATTGTCAGTGAAATATTTGCATTCTTTTTGTCACACCACGTCTTCAAGATCTGGTGTGTATTTTACAGAAGAGCACATCTCAATTTCTACTGGTCACATTTCAAGTGGTCAGTCACAATTTTTGACCAGTGGTTCCCTGGTTGGATGGTAATGTCTTAAACTATGCCATGGGGGTAAGAACTTAAACTCCACTCTTTGCCCATGACTTATCAATACAAGAGTTGCACCATTATACTAGAAATAGAAATGTTAGTTGGCGTTGGAATTACTATTCTCCTGATTGCCAATCTCCAGTCTGTTCACCCCATCTGTCCTTACCTTTTACTCTACCCAGAATATTCTGCACAACTCTCTCGCCCCCTTGTTTTTGTCACCCCTCTCCTTAAAAACCCTATCACTGACTGAGTCTATCCCATCACTGCTCTCTCCTTCATCCCCATGCTCAGGTCAGCTGCACTGCCAGGGGAAAAAATCATATATCACAAGAACTGGAATGCTAAGCCACCTCTCTTTTACCTTGACACAACCTTCAATAGCAAAG
Source organism: Martes martes (assembly GCF_963455335.1). Taxonomy (NCBI): domain Eukaryota; kingdom Metazoa; phylum Chordata; class Mammalia; order Carnivora; family Mustelidae; genus Martes; species Martes martes. Next base: position 18,012,305 of record NC_137890.1, read on the forward strand.
CCTCCAGTAATTTGTGTGTCAACCCGAGCTTCTCTTCATCTCTCCTCCTGTGATGATTCCAACTCTCTTCCTATCCCTGGAGAAATGGGAGTTGCTCAGTTTGCCCGGATTCAACAACGCACTCATGTGTGTACATCCTATCCCCTCCCACATTCCCATGACCCATGTTCAGTAATCACCTCTTCAGGGTTTTATCTCCAATCAATGGTTTCCTTTCCAGTGTTTCTATGTCTTTAGAATAAAATGTGCTCAAGGCTCGGTCACTAAAACAATAACACAAAAGCAAGACTCTTCCTTTATCCTGCTGTCCCCTCTTAATCCTCTTCCCTTGTTACTTTCTCACTCCCACCATCAGCCATCTTGTCTTCACTTCCATTCCCCTTCCTCTGGTATCACCAACCACCTCCATATCACCAATTTCCATGGATCCTTTTTGTGTCTATCTTTATAGACCTTTTTGTTGTGGTTTCATCCCTGGAATGCTCCCTTCCTGAGCTTCTGTGTCACCACTCCTCCTCAGGCTTCTTCACCTCTCCAGCCATTCCTTCGTGGCCTCTTCATGTGTCACTTTTCTTCCATTGGACCCCTAAACGTGATGTATGTCATGTTTTCTTTCCTCAGGCCTATGTTCTCCTCACTGTATTTCCAGCCTCCCTTCCTCCTTCCCCCAGTGACTATCAGAACTGTAGCTTCGATCAACAACTCTCTCAGTGTTTCTCAAACTTTGAAGCCACAGATTCTGAAATTCAAATGAATATTCAGGCACTGTTCTTTAAAAAAAAAAAAAAAAAGAGTATATATACATATACACTCAAGAGCCTGTATTTCCTGAAGTTTAGGAAGGTCTAACCCGTACACAGATGACTCTTAAATCACTGGGCCTATACCATTCTTGAGATCACCAGCTCAAATTTCCACTAACAATCTCCTCCTAGATGAGCTAGATGCCCCCCAACATAATTTGGTCCTCCTGTTAAACTGCCTATTTGCAAACAGCCGTACCACCAACCCAGTTAATCAAGCCATAAATCTGTAACTGGTCCCTCTGCATCTATCTGTTGTTTGTTTCCACAACTTGACTGTCTATAGTCACTCTCCACAATCTTTCAGCCTCAGTTCAGCCCTCTGCATCTCTTGGCTAGCTCCCCCTCATTGGGATTGATGCCCCTAGCTTCCCAAGTCCAATTCAAAATCCTTCAGATGGTCCTTATTGCTTCCAAGATGACGCTTTAGAAAAGCACACAAGGTTCTTCCTGATCCGGAACTTGCCCTCTCACCTCTCTAACTTGTATGTTAGCAAATTAAATATGATACCATGTATGGGATGGAAAGTACTGTATGGGATGGAAAGTCCTATTAGTTGTAAAATTCCAGAAGGTAATCTCTACCAATTTTTAATATACATATAATACTGCATCAATACTTAGGAAAAAACCTACCCGCCTATCAGACCTGCTTTAAGTGACAGAAAGCTAACTTTTATGGGTATTATTTATTATCGTTTTTAACAAAAGACAATGGGGAGCAAAGTATGAGAACCAAAATACATCAATACAGGAAAAAGCTGACATAGGGAATAAAAGCACAGGCGGTGGAATGGGACAAACCTAGTTTTAATTCCTTGCCTTGAGTTTTACTTTGGTGTCAATCTCTCTAACACTCAGTTTCCCTATTTGTAAAATGAGGATAAGAAAGCCCACTCTTCGGGGTTTTTTTTTGTTTGTTTTTTGTTTTTCGTGTTTTTTTTTGTATTGGGAACTAAATGAAATGGTGCTTGGGAAGACCACCAAAACAGTGTGTGAGCACTGGGTGTCTCGGTAAATGGAAGCACCAGGAGAAGAAGGAATTTTTGGCAGTAGAGAACCTGTCTGCTGTTCCCTTGTACCCAGGACAGGGCCTGCCCCTCTGCCTGCCATTTCAGCTCCTGCAGGACTTTGAGGGCAGCCGTGAACGGTTAAGTGCAACCGGAATTAGGATACCAATGGCCTCAATCAAAGTCGGTTCGTAGACTCCCGGAGACACATTTAGAGCAGCAAACCAATGCCATTACTACCAACATCAATGATAATAAATTCACAAAAAAGTTAGATCTGGTTGGCTTCTGAGGAGTGGCTTCTAACAGGAGAAACCACATGCAACATCATATAAATTCTTTTAAGATTAAAAAATGAGCCAAAAACTCCAGTTTATGGACGTCCAAAAATTATATTCCTGTAACATAAGTTAATCTTCTAGGATTTCTGTTCTGTGGTACTTGGCCCCAGGTACCAGGCTTTGTACCAAAGCTTCACACTGTTCCTTTGATATGTTTGAGGCAAAACTGTGAAACCACTTGCCAATCCAAAACATTTATATTTATATTAACTGTAACAATTATTTCTTCTTCTTTTTTTTAATTTTGTTTATTTATTTGACACAGAGAGAGAGAGAGAGAGAGAGAGTGAACACAAGAAGGGAGAGTGAGAGTGGGAGAAGCAGGCTTCCAGCTGAGCAGGGAGCCCAATGTGGGGCTCGATCCCAGGACCCTGAGATCATGACCTGAGCGGAAGGCAGATGCTTAACCACTGAATCACCCAGGTGCCTCAACAATTATTTCTTCTGACAAACTTTATGGTATTCCACACACTTGTGGTGAAGAGAAGTCAAGACAGAGAGGCTGAAGAAATGATGAAGCAAACTTGTCTTAAGCTTAAAAGATCTCCTACCAAAATAAATAAGGTAAAATGTGCAAAAAATGTTCTTTCTGTGCTTACTGATGGAAATCACATAGAAAAGGTTCTTTGTATTCATCTTTGATACAAAATGGACCCAAAGTTAGTATTTCCTCCACTTTTTTTTTACCTTCTTTAAACACTGTCTCCTCTTTTTTTTTTATTTTTCAATGAAGAAAAGGCTTCAAATTCATTTTTTTTCTTTTTGTTGAGTCTCAGGCTAATCTATAGACTAATTAATCCCAAATGTTAATACTTCACTTTTCAGAAAAATGAAGAGGAAATAGACCATTTAGATATTGATTTTTTTTTTCATTTTTAGGGCACTACCTACATTCAAAATAACAGTTTATATTTGTTTTAAAAAGTTTTAAACTCATTCAATTTAGAGTTCTACACTTAAGCAATAACGGATTTAGAACTGTCCATTGTAAATCAAATAAATGGAGGACAAGACACTGGCAATAGGTCCTTAAGGAAAAATCTAAAGTTTTAAAACAGGGAACAGAGAAGTGGCATCACAATCCACATATCCATATTAAGCCAGCCCTGAGGTGAGATATGCAAAGCTCCAGGAGCTGAGAGGTACACCACTGTCCTCATGGCTCCCAAGATGGCTCCCCTCCCTGTGCTTGTCCCATCTCAGCGTGGCTTTTTACTGCTGGGTCTAAAGGGAAATGACAGACTGCTCCTCTGGACCCTGGTATTTCCTACATTTTCTCTTTGTCATGAGGTGTTCCTTTCTTCCTCTGCTATTGACTTAGTTAGAGGACTATGCTCTCCTAAGGGGTGCGGTGATTTCATTCTATCAACTCTCTCCAGATCAGTTCCTCACAGAGGAGTTCCTGAAGAATGTGTTGAGCCCTTGTCCCAATCCAATGTCTATCACTCCTTCTTGGTCTCTAGGAAACAAAACCAAGGTAGGGATCATGTCAAACTGGACTTTTTGAGTCAAAACGGTTTCCCCCACCAAAGCAGCAAAGATCTTCTAGGTTCTCTTTCTTGGCCAGCACAGTTTCTCACCAGTTCCGTTCTCTGTTCATCGTTGTTATCCTTCTATCAGCCTCGGGGTTGCCTGGCTCGTGTCTGGCCTTCGTCCCCCATAGCATCTTTTCTTAAACTCCACTACTGGCTCTTCCTCTTTCCAGAATCGTAAGCTCATTTGGTTTCTGTATCCTTCCATCCTGCCAGACTACTTATGCCTTGTCTACAGTCAATAGGTATAATAAAAAGAAAGTTCCAGTGTTCCTTGAGAATTTCTTCTTCGTAAAACATTTACTATTTTAAGGTCACCCATTCACACTTAATACATAAATCTCTAGACCTAATATGGATTTCTCCCTTGCTTTTTCAGGGAAAGAGATATTTGAACATGCACCTAGATAAAAATGTAAATACACTTGATGAAAAGTACAACTTTCTTACTGAAAAATTCAATTTTAGCAAATTTTTCTTCACTTTCAATATTCTCCTTCCTTCCTAGGTTCCTGAAAGAAGCAAAAGAATTTCTTATGTTACAACTGTCCCCACACATGTCTCATATGTGCCCATAGAGACCTCATCTGTCCACAACAAACTCAAGATGTGATTTTCTAATTTAAACTAAGGTGTCAAACCTAATTGAATAATACACCCCATTAATTTAAATTAATGAATGAGTCATTGATAAAGGGCACATTCATTAATGAAAAGAAGACATCTTCTGAGTCTGAATTTTAGCAGCAAAACATGACATTGGGAGATACACTTGGTAGAGGAGGCAAGATTTTCTTACCACAACCCACAAATCATTCCTACTTATCCATGTGACATCATGACAGTAATGCCACTACGTGTTTGCTATAATCATAGAACAGAAAGAACTACTTCATGGCAATTCATATTTATTTTAAAAAGATATGTGTATGTGTGTGCATATGTGCATAAATATACAGTACAGTTAGTATATGTATGTGTATATATGTACATAAGTACACATACATATTATATATCATTTATGTTTAATAAAAATAGAACATCTACTTTATAAGGGTTACAATTCATATACCTAATAGAACATATGCTTGACACAGTCATCATGCTAAATTTTAAAACAAGAGTACCAACACTATTAAATCCAGAAAAAGGGTAAAAATTTCTTGTAAACAGTACTATAACTCACTTTGTAAAGTCAGTGCTGTACAATGTGATTTTAAAAAGAGAATAAAGTAGAAGTATAAATATTTGCAAGATGGAAAAAATTATTATTTTTAGATATGTTATTGTATAATTTAAAAATCCCAAATGCTAACCAAAAAAAAGTACAGAATCTCTAACATTGTTAAATATAAATACAAGTGAATTGTATAGATCCAACAGTAACCACCAAAAAAGGAAATAAGTAGTAAGAATGTGCAGAAACTATAATGACGGAAACTATAAAGCTACTGAGGGAGATAAAGAAGACTCACATAAACGTAGAGATATCATCTTCTTCTTGAATAGGAAGGCTCTACACTGTAAAGACGTCAGTTTCCTCCCTAAATGAAATCTATAAATTCAATGCAATCCCAAGGGGGTGGAAAATACGAAATTGACACGATAATTCTAAAGTTTATCTGCGAGGATAAACTTCTGCATATCTGGCATCAAGGCATCGGTGTGGGGAGAAAAAGAGAGGCAATTCTGTAGCTTGTGCTGAAAAACTAGTCAACCTTCTGGAAAATATCAGGCTGAGGCTCTACCCTTCAGCCTTCACTACAATACATTCCTGATAAATAAGATGCATAAGTATAATGCAGTTAAATAATAACAATATTAAGCAAATATTTAGCAATATTTATTTACCAGGGAAAAAACCAGATAACGTAAAGGAAAATGCGGACAGTGTAAACATGTCTATTACCAGGTGGATGTTTAAATATAATATGGTGTATCTGAAAAATGGATTCCCATGTCTATACTTAAATGTTGGTGCATGAGTAGTTCCGTGAACATGGACAAATCTTAGGGTGATAGGTATAAAAAGGCAGAGGGAGATGCTTGGAAAGATACACTGAAGGTTGCTGCAGGTTACCTCTGAATCGTGAAACCATATACAATCTGTGTTTTCATTTCTATACTCTTCTCTATTGTTGGAAATTTCTACATGGGCTTCTATAGGCATTTATGCCATGATAAAGGACTTTCTTCTGGAAAACGCATATATAAAAAGGTTGAACAGAATATTAAAACATGAATTAAGATTTCAGGACCCTAGTCCGGGTTCTCACATTAATGGGTGTGTGACTCTGGGTCAGCCCCCTTCCCTGGGTCTCAACATATTCATCTTTTATTTAACCAGGAAGTCTTTTTTTATTTTTTTAAGATTTTATTTATTTATTTGACAGAGAGAGAAAACACAAGTAGTCAGAGAGGCAGGCAGAGAGAGAGGGGGAAGCAGGCTCCCCGAGGAGCAGAGAGCTCCATGCAGGCTCGATCCCAGGACCCTGAGATCATGACCTGAACTGAAGGCAGAGGCTTAACCCACCGAGCCACCCAAGTGCCCCTAACCCCAAAGTCTTAAGCTACCCAAAAATCCTCACTTCAGGGAGTAACATTATACACACCTGTGGTGGGGGGTGGATCAAAAAACAAACTATACATTCTGGAATAAAGACTCATAATGAAAAGAGGGAGGACCAGTAGTTAAAAAGTGTAAATTCATAAAGAAATGAGGGAAATGTTGGCCACCCCAGACGGGAAAGTGGCAAGACTGCTGTTATAACCAAATCATTGTCTCTCCTGCCTAATCACATGCGTGCCCTAAACGGCAAGGTCTGAACAGTGTAATCTACCCCGTGCTACTCTCCAACATTAGTTAAGTCCTGCAGTCATCATGACGCTCATGTAATTGGTAATACTGGTATCGAAAACTATATTCATTTCAAGCTCCGGTAGAAACAGAAAAACATCAATATTTATCAAGGGAGGTAAAAACGGTAGAGAAAAATTATGACTCTCAAAAGCGTAAAGAAGGTGCCATAAACCACAGAGTGTACTTGATTGGAAGAGTGAGCTAAATTAGGTGATTTGTTTTAAAAAGCAGTTTCTAGATTTATAGGACTTCGGTATCCATTTATTTTTGTTCTAATTCAACTACAAGTACAAACGCGTCTCGTGTCAAGGTTACAGAAGAAAAGAGAAAATCGTTCTGCCACAAATCAGCTACGTGACCTAAGTTAGTACTTTAGCCTCTCTCATTTCCATTCCTTTAACCATTATTTAAAAAAAAAAAAGAGTGGGTTGGGACAGACATCATCAGTGATCATTTGCATTCAAAACCCTGATTCTATGTTTCTTTTTCATTTCAGACCAAAAATTCGTTTATGCTTACTAAATCGTCTTATCCCTAATCAACCTTAGAGATTTTAGAGATAGTTTAAGAGAATGATAAGAATTTTACTTTAATAACATAAACAAAATAACCGATACCATTAGGAAATGTCATGACTCTCCAAGGTGAGGTTTGAGGAACCCAGTGAATGATGTTTTTATTCCCTATTCAGTGTGACACTAATTGAGAGACAGTCGTGGGAGTCCAATGGAGAACAAAAAAAAAAAGCAATATTGACGTACACAGCGTAGGTGTTCAGCTGCAGGAACTTACTAGCATATATGCCTAATTCATGGCGAGTATATCGAACCAGCCACCACGTCCGTGGCTACTCTGTGGGGAGCTGCCTCAGGAAGTCCTTGTCTATGCAGGAGAAGAGCAGACTGGGTGCACCCTGTAGGCTACCAGACCCCACAGACAAGCAAAGGGGAAGAACCGGAGCTACGTCACGCTCAACTCTGTCTCCAAAACCACAATGGGGTCACTCTCTTCCTCTGAGGGGAGGGGATAAGACAGAGATGGAGAGACATTCAGAGACTCAAAGTCTTACTCTAAGGAATCTCCCTCCAGGTGGATACATGAATCTAAGAAAAAGAAAGTCCCTTTACCCTGAAAGTCCCCAGATTTCTTCATTTCCTCAATCATGAAGCATCAGGGCTGTCATGTTCCCAAATTCATGGCCATGCTGCTCCCAGGCCAATAATTGCAGTATTTTTTTTTTTTTAATCTTCTTCAGACCGTTTGGGGTCACTGGAAATTTTGGCCCTCAAAGGGTATGAATTTTCTCTCACACACACAGAAATAAAAAAATACAATGCCATTCAATGCCATTCTGAAAACTCACCCCCCGTTCTAAGCCCAATCCCAAATGATGTCCAGCCATATTGTTCAACGCATCTCAAAGGTTTCATAACAAAATTAACAACATAAAGATGCCCCAAACTTGAAAATCGTCTCCATTACCAAATTTTCAGGAAAAAGAAAATTGTCCAAAATATTTCAAGTTCAAAGTCAAATTCCCTTGCTCTTCTGAGTTGATGTTGAAATCCTAAACTTAAGATAAGTTGAAGTCCAAATATAAGTTAAAGTCCTCTGATTTCTTTTCTTCGTCTCAACCAGAGACGCTCTTATGCCTGGGTTATCCTGAGTTCCTTCAGGGACACCGACTGGGGTTATCTTCTACCAAAACATCTCCAAATTTTAATTAGTTCCATACGAAACTAATTCATTGTTTCATTGCTGAAGAGCCTGAAGAGTTAACAGACCACATAAGACTATCAGGGCAGTGGTTCCACACACAAAATCTAGAAAGCGAGGTACTCCCCAGCCGTCAGGGCAGCTGTTCCAAGAAAAATGATGCTCCTAGAACCCAGTGCTTTTGCCAAGACTACCATGACATCTGAAGGAAGAGGAGTTGATTCTGAGCTTTACCAGAAGGCCATCCAACTGTGCCAGTTGTCCAGAGATGGATAAACACACAAGACACAACACAACACAACACAACACACACACACACACACACACACACACACGGGGAACAGAAACCCATGCAGGAGTAATTCTGCACCAGGAGGTTACAGTCCGCCCTTCACGTTCCTCACAACTGGCGGGGACCTGCTTTACGCTCATTACCTTCTCTCAGACGCTGGCATTCTTTCCCACAACATTTAAACACACACATTGGCAGCAAATCCAGGCACCACATCTTAAGTGCAGCCCCTTTATTTTTCTTTCTGCCTGGTCAAAACCTCTGAATCTTTTTTTTTTCTTTGAGTTTCGTATTTGTAACTCATTCAGGATTAGCTGAGTGTGAGCACGAACATGGGCCAGGGTGGCTGTGATCACCCTCTTTTCCCAGGCAACTGCTAAACCCCAAGTAATCCGCCTGTTAGACCTATTTCTCCAAGTGAAGCCGCTGGAGGACTGAGGAGCAGAAGATGCAGGCGGTCCTTCTCAAGTCTCTTACCTGGGGGCTAAGTGAGGACAAGGCATGACCCCCAGAGGACCCTTACTGCCAGCACTTTCCATTATTCCGGCCTAAAGAAGCATCTTTTCTTTTTCTTGGCTGCGTATTTTCCTGCAGGCCAGACTATGCCTCTAGTCTGTACTTTCTCTCTGCTCTTTTCTCTCCCCTTCAAGAGGCTCAGCTCTGTTTTAAATCACTTGCTTTGCTTTGAGGTTGGCCCCTTTCCTCCTCTCTCAGGTAAGCAGCCATTCTTGCCTTCTTGCCATCGCATTGGTGTTTCCTGGCCCAGATATGCTATTTTCCGACAGGACCCTCTCGAGTTCATCTCCCATAATGAGGTTAGGTTAAAAAGCACTTAGACTGTGAGAACTATTGTTTGAACAGCTAAACCAGGCTTGGACCCAAACTATCAGTATCTTGCTTGAATCCCTTCTGGGAAGTCTGTGTTTCTTCCTCTCCCCCACCTCCCCCCCACCCCCGCTCCTTAGAATCCTTATCCCACAGATCCCAGGGGTGTGTTCCCTAAAGACACAAGCAACTCGGTTACTAAGACTCACAGTAAGCGCACAGCCATCAGCTAACAATTCTCTGATCTCTTCACAGTGATACTGTTCTCCACGCAACACGTCTAGATGTTTTGTACTTCCATGTTCCGGCTGCCACGATCAGGAGTCTAACTATGATCTTTCAGCTTTGCATTCTTTTTTTTTTTTCCCCCCACGTAAAAATCTTTAATTTTCCATTTGTGTTCTTAGTTCTTTGGTGCTTTGGTGGTGAAGTCTTTAAAACCCCAACACACTAAAGTTAAATTAGAAAATTCTTAAGAAAAGAATCTATTATGACAAAGTCTGGGGAGGGAGAGAATGATCACACGTAGCTTTCTTCATAAACAATCTAAATTGTGCTTCAAAGGACACATGTGATTTTTTTTTCCCCCAGCTTTACGGAGGCATAACTGACAAATTTTACAAATGTATATATTTAAGGTGTACAACAGAATGAAATTGATACACATACACATTGTGAAATGATCACCGCAGTGAAGCTCATTAACATATCCATCACCTCACATAGTTAGCATTTTCTTTCTTCTGTGCGTGCATGATGAGAAGACTTAAAATTGTCTCTCTTCTGACAGCAAACAAACAGCAGGAACCGCAGTCCCACTGCTGTAATGGAGAGCTCTAGAATGTGTTCATCTTGCATAACTGAAACTTTGCGCTCCTTGCAAACATCCGCCCGTTTCTCTCTCCCGAGCCCCTGGTGTTCACATTCTCCCCTCTTTCAAGGTTCAGCTCTAAAAGACTGCCTCTCTCGGGGTGCCTGGGTGGCTCAGTGGGTTAAACCTCTGCCTTCAGCTCAGGTCCTGATCTCAGGGTCCTGGGATTGAGGCCCCCACCTGGCTCCCTGCTAAGCAGGGAGCCTGCTTCTCCTTCCCCTTCTGTTCCCCCCCCCATATGTGTTCTCTCTCATTAACTCTATCTCAAATAAATAAATAAAATCTTAAAAAAAAAAAGCTACCTCTCAATAATTTCCTTTATTTACCCCTTCCGAGGGGTAAATAAATTGTTTCAGTTGGCTCTCGGAAATTTTACCTCTCTTAGGCTTTACCACATCTATGTATTGTCTGTGATCCTGTAAAACGTGGCACGTGTTCATTTGCTGACCCCCACGATGGAGCGCCCCAGACACCGTCGCTCCTCCCTTGCCTCCTCCAGCAGCCCAACGCCCTTTCCCGCCTCTCCGGGTGGTTCTCTAAGTTCTCCTGAGTGAAACTCTCTTCTCTTACTGCTCCATCGGCCTGCCTTTCCCCCTTTCACTTCATGGTTTTGCTCTTCCTGTCCTGATCCTAACACGGAAGGGTATTTTCCAAACTCTCCGGTGCCTCCTTGAATCCTTGAACAATTCTTTTATCTAGAAACAGGTGTAAGAGTCTCTATTGATCGGTTCATTCCTGTTTTTGTCCTAATTTGGGGGAAAGGAAGGGAAGCCTCCCTTTCAGCCCCACGTCCCCACAAGCAGTTCCAACCAACAACTCACAGTGGTGCTCACGTGTAGTTTTTGGCTACCTTCGGGGTCTGGGGGGTTTGGTTTGTTTGTTTCAACTGAAGCATTATTTGTCTCGGAGAACTAAAACACTTATCTTTTGGTGTTTGAACGCTGGTCTGCTTCTTGACTGTAACACCAGGATCTAACTGTGCAGGTGTGTTTCCGTTCACACCATATTCTCCAGCTTCCTAACGGCTAGTGTGTTTCGAAGACATATCCTGCTTACCCACTCCTGTAAAAAGAGTCACGTGTTTCTGGACAAAGACCAAAAAGGACAGTCTACTGTCTACAGGCAGTAGCTCACGCTTACTAAGCCTGAAGCATGAAGCTCCCTGACCCGGCTCCACCTGTTAAAAATCAATTACACACATAAGGGCGCCTGGGTGGCTCGGTGAGTTAAGCCTCTGCCTTCGGCTCAGGTCATGGTCTCAGGGTCCTGGGATCGAACCCCGCATCGGGGTCTCTGCTCAGCAGAGAACCTGCTTCCCCCTCTCTCTCTGCCTGCCTCTCTGCCTACTTGTGATCTCTCTCTCTGTGTGTGAAGTAAATAAATAAAATCTTTTTAAAAAAATCAATCACATACATTTTTTAAAGCGCATAATATAAGTCAAAAAACCTCAAGTGAGCTCACTTTCTAATACCTAAAGCCTTAACTCACCCATCATGTACATCATAGAAATCTTTATTTCCAAATCCCACTCTCTCTCTGTGGCTTTCTCGAGTTTTCTGGCTTGAAGCAGAAAATGATGAACTCGAGCTATTCCGATAAACGGATCCCCTGTTCCCTGCCCAGGTCAGAAGCCGTTCAGGTGGACGAATCAGGTGAGCAGAGACCAAAATACTCACCTTTGGAAAACAGCATACAACCTATGGTTCAGTCACTAGTTTAAGAGAACGAAGCTGTGAAAATGTCAGGGAAGAGACACATCTCTTCCTTGTGGGGGTACGTCTTGAACCCCTTCTTCTCTTGTCTCAATTCTCCCCTCAGGGGAGGATGTGAGGATTTTTTGGTTGGAAAATTTCAGCGCAGGTCCTGGTCACGAGAAGCTCAACCTCCCCTCTGTGTTTTGTCAGGCAGCCTGCCCGCAGAAAGCGCGCTCTTCGTCTATAACTTATAGAGGGGCGCCCTCTGGTGGGGGCATCTGATATTGTCAGGAAACCCACCTGGCTAGAAGACCCAGAGTTCCTAAGTTCATCTGTATCAGTAACAAGACAAGCGTTTGTATCTATGTCTATATATTTATGCCTCCATCTCTATATCTATATCTACCTGGCTTTCTCTCTACCTCTAGAATACTTCTAAACCCAGGCATAATGGATAAAGAAAGACAAGGCAGTATTATCCATTGAGCACTTCCGCCCTGATTCTGTTCTCCAATAACCTACAAATAACAAGCATGCCTACGCCGCAGAAGGTGTAAGCAACCTATGAAATCGTATCTGAAAAATAACCCTTCAGAGGCTCCCTCCACTGTTGTTATGAAATCTTAATAGAAGCTGGTCTTCCAAGGAAATAAAACGGGCAGAATTTCCATATTCTTTAACCCAGAAGGCCCTAAAGAATGAACATGATTGTATTTCCTCAGCTTTGAAGTGTGGTTGCCGTTGTCTCTGTTTTGTTTTTCATACATATATAGCTACAAGGAGTCATTACCGGATTCCTAAAGCTAGAATGATCCTATCAGATTAGGGTCTCCCTGCAGAGGGAAAACCTAGGAGGCCAGAAAAAAGTCTGTCTCTGTGATATAGGCGGCCACGGAGAAAGGTCACAGAAAGGTAAAATTGAGGTGCTGAGAACATACATCCCAGCCTTTACAGTTGGGCTCACTGGACAGTCCTTGCTTATCTGGTTCACAGCACAAAATTTTCCTTAATGCATATTACAGATGTCAAAGTCATTTTGCACGAATGTGCCATTTTCCACCTTGAGCGCCAAGAAGAGTCATTCAAAATCGTAAGCAATTTTCATTCAAGGAAGTCCAAGTTCTCACTGACATCTTTTTAACTCTGTCGGAATTTCTCTTAGTGTGGGTTAAATGGCTTCTAGTCCTAGTCCTGTCTGAAAAATTAAATTGAGATGGTTCCTTATTCTATCTTTTAGATCTCAAAAGCTCAAGTCAGCTTTTATGACGAGGAAGGCACTACGATAGATGGAAAGAATGTTAAGTTCCCGGTTATGAGGTCTGGGTTTCTGTCCTCTGGAAATCTGCCTTCTAGGAGTCTCAGTTTCCTTCTCTGCAAACAAAATGATGCCTACAGTATTCCCAGCTGGGACCTGCTTTAGTCCCAGACATAAATGATTTCTTCACACACACAGATGATGCCTAAGAAAATGACCAGACTGATGATGCTTCCTGAGTTCCTACCAAGTAGCAGAAGCCAGGTAGGCATTTTACATGTCTATCATCTCCAATTGCCATAATACTTCTTCCAAGACTATGTCCTCATCTCTATTTAGATGGCAGAAGAGCACTTCACATAATCAGACCCGCCTGCATCCCAATGTACGTTATGACTTTGCTCTTCACACTGTGCCAGAGGGACCACCTGCTTACGAGAAATGCAGACTCTTCGGCCCCACCATGGACCCACTGACTCAGAACTGAATTTGAACGAGATCCCCATGGATTCACAATGTTTACAACTGACAGGCACAGGGTAGACCGTGCTACACTCTGGAATGAAGAGAGATGGACTGAGCCACTGTGTTACCTTCTGACAAAGCCACCAACACAGAGAAATTTAGCAACTTAAAAGTTATCCCCAAACTGGTAACTGATAGGACTGAAAGCTGCTCTTGTCTGAATTCAAAGCCGATGCTGTTTCCCCAGCCCGTGTTCTTTTCCAGTTGGTGTCAGAGATCCTATTTGCCTTCGAATGATAAATGGAAAGGATAGAGATAGAGCCCCATGATATGTACAAACTAATTGTAAAGAGATGTGAATTACGATGCTCTAGTCTACACTGCCCTTCATTGGAGACTCATTAAAACTACAGTTAGTGTCATCCTTTCATTTATTTGTATTAATAAGACAACGATAATTATTGAAAAGTATCGTGATGATCTAATAGAAAAAATTAAATCCACAATTAGGACCAAGCAATTAAATGAGCTAAAAAACACTTTAATAATTTACATGACAATGAGATCATGTTATGGCAAAATTTGGAATGCTGGAAACCTAGCAGATAATATTAATACATAGAAACCATGAAAGGAAGCGTTTACCTTTTTCATTAAGAGAAAATTATCCCTTTTTATGGCCTCTCACAGATGACAGAAAAAATACAAAAAATACATTATTTTATTTGGATTTTTTAAAACTCTGTAAGTTGTGATGAAAGAAAGAATTCAAAGATATAACGTTGGGGTGCAGAGTGACGGTAGTTTCCTTTATAATAGAACTTCTGTAGGACTGGTAAACATTGACTCGTAGTAATTACTTAGAATTACATAATATATTGATGTTGAAGAATGCTGTGAGGAGGAACATAATATTTTATTACACCTTTACATCATCTGCTCCAGAAGGCTGTATGGCATACATGGAAATGCCCTTAGTCATTTTATGAAGTCACACTTAACAGAATTTAAATGATTCCAAGTAGATTAACTTTATTTTGCATTTTAAGAACCTGTTTCGAGATTCAACCCAATTGTAGATCTCTCTAACATGACACTTCTTTCATGCCAAGGATGAGAATAAAATAGTCTTATTTATTATTATTCAAACATCATCTCTAGCCATTCCAACTTTGCACTACAGATCATTCCCATCCTAGATGTACCTGGAGAATGACAACTTCAATCCAAGATCTAACAGAAAAAGTAAGAGGAAATCCTTCAAATAGAAACAACAATCAAAAAAAAAAAAATAACTACTCCATCACGCTGTTTTAAAACATTAATTTACAATGCAATTTCAGGCAGAGCTGACCAGCGGAAAGACTGGACGGAGAGCAAGGCAGACCCCAGGAGCGCATAGGGGTCTTGAAGGCAGGTAAGTATTTGAGCAGGGACGGTAAGACTTCATGCACACATATAAGAGGGCTCGTTCAGCCAGCCCTCTTACATAAAGTAATTATTTGATCTTCAGGACAAACTCTCTAGGTAGGAAGAAGAGGAGGATCCCGCTGTGCAAACTGAGACTCAGAGAAATTCAGTAACATGTCTAAGACCCCATGATCAATACATGCCTGAGCTTGGTCCAAGTCAGGTGTCCTGGGCTTCTACTAAGACACAGTGCTTCTGTTTCAGAAATGTGCTATTGACTCTCTATGTCAAACTGATGTATGATGCTGATTTGTGTTCAGTTTAACAAATGTCACTCCATACTGGTAACCTTGAAATACAAAATGTGAAAGTATTCCTTCCCACAAAGACAAGTCAAGGTTTCTTCCATCCCAATAATTTGAGTGAGAAAAGAAAATAGTCATAATACTAAAATCTTTTCTTAGGAGACCAGTCATTATTTCACAGCAAAATATATTCACACTGACATTAGTAGGGCTCTTACGCAGTTGATGAGATCATTACCACTTCAAAAATACACCATGAGCGAGCTCGAAAGACCTGCTTAAAACTGGATAAGAGAATAGCTTCATGAAAGCAAAACTCAGGTTTGGAGGGAAGGAAAATTAATATTTATTAAGTGCACATGTGCACAAGGCACTTTTCGGTGAGCTGATCAATGCATTATTATTTTCAGTGACAACTTTAGGTGTCACGTATATTTTACGAAGGATATACAGTGGGATGCAATAAGGGTCTCCAAATCATTTTCCCTAAACCATGTGTCTGGTGGACTATTTTGGGTTAAGTTTCATGTACTTTAGAAGTCATGTTAACACTTGGTCTCCCCAGTTTTTGTGACGATAAGGAACTTGCTTGATTCAAGGACTTTATTGGGTTTATTAAAAGATTTATTTATTTGAGAGAGAGCATGCAAGCAAGAGGGGAGGGACAGAGGGATAGGGACAGAGAGAATCCCACGCTGACTCTGCCCTGAGCACGGAGCCTGACATGAAACTCGATCCCAGGACCTTGAGATCATGACAGGCTGCTTAACAGAATGAGCCATCCAGGCACCCCAAGGACTTGATTGTTTTGAGTTCTAGGTTTTAAATGATACCTACAGGCTGTATGTATTAAGCTTTTTCACTTTTTTACCCTACCAGTCAGCTTTCTCACCTCCTCCACCCAAACTATGTGTAGTAATAGCCTAGGGTGTACATCCTTCCACATTCTCTTCAAAAGAAGGCGGCAGGGGTGGGGGGGGGTGCACCTGGGTGGCTCAGTGGATTAAGCCTCTGCCTTCAGCTCAGGTCATGATCTCAGGGTCCTGGGATTGAGCCCCGCATGGGGCTCTCTGCTCGGCAGGGAGCCTGCTTCCCCCTCCCCCTCTGCCTGCCTTTCTGCCTACTTGTGATCTCTGTGTCAAATAAATAAATAAAATCTTAAAGAAAAAAAAAAAAGGTGGGGGGGAAGGGAGGAAGGGGGGAGGGAGGGAAAAATTTTACACAAATTTCAACTTTTCTTTTGATTTCATTTACAATATTTTTTGCCACAAAAATTTTAAGCGTCTTATACCAAAATGTGTTTCTCTTTCCTTTATTATATTCCAAGTGTCCTGTCTTTGTTCACCAGGTCTTCCCAACCCTGAGGCTACACATACATAGTAGACTTCATTTCTTTTTAGGATTTTTATTGATTACTTTTTATGTTGAAATAGTGTTTCTTTATGTCATTAATCTCTTCAATCTGTATAGATTTGTGACCTTTCTTATTTCTAAGTATGTAGTGTTGTTTTCTCTCTTTTTTCTCTAGTTCAACAGGATTTTATTGATTTTCTTGAAAACTCAAAAATAGTTTTACTTTATCCTTTCTATTTCATTTTTATTACAGGACTTAAGGTTAGCATTTCCCTTTATCTATTTTTTGGTGTTGTTTTTCTTGTGATTTTAGGGGGGAAAAGCATAAAGTTCCTTTTTTGGGGTCACCAACTGGAATCATTCCTTAAGGAGAGGTTTTGCTGAAGTAATTTTTGTTTAGGAAGTATTTTCCTTTACAATGTTTTCAAAATAGTTCCTAATTTCTAAGTTGGGTTTTAATTTCTGTTTTGATCCATAATTAACTTGGGAGGGTGGCTCTTCATTTCCAGTGGTTGAGGAGGTGGAGTCGCCTTATTTATTACTAATTTTATTTTATCCCAACACAAAATGTAACATGTAGCTTATAGGAGATCTGCTGTTTTTACAAGTTTTCCTCATAGCCAAGTACATGATTAATTATGAATATTTCATGGATACTAAAACTATATTTATATTTGAAAGTATACATCTCTCTCTGTATATATGTATATACGTATATATGTATATATGCATACGTATATATGTATATACACACATATATAAGTATATACATACATATACATATAAATATATAAATATATACGTATATATGTGTGTGTGTATGTATGTGTGTGTGTGTGTGTGTATATGTGACTCCAGCAGGCTGGTACCATTAGCTCAAAAGTTTTGCCAACACTGAACTCAATTATTCACTGTTTGACATGTGACCCCAATAGGGAGGTGTTTACCCACTTACAGTACACATGTTGTGAGACCTCGGAAACTGCATCCAACATTCACCAGCCTTAGCTCAACCTCAGTGGCTCTGAAAGAGCCCGGGCCTGTTTTCCCTTTGGAATTCTCTGACCCTTGAGTCCTCAGACTCCCTGCCATCCTCCTGAGCCACCTCAGCTGTACCTTTAAGAGAGCGATATGTCCTCTCTCCCTTTCCCTTTTCCCCTTCTGGGCAGTGCCTGTACTTTGGTCTCCAGAAAGGTCTCGTGTTGTCAGGGGACAAGGCTGGCTTGTAAATCTATCAAATCTCCACGGGACTAAAGTTTGTCGTGTGCTCCTGCCGTCTCCTCGTCTTACCACTTCCCTTGATCACACCCCGAATCCCTGAACTCACTCCACAAGTCCCACATTGGCTTCAATAACACAGAAAAGTTAGTTCTAGATTAATAGCTTTCCTTTGTATCTTTTCTTTTCCAATATTCCATTTTTGGCACTTGAAGTATCCATATTCTTATTATCTATTTAGATAGATACATAGATAGATAGATAGGAAGGTAGGGATGTAAAGTCATTACTTGCCACTGAATGTCTTCATCTCCTTTTTCGATCTTAAATTCTTTCATCTGATACATTATTCTATTGGAGTACATTCTCAAACAATTGTCTCTCTTGAGGCCCATAAATGATACACTCTCCGCGAATCACTGAATACCCACAATACTTTATCCTTGCCACCACTAACCGAACAGGTGAATTATGTCTTCACTGGGTATGGGACTCTGGTGGCACGGTGCTCTTCTGTCTGTAAACTCAAAACTGTCTTTCAAACTTCGATGTTACAGAGGAGAATCACACTCTCTCTAGAGCCTTCTTTATTTTGAAAGTAAATCATGCCAACCTACGAGCTTATAAAATTTCTCTTAATCTTTACAGTTCAGGTATCTTACCAGGACTTACTGAGGTATGTGTCTTTTCTCCTCAATCATGCTTAGCATTAATCAGGATTCTTTTGGTAGTTTCACTGAGATATCACTGATGAATATATTTAAGGTGTGTATCATGATGTTTTGATATACATATACACTGTGAAATGAATACCAAAATCAAGCAAGCTAACCTGTCCACCAGCTCACACAGTTACTGTGTGTGTGTGTGTGTGTGGTGAGAACACTTAAGATCTACTCTCTTAGCAACTTTCAAGTATACAATACTATATTATTAACTATAGTCACCATATTGTACGTTAGTCTTCTAGAATTTATGCATCTTAAAACCAAAATTTTGTACCCTTTAACATCTATCTGTTTTCTCCACCCTGCCCCCCCCCACTCCCTGGTCCCCTGATAACCATGCTTTTATGAGTCTGACTTTTTAGATTCTACATACAAGTGAGATCATGCAACATTTTTCTCTCCCATGCCTGGCTTCCTTCACTTGGTATAATGTCCTCTAGGTTCATTTGTTGTCACAAATGGCAGGATTTTCTCCTTTTTTTAAGGCTGAATAACATTCTATTGTATGCATGTGCATATATAAAATGTCTTTATTCATTCATCTGTCAATAGATACTTAGTTGTTCCATATCTTGGCTCTTGTGAATAATGCTGTTATCAACAAGGGAGTGTAGATATCTCTTTGGAATAGTGATTTCATTTCCTTTAGATATATACCTAGAAGTGGAATTTTAAACTATGGACTCGAGAATTCAGCTCAGAGAAGTTCTCTTCTATATATATACTCACAAATGTATATATATAATTTCACTTCCATCTAAAACCTTTTCTTCTTTTATGACTCCTAATATTTACATGCTCGGTCTCCTGAATGTACTCTCCATGTTTCTTTTCTTTATCTTCATAATTTTTGATGGTCTGTATTTGTGTTCACTGTTTTAAGTTATTCCTTCTGTCATGTAGAAGAAACATTAAAAAATATGAATCCAATTTGGCCATCTTCACCTTCAATTCATCTACCAAATACTTTAATTCTTTTTTTTTTTTAATTTAGGGAAGTGTTTTTTTTTTTTTTCCTATCTGATTTACTTAAAATACTAATACAGAAGAAGTAAGAGATAGAAATACAGAGGAAGAGAAGAGAGGTGAATCCCCTGCAACATTTCTGTTTTGTTGGTGCTATCAAGTCAGGCTCTTCTATTGGCTCCTCTCTATACTCTGAAGTCTCCTTTGCGCTGATCCCTGGTTTTTTCCTTGCACGGTCATGGGCCTCAGAGCATATGGCCAGCAGCAGGAGCTAGAATGCTGGGAGCACAGGGCTCTCTGACCACTTGGGTCAACTTCTAACATTTAGAAAATCAATATCCTGAGTAGGGATCTGGAAGAAGCCTCTTTCCTGCTGGTCTCCTTCATTGCAAAAGCTGACAAAGTCTTGAAAACGATGACAAAGACTTGTGAAGTGTTAAGTAATTTAACAAAGATCACAGACAGTAGATGGAACACCTATGATGAGAACCAGGTTCCTTATTTCCATTTTTGTTCTCACAGAGCTGCAGCACGTCCTTCTACTATAAAATCCATTTTTACATTTTTTTTTTTTGCAATTAGAAGGTGTCCATGACAATGAACACATTTCCTGCATGCAGATATGTAATTCGCCTTATCGCTTTGACTAGAAGGAAAAAATACTGGTGCTGTTTGGCTTAGCAAGCAAGTTCTTCACGATGGGAGGAAATGAGAAGGAACACACTTTGGAGAGGCAGGGCCTGTGAGGGGAGAAGGTGAGCAGTGGAACAGGGAGGGTCTCAAGAAGGCTTCCCTGAGAGCTGGGTCAACACACTGAAACTGCGCCCTTCCATGGAACTGAAGACAGCAGGGAAGCCTCATTCCCGTCATATTAGGATTGTGTCACATGTTGTATAATCAACAGGAGGTGATTATATGTCTCTTGAGCTACTGATAACGCTGTTCACCCGTGGGGGGGAATGGGATGCAGCAGCCAAGTGGGGGGCCCCAGACATGGCTAACCAGTTCTCCATTCTCCCACCTCAAGGGCGCATAACTCATACCTGAACACTGGTGCTCAGATTGTTCACTGCTCTGAGCACTGTCTAAAAGCACAAAAGCATTTCACCCCAGACCCAGCTGCTTGAAGATCTCACGTGCCCCATTTGCTGCTGGGGACGCATCAGCTTTCTTGACTTGGTTTTGATACCACGATAAGAGAAGATTTCTGTTTCTTGCATTTCTAAGAAAAATGATTCAATCGATCTACACATAAACTTTCCTAACAGTTAAATATTTTAACTGGGAAAATATAAGAGAATCTTAACCAAGAATGTTCTAGCAAAAAAAAAAATATATATATATATATATACATATATATAATATATAATGTCTTGCCTACCATATGAAGTCTAAAAAAAAAAAAAACTTTACACACTTTGAATTAGCAGTGCCATTTCCATATCTTACAGAAGTACCAAACACTTATACATATGCTTGCTAATTCCAGACAAAATATTAAAGAGCAATAATAGCAATATTAAATAGTAGGAGCTGATAAATTACAGCACATCAGTATGGTAAGACACCTTGCCCCAATTAAAGTGAATGTTAGACAGAACGCTTTTAAAAACATGGGAAAATTCCAGGCATGGGAAGATCCACAGGCTCAAATATGTCTTGCTCTCTTCTCTGTTCATGCCATTCCTGAGAAAGCTCCTTCCTACTAATGGCAAAATGGCGACTACAGCCTTTCACTCTATGTTAGGGGGCATAATTCTGGAAAGAGACCTTCTCTATTTCAACAATTCTTGAAAAGAAATCCTAGTATTTTATGAGTGAACTTAAATGTATCTTCTTCTAACTACATCAAAGGGACGTGGGATTCCTGGATTAGGCTTCATCACGTGCTCACACCCAGCATGAAGTTTAACCCCATGTGAACCACATGGACCAAAATAAGCATGCTGTCAATCATATGAAAGGGACAGAGGATTTCTGGATCATATGGTAAATCTTTTAATTTTTGAATAACCTCCATACCATTTTTCATAGAAACTGAACATTTTACCTTCCCACCACAAAAGAGCCAGGCTAATTTGAAGTCAAAATCTCAAAGAGACCTTAGCACTTTCATGTTCATTACAGCATTATTCACAATAGCCAAGATGTAGAAACAACTTAAATGTCCATGAATGGATGCGTGGAAAAAGAAAATGCAATACTGACCTACACTGGAATATTATCCAGCCATAAAAAAGAAGGAAATCCTGCCATTTGCAACAACACGGATGAGCGTGGAGGACACCACGCTGAGTGAAATGGGCCAGACACAGAAGGACCAATACTGCATGATTCGACTTGGATGAGGTGTCTAAACTATTCAAATTCACAGTGGCAGAGAGCAGAATGATGGTTTCCAGGGATGGAGGGAGGGAAATCTATATTTATTTATATATTTATATATTTATATATATAGAGAGAGATATCCCTTCTTAAAGCTGTTGTGGCAATGTTGGACACAGATCATTCTAGCTGTGGACATCTCTGTTATGTTAAACTTTTAGTCCTAGACCTCATATTGGCCTGGAGAGTCTCCAGAAATGTCCCAACTAAAATTGGATAAAATTGTTACAAATTTTTAAGCATATACTGCCTGCCCTCTGGCAACTCAGCAGACCAAATTTAGGATCCAATATTGCAAAAGCCTCAAAAAAAAAAAAAAAAAAACTAGCTTGGCAGAGCAACAGCCATGCAGCAGCCATGCCCAGTAGCCATGCCTATGAGACCGATTTCAACCTTCAGACCCATTGCATCAGCATTAAACACTGTGACAGAACAGCCTCACTCGCAAAAAGTCTTGGAAGACAAGGGTAAATCTACAGGGCCCGGCAGGCAACAAAGTCAGAGACATCATAACAATAAAGGAGCATATTTTTGGAAGACAGAGGAACTGTGAGAGACTAAGACCCTTTTTGTGTATGGGAGATGTCAGTGGGGATAAGTGAATGTGACAGCTTATCAGAGAGAAGTAGAACACGACGTCTCCCCCAGCATGGTGGTCATGGTGGGAAGTAAAACCTGTAGCCCATCTTCACAGGTGCCCAAGGAGAAAATAGTTTGAGGTTGTCATTTTATCAAATCTCTCATCTATCAGGAGGCATGAAATCTACATTATTATTTTCAATCATAAACACAATAAAAGCCTGGAGACTCATGTAATTTCATAATTAAATTATTCTGTTTATGTTAATGCGTATCTTTAGGGTGTCTCATCATATTTACAACTGGAAAATCTCTGAAACAATATTACCATGTTTAGTTTATTTGTCTGCTTTTGATTAAAAGTGGGAATAAATTACATGGTGATTTTAGAAATGGAAGAAGAGACTCCAATGGTAGCTAAAGCGTGATGTGGTCCAGAAGGTAGAAGCAAAGCCATAGGAAAGATGGAAGGGGAAAAATCAAGCAATTATGAAGCACTTACTGGTTCAGGCACTGAACTAGTCATTTTATACCTATTGTCTCTGTTCTTCTGATAATCCTTTTCAAGATATAAGCTTTATCTCACCCATGGGAAAATTGAGGCCAAGAGAAATAACTCACTCAAAGGTTTGTTGTAGATTTGATGGCCATGAATGAATTAGAATTTGAACAAAGAAATTCATTTCATGGACATAAAGTCCAAATTGTTAAACATACACACACACACATTTATGTTCATGTACATGTATAAATATATGCCACTGGCCATAAAGTAGATTGAGAAAGAACATGTACAGTGATCAACTTAGACTTCTCTATCAATTGGAGAAAAACTCCAGAGCACAAAACATTCAAGAATTAGAATTTCACTCATTCTTACAGAGATCAGCACAACCTTCTTTCCATTGTACAATTTTTGTGTGTGACATTCCCAGATCCTATATTTTCTACAGTTAAATTATGGCATGACTCCTGCAGGTCTGAATCAACTGTTGAGAAATAAAGTGATACTTGACTAACAGCCATGGAACCAATTGAAATCCTTCCCAGCAATAGAAAGTAAATAAAAAGCCTTTTACTGGTGTCAGGCCAAGGCAAATTCTAATACAATGGGGAGATAGTTGAAAAGAACACACTCTAATTTTAGCAACTGACGTGTCTGTGGTGACTCTTCATGTTAAGATATATTATAGTGGTTTGTACTCATTGTATGGATGTTTGGGAGTCCACTATACACCATCTTAAATTAAATGAATATGTCCTGGGCATGTTTTCAAAAGAATTAGCAATCCTTTGTTTAAAAATATAATTGACATAGTAAAGGTAATTAACCTTTCTCAAGTTAAATTTTTTAAAGATTTATTTATTTATTTATCTACCTAACAGTCAGACCACAAGCAGAGGGAGTGGCAGTGAGAGGGAGAAACATGTAGAGGGAGAAGCAGGCTCCCTGCTGAGCTAGGACACTGATGCAGGATTTGATCCCAGGACCCTGGTATCATGATCTGAGCCAAACACAGAAACTTAACCAACTCAGCCACCCAGGCGTCCTTCAAATTAAATTTTTAAAATGTTTAATAGTTGATTATGTTCTTTCAAAATGATATAGCTCATTTAATTTCCCCTTATATTATCTGTAACAGCCCACATGATTTTATAGGATTTTAAATCAAGTGTTTTTGTTTTTGTTTTTATTTTCTAAGTTAATTCCCTCCTCTAACATTCATCCAATCTTAAAAGAGCTAAAGCCTGGGGTGCCCAGGTGGCTCAGTCAGTTAAACGTCTGACTTTAACTCAGGTCATGATCTTAGGGTCCTGGGATTAAGCCCCACACTGGGCTCTCCACTCAGCGGGGAGTCTGCCTATCCCTCTCTCTCTCCCTCTGCCCTTCCCCTTTCTTGTGCTGTCTCTGCCTCTCTCTCCCTCAAACAAATAAAATCTTTAAAAAAAAAAAAATAGCTAAAATCCCACAAGGAAAAGAGTGCTACATTTCCTCTCTTATATATTTTCCCTAATCACAATGACAGTGCTAATAGTCCATTTTTACCTATTTATTTTACTATTTACCGGACACTGTACTGTGAGCTTGATGTGGATTATGAGGACTAGTCCATGTAGTTCATGTAGTACAGGAGACCTGTAAGTTACATATGACTACTATTCCCAGTAGACAGATGTGGAAACGAGCTGAAGGAGCCCCAGTGACTGGTCTAGTGTCACACAGCAGACCAGGGGCGGCGGGGGTGGGGGGTGGGGGGAAGGCCTGGGTCCCAAGCCCTATGTCTTCAGAATTTCAACAACTGACTATCTCAAGCCGATGAAAAGTGTTACTAAGATGTGTAGGCAAGGTCTTTCAGCTGACCTGAAGGCCTGATAGCTTACTCTCAGAAACATCTGCATGGCTAACACTCATTCTGACTCTTCATCCTCATCCGAGGAGCAAGCTGCGTTCACACGGGCGGGTTGACACGTGAATGGTGATCACGCCAGAATGGACACCGTCTACTGTATAATACCAAGATTCACAACAGGGACCTGGCGCAGAGTAGGTGATCTCAGGAGAGAGCCAGACTAGCTTAGGTAAAGAAATGTCATGTGATACAAGCTTCAACATGGAAGGAAGCAATTGAATGTCCAGAAGATCGGATGCAACCTTCATTCACTTAGACATTAACATCCAAGACCGTCCATGACCCAATAGCTTCACTTCCCTGCCTTTCCTGCAGAACTGATGAATCTCTCTGCTTTATAAGCCGGTTCCACTATTTGCTAAATCTTTTAAATATGTAAATTGGTTTTGATTCACTCAGCTAATGGCTGTGTCTAATGTCTCCATTAACCTGAACTTCTAGAACAGGTTTAGACCAACTATAGCCAGTGGGCCAAAGCAAGCTTCCTTGTTTTCACACGGCCTATAAGCTAAGAATGACCTTTATGTTTTGCAATGGTAGGAGAAAGAAACAGAAGAAAAGAAAAATATTTTATGACACATGAAATTTATATGGATTCCAAACTTCAGTTTGTAAACAAAATCTTACTGGAAACGAGGCATTCACATTTGTTCACATATTGTCTATGGCTGCTTTGTCACTACAAGGGCTGAAATGAGGGTTACGACAGAAGCTATATGGCTTTTAAAGCCTAAGATATTTATTGTCTCCCCACTTACATGGTCTATATGAGCTCTGCTTCTAGAACAGAGCTCCATACTGGTAAGACTTTTTTTTTTTTTCTTTTTGATTGTTTTCACTCTTTTATCCCCAGCGCCTAGAAATAAACATTCAAATAAATGTACTCAGGAAGGAAAGGAGGAAGGGAAGGGGAAACGGAGGAGAGAATTTGTCAACGAACCCATCCTGCAAATGAAAATTAAAACAAAGGTCTTTGTCAGGAGCTCTTTAGACAATACCTTAGCATCCTATCGTACCCTTTTGCAACTGACTTTACTACTTCTTTACCTCTACCTCGTCCCAAAAGCTGTATACTCAGTAACACCTAACAACTCTCTGTCGCCTAGCCAGGCTACGCTATTTCTTGTTCATGCAGCGTTTTCTCCTTTCATATCCTTTTTCCCTTTAGATGCTAATTTTTGCCTCTCTGCCTAGTGCAACACTATTCATCCTTTGAAGTCCAAATTCAGCAGCATCTTCTCCACATCGTCTTCCCCAGCCTACCCAGAATAAATCGTTTCCTCCTCTTTACTCATACATGGCCACATGGAGTCAATAATTCCAACATGTAAACAAATTAAGTTTAACTATTTTCCTTCTTAAAAAAATCCTAAGCGCCTTAAAAGCAAAGGATTATGATATTTATTTCATCCAGTGCACCTGACCCTGATATATGAGAAACACTTAATAACTGATTGGTAAACAAATCAATAAACAGCCAACAGTCCGGGCAGGTTAACCCTAAAAAAGATCCTACCAGTCAATCTGACTTGACTGTAATTTTCTGTCTTAATAAAACATCCCGTGAAACTAAATTGCATTATTATTTTAAATGGGAATTAGGGGGCGCCTAGGTGGCTCAGTGGGTTAAGCCTCTGCCTTCGGCTCAGGTCATGATCTCAGGGTCCTGGGATCGAGCCCCGCATCGGGCTCTCTGCTCAGCGGGGAGCCTGCTTCTCCCTTTCTCTCTGCCTGCTGCTCTGCCTACTTGTGATTCTCTCTCTCTCTCTGTCAAAAAAAAAAAAAAAATTTAAATGGGAATTAGAACCTCTCCCCGCTAAATGTTTCGTGCAAAGACAGCATCAGAATCAGGGGGGAAAGCTCCCCAGGTGACCACTGCAAGGGGATTATTGCCCATGTCTTGAAAAAGTTTGGATCTGAAGTTGCCAAAATTAAATCACTCATAATCTTAGGAGGGAGAGAAATACGTGTCTGCCTTGGGCTGAGCTAAACCTGCATCTTAGTTAAAACACTCTGTGAGAACAAAAACCATCATTGTGCTGTTTTTCTTTATATTCCCAGTGCCTCCTCCTGGTGAACCAATCAATAAACATTTGATTAATGGGAGAATGTCAGGACAAAGTTAGGAGGGAGAGACGGACGGATCCCCGAACAGACGGATGGATGAGTCAGCGTGTGGGGGATAGACGGAAGGACGGCTGTGAGAAAGGATGGACGCTGGAGGCGACAGGAAATATGAGGCTCCGTTTTAAAAACGTGCCTCTGACCTGCCCTCGGTAACACCAGGCTCACATGGAGAAGATTTAAAGATAGGAATGTCTTAAATTTTCATAATGCATCACCACAGACATCAGTGGAGGCTTCACGATCAAGCACATCTACCGGTCGCTCCGTCCCACTTGTCAGCCAGCTTTCTACCGGCTTCCCCGTCCCCGGCACAGTTGACCTTCACGTTTACTCCACACAGAAACGAGAAACTCGCCTACTCCATACTAACATGCTCTCTAGCTGATGTGTTTCAGCTCTTACCTTGTTTAAAATTGCACTGTTCGGTTCAGGTCACGATCCGGCAGCGGCCGGATCGAGCCCCATGGCAGGCTCTGTGTGCAGTGGGGAGTCTGCTTTGGATTCGCTCTCTCCCTCTCCATCTGCCCCACCCCCCACCTTGATCTCTCTCGCCTTCAAATAAATAAATAAATAAATCTTTTTAAAAATGTTATTATCATGTGATCTTGGGATGATAGAAGTCTCACGTGGTATAAGTGCCAGGGAAACTGGCAATATCGGTATATTATATATTTAGTAGAGTTCATTCATCTGGAACTTACGTAATCCACACAACCCTAGGGCAGGTACAATTATTATTCCCATTTTATAGATGAAGAAACTGAGGTCGATAAAGAGTAAATCATTTGTCTAAAGCAACCCAGTTAGAATGGTGGCAGGGCAGGAATTTGAACCCAGGATTGTCTGAATCCAAAGCCCAATTTGTGTTACTATACTTGCCATTCTGCGTCAGAATTGCCTGTCTTGGCGCGCCTGGGTGTCTCAGTGGGTTTAAGTCTCTGCCTTCGGCTCAGGTCATGATCTCAGGGTCCTGGGATGGAGCCCCGCATCGATCGGGTGCTCTGCTCAGCAGGGAGCCTGCTTCCTCCTCTCTCTCTGCCTGCCTCTCTGCCTACTTGTGATCTCTGTCTGTCAAATAAATAGATAAAATCTTAAAAAAGAAAAAACTGCCCATCTCCTTGTCTGCATCACCCAACAGACTCTAGGTTCTACGCCAGTGGGACTGATATACATGCCCCATTATCTTCGTTATATTCATCACTAATGTTAGGAAAAACCACCGGTACATGTTCATTCAAAATGCTTTTGAAAATAATAAAAAGAGATTAGAATGAAATGTGATCATGTTAAGATATTGAAAATACCTCATTATATTGGGCTATGGGTATCTCCCCCTTTACCCTGACAAGAAAGGTAGTTATTTTTATAGTTCTCTGATATAAGGATATCATTTGTTTTGTTTGTTTGTTTACCCCTGGGTGTTATACTGTCTCTTAACACCCTTAGATTCCCTTTTGGATTCGGATATTTTGTTTTCTTCTTTTTTTTTAAGATTTTATTTATTTATCTGAGAGAGAGAGAGAGATTGTGTGTGAGTGGGGAGAGAGGGAGAGGGAGAAGCAGCCTCCCCCCTGAGAAAGGAGCCCAGTGCAGGCTCGATCCCAGGACCCCAGGATCACGACCTGAGCGGAAGGCAGACGCTTAACCGACGAAGCCACCTGAGTGCCCCTGGACATTTTCACTTGTGTACTTTCACTTGTGTACTTTCCATATAGTTAGGGAGAGCTGTATACACAAGCCTTTCTTCATATTTGCTTTGCAGAATCTGTACAACAGCGGTAATTGCCTTTTCTCCCGATGCTGAATGTTGGTGATACTGAGACGTGAGGAGAGGCTCAACCTCTGCCCGACTTAGCAAAATCTAAGAAGTTTGACCATCCTCCTGCACTTGAAATGTGACATTGCCTCCTCTCTGTTGATGGCAGGTTTTATAATTTACTATGCGCATTAATACCTGAGAAGTACTTAGAAAGAGTCGGGCACATAGTAAGAGCTACTTAAGTGTCATCAATCGTTCCTATTATCACAGTCACCTGGGGAAGTCCTTACCTCATAAGCGATGGGGCTGTCCTGGCCAAACAAGACTTAACCTCTTCTTCTTGAAGTATTCCTCACCTTTGTGTAAAACAGCAAGTTTCGAAAGTTTGAAAAAAATGCAACTAAGAACAGAAAGCTACAGGCAAATGGCTAAATGCCCTATTGTGATCAATGTAGCAGTTGCCATTTAAACAGGACTTCTGGGATGTGGCTACAGCTCAGAGAGCTTTAACGTGCAAGGGGCAAGCAGCCCGGGTTCCCGCTGCAGACGAGGCACACGAGTCCAACCAACACGAGCCCAGCAGCCCAGCAGCAGCAGGAAGGAAGCACAGAGCGCCAGGGGAGCCAGCTGAAGACCGGAAGCAGTTAACCTGGCCAACCTGGCAGGTGTCGGGACGGTCAAGAAGTAGGAATCAGGATTATAGCCTCACAGTGTGCCGCCTCAAGTGGGAGTCAAGATCATGGTTCCCAAGGAACTGGTAAGGAACCAGAGCCCCAGTGTCAGCACATTAGAATAGTACAGGCGCCCACCAATGGAAGGTGAAATATATACGGGAGCTTAGTCTTAATAAGTGATGAAAAATCCTGATGGAAATTTAAGATTAAAGGACAGCCAGCGGTAGGTCAACTTCCTGACGATCTAATGACTAACATTTCTCTCAGGAGAGGTCAAACTGGGTCCAGACTCTGAAGGTACTTGGGAGCCTGAGAAGAGAGCAGGCTACTCATTTTATCTTTATCATTTTAAATCATGACCTTGGGCAAAGAACACTTATTGTCATACACGCCTAATAGCCTTGACCGCTCAGAGAGTTGTTATAAGAAATTCATATAACAGACATGCTTCAAAATTGCTTAGCGTAGAATTTTTATATTCTTTTACTAGTTTTCATTTGCTGAATCTTGTAATCTACATATCTCTAAAAATCTTTAGGCTATCATTTAAAAACCCAATGTCATATGCCCTCATTAAGGAAGCAATTTAGTTAACTAATGTCATTATATTACTGAACATTCTAACTAATCTGACAAATTTTTTGTAACCACCCAGTGGGATCTAGACTCCCTGTTAGTTTCTAACAGACATGCTGATAGAGAAAAAAAAAAAAAATCTTATCAACACTGTCACTTCAGAAATCTCATTTGCTGTAAAATGAATTAATTTTATTTCTTTTTATTCTTTTCAGTGTTCCAAAATTCATTGTTTATGTACCACACCCAGTGCTCCATGCAATACGTGCCCGCCTTAATACCCACCACCAGGCTAACCCAACACCCACCTCCCTCACCTCCGAAACCCTCCGTTTGTTTCTCAGAGTCCACAGTCTCTCATGGTTTGTCTCCCCCTCCGATTTCCCCCAACTCACTAGATCCCCATCCTTTTACAAAATCTTCCCTCTATCTTGAGGAAAAAATCTTAAATGACTCCACATTTTAAGCCATCTCCCTAAATCCAAATGTAGAACTTTCTACTGGTAAGAATACTTCTAACAAAACAAGCCACGCCCCCCCCCTTTTTGGACCATCAGACAAAAAAGGCAGAACTAAAGTGCCATTATTCTTCTAATTTAGAAATTAGGCATTAGCCATGCTTACTCCAGCTTTGGGATGCTATGAGTAAATAGCAGATTTTGCTTTTAATTCACCAATGAATAAACTCCCTGAAGAATTGAATGAAATCAACACAACAGTAAAACTGTATCTACCGCAAGACGATTTGGGAAATGAAAGCAAGCAGGAGATGAGAGTTTCAGCCTCAGAACCATACCCAGTAATGAACTCCTGATGGGATGCTGAGAGAGATCTAGAAGCACAGTCACTCTTGAAGATTAAGCCTTTCTCTTAACAGGCTCTTCGTTTGTTTGTCACTACTCAAAATGAGACTTATAAAGCTAAAATAAACCTGACATTTAAGGAATGTGATTAAAATGAATTATGGATGAAAAGTGTACAGAAATTAAGTAAAATACATTCAGGGACAAAAATAATAATAATAAAAAAGAAGCAAGCAAAAGAGAAATCCCTATGCTTATTGTCTTCCAGAATGGAAGAAAGTTAATAAAATTTATATTTGCGGGATATAATAATAAATTTTGCATTCAGCAATTATTTCGGTAAGGATTTTATAATCAATCTGTAACCATCTTCATACTGTTCTAACACAAATAAAATGTACACACTGTCATTAGGCACTGAATAAAAAAATAAATACCTAGATAATTTTGCCAAACAATGCTTTTATAATAAATATTTGCTCATTTCACAATAATCCCCATCAGCTGGTACCATACATCTACATGGAAAGTACTCAATAAATGGCTACTGATTTACTGAATGAATTTCACAGAATGAATGCGTATGAATAGGCAGCTTTGAAGAAATTCTGAAAATGAGCAGATCTCTTCTAGGAAAACTACGAAAAGTTTCATGTTGCATTTTTCATAAAGAAAAAAGGATCCAGCATATAGTCTATATTCAATAAATGATTTTTATGTGATGTATTATTTTTAATAAGGAAAGTGGGGTAACAGACTGTTCTATATGAAAATGTGTAATTAGGAGTTCTGAGAAACGTATTTCAGCTCATTTCAAAGTTGTGGTTTCTGAAATACAATGAGTTCTGAATGAGAACTATATAGAACTCCCAAATTCGATGTGAAGATAAGAAACGATGACTCTGGAAGACATGAAGCATTATTTAAATAAGGACATGGGTAGTTTCGCTCAATAATTATTGTTATTAATCAATATATGGCAGAGATTGAAATACTTACTTACAATATTGTACACTAGTAGCTACTTACTTTTCCTCAGACAACATCAACAATAATAACATTGTGTGCACATGTGATGTTTTTACCTACCACCCTTCATTTAGGAAACTCGCTTCCCCGATTCCATCGCCTCCCCTCCTCAACACAAGAAGAGGCAATGACCCAGGGCAGGCTGATCCACAGAATACCATTCCTTCTGTAATATAAATTGTTCCAATTGTCAGCAACTACTTCACAGGAGATGAAGATCTTGATGTATCTTAATACAACAGTTACTAAATATAATAGTGATTTTTCTACCAAGTGGTTTAACTGGAAGAATCTAAGACTGTGGCTGCCATCTTCCTGGACATGTAGTGAGACACACAGTGTGTGGCCGAAAGCCACATAACGTGAAGACAGAGAAGGATGAAGAAGGCAGGGAGAAAGGGGTTGAGGGAGAGGCAGAGGGACAGAAGGAGAATGAGAATAAATGAGTATACCCTGGAGAAAGCAAGAGCTAGTTCTACTTCCTAAGCCTTAGCCACCAGCTCCCCTGCCTTTGATTCCACGAACTGAACCAAATTAATCCCCGGGTCTATGACTTAATGCAATCCTTCTGTGCTTAAGCTAATTCGAGTTTCTTTCCTTTGCAACTAGGGAAGGGGAAAAATGAAACAAAAGCACTGCTCCTGCATTTCTTAATCTCTGGTTCACCACACCTTCCCTATTTTGCTCTTCTAGCCTTCAACACCTGGGGAACCAATTTTTTATATTAAATTTCCCCTTTTTGGAATACTTAGCACACTTTCTCTTCTCCTGGCTGGACCTCAACTGATAAGAGTATCTGAGACTGCAGCTGGGGAAAGAGATCTTAGAAACAAGCACTTTGGACTCATCAGCTTATAGATGGTAAATGGAGCTACTGACTTGGGCGACACTCCCCAGGAAGAACAGGGAGAATAAGGTGCAGAAGTGGGGGGTCATTTTAAAAATAGCAAAACTAATGGGGGTCAGCTGATGGAATACAGGTTTACTTTAATCTCGAATGCAAGTTGACCTTTGCCTAAAGAACGTCCAAAACAGTAGGCAAAAAATCTTTGATGCAAGATTATACCGACGTGGCCATGGTCTATATGAAGGCCCTAAGGGGCACAGTCCAGTAGACCAGGGAAGCTAAAATTGACTAAGACGAAAATCAAAGTAATTCTTTCAGTTCTAAGGCTGACCTCACTTCATCTGCCACACCTCCAATGGATCTGATTCCTCTTCTGTAAAAAGGGTTAAATAATAACATAATCCTCAGCTGGTTTGAATAATGCCTGTGCCACGATATAGGAAAAGTGCCAGATTCCTGATAAATGATCAACACAAAGCAACTACTCTTGCTCTTGCAGACATTGTCACATGGAAAACAACCACACTGGACTATCTATCCTAACATTCTTCCTACTTACACTTAAAATATACGTATTCAAATTTTATTCTGGAAGGTTAGTTTCTCATTAAGAACAAATGTTGGGCACCTGGGTGGCTCAGTGGGTTAATCCTCTGCCTTCAGCTCAGGTCATGATCCCAGGGTCCTAGGATCGAGCCCGGCATCGGGCTCTCTGCTCAGCAGGGGGCCTGCTTCCCCCCCCCCCCCGCCTGCTTCTCTCTCTCTCTCTCTCTCTGTGTCAGATAAATAAAAATAAAATCTTAAAAAAAAAGAACAAATGTTACAAAATGATTATTAGGAGAGCTCTGAGTGACTAAAACCCCCAATCCTGCAGGGGAACTAAGTGTTCGGCCAAACGAGCTGCTGTATGTCCCGGCCCCTCGTGTGTTTGGCTATTGCACAGTTCCGTCCTGTTTGCTCTCTGTTTCGATTTATTCCAAGGTGCTGTCAGAAAGAAGCTAATTGATCATGTTAACATCCTCTCCGACTCCCGGCTCTCTAACGTCAGCAGCTGTAGCCTCCTGTGACTCAGTGCTTTGGATCTCGTGAGACAGGGAATGACATGGCCCGCTAATTTCAGAGACCTGGCTCGATGAGCTCACAGCATAGCAGTGGCTCTTCAACTAAATATTTACCGCCCTTAATACGCCTGCAAGACTGATCTTTCCTTGAGGAGGACACACTTCTGATTGGGGATTGCTGGCCAATTCTACATTTTATATCCGGATGACACACGCCTGCAAAGTTGTCGCATTGAATTCAGTTTTTTATTAATGGTCTGATTAAATCATTCTCCTAAGATCTTTTCTTAGACATAAACCCCAAATAAACAAATGGAACTGCCTGCATCCCTATCTCTGATCAAAGAGGAAAGCAAATACATAGGACTGATGTTCAGTCATTAACACCAAATGCCACTGAAACCAGCCACAGCCCAGTCCAATTTGGAATTTTCTGAATCTTATTAAGCAAAACTAAATATGATTCAAATTAACAAATATTGGTTTTCCTTCACCCACATCTGTTCCATTGCAATGTTTTCTCTTGGCTCGCCACTCCAATCCCCTTGAAATGCCCCCAAGTAACTACAGGCATTTAAGATGGCCGAAGCTGCTTTGTGTGTCTGCGCACCCCCTGAAATTAGGTCTGTCCACTGCACGGCATTTCTGACCGCTGTGACTGCTGTCAGGAAACATCCACGAGCAGAGAGGAAGCACGTAGGTGTACACCACGCTTCTACATTCAACAACCTACACAGAATATGTGTGAGAAGCTAGGCATCACATCATAGCCTGAAGGCATATTAAATTGTATGAAGGTTTAAGATATTGTAAAGAATTTTGCCCTCAGAAAACCCTCCTTTGGGGCGCCTGGGTGGCTCAGTGGGTTAAAGCCTCTGCCTTCGGCTCAGGTCATGATCCCGGGGTCCTGGGATCGAGCCCCGCATCGGGCTCTCCGCTCCGTGGAGAGCCTGCTTTCTCCTCTCTCTCTGCCTGCCTCTCTGCCTACTTATGATCTCTGTCTGTCAAATAAATAAATAAAATCTTTAAAAAAAAAAAAAAAAAAACCCTCCTTTTTCCTGTCCTATAATGACAGGAACCAGTTACTCTCTTGTTCCTTATTGTATCCCAGTCCTAGTGCTCGTAAGAACATAATTTGGATGCTACAAAAGGGATTGTTGAATAATCATTGAATTTCCTGGAAATTATCACAACCTTAATCCCTCTCGCCCTGCACAAGTCACTAGAGAAACACTGCTTTCTAATGACATAGAACTTCCTTGAAAAAAGTCATTTAAGAGGTCATCTAAAACACTTCTATTTGTTTAATAATATTAGCAATATAAAAATTTCCCAAATAGTATCCCTAAAATAAATATATGATTTGGGTATAATGCCTGTTGAATTAAAAATGGTCTTCTTCAAAAGAACCTCGGAGGATCATCATTAAAGTTAGGGGGGAAAAAAAAGAAACCTCTAAAGCAATGGTACATATTATTTCCAACTCCACTTTCTTGTCCCTCTCTGCTTCTTCCACTGGGATTAAATGAAAAACCCATCCCTTAGTTGATTACATACTTTCAGGATAGAGATGACAGGAAACATGAAATGCAGATTTTCTCTGTATAGTTGTCTTTGGGGGAAAACCTTTCACTGTCTAAAAGAGTGGCCATGAATACTAAACAACTCATGTTAGCCAAGGACTCTATCTTGGAATAAGTCAGGAAATGAAACTTTGTGTCTGCAATTATTCTGCCTTCTACTAAGAACCTCTGCTTAAATTTAGGACATATAACAGAAATAAAAGGTGTTTATTCCATTTGTCCCTTAACCCAAAAGACTGTTTGGAGAGCTGTTATTATCATCCATGTACTGCCTGTGAGTCCTGCTGGATCTGAGGGCAGAGAGCAGTTTTCAGTCCTGTACACTTGGAAACATTAGTGATACAGTAACTCACATTTGATATGTCTCAGAAAACAAGGGGGGCTTGTTAAAATATACATGTTCCTGGGGCGCCTGGGTGGCTCAGTGGGTTAAGCCTCTGCCTTCGACTCAGGTCATGATCTCAGGGTCCTGGGATCAAGCCCCACATCGGGCTCTCTGCTCGGCAGGGAGCCTGCTTCCCCCTCTCTCTCTGCCTGCCTCTCCGCCTACTTGTGACCTCTCTCTGCCAAATAAATAAAAATCCTTTAATTAATAAATAAATAAATAAATAAATAAATAAAATATACATGTTCCTGATAAGCCATAAAGAAATTATGACCCTCATGATTGCCAATTCCTAAGATCCACACCCTCATATAGGCTTCTTCCCTTGAGTGTGAGCAAGACCTACGATCTGCTTCTAACCAAAAGAATATGCTAGAAGTAATAGGATCCCACTCCAGGGGTTATGTTAAATTGTACAAGATTGTCTTTCCAGGAGACTCACTCTAAAAAGTCTCTTGACTGGCTCAATGAAATAAGTGGCCAGGCTGGGGAAGTACACGTGGCAAGAAATGAGGGCAAGCTCTAAGAGGAGAAGGTGTCTTCCAGGAACAGAGGGCAGCCCCTGAGATCTGAGTGTGGCCTCTGCCTGAAAGCCAGCAAAAAGCTATGGTCCTCAATCTGACAACCACAGGGCCTGAATTCTGTCCACAACCTGAGTGAGGTTAGAAGTGGATTCTTTCCCAGTTGAGCCTCCAGATGAGACTGCAGCCCAGCCCATACCTAGACTGCAGCTTTCAGAGACCCTGAGCTGAGGACCCATTTAGGTCATGCCTGCAATCCTGACCTACAAAATTTCTGAGATGATTACTGTGATTTTTTAAGCTGTTCGGTTTATGGTAATTTGTTACAAAGAAAGAACAACTAATACAGAAATGTTAAGATTTCTAGAGTTTGGGGCAATATTCAGTGTTAAGTTCTCTAAAATTCTGTTCTCAAATATCACATGTGAAAAAAAATGTGATGCATAAAAGAGTTTAATTGCAATCAGTAAGATTAACATTTTTAGTACCGATACCTTTTTAAATCTGAAAATGGCATAAAAATAGAAGATGATTTGCCAAAAGATGCTTCCTATTAATCTCAGTCTAGTCTAATTGTTCTTTTACTAAATGATAAAAACACAAAATAATATTAATAAATGTATATTCATTCATCTTTATAATAGCTGATTATTTTTGCTTCATTAAAGAGACACTTCTAAAGTAAAATGATGTAATACTCAATCTCAAATCTGCCTGCTAAAATATGCCCTTCAAAGCTGCACATCAAAATAAAAAAGTCTACATGTGACCAGCCTGTGGTGAGTAGTTAGCTCCCACTAACTCTTACATACGAATTTTGGTAAACTCAATAAGAACACCTGGCATCATTTTGACCTTAGCAACCTTCAAAGGTACACCATGGGCCATAGTACCACTGCAAGTTCCAGTGGGAATTCTATAAGTATTCAGGATGGGCCATGACTATGTCTGCCATCAGCTGTGGACTAGATCTCGATGTCCCATGTCAGAGATGTGTACTTCAGAACCACTAGTTAATGCCCAACCTTCGCTCAGCAAGCTGGTTACTCTGTTGTCACTCATGACTGAAACAACTCTTCATTCTTAGGGAAGCCTCATAGCCAAGCTACTTGAATCAGAGGCATGACCACATTTATAGACAGAACTCTTTAAAATTTTACACATACCCTTTCTTCCTTGCTAGACGGTATGGATGAGAACAGGTTCAAACAAGAGTAACTTGTTTGAACTAAGACTGCCCTCTGGCTCTCAGGATACGTAGCCAAGTCAACCTTTCTGTCACACATTTTTTTTTTCCCCTTGTAATGAATTCTCAGCTTTCTTTTGTACTTCCCACCTACTACTGCAGTCATGCCTAAATATTTCTACATCCATATTGTAGCAGTTACTTTTCAGAGAGAATCATTATTCCCCATGTAATCAGTAAACTCAAAGAATTATGGGTTGAGGGAGCTGAGGAAGCACAAAGGATTCCATATTCCAAGCCTATCTCGGTTCCTGCTAGGGGCATAATAACCTATCCATCAATATCCTCTTTGACTATTCTAATTCAAAAAACAACTGAAGAAATAAGATGATTTCCTTTCATAATTAAAAAGAATGATTTCTTGAACAATGTTCTAGGAATGACGACCCTAACTCAATTAAGAAATATCCAACCTCATACAAAATAGCCAATCTCGAAAATCTATCTGAAAGAATCAGAACAATGTGTTTAGGAACAGGAAAACAATATCATCAATCACATCAGATTGTCAGTCTTTTTGTGATCTGCTTACTAATTATGATATCATAAGTGCTATAAATGCTAAAAAGCTATGACTTTTTAGATCATGGCATTTTAAACTGATATTAACTTCTGCATGGTTTCTGGTGCAGTGGGTAATGACAAAATTAGAGAAACTATTATATTATAAATTAATATCTGGGTGTGCAAATGAATCCTCACTAAAATATTTATTTGAAGTTAATTAAATCCCATTATTAGATCCATCATCACAAATTATATCCTGCATACTGATCATTGGTTAATTGCTTATTATCTTCCAAAGATGAATAAATGCAAGTCAAATCACTGCAAAGATTGCTACATTTGATTTGGGTACAGATAATAATTTATTTTATCTGAAACAACTCCAGTAATAAATTGGCCAAACACACCACTCTCTTGCAAATAGACTCCAATGGATCTAGGCCAGGTGGTTTCATAACCTAGACTAGTGATGGACACTCCAGTATTTCCCAAGTAAACAGAGTATCCCCCTATCCACAAATATTGTGAATGCATGTACTTCATCCTTCCACAGATAAATCTTGAAGAAAAAGATAAAGGAGACAGTAGGGCCAAGAGCCAAAATTACAAAGTGTTTTTCTCTCTTAACTACTAACATAAAGCTGTGGCCTGAATAACGAAGACGGGTTGGTTGAGATTTTATTTCCCATTCACCCTAATCATTGATGACCTTTCGCTTCCATTTTATCTATTCTTACATCCCCAACTTCATGTTTATTGATAAAAGGTATTTTAAACATCCACATCTGTACTTAGCAAGAAAAACATAGGTATAGGATTGGGCAAGTATGTCGTTAGGTAATATTTCTCCAGACAATCAGTGCATCAAAGAGTCATGTATTTTTGGTACCCTGTAGTACCAAGCAGAGGTAGGCAAAAATTTCTATAGTTGTTGTTTGGTTATTGTCAAATAATACCTGTCAAACTACATACTGGATACTCATTTTTGGCTCAAAAACCTTGATAAATCTTGCTGTTGTGCTTAGAATGAAATCCCATTAAGAACAGTCTTCTTGGGGTGCCTGGGTGGTTCAGTGGGGTTAAAGCCTCTGCCTTCTGCTCAGGTCATGATTCCAGGGTCCTGGGATGGAACCCTGCATCAGGCTCTCTGCTCAGCAGGGAGCCTGCTTCCCTTCTTCTCTCTCTGCCTGCCTCTCTGCCTGCTTGTGATCTCGGTTTGTCAAATAAATAAATAAATAAATCTTTAAAAAAAAAGAAAAGAACAGTCTTCTTGGGGCACCTGGATGGCTCAGTGGGTTAAAGCCTCTGCCTTTGGCTCAGGTCATGATCCCAGGGTCCTGGGATGGAGCCCTGCATCAGGCTCTCTGCTCAGCAGGGAACCTGCTACCAGCCTCACTCTCTGCCTGCCTCTCTGCATACTTGTGATCTCTGTAAAATTTAAAAAAAAAAAAGAACAGTCTTCTTAGTCAAGTTCACTTCTATTTGTTATTTTTGCAGGATCTAAGATGTCTGAAACATCTAGACATAGCTTAATTCAATATATATTAATATATGAATATCTTAATTACTATAGATAAAGAGAGATAAGTGGACCTTCTTCTTTTATGTTTTCAGTATATTTCCCAATAACTTGACTAAAGTTAATTACAGGGCCTGCCAAAAGCATATACATCTTCCTATGATGAGACTTAAGTTAGAGATTAAGTCAATGATATAATACTAAAATAGATAATAGACAGCAAAATTTAAATTTATGTCCTAATATCTTGCATTATATTCATTATTTTAATGTTAGTTATAAAAATTGTTGGCAAAAATCCAACATAAATGATGATTAAATAGTTTCCTATATTTTGGCTACATCAAACAGCTATACTGAATTATAAGAAGGCAATGTTTAAAAAAAGTCCTTGAATTTCACTGTGCATATTGCTTAATTTTTCTATGTAGATTTTTGGAACATTTCCACTAATTAGGTGAATCCCAACACATTTTTAGTTCTAACAAACCACATCACCATTTTACTCTTTGGCTCTGGAAAGCCTCAAAATATTTAAATATGCCTTATCTAATTTATAAAGTGTTTTCATAAATGAACACATAATTACCATTCCTCCACATTCCACCCCAAAATGGAAGGCTATATAATTGTGAATTAATGAGATGGATTTTGTTTTGTACCTTATGTAAGTGAATTTCATTACTTTATAAAAGTGAATGATTCCTATAATGACTGAATTTAATGTTTTTAGTTATTTGTTTTTCCTTATAATATTGGGTTTTCAATATGCACATTATTTTTGTCTAATAACTTCCATGAAGAACTAGACTCTTATATGAATCAATTATTTCAATATGTATTTTTAATGTTGATTTAAGCCTACCCTGTGTCCAAACGCCCAATGATAATAATTATGCTAATCAATTATCAAGCTTGGTTTATGAT
This sequence comes from Martes martes, assembly GCF_963455335.1. Classification (NCBI taxonomy): domain Eukaryota; kingdom Metazoa; phylum Chordata; class Mammalia; order Carnivora; family Mustelidae; genus Martes; species Martes martes. Next base: position 18,052,888 of record NC_137890.1, read on the forward strand.
AAGATAGAAATGTTCAGAAAATTTATAAAGGTAAGAACTTGAGTGTTTTGAACATGCAAACTTAAGAACAGCCATATTTTTAGTAACTATAAAACAGTTAAAGGTAGGGGTGCCTGGATTGTTCATCCAACTCTTAATTTCTGTTAAAGTCATGATCTCAGAGTCATGGGATCAAGCCCTGAGTGGGGTCAATGCCCTGCACAGTGTCTGTCTGTCCCTCACCCTGCCCTCAATTTCATGTGCTCGCTCTCTCTCTCAATCTTTCTTTCATATAAATAAATAAATAAATAAATAAATAAAATCTTTTAAAAAAATAAGGTTATAACAAGATGAAAGACTGATATTTGGCAGAATGAGAAAACAAGATGAAATTCTAATATCCCTGTGAAGAAAATTATACATATGTAACAATATTCCATAGGAAAGGTTTTTTTTTTATTTTTTTTGGTTTTTTATTAACATATAATGTATTATTATCCCCAGGGCTGCAGGTCTGTGAATCACCAGGTTTACACACTTCACAGCACTCACCATAGCACATACCTTCCCCAATGTCCATAACCCAACCACCCTCTCCCTACCCCTCCCCCCCCATAGGAAAGTTTTTAATTATTAGTCATTTTTTTTAAATGGGTAAAACATGGTATTAAGAATGACTTTTAGCAATTATGAAACTTTTTTTTTAATTACTGAAAAATTCAACTAGTACATTACATTTAGGAAAATATCTTTAATAGGAAAGTATTGCCTTTCTTTAAGACAGTGGACCATAATACACATCAAAGTAGAAATGGACCAAGGGATACAAGGGCTTTAGGCATTCTGTAGTACCAGTCTGACTGGCAAAGAAAGAGTGTTTAAAAACAAAGTCAGACATAGGCTGGCTACAACCAGAATCTTTTTTTTTTTCCCTTATTTTCAGATATTCGAACCAGATACTCATTTCCTATATTCCATAAATGAAAGAGTTCTATCTGTAACATTCTTATAAATATCTATATCATTTAAATTTTTTTCAATTTTACTAGATGATATATCTCATGTCCTACAATATAAAAAAGTGCACTATTACCAAATAACTTGCAAGCTAGTTTTTAATTTAAAAAAACACTATAACTGCAATAACCACAGCCAAATATTTACCATTCCTCATGTATTAGCATTGGAATTTTCTAAAATTTTGAAGTGGAATCTTTGCCTAGATAAATACAAATATAAATACATACATACATACATATATATTTTTTGAAAAATTAAAGATATGTAAACTGATGAGAGTTTCAAATAATACAAAATTAGGGATTACTCAAATTACTGTTACCTCCCCCATGGTCTCCACTTTCTGCCAATTCTTCAAAAAAATTTTTTTCACTCTGGATGAAATAGTAGATTAGACATAAATGGAACTTTCTCCCTTTTGTTCCAAAACCACAAACTGAATAGAAAACATTTCACGTTTGAAAGATCCAAAAAAGAAAATCTCCATAAAGTAGAAATTAATAGGGAACTCAGAGGAGTAGACAGGAGCTAAAATCAGTAGCCCACAGGAAGACAGGACTGTGGGCATCCACGGTAAGGCCATTAGAAATATACCTTATTTTGAACCTCAGGGTGGGAACAGTGAATGAGGACAGAAACAGTGCTCACCACTCACCCATCTAATAAAAACAAACTGGTCAATGTGACCAGGAATTAGTTACAGCCTTAGCAAGTCTGACTTAAAATAGGCTTATATTTCTTGGGAGTCTGAGTGGTGTCTCAAGGGGCAAGTCCTATGAATAAAAGTACTGATGGAAACTGAGTTTGTGCACCCAACAATGCAGGCTCAAAATGAGCTCACTGTAAGGGCATATAAGGGAGTATCTCCTTCAGATGACGAGTTCACAAGATTTGCAAAGTATGAGTAAGTTCATTTCTGGAAAGGCAGTCAATCTATGCAACAAAGAAGAGAATTCATTCTGACAAAGTAGTCATACTAAAGAAAACTAAAAAAGGACTATGAGTTTTGCTTCTGGCCATGATTGAGTAATAGGAACCAGAATTGCCATCTTATCAGAACCAAGCAACAATAAAAACCAAATAGAGAAAATATATGAGCCAATGATTTTTAAGATGTTGGATGTCAGGCAATGAAGTACAGTGATCCTTGAAATCTGGGGATGGTTGTGGGGTGGAGTAAGGTCCTACAATTGCCCCAGTTTACTTCTTTGAGATTTTCCGGGCCTTATGGTGGGAAGGGGATCACATGCACAGCCAGAAAGGTTTGTCGAATTCAGGAGACACTGCTGAGAGTCTGGAGAAATAAAAGCACCTGGAATTTGCAAGAGAAAGTAACAGAAAGGAGAGAGATGCACAGAAAACTCCAGAGATCTGCAGAGGGTCTCCCTGGAGTAGTCACGGAATACTGATCCATGCATGCAAGGTTGTCAACAAAAGCCCGGGAAAGAGTCACCCAAAGAATAGAGGCAATTCACAACATTCACGCATGAAATGGTGTCTGTGCCTACCAGCAACACTGGGAAGCCTCATAATCATGAGTGTTGGTAGAGTACACAGAAGGGTCTTGCCTCATGGCAGAGAATAATTAACCCTAGACTGAACATCACTCTTGTTGCACCAATAAATCTGAAAAGGAAAATTTGGAAAGATCAACTTAACTTTATCCTAGAACAAACCTCAAGAAAATTTACAGGAATATAAAAAGAGTCAGCACCCAAGAAAGTTAACGTCACAATGTCTGATATCCAATCAAGAATTACCAGTCATGTAAAAAAGCAGGAACATATAACCCATAATCAGAAAACTCAATAATGTGATACCAGTGCAGAACAGGAAAGACATTAACAGGAAAGACATTCAAACTAATAACAGATTTAAACCAAACCACATGTTTAATCACATGAACATGTAAACGATCTAAACATATGAATTTAAAGGCAGAGATTATCAAATTGGATAAAACGACAAGGCCCAATTATAGACTACCTATAAGAAACATACTTTAAATACAAACATAACCAAGAGGTTAAAAGCATGAGCATGGAGAAAGATACATCACACTAACGCTAAAAGAAAACTAGAATGCCTATATGAGTATCAGGCAAAGTGTAGATTTCAGAGCAAAGAATAGTATCAAATACAGAGAAGATCACAATTCATCAGGAGGATACAACAACCATTAATGTGTGTACATGCAGTAAAAGAACTGAAAGTATTGAAGCAGAAAAAGAAGGGCTAATATATCACTGAAGGATTTGGTAACACAGAGGTCACTAAAGCAATTGCAGGAGAATGGGAACGATAGCAGGGTGGCTAAAATAGATTGAGAAGGGACATGGCAGTGGAAACACCAACTCTAAGGGCTCCTTCAAAAATTGTTGCTGTAAAGGAACCCAACAAATGAGTTTACAAAGTGTAATGTGGGGTCAAAGGTGGTTTTTTTTTTCATTTTTTGACATAGAAAGCAAACTCCAACAAATGTGTATGCTTAAGGAAGTCCAGAGGGTACAGGAGAAAATTATGTACTGCACAGAAGAAAACAGAAATAATTACAGGAGACTACTTTGGAAAGGAGGAGGGAAAACTTCATATACTTGAAATTTAAAACCCTATTTCTGAATCATTCAGAAGTTAAACAGTAAATCATAATAAAAATTAGAAAACACTTCAAACCGAACAAAGATCAAAGCAATACTAGAGATCAAAAACTTGTGATGAGTCAGCTAGAGTGACATGAAGGGGGATATTTAAGACATTTAAGTTTTGTATTAAAAAATTTAAAGGCTAACTTTTAATTAAAAAAATAAAAGGCCAACTGTAATGAATAAAGAGTTCACTTAGGAAGTAAGAAAAAGAAAAAGAAGAGAGTTACTCTGTAGGTTTGGAGTATCTGGACTATATGGACAACCTAAAATTTAAGACCTTCTACGGCTGAATTACAGAACAGACTTGACAGTCAGGCTTATCAATCCAATAACAGATCAATGCTTAAAGTCCAAATCTGCAAAGCTCAAGGAGAGACATATTATCTAAGTATGTTTCCCCTTATATTGGCAATTCAGTCAGTTTTGTTTTCAATCCAAGACAAACAGAAATAGACAAGATCAATGGAACAACAAATTCCTTATATCGAATCACCAAACCATATGATCAGTATCTCAAAAATGCATACACACAACTACTGAAAGTTTTTGAAGACATCATCTTCAGCCACAAACTATAGACATATATCCAGATACTGAGTCGCAGAAATTAATCATAGCTTTACAAACTTTTTTTCTATAATAAGATGACATGCTTATTCTTTAATCTTTCACATCTGGCTATAAACTCTAATCTTCATTGGCTTTAAGAGAAAATTACTTCTTAGAAGGAAAACAGCATAGGATAAGGTGAATTACTGGTCATTCGAAAACAGGATAGATATTTGTATAATTAATGGAACATGAAACTCTCCTAAATAAGAATTTGTTCAAAAATAAAGCTGTTATTATTTGGCCTTTCAAACAACACTCTGATTTTTTTAAATTCTTGGTGAGAGCACATTTCTTGGTTTAATCATGACTGGAAAGAGAATCTCTGCTTTTTAAAAAGGTCACACATTATTTTATTTAAATGGATTCATATGATAGTAAACTAGAAATAAGGTGCTTATCAAATTCACTCAGTTATCTACTGACTAAAAAACAAAACACAACAAAACATATAACTTGGGCCAGTCATTCTTTTGGGATCATGGGATAGAAGAACACATTATCTCTCAAAAAGAACCCTCATTTCTGCAGGGGGCCTAGACACTAAAGCAACAGTTTTAAGTGAGGAAGTTGAAGGCTTCGATGGGATGCATACTTGGGACTCTACAGCAGAGAAGGTTAAGGATATGATAAGAGTCAGAACACATTTGAACAATCAATCAAAATAAGGCCAGGCTCACAAAGTGGTGGGAAAACAGGTCTACACAAAAGGCTAATCATTTATAAAGATAAAAATCATCTATACAGATGTCATATTACAAATATTCCATATCACTGGACGACGGTGTCCAATCTAGTTTGAGAATTTGAAGAGGTATTCGTTTCATGAAGCCAGGAAGGTCCTTGATAAGGTGAGGGGCACTGAGAATCCAAATTCAGTTTGAAGATTTAATCCCACAGAGAAAAAGAAACTTCGAAGGGATGGAAAAAAAGAAGGCAGCCAGGAAGAACCTGATCTTAGAACTTTTGTCAGTATTTACAATGGAATGCTCATCACATCATCTAGGTGAGAAAGGAAGGCACAGAGGGAGGTTTGGTAAATAATGCAAGTCATGTAACTAGGTAGGATTTGATTCCAAGCATTCTGACTCCAGAGTTCATGCTTAAAACTCCAAGGAAGTTCTGAATCTCACTTTCAGGGAGATTAAATCATAAAAATTAATTTAACAATTTAAATAGTTTGTAAAACGATAAAGAATTGCCTATCAGTGATTAATACAAGGGGTTGGAAGCAAAAGAAATAATGAACAGAAAGGGAATGAAGTTGCAGTGTCAAATAATTCATTAGTGGCGTACTATATTCTGGCTAACTGAACATAATTTTTAAAAAAAACTATTTTACTAAGAAAAAAATTTTTAAAAAGAAAGGGAATGAAGTGAACATTTCGAAGAGGAGAAAACAAAGGAACATATAAAGTGAAATTCCTGGGAAAAGCAGTAGTGGTATATTTTATGTTTTCAGAATCCAAATGATGCTTTAAAATGTGTTCGGTTATTGCCAGAATCTTGTCTCTTTCTATCCCAAGTATTTTTCAAAGACTTTTTTTAGTGCAGTTTTAGGTTCACAGCAAAATGCTAAGTAAGGTACAGATATTTCCCATCGGCCTACTGCCCCTCCCCCATGCATAGCTCCCCTGTCACCAATGTCCTCACCAGGCGGGACATTACTAAAAACGATGTACTCACATTGACCCATCACAATCACCCAAAGTCCATAATCCATCCCAGGGTTCACCCTTGTTATTATACATTCTACACACCTGGACATATGTATATTGATATGTATCCATCATTATAGGATTATCCACAGTATTTTCACTGCCCTAAAATTTCTCTGCACTCCACCCACTCATCTCTCTCTTGCCCTCACACCTGGTAACCAGTAACCTTTATACAATCTCCACGGTTGTGCCTTTTCTGGAATATCATATAACTGGAATTATAAAGTATGTAGCTTTTTTACTCTCACTTTCCTTCCACTTAGTAATATGCATTTAAGATTTCTCCATGTCTTGTCATGGGTTGACCAGATCTTTCTTTTATTCCACCGTCTGAATGGAGCACAGTTTATTTATCCATTTGCCTACAAAAGGACATATTGGTTGCTTCCAAGTTCTGATGATTAAAATTAAGCTGCTGTAAATATCCATGTGCAGGTTTTGTGTGAACGTAAGTTTTTTCAACTCCTTTAGAAAAATATCGAGGAGTATGACTGCTAAATCATATCACAAGAGTATATTTAGTTTTACATAAAACCACATGTCTTCCAAAGTAGTTGTACCGTGTTGCATCCCCACTGGCAATGCATGAGGGTCCTGTGGTCCCACATGCTCATGAGCATTTGGTGTTGTCGGTCCAGATTTTGATCATTCTAAAAGATGTGTAGTGTTATCTTATTGTTTTTCTTAATTTGCATTTCTCTGATGACATATGATGGGGAGAATCTTTTCAAATGCTTATTTGCCATTCATGTACCTTCTCTGGTGAGGTCTCTGTTAAGGTCATTGGTCCATTTTTTTTTAATAAAATGTTTTTGTTTTCTCATCGTTGAGTTTTAGGAGCTCCTTGTATATTCTGGGTAATAGTCCTTTATCAGATGTGTCTATGCAAATATTTTCTACCAGTTTGTGGCTTGTTTGCTCATTCTCTTGACAATGTCTGCAGTATTAATGCTATCCAGCTTATCAATTATTTTCTTCATGGACATTGTCTTTGGTGTTGCAGCTAAGAAGTCATCAATCACCACGTGATTGATCATGTAGATCATGTAGGTTTCCTCCTGTGTTACCTTCCAGGAGGTTTTAGTTTTGTATTTTCCATCTAGGTCTAAAATCCATTTCGAATTAACTTTTGTGAAGGGTATAGTATCTATGTCTAGATTCACTGTCAAAAGAAAGAAAATCTATAGAACTCTACTTTTATTTTATTGTTCTGAAGATTTCATTACTAGAACAGGACAAAACGTACAAATATTCAGAGTGTTTCATTTCTAATGTAATCGAATTACATCATTTTGTAGATAAAAATGAAAGTTTTAGGGTATTAATCATAATTTTCCATAAACATATATATTCAAATTCCTTTAAAATAGAACTTGGAGATGTTTTTGAAATAAAGGAAATTCATTATTGCTTTCATTATAATAATGCTTACATTCCCAACAAAATAATTATAATTACTTTATAAATGTATGTTTTGTTACAAATAACACAGAAATGCTGACAGACAGCATTTTTGTTCTAAAATTTCACCGTTCTTGAGAAAACAATATTTTTTGTAGTTAATCTACTACGGAGGACTGCTACTAAATTTATGAACATACTATACAGAGGACAGGATAATTCAGTACGATCAACTCTTGTTCTTAGAAATGGTAGGTGAATGGAATCCAAATAACCATGTGATACTGTCATTGCTGTGACATAGGGAACAAAACAACTAAACAGCCATGAACCTTCATTTCCTTAAGATAAAAATACAGAAAAACATACTCTATATGTTCATTTTTCTTTCCTTTTTTTTAAAAGATTTTATTTATTTAAGAGCAAGAACAAGAGAGAGCATTAGCAGGGGGAGTGGCATCGGGAGAGGGAAAAGCAGGCTCCCCGCTGAGCAGGGAGCCCCACATGGGGGCTCGATTCCAGAACCCCAGGATCACAACCTGAGCTGAAGGCAGACACCTAACTGACTGAGACACCCAGGTATGCCTATATATTCATATTTCAAGTTAGATTCATAAATTATTAATAAACAGTAGAGATATCAAATGTTACTAAGAAAAATTACTATGGTCTGAATGTTCGGGTTTCTCCCAAAATTCATATGTTGAAACCTAATCCCCAATGTGATGATATTTGGAGGTGGAGCATTTGTGAGGTGATTAGGGCATGAAGGCAGAGTCTTCTATGAGTAAAATTAGGGCCCTTATAGAACAGGCCCCAGAGAAATCTCTAGCTACTTTCAACATGTGAGAACATAAGGCACCATCTATGACCAGAAGGTGGTCCTACACAAGACACAGAGTCTGCCAGTGCCTTGATCTTGGATTTGCCAACCTCAAGAACTGTGAGAAATGAATTGCTGTTGTTTATAAGCTTCTCAGTCTATGATATTTTCTTATGGCAGCCCAAATGGACTAAGATAGGAAAGTTTTGTACATTTCTAGAAATCATTTATAATACGAAAAAAAGGTAAACAATAATCACAAATACTTTGGAAATATTACTTGATATTTAATATTTATTTGATATCAAGGTAATTTTATAATTCAAATTTCTTTTTTTTAAAGATTTTATTTATTTATTTGACAGATAGAGATCACAAGTAGGCAGAGAGGCAGGCAGAGAGAGAGGAGGAAGCAGGCTCCCTGCTGAGCAGAGAGCCCGATGTGGGTCTCGATCCCAGGACCCTGGGATCATGACCGGAGCTGAAGGCAGAGGATTTAACCCACTGAGCCACCCAGGTGCCCCTATAATTCAAATTTCTAATCAGTGATTTTTCTTCTCCTTTTCTATGTATATCCATGACTCACATAAATAAGTGGCAGTTTGAGATATTAAGGGTCAAATACATATGTTTATTAAACAAAATCCTGAAATTAGTAAGATATATGAATTATATAAATTCAAAAGCATATGATATAATACTTTTAAAATGAGGTTTTAAAAATTTTTAATATAACTCATATTATAAAATAAATTATTAGACCCCAAGGTAACATGCTAAAGGACTGAAGAATATTTAATATAATCTCTTCACAGAGGATGCTCATAAATTTTCATAAAATTTAGCAGGGAAAACTATAAAAATATTTCTAATATTCACTGAAGAAATAATTTGGATCTTCACGTCTTGAAACCTAATCATGAAATACTGGCTTACACATTCAAATTATATAAATTATCTAATACAGTACTCCTAGCCACAAGGTTTCTATATGCCTGGATCTATGTAAAGCAGCTTACAAACTTGAATAAATCCAAGATAATGCAGCTGACTCTAACAGAAAGGGACTAAAAATTCCACTCTGGTCCCCTTGACAATTGGTACCAACCAATAACTTTCTGCACGGTGGAGAAATTGTGAAGAAATTATCAGTCATGCATTCACAAGCCTCTCCTTCCTAGCCCTTCTCACTCTGTGAAGTAGTGAGATTAATTCAGAGATGACTGCCATGGTCCAAACAAGTGGGGATGAAGGCCTGGTGTAGAGCAGAAGGGAGGAAAAGAGACAGATCTGCCATCTTGGGGATGCTCACTTTGAGATACATATGAGACATCCAGTGGCCTGCTTTCGTGTTGTGTTTGGAGTTGCAAATAGATGATCTGATCTAGAAATGTAGACTGTAAAGTCACTGGAACACTGGTAAGTGGTAAAAGGTTATAATTAAATGACACCATTGAGAGAGAGGGTAAGAGAGAATATAAAGACAAAGATAAAGGAAAGGTAAAGATGAAACCCTGAAGATATACAACACAATTAAAGATGAGAAATAAGAGTCAAAAAAACTTTTAAAAAGGTAGGAGGAGGGACGCCTGGGTGGCTCAGTGGGTTAAAGCCTCTGCCGTCAGCTCAGGTCATGATCCCAGGGTCCTGGGATCGAGCCCCGCGTCTGGCTCTCTACTCAGCGGGGAGCCTGCTTCTCCCTCTCTCCCTGCCTGCTTCTCTGCCTACTTGTGATCTCTATCTGTTAAATAAATAAATAAAATCTTTAAAAAATAATAAAATAGAAAAAATTTTTAAAAAGGTAGGAGGATTAGAAAAGTGCTATCATAAATAAAACAATTGAAAAAGAAGCCACTGAGGAGCTATCCACGGTAGGGGGAGATGGTCGAGGATCAAATACTGCACAGAAGTCAGCCAGTTGGAAAGTAGGATCCCCCCATGGTCACCATTGATCTCCGACGGGGCCAATTCAGTAAAGAGGACGTACAAGTCAGACCTGGTGAGCTGAAGAGGTAATGCGAAAAATGTCTATTCATCCCCCTTGTAACAAGTTTGCTATTAATATTAATATACTACTAAAACCCATACAGAATGCAAAACTATTCTAAGTTTGGTGGAAAGGGGAGGAAACTATGAAACAGCTGTTCAAATGGCTGTCAGAGGCCAATGCAACCTCAAGCATATTTTGCAGGCTGAAAAGAAAGACAAACTGGAACGAGAGAAACTGAAAATAAAGCAAAACAGGGGATGAAGGATACAAGAAGGTGATGAATGTGAAGGGAGAAGAGATCACGAGTACAGGCCTAGCTCTTGACTTGTGAAGGGAGAGACATTGTCTTTTTTCGGAGATGTAAGCCAGGCAGAAAGAATGGGTGAAGATCCATATTATAAATTCCAATTTTTGAGGCAGAATTTTTTTTTAAGATTTATTTTTTTATTTTGGGGAGAGACAGAGAGAGACAGAGAGAGAGCGAGCGTGCAGTAGGGAGGGGCAGGAGAGGAGGGAGAATCCCAAGCAGACTCCCTGCTGAGCTTGCGGCCCAAAGCGGGGCTCAATCATAGGACCCCAAGATCATGACCTAGCTGAATGCTTAACCTATGGAGCTACCCTGGCATTCCAAGTCAGAATTTTAAAAGTTAAAATGTTTTCACCTGGGAGCCTGGGGGCTCCACCGGTTAAGTGTCAGCCTTCAGCTCAGGTCATGATCCCAGGGTCTCAAGGGATTGAGTCCTGCATCAGGGTCCCTGCTCAGGGGGAGTCTGCTTCTCCCTCCCCCTCTACCCTTGCCCTGGCTCATGCATGCGCTCGCTCTCTCTGGCTCTCTCTCTCTCTCATGTGCTCTATCTCTCAAATAAGTAAAATCTTTTAAAAAACAACAACAACAACAAAAAAAGTGTTCTGACCTTTTTTTTTTTTTTTCCCCTGCTAGGTATGGGAGTACATTTCTACCTGTGGAGGGAGAAGGGAAGAAGGGAATTAAGGTTTGTTAAGGGAATTGTTAAGGTTTCTCCTCAGTTTGTCCCAACTCTCCTACTAAAAAAGGCAACATCATTAATTGTCTCCACTTACAGATGAAACATGAGACTCAGAGCATTTAAGAAACTTTCTCAAGGCCATACAGTCAATACTGAGCAGCGTGACTCCAGAGACCTGTCCTTAACACGTATGCCCTTCAGAACAGTCCTATATTCCTACTGTAGCCTGGCAGACAGGCCCCAAAAGTGGGAAAGTTAATCCAAATGACCACAGGCAAATTTGAAGCTTAAGAATATTTACCATGCCTGTATGAGTGGATTTGGGGTGCATGATTAGCATTAACCACTCTGGAAATGCAAGGCACTGCTGGATAAGACGATGTTTCTCCATCTCTCAGAAAAGGGAGGGTTACCCCAGTGTTGCTCATATCCACCAGTGGGTTAGCCCTGCAAATACACTCTGTGAAAGGTACCAGAGTTGGTCTGTAGTGGTTTGGCTGTGCAACCCGTTTTGAAGCTGATTTGAAGCTGTTCTTTATAATTTCCCATTGTGAGGTTCCACATTGTGAGTACTGAACCAGAAATCTCATTACTTTAATAGCAATATGGCAAAGATAACCCACAATGCAGGAGAAAGTATGTAAACAATAATCTCCCCAAAGTGCCAGACTTGACTCATATAAGCTTCAATCTTTAACCATACAACTCTCTTGGATGTGGTCTTAAGTACATTCTGTGTCCCTTGACATGTGAGGAAACAAGAAGAGGCAGTTTCTGCTTTCAGAAATTTATAACCTCATTAGGAAAAGAGCCTTCATAAAAAAAAAAAAGCAAATAATAAAATGATGACATTTCAAAAAAGTAAGTGATATCATGATTATAGCAAGAAATATCAATGAGTGCTATAAGAGTCTGTAAAGTGTCTCATGAAAGAAAGATAAGGAAGAAGCCACATGAAAAATAACTACTGGATGACTGTCTAAATGTCAGAAGAAAGAAGGAAGGAAGCAAGGGAGATCGACTTGAATGAAAAGGACAGTTCCTCCAGCAAACTATTCTAATGAGTTGCTTATTTTCTTAAATAAGAAGACAAGGGGTTTTTGCAATTTTTTTTAGAGAGAGAGAAGCTGATTATGGAGTCTAATGGGGAGCTTGACCTCACAACCCTGAGTTCATAACCTGGGCAGAAATCAAGAATCGGATGTTTAACCAACTGAGCCACCCAAGTACTCCTAAAAAGGTATATTATACAATGAGATCAACACGAACATGCCTTATTATTACTGTTTCATTTTACTATTATTTTGTGCACAAATATGCACTTGAAAAAAATCCACAATTAGATATTTTAAGCAGATGCCAAGAAACTCTATTGCTTACAAGAAGACATTTAAAAAAAAAATAACCCTCAGTTTAGTTGTATATTTATATGTTGTATATTAAATGACTCTGAAGCAAGGGCTATCTGTAAATAACTCATTACACTTTCAAATAGCATTATAAGTGGCCTAAAATGTTAATTGCCAACCTTTTTCTGACGAACACATCAATAGACCAACCTAAAAATAGCAAGGAAGACAAAAAAATGAAGTGAGTCGTTTTGTATAACAATGAGTTACCAGTAGGTATACATTATTGCAGCAGCTTGGAAAATCAAATTTCTTGTGCAAAATCTATTGAAACATATTAGAAATTGCTGGGACCTCTCTGATTTCAACATGTTACTATTACAGATGGTAAGTTTGAGTTTTGTTGCTATCAAAGTTTTTTCTTACATATCTAATATACCTAGCCTGTTCCCCTAAATTCATTTCCACTTTTTTAAAGATTTTATTTATTTATTTGACAGACAGAGATCACAAGTAGGCAGAGCAGCAGACAGAGAGGGGGGGGAAGCAGGCTCCCCACTGAGGAGAGAGCCCAATGCAGGGCTCGATCCCAGGACCCTGAGATCATGACCTAAGCCGAAGGCAGAGGCTTAATGCACTGAGCCACCCAAACGCCCCATTCATCTCCATTTTTTTTTTTAATTATTATCTCCATTTAAAAAAAATATTTACTTATTTATTTATTTGAGAGAGAGTGAGAGAGAGAGAGTGAGAGAAAGCATGAGAGGGGAGAAGGTCAGAGGGAGAAGCAGAGTCCCCATAGAGCTGGGAGCCCGATGCTGAACTTGATCCTGGGACTCCAGGATCAAGACCTGAGCGGAATGCAGTTGTTTAACCAACTGAGTCACCCAGGTATCCCATTCATCTCCATTTTTATTTATAAGTTTATATATCTACCAAATATTTCCATTTAAAAATATCAAACTAGGGACATCTGAGTGGCTTAGTCAGTTAAGTGTGTCCAACTCTTGATTTCAGCTCAGGTCGTGATCTCGGGGTCCTGAGGTCAAGCCCCTCATCCCCAGGCTTCCATGCTCAGTGTGGAGTCCACTTGAGATTCTCTCTCCCTCTTTCTCTGCCCCATACCTTGTTTGCATGCTCTGTCTCTCTCTTTAACAACAACAAAACAAAACAAAACAAAATTTTCAAAACATCGTACTAATCAAAAGTCATGTTATCTAAATAAAACTGATAAAACTGGACTCTACTATAAGCCAGGAAGTAGTCTGCCCATCACATTTAAAACAGAGTCATCAATTAATTTAAGCTTGAAGGAAAGACAATAGAAGCAGACCATCTTGGATAAGATTTTTTTAAAGAAGACTGTAACATCTTTTTTTTTTTTTTTCAAAATTTACTTCAGGTTTTCGTGTCCTAACATATCAATATGACAAAGCGACCTTTAAATAAAAATAATAAATAGTAAAAATAATGCCTAAAAAATACCTCAAAATGTGGATAGAAATCAATAGAGCTCAACTCTGAATTCTGTATGTCGTCTCTTTAACTTTTAAAAACATAACACACACACAAGGGTGCCTGGTGGCTCAGTCAGTTAAACATCCAACTGTTGGTTTCAGCTCAAGCTGTGATATCAGGGTCCTGAGATCGCCTGCATCATCGAGCTCCATGCTGGGTGTGCAGCCTGCTTAAGATTCTCATTCCCTTTCCCTCTGCCCCTCCCCACCTCACTCAGGTGTGCATGCTCTTCTCTCAAAGAAATACACATGTAACATATACACAAATAGTGTACAGCTCACACAAGGACTCATGGAAAGAGTGTTACCACATTCCAGAAGCTTTATTTGTAGCCCTTCTTATTATAACCCTTCTTTCTGCCCCAAACATAACTATTGTTCTGACTCAAACACCATACATTGATATTACTGCATATTTTTTAACTTCATATTCATAGAATCATACCATAGTCTTAAATTCCTTCCGCTCAACATGATAATTTTAAGATTCATCCATGTTTTCAGGGGTAACTGTATTTATTCATACTCGTTGCTACACGTGTTTCATGATATGAGTAGTCTACACTGTATCATTCGTTTTAGTACTGATGGGCATCTAACTGTCTCTATCTTCTAACTATCACAAACATTATAAATATTCATCTACATCGCTCTTGGTTTTCCTGTGTATGCGTTTCTGTTGGATATGTACTCAGGCAGAATCACAGGGTTAGAGTATCCATATGCTCAATACTAGTAAACTTGTTTCCAAAATGATTGTGCTAATCTACATTCCCACCAGTACAATATGAGAATTCACCATCTTTGCCAAAATTTACTATTGTCAGTCTTTTGAAGGTGAACAACTTTTATGTGTTTATTGGCCATTTGGATATTCATCTTTGTAGACTGCCTGCTCATGTTTCTTGCCTTTTTTTTTTTTTTTGGCCCTTTTTTTAAACATATGTGTTGCAAACACATTTCCATCTGTGACTTAACTCTCATTCTCTATTGAAGTCTTTACTAACAGAGGTTCTTAGTTTTAATGTAGTCCAAATTTTTAGTTTTCTCTTTTTAGTCTTCTCTTTTTAGTCTCCTCCTAATGGCTTCTGTCTTGCTTAATCTACAGTTATGAAAATATTCATAAATATTTTACCTTTTTACTTTTAAACTAATATTTTACATAATTTTTTTATGTGGATGGTATAAGTGTCAAATTTCATTTTCTCCTCTGGATTGTCCAACTGAATCAGCAACTTTTATTAAGACAGAAAAAAATCTTTAGTTTTTCTGTGTTTATTGATATGTTTCTGCAGTCTGTTTTCCATCCCACTGGACACCAATAGTACCCTATGTTATGGACTGTATCTTTATAAAAAGTCTTGGTATCAGAAAGTTTAAGTCTTTCCAAGTCATTCTTCAAAAGAGTCTCAGCTATCTTCTTCCCTATTCTTGTCCCTTTTTATTTGCATATTAATTTTGGAATCAGCATTTCAATTTCTATCAAAAAAAAAGTACCTGACAAAATTTTGATTAGGATTGCTTTGAGTTTATAAATTTCTTTTTTTTTTCTTCCATATAGTTCACTATCCTGTTATAGCAGTTTTATCCATCTTAGGTATTTGATATCGTTGATGCTATTTTGAATAGCATCTCTCTTTGGAATTTCATTTTATTACTAGTATATTTCAATTTGAGTTCATATTGTTAGTAAATTTTATTGTTGGTATCTTGAAATGATGTTTTAATATTGATTTTATGTCCCCAGCTTTGGTGAAATTCACTTACTAATTGTTCAGATATGCAAATTATTATGAAATTTAAAGAATAGTGTCACTGAATAATAATGGTTTTGTTTCTTCCTTTTCATTTATATAGTTCTACTTCTTTTATTTGCCCTATTATACTAATCTATCCAATAACAATTGAAAAGAAGTGATGGTTGTGGGCATCACTGTAGCCTTTCCAATGTAAGAGGAACATTATCAACATTTTATTACCAAGTATGATGTTAGCCATAAGGTTTTCTCTAGTTAACTTTATCAAATTCATTTCTATTTGTAGATACTATTTTTGCCATAAACAGATGTCAAATATTATCAAATGTACTTCTGTGCATATAGAGATGATCCTGTGATTTTTCCCTTCTTCCTTCTCTTAAAGTGAGAAACTATATTATGTTTTTCTGGTGGTATATTAAACATATTCCTGAAAAATACTACCTAGTTTTTGTGTATTATGACCATCTGTATATATATCCCCTGTTTATCTCCTGAGTAAATTGTTTAATTTCTTGTCTCTGCTCAATCTAGCTGGGGAAGGGAAGGTGTTACTTTATTAGACTACAAATAACTAGCTCCTCACTTTGGTACCTTCTATTTTGCTTTTTATTTTTTCTGTTGTTACCATTATTTCCTTTCTTCTACTTTATTTGAGATGGACACCAAGATAATTGATTTTCCATTTCTCTTTACTTGTATGAAACTCATTTATCACTCTAAATTTCCTTCTGCATCCCAAATATTTGATAACTCCTCTTTTTTCCTTCATTATTTCACTCAAAACATATTCTAATGCTTACTAGGATTTCCCTTATCTAAAAGTATGTTTTAATTTCCAAACATAAGGGACTTTTACATTATCATGGTATTATTTATTCTAACTTAATTCTTTATGAACAGAAAATAATCTCTTTAATTTTGTTCAACCTCATATTAGAGCCCAGAATATGGTCACATTTTAAAAATGCCTGTGTGCCGTTTAAATGACCTCCATATTATAAAGTATGAGCACTGTCTTATGTGCGTCCTTCTAAATTGTTAATAACACCATTTAAGTTTACTGTATTCTTACTAATTTACTTTTATCTTCCTCGTCCAATAGGTTATTTCAGGTTTTGTTTTTAAAAACTATGCCAATGAGTGTCTACAAATCCAACACTATTACTTCTTCATAGTAAATTGAAATTTAATCACTATAAAATGCTCCCTTTTGGTTTTAGTAATCCTTTATGCCTTAAAGACTTTTCAAATACTAATGTTGCCATAACTGTGATGGGATGGTGTGCCTTATATTTTCATTAGTATTATTTTTAGATATTTGCATTATATACTTTTTTCTATCCTTTTTACTTGTCAATTTTTCTAAATTCTTGCATTTTAGGTTGTCTCTTACAAGCAGCATATAATTAGGGTCTTTTTCCAGTCTCACATTCTCGACTTTTATTTTGAACACTCAACATACTTAACATTAACTCACTTATGAGGTATGTGAATTTAGTCAATTTATTATTTGCTACCCATCCCCCACCTTTCTTATGTTCTCTTTCCTTTCATACTTGATATTTTTCTTATTTGACTAATTTTTTACCATGCCATTTGCCGTATATTTTCTTGGTAGTTATTCATGCTTTTCTTATTCTTTTAGTGGTTGTCCTAGAGCTTCAAATAGGTATTCTTGACCTGGAAAAGTCTAATCTGAATTACAATCTCACCTTTTTCTAAATACTAAAAGGACCTCAGAATGCATGTATGTCATCTGACTTATTTCTTAGATACTCCTAGTGTATATTTTTTTTAAAGATTTTATTTATTTGACAGACAGATCACAAGTAGGCAGAGAGGCAGGCGGGGGGGCGGGGAAGCAGGCTCCCCGCTGAGCAGAGAGCCCGATGCAGGGCTCGATCCCAGGACCCTGGGATTATGACCTGAGCCAAAGGCAGAGGCTTTAACCCACTGAGCCACCGAGGTGCCCCACTCCTAGTGTATATTTTAACACTATATATATTTTGAACCCCACAGGGTATTTTCACTATTATTGTAATGGATGGTAGTTGTGTCAGGAGTCCCTAAGATCACCCTTACATGCAGAGAATCATTAAAAGCTCTCATGGGACTCAGCACACAGTTGTACTCACAGCAAAAATTTATGAGGTCTATAAGTGCATGTAGAGCTGGATTATAATAAAAAAGAAGCAGGCAGACTCTGAAGGAATTCATGTGCACATTTCTTTAGACGCTTCTCCCTTCCTTTAAGAGGTTGCATAGAGCGTACTTTTCCCTCAACAATAAAAATACAGCCACATGTGCACATTGTCTACTCAGGGGAAGCCACCAGAGACTCCACGCCCAAGCCCAAGGTTTGTACTGGGACTGTTTTGATAGGTTTATCAGGAGCTGGTCACATAGGCATCCTCTGCTGAACTTGTGCCAAAATTCCAATCTCACAGAAGGAAATGAGATACTCAGCATAAACTTGCGCTAGAAATAGTGGACTGCTATAATATCAGAAAGGTTTACATCAGTGTAGGGGACTGTTGACCAGCCAAGTTCCCAGAGGCCAGTCTTGGAAGCAGAAGTCTCTAAGGGATTGCGGTATCGGGCCTGCTATAAAGTTTTTCTGCATTTAAAGTTTATCCATATATTTGGGGCTTTTACGGCTACTCAGTCCTTCCTACATTTCTTAGTTTCTATAGGTGATCATTTTTCTTTCTGTCTAAAGAATAGACCTATTTTTACTGTTGGTATACTGATGACAATGTCTCTTGTCTAAAAAAATATGGCTATGTTTCATCTTGAAGAATATTTTTCTTTTTTTTTAAATGTAAGAGCTGAAGTATTTTTTTTAAGATTTTATTTATTTATTTGACAGAAAGAAATCACAAGTAGGCAGAGAGGCAGGCAGAGAGAGAGAGAGAGGAGGAAGCAGGCTTCCTGCTGAGCAGAGAGCCTGATATGGGGCTCGATCCCAGGACCCTGGGACCACGACCCGAGCCGAAGGCAGAGGCCCTAACCCACTGAGCCACCCAGGCGTCCCAAGCTGAAGTATTTTTTTAAGATTTTATTTGTTTATTTGACAGAGAGAGATCACAAGTAGGCAGAGAGGCAGGCAGAGAGAGAGGGGGAAGCAAACTCCCTGCTGAGCAGAGAGCCCTTGAGATCATGACCTGAGCCGAAGGCAGAGGTTTAACCCACTGAGCCACCCAGGCACCCCAAGAATATTTTTGATGTGTATATAATTCTAGTTTTATAGTTATTTTCACTTATTCTATTAACATTTCATTGTCTACTGGCTTCTATGTTGTTTTCTGTTGACTGCTGGCTAGCTGCTGATCTTATCACTGCCCCCCTTAAAGGTTCTAAATATTTTTTCCCGTGACTGCTTTTAGAACTACTTTTTGTCTTTGGTTTTCACCATTTTCACTGTGATAGGCTAGAGATGATTTTTTTATTTATTCCACTTGGGGTTCATATGTGGTCTGATGTCTCTCACACATTGTCAAAATTTCTCAACTTTTGTTCTTCTGTGTATTGTTTCTGCCCCTTCTCTCTGCTTTCTCCTTCTGAGATTCCCACTAGACAAGCTAATTTTTCTCACCACTCTTTATTTCCCATCTTTTTTTTTTTAAGATTTTATTTATTTATTTAACAGAGAGAGAGAGGGATCACAAGTAGGCAGAGAGGCAGGCAGAGAGAGGGGGAGAAGCAGGCTCTCTACTGAGCAGAGAGCCCGATGCGGGGCTCGATCCCAGGACCCTGAGATCATGACCTGAACCGAAGGCAGAGGCTTAACCCACTGAGCCACCCAGGCGCCCCTATTTCCCATCCTTTTATCTCTCTGAATATTTTCTTTTGACGGGTATTACAGTTTACTAACCCCTTCAGCTTCATTATTAAATCTTCCGTGAAACTCATCCATTATACTCTTCATTTGGTTATTTTACTTTTCATTCTTAACTTCCCTATTTGTAAGTAAATAAATAAATAGAAAGGAAATAATATCTCTCACTTGTTTCTTTTTTACATTTCTCATGCCTCTGCCTAGAATCTGAAATTCACCTTTCCTTTCCCTAAAAATTATGACACATCATTTTTTCATAAGTTTATGCTTGATATTTTCATTATCTGAAAGTTCTGTTGAGTTTCTTTCTTTGGTATTCCATCCCGTCTCTATACCTGTGTGTGTTTGTTTGAGTGCCAGATACTTCATGTAGAAAATTAAAGACATAATTTGCCGCCTCAGATAACATTATCTTTCTGCCAAGAATACCTTCTTTTGATTTCTGGAGTTTGCTAGGAATACTAGGAAGCCCATATCATCTTGATATAATCAGAAATTGGCATTATCCAATACTTGGTTTACAATCTTATGACAGTTTTTTTTTTTCCTACTATAAGCTTATTTCTAGATTATTCGGAGTCCAAATGCCTACCTTGGCAAGTCCTAACTTCCAACTTTTGTTCTCCTAGCACTGTGAATCTGTCAAAACCTCTGCCTCTCAAATGCCTCTTCCAGAATCTGGACACACAGGGGAAAAGCCGCTCTAGGCCAAGCTTATCATTATGGGTTTCATTTTTCTCTTGGACTTTGGCCCTATAATTATTTACATGCTAGTTTTCTGATGCCTTCAAGCAAATGTTTATGTAGGCTTTTGAAACTTGCTAATTCTTCTCAGTAAAGATTAATTTATCCCGTCCCTCGTGTATTTTTGTTGGGAAGTATGTGCATGCACATGTGCATGTGAGATTTTAAATTTTCCTTCCTATTAAACTAGTTACTGAGAGGTTGTCACATTGAAATCGTCAATATTCTGCATTGATAATTTAATCATTTTTAGAGGACAATAGCTTCACGAGCTGTGCAGAACTGAAATCATAAACATTTTAAATAGAAGTGGATTCAGGCTGCAGATAAATATGCAATTATAAAACACATGAGTGAATATATATCCTCTTCAAAAATTAGTTACAAGTAATAGTTAAGCTGGAAGAGAGACCAGCACACCACCCCACCCACTATTAAGTAAAGTCAGGGAGACTACAGTAAGTTCTGAGATGAATCAAGGTCTAAGAGGGAAGGGATATGAGTCAGTTCTGGCAGAAAATCAGATTCAGAGCAGAAACCAAAATGTGAAATCCACAGCAACAATCCCAAGTTTCCAGAGCCAATACCGAGGGGGTCAAAATATATGTGTTTCACTTCACTCTAGTTTCGTATCTACCTTCTATCTTCTCTAAAAATCTCCTTTTTTTAGAGCACACAGACTATTGCACATAAACATAGTAAAATCTGAACACACACCTCACACAAATAATAAATTAATGAATATAGACCGAGTAATAAAGGACTCTACAAGCTCCTAGGAGAACAAGAATGACAGCACGCTTGGCAGGGAGTAGGAACAGGGCCGGGTGGGTGCGTACAGCGGAAGGAGGAGTCTGAGGTAACGGGAAAGACAGAGTATCTGTGGCTAGATCTCCATGTAGAAAAGCTAAAGAAAAGTTTCCAAAGGCTAAGGAAGGCTGCAAATATTTCCTTCAAGAAAAAGTAACTATTTTTACTCATATATATTTTTACTCATATATAATATTTCATGGAGAGGAACAGTCTTTAATCTACTTGGTTATAAACATTTTGCACTAAAAAGCTTTAAAGTGTGACCCTTAAGTATTGAGATTAATTCTGTGAAAATGCATTCATTGAAATATCATGTCTCTTGTATGCTACACACTTATCACCCAAGATATACCTTGAAAGTATTATAAGGCTCTAATTCTGAGGCTCTTACAGATGAGCAAATAAAAGCACGGAACGGTATCGTGATGCAAATTCTGAGAGCCTCAGAAGGAAGAACACAAAGGAGCACAACTAAAATACATAAAGAAGCAGGGAGTCCTTACCATGGGTCACGTGCTACATGACAGAGCTGAGGCCAGAATGTGATCCCTTGTCCTGACGCACTGATGAGAGGGGACAATGGCAAATAAGCATAATAAAATGTTACAGGCACTCTCATGAAGCATGCTTGGATAAAGCTGAGGTCCAGAAGACTGAGGGGATGGGAAACAATGAGATGAGTAAAGAAGATGACCCTTGAGCTGAGTTTTAAAAGAGCTGAAAGGACATTCCGGGCCAAAGAGGCACCTGGTGCAGGCATACAATGCCACGACCTCTGAGGGAAACATGGGGGTGTCTGTGGTTGAATCACAGGTATGAGAGTAAATGGCAAAGGCCACAGACCTTCCCAAGATCTCAAATGACCTACAGAAGGAGAGAGGAACTTTTCATTTTATTTATTTACAGGAGTAAGACTTTAAAGTGCATGTTTATTAATTACTTCATTTAGGAAACATTTAGCATAGGACATAAAGAAGGGTAAGGCTCAAAACCACAGACTATACATTTTTAGAAACAAATGATAAAAACAAAGGGAATTGTAAAATTTCATCATTCTAAAATATAGAAATGGTTAAATCCACACTAACAACTTTGAGGAATATGGTGAAATTTGAACCAAACTTCTTTTCAGGAAGAAGATCCTGGGAAATGAGCAACAACTCTCTGCTGAGAGAGGGTAATGAAATGACAATGGGAGTAGCAAATTCTGGGAAAACAGAATAAACAACAACAACAAAAACAATACACAGTGTATTATTAATTGTCCCAGTTTTCTTAGTTTGAAACGATGGACATTTATTATCTCACAACTTTTCTGGGTCAAGAATTTGGGAGTAGTTTAGCTAAGTGGTTCTTTTTTTTTTTTTTTTTTTTTAAAGATTTTAAGGAGAAGTGAGTTGGGGGAAATCAGAGGGGAAGACGAACTATGAGAGACTGTGGACTCTGAGAAACAAACTAAGGGTTTTGGAGGGGAGGGGGTGGGGTGGTGGGCAAGCCTGGTGGTGGGTATTAAGGAGGCACATACTGCGTGGAGCACTGGGTGTGGTGCATAAACAATGAATCTTGGAACACTGAAAAAATTAAATAAAAAAAAAAAACTTTATTTATGTATTTGAGAGAGAGACAGTGAAAGAGAGCGTGAGAAGGGGAGAAGGTCAAAGGGAGAAGCAGACTCCCCGTGGAGCTGGAAGCTCAATGCAGGACTTGATCCCGCAAGTCCAGGATCATGACCTGAGCTGAAGGCAGTTGCTCAACAAACTGAGCCACCCAGGCCCCCTAGCTAAGAGGTTCTGGTTCATGGTCTGTTATGAGAATGCATTTAAGACATTAGCCAGGGACGCTGACATTTGAAGGCTGGACTGGACTGGGAGATCTGCTTCCAAGAAGGCTTGCTCACAAAGCCACAGGAAGACAGCTTCGGTTCCTTGCTGCCATGACAAAAGGCTTGTCACTTGCCACAAGGACTTCTCTGTAGGGCTGCTTGAGCGCCCTCATAACATGGCAGCTAGCTTATCCCCAAGTAAGTGATCCAAGATGTGAGAGAGAAAGGCAGAAGCCACAATATTGGTCTTTACTGATGTAAACAAAGAAATCCCGCACCATCACTTCTGCCTCTTTCTATTTATTAGAGGCAAGTCACTAAATCCAGCTCATACTCAAGGAGAAGAGGACTACGCTCCAGCTTTTGAAAGAAGGGTCAAAGAATTCGTGGACATATTTTGAACCATCAACTGTAGCCTCCAAGATGTTGATATAAGGGTTTAGGGTGTCAAGAGTTCATGAGTTCACTTCCTACAGCCCATTTTAGAGCTACTGTGAAACCAAGAGATTTTTTAAGAGGCCATGGTAACAAGCATTTGGAAGAAGAAGTTCATAGTCCTACCAGTGCCATTTTCTCTTAGACAGAGTTTCGTAAGAGAAGCTTGTCACAGGAAAGAGTTTAAGAGGACAGACCATCTAAAGGTTTCCCACGTAGTACACGGAGGAAGAGAGGAAGAAAACCAGAGAACAGTCACTGAGGAGTCAGCTGCCCAGGGAGGCATCAACAGCAGCCAGGGAAAGTAGAAAAATATAATAGTAGCTCTCAGAGGACAAAGTCCATAAGTCCCGGGGACTTTTCTCCAAGGGGACTTCTTTCCAAAAGACCAAGGCACAGCAAAGCCTGTGGCACTGAAGGAGTAGAAGGACAATTTCTAACTCAAATAGTTCTTTTCCTACGTTTAATTGCCCAAGGATCCAACTACTTCCACAACCCTCCTCTGACAGCTAAGTGACTAGAAAGAAGATCACATCAACCAGCCCGTCAGTCAGCTTATAACAAGCAGCAGAATCCAGATAGTGTCGAGAGAGGTAAGAAGCAAGGATCACGTTTTCTGGGAAACCCAAGCCTCAGCAGGAGAGCTCCCCCCCCCCCCGCCCCGCCCAGCCCCTGTAAGGGGGCAAGGAAGGACATGGCATACAGAATCTAAGCAAAGATTCTGACCCAAGTAAAGGAGGGAAACATAAAGTAGGTTTTTTCACAGGCAGATAGGAAAAGAAGAAGAAGAAGAAGAAGAAGAAGAAGAAGAAGAAGAAGAAGAAGAAGAAGAAGAAGAAGAAGAAGAAGAAGAAGAAGAAGGAGGAGAACATTGCTGATGGAGCAGAGACCGAAAGCTGTAAGCGATCAGCTGTGAATCTGTGAAGTGTGACACTGAAAGTTTTATGTAAATTGAAGACATTTAGAACTTGAGTTGGTGGCTTGCAGCTGAATTTGCCTGTGGAAGGCAATGACAGGATTTCTGCTTGCTCTTTGCTTCTGCGGTACTCTGGCCAGGCTATGTATCAGTATGGCAGTGGTTTCCAAAAGAAGGGGCTCCTTTCCACCACCCCAGCTCTCAGCGGGCTCCAGTAAGACTTCCCTGTACTGTGAGCTTAGAAGTGTACCTTCTACCTCCTGCTGCTAATCCTGCAGGGTGCCTTGAATTTGGCACACAACTTTGTAAATTGAAAGGTTTCCTCAAAAATCTCCATGCTCAAAGCTGTTACCTGCTGGGAACCTGACCCATACAACAAGCGTATTTCCCCAATTTTGCTTATTTTAAGTAGTTTTAGTTTTTTCTGTTTCTTACACTTTTCCCGACCTGTTTTTAGCCTCTGACTTTGCCTCTCAGGACATATCTACTTACTTCTTCATTGATCTTTTTTACATCATCAGTTCTTATACTGAATAAATGTGGCCTCAATCACTGAATTATTGACATTTAAATAATCTTATTTAATACAGTTTCAGTTGTTATTTCTTCTATCGTCTTAGAACTGCTTTGGGTACTGAAAGTAATGTGGCAACTAGAAAGCATGAAAACCATAATGGATATGGTATAAAAATAGGTTTTCAAACGTGTAGCCACTTATAAGCATACCCTTAAAGAAAATAGCCCCATTATTCAAAATATTAGTAATGGGAAAAGCCACTGCTTTCTCATTTTGTAGCCACCAAATTGGCATCATACATATTCTATTTCATCAAAACACAAAAAAAACTTTTTAAGGAATGACCAATTAACATATAAAGAGGAACAAAAACGCTGCAGGTTATTGCGTTAAGCATCGTACAGCTAGTCAAGAGAACTTTTCCACCGGGGTATAGTTTTAACATGCATATAAAATGTTGTGCTCTCCTAGGGAAAAAGAAAAAATTCTCAGCTAGCTCAAGTGTATTTTCTTGGGTAGCTCTGTTATTCTCCATGTCCCTATTTTCCACTTGCAAATAGCTCTTCTAAAAATGCATTTTCAACGTGCTCTATCTTTAAATGGGTGGTACTAAGACTTTTCAAAGTGTCAATTAGCAGGAAGCTTCAAATCCATGAACAAACAAGAAACTGACTCACGTAAGGTTCATATTTCATTTATTTCAATAAACGTGATTACAGTTAGAAACTTAACTATTTTATACTAGAATTCAGGAGAACTTCTTTTAAAAAAGAAAGAAAATGTAATGGGATTTTTTTTTTCTTTCTGGATTTGAATACTCACCAACAAATTCAATGTAGTAAAATGGTTGGAGGAAGAAGAGCTCTAGGGTTTGAGACAGAATATTCATAGAAAGTAAAACTTCAGAAATTGTGGCCAAAAACTGCCTGAGTAATCACATATTTCAGACTATACTATATCCTGCTACTGTTCCTCAGTCCTCATTCCAGCATGGACTTTGAACCACAATCTTTCTCAAACAAGGCTGGCAGCAATGTTTTTTGGAGAACTTTCCAGCAAAACAAATTCCACAACTGCATGCCAGAGTGTGGATGCCAATTGTCCAAGATGATGCCTGACAACCCTGTATTTTTAAACTGCGCTGAGGGAACTCCAGGGTCCAATAATGCCTGGCAGTAAGGGCTTTAAGTAATCAGTAGTAGTATGAGAACATGGCCAGGGTCCAAGTTATGATTTAAAGTGATACTGGGCAAATTACTTAACCTCCACAATTCAGATAATTTATTCATGTATTGGTGGAAATTCTTTTATAGTCATGGCAAATGAGAGGCAAAAATGATATTAATGTTAGCTGCATAATAGGCATGAACATATGACATTCTTCCTCTCGATATGGCATTTCTATGGCTTTCTAACATTTTTGCTCTGATTTCTGATAATCTGTTTTCTGATTGCATATTCATTCTTACTTCTTGCTGAAAGAGACTTAATTTTAAGGCTCGAGTAACTGGTTCCTTGCTGGCCCTATTGTTGACCCCATGGACTCAAACTCCACAAAACCATCTTTGTCTCCTGCATTTCCATTAATGTGTCACCTGATTCTGACACTTGTCATTGCCTGAGTCATCTGGTTCTGGTTTATTTTTACCTTGTAGACAGTCAGAATTACCAAGTATGTTAGCGCTCAATAATATCTTACATTTCGGAAACTAAAGACCAGACAGTTTAAGTGACTCATGATGTCACCTCGCTCATGAGAGACCAGAAGCCAAATCTCCATATTTCCAATTTGCATTCTTGAACTACTTAGCTTCAAATGAATCCCAGAAAAACAAAATCACAAATTAAAATTTAGTGGTGCCTCAAAATGCATACAAATTTTTTAATGTTTCTTACATTATATTTACCAATCTTAAAATTCTAAATTTAAAAAAAGAATAAGGTAAATATTTAGCCACGAAGATAGTATATCTTTTTTTTTTTTTTTGCAATTTTTGAGACAACTTTCATGAGTTTCGTCAACTTTATCTATTTTACAAAGATGACAAAATAAGTGGCAGGATGTAGTGACAAAGTGGGAAAAAGATGTAGGTACAGGTACACATATGCACACACACATACATGCACACATACACACCCACAGACACAAGAAAATTCTGAGGAAAGACAAAGTTTCATTTTTATTGTACTACTTACTTTCTCATTTGAATCCATTTCGACTTAATCTTGACACATTTATCTATGTAGGACGTTATCTGTAACCAAGTCTTTCTTCCACCTTAACTAGTGTTCAAGAATATAAACTGATTTTAGGGGCGCCTGGGTGGCTCAGCGGGTTAAGCCTCTGCCTTTGGCTCAGGTCATATCCCAGGGTCCTGGGATCGAGCCCCACATCAGTCTCTCTGCTCAGCAGGAAGCCTGCTTCTCCCTCTCTCTCTGCCCCTCTGTCTACTTCTGCCTACTTCTGCCTACTTGTGATTCCTCTCTCTGTCAAATAAAGAATATAAACTGATTTTAATGTGTTTTTCTAATATATAATCAGGAAATTATTCTGATACTGTTAAAAGAAAACATTATCAATATACGATTTTACATGTTCAAATACCAGAGAGGAAAGAATATCAAGTCTTTACTGACTATACATCTAAACTTTTGAGTTCTTAAAATTTTGTCATTTCATATAGTGATGAGTCATTAAATATGGGGTTTTTTAAGGATTTTATTTATTTATTTGACAGGGAAAGAGAGAAAGCACAAGTAAGCAGAGCAGCAGGCAGAGGAAGAGGGAGAAGCAGGCTCCCCACTGAGCAGAGAACTCAATGTGGGGCTCAATCCCAGGACCGCGGGATCACGACCTGAGCCAAAGGCAGACTCTTAACCAACTGAGCCACGCAGGCGCCCCATTAAATATGTTTTTAAATGAAAATAGTGAATAGCTTTAAAGAGACTCACTTCATTACTTTTTACCATGCATGATTCCAGGAAATAACCTAAAAATATTCCCATGATGGTAGCCATCTTCCCTGCATTGTTCTAATGATGAGACAAGAAATGATCTGTACGTGGCAAGTTGCATTATACAATATGCAATAATAAAGCACGTTATGAGTAGCTACCTTAAATAGATTCAACATTGCCCAGGCAAATGTGCTTGCACCACTGTTTTCCAAGTGAGTGAACAAACAAGAACCGGGCTATGAGTCTACCTCATCATTCTTAGATGAATGCTTGACAACTCTACTTTGCAAACCAGGAACTAAGTTGTGTATCCCTGGACCTAAGTTAAATACAGTTCATCTACCTCTTTATAGTTAACCTGGTTTGTCAGCACCCACTTTCTTCCTAGAATATCAAGGAAATTATAGGAAAATTAAAGAAGTGGTGGAGGCCATTTTTCTGCAACTTCTCTTGCTACTGCCAGAATGTCTCAGTTAAGTGAAGTTGTATTGACTGTTGCTTCAATTTACACCAACATACTTCTGTGACTCTGGATTTTTCTTAATAACTGTAATAAAACAAAGGTTTGGGAGCGAATGTAGGTCCCCAGATGGACAAATGGATCAAAAAAAAAAAAAAAAGCACAATGTAAGAACTGAAATAAGTTGAATATTTAAACCTGATATTGCACAATATGAAGAAGTAAAATTTCTGTTCTGCTGGTGTAAGGTTATTAAGAATTTCTCATAGAAAATTTCTTGAGAGAAATTTCCTTTAATCCAAGATGATTTCATTCTATTTTATGATGTAAAACATATATTTTTACACATAAAAATTTCATAATTGTTTTGTCAGTTGGCAAGATAAAAAGTTGACAATAAAAGAAAAACAAAAAGAATGCCAGACATTCTCTATTAATCGTGAGATCCCACATTTCTCCCCATTTCACTGCAAGTGGACAAAGCAGAAAAGGCTCTAAATATTTTTTTTTCTCTGTGAGACAATTCAAGGAATTCACAAAGAGTTAAAATCAAAATGTCTCTCTCCAAATATAGAAAAAAGGGCATTAGTTATGTTTGTATATAATAATTAATTAAAAGTTGACATTAACTCCATGTATGAAATAAACTCTGACTTAGAGACAGAATAACCACCGCCATTTTATAGAACAGTTGCTTGTGAGAAGTGCAAAGACCAGAAGTACTAAAAATAAAGCTAAATACAATAAGAATTTGAGAAGTTTTGTACAGACTTAAGTATTAGACAGACAAGGGAGATAAGATAGAGAATAATCAGTTAGAAAAACATAAGCAAACACCAAGGCAATTGTGTTTTTTTTAAAAAATAGGTTATTGACTTTATATATAATAGAAACTAGTTAGAGAGTAATATACTTTTCTAATTAACATTTTATGTGGCTAAGAGACTTAATGCTTTCTAAATGTCAATTCCAGAGGGACCCAGAATTCTGAATGCCAACCTCATCAGTGTATACGTCCCTTCTAACGGTCGATCAAACCACAGCCACAATGGAAGTGAAACAATTTCAAAACTGTGATTGATGCATCTGGAAATCCCAGATCATAGCTCTAAACTCTAAAAAGCAACTTAGAGAAAACTTATCCATTATAGGAATTTCAAACACTTCAAAGTTAGATATTACTGGGCTCGAATTCAAGCTCTAACATTTACTAACTGAAAACACTGGAGCTTGGATAACTGTTTCAAACCATATATTCTCAAATATCAAGTGGAAATTATAGTACAATCCTTGTGAGACAGGTGAGTGGATTAAATAACATGATCATGAGTACTCCATAAACAGCTATAAATTTTAAATGTTTTCTGATTATGACAGAAATGCTCACTATACCAAATGTGTGCATGGGAAAATTTTAAATGAATAAATAAACTCAGTAAGTAACCATAGTTAATTTTCTATTTGTCAAGCTGGATATAAACAGACATAATTTTAAGTTCTTGCTTATGATTATTTTTATACTCAGAAAGTTTATTGAATACATATTTTAATATGTCAATATGTCTTGTGCATTTTATTTTATTATTTTCCTTTGATAGGGAATTAATCACACTATTTATATTCACTTAAGTTCATATTTTATTCTGTTATTATTTTGCTACATTTAAAACTCTCTTCTTTCTAGATTCTTGAACATGCATTCTCATCAGCAGATACATAGATTGTGTCTGTTATCAAAATTTCAAGGTGAGGGGATGAATTAAAAAAATATATACATATATATATGTATCTTAAAAGGCACTTTACAAGTGATAATAAAAGCAATGTTTATAAATACTGAATGACAAATTATTTTAGGGTGTAATATGAGGTGTAGAAAATCTAGGTTTTTTGTAAATGTTTAGTCTACTAACCTAATATTAATATAAATTACTAAAGAAAACATTTTTCCCTCAAAATTTAAAATGACACTTTTATGTCCTAAAGTTTAACTAATTTTTTTAGTTGCTCAACTCTCTTTGTATTCTGCCTCAGTTTTCACTTACATTAATTTTTAACAGAGTTTACAGTGTGTATTTTACATATTATAAAATTTCATAGATAGGGGTGCCTGGGTGGCTCAGTGGGTTAAAGCCTCTGCCTTTGGCTCAGGTCATGATCCCAGGGTCCTGGAATCGAGCCCCGCATTGGGGGTCTCTGCTCAGCAGGGATCCTGCTTCCTCCTCTCTCTCTCTCTGCCTGCCTCTCTGCCTACCTGTGATCTCTGTCAAATAAAATAAATAAAATCTTTTAAAAATTTTTCATAGATATACCTTACATTAAAGAAGAAATAAAATATTGTATACATAACTTGCTGTGTAAAACTGACTTTAAGATAAGCACTGGTGACTATTCTGGCTCATACTAATCTTTAACAAATCCACATGATATTAAAGACAAAATATTTGGAAAATTCTGAGAAAGAATCTATACTGTAGTAAAACACTACAGCTGCATTCTGTCATTCAATAATAGCTCTAATTTATTCCTAGAAATATGACATATGACTCAGGACTTCACATATATATATATATATAAATCTTGTTAGGCAACTAGCTGCACACCACCAGGGATCATATCTTGATATTTCAAGTACATCCAAAACTGTAATGTATGTATTTTATGTATTTTATATTTCCATAAAATATAATTTTATCTCAGTTTTTATAGATTTCTTAAGACAAGTTTAGTACAGAAGCCTTGAGTAACTTAACATTACTTCAACAGTTTGAATTCTGGAAATCTCATGGGAAGGGTTACCTTAAGACAGTTACAAGAATTGTCTCCTACATTTGAAGAAACTGCTGATATTTTTGAAGCATAATTTGTTCAGCTTCTCAAACTTTAATGAGCATAGGAATCACTTGGGAAAATCTGTTAAAATACAGATTCTGTGTGTTCAAATCTGAGTTCCAACAACTTAAAATAGACTATTATATGCACAGGGTAACATGTGTGAACCTCATGGTAACCACAATGCAAAAACTTACCATAAATAAACAAAAGAAAGTAAGAAAGGAATCTAAACATAACACTAAGAAAATCATTAAGCCATAAGAGAAAAAGAGGAGAAATTGAGAAGAACTATATAAACAGCCAGAAAATAATTTTTAAAATTACAATAAGTACATACCTATCAATAATGACTTTAAATGTAAATGGACTAAATTCTCCAACCAGAAGACACAGAGTGGCTAAATAAATTGAAAAACAAGATAAACTGGGATGCCTGGGTGACTAAGCCAGTTGACCACCTGACTCTTGATTTCAACTCAGGTCATGATCTCAGGGTCCTGAGATCAAGCCCTACATCTGGCTCCACACTCAGCAAAGTCTGATTGAGATTCTCTCCCCCTCCCAATTTCTCTGACCCAGACCTTCACTTGACTGTGTGTGCAAGCTCAGTCTCTGTCTCTAAAATAAATAAATAAATAAATAAATAAATCTATCTTTGCATAAATAAATATATAAATAAAAATTAAAAATGAGATAAACCTATATACTTTCTACAAGAAACTTGCTTTAGGTATAAGGACACACCACAGACTGAAAGTAAAGGGATGGAAAAAGATATTCCATACAAATGGGTACAAAAAGAAAGCTGATATAGCTAAACTTATATATATCATACAAAATTAACTTTAAAACAAAGACTGTAATAAAAGACAAAAAGGAACTGCATAATGATAAAGGACTGCATAATGATAACTGCATAATGATAAAAGACTCAATCCAATAAGATATATTTATAAATATGTATGGACTCAACATAAAATCACCAAAATTTATAAAGCAAGTATGTTATGTTAATACATAAAGGGAGAAACTGACAGCAATACAATGTACTAGGGAATTTTAACACCCCACTTACTGGAATGGATATATCATCCAGGAAGAAAATCAATATGGAAACACTGGCCTTAAGTTAAATTAAATATAGGGAACATACCAGCTTTATGTATATGTAGAACATTCCACCCAAAAGCAGCAGAATACACATTCTTCTCAAAAGTGCCGTGGAACATTCTCCAGAAGAGGTCGCATTTTATACCATGAAAGAAATTCAAGATCGAAATCATATCAAGCATTTTTTCCAGCCACTACAACATGAAACTAGAAATCAAATACAAGAAGAAAACTGGAACAACTACAACTACATGGACATTAAACAACATGTCACTGACTGTACAACTATTAGGTCACAGAATAAATCAAAAAAGAAATCAAAAAACACTTACAAATAACCTCAAAATCTATGGGATGCAGCAAAAATGATTTTAAGAGAAAAGTTCAAAGCAATACAGGCTAACCTCAAGAAACAAGAGAAATCTCAAATAAACAATTTAACTTTACACCTAAAGGAACTAGAAAAAGAAGAACATACAAAGCCCAAAGAAAGAGAATGAAGGAAATAAAGATCAAGTGGAAATAAATGAAATAAGGACTAAAAAGACAATAGAAAAGATCATGAAACTGAGAGATGATTCTTTGAAAAAATAAATAAAATTGACAAACTTTTAGCTAGATTCACCAAGACAACAAAGAGAGGGTTCAAATAAATAAAAACAGAAATTAAAGAGAACCTACAACTGATAACACAGAAATACAAAGGATCATTAAAAGACTATTATGAACAATTATATGCCAAAAAATTTAGAAAACCTAGAAGAAATGGATAAATTCCTAAAAATTTATAATCTTTTAAGACTTAATCATGAAGAAATAGAGAATCTGAACAGATCAATTACCAGTAAGGAGACTGAATCAGTAACTGAAAATCTTGGTCCAGGACCAAATGGCTGCACTGGTAAATTCTAACAAACACTCAAAGAAGATTTAGTACTTGCCCTTCTCAAATTGTTCCCAAATAAATGAAGAGGAAGAAAAGCTTCCAAACACATTTATGAAGCTAGCATTACTCTGATACCAAAATCAGACAAAGAATTGCAAAAAATATATAATTACAGGCCAATATCCCTAATGAATACAGATATAAAAATCCTCCACAAAATGTTAGCAAAATGAATTCAGTGATAGATTAAAAGGATCATACAGCATGATCAATCAAGTGGGATTTATTCCAGGGATGCAAAGATGAAGCAACATCCACGAGTCAATCAGTTTGATACACCACATTAATATAATAAAAGATAAAAATCATATCAAAAATGCAGAAAAAGCATTTCACAAAATTCAACATTCATTTATGATAAGAATTCTCAACAAAGTGGGTATAAAACAAAAACAAAAACAAACAAACAAAAAAACAAAGTGGGTATAGAGAGAATGTACCTCAATATATTAAGGCTATAAATGGCAAACCCATAGCTAACATAATACTTACAAAACATCAGACATACAAATGATTTCAGCTTTTCCCCTAAGATCAGGAGCAAGGCAATGAAGCCCACAATCCCCATTTTTATTCAAAATAGTATTGCAAGTCCTAGCTACAGAAATTAGGAAAGAAAAATAAACAAACATCCAGATTGGAAAGGAAGAAGTAACACTATCATTATCTGCAGATGACATGATATTATATATAGAAAGCCCTAAAAACTCCACCAAAACAAAAGAATAAATGAATTTAGTAAAGTTGCAAGATACAAAATTAATATACAAAAATGTGTTGTGTTTCTATACACGAATAACAAACTATCAGAAAGAGAAATCAAGAAAACAATCCCATTTACAATCACATCAAAAAGAATAAAATGCCTAAAGAATAAATTTAACCAAGGAGGTAAAAGACCTGTGCACTAAAAATTATAAGACATTGAGATAGGGTTTGAAGATGACAATGGTAAATGGAAAAATATTCCATGTTCATGGATTGGAAGAATTAATATCGTTCAAAGTTCCATACTACCCAAAGCAGTCTACAGATTCAATGCAATCGATGTCAAAATTCCAATGGCAAAAAAAAAAAAAAAAAAAAAATTCCAATGGCATTTTTTGTAGAAGTAAAACAAATAATTCTAAAAACTGTAAGGAACCACTTAAGACCCCAAATGGCCAAAACAATATTGAAGAAGAAAAACAAAGCTGGAGGAATCATGCACCCTGATTTCAAACTACACTAAACAGTATGGTATTGGAATAAAAAAGATACAAAGATCAATGGAATAAAGAGCCCCAAATTAAAGCCATGTATATAAAATCAATAAATTTATAACAAAGGAGGCAAGAATATACAAAGGAGAAAGGACAATCTCAATAAATGGTGTTGGGAAAACTTTACTTGAAAAGAGTGAAACTGGAACACTATCTTACAGTATACATAAAAATCAATTCAAAATTAATTAAAGACTTGGGGCGCCTGGGTGGCTCAGTGGGTTAAAGCCTCTGCCTTCAGCTCAGGTCATGATCTCAGGGTCCTGGGATCGAGCCCTGCATTGGGCTCTCTGCTCAGCGGGGGGCCTGCTTCCCTTCCTCTCTCTCTCTCTGCCTGCCTCTCTGCCTACTTGTGATCTCTGTCAAATAAATAAACAAAATCTTCTAAAAAAATTAATTAAAGACTTGAATGTTAGATCTGAAACCATAAAACTCTAGAAGAAAACAGGCAGTAAGCTCTTTGACATGGGTCTTAATGCTATGTTTTTGTTTTTGTTTTTGGACCCAACTCCAAAGGCTAGGGAAACAAAAGCAAAAAAACAAATGGGAGTACATCAAACTGAAAATCTGCACCGTGAAGTAGACCATCAACAACAACAACAAAAAAAGCCAACCTACGAAATGGGAAAAAATATTCACAAATAATATATTCAATAAGAGGTTAATATACAAAGTATATAAAGAAATTACACAACTCAATAACAAAAAAACAAACAAACTGATTAAAAGATGGATAAAGGCCAAAGACAGACATTTTCCCAAAAGAGACATACAGATGGCCAACAGGCACACGAGAAAATGTTCAACGTCACTAATCATCAGGGAAATAACAATCAAAAGAACAATGGATATCACCTTACACCTATTAGAAGGGCTATTATCAAAAAGACAAGAAATAACAAGTGTTGACAAAGATTTGGGAAAAAAGGAACCCTTGTGCACTGTTGGTGGGAATACAAACTGGTGTGGCCACCATGGGAATGAGTATAGGTGTTCCCCCAAAAAATAAAAAATAGAGCTACCATTTGATCAGCAATTCCACTTCCAGTTATCTATCTGAAGAAAACAAAAACACCAATTCAGAGAGATACATGCATCCCTCTGCTCACTGCACCATTATTTATAATAGCCAAGATACAGAAACAACCTAAATGTCCATCCATAAATGAATGGATAAAGATGTGAGGGGTGTGTGTGTGTGTGTGTGTGTGTGTGTGTGTGTGTATCTATATATCTAGATAGATAGTCATAATATATATAGATACATATAATGAAATACTACTCAGCCATAAAAAAAAAGAATAAAATCTTGCCACTTTCAACAACATGGATGGATTTTAAGGATATTATGTTAAGTGAAATAATACAGAGAAAGACAAATACCCCATGATTTCATTGACTTGTGGAATCAAAAAAGAAACAAACAAAATAAAACCAAACCCAGGCTCATAAAGAGAACAGTCTGGTGGCTACCAGAGGAGAGACGTTTGGGGGAATGTAAAATGGGTAAAGGGAATTAAGTTGTACAAACTTCAAACTGAGTGATGGACAGTTGGGAGGGCACATGATAATGACGAGCACTGGGTATTACATAAGAGTGATGAATCACTGACCTCTACCTCTGAAATTAATAATACAGTATATTTTCATTAATTGAATTTAAATAAAAAATGAAAAATAAAGAGTAGTACATTTTACCTTTCAAAAGTGAAAAAAAGACATATAAACTTCTAGTTATAAAATAAGTCAGTCACATGGGTGTAGTGCACTGCACAAGGCATAGTGTCAATGACATCATATTGACTTTGTAAGGCGACAGAGGGTAATTAGGCTTATTTTGGTGACCAATTCACACTGTATACAAATGCCAAATCACTATGTTATACACCTGAAACTAACATAATATTGTATGTCAATTTATACCTCAATAAATTTTTTAAAAATTTATTTAAAATTGATTCAGCATCTCTGGATGAGACCTGAGATTCTGCATTTGTAATAAGCTCCCAGGTCAGGGCAGCACTGCTGGTCAAAGAGAGCACACTGAAAAGCAAGGAGTTCGTTGGCAACTATCATCCCATTTTCACTTAGCAACATGGGAAACTTAGAAATACACTAGAGTAAAAGCATCTGAACAAGAAAAAGAAAAGTATTTGCGTTTAAAACACATGACCACACATGCACACACACTCTCTCTCACACACACACACAGCCTGCCTCACACACATGATCCTGAACTGCTGTGACCAAATACGGAAACACAGCATCTGAAACAGAACCATGAAGAAGGGAGCCGGTGGAGACAGTTCAAGTGGACACAGTCTCAAATCTGTGCTCTAATGCATTTGCTCCTCACTTCCCAATTACAGCTACATGCTTTCAAGATTTATTCTGCTAGCTAAGAAGTGGGAGAAAAGTATTTCAATTGATTTTATGTAATATCATCTCCCCAAACTGTTTATTTTGATAAATCTCATTTAAGGTTTTGGTTGACTAATTCGTTTTCAAAATTAAAAACCTTTTAAATTCCTAACAAATTTGT
The DNA here is from genome assembly GCF_963455335.1 of Martes martes. Classification (NCBI taxonomy): domain Eukaryota; kingdom Metazoa; phylum Chordata; class Mammalia; order Carnivora; family Mustelidae; genus Martes; species Martes martes. The sequence continues at coordinate 18,089,886 of NC_137890.1, forward strand.
ATTAAAACATAATAATGTCATATGGACCTGTGATGTGCTTTCCTTTTTGCCAAAGCTAAGTTTTAGGTTAATATTTTATTTTGCTCCCGTAGGATTAGTCCTCTATTAATTATGTTTCTCCGAATGTACCAAGAGCTTACTTGCATCAGACACATCCTCTGTGCTTCCCGAACAGGCACCCAGGTGGACCTACAGCTCCTCAATCAGACATCTGGAAAATGGCTCAGAAACTTGCATTTTCAGTAAGTAATCCAAGTCATTTTTATCCACATAAAAAGTTTAGGTCTCTTTTGCTAAGAAATTCAAAACTGACATGAGCAACATTTTTTGAGTCTATAGTATGTCGAACAGTTGCCTTCCAAAAGATATGTCTATCCAGGACCTGTGAATGAGACTCCACTTGGGGGAAAAAGTCTTTGCAGATGTATTTAAGTTAAAGATCTTGATATGAGGTCATCTTGGATTACTGGGTGGACCTTATATTCAATAACAAATATCCTTATAATAAGAGAAGACAAACACAGAGGAGAAGACAGCAAATATGGAGAAGGAAGCAGAGAAAGGAGTGATGGATCTACAAGCCAATGAACACCAAGAAATGCCAACAGCTACCAGTAGCCAGTAGAGAAGCATGGAAGAGCTCTACCCTTTGAGCTTCCAGAAGGAACCAACCCTCCTCACACTTTGATTTGGACTTCCAGCTTCCAGAGCTATGAGAAAATAAGTTTCTATTATTTCAAAGTACCCAAAGTATGGTGATGTGTTACAGCAAATCTAGGAAACAAATCGAAATGTAGATCTCTGCCATTAATGACATAAGGAATCATGGGTAATATTTGTTTATTTGTATGCCAGGCATGATGCCTAAGACAAATAATAAAATCTGTAAGGAGATGTTAAATTAATCTTAACACTAACCTTCTCTTCCACATTAACATATCCTGGATCTTGCAAAGGATTCCTGCCTATAACCGATGACTTCCTCAACCACTTCCCTACTTATTCAGTGCTTCTTTCTCTGGGATGGTAAGTTAAACAAATGTTATCTGATGTCTGCTTGAGAAACTTTAAGTGCCCCGCCCGAGCATCTAAAGTAGAATTGAGCCATCCAACTATCAAATGCATAGCATTTAGAAGTCATTTGTAAAGTTGTATTCTATTCTCAGAAATACAAAACACTATTATAAGAAATCTCTTAAATACCATACAGAATCATGTTTGGATTCCCAAATTACGTATTCCTGGAACTTTCAATTGTAGTTTGAGAAAAGGAAATTTTATTATAACCTCAAAAGCTGCCTTTCAAAAAATTCAGTGATATACATATGCTTAAAGTACAAACTTGTAGCAGGATTAATATCACAATTTCTAAAGAGTAAAGTAAAAAAAAATACACAAAATCAAAGAATCATATTCTTGTTATATATAGAATGTTTTTCTATTTCTCTTTAAATAACCAATCAGTAAAACTGTAATAATTATGCAACGTTTGTGTCTACAAAACACTAGCGAAATTACTATGAGAAATAAGACACAATAAATCCAGAGAACAGGGACTCCAAATGTAGAATGACTAGAGACTGAATCCACATCTATGACTTCCTATACATAAGAACATTGGAATGTTCTCCAGTTTCCTTTTTTCGTTAATAAAAGCATAGAAATGGCTGCCATTAATTGAGCATGTATTATTTTTAAACATTATGCTATTTGAATTAATTAAATTAATCTTCATATCATCTCTATGAGTGAGATTTTATATAAACCCGTTTTTAGAGTTGAGAAAGCCAAAATTCAGGAAGGCTAAGTAAATATCCCAATAACACACAGCTAGTTAGTAATAATTACAAATTGTAACTCAAGTTGACCTGAATTCAAAGCTTCCAGTTTTAAACACGACCCTATGTTTCCTTCTTTACTGTTACTAGATTAAAGTTAGGTGGTTAATTATGGTTTATATTTATAAAAATCCATCTCTGATATATCAACCAAATTAGTTGTTCAACTCTAAGAAAGAGTTCCAAGAGCAAGTTTAATATCATTATATCCAATGATTTCAAAACATAAATGGACACCATCAGTTTTTGGAAAATTAACATTGTGAAATGTAAGGAGAAGCCTGCCAAAGGGGCTTCTTGGAAAGGTGACCCTTCCTGGGATAGAAGAAGTCCTCAGGAAGAAACCATTTGTCTTGCCTTTCACGTGGGTATAAGAGAATAAAATAGCACTTGCTGCGTCAGCCCCATTGTGACCATGTGGGGGCCAGCAAAGGCAGAAAGCTCACGTGCTCAAGAATCCAGGGAGAAACGTGGAAGGCAGTGACCTCTCTGATAACTCCAGCACCACTCAACTGTATTCTAGTAATAACGAAAAAAGGTATCCCTATTGTTTATGTCACTAACAATTAATTGGCTGTTTAACGACCCCGCTACCACTTGAACTTTGCCCCAAAGCACTCTAAATGATAAAAACAACGGTTCAAAAAAGGGGGCACAGGCACCCCAATATTCATAGCAGCCATGTCCATGATAGCCAAACTGTGGGAGGAGCCGAGATGCCTTCCAACAGATGAATGGATAAAGGAGATGTGGTTCATATATACAATGGAATATTACTCAGCCGTCAGAAAAGATAAATACCCACCATTTGCATCGACCTGGATGGGACTGGAGGGGATAATACTAAGTGAAAAGCAGAGAAAAACAGTTGTCATATGGTTTCAGTCATATGTGGAACGTAAGGAATAGCACCAAGAACCATAGGGGAAGGGGGGGGGGAAACTGAGGGAAGGGAAATTAGAAAGGGAAACAAACCATGAGAGACTCTGGACTCTAGGAACCAAACTGAGGATTACAAAAGGGAGGGGCGTGGGGAATGGGGTAACCAGGTGATGGGTATGAAGGAGGGTACATGATGTGATGAGCACTGGGTGTTATATGCAACTAATGAATCGTTGAACACTACATCAAAAAATAATGATGTACTATATGGCGGCTAACTGAACAGAATTTTTTTAAAAAGTTTTACAAGCATAAGAAATAAAGTGTTGTATTTGTTTATCTTTTTTTAATATTTTATTTTTAATTGTATGTTTCCCCTTCTTCATTTTTCCCTTTCGTCTCCTAATGTCCTCCATGCAATTCCTTATGTTCCACAAATAAGTGAAACCATGTGCTCATTCATCTCTTCTAAGAAGCAAGAATAACACAAAGAATAAAGAGATATTTCATTAAGAAAGCAACGTTCAAACTTTCTCTAACAACTGTACATTATTTGAGAAGAATAAATCCCAATTTTTCATTAAATTATAGAAAATTAAAAATCAAAAGTATGACCTAGAAAAAAAATCAGCATTTAGTTTCTCCCTTTAATTATTTCACTTCATTTAAAAAAGTGAATATTTGAATTTATTTACCTTATACTGTAATTTGAAGGCAACACATTGGGAAGACCAATAAATCACTTAAAGACTAAACAAACATCCGTACCATGCCTGATAATCTTAGAATGCAAAAGCCTATATATCTGGTACCTGGAAAGAAATTTAAATATATAATTAATCTCCATTTACACCCATATCTCAGGGATACTTACAGGCAAATTTGCTATTCCATTAAGATGGCAGAGATTAAGAAACAGTCGGCAGATGATTTATTCTGCCACATGCTATTCTGAGTTACGAGCTTGTAAGATTGCTCTGCAAATACGTTAAAACTCATTCATGTCTTCCAATTATTTTCTTAGGCCACTAAATCTCTATCTACATTATTCATACCTGTCTATATCCCAGGGATGCTACTTGAAATTGCAGAAAGTATAAGCCTCCTGAAGAATATAGTGCTAGCCTTTCAGACAGATTTAAAGTGATCAGGCTGTATCCAGACGTGGTAACCCCCCTGCTAGGGGTGCCCCAAGGGCTGAACTCATCAGTATGTTAACACACTTGTTAGCTCTGCATGAAATAACAGTGGGTCAAGATCCACCAGTTAAGGAGTTTCAGGATAGGTCATACTTGACATTTAATTAATACAATACTGTGGCTTAAAGATGGAACCTTCTCCTAAGAGTTAAAAGTTAAAGTCACCGCTAAGATGATGGTAAACTGGGTGGGAAGTTGGGGGGAGGGGAGCAGAGAACTCACTCAAAGGTAGAAAGCGCACACAGTGAGCCCCTTGATTTGAGACAATCTTATCGTTGGCATGGAGTAAGTTCGAGCAAGGCACTGGATATGGTCATTTACATGCTTTTTCCAGATGCTCTGATGCAGTGGTGCCAATAATAAGGTAATTTTGTAGAAGCCCCTAAGAGGAGTTGGGTGGGGTTGCGAGTTGGGAGGATGTGGAGAACCAGAGGTAAAATACTCACTTCCAACTGCAGTTACAGAGGCATTAAGTATTAGTCTTGATGAGAAAATTCAGCTGAAACTTCCGCAAGCACCAATGCGGAAGAGGGAACTGGCTAGAAGGAAGGGACAGCCTGCGGAGGGCAGGGGGGCAAGTGCTGACACTGCCCACAGAAATAAGAATTAAAGTTTGATCCTCCCCGATGATGCATGTGTCAGAGAGGGTGTGTGCCTATACATATGCTCCTTATAATGTCAATTTCACATAAGTATTTATGTGTCAAAATTGCAGAAAGGTATGGGAATTAATTTGTTCCATTTGTAAGTTAGAGTACTCCTTGAACTTATATGAAGGTGTTAAGTTTCATTAAATTAATATGCAATCTTGATTACAGATATTAGGACTAAAAGATCTCTGAGATAGGAAATACATGTCAGCATCAAAAACTTAAGAAAATCTAAAATCATTCTCATTTTCTGATACGCATGAATATCTCCTTCTTAACATGCTATTTCAAAGAACAAACCACTAGTCATGCCATTGTGTTTTCCTTGTTTAGACATGAGTTAGCAGGTAATCTATGTCTGTGCGTGTGCACATGTGTGCATGTTAGTCTGTATATTAGGTGACTAACCAGTTGATCTACAGTTTCTTAATATAGAAATTATTTAAACTTTCCAGTTGCAAGTTATTCAAAATAGTTGCAATTTTTAGCACAGAATAAAATCAGAAACAAGGATTTGATAAAACTTAACACCTGAGTTATTGTTAGCTATTACTGTTCTGTGGCAATAAACATTAAACCTAAACATAATTCATTATAGTAAATAACGTTTTAAGATAAGGGGGCAATGTGGAGTATTACTTCAAATGGAGAATCATCTTTTCCTCTTTGATGAATAATAATACATGTTTCCTAGCAAATATTTCTAGTATGTGTTCTTTGTTTTAAAATTAAAGATGTTTGAGAGACAAGTTTGAGTCTAGGAACAGAGATCTTATAATATGATCCTATCCACAGGAGGTTTTTAAAGATTTTTTTATTCAAATTATTCATTTTTTTATTCAAATTATTCATTTGAGAGAGACAGAGAGAGCACAAGCAGCGGGAAAGGCAGAGAGAGAGGGAGAAGCAGACTCCCTGCTGAGCTGATCCCAGGACCTGGAGATGCAGGTCGAACCATCTAAGCCACCCAGGCTCCCCTACAGGAGCTTTTTAAGTTTCTGGGTTATTTCCAGGAGCATAACTGCTTACTTTTCCAGTCATCTTCTTCACTTAGGAACTACTAACAAATGTAGAAGGCAACACAAACATAGGATGTATGTGAAATAGACAATCTATCTCTGCTCATGATTTCCTTTTCTAAATGTTTGGTAAAGCCTTTCCCTGTGTAATCATGAAGGTGAGTATGTATGTATTATTGTATGGCTTGTATGTCAACTTACTCTTTTTTACATCATCATCATGTATTTTGGGCTGGCTTTGATCTCTTTGACCCTTATTACTCACAGTGTAAATTCTCTATTATTTATTTACTACTATTCCTTTTCTCTTTCGATAACATATTTGGTTCTAGGAGTCAGACACTGAGATTTTGGGTCCATTCAGTAAATATTTGTTGAATTACTGCATGCAGGACTGTTTCGAAGGCTCTGTAATGGGTACAAAGCAGATCGCATTAAGCATTACAGTGATATATGTCACTGGTGGTTTTACAAGCTAACAATTAAAGCTGCACTTGTTACTAAGTACGTTCATACCAAAGCACTTGACCTTATTTACTGTTACATTCTGCCCTCTTTGGCCTAACACTTTGCAGACCCATTCTTTTGTATGTTTCCCCCAGAGTTCCGAAGATATGTCATAAGTCTGGCCCATGTTTTTTTGTCTATAAACGATTTACCGTTGGGTCATAGTGTGTACCTATCTCCCTGGAGCATGCTGAGATTTCCCCCTTGTGATGACTCTAGAATCAGAATCGATGGTAGTGAGTCTTAAAGAAAAAGAGTATCCATTCACTTTTAAAGCATCTATCCCAGATGACATTATCACAAAATTTTCAAGCAAAAATAAGGTAGTCTCCTCAGACACCGGAAGAAAAGCTACTTCAGGGGTAAGGGAGGCTCACAGTGACTTGGGGGCTCAAGACTGTTTCACGTGGTCACACACCAGATGTTCCCATCCCAAGCACAGGACTCTCTTCTTTCCCAACCTATGCGTTCACTTTGAAATGAGAAGCATGGGAGGATTAATTGGCATTAAAATTCAACAACCCATACTAGGCAATTTTATATTTAATTTTAGCAATATCAGCCCTGTTTTTATAATAAACAAGAGATTATTATGGCTGTCATGGAAGTTCTCTTGTTCTTCGGTCATCACTTTAGCTGGGAGTTCAAGGCCCTGAGCTCATCATTTTCTTTCCGTAAGCACTCTAGTGAGCTCAGTAGAATTCATCCCACACCCCTGTCCTTGTAGCCATCATTACTACCATAGGGTTCAAATGTGGCCGCTGGGTAGGCCTCCAAAGTACCTGATTCAGTTGAGTCTTCCTCACAATCAACCACCAGTGACAACCTCATTAATATTTTCCACAGCATGCAACAGTCTGCCATCCCATTCTGCATTAGCAAAGGGCTTGACACTCTGCTCAAATCCTAGGGCAAGACCAAACCAATCCCAAATTCCACTTGTTGTGGGTGTATCTCCTGAGACCAATATGGTGGCAATTCTTTATCAATCGGGTTCCGGGAAGAAAGCAAAAACTACATGCAGCTTCACCAGAAAGAGCTCAGAATAAAGGATGAACCGAGACTGACTAGGAAGAGGTAAACAGAATTCTCAAGGATAGAGATCTATCTTTTACGGGGCTGTGGCAGAGCACTCAAGAAAAGAACAAATCTCAGGAAAGCTCCCCACACACGTTCTCCTGGGGCTGAGACCCAGACCACACTGGAGAGGGACCAGCTATGGCCTCCTGGACGACGACAAACTCTGCTGATGTGCTAGAGGCTGGGGCTGGTGAGAAGAAAACTGCCTTTCGGGGGCCAGCGGAACTGCATGTGAGTGTGAAACTGCCTCCTGGTTCCAGAGAAGTTCTCCAGAAAGCTTCTGGCAGTGCTGTTGTCCCTGGATGTCCTGCTTGCCGGCCACGTGCCACGGGAACGAGCACAGAGACTCCCACTGGAAGCAGCAACAGCAAATCCCTTCTTTCTTCAGTGTCCCTCCAGCACCTTCTACTAACAATGCTTCATATCATGCCAGCAGGCCAAAGAGAAATGCTCACAGGATCCAGCTCCGTTGTCACAAGCCAGGCAAGGATAGGAACAGAGAGGCAAAAAACAAAAACAAAAACAAAAACAAACAAACAAACAAAAAACCCAAAAGTGTAACTGGCACAGGTGCAATTTCCTTATGATGCACATTTATAGCGGGAATTGAAAGAATATAATTCCCTTACACTATGACAGCAGTGCTGGGACCAGACACAGTTTCCCATCCCCAAGTTAACCAAGATGGAGACCAAGCAAGTGGCCCGGTTGCTCCAGGAATCCCCTGCTCCCAGGGACAGACTATGAGCAACCAAACGTGTTACCTACCGGGAGTAACAGCCCGCTCACTGAGACGTATTCTGATAGCCTTAATGCTCAACACCCACCAATCCAAAAGTTACCGCTAAGGGAAAACTCTGTCAATTCCAACCAGTTTCCTACTCTGCAAGGTGCATCTTAAGCCCCATTAGGCCCTAAAACCCTCAAAACATGCTCCCCGGACCACCCCCTTCTGAGATATCAGAATAGTGTTTTCCCCAATTGCAGTGAACCTAATTAAATTAGCTTGCCCAGAACCTAGGTTTTCTGGTGGTCTTTTGAGGAGCTGAGTGTCAACAAAAGAATCATAACCTCATCAGGGGAGTTGAGAATTTGCTTGGGGGGTGCTGTACAAGGCTGTTCGGCTGAAGGCAGAAATGCTTCCTTGAATATGACACTTGCCTTCTAAGAACATCTTTTTCTGCAGCCTGCTTATTCCTGGGATGATTACTTGTTCCCATGTTCTTGTTCTAGCAGTTGAGGAGACCAAATGAAGAATCTGTTTAAACGAGAAGACTCTGTGCAATCCTGGGTACAGACAGTGCCTTTTCACGACCTAAATGCAGCATTCAGCGGAGGCTGAGAGTCAGGAAAATCCTGCACTCTCTGCGTCAACAACGGACAGCTCCGACACCCAGCCACCCACAGCAGACAGAGCTCTGGGCTAGACCTCAGCCCTCTCAGGGTGGGAACTCATCATCCCCAGCGGCAACAGTGAGCCCGTTTACGCTTCTCAGGAAGCAGACGTAGACACGAAATGAAGGCAGGCTGAATTATAAATTTGCTGATCAGGATAATAGATGAAAAGGAGAGTAAGCAGAAAGGTAAATTAGTGTATATTAAAGAGGCAGAGAAATGAGCACATGAAAAAGATGTTCAACATCATTAGCCATAAAGGAAATGCAAATTGAAACCACCATGAGGTATCAGTACACACCTATCAGAATAGCTAAAGTAAAAGGTAGTAATAACACAAAATGCTGGCAAGGACACAGAGAAAGTGAATCACTCATACGTGGCTGGTGGGAATGTAAAATGGAACAGTCACTCTGAAAAACAATTTTGGAGTTTCTTGTACAACTAAACAGGCAATTACCGTAAGATCTAGCAATTGTGCTCTCAGGTATTTATCTCAGAGTAATGATAACTCTGTTTATCCAAAAATCTGCACACAAATGTTCATGGCACTTTTATTCGTAATAGAAAAAAAACTAGAAATAACCCAGATGTTCTTCAGTGACTCGGTGTCTAAAAAAACTATGGTACATCCATAGCACAGAATGCGACTCAGCCGCAGAGATAAATAAATTATTGACACAACAACTTGGACAAATCTCAAGCGAATCATGCCAAATAAAAAACAGCAATCCCTAAAGGTCATGTACTGTAGGATTCCATTTATCCATCATCCTGGGAATGACAAAATTACAGAAATGGAGAATAGACCAGTGGTAGCCAGGGGTCGAGGACAGTGGAAGGGAGGTGGGTTTGGTTATAACAAGGCAACATGAGGAATCCCTGGATGATAGATCGCTCTGTATCCCGGCTTTATCAATGTCAGTATCCTGCTTGCCATACTAGTACTCGAGTTTTGCAAAATGTCACCACTGCGGGAAACTGGGTAAAACTAGGATCTAGCTGCATGATTTCTTACAACTGCATGTCAATCTACAATTATCTCAAAATAGGAAGTTTGACTAGAAAAAATAGTAAAAGACAGGGAAGTAGGAGAAAGATAGAGCCCAGTCCTTGGTCATCATTCCCTCAGATTTAAAGGAGCCTAGGTGGGCTATGGCTTTGTTGTTTGCCTCTTTTCAGACATAGAAGAATGTGTTTGTTGTAAATTCAGCACTGTGGAGAGCTGAGGTAAAATGGTGGGTCCCAGCAAGCAGAAGCCATAAAAAGACTCAGAAAGTGGGGTAACCCAGATGTACCAAACCTTCACTAGACCTAAAGTTTTTTAAAAGATTTTTTATCTATTTATTTGACAGAGAGAGAGAGAGAGATCACAAATAGGCAGAGAGGCAGGCAGGGAGGGGCGGGAGGGGAGCAGCCTCCCTGCTGAGCAGACAGCCTGATGCGGGGCTCTATCCCAGGACCCTGAGATCATGACCTGAGCCGAAGGCAGAGGCTTAACCCACTGAGCCATACAGGCACCCCTCACTAGACCCAAATTAAGACTTGTTCTTGACCACAGGACAAAAGGGTTTGTTTTGAATGATAGGATTTGTTTTAACCCACTAGGTACAGACCTGTGCATGCATTTTCCCATCTGGAGAACAAACTTTCAACCTTTCATTAACACAGCCACCATAAATTCTACATTTTATCATATAAAACCCCCTAACTTTACCCCTTTAGCAAACTTTTTAATGAATTTCTTCACCAAAGGGAGTGTGTGCGTGTGTGCGTGTGTGTGCGTGTGTGTGCATGTGTGTGCTCATGTGCACGTTTCCTTGCCTGGCAGGTAAATAAACTCAACTTGAAAAAAAAATTGGCAATTCACAGACCTGTACCCCTGGGGATAAAAATGCGTTATATGTTTATTTAAAAAAATTGAAAATTTCTTCTCTTTTTTCATTCTTTGCTAAGTTTTAGGTCCAAACAATAGGCCCAGTTTTATAGTTAAATATTTATTTACTAGAAAAAAGGTAGGAGTAAAGAGAGTGATAATCAGGAGTAAGAAATGGGTAGGGGGCGCCTGGGTGGCTCAGAGGGTTAAAGCCTCTGCCTTCGGCTCAGGTCATGATTCTAGGGTCATGGGATCGAGCCCTGCATCGGGTTCTCTGCTCCCCTGGGAACCTCCTTCCTCCTCTCTCTCTGCCTGCCTCTCTGTCTACTTGTGATCTCTGTCTGTCAAATAAATTAAAAAAAAAAAAAAAAGAAATGGGTAGTATTAAATTTGAATTCAGAGGGAAATTTAATGAATATTTAAGAAATCCCAAATTCCAAATCCCACTTAAACCTGGTTTCAAAATAGTAAAATCTCTACTATAATAAATGATAACCTCATTGTAATTTATTATTTCATTCACTCCTAATTTCTTTGACTCTATTAAATAAGCACTCCTCAATTCGTTCTTCTTAAAAACCAAACTGGTCCCAGCTGCAGCTATTAAGAGAGTTTTTTAATTCCTCTTGCTGTTTGCATAAGAGTTTTATTTTAATGAGAATACGTAATTACTCTAAACTGCATCATTACAAATTCATAACTTTCACTTAATGAAAGAAAATGTCAAAATATTTATTTCACTTTGAATCTTCTAAACCGATATTCAGGTCTTATATAAAATAATTCCATACAAAATGGGGTAAAGAATGCAAATATTCATCAATCGAGTTCATAGACAAATACTGTATCAGGAAAGTCGCTGAAGATTTTGACAGCAATTACCTCACACACAGCTTGAACTAGGTGATAGAAGATTCATTTTTATCCCTAAATGCATTCTGAATTAGGTTTAGTTCTAGATGCATTTATTAAGCACTACATTTTAAAAAGGGTGGGGATGGGTTAATAAATGTTATGCACTGATTCTGCCTGCAAAGGGTTTTACATGTTAATTAAACTTTGGTAAAACTAACTAGGTCATATGCTGTATCTGTCTTCCAAGGAATCAAGGCATGCACCTGTCCTCCTATTCATTATAGAAATGAAGCAGACAGATAATGATGGCTGAGCTGAAGTAAACCTTTCATTTGCTTCATAATCGCTGAAGAGTAAAATGAAGTATGTAAGGAAAAAATGTTATGTATTTCAAAATCATTTCCCCAGACTGACCCAGACTATTACACTTCCCTTATATGTATTACCCAAATCAATAGATCTGCTCTCCAATATGCAAATTTGATGCCGCATTTCATCAAATGTAGAACTGTAGTATTCATCATTATTTTGTCTTCGATTTAGAAAGGGAAAATCCTGCCCATTAAACTATGATGTCATCTAATACATCAATTTTAAAATGCATTCTGATTTGCAAGATGGCAAAATATTTTAAGGAAAATATGTATATTAGAAAGGATGAAATAGTCCTTACAAGTAGAACTGTAAAGAGCGACTTACCCCACAGAGCTGCATTCATCACTCACACAACTGTGCCATAAACTAAGCTTTTCAAACACTGTTCAATTTAGGAAAAAATGCAGACTAAAGAACATGGGCAAAACCTCACCTAAGTTTCACTGAGGCAATGAATGACCTTCCTGAAAACACCTCTCATCTCTAAGATGGGAATACTGGTGGTTAAAACTAGTAGCAAGATATTAAAATAGAATTAACCATATTCAGGGCGCCTGGGTGCCTCAGTGGGTTAAAGCCTCTGCCTTCGGCTCAGGTCATTATCTCAGGGTCCTGGGATCGAGCCCCGCATCGGGCTCTCTGCTTAGCAGCGAGCCTGCTTCCCTTCCTCTCTCCCTCTCTGCCTGCCTGTCTGCCTACTTGTGATCTCTAGCTGATAAATAAAATCTTTTAAAAAAAATAGAATTAACCATATTCATAATGACTGTAACAGAACAATAATAACCAGTCACTTTTTGTGCTAAAATAAGATTCTTAAATTCACTTCACTTCCCAGGATTACTGTCTGTTAATATTTGTCTTAATTTTTTATGCTTAGTTTCTTAACCTAAAACATCCATCAGCATGTAACTAGATACTCTATATCTAGTCATGAGTGCTCAATTTTAAACCACTTTATGTTTAAAAATAACTACTTTATGTTTAACCTGTCTCAATGTAAAAAAGCTTTCATATCAAAATATATGTATCACCTGAAGTACCACACCTTGACCATATTTTTTAATGAATGACATTTCTCACTATACCATTAAAAAGAACCAAATATATTTCCACCAAATCATTTAATTTAAACTCAAAATTTTTTCATATCTTTACAAAATGAGCAAAACTAAATGAAGTTCTCTCTCGCTCCACCCAACATAAACCTAGAATTTTCAGGGCTACTCTTTGCTATCCCCATTTTACAATCTATTTTTCCTTAATTTCCCCACCAAAATTAATATTCCTGTGATTCATTTATCACATCAATCCCTAAAATACCACAGGACTAAACTCTCCCAAGTATTTTCATATATATTGTCTCTTCGGTGACATATGCTATTTCACTTCCATCATCCTACCTTACAAAAAGCTCTGTGGAACTTTTCCTTGTCTTATCTACCTTCCTAACAGAGATGGTTGATATCTTCCCTGTTCTTTTTTAAAATTCCTATAAAAATATAATGAGGATTAGATAATAACTATAACAACAGTAATTTTTCAACTCTGAGCAATTTTCCATTTTACACTATTTCCTACACTAAATATTTTACCTTCTTCACTGAACCACCGCACTTTAGAGCCCCAAGGCACTAAGTACCAGTCCACTTATTCTACAGATCATTCTCACTCACCGAGATTTACCATTTCCCAATGATTTAGCATTCACCAAGCACTTAATAAAATGCACAGCTTTAGGCATTTCATTCATTTCTCACATGACCCAGGGTAATTCCTAGCCCCGTTTCACAGAGGAGAAAGCTAGATCTCAGAGAAGTGAAGAAACTGATCCAAAGTCACCCTACTCCCTCATGGCAGAACTGTAACTACGATGCTGGCATGCCATTCCCAAGAGTATGTGTTCTTTCGCCATACTCCCTAAAAATAACATCCACAATGAATGCTTTAATGTATGCTAAACCCTTTCTCAATAGTTTTGTGGTTGTGTCTTCCTTTCTTTCCCTCTACTCCCTTCAGTTTCTTCTGAATTAAAAAAAAATTTTTTTTAATGAGATAAAGAAAATCTTCTAATACCCCATAAATCACTAAACTATTTTCTCCCATTTCCATTCCAGGATACCATCCTGAATTTCAGACCAAGATGAACGGCTCCTAAATACCTCTGACTAGATGCTGGATGATGTATCTGATTTTTTCCAATGTTGTACACATTATCTCTACTCCTCTCCCAAACTTCTCCAGGGTTTTCTCTTAGAAAAATTCATCCATGGGTGCCTGGGTGGCTCAGTTACTGGTTAAGCATCTTCCTTTGGCTCAGCTTGTGATTCCAGAGTTCTGGAATCGATTACCGCACGGGGCTCCCTGCTCCGCAAGGAGACTGCTTCTTTCTCTGCCTCTCCGTCTCTCCTTCTCTCTTTTTGTCTCTCATAAATAAATACAATCTTTAAAAAAAAAAAAAAAGGAAAGAAAGAAAGAAAGAAAAATCCATCTAGTTGCTCAAGGTAAGAACCTGGGATTCATTCTTTCACTTCCCTTCCACACAACCAAAAGTTACCCATCTACCTCCTTATTACCACCAGAATTTGTCGCCTTTCCATTCCTACTGCCTCACTCTTGTCCAAGCCATGATCACTGGCTGCCATGACTGCTAAAATAGCCTACACATTTGCTCTGCCAGAATCTACTCTATCCATTCCAATTCTTTCTTAATTCCAAGCAGGGTAATTTTTTTTTAAAGATTTATTTATTTATTTATTTATTTGGCACACAGAGAGAGGAAATCACAAGTAGGCAGAGAGGCAAACAGAGGGAGAGAGGTAAGCAGGCTCCCTGCTGAGCAGAGAGCCGGATGTGGGGCTCGATCTCAGGACCCTGAGACCATGACCTAAGCTAAAGGCAGAGGCTTAACCCACTGAGCCACCCAGGCGCCCCTAAGCAGGGTAATCTTCTTAAATGCAAAGTGGATCACTTAATTAAAATCTTTCAGTAATTTTCAACCACCTTTATGTCAACATCTAAAATACTTAATGTGGCTTCCAAAGTCTTTCTTTACCTGGCACTTATCCCCTTTTTCAGTCTCTTTACTGGACATTTTCCCAACTGATCCAGACAAACTGCCTGACTTTGATTTGCTTAATTCAAGGGAAGCAAAAATTTCTAAAACACAAACATCTTGGCACACATAGTAAAGAACAGGATCTTTAAATGTCTCAACTATTTACAAAAAGTAGGTTGGCATTAAAAAGAAAACTTTTACAAAAAAAAAAAAAAAAGCAATTACATAGCACGTGACTAAAGTCAGCACATATTTTTTGGAATTTCTCAATCTTTACAAAATTGTTAATTATATGATTATTAAGTTTCATAATAGAAATTGAGTTAGGATCTGCCTTATTATTTGTAAGTCTTTTTTGCAAACATTATACCTAATGTTAATTTTAATCTAGCTTTCTGTTTATTCAATAATGCTTAATTATATTGGTTTCTGACACTCAATTAGACATAAATTTGACGTAGAGCCATTTGAGGGCATCAAAATTTCAGTTTCTATATTGTTTTATATGATATATCATTTCTGTTGGACCATTTATTTACATAGTACTTTCAAAAGTAAATACAGAACAGCTATTTTCTTCTACTATAGATTTGTAGCTAGAAAGATATAATAGATAGATTAGTTTTCAGTTTACTGAGATCATGACATTATCTTAAATGACCTGTAAGAAAAATGTTTGCATTATTCATCGAAAAACTGATTGTTTCATTGCCGTCACCATTTTAATATGTCCTCCTAGATGACAGAGATGTATGTGAAGCCAAAGGGTTCCAGGAGACAACAATCCAGAGTAATATTATCCAAATACTTGCAATCAAGCTATAGCAAAGTAAGTTAAGCAAAAGAATTTTTGAGTTTACTAACCCAAAATATTATATAAATAATAATTGAACACATAGAATATCTAAGAATATGATTCATATTATTTTTAAAGCAAAAAAGAACAAAAATGTAACTATAAAACAGCTCTATGAATTTGGGCATCCATAGGATTGATGGAATTCATTAAAACATTTATTTTAAACTGTTTTAACTTCAGGTAATTACTGATTGTAAAAAAAGAATAGCCTTATATATTTTCAATTAAAAGAAGAAGAAAAAATGTTAGAAGTGGTATTTTATGTCCAGAAAGACAGGGGAGGGACAGGAAAGTAAAAAAAAAAAAAAAAAAAAAAAAAAAAAAAAAAAAAGTTTAAAAATAGTGATAAATGAAGGACATTAATACAAATATTTATGAAAAAATACATAAAAATAAATGAAATTCTTCCTACTCATATTTAGGCATAGATTCACCAATTGAAATTAATTTTAATGCTATCTTCAATGTATTAACTTAGAAAAAATGAAAAAGATTCATAAATATATACAAATCAAATGAAATAAAACAATTATCAGCAGGATTTAGAGTCCAACTCCAAAAGGATTAAACTGAATCTAGAGGTTCATTTCGCAATCATAAATTTTAGAGTGATAAAAGTTAAATCTACAATCAAGAGATATATAGACATGAATCTTTAGGTGCTTGTGGCAGTTTTAAAGTATGTTCATAAATTTTGAAATATCCCTTCCTTCAAAAGGTGGAACCTAATTAGTTCTCCTTTGAATGTGTTCTGAACTTAGTGACTCACTTCTCATGAACAGTGATGGCGTCCAACAACTTTGGAACCTCGGTCATGAAAGACACTAATATTTCCTTCCAGCTCACTCTGGGGTGAGTTAGCACCATGTTGTGATTAGCCCTACTGGGAGGCCCAGGAGAGGAATGCAGGCCCCCTGTTTGCTGAGCCAACCAGAATCTGAGGCGGGCGGCCAACAACCCCATGAGTGAACCATTTTAGAAGCAGACTCTCCAGCTTGTCAAGATGGCAACCCACACCCATGTCTTGACTGCACACTCATGAGATACACTCAACCAGAAACACCCCAAAAATCCATTCCCATATTCCGACTTTCAGAAATCATGAGAAATGGCACACATTTTTTTTTTCTTCTAAGTTTTAGGATACTATGTGTTGCTGTAGTAGATTACTAGTATGGTGATGGAAAAAAAAAAAATCCAAATATCTAAAACAAAGAATATTGAAATCTGACCAGACTACTAAAAGTATAAAATTACCAACATTAACAGAAATCCTAAAAGAATCAATTAAACAATGATTTTATAAGTAAATTTTTCAAAGTGTAAAGAACCTGAAAACCTATTGTATCTATTATATCAACCTATTTCAATTTTACCAGAGACTTTTTTAACCACTATAAAGTATAGGTAATACATCAGACTGATGATTTATTTTTTTAAGATTTTATTTATTATTTGAGAGAGAGAGAATGAGCGAGAGACAGCACGAGCCAGGAGGGAGAGGCAGAGGGAGAGGGAGAAGTAGAAGCAGATCCCCCACTGAGCAGAGAGACGGATGTGGGGCTTGATCCCTGGACCCTGGAATCATGACCTGAGCCAAAGGCAGACGCTTAACCAACTAAGCCACCCAGGTGCCCCCAGACTGATGTTTTAGATGCCAGGAATTACACTGAGGCTACAATGTTTGAGAACAAATATCCAGCAACTTCATTATCAGTGATGAACAGTACAGATTATGGACCCCCACTTTGTTCCATGTTTGCTGTTTTATAACTTAACATCATCACCTAACACGTGTTTCAAAAACTTTCATCTCTATGGCAACACAGAAGTTTGCATTTAAGATGGCAAGTACAGGCCCTGTCGTAAAATACTCTGAAAAGAATCTTTCCCTCTTTACAATTAATTAAACAGCAACAAAGGAGATAATCCTCACTTACTGCAGAGAACAAAGCATGATTAAATTTCAACTTTTTCAGACCTCCACTTCAATCAGAATAATTAACTAGGTCCACGTTCGTTCTTAAGTTTATACATTCAACATCTTTGTCAAGACACAAGAGATTTATGATACTGTATATAAGTATCCAAAGCATAGGCTTTTTTACTATAACCTAACAATAAACCTTATTCTCTGCAAAACCATGTACGGAGTTTAAGAAAGACTGTGAGAAAAATATGCAACTGGTAACAAGAGGGAAAAAACAATTATAAACCCTATAAAATACAAACCTGGATAAAATGATGTTACATTCTTAAGAATAAATGTTTCATTAAATATAGGAACGTATCAAAGTGAAAGGAGCTTGGTGTAAGGTTGGGTAAATAACGGAGACAGAGGAAAAGTATACAGAAATCAGGGATGACTATGCAGTCAGCACTTCTGAGACAGACCCCATGAGGAAGGATCTGGGGACTACAAACACAGGTTCAGTCCCATGTCCCTTTGTCACCCACCATATAGATTGTGTTGGAGTCCTGTGAATAGACTAGCTGTGGTGCAAAAACAGTAACATATTAGAGCAATGTGATCTTGACATCATACTAACACACAATAGCTAATTATTTCAGAAACACCTATTGTAGCAGAACAACCTGAAGACACAAGAGATTTGCCTTACAGTTTCTCTTTAATAAACAGCTAACTCTTTCCTTAAATGGAGCCTCTTTTTGTGATTTCACATTTTCTTTGTTCTGCCTAGGACAGAAGCCTGGATTATTTTGTTCCAATAATGTGAGAGAAACTGTCACTAGAGCCTAATGCATTTTTAACTCTGATATGTAAAGTGGACAAAGATAGCATTAAAAAAGGAGAATAAAACCCAATGTTATGCAAGAATATAGGTGGAAAATGATTCGGCAGTATACAAAATGGATACGCCAAGGTGAAACAAAGTTCAATCCTAGAAAATTAAGATGGGCTTAATGTGAAGATATTTAATAGTGTTAATGCATTCTATTAAAAGTCAAAGAAAAAAATCACAATATTTGATAATATTCAGCACCTATTCCTGATGAAATCTCATAGTAAACTAAAGTAAGTTAGAATAAAGAAAATCTATTTCAAACTGACAGCATTTACTAAAAAAGAGTAAAACCCTGGAATCTTCTCTGTTAAAATCAGAAATAAGAAAAGGGTGTTTATTACCATTACTTTTTAAAATATTGTATTTATTTATTTGAGAGAGAGAGAGAGCACAGCAGGGTAGAGGGGTAGAGGGAAAAGCAGACACCCCTCTGAGCAGGGAGCCCGATGCAGGACTCGATCCCAGGACCCTGGGATCATGACCTTAACCAAAGGCAGCCAGTTAACCAACCAAACCGGCTATCCAGGAACTCAACATTAATTTTTATTACTAATTTAGAAGTTCTACGCAGTATATTAACACAAACAATATAAGAATTGCAATATTTTGGAAAGATAATATATAATTATAATTATTTGTCTTAATTTAAATGTGGGATTGTATTAATTCTACAAAATTCAATTCCTCTGTTAGGAATACATCAGTTTAACAAACTACCAGTGAGGGTTGTTCTTATTTTTTCCTTTGGAACTTGATTATACAATTCTAACATTTATGTTAAGGAATCAATAGGTGAAAAGACACCTTAAAAAGGTGGGAAAGAAATGTAGCAATATTTTCCCATCAGACACTAAAGCATAATATAAACTAAAACAATGTGATATTGGTATGTAATATACTGATTAGGAATATAATTGGTGTATCAGTGTATAATATAATGATTAGGAATGTAATATACTGCTATGACAGGGAAGCTAGTACATCTAAGAGTGTAGTTTGTAATAAATGAAGAATTCCAAGTCCATGCAAAAGAGAGGAATTATTTAAGAATATCAGAGAGAAACTAACCAAGGGAAACCTCTGGCCCTAAAAAATAACCTAGTTTTAGTTTTCTTACCATCTAAACAGTAAATGAATAAGAAACAGTAAATGAATAAGAAAACTCCATACATTGGAAATAAAATAGGTAGTTACATAAATAGACAACTTATGGATAAAAGCATATAGCAAAAAAAACCTAAAATATTCACATTTATTAATAGATAACTCATAATTTCAGTAATAAGTATATAAAATTTTTATCATTTGAATTAGCTTTAACAGCAAGGTGCTTTGATAGTAGTACTCAACACTGATTTGATTAGAAGCATTCACATACAAAAATCAATTTCCCATTATATATGAATAATCTTTAAAAAATTCATTCCAATTGAACCGTGAGAAAATGTGGGCCAAGATTTATGCAGGTATGTATGATTATGTGTGTGCAAAATTTTTAAACATTTTTAAAATTGAGATAGACTTCACACGCAATGTCATTCACCTTTTCAAAGTACACAATAATCTGAATCTTTATCCATCTATCCATGAAAAGATGCATTGACCAGAAATGCAATTATAAATTTTGATTCAATCAGCTTATGATTTTTAATCCATAATGTATAATATTGTGGTCATTGTTTTGTTGGGGTTGCTTTTTATGTCCTGGACATCTTAACACTGACTCTGGAGGATGAATACTAGGTACACATAACCTGCTGATACCTGGACGTGCTTTTGTCTTGTACTTAGGCTCTTGATCACAGGAATTTCACTGTCCTGTTCATCCCTATACCCACAGAATCTAGAATAGTTCACAGAATGAACAGGCAACCATAAACAGTTGTTATAAAGTGAATAACAAAAATTAATTTCCCAAATGTATAATGTTTTTGTTCAGCTTTCCAATTCCACCTGTTTACATGTTTTTAATGTGTAACAACAGCTTTATTGACATGCCATAAATTCATCCATTTATAATTCAATGGTTTTTATATCTTCACAGAATTATATAATCATCAGTACAAACAATTTGAGAAAAATTTCATTGTCCCAAAAGAACCCCAGCAGCATCCATTAACATTATCAATCACTTCCCATTTCCCTCCAACCCTACTAGGCCTAGTCAAAGATTAAAATATTTTCTATCACTATAAATTCACCTCTTCTCTAACATTCATGTAAATGGGTTCATACAATGTGTGGCCTTTCAAGAAAAGATATTTACAGGATCCTAGGCCCTGGGCTGGGTGACCTTTTTTTTTAAGATTTTATTTATTTCAAAGAGAGAAAGTGGGTACATGAGTGCAGGGGAGGAGCAGAGGGCCAAGGAGAAGCAGACTCCCTGCTGAGCATCACACCCCTCACACCACACACCATGACCTGAGTTGAAGTCAGATGCTTACCAACTGAGCCACCCAGCTGCCCCTGGACTGGATGATTTTTTTTTTAATTTTTATTTAATCGACAGACAGAGATCACAAATAGGCAGAGAGGCAGGCAGAGAGAGAGGGGGAAGCAGGCCTCCAGCTGAGCAGAGAGCCTGATGTGGGGCTCTATCCCAGGACCCCAAGATCATGACCTGAGCCAAAGGCAGAGGGTTAACCCACTGAGCCACCCAGGTGCCCCTGGATGATTTTTTAAGGTCATAAAATCTGGGAGTGAGCTGCATTTATGCAGTCTGGTGAACCTAACAGGAAAAAATTCTGAAGAGAGTCGTCTGGGGTTCGCTTAGTTTTGATAAGTAAACCCTTTGGCGATTTCAGCCTTTCCTCCAGGAGCAGATATTCCTGAACATGCAACAAAGTTACTTCTGCTTAGACCCAGACTGGCTAACAAGGGACAGAGAATTATCTTAGCTTCAGTTATACAGCTCATATAACATTTTTTCCCAGAAAAAAAAATCATGCATGTTTAATATATAAACATTAATTTGGAGCATGTAATACATGACAGGAAGGCCACATTTCTGAGTTTAAAGCAAATGCTTCCAGTAATTCCATTATGCTCTTGCAATTACATAACCTTAGCGGTTTTCAATTTCTACTATGTTTTCTTATCTTTTTTTCTAAGATTTTATTTATTTATTTCTCAGAGAGAGAGAGAATGAGTGCATAAGCAGGGAGAGTGGCAGGCAGAGGAAGAAGAAGATTCCCCGATGAGCAGGGAGCCCGATGCAGGACTTGATCCCAGGATGCTGATTGAGCCTCCCAGACATCCTTTATCTTTATTTTTTAATCTTTATTTCTATTATGCCTTAATTTATTACTAGCTGCATGCTGCTGCCATCTGACACACTCTATATAACTGGATAGTTCTTATGGCTTGCATCTTTTGTTATTACAGATTATAACTCCTCATTTCTTAGGTCTTTGGTTGTTATTTGTTGCTGTTGTTATTCTCCACCTGTGTTGTTGCTCTATATTCAACCTCTAGGAACACCCTTCCCACCTCTTTGTTGACATATTTAGGCCAGCTGACCTCACACATGACCTCAGGATGGCCAGCCTGTCATTGGGTGCTTGGAGGAAAAACTAGCCCAGAGCCACAAGACATAGGAGATTCAATGGAAAATAAGGTCCTTTCTTTCTCATGCCAGTTAATCAAGTTAAAATGAGATTTTTAGGGTAGGCCCTGTTCCTATTTAACCAGTGTACTTCCAAGAAGCAAGACAGACACAGATGCCCCTAAGGAAAAAATGATGCAAGGAAACTAGGAGAGAAGAGAGTTGTATACAAGCGAAGCAGAGAGGCCTGGAACAGATCCCTCCCTCACAGGGCTTAAAAGGAACCAACTCTGCTGACACCTTGATTTTGGACTTCTACCCTCCATAACTGTGACAGTAAATTTCAAATGATGTCTTACAGGGAACTACCAAAAAGCCAAATGATGGCAACTCTTTAGGAATGAGACTTTGAAAGAGCTCTAGCTTGGTTCTGCAAACTTTCATTACCAGGAATACGGGCTGTTATTTGTCAAGGCTACCAGTGAACTAGAGAGATGAGGCTAAGGAAAGCTTGCCACAAAGTTCGATTTTCTCATCAATATTAAGTAACTTCCCTTGAATAAATGCTCCCCTGGTTACTGCAAACCCTTGGTTAACTTCAAGAATTGTGAACATTTTGATTATGACAATTTTTGCTGGATATTTTCCAGCTTTTATGGAGGAGTAAGTTTTCCAGTACCCTTCCTGCAATATTTTGTTGACATTCCACACAAAAAACTTTAGTAAAGCATTTTTTAGAAGTACAAAAAAAGAGGAAATTTAAACAGAGAAAATTTAAAAATAAATGGTAACCAACATATCAAATGACACTATGAAGCCACTAAAATGTTTTAAAAGCAGTTAATCATACATAGAAATAGTCATGAAATTTGAATCATGATTCAAGATGCAAGAAAATAGTATCAGCAACTAACATTTACTGAACTTTCTACATGCTTCACCTATGATAGACGATTTACATGAATTACCTCATTTTATTTCCACAACAATGTCTTGAGGAAAATACCAAGCCCTCCATTTAATAGATGTGGATATCGAAGCTAAGAGATTAAGTAGTTTTCCACAGTCACAAAGGAAGCACATATCAGAGTACATATCTACATTCTGACTCTAGCAACCTCACTATAAACAGCTTGTTCACTGAGCTCAGTGGGATCCTCTCACCACCTCGTCATGCACCCCAGAGCCCCCATGCACTCCCCTGATATTTCAGGATGACCACTTATCATCACTATTTGTTTTACCGTCTGACTTCCCATTAAAACATGAGCTTCCTGAGGAGAGAGGCCATGTCTCCATCTTGATCAGTACTGTGTCACACAGGACTGGGCACTTGATAAGAATGTAATAATTATTTTCAGTTATCAATATAAAATATATGAACAAATAAATGATTTAGTGTGCCTATAACATTCTCATTATTCTTGTAGTTTGACAAATAAGCAGAGCTGTATGAAATGTTCACCTACTCCACTGGTAGACAAGAGGAAAAGGCAACTGAACATTATTACTTGCACAAAATATCTTGATCTTCCTAATATAATACAAGATAGCAGGATCTGCTATAGCTGAAGTCTTAACAACAGAGTTTACTTGAGGCATCCATATTTAGCTTATAAAAATTAAGGTTTAGGCTAAAAAATGCAGAGTGAACAAATCCTATCTAGGATGTCAGAAATGGGTTCTTTCATGAAAGGGTGATGCTTACATTGAGCCCTAAGTCGTAAGTAACCAAGGCCAGGAGGAGCATGAGAAAGAGTTCCAGCCAGAAGGTACCAAGCACATGCAATGTTGCTGGGGTATGAGAAATGATAAACTTGAGATACTGAGAATGGCCAGAAGAAGCTAGAGATGAAAAATGAAGTCTGAGAAGAAATGGTTTCCAAGATCTCAGAGAATCTTTACAGGCCATTTAAAAGATTTTGGATTTGTTCTTAAAGGTAATGGAAGGCCACTGAATGCATACAAATAGAGTAAGTTTAAAAGGGGATTTAACATACTTAGAATTTCATTTGCACAAGAGCATCTTGGCCACACTGTGAAGAATGATGGGCCAGATGTGGCTCTAAGTGTCTAGAGGCCATAGCAATGACCAAGCCAAGTAGTGATGGTGGCATGGACTGGGGCATGGAGAAATACAGGACCAGAGAGAAATTAAGGAATTACAAAGCCAGGAGTCAGTGACTTACTGGATAGGGGCAGCATTGGTGGTTGAAGGAATCAAGGATGAAACAACCCTCCAGATTCCCCATGTTACCATAATCTGCAACAAGTTACCTCATCTGCAAATCCCCTCAATAATTCTCTACCAACCCATTATTCCTCTACAGAGATCAACTCCAACACAGAAAGTCCTTAATTTTGGCAATTTGATTTTCAACAAAATCAGCTCTCTCTCTTTCATCATGACTGCCATAACAGCAACAGCTAACATGTGCTGAGTTCTAAATGTGTGTCAGCACTGCTCAAAGTACTTTACATTATTAAGTAATTTCATCCCCATTTTATAGACGTGAAAACTGAGGAATAAATTAACTAAATTAATTAAACACGCCACCATGTAGGCAATGAGGGACAAAGATAAAAATGTTTTTAAAAAAGCAAATAAATGTGCAATTGATTTATAAGGTTATTGTGATTACATACATGTATGAAAGTGTATATACAGAAGTTTTCCATGAATAATGAGGGATGGAGAGAAAAGAGAGAGAGAGGGAACATGTCCATTTTTGGATTTTCAACTTCAGTAAAAATTATTTTTTGTTCTCCTAAAGTTCATTTATACTTAAGTCATAATATATAATCATCAAGTAACCCAACATAAAGTGAACAATATATAAACTATAATGGCCTTTCAGGACAAGAGCTACTATGTCTTCTCAGCATGGCAGACTATTCATTTTCACAAAAAAATAATTGTATTATTGTGCTTCAATGCAAATTCTCAGAGGGGAGCATCTGAAAAGAAATGCTGCTTCTTATTTCATTAAAAATAATAAAGGACAGAGAATATTTCATCTGAAATACCCCCCCAACCCCATTTTCATTAACTGTACTGTTCTAGATGTCAACTCTCTGATTCAGAATTGGAAAGAATAAGTTTTAGAAGGCTCTAAATCTTTGATTTCAGAATCACATACATGATTCAAGTCCCTAATTACCTCTAAATTCTTATCTACTGTACTGAGCAGGTGCTTGGAAAACGATTTATGGAGGTTACTCAATTGCATTCACAGACCTATTTAAGTTCTATTTAAGTTTTGCTTCCTTAGGGAGGTCTCTGCTGACCACAGTAGCTACCCTTTCACAGTGTTCCTATTCCCTCTGCAAGCCCTCTTTTGGAGAATTCTTCCTAACCATTCAGTATCTGTCTTCCTCACAACTGCTCCACAAGGTCAAAGGCTGACATTGTTCTGTTTCCATGCATAGCCCTGAATCTTAGCTCACAGATGGAAACTATGGACATTTTTTTTTTCTTTTAAGAAAGGGGAGAGCAATAAGGGTGGAGGGAAAGGGAGAAAGAGAAAATCTTAAGCAGGCTCCATGCCCAGCGCAGAATCTGATACCTCAACCCTGAGATCATCATGACCTGAGCCAAAATCAAGAGTCGATGTTTAAACAACTGAGCCACCAGGCACCCCGTTAAAGGGATTTTTAATTACAGATTACTATGGAGAATTTTATTCAAAAATATAAGCTGACCAATGAGAAAAAAAAATAGAGCTATTAATGACAATTCCAGTCCTTCAACTAATTTTCTCCAGCCCAATGATTAAAATGCTTCTTTGTAAACTACCAGAAATAAATTGGAAAAGAACAAGAAGGATGTGGGAGGCAGTGTCTTGGAAAAATCACCTAGCTACTCTCATCTGTCTGCAGTCAGTTCATGTGTAGCTTCTCTTTGCAGATTTTGAATCTACCTACATGATTCTCTTTTCATTCCCAAGCCTCAAATCGTAGGTCCAAAATCCTTACCATCTAAACTAACCAGCAAACTCTGGATTCTCTAAATTTGTCTTCCAAATTATATTAGTTATTCTGACCATCCATATTCTTTAACATCCTTTCTCCATTAGCAATTTCTTAATTTTATCTATATAAAATTAGGAATTTCTTAATTCCTCCATTAAGAAATGGAAGAATTTCTTAATTTCTCCATTAGGAATTTCTTAATTATATATAACTATATATATATATAATTATTACATTCTGTTCTTCTATATTACATCACACATCCTTGAATAAGGGGTACCATTCTATTGTTTCTTTTTTCTTTTTTTTTTTTCTTTTTTTACCTTCTAACTTCACCAAAGTCATGTTGGGCTCATAAGGTATTCAAAAGAAAAGGCAAAAAAAAAAAAAAAAAAAAAGTAAATGAATACACCAAGCTCCACGGAAAATAGAAAATTTCAAAAGTTTCTGGTCATTAGAAATTTTTCTGACAAAAAAATTCAGATGTGTATTTGAATAAATTAGATGGAAGCTGCAATTAGCCACAGAGTTCACTTAGTTTGGACTTTAAGTCTGTTTGGTGCTTGTATCCATTTAGAATCATTTGGCTGGTTGATCTTGGAGCATCTGCCTCCATTTGGATTATACAAATGCTATATTATTAGCCTTTCACCATTTTCAATTTAATTGTTCTCAGGCAGAGCTTGAATAATAGTGTGTATAAAGTAAATATGCAGGTTTTCTCATCCAAATCATAGTAAACTCTTCACTCAAGTGTCAATTTCCTTAATCTGCCCCTCTTTCCTTTTACCAGTAAGGAGTTAATTGAGTTTCTTGCAATCTCGTCTCTGATTCCCATGCCAAATCATTAAACGCTCAATAACTGCTTGAATAGATTAGAAAACCACCATTAGCTGGATCCCCACAAAAATGTTTTTGTGACAAAAACCTGTTGCTGCAAGTAATACATTTAGTCTAGTGCAAAAGTCTTTCTAAGACACTCATGGAAAGAATGAAACAAAGTGTTTCAGCAATCACCCCCAATCTGAAAGTACAAGACAGCATCAAGTTGAATGACAAAGTAGAGTGAAACTGAATAAAAAGGAAATGTCTGATCTAAAGCATTTACCCTCTAAAGTTTAATCACATGGCCCTGCTCCTGTTTCGAGTATGCTCTGCAGAGTTTCCATTCAAGCCGTTCCCTTTGTATAAAGAACACGGAGAAAGAAAAGTACATAAACACAGCTATCCTTTGAATAAGGACTGAATATAAAGACATCTGTCTTCTAACATTTTGCAGTTGTGCCTAATAATGACACACCTCCCTCTGTTTTTTTCCATATGAGTCAAGGATGAGTTCCTAAAGGAGCCTAGGGTAACAGCTTTCAACATTTTGTATTAACAAGTACCTTGCCTTTGTGAGTTTTAAAAGGAAAGAACTAGGATTCTTTTTCTAATAGCCAGTTTCACCCAGTAGATCAGAGAAAGTCACTAGGTTAGCACTGAATTTTTGTAGGGGAAAAAGAAAAATCCCTTATTTTTTAGCTGTATTCAAAGTGACTTCTACAAAGTCATTTCAAGGTTTTAGACTCACTTGAATAATTGTCGTTATTAGGTAAGTATCAAGCTGTCTTAGAGTAAAACAAGGGACCCCTATTTGTAAATCGTTTCTGTGCAAACTTCAATATCACAAAATGAGACCCAGAATACAATGTGCTGCATTAACATTTAAACTCCAAATCAAATCATCATGTCTCAAGGATATTGTGAAGCCTACCTCAATCAGACCATTCTTTTTCCAGGGGCATTCTCCAGAGCTGGAACCAATAGTCATGGAAGAACAGAAGACAAATGTTCTAAAACATCTCCCTACATGGGGACTAATTTGGGGAATTCTGCACCAGCAGTGAGAGAAAGCACCCGTCATAATGAGAATCCACTAACTTGGAATCTTTGAGTGTCTGATCCATACCATGGCCCCAGAGAAGTTTTGTTTAACATTATGCTCAAAATAAGACTTTATGTTATAATAAATTAACAAAAATAAGCACATGGCCTACATTGCAGTTATATTCATTAGCTTTAAGAATTTTCATATAAATTAAATCAAATCTTTGCTGCAAAGTTTACTTTTACTTAAGAAAAGTGATCTAAATATTCCAATACCTTCCTCCCTTGGTGCCTTACATCCTGTGGGGACTAAAACATACATGATCTGCTTTGGGTTGTAGTGAGGTAAATATACTGGATTTCATAAATGCCAACATACACTCAGTCTATTATACCTTGGGATATAAACAAAGATGGTGGCTCTTTGCGATGGGAGTAGCTGATAAGGCTGAAGCTGAGAATCAACAGAAAGAAAATTTAGGATTTTTATAGAATTTTTCTTTCTTAAAATGAGGAAGGTAGGGCACCTGGATGACTGAGTCAGTTGAGCACCCAACTCTTGATTTCAGCTCAGGTCCTGATCTCTGGGTTGTGAGATCGAGCCCGGCATTGGGCTTGCACTAGGTGTGCAGGCTGCTTACGATTCTCTCTACCCCCTTCCCTCTGCCCCTCCCCTGCCTTCCCCACCTCACCCCACCCCCAGACGAGTTCTTCCTCTAAAATTTAAAAAAAGGAAGGAAGGTAGGAAGGGAGGGAGGGAAAGTAAGATGAGGAAGGCATTTTATGCATCTACTACCACCTCAGCCCAAAATGTGAGAATATCAGTATCAGAGGTCCTACACTAACCAGGAGGAAAGGAGCTGATTGTAGCCTTTGTTGGTCTTCTGTAAATATACCTACTCTGGCCAATTTCAAGCTACCAAATGAGCTCAGTCTGCTCACAAAATTCTTGATCACCTCGAGGAAGCCAGAATCTAAAGGTAACAGCACACTGTACTCATTATTTCTTTGAGCAGACAGCAGCAGTGATTGAGTATTAGATTTTTCACAGAAGACCAAAGAAAAGGAAAAAAAAAAATCTTCTGCATGTATGTTGAAGTTAGAAAAGATAATGCAGAAAGTCTGGCCAAAAAAAAAAAAAAAAAAAAAGTACAACCATACAGTGATTCCTAAAATATTTTCTTGTCATACAGGGAAGAGCAAAGACTGTTCTCAGTGAAATGCTACTGCGAGGTTCAGGCTACCTGGGGATTAGAGGCCTTCGCGTCCTGTGGGGGTCCCTATCAGTGCTCTGATCTGGAGCCAGGGAAAAGAGGGAGGCTGATTTAGAACTTAGAGTAGGACCCAGGTCAAGAATGCAGAGCTGGAGCTGAAGTGACCCAGAAGGCAATGAAATAACCAGGATCTTATATTGTTCCACAGCCTAAGTCCCCAAGGGAAAATCATCAGGACACTTTTTAGCTACAATGACTAACTACTATAGGGAAAAATCAGAATAAAGGGAAAAAACAGAATAAAGAGTATCTATTTTTTTAATCACAAGAGAAAACTACCCTCTGTATCTTTCAGATCTTCAAACACTATCATTTTTCTCTCTCTCCTTCTATCAATCTATCAAGCTCACAATGCTGGTATTATTGTGTTGTTATTAAAAACTAGCACTTACTATGTGATTATTTTGATGGGCACAGCTGCAAACTTTGCCTTAATTCTCCATTAACAACCCATGAGGTATAGACTTTTAAAATTCTGTGTTAAAAAAAAAAATGAAATAAGAGACATGATTTTTCTCAGCACAAAGCTAGGAATTAAGGGAGCTGCAGTTTAAATCTGGGTATCATTCCAAAACTCAGGTTTTTAATGATTTTACTTCCTCTTATTTTCCCTTTGAGATAAATTTAATAAAACTGAGGAAAATTAAATAACATATAAACTCTTTACGTTATTTTTTAAAGTGACATGAAACTCAATGTTTAAGGAAGCAGGAGAAGTATAAATAAAATAAATATACTAATGTCTAAGCTGTCTGGCTAGTTCATTATTGATAAGCAAACCACACTGTCTCATTCCATAAAGCAAAAAGTAGTTTTGCCCCATGCACACTAATTACATTGACATTTCATACCTAAAGTATAATGGTAATAAAATCAAGCTTTGATGCATTATTCTCAAAACTCTTGAATCAAGCAAAGGAAAACAGCTATGAAAATGGCAAGTCATAGCCCCTGACATAGAAACTTGTCTTCATTTGACACATTCCTCAGTCCCCTTTAGAAGGGCAAAACTCTTTGTCAATCACACAAAGCTAAGTTAAAGTCAAAAATCAGATCTCGCTTTCTGGGCTCTAATTCTTTGACGGTAGCTTCCTCTAACCAGTTCCTGAGACAATATTACATTTCCAATTCCCATTTTTTCTTATCTTAAAAGAAAAAAAGCATTGCCTTCTCTATTTCAACAGACCAGTCAGGACTCATGCTGCCAGACAATCATGCCAGATTGTGATTACCCCTTGTCTAGCCACTGTCCTCCCCTGCAAGCTGCAAGCTCTTCAGCTCAGGGCAGCTCAAATCATCTTTTTCTTCCCAGTGCCAGCAGACTGCATCCCATGAGAGTGTAATAGATGTTAGGACAACAAATGACTATTTTAGATACAGTTTTTAAAGATGCAACATTATAGATCACATATGTATAAAAATCTCTTCCTCTAGCCCCACCCAGAACCTCCTCTAAATCCCTGAATTCGCATAGCATTTCGAATCGGCAAACGAAAATTTTAGAAGGGCCATACCTTTTCGTACTAACTAGGGAACACATTTTCTATCTCACCCTCAGATTTTATCATTTACATCCCTTTTCTTGGCTAATTACCTCCCCTGCAGAAGATCCTATTGCTTGCTGGAAAAATTCAACTTTTTGTATCTTGAGGGATAGAGGAAAAATGTTTTGTGTTCCCCTACTCATCCCCAGAATAATTTAGGCCTCTTTTATATAATAAACATGTAAATCATACATTGATATTGTTTACTTTCCCTGACCTAAGCTGCTGATTAAAGGCCCAGTGTTTTTAACCCCTAAGTGCAACATTATTGCTGGAGAAATACTACAGTGATTGCAGCAAAGTGAAAAATGGACCCAGAGCTTTATTTATATTAAATCCAAAGTAGCTCATACATTGAGAAGAAATTGAGACAATATCAACTATAAACCTGAACTTCTGGGCACAAATGTGCCACTGGTCCTTTCCCCTAATCACTGCAGTATCCTTACCTTATCCTTTATCTCAGTAAAGATGCCACAGATGATTTTTAGAAAGAGGTAGTGCATAAAAAGTAAATAATAATGTTTTTTCTCAAGTTTGCCGTCCTTTAATAACCACAGTTTCAAGAAGTAAGGCAGAAGTCAAGCCTGTTTCAGAAGTACAGGTGTAGCTGGTACTAGCATTTAATATGGCCAATTATTATTTAACAAGCTCCCAAAGTTATATGTAACCTAAAAAATGGTATATCCCATCAATGAATTTCAATATGCAGCACGAAAAAACATTTAAATTTCATTAAGAGATGTAAAACAGTAAGATACAGACAACATTTTTTAACTTTTCCTATTGATTGCTCAATTATGTTTACAAAACCCTTCAAGTTCTGGAAAGAATGTGTACTGATAGAATATTAATATTTCTGAGAGAAAAAAAGTAGAGATCCTCTAAATCTATGGGTTGTTTTAATTCCAAGTAAATGCCATACAGTTCCTCTGGATACAAAAACAAGTTGTACACATACAAGGAGAGGGAAACTAGGCTGCAAAATCAAGAGGACATTAATTATGTACATAAATATTAATAAACATGTTTTTGACACTCAATGTACTATGCCACAGGAATCTCAGTATCTCCATTTGCATACCTGACTTTGACAGCTGTGGTAGAATAACATATTTTCATCAGTAATACAAGAGTAAATTTTTTTCAACATAAATAAATAATGTGGGGGACTTGCATGTAATTTCAACTGCTTTGACTTTTTTTTTTTTTAAGAAAATGGGAACAGATAGTTAACTCAACAAATATGGATATACTCTACTCTGACTGAGTTTAAGATACCATGGTAAGAAAAGACTGCAAGAAAGGATGAATATATGTTCTGAATTCTAACACCTGAGAGTAGCCCTCAGCCTTATTAGCCAGGGCAGTGGTTGGTTCCCAGATGTGTAGACACCCAAGAACAAACTCCTACCTGGTCTAGCCCAAACTGAAGTAAAGCAGAAAGCAGGAAAAATAACCTAAAAATATAAGCCCTGCTGGGAGCAAGATGGCAGAGGAGTAGCAGACTGAAACAGCATTAGGTCCCAGGAATTCAGCTAGATAGTTATCAAACCCTTCTGAACACCTACAAACTCAACAAGGGACAGAAGAGAAGAAGAGCAGGAATTCTAGGAACAGAAAATTGACCACCTTCTGGAAGGTAAGATGTTTAGAGAAGTGAATCCCAAGCAACGGGAAGATAGACTGCAGGGAGGTGGGGGCGGCTCCCAGCAAGTGGCAGGGCAGTGAAGCACAAATTCAGAATGTTTAGAAGTCTGCTCCATTGAGGGGTGTCACTTCAGAGGATAAGTTGGGGTGGAGCCCTCACAGGGACAGTGTGGTCTCAGGACCCACGGGTCCTGAAGGGTGCGTGAGTGTGGCAGAGCTGCCAGGTATTGGAGTGGGGAAGCCAACTATAGAGTATAGCCAACTATAGAGTCAGAGCTGAGGATAAGCTCTCAGCTCAGAGTTACCTTATGTTGTGATCCAAGTCTCAAGTCGGGCCATTGCTCTTCAAGCAGGGACCCCACGAATCGCAGATCCAGGGAGACTCACCTTCTTCTTCTAGGAGGAGCAGTGCTGGAGCAATGCAGGAATCTGCTGGGTTTGGAGACTCCAAAAGGGGCCGTGTGCCAGAAACAGAAACTCTCAGCCACAGGCCAGGCAAGCATGGAGTGCAGCCAAAGACCAAGGAGACGGGAGGGATTGACTGCTTTTCTCTGAGGGTGCATTGAGGAGTGGGGCCCTGAGCTCTTGGCTCCTCTGTGCCGGAGATTGGGAGGCCACCATTTTCACTTCTGTCCTCCAAAGCTCTACAGAAACCATTCAGGAAACAAAAGTTCCCAAGAGAGAACCCGTGAACCCCAGCAGATTACTTGGCCTGGCCCCTGGCAAGGGTAGTGCAATTCTGCCTCGGGCAAAGACATTTGAGACTCACTGCAAAAGGCCCTCCCCCAGAAGATCAGCAATAACATCCAGCCAAGGCGAAGTTAACTGATCAAGAGAACTGAGGAACTCAAGAGGTAGGGGAAAGCAATGCATAGAATTCATGGCATTCTACCCATGGTCCATTATTCTTATAAAGTTAATTTTTTTTTAATTTTATATTTTTCTTATTCTATTTTTCTTAACTTCTCCTCTTCGCTCTTTTAAAGTTTTTTTAACTATTCTATCTTAACAACACCTTTTTATAGAAAATCTTTTTAAAATTTTCATTGTTATAGTCATATTTTATCCTCCATTATAGTTAACCTTATTTTTTGTATATGAATAGATTTTTCCTCTTTAAACTTATGGGGTACAATTTCTTCTCATAGATAAAAATATACCCTAAATCTAGCACATGGCTTTGTTCTAGACTCCAGTCTGATCACATTCTCTCTTTTTTTTTTTCTTTTTCCAACCAACTTATCTTACCAATTCCTTTCTTAGACTCTTTCTTTTTTAATTTTCAACTTTACATTCATATTTCATCACTTCATTGTATTTATCCTTATTTTTGTTTATATATGTTTCCCTTTCTTTAAAATTTTAGGAGGTAGTTTCTTCTAACAGACCATAAATACCCAAAATCAAGTGGTTGGCTCTATGCTATTCACCAGTCTAATATATATATATGTATATATATATATACACATACATACATATACATATATTTTCCCCCTGGTTTCAGGTCTCTTCTGATTTGGTTAGCATACATTTTTCTGGGGTCTTTGCCAAGCTTTTAGTATTTCATTCTCTCGTTCATATATTCATAAATGGATAAAATGAAAAGGTGGGGACAACTCACCACAAAAAAAAAGAACAAGAGGCAGTATTGATGGTTAGGGAACTAATCAATACGGACATTGGTAATATGTCAGAACTAGAGTTCAGAATGATGACTATCAAGGTGCTAGCTGGGCTCAAAAAAGGCATGGAAGATATTAGAGAATCCCTTTCTGGAGAAATAAAATCCCTTTTTGGAGAAATAAAACAACTCAAATCTAACCAAGTTGAATGGAAAAAAGCTATTAATGAGGTGCAATAAAAAATGGAGGCTCTTACTGCTAGGACAAATGAGGCAGAAGAGAGAATTAGTGATATAGAAGACCAAATAACAGAGGATAAAGAAGCTGAGCAAAAAAGAGACAAACAACTACTGGACCATGAGGGGAGAATTTGAGAGATAAGTGATACCATAAGACAAAACACTATTGGAATAATTGGGATTCCAGAAGAAGAAGGCGGGGAGGGGGCAGAAGATACATTGGAACAAATTATAGTAGAGAATTTCCCTAATATGGCAAAGGGAACAAGCATCAAAATCTAGGAGGCACAGAGAATCCACCCTCAAAATCAATAAAAATAGGTTCACATGCCGTCATCTAATAGTAAAACTTACAAATCTTAGTGACAAAGAGGAAATCCTGAAAGTAGCTCAGGACAAGAGGTCTCTAACATATAATCGTAGAAATATTAGATTGGCAGCCGACTTATCCACAGAGATCTGGCAGTCCAGAAAGAAGTGGCATGATACCTTCAGAGCACTAAATGAGAAAAATAAGCAGCCAAGAATACTATATCCAGCTAAGTTATCATTGAAAATAGAAGGAGAGATAAAAAGCTTCCAGGACAAACAAAAGTTAAAAGAATTTGCAAACACCAAACCAGCCCTACAGGAAATACTGAAAGGGGTCCTCCAAGCAAAGAGTGTCTAAAAGTAGTAGACCAGAAAGGAACAGAGAAAATATACAGTAACAGTCGCCTTACAGGCAATACAACAGCACTAAATTCATATCTCTCAATAGTTACCCTGAATGTAAATGGGTTAAATGCCCCAATCAAAAGACACAAGGTATCAGAATGGATACAAAAACAAGACCCACAGATATGCTGCCTACAAGAAACTCACTTTAGACCCAAAGACACCTCCAGATTTAAAGCGAGGGGGTGGAAAACAATTCACCATGCTAATGGATATCAAAAGAAGGGTGGGGTAGCAACCCATATATCAGATAAAGTATATTTTAAGCCAAAGACTATAAAAAGAGATGAGGAGGGATACTATGTCATACTTAAAGGGTCTTCCCAACAAGAAGATCTAACATTTTAAATATCTATGCCCCTAATATGGGAGCAGACAATTATATAAACAAATTAATAACAAAATCAAAGAAACACATTGACAATAATACAATAATAGTAGGAGACTTTAACACTCCCCTCACTGAAATGGACAGATCATCCAAGCAAAAGATCCACAAGGAAATAAAGGCTTTAAATGATACACTGGACCAGATGGACATCACAGATATATTCAGAACATTTCATACCAAAGCAACAGAATACATTCTTCTCTACTGCACATAGAACATGCTCCAGAACAGATCACAACCTGGGTCACAAAGTAGGTCTCAACCAGTACCAAAAGACCGGGATCATTCCCTACATATTTCAGACCAGAATGCTTTGAAGCTAGAACTCAATCACAACAGGAAAGCTGGAAAGAGCTCAAATACATGGAGGCTAAAGAGCATCCTACTAAAGAATGAATGGGTCAACCTGGCAGTTAAAGAAGAATTGAAAAAATCATGGAAACAAATGAAAATGAAAACACAATGGTTCAAAATCTGTGGGACACAGCAAAGGCAGTCCTGAGAGGAAAATATATAGCAATACAAGGCTATCTCAAGAAACAAGAAAGGTTCCAAGTACACGATCTAGCCCTACACCTAAAGTAGCTGGAGAAAGAACAACAAAGAAAGCCTAAACCCAGCAGGAGAAGAGAAATTATAAAGATCAGAGCAGAAATCAATGAAATAGAAACCAAGAGAACAGTAGAACAAATCAACAAAACAATAGAACAAATCAACGAAACTAGGAGCTGGTTCTTTGAAAGAATTAGTAAGACTGACAAACCCCTGGCCAGACTTATCAAAAAGAAAAGAGAAAGGACCCAAATAAATAAAATCATGAATGAAAGAGGAGAGATCACAACCAACACCAAAGAAATACAAACAATTATAAGAACATACTATGAGCAACTATACACCAGCAAATTTGACAATCTGGAAGAAATGGATGCATTCCTAGAGACATATAAACCACCAAAACTGAACCAGGAAGAAATAGAAAACCTGAACAGACCCATAACCAGTAAGGAGACTGAAGCAGTCATCAAAAATTTCCCAACAAACAAGGGCCCAGGGCCAGTTAGCTTCCCAGGGGAATTCTACCAAACATTTAAAGAAGAATTAATACCTAATCTCCTGAAACTGTTCCAAAAAATAGAAATGGAAGGAAAACTTCCAAACTCATTTTATGAGGCCAGCATTACCTTGATCCCAAAACCAGACAAAGACCCCACCAAAAAAGAGAATTACAGACCAATATCTTTGATGAACACAGACGCAAAAATTCTTACAAAATACTAGCCAATAGGATCCAACAGTACATTAAAAGGATCATTCATCACGACCAAGTGGGATTTATTCCAGGGCTGCAAGCTTGGTTCAACATCTGCAAACCAATGAATGTGATACAACACATTAATAAAAGGAAGAACAAGAACCATACGATACCCTCAGTAGATGCTGAAAAAGCATGCGACGAAGTACAGCATCCTTTCTTGATCAAAACTTTTCGAAGTGTAGGGATAGAGGGTACATGACTCAATATCATCAAAGCCATCCATGAAAAACCCACAGCGAATATCATTCTCAATGGGGAAAAATAGAGCTTTTCCCCTAAGGTCAGGAACATGGCAGGGATGTCCACTATCACCACTGCTATTCAACATAGTTCTGCAAGTCCTAGCCTCAGCAATCAGACAAAAAAAGAAATAAAAAAGCATCTGAATTGGCAAAGAAGAAGTCAAACTTTCACTCTTTGCAGATGATATGATACTTTATGTAGAAAACCCACAAGACTCCACTTCAAAACTGCTAGAACACATACAGGAATCAGTAATGTGTCAGGATATAAAATCAATGCACAGAAATCAGTTGCATTTCTATACACCAACAGCAAGACAGAAGAAAGAGAAATTAAAGAGTCGATCCTATTTACAATTGCACCCAAAACCGTAAGATACCTAGGAATAAACCTAACCAAAGAGGCAAAGATTCTGTACTCATAAAACTAAAGTACTCAAAAAGAAATTGAAGACACAAAGAAATGGAAAAAGATTCCAAGCTCATGGATTGGAAGAACAAGTACTATGAAAATATCTATACTACCTAAAGCAATCTACACATTTAATGCAATCCCTATAAAAATACCATCAATTTTATTCAAAAAAATGGAACAAATAATCCTAAAATTTATATGGAACCAGAAAAGACCTCGAATAGCCAGAGGAATGTTGAAAAAGAAAACCAGAGTTGGTGCCATCACAATTCCAGACTTCAAGCTCTATTACAAAGCTGTCATCATCAAGACAGTATGGTACTGGCACAAAAACAGGCACACAGACCAATGGAACAGAATAAAGCCCAGAAATGGACCCTCAACTCTATGGTCAACTAATTTTCAGCAATGCAGGAAAGAATGTTCAATGGAAAAAAGACAGTCTCTTCAACAAATGGTGTTGGGAAATTGGACAGCCACATGCAGAAGAATGAAACTTACACCACACACAAATACAGACTCAAATATAGACTCAAAATAGATGAAAGACCACAATGTGAGACAGGAATCCATCAAAATCCTTGAGGAGAACACAGGCAGCGACCACTTTGACCTCAGGTGCAGCAACTTCTTCCTAGAAACATCACCAAAGGCAAGGGAAGCAAGGGCAAAAATGAACTACTGGGACTTCATCAAGATCAAAAGCTTTTGCACAGCAAAAGAAACAGTTAACAAAACCAAAAGACAACTGACAGAATGGGAGAAGATATTTGCAAATGGCATATCAGATAAAGGGCTAGTATCCAAAATCTATAAAGAACTTATCAAACCCAACATCCAAAACACAAATAATCCAATCAAGAAATGGGCAGAAGACATGGACAGACATTTCTGCAAAGAAGACATCCAGATGGCCAACAGACACAGGAAAAAGTGCTCCACATCACCTGGTATCAGGGAAATACAAATCAAAACCACAATGAGATACCACCTCACACCAGTCAGAATGGCTAAAATTAACAAGTCAGGAAACTACAGATGTTGACAAGGATGCAGAGAAAGGGGAACCCTCCTAAACTGTTGGTGGGAATGCAAGCTGGTGCAACCACTCTGGAAAACAGCATGGAGGTTCCACAAAAAGTTGAAAACAGAGCTACCCTATGACCCAGCAATCGCACTACTGGGTATTTACCCTAAAGATACAAATGTAGGGATCCAAAAGGGCATATGCACCTGACTGTTTATAGCAGAAATGTCCACAATAGCCAAACTATGGAAAGAACCTAGATGTCCATCAACAGATGAATAAATTAAGAAGATGTGGTGTATATATACAATGGAATACTATGTAGCCATCAAAAGAAATGAAATCTTGCCATTTGCAATGACATGGATGGAACTAGATGGTATTATGCTGAACGAAATAAGTCAATCAGAGAAAGACAATTATCATATGATCTCTCTGATATGAGGAATTTGAGAGGCAGTGTAGGGGGGTTGGAGGGTAGAGATGGAAAAAATGAAACAAGATGGGATCTGGAGGGAGAGAAACCATAAGAGACACTTAATCTCACAAAACAAACTGAGGGTTGCTGGGTGGGTTGGGGGTGGGGTAGGAAGAGGGTGGTTGGGTTACGGACAATGGGGAGGATACATGCTATGGTGAGTGCTCTGAAATGTGTAAGCCTGATGATGCACAGACCTGTACCCCTGTGGAAAATAATGCTTTATTTGTTAATAAAAATAATTTTTAAAAAAAGAAAATAAACCCTTAAGCCTTAGTGTATGAGCAGAAGATAATTAATGACATTTGTCTTTGAAGAATAGGTAGTCTCCATTTTCTAGAAATCTGGTTTGGTAGGGGGCAGTTTTTATTAAAAATCTGTCTGGAGTTATCTAAATTATTTTTTCATAGTTAAGGATCTTCATTTGTTGAAATGAAATTCTGCTATTTCATTTTAATTGTGACCACAATTGAGCAATCAGAAAAGGACATTGTGCTGAATTAAATGTTAACATAAAGAAACACGCTCTGCCAGAACATTTTTAAAGTATGAATATCATCTTTGAGACATTAGAGAAAAGGTATTAAACCAAGAGTCCAAAGATATGGAGGTTCTAATCTCAGCTCTGTGATTAACAAGTATAAAATGTCTGGGCCTCGGTTTTCTCACTGAAGAATGGTAGACATCACACAGGGGATGAGAATTTTAAAGATCTGAGAAATCATTCATTCCTATTACACTCCATTTTACAGATTTTGTAATGTTCAAAGATTGTGCCTATTTTTAAGTTTCCCTTGAATTTTTAAACCATGTGATCCCTATTTTATATTTATGTTATTCTACATCAAAAAGATCATCTCTCATTAGCAAAAGAGCTATAGAGGAAACCTACATTTAATTATTAAAGGAACAGGCTCTACCTATAGAGAACACATTGATAATTACCAGAGGGTAGATGTGGGGGTGGGGATGGGTGAAATAGGGGATGGGATTAAGGAATGCACTTGTTGTGATGAACACTGGGTGCTGTATGGAAATGTTGAATCACTAAGTTGTATACTTGAAACTAATACTACACTGTATGTTAACTAAGCAAAATTTTAAATAAAAAGTTAAAAAGAAAAGTTTAACATTGGAGGTTAGAAGATGATGGTAGAGTAGGAGAACCCTAGGCTCACTTTGTCCCATGACTACAACCAGATAACTATTCAATCATCCTAAATCCCCCAGAAATTGACCTAAAGTCTGGTCGAACAAACTCCATAACTAAAGGTAGAGAAGCGACCATGGGGAAAAAGGTGGGAAGTGTGATGACAGAGTTTGGGAGAGAAATGGATTGTGGCCACTGCTGAGGGAAGCAAGCCATGGTCAAGGAGAAAAGCAAGACACAGATTAATACACAGGGTAACATACTGAGAAAGTAAATCACTATAGCAATGGCTTAGAAAGCTAGAGGGGTCAAGTTTCATGACTTCTGGCAACCAGTAGGGTTAAAGTCTGGAGTTTGAAAGAAGAGCTGGCTTGCCTGGGATAGAGCACAGAGGGCCTACACTATGCTTGGAGTGAAGGCAGGCAAACAGTCTTGGACATACAGCATGGAAACAGCAATGTGACGAGTGCCTAGGACACACAGTAGAGAGGTTATTCACTCATCTTCAGAGCATGTCTCAAAGAGACAGTGTTCCCAAAGGGACTCCTCTGGAAACAAAGGAACCGACAACTGCCATTTCCCTCTGACATCCCTCAGCATACACACAGGCTCTCCCGTGGGTGGGGACATTCACTACCTAGCTTGCTGACACTAATCCCTGCTCCACCATGCTTGGGTGAAACCACCCTTCCCACTCACAATTGCCTCAGTCCCAGTATAGCAGGTCCTTCCTGCAGAAGTCCAATCCAAACACCTGCCAACCTGGCAACTCCCAGCATGGGAGTTTTATGGAGCCTCAGTTCCTATAGGGGTAGCTACAGGTCTCATTTCACAAACAGACTAGAGCATACATGCTTAAAATGAGCCACATTCAGGCCAAGGGTCAAACACAGCCCACAGTAGGCAAAGAGAGCCTCTGCAGATGACCAGCCTTGAAGGATACAACAACCAGGACAAAGCAACAGAGTGCATGCAGCCCACACTGTAACACTCCCTTGAAGCATCAGGTCCTGGGGATTACAGGACATCATACAACCGGGCACTACAAGACTTTCTTCTTCACAAGGCCATTACCCTCAAGAACGGGAAACACATCTGACTTTCCTAAAACAGAGAAATAGGTAGAGACTTAAACAGAATGAGAAGACAGAGAAATGTATCACAAAAGAAAGAAGAAGATAAGGACAAAGCTAGAGATCTAAATATTAGATACCTAAGTAACATGCCTGATGGAGAATTTAAAGTAATGATCATAAGGATACTCACTGGACTTGAGAAAAGAGTGGATGACATCAGTGAGAACCTTAACACAGGGATGAGGAATAATATGGCAGAGATAAAGGGCTCAATAAACAAAGTGAGAAACACCCTTGATGGAACAAACAGCAGACCAGGAAAAGCAGAGGAATAAATTAATGACTTAGAAGACAGAGTAATGGAAAGTAATCAAACTGAACAAAAGAGAAAAAAATATGCAAATGATCATAGACTTAAGGAACTCAGTGACTCAGTCAAATGCAATAATATTCATATTAGAAGGGGCGCCTGGGTGGCTCAGTGGGTTGGAGCCTCTGCCTTTGGTTTGGGTCGTGAACTCTGGGTCCTGGGATCGAGCCCCGCGTCAGGCTCTCTGCTCGGCGGGGGGCCTGATTCCCCCTCCCCCTCTCTGCCTGCCTCACTGCCTACTTGTGATCTCTTTCTCTGTCAAATAAATAAATAAAATCTTAAAAGAAAAAAAATATATTCATATTAGAAGAGTCCCAGAAGAAGAAGAGAGAAAAAAGGGACAGAAATTTTATTTGATGAAATAACAGCTGAAAAGTTTCCTAATCTGAGAAAGGAAACTGATATCCAGAGCTGAGAAGAACAGAAAACCCCTAGCAAAACCAACAAAAGAAGATCCACACCAAGACATATTGTAATTAAATTGGCAAAATATAGTGATAAAGAAAAAGCTTTAAAAGCAGCAAGGCAAAAGATGATGATAATATAGAAGGGAAAACCTGTAAGGCTGGCCAAGGATTTTTTTCAGGAGGAATTTCCCAAGCCATACAGAAACATGAAAAAATTTTCAACATCACTAGCCATCAGGGAAATACAAATCAAAACCATAATGAAATACCACATTACACCAGTCAGTATGGCAAAAATTAACAAGACAGGAAACAACAAATGTTGGTGAGTATGTGGAGAAAGGGGATCCTCTTACACAGCTGGTGAGAATGCAAGCTGGTACATCCACTCTGGAAAACAATATGGAGGATCCTTAAGACATCAAAAATAGAGCTATCCTACAACCCAGCAATTGCACTACTGGGTATTTACCCCAAAGACACAGATGTAGGAAAAGAAGGGTCACATGCACCCCAATGTCCATATCAGCAATGTCCACCATAGCCAAACTGTGGAAGGAGTTGAGATGCTCTCCAACAGATGAATGGATAAAGAAGATGTGGTTTATATATACAATGGAATATTACTCACCCATCAGAAAGGATGAATACCCTCCACTGGCATCAACGTGGATGGAACTGGAGGAGCTTATGCTAAGTGAAATAAGTCAAGCAGAGAAAGACATGTATCATATGGTTTCACTCATATGTGGAACATAAGGAATAGCACAGAGGACCACAGGGAAAGGGAGGGAAAACTGAATGGGAAGAAATTGGAGAGGGAGACAAACCATGAGAGACTCTGGACTCTGGGAACAAAACTGAGGGTT
Source organism: Martes martes (assembly GCF_963455335.1). NCBI lineage: Eukaryota > Metazoa > Chordata > Mammalia > Carnivora > Mustelidae > Martes > Martes martes. The sequence continues at coordinate 18,132,454 of NC_137890.1, forward strand.
ACAGAAAGGAGGGGAGTTGGGGGGGAAGGGGTAGATGGGTGATGGGTATTAAGGAGGGCACATGTTGTGATGATCACTGGGTGTTATACACAACTAATGAATCGTTGAACACTACATCGGAAACTAATGTACTATACATTGGCTAACTGAACATAATAAAAATAAATTAAATAAAATAAATGAAAAGAAGAAAAAAAAAGTAAAGAAAGAAATTTTCCAAGCCAGAAGGGAGTGGCTTCACCTATTCAAAACGCTGGATGAGAAAAATCTGTGGCTAAGAATATTCTAACCAGCAGGTTAACTAACATTCAGAATAGAAGGACAGAAAAAGACTTTCTCAAACAAACGAAACTAAAGGAGTTAATGATCCTAAACCAGCCCTGTAAAAAAATAATAAAAGGGACTCTGAGAAGAAAGGAGAGACCAGAAGTGACAGTATTATGGTGGGAAACACAAATGCAGTAAAAATTAATATCTCTGTAAAAATCACACAGGGAACTCACAAAATAAAAGGAGGTAAAATATGACAACATATACCTAAAATGTTGGGAGGAGAGGAGTAAAGAATAGGTTCAGGGGCGCCTGGGTGGCTCAGTGGGTTAAGCATCTGCCTTAGGCTCAGGTCATGATCCCAGGGTCCTGGGATCAAGCCCCGCATCGGGCTCTCTGCTCAGCAGGGAGCCTGCTTCCCCCTCTCTCTCTGCCTGTCTCTCTGCCTACTTGTGATCTCTCCCTCTCTCTCTGTCAAATAAATAAAATAAAATCTTAAAAAAAAAAGTAAATGACCATCAACTTAATATAGACTGCTATATGCAGAAGAAGTTAGATACAGACCTAATGGTCACCACAGATCAAAAACTACTAATAAATAGCCAAACAATAAAGAGAAAGAAATCCAAATATATCACTAACGAAAATCAGCAAACTATGAAAGAGAGAAAGATAAGAAAGGACCAGAGAAAGTCTTGAGAAGCAACCCTAAAATAAACAATAAAATAACAATAAACACATAACTCTCGATAAGCTAACATTTCCCAGACTCACTCAAGAGCTGGCTTCCCGTAGGTTCATCCAAGAAGAGACACTAGATCCTCCTTACGCATTCTGTGCAGTAGACCTACTTTGACAACTGGCTGGGTGATACTGACAGGGTTCTTCCACCCAAGGGACAGTCCTTAACACCACTTCTTCTTAGTTGTTCCACCAGTCCTAAGGGTGGTAGCAGCTTCAAGCAATTCATAATCTCTTCACAACCTGTTGTTCTTTCATCCTTCAACCATTTTGTATTTATTAATTTGTATTATTTAAAGTACCTAGTATGGTATTTGAATGTAAATGGACTAAACACTCAATAAAAAAACATAGAAAGACAGAAGGGATAAAAAACAAGACCTAGATGCTGCCTACAAGAGACTCATTTTAGACCTAAAGACACCTGCAGATTGAAAGTGAGAGGATGAAGAAACATGTGTCACACAAATTGAAGTCAAAAGAAAGCCAGAGTAGCAATACTTATATTGGACAAAATAGACTTTAAAAACAAAGACTATAACAAGAGACAAAGATGCTATATTATAATAATGGGGACAATCCAACAAGAAGATATAACAATTATAAATATTTATGCACCCAACTTAGGAGCACCCAAATACATAAAATAGTCAATAACAAACATAAAGGAATTATTCTATATAATAATAGTTGGGGACTTTAACACTCCACTTAACACTCAGCAGACATATCATCTAAACATCAGATCAATAAAGAAACAATGGCTTTGAAGGACATACTAGAACAGATGGATTTAACAGATATATTCAGAACATTCCATCCTAAAACATCAGAATACGCATGCTTCCCAAGTGCACACAGAACATTATCCAGAACAGATCACATATTAGGTCACAAAACAAATCTCAACAAATTCAAGAAGATCGGGGCACCTGGGTGGCTCAGTGGATTAAAGCCTCTGCCTTCGGCTCAGGTCATGATCTCAGTGTCCTGGGATCAAGCCCCGTATCGGGCTCTCTGCTGAGTGGGGAGCCTGCTTCCTCCTCTCTCTCTGCCTGCTTCTCTGTCTACTTGTGATCTCTGTCAAATAAATAAAATCTTTAAAAAAAAAAATTCAAGAAGATCCAAGTCGGGGTGCCTGTGTGGTTCAGTTGGTTAAGCGTCTGCCTTCAGCTCAGGTCATGATGTCAGGATCTTGGGATAGAGCCCCATGTCAGGCTCCCTGATCAGTGGAGAGTCTACTTGTCCTTCCCCCTGCTCATGTATGTGTTTTCTCTCTGTCTCTCTCTCTTTCCCTCTCAAATAAATAAAATCTTAAAAAAAAAAAATCTAAGTCATACCACAACATCTTTTCTGATCATGACAATATGAAACTAGAAGTCAACAACAAGAAAAAACCCAGAAAGACCACAAATACATGGATGTTAAATGCATACTACTAAATAGTTAATAGGTCAACCAAGAAATAAAAGAAGAAATTAAAAAGTACATGGAAACAAGTGAAAATGAAAACACAACAGTCCATAATCTTAAACAATCAACAAAACTAAAGGGCAATATATGAAATGGGAAAAGATATTTGCAAATGACATATCCAAAAAAGAGTTGGTAGCCAAAATACATAAAGAACTTAGAAAACTCAACACCCCCAGAAACACCAAATAATCCAATTAAAAATGGACGGAAGAACTGAACAGACATTTCTCCAAAGAAGACATACAGATGGATGACAGACTCAGGAAAAGATGTTCATCACTTACCATTAGGGAAATACCAATCAAAACAAAATGAGGTATCACCTCATACCTGTCAGAATGGCTACTACCAACAATGTAAGAAACAAGTGTTGGCAAGGATATAGATAAAAAGGAACACTCATGCACTGTTAATAAGAATGCACACTGGTATGGAAACAGTATGGAGATTCCTCAAAAACTTAAAAATAGATCTACCCTACAATTCAGCAATCACACGACTGGGTACTTACCCAAAGAGTACAGAAACGCTAATTCAAAGGGACACATGCTTGGGTGGCTCAGTTGGTTAAGTGTCCGCCTTTGGCTCAGGTTATGATTCCAGAGTCCTGGGATCAAGTGTCACATTGGGCTCCCTACTTGGTGGGGAGTCTGCTACTCCCTCTGACCCTCTGTCCTCCTTGTGCTTACCATCTCCCTCCCTCTGTCTCTCCCAGTCACCCTCCTGAAAGAAAAAAAAAAATCTTTTAAAAAAAGGGACACATGCACCCTTATGTTTATGGCAGCACTGTTTACAACAATGTTTACAGCCAAATTATGGAAGCAGCCAAGTGTCTATCAATTAATGAATGAATAAAGAATATGTGAGAGATATATATTACACATATTTATTATATATTATAGTAAATTATAGGTATAGTAATTATAATAAATTATAATATATAAATATATTTTATATTTATTTTATTTACATTATATTTATATATATATAAAATAGAATATTATTCAGCCATAAAAAGAAATGAAATCTTGTCATTTGCAATAACATGGATGGAGCTAGAGAGGAGAATGTTATGCTAAGTGAAATAAGTCAGTTGGAGGAAGACAAACACCATATGATTTCACTCACACGTGGAATTTAAGAAACAAAACAAATCAGCAAAGGGCAAAAAAGAGAGAGAGAGACAAATCAAGAAATAGACTCTTAGTTATAAAGAACAAACTGATAGTTACCAGAAAGAAGGGCAGCTGGGGGGATGGGCTAACTAGATGACAGGAATTAAAGGAGTGTCCTCGTTGTGATGAGCAGAGGGTGATGTAAAGAATTGCTGAATCACTATATTGTATATCTGAAGCTAATGAAACACTGATGAGGAAGGAAGGAAATAAGTTAGCTAAACGTCATTGTTACAGATAAAAGTATATAAGAAGCACTCCAATGTTGACAAGGTAAGAAAATTTTAACAAAGGAAGAAGGGAGGGAAATAAACACTGTTTCCATCCATCCCAATGCCGCCTCTCATATTTAACCAAGCTATCTTATAAGAAGACACTGGCAGCATTCTTTGGCGTGTGTTCCTATCTCTCTCAAACATTCCAGAAGTTGCTTCAGCTCCAATTCCTAGGACAACCGTGAATATTGTGGAACTTAAATGAAAAACAGAGGAACCCCACAAAGATCTGCACTGTGTGAAGACTGTGTTTTACATTAATTTCTCTGAACTGGTTTCACTTCTTATGAAGCCTGCCAGTCTGACAACTCTACATTTTCTGCAGATGACAAATGTAAACAAGCAGTTTGGCCTTGTTCCAGGTGACAAAAGATAATTGGACCATAATTATCATTCAGTTTGGCTTATTTTAAATTTTCACAAGAACATCAATTAAAGAGTTATAATACATTACATACAGATATAACGACCAGAATTTAAAATTGAACTATGAAAGCTAGCTCAAATGCCCAAATCCTCAACCATTAAAATTTAATAATTTCTGCTTATAACTTTGTTACCAAAAACCCCAAATCATTTCTATAGAAAATCACTAATTTGTTGCATATCTGTTAAACTACCTCATGTAGGAGGCAGTGATGACTACTTTATTACTGTTTGAAAATAAGTTATCCACATTATATTCTCTAGAAAAACAACCAATACACTGTATATAGACAAAGAGATTTATTTTAAGGAATTGGCTCATGCCATTGTGGAGGCTGGAAATTCCAAAATCTTAAGGGCGAGCCTGCAGGCTAGACACCCAGAAAAGAGCTGATGCCACACACACGATCCTAAGGCATTCTGGGGGCAGAATTCCCTCTTCCTCAGGAAACTTCAGTGTTTCTCTCCTAAGGCCTTCGACTGATTGCGTGAGGTACACTCACATGGTGGAGGCCATCTGTTTTACTCAAAGTCTACTGATAGAAATGCTAATCACATCTAAAAAAATACTTTCAGAGCAACATCTAGAGTGTTGTTGAACCAAACACTAGAGACTACTCAAGTTTAACCATCACACACACAACATTTTCTTATTAAATTATCTGCGAATGCAATCTATCTACGGCATACTCTAACCTACCACTGTGAGTCTTCTCATTTTTCATTAATTTATTTCACATTTTTAAAGATCAGCTTATATTTCATCCTGTTGGCAAGTTGTGAACGTAAAGATTTTCGTTATGTTGAAAAACCATTACACAAACTGTATTCTTTTTTTTTCACTGAATTATTATTTTTTATTAAAATATAATGTATTATTAGCCCCAGGGGTACAGGTCTGTGAATCACCAGGTTTACACACTTCACAGCACTTGCCATAGCACATACCCTCCCCATTGTCCATAACCCAATCACCCTCTCCCTACCCCCCTCCCCCTGGCAACCCTCAGTTTGTTTTGTGAATTGAGAGTCTCTTGTGGTTTGTCTCCCTCCCAGTCCCATCTTGTTTCATTTATTCTTTTCCTACCCCCCAAACTCCCTTGTTGCTTCTCGACTTCCTCATATCAGGGAGATCATAAGATAGTAGTCCTTCTCCGATTGACTTATTTCGCTAAGCATAATACCCTCTAGTTCCATCCACGTCATTGCAAATGGCAAGATTTCATTTCTTTTGACGGCTGCATAGTATTCCATTGTGTATATATATATCTCACATCTTCTTTATCCATTCATCTGTTGATGGACATCTAGGTTCTTTCCATAGTTTGGCTATTGTGGACACTGCTGCTATAAACATTCGGGTGCACGTGCCCCTTCGGAAAACTGTATTCTTTTCATTGGTTCCACTCTTTCCAGGATGCCTGGATTTCATTATCGCAATCTCTAGCTTACTCCTACCCATCCATAGCCAGTCAACACACATTGTCCGTCCTTCGCTGGCAATTTCTATTTTGTACTTCTGGACCCCCAAAGATTCCTAACCTTACCTCATTAAATTTTTTTTTTAAAGATTTTTTATTTATTTATTTGACAGACAGAGATCACAAGTGGGCAGAGAGGCAGGCAGAGAGAGAGGAGAAAGCAGGCTCTCCACGGAGCAGAGAGCCCAATGCGGGGCTCGATCCCAGGACCCTGGGATCATGACCCGAGCAGAAGGCAGAGGCTTTAACCCACTGAGCCACCCGGGCGCCCCTACCTCATTAAATTTTGATACATTCTTTGTATTTTTCTTTGATTTGTTGATTTTTTTTTTTGTAAGTTCTCTTTTTCTTGGAACTAATTTTCTCTGTTCAACCTAAACTGTTCTAGAACTTCATCCAAACCCAGTTTGCAATTATAAATAATTACCTTCCTATGGAAATCACTGAGGATTTAGCTACACAGCTAAACAGCTAAACACTAACCTGCCCCATCTACAAATCCTATCATCCTATCTTTGATGAGTATGTAACTGCCGTATCATAAAAACGTAAATGGTTAAGGTAAAAATGTACAAATGCATAAAGGAAGAGAGGGGTCATGAGGCAGCTTTTCTTTACTTCCTAGTCATGCAAGAATAAAGAACAGATGGAAATACAGGGTGCAACGACTGATCATAACTTACTGGCTGCAAGACGCAATTACATAAGATACTGGAACCTGAGTCACTAAGATATTTTCAACAAGTCAATCCCTTCCATAAAAAAAATAAAATAAAATACTCCATTTTAACTACTTTACTGAAAAAGTTATAAAAGTCAATGAACTCCTTTAAAGGATCCCATACTGAAAATTAAATAATTAAATCTCCAGACTCAGAGTGCTTGTAAGTGTGAGAACATGGCAGTGTGAAAAGTACACTCAGAAGGTGTGAGCACCAGTTACAGGTTTGCAACCTAATCATGTGGCCTAAGGTGCCACTGTTCCTTAGAAATCTGAAACTCTCCATTTATTAAAATGAGGTACTATAAAATTTCACCTAAATCAATGTGCAACTGTAAAGTGTGCATTATTTTAGTTTTTTTATTTCAAGACATAAACTTTTTTTTAATTATATGTAAGGGGCGCCTGGGTGGCGCAGTTGGTTAAGCGACTGCCTTAGGTTCAGGTCATGATCCCAGAGTCCTGGGATCAAGTCCCACATCGGGGTCCCAGATCCATGGACAGTCTGCTTCTCTCTCTGACCTTCTCCCCTCTCATGCTCTCTCTCAGTCTGTCTCTCTCTCTCTCTCTCAAATAAATAAATAAATAAAATCTTTTAAAAATTAAAAAAAATTTTAAAATATATTTAAATGCATGTTTTTATATAATTTAACTTACTTTTATTGAAATCTGATTGGCATATAAAACCTGTAAATATTTAGTGTATGAAACTTGATATGTTTGGCGATAGGTTATATTCATGAGACTAACATTATCAATGCCATAAGCTTACCTTTGAAGGTTCCTTTCTGGCCCCTGAATTTATTCCTTTTATAGTAAGAGCACTTAACATATGGTTTATTCTCTCATCAAATTTTTAAATATACAATTCTTAAGCACAGGCCCTTGGGTGTATAGCAAATCTTCAAAACATAATTATTTTGGATAGCTGAAAGTTTGTATCCTTTGACCAACATCTCCCCATTTCTCCTTCTCTCCAGCCCTTGGTGACCATTATTTTATTCTCTGTTTCTATGTGTTTGATTATTTTAGATTCTACACATACGTGAAATCATACACTACTTACCTTTGTGTGTTTCAATTATTTCACTAAGCATAATGTCCTCCAGCTTCTTCCACGTTGACACAAATGGCAGGTTTGCCTTCTTTTCTGAAGCTGAGTGACATTCCACTCTGTGGGCATGTGTGTGTGCATGTTTGTGTAAATATGTGTGTGTGTGTGTGTGTGTGTGTGTGTGTGATCTCACATTTTTCATTTACTTCTGGTAGTCCTGCTCTTAAAAAAATCTGTACCCATTCACCAGCTCTTTTTCAGAGACTTCCACTGGTATTCATGAGAAAAACTGCGGCAAGGAAAAAACTTACCCACTGCCCAGACATAAAGTAGGTAACAACACTGAAACTAGAGATGGTCCTAAAGATGTTGGAATTATCAGACAGGGATTTTAAAAGAACTGTGACAAGGGGCCCTGGGTGGTTCAGTGGGTTGAGCCTCTGCCTTCAGTTCGGGTCATGATCTCAGGGTCCTGGGATCGAGCCCTGCATCAGGATCTCTGCTCAGCACGGAGCCTGCTTCCCCCTCTCTCTCTGCCTACTTGTGATCTCTCTCTGTCAAAAAAAAAAAAAAAAAAAAATCTAAAGAACTATGACTAGCATGTCAAAGGATCCAGGGGAAAAGGTAAATAAAAGTCATGAACAGCTGATGGATTTTTGAACACTACATCTGAAACTAGTGATGTACTATGTGTTGAGTAAATGAATTAAAAAAAAAAAAAGGCTTTCCATAAGGGGAAAAAAAGTCATGAAAAAAATAGAGAATTTTAGCAGAGGAATGGCAACTATAAAAAAGAGTCAAACAGAAATCCTTAAATGCACACACACAATATGAAGGTGAAAATTCCTACGATGGACTTCAGTAAAGAGGGCATAAGACAGGAAATATCAGTAAACTTCAAGAGTGATCAAGACCAATCAAGAAAAAAAGAGAAAACAGAAAAATTGCAAATATCAAAGATAAAAGATATGGTATTACTACAGGTCCTAGACACCTTAAAGATAATAAAGAGATATTACAAATAATTTTATGGGAAAAATTCAACAACTTCGATAAAATGGCAAATTTCTTGGAAAGTACAAACAACCAAAACTTAAAAAGAAATAAATATAAAATATTAAAGAAACTGAAATGGCTTTTTGATTAAAAGCCATCATGCAAGGACACCTGAGTGGCTCAGTTAGTTGGGTAACCAACTCTTGGTTTCAGCTCAGACCATGATCTCAGGGTCCTGGGACCGAGCTCTGAATGGAGCTCAGTGCCCAGGAAGGAGTCTGCTTGAGATTCTCTTCCGCTACCCTCCCCCCACCCCAAATAAATCTTTTAAAAAATAAATAAATAGGGGCACCTGGTTGGCTCAGAGGGTTAAGCCTCTGCCTTCAGCTCAGGTCATGGTCTCAGGGTCCTGGGATCGAGCCCCACATTGGGCTCTCTGCTCAGCAGGGAGCCTGCTCCCCGCCCCATGCCTGCCTCTCTGCCTACTTGTGATTTGTCAAATAAATAAATAAAATCTTAAAATAAATAAATAAATAAAAGCCATGTCTCACACACACACACACACACACACACACACACACACAGAAATGCATGCCCAGACAGTTTTACTGGTAAATTATATCAGTACATCATCAAAAATCTAAGGAAAAAAATAACTGTCATCAGCAAAATTATACAAATTTCAGCATAATGAATAACTAGAACTTCTATACCATTTAGTAGGTGCTAGTCACTATTCTTTTGTTTTTTGGTTTTTTTAAGATTTTATTTGTAAGTAATCTCTACACCCAACATGTGGCTTAAACCCATAGCTCTGAGACCACCAGTCACACACTCTACCAGCTAAGCCAGCCACACGCCTGTCTGCTAGTCACTATCCTAAGTGCTTGCCACACACCAATCTATTAATCTTCACAAGACTCTTTAGTAAGGCACTATTATTACCCCCACTTAGTAAATACAGAGACAGAAACCCTGAAAGTATAGTACAGCTAAGTGAGGGTTGGCTCTGGACGTGAACTCAGGCAGTCCGGCTCCAGTGACCTTTTCTTTTTCACTCTGTTACACTGAATTCCTAGCAAATGAGATAGCAAAGAAATGACCATGAGTGTGAATGAGTATCTGTGTGGTTTTTGTACGCATTCCCTTCATTAGAAATCTAACATCATAAAAGAAAGGAGAAAGGAAATTTTCTGAAACAAGAGGTTAAGTACAAACTCAAATATAAGCTAAATGGATAAAAGTGTTGTGTGTGTGTGTGTTTTTAAAATCAATATAAATAGTTTAAGAAGGATTACACTGAAATAAATAACTGATTTAGGGTACAGAAAGCCTGTGTATAAAAGCAGTGCTCAGAAGTAAAACGAATGCCATCTAGTCACAGAATATAGAATACGTAAAGGATTGAGATAAACCTTTTTAATCATTAACACCCAATTAGGGAAAAAAAGACAAAAAATGAATTAATAACTCATAAAAAGAATATAATTAGCTAAGAAAAAGAGAAAATAAGCAGTAAATGAAAATTAACAGAGTCTTTTCAGTAAAATTAATTTAAAAATTTTAAAAAATGTACCCATTACTGAAGCAACTACAGGTAAAAGGAGTCTGAGAGAGAATACCGATGGGGCATAAGTTAATGCAACCTTTCTAGAAAACAATTTGATAGTATGTGCTAAGATCTTTATAAATGTTTAGAGTTTTTCAGAAAGAAAAACTAAGATACGGGCAGAAATTGTACATCCCTAGAGGCGTGGTGTGTTTTGTCCTTCCAGAGTTTGCCTGGCATTCTGATTACCAGTAATGACTCTGGATCCAGACATTCTGCTTTCAAAATCAGGCTCTGCTACTTCCCAGCTGCAAGACTCTGCTGAAATCATATAACCTCCCTGTGCCTCGGTTTTCACATCTCTATAATGGGGATAATAACAGCACCTACTTTTGAGGTTGTTCTGCAGATTATACAAGATGGTATCTCTAAAGACTTAGGGCAGCTCCTGACACAAAATTAACACAATACAGATGATAGCTGTAATCATTAGGTTTACAATTCAACATTGGAAAGAATATGACTTTATAATAAAACAATGTAGGTATGTAATATTCTATAGCTATCAAATATCATTTTTCAAAAAAATACAATAATAGGGAGAAGTAACAATAAAAAATATCATATAGAGCAGACTTTCTACATAAAGTAGTATATAAATAGAGGAAAATAATAAGAGACTCCTTAGAAGCCATGTGGGAATGCTGATGTTACAAGCGGTAAAAATGAACATAATCTTGGCTTACTCAGATATCGATCACCAGCTGGGATCAGAAACACTACAACCAAATTATTAATTTATTTTACTTCCAAAGAGTTCATCTTGTGTACTCAAGCCTCTTTAGATATAGCTGATATAAGAACTAGAAATTCCTATAAATTATACATTAATTATTAAATAAATATTACTTGGCTATATGCCCAATATAAGGCAACTACATGAATACACTAAAACAGATCATGACTAATTTTAAACAATTCCCATGTAATTATATATGGCTTTGAGTTAAAATGTTACTTTAGAAAATAAAAGAAAGCTAAGCTGGAAACATTTTAACACAAAGCTTTTTTTTTTTTTAACATTTAGTGTTATATTAATGTTATTCTCATGTAACATGAAAAACAAGGTCTCAAAATGAAATATTGCTTTCCTGGCATTCTAAAATGAGGTTATTAATCATATCTACCATTCATGAATATATATTGTAGCATAATTTGTAAAGCAGTGAAACTTTTCATAAGAACGCCTGTGAAAATATGAATTTCTCACCATTTGATCTCTTAAAATATGGATGTTTAAGCTTTCTTTTTGAGCACTTTTAAAGAGCTAGTTGAAGAAACTTGGTACAACATACTGGGATAGTCATTGCCTTGAACTCGAATTTGTTTGCATGTGACTTCCAGTTAAAGAGTGATTTGACCTGTGATGTGCATTTTACTTAATAGGTCTGAGCATTGAGTGCTTTTGAGTTTTATCTTAATAATAAAATACTTAAGAAGTTCTCCTTTTTATGCCCTTATTCATTTGGACATCAAAATAATAAGACTTACAGGGAACATCAATCATCAACCCATACAACCGCCTACTTCCTATAGGACTCATTTCAACAACAATTTAGATGGTACTCCAGACTTTGTTTCAATCCACAAGCCTCAGAAAACTCTTACACCATTTTGTCTGGCAACTTACAACACCTTTGTATTTGACTGATGACTCTGTTATGGATCACAGTACATAAGTTGAAACATGGGCTTTGGGGTCCGAGCAGGGCTAACCTTACCTCTCATGTTTTCTAACCTTATAATGCTTTCTTTGGGCAGATTCCCTGGGCTCCTGGATCCTCAGATGCCTCATCTTTGAAATGGGTTAAACTGATAGAATAGCAATGATTCTGTATAACTGGATATTTACATAGAATTGTTTTACATTTAACTCCTTAATATTTTAAATTTTATTTCTTTTACAGTGAGATGTGAAGTAATGAGTTATTTTTTCCAATGAGTTATCTGAAGTATATTTGGTGATTAATCCATCCTTTTGAAAACTCATTCAAAATTCCACCTTGACCAAATGTGCATAGCACTTCTCCTACAATTCCTGACCCAGGGTTGGCACTTAATAAATGGATCTTCTCGCCTTCCTTCTACTGAGCTTAAAACTTGCTTTCTTATCAATTCTACTGTTCCTATTTTGCCTGTAGCCATACTAACAAAACTTATTTAACAAAGTAAAATACCTTCAATTCCTTCGGTCAGTCTTCATATACCACAGTTTTCCACTATAATGCCATCACGCCTCCCCTCCTTTTTATAAGCCCTAATTGCCAATGTTCATCTAACAAGGTGGCTTCTTGGACAGACCATTTTCTATCAGACATGTTTTCTCAATTGCAAATGATGGAAATAGCAACCTCCCTGTTCCCAACATTTCACTTCTAGAAATACAATCTAATTTTGCCTTAGCATTTTTTACATTCAATTCATATCATGTTGAACTAAAAAGTTTTGTCATGACCAAAAGCCATGGTTCTTTTTTAGTGTGGACTATTTTTAAGCCCAATTTTCTCCCTTTTGAAAATGTAGAGTATCCTGATCATCTGATGATAATCTTTAAAAATACCAAAAATCTAATAATGAGAAAGGTCACTTATCACTTATATTTTTACTTACTCTTTCACTCAAATTCAAGACAATTTCTAAACATTTTTTTCTTTTTAGTTGAGTTGCATGTTAGTTTAAGGTGTACAACACAGTGATTCAATATCACTATCAGCATATATTATGCTATGCTCCCCACAAATATAGCTACCATTTGTCACCATACAACACTATTACATCACTGACTATATTCCCTATACTGTATCTTTCATTCACACGACTTATTCATCTCATAACTAGAAGGCTGTATCTTTCACTCTCCTTCACCCATTTTACCCATTCCCCTACCCCCTTTCCCTCTGGTAACCATCAAGATGCTCTCTTTATAGGTCTAAATCTGCTTTTTATTTTTTTTATTCATTTGTTTCACTTTTTAGATTCCACATATGTGTGAAATTATATGGTATTTGTCTTTCAGCCTGACTTATTTGATTTAGCACAATAACTCCAAGGTCCATTCCTGTTGTTGCAAATGGCAAGATCTCAACTTCCGTATGGCCGTGCAATATCCCAGTGTGTGTGTGTGTGTGTGTGTGTGTGTGTGTGTGTGTGATGGTTATGCGATATCCAAGTGTGTATGTGTGTGTGTGTGTGTCTCCTTTTTTTTTTTTATTTTTTACAATTTCTTTTCAGTATACCAGAATTCATTGTTTATGCACCACACCCAGTGCTCCATGTAATACATGCTCTCCATAATACCCACCACCTGGCTCCCCCAACCTCCCACCCCCCACCCCTTCAAAACCCTCAGCTTGTTTTTCAGAGTCCTTAGTCTCTCATGGTTCGTCTCCCCCTCCAATTTCCCTCAACTCCCTTCTCCTCTCCATCTCCCTATGTCCTCCATGTTATTCCTTGTGCTCCACAAGTAAGTGAAACCAAATGATAATTGACTCTCTCTGCTTGGCTTATTTCACTCAGCATAATCTCTCCCAGTCCCGTCCATGTTGCTACAAAAGTTGGGTATTCATCCTTTCTGATGGAGACATAATACTCCATAGTGTATATGGACCACATCTTCCTTATCCATTCATCTGTTGAAGGGCATCTTGGTTCTTTCCACAGTTTGGCGACCGTGGCCATTGCTGCTATGAACATTGGGGTACAGATGGCCCTTCTTTTCGCTACATCTGTATCTTTGGGGTAAATACCCAGTAGTGCAATTGCAGAGGCATAGGGAAGCTCTATTTTTAGTTTCTTAAGGAATCTCCACACTGTTTTCCAAAGTGGCTGCACGAACTTGCATTCCCACCAACAGTGTAATAGGGCTCCCCTTTCTTCACATCCTCTCCAACACACGTTGTTTACTGTCTTGTTAATTTCGGCCATTCTAACTGGCATAAGGTGCTATCTCAATGTGGTTTTGATTTGAATCTCCCTGATAGCTAGTGATGATGAACATTTTTTCACATGTCTGATAGCCATTTGTATGTCTTCATTGGAGAAGTGTCTATTCATGTCTTCTGCCCATTTTTTGACATGATTATCTGTTTTGTGTGTGTTGAGTTTGAGACGTTCTTTATAAATCCTGGATGCCAGCTTTTGTCTGTACTGTCATTTGCAAATATCTTCTCCCATTCTGTGGGTTGCCCCTTTGTTTTGTTGACTGTTTCCTTTCCTGTGCAGAAGCTTTTGATCTTGATGAAGTCCCAAAAATTCATTTTCGCTTTTGTTTCCTTTGCCTTTGGAGACATATCTTGAAAGAAGTTGCTGTAGCTGATATCGAAGAGGTTACTGCCTATGTTCTCCTGTATGATTCTGATGCATTCCTGCCTCACGTTGAGGTCTTTTATCCATTTCGAGCTTATCTTTGTGTATAGTATAAGAGAATGGTTGAGTTTCATTCTTCTACATATAGCTGTCCAGTTTTCCCAGCACCATTTATTGAAGAGACTTTTTTCCATTGTATATTTCTTCCCATCTTTTTTATCCATTCATCTATTGATGGGCACTTAGCTTTCTTCCATACCTTAGGTGTTATAAATAATGCTACACTAATTATAGATGTGCATTTATCTTTTGAAATTTACTTTCTTTAAATACATATTGTTCTAGAGTTATAAGCCTTAAGACTAAAAATATTTTAAAGAGAGTTACATTCTTTTTCAATTAAGTACACTCTGTTTTCAATATTCATCTCAATTTAAACATTTTTTCATATGCTACAAAAGAAAAGTTTCAGAAAATCATATTCAGTATAATTTCATTTTGACATATGGGTACTTACTAACAATCATATACATATTTGAAAATGGAGAATATGCATATTTGATATATATAAAAAGGAATATAACAAAATACTCTGTTTAGCTTGGGACTAGGGAGTGGGAATTGAGAAACAATGGGACTTAACATCCATTTTTTTCATTTTTTTCTTATAGTGGGCATGCTTTGCTTTTATAATAGCATTTAAACTTTTACTTGGATAACAGCTATAATAAGCAAATATCAGTCAATTTAATAAGCAGGAAAAACTCAGAACATCATACTTTATGATCTAAGTTACTAATAAAAGTCACCCAAGGATAATCCATTATATTTTTTAAATTTAGATTGACATTAATGTGCTTTTACTTTAAATATGTTTTAAAATGTTTTATTCAAAGCCATTTTTTGATTTAAATCCTTTGCCTTCCTCTAAAACTCTGGTTTGAGAATGTTTTCTGCTTCACCGTATGGAAGTAAATTTGACTTATCCTTTGTTAACTGCTTTGCTTCTATATTATCCATAAACTCAAAGAGCTTATTGGCATATAGCTCTTTCATGCTTTCAGAATTTTATGCAATTTTGTGATATCTCGCAGTATCCTGTTAATCGGATGAGCAAGAGACAATCAAAATAAAATACTGGGAAATGAGAATACACTGCAGTAGAACAGAGAAACTCATTATGGAACCCCATAGAAACAAGAGAGCAAGATTAATGGTTTTACACATTAAATAAAGAGGGTGAAACAGAAAGGATAAAAATTTTTCATTTTCTTTTCATTTTTAAATACATCTATTCTGCTTAGAATTACTTTTATGAATCTCTATTTAAATTGATAAAATAATTACTCACCTTTAAAGAGTAACAAGTTTATTCCTAAGAAAAAATGGAATGTAAGGAAAGAGTGTGGACTTGGGAATCAGAAGACCTTAACTTAAATAGGTTACTTATTTACTCTCCAATCTCAGGCAAAGAAATCCTCTTCTCTGACCCTCAATTTTCTGTTCTATAAAATAGGACTTATAGGACATATGCTTAATGGAGTTGCTTTGAACTGTTAAATGAGGGAAACTATGCACAAAAATATTAGCATTCTTCCCTCTTTCATCATAAATCCTATTCTACAAAGAGAAAACTAAATAAAATAATATATCAGCACTTTTAAACTGCTTAAAACCTTCATATTATCTCAGTTAATCAAAAGTCTGTATTTGAGAAGATAAAGTATCTGGAAAATCACTACCTCTTTTAAAAAGAAGTTATAGGTAAAAGAATTTTCAAATTAAAATGGCATCCATTTTAATTGGAAAATCCATTAAAATCCATCGATTAAAATGCATACATTTATGTATTTCCCCAACCAACACACCACTGAAATGACACTGAGGGAAACAAAAAAGTGCAAAGGACAAAGAATAAGAAAAGAGATGACAGCAGGGAAGAACAGTTAACCCAATGTTGGGAGAGGGAGACAGCAAGGAGGAATGGTAACTGACTTAAAGAAGGGTTAATCAGTTTGTTTATTTTCATTTTATTTTGTGAAACTTGAAGAGTTGAGTTTTACATCTGGATTGATGTGCTATGGCACAGAACTAGCACACAGGGAGCTGAAAGTCTAGGACGTAGAGGGAACATAAGGGACCCTAAGGACCCCACCAGGCTGTGTTTAAAGAAATTTGAAGAAGAGCTATGAACTTCCATGGATGATGAAACTGGGTTCAAATCGATTGCATTTGAGTATCTCAGTGGCAAGAATAGTCATCTAATTATAATACCATATATTCTTAGGTCTGTTTCTATATTTTCTTAGATCTTGTTCTTTGATGGGAATCTTCCCCAATACCCATCTCACGTGTGTCCAATGTACCCAAAATAGATCGCAAGTAAAAGAAGGATGAGTCAGCAGGAAGAATCAGAAGCCAAACTGGCTGAACGACAGTCTCACTCTACTGTCTGGCAAGAGACGTCTCTATTTCTATACATTCTGTCATGTAGTCATCAAATATTAATTGGGCAAATTCTGCGTGCCAAGAACCGTTCTAAATTTCTAAGGCATAGTAGCAAAGGAAACAGTGTCTATCTTTAATGATTTGCAGATGTTGAGAGACAGACAGCAAACATATTAAAACATGGGTCAGTGCTGTTAAGAAGAAAAGGAGTGTAAATGGCGACCAGAATGGCAGTGGGGTCTGTTTGATAGAGAAGAGACAGATAACACTTGCCTGATAAGCTGGCATATGAGCAAATAACTAACGTGAAATGACAGCATGATCCAAGAGGTATCTAAGGGGAAAGTTTCCAGAAAGGGAAAACCTTAAAGCCCAAGTGAAACACAAAAAGGAGTTCAGAAAACACAAAAAGGAGTTCAGAACACAAAACCCGTAAGTGACTGCTCTCCCAGAGCTCATGTCCCATAGATGGACACAGACAATGAACAAACACAGACAACACGTGTTGGACAGTGGTAATTTTTATATAGAAAATTAATGCAGCCTATTATAATGGAAAGCAACTCAAGGTGCCTATTTCGGATTAAGGTGCTAGGAATGACTGGTCTAAAGAGCTGAATCAGACAGTGTTGGCAATGGCTGCCTCTATGATGTGGGGAAAGAGTCACCTCCAGACAAGCCTGACAGCAGAAAGAGGTAACCAAACAGAGAGGGCTAAGTGGAAAGCAAATTAATTTCCATGATGTTGCAGTTTACATGGTTCAGCAGAAGTGAGAGACAGGAGTTATTAAAAAAAAAAAAAATCAAAGCAACCATGAGCCATATGCAAAAAGAAGTGACGAGGAAACCGCTGAATCAAAATGTTAAGGAAAGCTGAATTTTCAAAATACACTGGATGAGGAAGATATAGCAAAATGACTCAGAAGAATATTTAGAGAGTTACTAGGAAAAACCGCGGTGTTTTTTCTGTCTCTCACCTAAATTTTCCCCTTGGCTTTCTTCTCCTTTTAGGTTCCCACCCTCTCTTGTTTCAGTTCACTTCCTTGCTCAGGAACCAGATATTTGTCTCCAAAGACACAAACACATGTTATTTTTTTTTTTTTAACATCTCTCCTTCCAATAGTACACGGATCCATCAAATTTCACCAGAGCCAACCTGAACTCATTACACCTAATCCTTGTCTTCCAGCCTTGGATAATAACAAGCGTCTAGTCACCTGAAGGAGGATTCCAACACCATCTTGGACTTTCTCTCCCTCCCTTGTAGACCATAACTTAACACATCTACCAGCTCCAGGTCCAGAAGATAACCTTGGGTCCCACTTCTCTTCATTTCCTCTGGAACACCCTGAGTTCCACCGCTTGACATCAATCACCTGGGTTACTGAAGCAGCTTCCTACTTGGCTCCCCTATTACTACACTGTCCACCAATCACTCGCCCTGCACCCCCCAAGGAGTTATCTTTTTTAACATAGATATGATTATTTTAATACCATGTGTAAAAACATGTTCCCCAGATTCCTCAACCTACACTTCTGCCCCTTCATTTCCCATGCACTAGGCTGCCCTACCCTCAGCTCACATGGGAGTCATGCTGGAGTCCCCACCTCCTGCTTCTTTGACAAACCATCAAATCATGGTCCATTATACTCCTCAACCTCTGTGCATCCACTTCCTTCTGCCTACACGCAGGTTGCTCTTTTTTCTCCTTCATTTGTTCAGTCAGTCAGTCAGGCAGTCAACAAGACATGCAACCCACAGTTCCTGGGGGCAACAGAAAAAAAAGTAAAACAAAAAATAAACAATAATTTTTTTAAAAAACTAATAAGCACAAACAAAAATGGGGGGCCTCCAATGGGTGTCTCTGAAAGCCAAGACCTCAATAATGAAAAAAAGTAGCTAAGATAGAACTTGGGGGTAAGGAGCTGGAGTGAGGGAACATCAAGCAGAGAAACAGCCCAGAGATTAAAAGAGTCTAGAAAAGAGAGTGAGGAGTTTGAATATTGGTCTATGTGAAATGAGAAATCACTGGAGGGGCATCTGGGCGGCTCAGTGGGTTAAGCCTCTGCCTTTGGCTCAGGTCATGATCTCAGGGACCTGGGGTCAAGCCCTGCATTGGGCTCTCTGCTCAGCAGGGAGCCTGCTTCCCCCCCCTCTCTCTCTGCCTGCCTCTCTGCACACTTGTGATCTCTCTGTCAAATAAATAAATAAAATCTAAAAAAAAAAAAAAAAGGAAGGAAGAACTCGCTGAAGAATATCAGGCAGTAGAATAAACCTTCATGTAAAAATGAAAATTGGGGGAAATGGCAGAAATAATATATTCTCCTTTTTACTTTAAATACATTAAAATCATCTCTTTATGAATACTGACATTTATACCATCAAATATGATCCCAAAACTGCGGTCCTGCCTTCCTCACAGAGTAACAGTTCCAGGTTTTTACCTTCAACTCCTTAACACTGTGCCTCAGTATATGTGACTTACTGGAGAATGGCCATTGATTTTCATGGACTAACTCGTGCAGATTAATTTGTACATGGTTAGGAAGATGTATAAATACTGCAATTATAAAATGAAGCTAAATGCGATCCATGAATCTAGAGCATGAAGGGGAGAAAAGGATACCTAAAACGACTAAAACAATACTGTATCATCCCTTCTAAAAGATACTTGAACAAGTAGAGAAATAATGAGCCATCACACAGAGAACATTAGAGAAACTAACACATCTGCCAGGGCAGATTAATTTGATGACTTTTTTTTTTCTTTATGGCAGAGAATTCACTGGTTGAAAAAAAAGAAGCATAAACTATAGCTGACTTCAGTAAGGTATGTGACACAGAATAGCATATGGAAAGATTTTAAATAAAGTTTGTTTGGAAAGAAATATGATTACAATGACTCAAAGTTGGATCTACGTATAAAACTATAACTATAGTTATAAATGACCATACATCTTTCTTAGTAGTTATAACAAGTTTCTTCCATCGTCCGTTCTGTCTCTTAAAAACAATCTAGAGGACAGAAAAATATATATAAATTGTTTATTCACATACATATAAAAGGAAAAAATAAACAAAGAAGCAGTAAGCATAAAATAAATAAACAAAGAAGCAAAAGAGAAAGGGAAGGGAAGATACTGGTTGTTAAGGGCATTTAGAATAAGAAGACCCAACTCCACATCAAGAACATGCCAGTTACCAAGTATTCCTAGAACATATTTGCTGACAAAGTTCTCAATTTTGGTTTCAAGTTTTTGTTTTTATTCTTTTACAGAACACAATTTTGCTTTAAATTTTTTTTCTTAACACCACCTTCCCCATGATATTATTGTTCTTTGTTTAGATTTAGCTATAAAGGATTACAAGATGAATTCTTTACCGGTGTTTCTTGGCTTCTTTCTTTTGGGAGGGAGTATTCGGGACACAATTTTAAATAGAGTAGTCAGAGAAGACATCACGACCAAATGCCAAGCTTTACCAGCTATCCTGGAGAATAGTGTTCCAGGTAGAAGAAGGAGCAAATGTTGAAGCCCTGAAGAAGTAGAGTGCTAATGTGCTGGAGGAGAAACAAGGAAACCACTGTTGCTAGAAGACTGAGAACATAGGAGAGTAGTTGCAGATGACATCAGAGAAGGCTGGATGGAGTATAAACCATAACAGACCTCTGTTACCCTGAATGAAATGGTAGTCATTGGAGGGATTTTGGCATTTGAGCATTAGGAGCTGGCAGCTCCCCTACCTCCACTCTGACTCTGGCTGGTATATTGAAAATAGACTGCAGGGGTCAAGGACAGAAACAGGAAGAACAGTTAGCATAGTGTAAGAATCTAGATATAAAAAGAACAGTGGCTTGGACAAGTCAAGTCGTGGAAAGGGTGAGATATAGCCAAATTATGGATCTATTTGGAAAAGAGAAAATAATATACGTTCATATGGGGCAGAGGTATAAGAGAAAGACCGGAATCAAGGATGACCCCAGAATAGAATACCTATTAATTGTGAAAGAGCAGATATTCAGTGAAGCAAGTTTGGGGAATAAAATCATGAACTGAGTTTAGAGTTTGAGATACCCATTAGAAATTCAAGTGGAACCCACAACTATGTGGTCAGCTAGTCTTCGACAAAGCAGGAAAGAATGTCCAATGGAAAAAAAGACAGTCTCTGCAACAAATGGTGTTGGGAAACTGGACAGCCAAATGCAGAGGAATGAAACTGGACTGCTTTCTTACAACAGACACAAAATTAAACTCAAAATGGATGAAAGACCTAAATATGAGACAGGAAACCATCAAAATCCTATAAGAGAATGAACACAGGCAGCAACAACTTTGACCTCAGCCACAGCAACTTTTACTAGACATGTCTCCAGAGGCAAGGGAAACAAAAGCAAAAATGAACTATTAGAACTTCATCAAGATAAAAACCTTCTGCACAGCAATGGAAACAATCAACAAAGCTAAAAGGCAACCTATGGAATAGGAGAATATATTTGAAAATGGCATATCTAATAAAGGGTTAATATCCAAACTCTGTATAGAATTTATCAAACTCAACACCCAAGAAGACAAACAAACCAGTTAAGAAATGGGTGGAAGACATGAATGCACACTCTTCCAAAAAAAGTGTTGCTCAACATCACTGCTCATGAGGGAAATCAAATCAAAATCATGATGAGATACCACCTCCCACCTGTCAGAATGGCTAAAATGGACAACACAAGAAACAGCAGGTGTTGGTGAGGATGTAGAGAAAGGGGAACCCTCTTGTACAATTGATAAAAAATGCAAACTGGTACAGCCACTCTAGAGAATAGTATGGAGGCTCCATACTCAACTCAGCTTCAACTCAAAAAGTTAAAAATAGAACTAACTTATGTTCCAGCAATTGCACTATTTTGTATTTGCCCAAAGGACACAAAAATGCAGATTTGTGCGCCCTGATGTTTACACCAACATTATCAACAATAGTCAAACTAGGGAGAGAACCCAAACGTCCATCAACTGATGAATGGTTAAAGATGTGGGATGTGTGTGTGTGTATAACGCAGTATTACTCAGGCATCCAAAAGAAAGAAAGAAAGAAAGAAGGAAAGAAATCTTGCCCTTTGCAACAATGTTCATAGAGCTAAAGTGTATTTTACTAAATCAAATAAGTTAGAGAAAGACAAGTACCACATAATCTCACTCATACATAGAATTTAAGAAAGAAAACAGATAAACATACGGGAAAGGGGAGAAGAAAAAAAGGAGTGAGGGACGCAAACCATAAGAGACTTTTGAAGATAGAGAACAGACAGGATTGACAGAGAGGGGTGGGTGGTCGATGGATAGATAGGTGATGGGTATTAAAGAGGGCACTTATTATGATAAGCACTAAGTGCAGTATGTGATTTACGATCTACTCCAGAAACCAATACTGCACTGTATGTTAACTAAGTAAAATTAAAATTAAAAAAAAAAAAGCAGGAAGAAAGAAATTAAAGCAGAAATGTCAAATATTCCATTGGATATATTAGTCAACAGTTCAGGACAGAGGTCCAGGATGAAAACAGAAATTCTGATATTTAAAGCCAGAAAACTTGGTGAGATCATTTTTTTAAATTGAGTACAGATGAAAATAAGAGGAGAATTAAAGAATTGAACCCTGGTGCGGTTTCAGGATAATACTGGAGGCGATTAAAAAATCAACAATAGAAACTAAGGAAGGGCAGTCAGTCAGTGAGAAAGGAGAAAAACCAAGAAAATGAGACACTGGGACTCAAGCAAAAGAAAAAAAAAAAAAAAAGACAAGGGAGGGATCATGCTGTCAGTGCTGCTTACAAGTGAGTTAAGATGAAGACAGAAACCCGGACTGAACAATGGATTTCACAGTGTGGAGATCTTTGGGGATGTTGATAAAAAGTGTTTCTTTGAAGTGGCATAGGTGAAAGTCTGTTGCATTGGATTCAAAAGAGAATAGGATAAGAGAAACTGTAGATAGCAAGCTAGACAACCCTTTGAAAGACGTTCTGTAACAGGAAAAAAAAAAAAAAGTGGAGCCGCGGAAGGGGGGGATATCTCCTCAAAAGATATTTTGTTTTGATGAGAGAAATAAGAGCTCATTATTATGTTGACGGAAACAGGAAAAGAAAAAATAATGGTGGAAAAAATAAAGGGATTATGACAAAGCAAAAGAAGAGGATAGGAGAGAATGGTCGTGATGATTGGCAGTAAATGTGCTTAGATAAGGAGAAACACAAGTACATGAGGACTGAGAACAACCGTGGAAAGAGGGTGGGACCAATGATGTCAAGGAATCATTAATAAGTTCTTGAGAGAAGCATCTGGAAAAAAATGGTAGGTAGTGATCACAGGAGACTTCTCTGCTTGGAATGGATATTTTGGAGAAGCTGGTTATTGGTAATGATAAGAAGCAGGGTATGTCCCTTGACCAAATGCTTGGGAGAACACAGATGAGATCATCGGAAGAAAGGATATTAAGTAGCCAAAGAGTTAGTATATTGGAAAGATCCCCTTAGCTGTTATTTAAAGCACCAAGAATTATGATCACCAAGAAGTAGTGTTTGGAGAGAATGACAATGAGTCAGAGATTTCCATTTTGAAGGAATGAGAAAAGATAAATCAAATGTTATCCGTCAAGGAACTTCCTAACCTAGAGGGGCAGAAGTAAATATATAATTGTAATGTAATGGACTGAGTGCTAAAATAGAGGCAGGAACTAAGCCCCACAGAATATTACAAGAGGAATTGACTGTTAGCTGCTCAACAGACATTAAATGGATGAATGAATGAACTATGGGTTAGGTGAGGGTAGCGCGTTGAATAGTGGTCCCCCCAACATAGGTCCACCCAGAACCAGCGACCATGAACTCACTTGAAAAAAGGGGTCCTGGAGGAGTCAAGATGGCGGAGAAGTAGCAGGCTGAGACGACATCGGGTAGCAGGAGATCAGCTAAATAGCTTATCTAACCATTGTGAACACCTACAAATCCAACGGGAAATCGAAGAGAAGAAGAGCAACAATTCTAGAAACAGGACATCGATCACTTTCTGAAAGGTTCCAGCAATTGACTGCTTTCCTCAAGGCTCGACTGCAGGCCAGGGAGGCGGGGCGGTTGGGCGCTTCACTCTGAGGGCGCACTGAGGAGCGGAACCCCAAGCTCTTGGCTCCTCCTGGCCGAGAGATTGGGAGGCCGCCATCTTCATTCCCGTCCTCCGGAACTCTACAGAAAGCGTTCAGGGAACAAAAGCTCCCGAAAGCAAACCCGAGCGGATTACTTAGCCTGGCCCCTGGCAAGGGTGGTGCAATTCCGCCTGCGGAAAAGACACTTGAGAATCACTACAACAGGCCCCTCCCCCAGAAGATCAACAAGAAACCCATCCAAAACCAACTTCAGTCACCAAGAACAGAACTCCACAGCAGGAGAAAGCAAATCTTATCTGGACAAAATGAAAGGCAGAAAAACTCACCTCAAAAAAAAGAACAAGAGACCGTACCAAAGGCTGGAGACCTAATCAATACGGACATTGGTAACATGACAGATCTAGAGTTCAGAATGACGATTCTCAAGGTTCTAGCCGGGCTCGAAAAAGGCATAGAAGATATTAGAGAAACCCTCTCAGGAGAGATAAAAGCCCTTTCTGGAGAAATAAAAGAACTAAAATCTAACCAAGTTGAAATCAAAAAAGCTATTAATGAGGTGCAATCAAAAATGGAACCTCTCACCGCTAGGATAAACGAGGCAGAAGAAAGAATTAGTGACATAGAAGACCAAATGACAGAAAATAAAGAAGCTGAGCAAAAGAGAGACAAACAAATACTGGACCACGAGGAGAGAATTCGAGAGATAAGTGACACCATAAGACGACACAAAATTAGAATAATTGGGATTCCAGAAGAAGAAGAAAGAGAGAGGGGAGCAGAAGGCATATTGGAGACAATTATTGGAGAGAATTTCCCTAATATGGCAAAGGGAACAAACATCAAAATCCAGAAGATGCTAAGAACGCCCCTCAAAATCAATAAAAATAGGTCCACACCTTGTCATCTGATAGTAAAATTTACAAGTCTTAGTGACAAAGAGAAAATCCTGAAAGCAGCCCGGGAAAAGAAGTCTGTAACATACAAGGGTAAAAACATTAGATTGGCAGCAGACCTATCCACAGAGACCTGGCAGGCCAGAAAGAACTGGCATGATATATTCAGAGCACTAAACGAGAAAAACATGCAGCCAAGAATACGATATCCGGCTAGGCTATCATTGAAAATAGAAGGAGAGATAAAGAGCTTCCAGGACAAACAAAAGCTGAAAGAATTTGCAAACACCAAACCAGCTCTACAGGAAATATTGAAAGAGGTCCTCTAAGCAAAGACAGACCCTAAAAGTAGTAGATCAGAAAGAAACAGAGACAATATACAGTAACAGTCACCTTACAGGCAATAAAATGGCACTAAATTCATATCTCTCCATAGTTACCCTTAATGTTAATGGGCTAAATGCCCCAATCAAAAGACACAGGGTATCAGAATGGATAAAAAAACAAAACCCATCAATATGCTGCCTACAAGAAACTCATTTTAGACCCGAAGACACCTCCAGATTTAAAGTGAAGGGGTGGAAAACAATGTACCATGCTAATGGACATCAGAAGAAAGCTGGGGTGGCAATCCTTATATCAGATCAATTAGATTTTAAGCCAAAGACTATAATGAGAGATGAGGAAGGACACTATATCATACTCAAAGGGTCTGTCCAACAAGAAGATCTAACAATCTTAAATATCTATGCCCCTAACATGGGAGCAGCCAACTATATAAACCAATTAATAACAAAATCAAAGAAATACATCGACAGTAATACAATAATAGCAGGGGACTTTAACACTCCCCTCACTGAAATGGACAGATCATCTAAGCAAAAGATCAACAAGGAAATAAAGGCCTTAAATGACACACTGGACCAGATGGACATCACAGATATCTTCAGAACATTCCATCCCAAAGCAACAGAATATACATTCTTCTCTAGTGCACATGGAACATTCTCCAGAATAGACCACATCCTGGGTCATAAATCAGGTCTCAATCGGTACCAAAAGATTGAGATCATTCCCTGCATATTTTCAGACCACAATGCTCTGAAGCTAGAACTCAATCACAAGAGGAAATTTGGAAAGAACGCAAATGCATGGAGACTAAACAGCATCCTTCTAAAAAATGAATGGGTCAACCAGGAAATTAAAGAAGAATTGAAAAAATTCATGGAAACAAATGATAATGAAAACACAACGGTTCAAAATCTGTGGGACACAACAAAGGCAGTCCTGAGAGGAAAATATATAGCGGTGCAAGCCTTTCTCAAGAAACAAGAAAGGTCTTAAATACACAACCTAACCCTACACCTAAAGGAGCTGGAGAGAGAACAACAAAGAAAGCCTAAACCCAGCAGGAGAAGAGAAATCATAAAGATCAGAGCAGAAATCAATGAAATAGAAACTAAAAAAACAATAGAACAAATCAACAAAACTAGGAGCTGGTTCTTTGAAAGAATTAATAAGATTGACAAACCCCTGGCCAAACTTATCAAAAAGAAAAGAGAAAGGACCCAAATAAATAAAATCATGAATGAAAGAGGAGAGATCACAACCAACACCAAAGAAATACAAACAATTATAAGAACATACTACGAGCAACTCTACGCCAACAAATTTGACAACCTGGAAGAAATGGATGCATTCCTAGAGACATATAAACTACCACAACTGAACCAGGAAGAAATAGATAACCTGAACAGACCCATAACCAGTAAGGAGATTGAAACAGTCATCAAAAATCTCCAAACAAACAAAAGTCCGGGACCAGACGGCTTCCCAGGGGAATTCTACCAAACATTTAAAGAAGAATTAATTCCTATTCTCCTGAAACTGTTCCAAAAAATAGAAATGGAAGGATAACTTCCAAACTCATTCTATGAGGCCAGCATCACCTTGATCCCAAAACCAGACAAGGATCCCACCAAAAAAGAGAATTACAGACCAATATCTTTGATGAACACAGATGCGAAAATTCTCACCAAAATACTGGCCAATAGGATCCAACAGTACATTAAAAGGATTATTCACCACGACGAAGTGGGATTTATTCCAGGGCTGCAAGGTTGGTTCAACATCCGCAAATCCATCAATGTGATGCAATACATTAATAAAAGAAAGAGTAAGAACCATATGATACTCTCAATAGATGCCGAAAAAGCATTTGACAAAGTGCAGCATCCCTTCCTGATTAAAACTCTTCAAAGTGTACGGATAGAAGGCACATACGTCAATATTATCAAAGCCATCCATGAAAAACCCACCGCAAATATCATTCTCAATGGAGAAAAACTGAAAGCTTTTCCGCTAAGGTCAGGAACATGGCAGGGATGTCCGTTATCACCACTGCTGTTCAACATAGTACTAGAAGTCCTAGCCTCAGCAATCAGACAACAAAAAGAAATTTAAGGCATCCAAATCGGCAAAGAAGAAGTCAAACTATCACTCTTTGCAGATGATATGATACTATATGTGGAAAACCCCCAAAAGGCTCCATTCCAAAACTGCTAGAACTTATACAGGAATCCAGTAAAGTGTCAGGATATAAAGTCAATGCACAGAAATCAGTCGCATTTCTTTACACTAACAACAAGACAAAAGAAAGAGAAATTGAGGAGTCGGTCCCATTTACAATCGCACACAAAACCATAAGATACCTAGGAATAAATCTAACCAAAGAGGCAAAGAATCTATACTCAGAAAACTATAAAGTACTCATGAAAGAAATTGAGGAAGACACAAAGAAATGGAAAAATATTCCATGCTCATGGATTGGAAGAACAACTATTGTGAAAATGTCGATTCTACCTAAAGCAATCTACACATTTAATGCAATCCCTATCAAAATCCCATCCATTTTTTTTAAAGAAATAGAACAAATAATCCTAAAATTTATATGGAACCAGAAAAGACCTCGAATAGCCAAAGGAGTATTGAAAAAGAAAGCCAAAGTTGGTGGCATCACAATTCCGGACTTCAAGCTCTATTACAAAGCTGTCATCATCAAGACAGTATGGTACTGGCACAAAAACAGACATATAGACTAATGGAACAGAATAGAGAGCCCAGAAATAGACCCTCAACTCTATGGTCAACTAATCTTCGACAAAGCAGGAAAGAATATCCAATGGAAAAAAGACAGCCTCTTCAACAAATGGTGCTGGGAAAATTGGACAGCCACATGCAGAAAAATGAAAGTGAACTATTTCCTTACACCACACACGAAAACAGACTCAAAATGGATGAAGGCCCTCAATGTGAGAAAGGAATCTATCAAAATCCTTGAGGAGAATGCAGGCAGCAACCTCTTTGACCTCAACCACAGCAACTTCTTCCTAGGAACATCGCCAAAGGCAACAGAAGCAAGGGCAAAAATGAACTATTGGGATTTCATCAAGATCAAAAGCTTTTGCACAGCAAAGGAAACAGTTAACAAAACCAAAAGACAACTGACAGAATGGGAGAAGATATTTGCAAACGACATATCAGATAAAGGGCTAGTATCCAAAATCTATAAAGAGCTTAGCAAACTCAATACCCAAAGAATAAATAATCCAGTCAAGAAATGGGCAGAGGACATGAACAGACATTTCTGCAAAGAAGACATCCAGATGGCCAACAGACACATGAAAAAATGCTCCACATCACTCGGCATCAGGGAAATACAAATCAAAACCACAATGAGATACCACCTCACACCAGTCAGAATGGCTAAAATTAACAAGTCAAGAAATGACAGATGCTGGCGAGGATGCGGAGAGAGGGGAACCCTCCTACACTGCTGGTGGGAATGCAAGCTGGTGCAACCACTCTGGAAAACAGTGTGGAGGTTCCTCAAAAATAGAGCTACCCTACGACCCAGCAATTGCACTCCTGGGTATATATCCTAAAGATACAAACGTGGTGCTCCGAAGGGGCACGTGCACCCGAATGTTTATAGCAGCAATGTCCACAATAGCCAAACTGTGGAAAGAGCCTAGATGTCCATCAACAGATGAATGGATAAAGAAGAGGTGGTATATATACACAATGGAATACTATGCAGCCATCAAAAGACATGAAATTTGCCATTTGCGACAACGTGGATGGAACTAGAGGGTATCATGCTTAGCGAAATAAGTCAATTGGAGAAAGACAACTATCATATGATCTCTTTGATATGAGGAAATGGAGATGCAAGGCGGGGGGGTTGGGGAGGTAGGAAAAGAAAAAATGAAAAGATGGGATTGGGAGGGAGACAAACCATAGAAGACTCAATCTCAAAAAACAGACTGAGGGTTGCTGGGGGGAGGGGGGACGGGAGAGGGTGGTGGGGAAATGGACATTGGGGAGGGTATGTGCTATGATGAGTGCTGTGAAATGTGTAAACCTGGCGATTCACAGACCTGTACCCCTGGGGATAAAAATACATTATATGTTTATTAAAATTTAAAAAAATTTTTTAATTAAAAAAAAAAGAATATATGGGGAGATGGAGAGGAGAAGGGAGTTGAGGGAAATTGGAAGGGAGATGAACCATGAGAGACTATGGACACTGAAAAACAACCTGAGGGTTTTGAGGGGAGGGGGTGGGAGGTTGGGGGAACCAGGTGGTGGGTATTGGGGAGGGCACGCATTGCGTGGAGCACTGGGTGTGGTGCAAAAACAATGAATACTGTTACGCTGAAAAGAAATTTAAAAAAAAAAAGAAAGAAAAACGGGTCCTTGGAGATGAAATTAAGGATCTTGAAATGAGAACATCCTCAAATGCTCTGATGGGCCCTAACAATGTATAAGAGTCAGAAGAGGCGAAGACGCCACTGCAGAGGAACCATGGAAGTGCAGTCAGGGATAGGAGCTACTCAGCCCCAAGCCAGGAGACGGCTGGAATCCCAGGAGCTGGGAGACTCAAGGAGCGGAGTGTCTCCAGACGTGCTGCAGGGAGCATGGCCCCATGGACACTTTGATTTTGGACTTCTGGCCTCCACAATTAGGAGAAAATTAGTTTTTCCATTTTAAGTCACTAGATCTGTGGTCATTTGTTACAGAAATGAATACAATGAAATGAATACAGGGAGGAAAATTCTCACAGGAGCATTTGCAGTGAATTATGCAAGAAGAAGTTTGATAAGGCAAAGAGTTAAAGTACGCAGTGCAATCTTAGTCCAGACCCTGGGTGCAAAGGAGGGAGTAAGGAAGGGACATGGCACGTTTTGGGAAAAGGGAAAAGTTCAGGGCAGCTGGACATGGGGTTCTAGAATGTAAAACAAGGTGACAAGACCCCTAATGAACACTTTGTATGGCAAAGAGGAAGGAAAAGAGAAAGTTTTGACTGTTTTCCTTGAGTAAAGCAGTTGGCATATTTAGTGATTCCTCTCTGGCCTGGACCTAGAGAGACTGTGAAATAAGTTAAACACATATCCCATCTTTTCTTCAAACATGCATATTTACTGCCTTCATGCTAAAAAGTGAAGCCCTGATTTCAAATACAAGTTGAACCATAACACCAACAGTCAACGAATATTTATAACTAGTTTACCGTTACTTGTACCAACCCAGGCTAAATAATTCAGTCTAAGGGCTAAAAAGTCTTCATAAGAAATGGAAATTAAGGGGAGACAAAATGGCGGGGAAGTAGGAGGAGGCGCCTTTTCAACCCGTACCCTAAAGTGAGCTGATTACCTACCAAAGAACTCCGATCACCCATGAAATCAGCCTGAGATCAGAATTATACACGTCTGGATCTCTACGGGGGCCAGAAGACGCCAGTGGGCAGGTAAAGTGGAGTGGGAACGTCGGACTGATATCGGAAGATAAACAAAAGGGGGAGGGAGCCACCAGAGGCGACCGACTGGAAAATAATACCCCAATACGAGAGTGCCCGGCATCTGGGGACCAGCATTAACTTGGAGTCTTGTTGAAAGCACTCAAAAGAGCAAAGACTCGCGCGGGGAAATTGTGGGAATCGGGGCGGATAGGGATAGGGGCTTAAGTCCCCAGACCCAGGGCAGCATCCCCTGGCGCTGAGCCGGAGAGTGCGGCGGAGAAACCTGGTCTTTGTCCCGGAGCCGCCAGTGCGCCCGAGAACGGGTGGAGTCCGGCTCCCGTGAGGGGCTGGGAGCCACACCAGACGGCAGAACGCGCACCTTACTGGAGATGCGCGCGTGCCTCAACCTCCCCTGAGAGAGGTGCACGCCCAGCCTGGTGTTCTGGGACCCACGCGGCGATAGACCCACACGGCGATAGAGCCGATAGAGCTGGAGGCGCCGCGCCCCAAACCATCCCCTGGGAGAGGTGCGCGCAAGCCCTGAGCTCTCAGCCCCAGCCAGCGGGAAAATCTCAGTGTGCGATCGCTGCTTGGAACCTCTCTGGCGGTCTGGAGCTGCCCAGACAGCCACAGCTGCCTTGGTTTTGCGTACAAGCAGGAGATCCTGCGTCCCCAGGGACCGTGACTCAGAACCTGCTCTGCCAGCGGCCCAGCGGCTGCAGCACGTGCAGGGGAGCAGACTGAGGCTTCTCTCTGAGAGGGAGGTTGGGGTGCAGTTTTCTTTCCTCTAAACCTCCAAAAACCATCAAAAGCTGTCACGGCGAGAG
This sequence comes from Martes martes, assembly GCF_963455335.1. Taxonomy (NCBI): domain Eukaryota; kingdom Metazoa; phylum Chordata; class Mammalia; order Carnivora; family Mustelidae; genus Martes; species Martes martes. The sequence continues at coordinate 18,164,098 of NC_137890.1, forward strand.
AAAAGAAGTGAACAAACATAAAAACCTCCAGAGAACAAAAACCTGAAAAAACTGTTTTTCTCAGAGCCCACCCCCTTGAGGGGGTCGGGAGGACTTAACTCAGGGAACATCATTGACTGAAAACCCACGTGGCAGCCCCCTCCCCCAGAAAACAAATCAGGAAAGAAAAAAAAAAAAAAACACTACAAGAGAACCACCACCACTACTTCATAGATACAACTTTTATTTTTAATTCTTTCCCACTATTCTGGGTTTTTTTTCTTTTTTTATATAGATAATTTTTTAACCTATTTACCATCACAGTGAGATGTCCAGTACATAAATTCCATGATAAACTTCTAACCTGAATTTTTTGATACATACACATGTGGGTTTTTTTTGCTTTTCTATTTTCTTAATTTTTAAAAAAATTTTTAATTTAGTTTAGTCCAGTTTATTCCTTTTTTATTTTTATTTTCTAATATTCATATAGAGTTAAACTTCAAGGTAACCCCCTTTCTCCAAGCAATGCTACCCCTATAGGTGAACCAATTTTTAATCCCCCTTTTTCTTAGGAAAGTTGAGTTCTTTAACAAAGATATCAAGATACATCCAGGAAGAATCAAAATAACCTTCCTCGCCCACACCGAGAATCTATAACCATGCTCCCATCTTTTTCTTCTGCCAGTGTCTCTGTGTATTTATGTTTGTCCTGATAGTATATAAATCTTATACTTGGGGTTCTTCTTGACAAGGCTCCTCCTTTTTTTGCTTATATATATATTTTTTTTTTTCTCTCGTCATATACTTTTATCAGTCTTTTTGTTTGTCTGTTTTTGTTTGTATACGTCATAAATCTTACCCTGGGGCCCTTTTGGGCTGAACCTTCTCTTTTATCTTCCCTTTTTTTTCCTGTCTCTCTCTCTCCCTCTTTTTTCTTTTTCTTTTCTTTTTTCTCTCGTTTGGGTGGGGAATCCTGAGTGCTTAGAAGCGTTCCAGGGTGCACCTTGACTGCACCACGGTCGATACATCCAGCTACATCTGTCCAGTCATCTCTCACCAAAATGACTAGGAGGAGGAATCCCCAACAGAAAAAAAATACAGAGGATGGGCCTTCTGCAACAGAGCTAACGGCTATCAACATAGACAATATGTCAGAAAGAGAATTCAGGCTAACAATTATCCAGGCAATAGCTAGGTTGGAGAAAGCCATGGATGACCGAACGGAATTGATTAGGGCAGAATTGAAAGCGACCAGGGAGGTTCATAATGTTCATAATGTTAGGGCAGAGCTGAAGGCCACCAGGGATGAGGTTCACAACGCTCTCAATGAGTTCCAATCTAATCTAAATTCTCTAAAAGCTAGGGTAACTGAGACAGAAGATAGAATTAGTGATCTGGAGGACAAACAGATAGAGAGAAAGGATCAGGAGGAAGCCTGGAACAAACAGCTTAGAGGCCACGAAAACAGAATCAGGGAAATAAATGATGCCATGAAACGTTCCAACGTCAGAATTATTGGAATCCCTGAAGGGGAGGAGAAAGAAAGAAGTCTAGAAGATATAGTGGAACAAGTTTTTCATGAAAATTTTCCCAATCTTGCGAATGGAACAAGTGTTCATGTACTAGAAGTAGAAAGGTCCCCCCCCAAGATTATAAATTCAAAAAAAACATCCAGGCACCTCATAGTAAAATTGAGGAATCATAATTGTAGATACAATCTCTTGAAAGCCGCTAGGACAAAGAAGCTCCTTACATACAGAGGAAAGCCCATCAGAATAACGTCAGACCTGTCCACAGAGACCTGGCAAGCCAGAAAGGGCTGGCAAGATATATTCAGGGCACTAAATGAGAAGAACATGCAGCCAAGAATACTTTATCCAGCAAGACTGACATTCAAAATGGATGGAGAGATAAAGAGTTTCCAAGACCGGCAAGGCTTGAAAGACTATGCAACCACCAAGCCGACACTGCAGGAAATATTAAGGGGGGTTCTATAAAAGAGGAAAAATCCTAAGAATAGCATTGAACAGAAATATAGAGACAATCGACAGAAAGAAAGACTTCAAAGATAACACAATGTCAATAAAAACGTATCTCTCAATAATCACTCTCAATGTGAATGGCCTAAATGCACCCATAAAACGACACAGGGTTGCAGATTGGATAAAACGACAGGACCCATCCATATGTTGTCTACAAGAGACCCATTTTGAACCTAAAGATACACCCAGACTGAAAGTGAAGGGATGGAGAAGCATCTTTCACGCCAATGGGCCTCAAAAGAAGGCCGGGGTAGCGATTCTCATATCAGATAAATTAGATTTTAAACTAAAGACGGTAGTCAGGGATACAGAAGGACACTACATCATTCTTAAAGGGACTATCCACCAAGATGATCTAACAATTGTAAATATCTATGCCCCCAATATGGGAGCAGCCAATTACATAAGATTACAGCCTCTGCCTTCGGCTCAGGTCATGATCCTGGGGTCCTGGGATCGAGCCCCACATCGGGCTCTCTGCTCAGCGGGAAGCCTGCTTCCCTTCCTCTCTCTCTGCCTGCGTCTCTGCCTACTTGTGATCTCTGTCTGTCAAATAAATAAATAAAAATCTTTTAAAAAAATAAAATAAAACCTCAAATCATTACCTTTCCCCTGGAACACTCTTGAAAGATCTTACTTCTCAGCAGCAGTCTCAATTTCCCCAGTGACTGGGCGTGAAAGTTTGAAGCTTCTTCTCTCCACCATCACTAGTAGTACCTGGTGACTCGCCTGACACATATCTCTCAAGCTCACGTATCTTGCTCTTTCCACCCATCGTCCAAGTGGAGCATCCCAGCCACCCCTTCACCCCAAACATGTCTCCCCTCCAATTCGACTAATAATGCAGAAACAATGTATACACATGCCATCTCTTACCGTAACAGTAACAATTCCTTCCCAAAGAATCAGTCTATCTGTTCTATTCACTTGGCACCTAACTAAACATATAACACAGGTACGTATATAAACAATATTATAACCAACTTCAGTGACAATCCCTTTACTTTAATAATCCATATGTGTGTGTGGTACAAACTTCCAGACATACTTATGAATGTACATGGAAAGGTCAATCTCATTCCCACCCCTGCTCTTGATTTTCCTATGTCTCTACTCAGAGGTATTAAGTTGGTAACAGTTATCACAAGTATTTTTGAATCAGTAACTACACTCTGTTTATCCAGAGCAATTAGGTTTTGCTAAAACGTTCCTAACACAAACACTTATCTTACTTAAAAGGGAAAGGGGGAGGGAGGACTTAGTTCCCTTAGACTATAGGAAGCCATATATGATAGCAATTAAAACACCTTTAAACTGTACACATTCGGAATAAACAAAAAAGTTGAAGTGGCATGGAAAATTATTTAAATGGTTTTTGTGAGCTCTCATTATTCAAAATGAAACAAATTTTAAAAGCAGAGAGAATTCAACATTGAGTCTAACTTAGCTACATATATTAACTCACTTATTCATGCATTTTATTCATTCAACACACTCGGGGTTTACCTTGTGCCATTTATGTCTAGCTTTCCTTTAAGACACAACTCAAATTGCTTCAACTTCCCTGAGAGAACTACTTAGCTTTCCTCTCTCTCTCTCTCTCTTTTTTTTTTTTAAAGATTTTATTTATTTATTTGACAGAAAGCACAAGCAGTGGGAAGCACCAGGCAGAGGGAGAAGGAGAAGCAGGTTCCCCACTGATGCAGGGCTCCATCCCAGGACCTGGGACCATAACCTGAACTGAAGGCAGACACTTAACTGAGTAGTGCCCCTACTTTACCTTTCTAATCGCCCCTAACAAATGACACATTTTGGCATTAGGAAAGAATACCGTACAAGACTATTAAAGTATAAAGTGACAACCAATTATTGTATTATCTAAACAATCCTTTAGACCCTCTTAAATCACCCACAAAAGAATCTCAGTTCTACATCAAACTCAGCTCAAAAAGATGCTTCATACTAAGAAAACCATCACGACCATAGATACCATAACAGGAATACGGAAACTTAGAATACCAGGTCCATTTCTCCCACCTTATGTATTCACTGAGTCATATTCTTTCCATGAATAGAACAATTTAATTTATTATATGTATTTCTCTCTCAATCTCTCACCCCTGACTCAAAAACTTATAGTGGATTTAAATATGTATATAATGCAATTTCTCCAAGTGTGCTATCTTGTACATTACTTTATAGAACTATCTCCTTATCTATAGTGTAAATATCACCAACAAAACCTCTTTTAATGACCAATGTTAAAATATTACTCATGGCAATTGCCTGGCAAATACTTTCTGATGACATCATTTGATTGGAAAATATTAACACATTGGGTTCATGAAATGGGGACAAAATTAAGAATAAGAAATAGACCCTGAAGGGATACAAAGCTTCATCTAATATACTGTCTGATGTTTAAAGGAGAAATAAAGGTAAGATCTAGCAATGACATGGTTAAAGGTTAAACCTCTTGAAAAATAAACCATTCCATGAAACAGTGCTATGAATAAGGATATTAAGGCTGTATCAAAACTCAATTTGCTTATTTTTATTTCTTAGACACTCCTTGCACAATTTTCAATTCCTCAGACCCTAAGTCAGTCACAGATTTTATTCTGCAACAATACAGTCTTAACACAGAGAATCAGGCCAGGCAGCATGTGAAGAGAACCACGAGCCATTCTTCAACTCAGTGCAACCCAACCCAACCCAACCCAATGCAACCCAACACTTCCTTGCTTCTTTGTTCACTACAGTCAACAGAATTACCTTTGCTTTACCCGTCCCGTATAAACTCTCTGAGTCCAGAGCTTGATGTCACATTCCAATTTGCTCACCCTCTTTCTTACTTTCATAACTAAGTGAGAGGCAAGCCCATCCTTCCTTTTAAGGTTCATCTTAAAGCCACCATTCCGGGGTTTTGTTTGTTTGTTTGTTAATCACTTTTCTCAAAGATAGCCTTAACCGAGCAGAGTTCATCTGGCTTTGTCTTGTGTTTGGTCCAACACGCCAAGACCAGAAGATAGCTAGTCTTAGAAATTTTCTAATTATTTCTTAATCTTTTCCCTTCCTTAGCCCTGGCAAGCTGATATCAAAGTTAATATAACAAATAACCAAACTGGAAGCTGACTATTTAGTATTGTTTGAGGGTTTCTGGAAAGGCCTCTAAAAGAAACCCAATGGGTTTAACATAACTAAAACTATTTTGCTACATTAAGTTTTATTCAAATATATTTAAAAGGTTCAGCGAGGGGGAAAGAAGGTTGCTGTCTATTTGAGAAGCAGTTTGGCTTGAATAGAGAGGGAAATTATAAATCGCAGGGCTCTGTTAAAGAAAGTGATTCATTGGTAAAGACCAATTAATCATGAAGGAGCAATGTAGGGGTGGGAATTGGAATGAGCCCAGTGGTTAGTCTAGTAAGAAGAGAAAAGAGAAATTACTAATGCTAGAATCTTGGTTACCCAGGTAACTATGGACAGATAGGAAAATGAACATTTTAGGATCTTAGTTGGAAGAAGAAAAAGAAAAAAAAAAAAGACCAGAGTATGTTGGTATTCGTGTTACTAGTTCACTCGTTTTTAATTTCTTCTGTTTTGAGATGGGAGGTTGAAAAAATAATATATATTTTAAAAAAAAAGAGAGAGGAGGTAGTTTGTGCAGGAAGAGGAACAAACATGACAAATTACTTGGAAAAATCTCAAATCTAAACCCAAGATTATATTATGTGATCCAAAGCAGAGCTTCCCAAACTTCAATGTGCATAAGAATCTCCTGGTCATATTGTTATGAAAACGAGGATTCTGAATCAGTAGGGTCTGGGGTAGGGCCTGAGATTCTGCATTTTTGCAAGCTCTCAGGTGATGCCCACATGGCTGGTCTATAAACCACACATTGAGTAGCAAGCATAGAAGATAGCAGTGTTCACCCACTGTAGAGAAGCTTTCTGAAGAGAGTTTGGTGGCAGGGTGGAGGGGGCAGGGAAAGTACAAATACGTCACTGTGCGCACAACGTATCCAGTAACACAACATGCTTTCTTACAACATTCATTCATTCAATCAGTGGTCTCTCAAAGCACCCTATTTCCCATTTTTGGAGTTTTTCTCCATCCCTAAAGACATCTCCACTATTTTAAGCTAAAATTCATTAATTTCCTGAGAAAATATGCAAAAAATGAAGAGAAAAAAAATGCCTCTTGTTTGCCACAGCTTCTCCAACTCCTCCCCCGAGTCAAAGTAGGAATGTACATGACGAAACACACAGGCATCGATACTCACAACCAGGAGTACACATACGGAAACTGTATTCAAAATAATTTTGTTACTTAGATTTTTGCCAAATGCAATTAAGCTTTCTCAGAATTTAGAGCCCTAATGAAAAGCTTATTGTAAGTTGCCACATGTGCATTGTGAGTGACTGGAACAGAGCTTGGTTCACAGGGTAGGCTTGATAAAGATTTCCTGGCATATATAAAATTTAAATTTATGTTTATATTTTCTTAAGTATTCAAAGCAAAACTCCTATCAGGTAAAGAGGACATTTTCCTCATTTTTTTGTGAAAAGAAATGAAGGCACAAAGAAAGTGACAATCCTTCCAAGCTCACTGAGCTAGTGAGAGACAGAGTCAAGATCCGCTGCTTTGTTCTTGACCCTATGCTTTTCCTTCTATCACATCATTTCCCAACATGTCACAGTGCTCTCTTCAATGCATCAAAAATTAACCTAAGAAGCAAATGAGATATCATAGGGTGAAACACCAAAAAAAAAAATAATAATAATAATAATAATGTCAAAACCTTTTAGAGAAGAGAGCTCATCTAGAGAAAAAATACATTCTATAAAAATAATTATTACAAAAGCAAATAAACTGCCACTCTTTTAAAGTAAAACTTGGCCTTAATTTGACAATGCTGCCTCTAAAAATAAACATGACAGCCATATTAGTGATGAATAGTACATTCAGGGAAGGTATGATATAATTTAATATTAATTTATAATGTTCTCCACTCCCTCCTTGAAATTAGAAGGATAGCGTCAAGACAAGTTAAGACAACCAAATTTTCAATTGTGCCTGACCAGCTATTACCTCTAGGGCAGGAATGTTAGTGGGTAGGATTATGTGAGTCTCAATCCCACTGCAAATCACAAGAGCCCAGGATGGCCAAGTTCAGACGGTAGCATTTAATTACCAGAAGCAAAGTGAGCATGTGCGTCATAACAAGCAAAATGTCTGAAGTTAGTCAGGAGGGTACACAGTGTAGTTTGACATACAGATTCCTGGATACAATTACTTAATCAAGGATCTCCAGAAATAAAATCATTTGACATTTCCTAAAGTCTAAATGTTGTAACACAAAATAATTTCAGTGTTAACTTACATATAGGCCTTACATGAGCAATGAGCCTAGAGGACAGATAGAGCCTCTAGCCTAACTCCCAGGTCACACACCCAGACCCTCTTGCAACAAAAGGGGACCAGATGTTACCAGGGAAGGACTCAGCTTTACCTTCACAGACGGTACCATGAACCCGTTTTAAGCCTTACCAGAAGTGACTTTGAGTTAGAAGGCTGTACTTCGCAAAAAGAGGAATGCCCGAACTTTGGGGTTAGACTGGAAAATAGATCTAATTGAAACTAGTTCCCATGGACTTTGGATCACCGTGCCCCGATTCAGTAATTAAGCTACAGTAACATATTAACAGGATTTTAATCTAAATATACAGTATTACTATGATTATAACAAAAAATCAGAGGGTGACTTCAATTCCGCTACAATCCTAGATGTGCTCTTCTAACAGAAGCAAATTCACATATCTCCGAATATTTTTTTTCTTTTTTAAGAAAGATCACCAGCAAGCAGAGAGGCAGGCAGAGAGAGAGAGGGGGAAGCAGGCTTCCCGCTGAGCAGAGAGCCCAATGCGGGGCTCAATCCTAGGACCCTGAGATCATAACCTGAGCCGAAGGCAGAGGCTTAACCCACTGAGCCACCCAGGCACCCATCTCCGAATATTTTTATTCTCATACTCTGGAATCACAAAAAGCAACTGTCAATTACCTGAAGAAGAACAGTGTTTGTCCAACCTTCCCACATGGTACCATGCAACTGGCTCATGCCTTTGGGGGCTCTCTCGGGCTTGATCACATAAACCAATTCTACTAAATTACAGGAAGCCGCTGAGTAGTCCTGACTTTACAGCTAACTTTACGTGTAGCACCTAGTGTATGATGGCAGCTTGGATTAAGTTGTCACCTAATGTCCCATTAACAGTGGAGCCAAGTATCAAATCAATAGATGTTACATTCTGAAGGACACTTGGCCTTAATCCTATTCCCCAAGTGTCTCTTCCAGATTTTTCCATCAAAGCTTACCATAAACTTCAAACTTCATGCAGGACTGGATGACAGAACAATTTCTACTGGACCCTGGGCCAGCCAGAGACCCTTCTTTAGCTTATACCTGACTTAAATTTAGCAGTCTGTTAAAAGACATAGTAAGTTGATCCTAAAAGCCTGCCTAAATAAATAAATAAATAGCTGTAAGCGGACTATCCAAACTCCAAGAGTCCATCTATCACTATAACTTTCTGGCAAGAATAATTCGTTTTGGTGGAAATATCCCAACAGATCAGTTATATGTCTTAAAGCCTAAGTTAGGAACCAGCAACATATCACTTAGGAGCTTCTTAGAAACGCAGACAACTCTCAGACTTACTGAACCGGAACTTGTGTTTTAATAACATGCTCAGATGATCCATATGCACACTGCAGTAGGAGAAGCAGTCTTAGATGACTTCGCCAACAGAGACCTCATTGAAGTAGAGACTCCTTGTTTCCCAGAGATCTATCCCCACCCCTTGCCACACTCCTTCCGGTTCTTGAGCTCTTATCATCATGGCATTATTAATATAATGAATCTGTGAGGTGCCCCGTGGGAAGGTGAGAGAAAATTTGCTCTCTTTCAGGTAATTGACAGTTGGTTTTCATGATTCCTGTGTTTGAGAATGGAGAAAATTTTTCCCTCATGAAATATTAGGAGCTCTATGAATGTGCTTCAAGACCACATCTAGGATTGATTGCAGCCAAACTGAAATGACCCTCTGATTATGTTTATTATAACCATAGTGGTAATTTTTGTTTAGATAAAAATACTATTAGTATGACACTGTAGCTTAATTATGGACTTGGAGCACAGTGATCCAAGGTCCGCAAGGATTAACAAGTTTTAACACAGATCCATTAAACCATATAACCCCAAAGTTTGGGCATTTCTTTTTTTGCAAAGTACAGCCTTATAATCCAAAGTCTTTTTTTTTTTTTTTTTCGGTAAGGCTTAAAAAGGGTTCATAGTACCACCTGGTAGAGGTAAAACTGAGTTCTTCCCCAGTAGGATCTAGTCTCCTAGGCTCTGAGTCTGTGAGCTAGGAGTTGGGGGAGAAGTTCCATATTTGCAGCCATTCAAGACAAGATCATAACACAACTAGCAAAGAAAAGTCACTAAGAGATCCTGGACTCAGAGAACAGTGGTCCCAAGATGCTCTCAATGCAGTAGCTGAACGAGGGGGAAGGAATGGTATGAACACACATGGTTTGGGAAGTCAAGAGTTAGAGAACACTGGGCACAAAATATGTGGCTGTCCCATCCCTTTAGTGGTCATGTGTGTACAATGCGACCGTGGTTGCTGGCTATAGCTGATTGATCCACTGGAACAGATACTTTGCTCAAACTAACCCAACATGATTCTCTCTCCCAGAATTTGAAATTTTAATAGAAAAACAAAAAAGCCTGGGAACAATTGGTGTTGTCATGCTTAGGACAAGGTTCTAAAGAAAATGTCCACAAATTGGCTAAACGTTCTTTCTTGTTGCCCTGTTCTTTTCCTTCTTAAGGTTCAATTCAACATTTCCTTTTAAACTGAGAGCACCTCAGGGCACCTGGGTGGCTCAGTGGGTTAAAGCCTCTGCCTTCAGCTCAGGTCATGACCCCACTGCCTGCTGCTCTGCCTACTTGAGATCTCTCTCTTTGTCAAATAAATAAATATTTTTAAAAAAAGCTTTTAAACTGAGAGCACCTCAAAATATTTCCAACTAATCCTCTTTTTAGTTTAAGCATGACAGAATCAAATATAGTTGCTTACAACCCATAGAGATTATAGATCTGAAAACTATGATGATAATATTAGTCTATAATATACTGAAAATACTAAGCAGGATTCCAAAAGCTTAAAAATTAGCAATACTAATGGCTATGTGATATATATACACACAAAGTGTCTTTGCAAGTTATTCCTCAGTTCTGAAATACTCTGTTTCCCATCCTCAGCCTGTCTTTTCAGGAAGGAGCCTAATAGAATTCCTATCCAATATGTCTTGGTAGAAATCTAACTGCAATATTTACTGAAGTTCTAGCGAATTATTTAGAAAGTTTTACAAAAGAGCCTTTTAGGAGTAAGTAATGGATAGTCATGCTGAATTTGTAATGGTTTATAAAAGTGGGGGTTTGCCTATGCAGCCAAGTAATGGCAGCTCAACTATCTCTTACCACGCATCGCTCTTTATACAGAGACGTGTACATGTGGCGAAGGACTTAACACTGAAGGGAAACCCGCAGCAGGGGAAATTGAGAAAATCAATTGATTAGTGTTCTATTTCTCTCTCCATACTGTAAAAGGGATCATCCATTCTAAGATGTCCATAGTACGGCTGTCTGTGGTTCCACAAATGAAGATATGTTTATAGTTCACACAATACACATTTCACAGCAAGAGTCTGAAATACGTCAAATGTGTAAAGTCTGCCAAACTGAAATAAATAAAACCTCTTTCTTCCTCAAAAACTTTCTTTTTTTTCCCCTCAAAAACTTTCTAATTATTCTTCCTATTCAGAATATCTTCAGCTTTGATATATCTACACCCAGCACATACCGAGAAAATTCAGTTCCATAGAAGAAAGTATTAGGGCTACAGTCTCCATGTTAACAGTACTTAAAGCATAAAACCTCTACTGATTTCTGATTCTGCAAACATATACAGTAAAATGAACTTATTCCTTTCTTTATCACACATAATTCAGCAGGTTTTTTTTTTTATTTCAGCAGGTTTCTCCCTTTAAGTTTTATTCTCTGAGAATTTTACCCTCTGAGAATGGAAAACTCACAGAAAAACTGAAATTTGTTTCCACTTTCTGTCATTACACAATTTAAGTCTATCAACATCATTATAATAAAATATACTATAAAACTACCTTCTCTAACTTTTAAAGATGTTTCTATTTGAGTATGATTGACACATTATTAACATTATTGCACATTATTATTGGTAGGTATGCTGAATTTAGAAAATGAAGCCACATTCAATTTAATCCAACCACTTGGTTGATTTCCTACTAATCCTAAGAATTTGTATTGGGAATTTGTTAATTTCCTACTGCAAAACCAACAATGCAATTTCATTTGAATGGCATGGTTTAATGGCCTATGTGTAGCTACCCATAACAAAACTTTCAAGTAGACTATATTAGTGAATTTCTAAGCTTTAATAACCTTCCCTCTCTTCTTCTATTATCTGTTACCAGATCCTATTTCTCTTTACTTTTACCCCAAGAAGCCCAAGAATCTTCATAATAGCTCTCCAGGGTTACTGATTGATTGCCCCTTTGCCCCAGAAACACTGTACAATTTGACCACACTCATTTATATTATTTCATTTTCCACAACAATGCACCTCTCCTCCCATTTTAAAATGTCCCCCTTCAATGAAGGCTTGGGTGCTCTCATGACAATGGATTTATTTCATTTTCATATGTAAATGGGTAATGAAACTAAAATGTCAAGAATTTCCTTTTTTAATTTAATTTTACTTTTTCAGTGTTCCAAGATTCATTGTTTATGCACCACACCCAGTGCTCCATGCAATTTTTTTAAGATTTTATTTATTTATTTGACAGAGATCACAAGTAGGCAGAGAGGCAGGTGGAGGGCGGGGGGTGCGGGGAACCTGGCTCTCCGCTGAGCAGAGAGGCCGATGTGGGACTTGATCCCAAGACCTGAGATCATGACCTGAGCTGAAGGCAGAGGCTTAACCCACTGAGCCACCCAGGCGCCCCTCCATGCAATTCTAATAAATGAAACTTATTATTTCAAGCGAAGGATAAATGATTTGACCAAAGTCACATTGTTCGTGAATAAACCCAGTAATTTAGGAACAAGACTTTTGATTCATAGCTGATATCTACTTTTATGTTTCTTCCATCATATATACAGCAACTGCATTAAGAAAAGAAAAAGGATATAGTTTAATAAAAGTGTATTTCTCAGAGCATTCAAAATCTAAGTAGTGTTTTGAATAAGAAACTTTTAAAATAAAGGTTTTGGAATACGGCAAACAATCGAAAAATAGTACTTACCATTTAAAATAATGGATGATAAAACTACAACAAAAAACCTTAATAACTGACAGTATAAAATGCCCTAATTTTTATCTTAAATAATAATAATCGCATTTATTTCTCCTTTTTTAGCATTAAAAAAATTTAAAGACAGGAAGGAAAAAATGACTCAAAAAAGAAAAAGTAAAATGAAACAGGTAGGAAATCATTCATTTTAATAACATTTTTAAGTGACTCTTTGGAGATATAAAAATAAATTTAAATGCACACACCACTCAAAAGGCAAACCCTTCAAAAGGGTACCTTTCTCATTTTAGTGGATTGATTCCCTTCTTCAATAAAAAGAGTAATGCTAAGTCTCTGGTACAAAGATTTTATCTTTTTTCCTCAAGTTTTAGTGAATTTTATAAACACAGATGGGGCGCCTGGGTGGCTTCGTCAGTTAAACATCCAATTCTTGATTTTGGCTCAGGGCATGATATCAGGGTTAAGGGATCGAGCCCTATGATGGGTTCCACACTGGGCATGCATCCTGCTTAAGACTCTCTCTCTCCTTTTTCCTCTGCTCCCCCCCCCGCTAAAAAATTTAAGTAAAAAATAATAAATAAAACATAGATCAATTTAACAGTAAAGCAAAATGAAAAAAAAACTCACAAAACACAATATTCATATCGAAATTTTCCTTAACATTGAATAATGTCACCTAAATACAAATAAATTTTTTCCTCTAAGTCCTGTCAGGAAATTTTTCCGTATGAAAGAAATACGAATAACATGGTGAGTTTTCTGCTGCATCAAAAGGTCATCTACCGGGACGCCTGGGTGGCTCAGTTGGTTAAGCCAATGCCTTTGGCTCAGGTCATGATCCCAGTGTCCTGGGATCCAGTCCCACATCGGGCTCTCTGCTCAGCGGGAGCCTGCTTCTCTCTCTGCCTCTGCCTGCTTGTGCGCTTGTACTCGCTCGCTCGCTCTCTCTCTGACAAATAAATAAATAAAAATATTTAAAAAAAAAAAAAGGTCATCTACTCCCCTACTTTCTTTTTAAAGCAAACGTCTCAAAGGAACGGTTTCCTCTCATGGCCTTGAATTTGTTACCACAACCCACTGCTATTTAACCTCTAACTATAACCACCAATACCTTTGAAATACCTTTTGCCCTGGTACTGAAGACCTAAATGCTCAACATAAAAGAATATGTGGGGGCACCTAGGTGGCTCTGTGGGTTAAAGCCTCTGCCTTTGGCTCAGGTCATGGTCCCAGGGTCTTGGGATCGAGCCCCGCATCGGGCTCTCTGCTCAGCAGGGAGCCTGCTTCCTTCTCTCGCTCTGCCTGCCTCTCTGCTTACTTGTGATCTCTGTCTGTCAAATAAATAAATAAAATCTTTAAAAAAAAAAAAAAAAAAAGAATGTGTGGCATCACATTTGGCCTCTCTATCTTTCCAGAGTTTCCTACCCTGTCCTCTGAGAATATTCACTCTTGCTTCCCGACACTGCTCTGGCTAGTCACCCTTCATGCCCTTTATACACCTCATTTTTACCATCAAAAATCCACCAGCATCCCTTTTCTTTTCCCCATGTGTGCATTCTTCCAGATAATTTTACCCAAAAAAGATAACTCAATATTTTAGTTATTCCAAAATTATAGTTACACCAAAAGCTCTCCTGAGCAACTCTAATGAACAATTTGGTGCTTCCTCCACGTAGATGCTCCAGAAGCACCACTCAACACGGAACGTATTCCTTCCCCCAAACTGTCACCCCACCTTCTTACATCCCCTTTTCTATGAACTGCTCAAGCCTGAAACTCAAGGAGCCTCCTAGACCCTTCCATTTCCTTCCCCTCAGCAGTCCCCTCAAACATGCATCTCCAAGCCCTGACAAGTTCACCTCCTCCATCATTCTCAGCAAATCACTCCTTCTCCAGCCTTTCTGCCACTTTCCTGCCTGATTTGCTACAATATCCTATTTTTTCTTATGAAACATATTAACTATCATGAAAACAATACTTTTTTACTGTAGAAAAATTCAAAATAAATAAAAAGGAAAATTAAAACATAATCTTCATCCAAGGATACTCTTAATACTCTGATGTATATCCTCCCACATAATTTTCTTGCTTCTGTAGCACATTTTCCTGTCATCTATAATCTTCCTTCTCATTCATCCTTCACAGGGGAACAATGGTATTCTAAAGTTCAAATATGATTCTGTAATTTTCCTGTTTAAAATTCCTGTGTGTGTCCAACATTGCCTTCAGGATTAAAGTTCGGAATCCCTAGAATGGCATCAATCACTGCTGGCTTTGCCTCTGTCTTCATTTCCAGCCATTTCCTCCATGATATGCTTTGCTCCAACTGTCTCCGTTTTCCTGTTTTCTTTATACATGAGACTCTCTATATACTGGGGTCTCCATTCAGGGCAACCCATGCTGTCTTCCTTCATCTGGTTAATTACCATTCTCCCTGTTAGCAGTTCATCTAATCCTGCAGCTCTTGGCCTCAGTGAGTGTGATCAGAGGGTCCTGCTCTGTTCTCACCCTCCTCTCAGAATTCCCCAAGCATCCCTTTTAAAGACCTGACTTTCTGTATATTGTGATCGCCTTTTCTACCCCGACTCTTGAAGGAAAACCCAATTCAGAGGCATCTTCTGTATTAGCCATTTACAATATGGCTTTAAGTCCACATACTTTGGAATTAGAGGGATCTAGATTTTAATCCCAACTCTGTTATTTATCTCAATGTAACCCTGTGAAAAGTAGCTTTTCTGTACCTCAGTTTCTCCATCTGTAAAATGAAGTGATCCCCTATATCAAAGATCATCAGTATAAGTTAAGTCAGTGATTCTCAACGGAGGGTGACTTTGCTCCCCAGGGGACATATGGCAATCTTGGAGATATTTCTGGCTGTTATGGCTGGGAAATGAGCAGATGCTACAGACCTCTAGTGGTTAGAAGCCAGGGATAGTACCAAACATCCTACAGTGCACAGTAAAACCCCCTACAGTAAAGAGGAACCCCGACTCTACACGTCAGTAGTGCCATGGTTGAGAGAGACATCAGGCAATGCAGGCCCGCTCTTACCGTCATGCACACCTATGTTAGCATGGGGAAATGGTAGTGACTGTTACTATCAAGAGATCCTTTTATTTCCAACCTCTTGTAGAATTTGAATTTGTGCCACTTCCTCTATTACATTCTGTTCTGGAAATCAGCTCATTGTTTAGCAAGCATTCACTCCTCACATCCTCCAAATTCATGGGAGAAATATGCTCCCTTATCCACTGATGGGCTTTCACCAAAGGACAACAGACAAAGTGACAGTGGGCCAGCTCTGAACCTCATCTTTAAGAGGTACTGCATGTTTTCTCTTGCTTTCTTACACTCCTGCCAACAACCAAGAGAACAGATTTCTCCTGGGTGGTTATTTTTCCTTCATCCAGCCCCGAAATGAGCACACACGAAACAGATCTAAGCACATCCTCCCAAGCCAAAGCCTGGAACAGACCTGCTTGGACCCAGCCCAGAGTTCGGAGTCAAGCCAAGCTAAACCAAGCCTTGGTCAGCCAAACCCTAACCGATCTGAGCGAGAACTAAACTCCATGGTTGTACGCCTCTGAGATTTTGCGGTTGCTTGTTAAACAGCAATAATGGGCTGATAAGCCATATGCTTTTTGATCCTTATTTTTACACAATTTTTCCCACACTAAGAGAAAAAAAGGAAGAAAACTTAACACCAAGACATCTTTGTCATCAAAATGTTATCTTAATAGAGGAACACACAATAAAAGCACTAACATTACCTCCTAAATGCTTTTTTTTGTTTATGTTCAAGCTTATAAACTTATACATGAAAGGATTTATTTCCAGTGGAAAAGGATCCAAAAGGTGACCAAAATTTGCCTATTTACTAAGAAAATTATTCAGAAACAGCACAAGAGAGGGATAGAATAAGAAACAGTGAAAGATGATGTATATTAAGATCAACTTCTTGGGCACCTGGGTGGCTCAGTCAGTTAAACATCTGTGTTTGGCTCAGGTCATGAGCTCAGGGTCCTGGGACTGAGCCCCATTTCTGGCTCTCTGCTCAGTGGGGAGTCTGTTTCTTCCCCTCCCTTTGTTCTCTCTTCTCTCTCTCTCTCTCGTTCTTGCTCTTGCTTTTGCTCTCTTTCAAATAAATAAATAAAATCTAAAAAAAAAAAAAAATCAACGTCTCTGGAGGGAAAAAATAAAGTAACTCAACTCAGAATATTTTAAGTTATGGTGATACTCTTTAATTTAAATTTAATTTAATTTAATTTTAATTTAAAAATGTATTTGCTCTATTTCCCATTGCTTTGACCTTTGGTTTCTTGTTTATTATGTGTTAGGAATTAAGAACATTAACAAGAGGATCAGTATATAATCCTTTCTATGGCTTTTTATAGTGGTGTCCTCCTAGTGTTCTTAAGATTTTATTTATTTACTTACTTACTTACTTGAGACGGGGGGGGGGGGGGCACACGCAAGTGGTAGGAGGGGCAGAGGGAAACGGAGAGCGAGAATCCCAAGCAGACTCCCTGATGAGCGCAGAGCATGAGGCAGGGCTCAATCTAGACCCATGAGATCATGACCTGAGCTAAAATCACCAGTAGGATGCATAACCGAATGAGCCACCCAGGTGACACCCCCCATAGTGGTGTAATAGTGAAAAACATCTTGTCAATCAATTTATACTGTCTTTAGTTCCTACTACAGTGTTATCAAGAGTTTTCTTATTTAATAAGAAAATTAGCAACTTTATCTGTGGGATCCTCTGAAAACTATGGCCCTACTAATAAAACAATTCTTAGCACTCATTCTTTCTCACTGTCTTTTCCTTTAGGACCTGCAAAATATTAGTTATTAGAAATGACCATCCTAATTGGCTATAGACAAATTTTGCCTGTAAGTTGGAGACTAGGCATCTTCTTTCTTATGCTATTTCCATTGTTTACATAAGCATAATCATTTGTGTCAGACTCTCAAAGGTAGATGTGGAGAAAAACTGAGAAGCTGACAGATTACAACTCAGCTCTTAAGGAAAATTTACTCCTATAATGACAAGCAAAATCTATATCTCCTATCTTTACATAAGTAGAAGAGAGTGAAAAATTGAAAAATTGCATGTTACTATTCTAGTTTTTTCTTCAAATAGCTATTGATAAACCAAGCTAATAGTTTAGTGAATATCCTGTAAAGACAATAAATTGATCTGAGTTTCAAGGACATGAGTAATTTTGGTACTTTATTCTTTCAAGATCTAAATGTACGCATTGACCAAGGACTCTTGCAAAGAAAATGGATTTATAAAGTACAAGATATGTAATCTCCATCACAAATGACTTATTATATAAATTTTTCTGTTGAGCAATCTCAGTTTTACTGAAAAATCACAATGGCATTTATAATACTACAAAATCAAGACTTTCACATGCCTGCTCTCGCCACAGCCCACCCTGCACATCTCAACTTCCAACTTCCCCAAATGCATTTCATTTTAATATAAACAACATGATTTTTGGAATGAGAAAAAAACTGTAATATTCTTTCATGCAGAGTGAAGATCCAGTTAACGAGCAATAATTAATCATAACAGCTTGCTTCAAACTACATTCTTGTCGAGAATTATGCAGAGTCTATAAAATTGATAGCCTCGAGTGCTCTAGGAAAAAAAAAAAAAACCTATTTCTCCACGGTATCCTTGCTCAACTAACACTGCTAAAAGATGAAGTATCTTTGCCTAAAAGGAGAGAAATAGCTGTCGTAAACAGGTTCCTTACTACTCCTGGAGTATAAATAAAATTTTGAACTGCCTGTTTAAGCTCCTTTTCTTTGCTAGTAATAGTCTGTTTTGAAGCTTTGTTGATGGATGCCAAACTCTAAATATCACCTGTGAAGGAGATAAAACCCAAGTTTACAGTGAGGTATATGACTGTCATGGCTAAGAAGATTTGGTACGACAATTTTATAGCAGACAGAAAAAATAAAAAATATTCTTGCTTAGTATCAAACACATGGAAATAAAAAGAAATATAACAACCAAATTGCAATTAAATTTAAAAAAAGGCAAATGCTGAATGCATGTACTCCTCCTGGGAAGCATTCCACAACCAGCTCTGTTTATGTTTCTTCTTCTAATAAAGCTAATCCTTCCACTGTCTGATCCATACTTCTTTTTTTTTTTTTTTTAAGATTTTATTTATTTGACAGAGAGATCACAAGTAGGCAGAGAAGCAGGCAGAGAGAGAGGGGGAAGCAGGCTCCCCACTGAGCCGATACCTGGATGCGGGGCTCAATCCCAGGACCCTGAGATCATGACCTGAGCCAAAGGCAGAGGCTTAACCCACTGAGCCACTCAGGTGCCCCATGATCCATACTTCTATTGCTATGTTGACCTCTCTCTACTGGGATCATCATCTTCCTTGTTAGAATACAAGTCACAGAGGAAAGACATAAGTCTCAGTGTTCCCTGGACTTTCAGCATCTTGCAGAATCTCACGTCCAGAAAAATATTAAATATATGTTCATTCAATTGAACTTAACAGCAAAATTATATTCAACATTCTTCTAACTCTTCATGATCAACTCTGATGAGCTCAATCACAAAGGCAAAAAGTCAATCTGCACAAAACTTTCTACTTTGCTAAAAGCAGCAAAACTCAAATTCTTCTCATTAAGGAGTGATGTTTTTCAGCACAGCTCCAAATATTTTAAGACATTAGAAAAAGCCACTTAAAATTTTAATTATTTTGAATATTTTCTTTCATATATTAGAGGTGATGGAAGAATAAAATCCAGAGCTGTAAAGAACAACTCCAATCAAATTCTACACTTAATAGACAAAAACAGTTGAGATAATGGTGGGGAGGGAAATAGAGAAAGCTTAAGAAGTATGGATAATATGTAAAATGGGCAACTTTCCCACCAGATAATTTTTAAAGGGTAATTTTAATTATTATTTCACATGTATATACTTTTGTGGTAATAATTTATTTGTACATATCTAGTAATAAAATTTTACCTAGTATTTAGTGAATCAACTATAGTTTACTAATAAAACTCAAATGACAAATGATCAGTGTTCAATAAATGATTGTAGTGATGGTGGTGGTAGGAGTAGTCAAACAGCATTAATATATAATATTATTAATCCTACAAACATAGTAAATTCAGTATTCCTATGGTTATCAGCACTTTCATCAATATTTTCAGGTACCAGTTTGATTCAACAAGACAAAAATTATGATGTATATATAAATAGCCTTACCATTAAAAAAATACATGTATTGACAATGACAAGGAATAAAATTTTTTTAAAATGAGGTCCCCAATAAGACCTTTCTCTCTACATAATTTGCCAAATAACTGGAAATGCTTAGTAACATCAACCTAGAAAGTTACATTCTATGGACAAAATGTCACTGAGAACTTGCTGTGTATTGGTTACTCTTTTAAAACCCTGTAGATGTATTTTCTTATTTAGTCCTCATAACAAGTCTCTTACGTTAGTATAGCTATTATCTACCTTTTACAGATGAGGAAACGAAGAAGCAGAAACATTAGGCAAACTGTTTAAAGACACAAAACAATGGTTATAGCTAAACCCATGATATGACCCCAGAGATCATGGTCTTAAAGTCTAAAAGGCAAAATGAAAGATAAATTACCATCCCAACCATCTAAAGATGACCCTACTGACACTGAAAATCAACAACAAAAAAAATCATGTTCCTTGAACATCTACCATAGATTAGACACTGTGCCAAGAAAGTGATATACACATGTGTCTCAGTCCCCTCTTCTGCTCTAACAGAAGACCACGGACTAGATGGCTAATGAACAGCAGAAATTTATTTCTCACAATTCTAGAGTCTGAGAAACCCAAGATCAAGGTACCGGTAGACTGGCCATTTGGTGAGGACGCGCTTCCTTGTTCATGGGTGGCCATCTTTACGCTGCATCCTCACGTGGCAGAGGGGCAACGGAGTCTCTTTTATACGGACACAAATTCCATTGATCAGTCCTCCATCCTCAGGATCTAATTATTTCCCATAAGCCCATTTTCTCATACCATCACACTGGGGATTAGGTTTCAACATATGAATTTCCAATTTCAGGGGGAAACAAACATTCAGTCTATGGCAAGATGGTTACAAATACGAGATATACCTCCTGTTCTTAAGAAAGTAATAATATTGAAGAAACAGAGAATTCTGGGAGCAGGACCTGCTGGTGGAGAGAAGATGTTGTGAAATGAATAAGAACTAATTTTGAATAGATATAACAGAGATTATAGCAGACATTTAAAGCTATGAATATTAGATAGCATTTTAAACAGCAAAAAACTGCGAAGCACTGAAGAATTTTAAATTGGAAAATGATACATGAATATTATAATTTAAAATCTTAATCTGTTAGGTTTCTTGGGATCAGCAGAGGATAAAAACTAAAGTTGTTAGTCCAGTCAAGAGGTTGTTACAGTAATAAAAGTGTCCAGAGAAAGAGGAAGAAAAGAGTAAATGAGAAAAAGCTTCATCTTTGACACACAGAAGGTACACAAGAGATTTAAGTCACTGATGGCACTGAAATTAAGCCTAAGATCCAGGGGGAAAAATGGTGATACCAAGCACAAAGATGGAGAAGTTACAATGAAAACTTGTTTTTGAGAAAAGGATGAGAAATTTACATTCAAATATAACATTTAATGTGTTATCAGGAAATCCAGGTAGGAATATATATATATATATATATATATATACACACACACATATATATACACACATACACACACACACACATACATACACACACATATATGTGTGTATATGAGAGACAGGGCTACATTAAGAATGAAATATTCAGAGAAACAAAAAAAAAAAAAAACAGGAAGAAGAAAGATAAGAGAGTCAGGAAGAAATGATCTGAGAGTCAGCATGAGGGGTCAAAACAAGGTACCAGACCCAAGGTGATGTCAGGACAGCTCTGAAGATAAAGACGAGAATATCAAGCTGCATATGGAATGAATAAGTACTATTTATTTTTTCCTAAAGGGCTCTTCATCAAACCATGGGCAGCATGAGAAAATGAAATGCCTTGTATTACCATCTGATATCATCTCTCTTAACTTCTGGACATGTTCTGAGAAAGCATACCCCAGTAAGACGGCAACACAGTTAAATAAACCAGAATGAACTCAATTAATGTTCCTCAGCTCTATACCAAAGATCCATTAATCTGTTTCACAGTAAGGATTAAATGTATTAAATGCATGAAAAGACTATATTTAAAGCTGAAATTCTAATCAATACTCAGAGACACATTTTCTCCAAACGAAAAAACAGCAGGTGGTTCATGAGCATCACGAAAAGAGGCAACTCAAAACAAAAGTAAACATAAAGCTGCAATATTAAATGCAAAACCAGGTCCTGCCCCAGGGGGATGACTGTCATAGAATTTTCTTGTGCACGACATCCAAACATCGTCCAAATATAAAGTCTCACACTACACCTATAACTAGTACCTTTCACCAAAAGGTAATCTATAAATATCGCTATCTTCCCGTTCTTGTTTTATTTTTGTTTCTGTTTTTTTAATGTAAGGTCATGGTTAGCGGTGCCTCATGGGAGTGATCACAATTGGATTTGCAGACTTCTACAGTATGTTGACGATCACTTACAATAAAATCAGAATGAGAAAGGGAAATTGTCTAAGAGGACCATTGAGCCAGGTAATAGATTCAGTCTAATATATCCACACAGCAGGGACCAAATTAAAATGTAGATGGAATTCTAATATAGTCCAACTGCAAAGACTTGCTCTAGTTTCTCACAGAGCTTGTTTGTTGTTTGCAAACAGCTAATCTTGAAGACACAAAATTGGTTATATTAATTATTTTAGACACTTTTACATGTATAAACATGTGAGTTAAAATAGCATCAAGATCACAGTGTTTGGGATAGCAAAGGGCAAAACACGCGTAAGTTAGAACCATTCTCTTACCTGATTCAAGATCGGGTCATAAAATAATATTTGCATAATTCAGAATAACACAGATGATTTCAGTGGATCATAAATCACGTACTTAAATCCAATATGCCATCTAATGGCATCTAATTTTTTCCTGAGAACAATACAGCATGTCATCTATTACCTTCCATCTTCCTTCTCCTGCCCAATTCTTTTTCCTCATTTCCTTTCCCAGCTGAGCTACAATATTGCTCTCAGGCTCAGCCCTGTGTGTATGGAAAGGAAGATTTCTGTAGTAATGAGCACTTTTTTATAACTTCTAAGGGACTGCTTGACAGAAATGGAGGGATCTCAGAGACAGGCCCTGCCGATCGCTGTCTGAAGGAAATATTGAGCTGCTTCAGTAAAAAATAAAATAAAAAAGAGAAAAGGAAAGGACTGAGAGAAAAAAAGAAGGCATGATCATGGGTCACTAAAAGACAACATTTACAACCTAGTCTACTTTCAGGCATTCTCATCACTGCAACTTAATCATCAAACAAGTGGAAAATGAACATAAACATACACTTCTAAATCAAGGGGTTTTATTCATTTTTTAAGAAAGATGAATCTGAAAAAAAAAAGAAAGATGAATCTGATTTTTTTTTTATAATTAAGGTACAAAAGCCTGAACGCAGTAAATTAGAAGAGAGTGACGTGATTATTTAAACTTCTAAACAGTAAAGAATACCCCTCTGACAACCTCTGAAATCTGAATGAAATTTTCAGGTAGAGGATTCGCCACTTGAAACAAATCTGTAAAACTGATCATGATTCTAACCAGGGAAAACATTTCACTGTTGAAAGGTAGACGTGTTATTGGCTACATTTTCTAATTAAATCATAGTAATAATATTAGAAATAAATAGTAAGAATCTGACCAAGCATTTCTTCAAATTTTGAAACATATTTGTATTGGTTTTCTGGTGCTGCTATACCAAACCACCACAAAATGGGTGACTGACATGAAATTTATTGTCTCACAGTCTGAAGAGTGGAAATCTGAGATCAAGATGTCAGCAGGTTTGGTTCCTTCTTTTGGGCTAAGAGAGAGAATCTTCCATGCATCTCCTCAAGTTTCCAGTAGGGTTGGGCATGCCCATGCCTTTAAATGCTGTTCTCTCATGTACCTGTGTATCTCTTTGTCCCAATCTGCCTTTTTTTTTTTTTTTAAAGGAAATCAGTGTAGGGGCGCCTGGGTAGCTCAGCGGGTTAAAGCCTCTGCCTTCGGCTCAGGTCATGATCCCAGGGTCCTGGGATGGAGCCCACATCAGGCTTCCTGCTCAGTGGGGAGCCTGCTTCCTCCTCTCTCTCTGCCTGCCTTTCTGCCTAGGTGTGATCTCTCTCTATCAAATAAATAAATAAAATCTTAAAAAAAAAAAAATAAAGGAAATCAGTGTATAGGATTAGGACCCACCCTAATGACCTCACTTGAACTTGACAACCTCCTTTAAGGCTTTTCAAATAAAGTCACATTTGAGTTTAGGATTCCAGCATATGTTTTTGAGAGAACGCAATTCAACCCACATCAACATTTTTTAGGGTTGGTTAAATTTTCATACAAAATATGGTCTGCTCTCCCCGTGGGAACATTAACAAGCATTATGTCTTGATCTCAGGCCTGGCCGCAAGACTGACTTTGGCAGATGAAATGTGAGTGGAAGCAACATGTACCCCTTCCAAGCAGACACATTTGGAGCTGAAACCATCTTTCCCTCTGCCACTAGAGCAACATCATCTCAGTTATAGCTGCTCCTTCAGCCTGAGCCAGAAAAAGCCACCAACAATATATTTAAACACATCACCAACACCTTTAAAGGACATGTAGCCTCTGTGGATATGAGTTACTGATATCGGGGGGGGGGGGGGAATGCAAGAGTCACTGAAACCACAATATACCTAGTCAATCCTAAGCAAAAACTGCCCAGATAACCTCAAAAAAGAAAATCAAAAATAAAAGTTCAGACTCTAAAACAAAGTGAAAGGATGACTTCATAGTAAAATCTATGCAATAAAGCAAAGCTATCAACAAAGGAAAATTTATTCCCTAAAATATTTTCATTACCAAAAGAAATTCTAATATTAAATATATATATATATATATATCTCTTAAGAAATCAAAAACATATGCAATTTTCTAAAAGTCATGAGAATTTAGGGGTGCCTGGGTGGCTCAGTGGGTTAAAGCCTCTGCCTTCAGCTCAGGTCATGATCTCAGAGTCCCGGGATCGAGTCGCACATCGGGCTCTCTGCTCAGCAGCAAGCCTGCTTCCCTTCCTCTCTCTCTGCCTGCCTCTCTGCCTACCTGTGATCTCTGTCTGTCAAATTAAATCAAATCTTTAAAAAAAAAAAAAAGTCATGAGAATTTTTAAAAATTACAACAGCCCTTATTAAAAACAAAAAGATAAGGGATAACTAAGTCTAAAAGAATGTTCTTGAAAAAAAAATAGCATACACATGGACAAAACCCTGATTATGACAGAGATGATGAGACAAAGAGGAAACTAAAGAAAAGAGAAAGTGGGCAAGAAATAAGAGCATAAGAGGAAGGAAAGGATAAGAAAGGAGAATAGGAAAAGAGAAGCAAAATTAGGAATAAGAGAAGACACAACACAGATCGATGGAAAATTAAAATAATTGGAAGGGATTACACAACCTCAGGTTGACTTCCCACCACTTCCTACCTACTGCACTTGGCTACGACCTTAGGGGAGACTCATGGCCCCTTTAGCTCAGACTCTCCCTGCCTTTCTCAGGACAGGAATCCCTGACCCTTGATCTTCACATGAACCCACTGTTTCAGGACTGTTTTCCCAGGCTCCCTCCCCAGCAGTCCAATCAGCTGTCTTTTCTACATGAGATCTTACCCGAACTCCACCAACTCCACACTGAAAGGTCATCATTTGTCTATATTCCACAATAGATTTAAAGCTTCTGGAAAGCAAACATAATGTTCGGTCCTATCTATGCTATAGGTCTATCTCTCTGCAAATACTACACCCTCAATTACTGTAACTATGCTGTAAGCTTCATTATCAATTTATGAACATGGTATATCTCTCCATTTATTTAGGTTATTTGATTTCTTTCACCAGCATTTTCAGCATACCAATCCTGTACATTGGGGGGTAGATTTAAACCTAGATATTTCATTTTCTTTCACTTTCTTATTTCCTAGCTATTCTTCACATACCCCACGTCTCTTAATATTTATGTAGTTGGATGGTAAGTTACACAATTATATACCCTTAGACAATCATTCTAATGTGCTAAAATGTAAACTCTTTGATTTGTCCATGTTTCAGTAAAACATATAAAATTGTTTGGTACATTTTTAAGATACATACATGGAATTGTGCTATATACATCATTCTCTTTTTTCCTTTCTTCATTCTACCTTGTTCTTAAAGTCTATCTGTGTCACCATGTATGTATCTAGTTGATTATTCTTTCTGACACATAATGCTTTTTCCTAACCTTTCCCTCAATCACCTAGGTTGTCTCAATTCCCAGCTATTACAACAAACACTTTAATTAGCATGCTTCTACATGTCCCTAAACAGCCTCTAAAAAATTTTCCAGTATATACAACCTTTAGAAGATGAGAGAGATAAGAGAAAGAACATGTATCTTAACTATTGTCAAATTGCTTTCTAGAATAGCTCTGTAGACTAGTAATTGTTAAATATATTCTTAATTGGCATTCAAAAGATATGGTCTTATTAAAATAACAAATATACTAAATATATTGAGTAAGAGTTGCCAAATACATAGGTAATCTAATTTAAACCTACTTTGAAGATTTGCAATAAAAATAAATTAAGCAGCTGGTCTAGATGATCCTAAAGTATTGTCCTGGGACTACAGCTCGAAAGTAAGCATGCTAAAAACCAGATTTCTAAAATTAGAACATAAACACAGCATGTATTATTCCTTCTTTAACCAGTAGACACCTCTATCCCTCTCCTCTGACCCTTTTCCCAAACCATACTTTCCAGAGGCTGTAAATGCCCATCATTCTCCAGACTCTCTTTCCTCAGAGAGGAAACTCTCTAAGATGCTTGTAGATTAAAAAATAAATAATATTATTATTATTATTATTATTTCTCATTTTCAGCAGAGGAAATACAACTATCAGACAGTTACATAATTTTATGGAACAGTGGTTAGCAACATTTAAACCAAAATAAAATTTATCTTAATGAACAGAGGCCTTTAAAGTAGTTCAATTAGATCTCAGGCTAAGTTTTTATCATATTCTACCAACCAAAAAAGCTTTCACATCGCTCTGCAGGCTATGCATTTATTTATTTTCCCATGCTGTCATGAAAGGACCAATTTAAAGTTAGTGGTTCTATGTAATAACTCACAAATACATAATCTAAAGCTTTGACTGTGTTAACATATGCCAATCCACCTGGCTGGCACAGTTGGCAGAGTGGCAGGGCGTGCAACTCTTGATCTCAGGGCTGTTAATTCAACCCTCACACTGGGTAGAGAAATTACTTAAAAAAAATAAAATCTTAAAAAAAAAAATATGCTAACATAAACTACAAACATCCCTGAAGGTGACCAGAATGAATCAGTGATATCAGAAATTGAAAGCCTTTTGTATGTGAAGATAGTCTCATTTGGAGGACACTCCAAAGATTAAGGCTTTCGTAAAGCCACTGAATAATTTGCCGTGGATTCTGTCCCTTCGCATCACTCTTTTAGTCAAACCTTAGATTTCTGGGCTCACACTAGTTGCTACTACAGTGAAAGTCAAAACATTTCAATTTAATACGATTTAATGAAATTTGAAAATTTATTTGACTACCAGCTGAGCAGCAGGAAATCTTACTTTAAAATGTACTATTACTATTTACCAAATAATTGTTCTCATTGCTTGTCTTTACCAATACAGAGAGCACGTTTGGCCACTACCACCAGCCCTTGCCATATGACTCTTGGCAACCCCAACAAGTGTAAGAACCGGAAGAATGATCTAGAAGTTTGGATCACAAGGCTCTTCTGCTGCCTGGCCAGTATAATAGCACTTCTGATAATGTGACAACTAACTTTAGGCCATCCCCCAATCACACTCATCCAGAAACACTGTTAGATGATTTTTACCTGAAATGTTTTGCTGCTCATCAAATATTAGAGAAAACATGCAGTATGAATAAAGGGAGAAGGAACAATTAATATACACTGAGAGTTTATTATATACCAACAGCCATGATAGCTAATTTACAGGGATTCGCTCAATCAATCCCCATGAACTGCAGTCTAAAAGGTTCTATTCTCATCCCACCCTACAAGCCAAGAAATTGAGGCCCCACCAGCAGATCTTAAGATAGGATTCAAACCTAGACTCTCCGAATTTAAAACCCTTGTTTTGAAACTCTTAAGCCTATTGCCTGTCCAATCACAACAAATGTTTTCCCCCATGACCAATGTTTGTTTTATTATGTAGTATCTTCAATTTATTCCTATTTAGAAAAAAAAAATGAATATGTTTCCTAAATTAACATTCAAGTCAACTTTATACCCAGAGGAGGTGAAGTCAGACAAATAGTACAAGATAACAATATCCTTTAAGGTGCAAAAGTTCAATTATCTTTGTTTATACAAAAGTTAGCCCACAGGCAGAATTACCCGGGAATAAAAGGAACACAGCATAGCTATCCAACAATTACCCTTTATTTACTATTATGACTCTCTGGATCTTGAGATGCCATTTCAAGCCCTTTGCCTTCTGCATAAAAGCTATAGCATATATATTCCATTTATTGCTAGATATATTTTATGCTAAAAGCATGGAGATATGCATGGATAATTTCCCATCATGAACAGCTACATTGAGAAATGGCTATAAAATTTAAGTCCTCTATTTGTCTGAGGAAAGAAAGGTATCTTATTTTCTATTATATTTTACCACTTCACCAATTAAATATTATGGATGATGGTTTAATATTTTTCACCTTAATCTTCTCTTCTCCCAAGGCTATAGGAAAAAAAACTCACTATTAAAAATGCTTTCATATTTCTAATAAACTATGTTTCATAATTTACAATGAATTATCACATCATTTAAAAAATTTAAATTTGGCAATAATGTCAGTTACATAAACTGCAAGCATTTCTAATTCAATAAGAAATTATATAATAAGAAACTATAATTGAAATGATTGATAACTATTGATTGTGTTTGGTAAACAGAACTTAGTTCATTTTTGATTCACATAAAAATGGTAAATGGCAACAACGCTATTCAAGTTATGAGAATTACTACCAAGATTTCAAAATTGAGTCCCAAGAGCCTTAAATTCATCATATCTTATCCACTAAATGGGTTATTGACTAATAAAGAACTTCAGTTTCAGTTTTATGTAACCAATATCGTTGATAATTAAAACAAGCTTAAAACAAATTTCTCATATACCAACTCGTGATTTTGACTGTAATTACTATTCTGCAACTTTATTAAGCATTGTCTTATTATATGCTTCTCCCATCAATGCTCAAAGTTCATTTACAAATTTTAAGCAACTCAGTTTTATTGGTATGTTATTTCTTTACAATGCCCTTCACTTTTAAATTATGCTAAATATTGATAATATGTTGTTACGTAGAATCATGAGTTATTCTAGCAAAACCAATGTTATTTTCATATTTACACATATGGTATTACAGCAACAAGCTCTGCCCCTTCACAGAGCCAATTCACAGGAATCAGTTGGAAATCCCCTGGCTCTTCCAAGCCATTGCTATTTTAACCCTGTGTCACAGAGCAGCCTCCTCCAAAATGTTTATGGCATAAATTGCGGTGATGGTTTCACAAATGTAGACTCATCTCCAAACTCATCAAGTTTTACACATTAAATATGTACAGCTTTTTTGGTCGATCCTACCTCCATAAAGTGGCTTTAAAAAACAAAACAGAAAGATGACCCTCCATCAGATAATCAATGAATGTCCGGCCATGACCACCAAAGTCTCTCTTCTACTGAGAACTATAGAAACAGATGACAGTTTCTCTCACTCCCCCTCTCCGAGCGGACTCAGAGATTCCAAAGTCCCCGTGGAAAGCATCCTACTGCCTCAGCATCTTTCACTCACCTCTGGGACACACCAGGCACACACCCCACAGATACACCTGTTGGGTCCATGGTCAAAGGAGCGAGACTGATATAAAGCGAAGGCCAAGGAAAGCTTTATTTTGTACCAAGCATCGAGAATCAAACTGACCGGCCAAGGACGTCTCTTGCAAAGAGGCGATGACCCTCTGCCTTACAGACTAGCTTTTAAGGGCAAAGGCCATGTGGTTGGGCCTGGCCACGCACAGGTGGCCAATGAGATTTTAACACAGAGAAAGCTGCACAGTCCTGCTAGGTCACACATAAGTGACCAATTGAATTACAATTTACCCTATAGTAGCTATTTGAACTAGCCTCTCACCCTGGTCAGAATGGGTGCCCAAAGGGCGGGGCCCATACTCCTTGGTAGCTAGGAGACAGAATGCGCCCCCACTGACTGAATGCCTCCACCTGGCCTGACCCACCCTTGTATTTGGGCTTTGTTACCTGGGACTGGTTTCCGGGACTTGTTTTTAAGTAAGTTCCCTGAAGGGGAAGGGGCAGAGCCAGGATGGAGCTCTCTGGCTAAATAGGCCCTTACAACACCCTTGGTGCAGTTTACTACAGTCAACCCCGTCCTGACCTCAGTTCCTTTCCCACCATGCCCAGGGCCCCGTGATGAGCACACTATACCCAGAATCTGACCATTTCTCACCACCTGCACTGCCAGCACTGGGTCTAAGTCACCACAGTGCCTCTTCTGGATTATTTTAAGAACCTCTTCACTGGCTTCCTAGGTCCACTCTCGCCCTGGGCATATAGTCATCCACTCTGGGCATATGTGTCCCTCAGCAACTAGATAGAAAAGCTGTTTTCAAATCAAGCCACACCTACGGCAAATTTCACAATAAAAGCCCTACATGATCTGCACCTGTGGCCCCTATGACAGGCTTTCCAACCACTTCCCCAACCCCCAAAGCCACTGCTATTCCTCTGACATTTGAGCCCCATTCCTATCCTACAGTTACTCCCTCTTGCTTGAATGCTTTTCTCCCAGACATCTACATATCCAACCCCTTCACTTTCCACAAACCTTTGCTCCAACATCAACATTTCCCTGACTATCAAAGTTGAAGACTGCAGTCCTCCAGTACTGTCCCTCCCCTGTCCTCTGCTCTATGCTACATTTTCCCAAGCACTTAATTCGTCCTAACATATTTCTACCTCTATTATATTTGTTTATTTTCTACTTTCCCTAGCTGAAATGCTCACTGTGAGGATAGGGACTTTTGTTTCGTTCCCTGAAGTACACCAAGCACTTAAACCAGCGCTGGCACATGGAGGTGGCCCCATGAGTGTTTGCAGGATGGATGAATGAATCCCCTGCGACCTGTGCTCAACCACGGATCCCCACTACTCATGCCTTTTCCGGGCGAGGCAAAAATCAAGACAGGGCTAGAAACGCAAACAGCGGTACCAACACGCAAACTGGCTTCACTATTAATTAGCCGTCTCCACGGTCGGCCCTCTAAGGGGACTTCAGCTCCTTTCCTTTCCCATTCCCCACCACACCTCCTTCAGAGCTGCTCCACCACCTGCACGCTCCCCACCCCAGCTGCCCTCCTCCCTACAGCCGCAGCAGCGCTCACTGACCCTGAGCACTTTTCTATTGAGGGTGATCGTCCCCCCAGAATTGGGGCTCTAACAATGAGACAGACGGAGAACAATTATATCTCAATGCAGTTGAGAAAAGGAATTTTTAGGGGCAACCTGGGTAGCCCAGTCGGTTAAGCATCTGGCTTTGGTTTGGGTCATGATCCTGGGGTCTTGGGATCAAGTCCCCCATTGGGCTCTCTGCTCAGCGGGGCGTCTGCTTCTCCCTCTGCCTCTGCCCCTCCCCCTCACTTCTGCTTGCTCTCTCTCTCTCTCTCAAAATAAATAAAATCTTTTTTAAAAAAAGATTTTTTAAATAGAAAAGATTTTTTTTTTTTTTAGATTTTATTTATTTATTTGACAGACAGAGATCACAAGTAGGCAGAGAGGCAGGCAGAGAGAGAGAGAGGGGAAAGCAGGCTTCCTGCTGAGCAGAGAGCCCGATGCAGGGCTCGATCCCAGGACCCTGGGATCATGACCCGAGCCGAAGGCAGAGGCTTTAACCCACTGAGCCACCCAGGCGCCCCAAGACTTTTTTTTTAATTAAAAAAAAAGGTCCTCAGTTTAAATTCACCCTCAAACCCATGTGCTGGTTATTTAGTATTTCCATGCTCATATAATGAATAAAAGGAACTAAAAGTTTCATTATGTTGCTGCTTAAGAGGAGAGGAGAGAGTCAAGGACATGGGAGGTACAAGGGCCAGAGAAGGTGGGAGGATGGAAGCTTTCGGACTGATGATGGAGACAGAGCTGAAAAAAACACCTGAATCCACAGAAATCAACGTTCAATTTGTTATTATTTATAATTTTTAGATTTTATCTTCTTCGCTACCATCTCATAAAATTGATATTATAAAAGACCATAAGTTAATATGTTCACATGTATGTGTGTAACTATGAAGGTGGTAATTAAAATTTTTTTTCTTCATATTGAATTAATATGATATGAATGAACCAAAAGCAAATGAAAAGAGTAGGAGAACAGAGGCAGGAGCAAGCATGTGACCGCAAGCCGTGCAAATGTGCAGAAAACTTGGGGAGAGCTTGAACTTCAATAGAATATGGAAAAACATTTGAATTATTTTAGCTAGAACTTTAAGATGTGGTAATCAAAATTGGTATCTATAAGTTTAAAAAAAAAATCTTTTTTAAATACCTAAAAAGGAATGTCTTTGGGGTGCCTGGGAGGCTCAATGGATTAAGCACCTGACTTTGCCTCAGGTTATGATTCTGGGGTCCTAGAATAGAGCCCCATGCTGGGCTTTGAGCTCATCGGGGAATTGGCTTCTAGCTCTCCCTCTGCCCCTCCCCACCCCTGCTTGTGCTCTCTCTCTCTCTCTCTCTCTCAAATAAGTAAAATTCTTTTTTGTACCTAAAAACAAAACCTCTTAAACACATAAAAAGCACTGACAACAGGGTATATAACATATACCCTCGAAGTGTGTATATAGGTCCATGGGACACAGTCATAAGGCAAAATAAAGAACATTAAAAAATTAAAAAGTATCTGCAAAAAGACATTCAAATGCCCTAATCAGTTCAGCAAATCTTCCAAAATTCTGACAATACTAATTGTTGGGAAGGACGCAGAACAACAAAGTACAGCAAGGGGCTGCGGGTGTTTAAAAGGGTTCAGCTCCTTAGAAGAGCAATTCTGCAGCATGCCGTGACGCTGGCAGTGCGCATGCCCGGGGAAGCCCCTGTCTTGCTGCCTGCATATGAAGCCCAGGGGAGCGCGTGCCCACAGAGGCTTGAAGACGTATGATCACTAAAGCATGAGGAGTACAAAAATATTGTGGAAATGACTGAGATGGCCACCAAAAGGAGAATACACAAATACCCTAGAAATGTACCTATAAAAAGAAATTTTATGAATCACTTTACCTGGATGAATAAGGGAGAGAGAGAGGGACAAATTTCAAAAACATCGCTGGTAGTAACTTCCCACACGTCCTGTCCTTTACTCAACACAGAGGTAGCTTTTAAGAATCATCCCTTGTGATCCCTTATGCAGAAATAAGATTGAACAAATATGAAGATAACAAAGTAATAAAGAATCTGACAAAATATTAACTCATCTTCAAGAAAATAAATGTGCATTTCTCACATTGAAAAGATTTAACTGAAAATGTGTTTAATATAAAATCAAGAAAGATTTGTTTCACCTACTATGAACAGGTTACTGTGCTTTCTAGGTGAGATCACCATGGCAATAGGTGATATTATATACCTATTGTCAGAATTGAAACAACTGGAAGTTTGCTTCTTAAAGTTTAGAAAATAAATTTTGCAAAGTAAACCTGATCTTAGATCTATTCTTAATATTATTTCCACTATCGATAATGTTGCGTGCCAACCAAGCGTATTTCCAGCTGAAAAGTAATTTAAGCTCTTGCAACTTTTATCAAGAATACAGGAAAATTACCCATTTTCAGAATTAACAGCAGCCTGCTGACACAGATTCAAAAGAAACAATTTTTTGAACATTTCAGAGATAAAGGACAGTTGGATAAAGACCAGCTGCGTCGATAGCTGCTGTATGAGATAATGCGCTAAACCATGCACCGCCTGAAACTGATGGGGGAGAACAACGCAGTCACGTTCCTGATGCCATTGACGGAGACACCATCACGTGCCCCTTGCTAGTTCATAAAAGCAATAATCAGATGTTGGCATATGAAAAGTCAGAAGGAATCGATGCAAATAAAACAGATTGAAGGTCTGGACATTTAGGACCCAAGCACCCGGCAGCGCAGGCACCTAGTAGGTGTTCCACAGAGAGAGTAAATCATTGAGAGAGGAATACAGGAGAGAAAGGAATGAGGAAGGGAGGGATTCTGTGATTTTTACCTCAGAACCATCTTCCTGCGAAGCACTGTTCGTTCATTCATTCATTCATTCATTCATGCACTTCAGTTCAGGTGCTAGAGAAGGAGAAAAACAAGCCTTCTCCACATTGCCAGCCCATGGCTACCAGTCCTCTCGCACCTGAACTTTTGATCAGGTAATTCTCAGTGCTGA
This sequence comes from Martes martes, assembly GCF_963455335.1. Taxonomy (NCBI): domain Eukaryota; kingdom Metazoa; phylum Chordata; class Mammalia; order Carnivora; family Mustelidae; genus Martes; species Martes martes. The sequence goes on from NC_137890.1 coordinate 18,198,266, forward strand.
AAACAGTATTCCTCCTTTATCCTTCCACATAACGCTCTTCCAAGGAATAATTTTAAACATTATCCAGCTTTGTCAGAGCGTAGCTGAAATGACTAAGATTCATGGATTTCATGCTTAATAACATTTATGTAAATCTCTTTACTCTCCTAATGTTCCTATATATTCCAATATTCACTATATCTTTGTGCCTTTGACTATAGATATAGGAGCCTTTGACTTTACGTTAGGTTTACAGAAGCTACACACTAGCTACCCACTTCACAGTAGCTAGCATCCGTTAGTGTAAGGAGGAAAATCCATTAATTACATTCCCATTCTGAATTCACCTACTTTTAAAATAAGATATTTAATTTTGAACATATGCCTATATTTCATTAGAAATAGGAATGTATTTTTTATTAAATTCCTAAATCTCACATCTCAACCCACGAGGACAAGCTTGCCAATCTTTCAAGTACTTACAATCGAGAAATGAAAATTTAATCAGCCAAGAAAATGAAATCATAAATAAAAATGCTAACTCTTTCTTGTTCTACCATTGATCACTCAGTTTTTGTAATAATGTACACTTTTTAAATGCCATATGTAAAACTGGAAACCTCCAGAATAAAGACTTCATATCTACCATATATTTCAGAAATACGTAAGATACTGGAAGACAAGAGAAACAGAGAAAGGTACATCTCAAAGGAAAGATGTAGCTTTTTAACCTTACCTTCCCAAAGTTTCAGCAAAACACAAATTTCCAATAGTGTTCTCCCAAATATCCCTTCCTTTTTTAATTTTTTCTTTCCTTTTAATTTTTGAAAATGATGCTGAAAATTGTGTTTAGGAGTTTTCGATTTAAAAAAATTAAACTGCATCATCTTATTTGAATGGAGATTAAAAAACCAACAAATTTGAAAACTGCGTTGAGTTGCTTTTTTACAGAAATGACAAATTCTCTGTCAGCTGCCTCTGTTTCTTCATGAGTCACACCATACTTTAGTATATAAATAAATAAAACATTATGAAGCATATTTCCAAAATATTTTTAAAGTCAGCAAGCCCACACTCACAGTAAAAGAGCGAAGGGAAGCAAACTCTTTTGCATTATCTCAGGCTGTTCTGCTTTATTCATGAGCATTATTAAGCCCCGAAAATAAAGAACGGTTATTGTCTGCACTGTGACAAAGCCAACGTTCCTCTTTGCAAACAGCACCACGTATTTATGAACAGTAACAGGCACAAAGATATCAGCTTGTGCCTTTTAGCTTATAAAACGTTCCATCCGGTATAAATGACTACACTTGGAATATAGTGAAGTCCCTGGTCATACTTATGGACCCTTCCAAAAACAGACTTTTGTTTTGGTGTTTGTTTATTTTAAGGAAATCTGACTGAGACAAACACCAGTAAATTCCATAAAAGGAAAATAGAAGAGTTGTCCCTCTAGGCTGATTTCGACTCTCCTGGTATGTACCTGCCAGGGCTGAATTCCAGAGCTGAATGTGGACTGTATATGTGATAACCTTACGTCTTCCAGCACCAGTTACCAGCACTGTTTCCTCCCTGCCTTTAACAGTTTCTGCATCTCACAGTGATATGGGTGCCCACTAAATCCACAGACCCAAGTGATCATTCCCATCGGCCACATCCAAGGGGTTGCTTCAAAAACATGCTTCCATGGGATTCCGTGAACGCCATGAGAGAAGGAACCATACTACATCTAGACTGCTACCTGGTCTAAAGCCTTTTATAACCCAGAATACCAGTTAAAGAAAACAGGTTAACACTGCTGGAGCAGAGGACATAAGTGAAATATTTAAAAGTCAAAGTATCAAAACGTAGCAAATCTACTTACATGTGAGAAATGAACTGACTTCCCCATTAAATATCTCTCAAACAGATAATTTCCCAATAAAATGTGTTGGCTTCTTTCTTCTTAGAAAAATAAAGACTTTGAATTGTTTTCAGATATTCTGATGGCACAGAAACTAGATGGTAGGCATTTTAATTATTGATGAATTTGCCTGCTATATTATGGTACAGTAAATGTGATTTCTTAAATTGCTTTCACCATATATATTTAAGCTTGTTTTTATGCACATAAGCCTAAAGCTTCTTACTCTATTTATTAAATTAAAAGTTGGTAATCTTCTTATAAGAGAATGTGTTCCAGTAAAGTTAGCCTTTAGACAAATTTATTTTAAATTTATCTTGCCTTCTCATGATTCTTAAATATAACTTGACACTTAATAAAGGGACAAAACAACAATCTATAATAAGTCATATTTAAGAAAATTCCTACCATTTTCATTACTTATGATTAATATTTAAGTAAACAGCAAAATTCAACCTATTGAATATAACACAATGTATAAAAGAGAAAAATTTTTAATGTATATAAAATTACTTGACACTCTGGCAGATAGAGACAATGCCACGTATTTCTACCACTTAGTTGTCACCATACTTGTAGCAACATCACCAAAATTTTTCAGCAGTCTGAACCCATCTTAAAAATCTAAGTAATTCAGGTTTTGTATTTTCCCAATCATTTGAACTTAATGTATATGTATTCTTGTTCTCTCTCTCTCTTTATATACATATACATGTGTGTGTGTGTGTACATACATTTACACAGACACACACACACATATGTATATTTTTTTAGGCTCCACACCCACCAACCCACCATGGGGCTTGAATTCACAACCCTAAGATCAAGAGTTGCATGCTCTACAAATTAAGCCAGGAAAGCACTCCATAATATACTCTATGTCTCTATCTTATCAAGTAATCCAGCAAAGCATGAAAGGTTACAGTATCTTTGAAGACAGAGGAAAATGTTTAGCTAACATTCACTGAATGCCCATACATTAGCTACTGATGACACTTTCTTTCACTTCCGTAGTTAATACTGCTATCCAAAAAAGTTGGCTTCTTTGGTCATGATCTTCTTCGGCTATATATTCTTATTTAAAGGAATTTCATTTTGACAAAGTTGAGAAATCATAATGAAGCTTTTCTATTCAAAAATCTTTAATGAATCTCAAACTCAAGTTGATGCTTTGAAAAGTCTCCTTCCGTGTTTAAGTCCAGCTCACCTTTTCAAGCATATGAATCTCCACCACACTCCCCATCCCTGTTCTAGCCAAATTGGTTTATTCACACTCCCTTTATCTCTACAATATATTATCCATATTGTGCATGTTGTCATTTTCATGGGACAAAAATCATCCTATCGTTCTGTGTGTGTAGTCAAAGTCTTCTGGTTCTGATTCTGCCAGTTGAAATCATAATTTTTTCCTTAAAAATACATATCAATATGTTTTCTTCCAACAATTTCACATGAATATATGAATATATCCCTTAACAGAAATAAGATTGTTTCTAAGACAGCTAAAAAAAAATCACTAAAATAATATCAGTTAGTCAGTTTCTACAAAAAAATCATCAATTCATCATAAACTATACTTCATCTCAACTTAAATTTTATCCTGATTTATTGTATTTATTTTATTTAATGAGCATAGTTTTAAAAATTAGTCAGCTTTGTGCTTTAGTTATGCATGTAAACAAAGCACAAATTATTTAAATAGATTGACATTAATATACTTAAGGAAAAGCAATACTAACAGAAGTTATATTTTGCTTTGGACAAAAGCAATAAATTTGTCTAAAAAATAGTGTATTCTAGATATTTTCATTCTAATCACATACAGAAAAGCTAATCCTTTATAAAAGGAAAAATAAATTAAGCTATTTTATTGTAGTAATAAGGAATTTTATAGAGGTGATGACTAAAATAAGAAAAAGATCATCTATCTTCCAATGTGCCTTGTAATTTTATAACCCATTAATTTTACTTCTGAACATACTATTTGAGTTAAGGCTGAGTTCTGGTCTTAGCGGATCCTTAAATATCCAATTAATATTTCCTATTTTACTGTTTATCAGACTTGTCTGCACTTTGAAATATCATACTGGTGTTCTTATGAAAACCACATGAGGAAGCAGGAGGAAAATTAGACAAATATTTCTTCAAATCATCTTTTTAAAAACAAATCTATAATTACCCAGCTAAAAACAACAAGATTTTATGTTATAGAATACTTTACTAAAATCTAATAATTATGTCCGTCCATGTTGAAGTAAAACCATAGGTCAGAATACTGGGGCCCCTGGAAGGACCCTAAAAGGGCATATATTTTCAAGAACAATTTCACTAACATAACAGTTTCCCAAGTCCAACTCAATATTTATGCCCCACGATGACCTCGGAAACAAGTTCTGAGGGTTAGAAGAAGCTAAAACTTCATTTTACACCAGAATAATGGCATCCAAAGACAAGTAAACCCAGCCAAGTTTCCCAGTATAATAAGAGGAAAACTGCATAACAAGTCTTATTACTTTCAGAAATAAAGATACATTTACCTTGAAAAGCCGCAGCATTTCTTGATATTAGAAACTTCAACGTCGAGCTGGATGTTTGAAGCACTTGCTGCATATCTTGACGAGCTGCAATCTGGTATCTCTCCTCCATCTTCCTAGTGCAACATGTAGGTTTTTTGGATATGCAAACCTGAAGATCTGGTCCTGAAACAGATATAATATTTTTCAAAATAATTACTTATTCATTTAAAAACATTACGTGCTACATGTCAGGCATTAATAATCAGTACTGCATATAAGGGGCTCACATTCTACGTGAGAAACTGATTTACCAGAGCACTTGCTATTAAAAATACATATATGAGAAATATATATATATATGTATTGTCCATTAACACATTTACATTTTATTTACATGAAACAAAATATCCTAAACCATTAACCCTTTGCTCAACTATTTTATTAACATATTGATCAAATATTAAGTATGTCTACTCAATTAACTAATTATAATTAACTAACAAATAGACTATTAATAGAAAACAAATTATTATATAAATAGAGCTAAATCGGGAAACTTTAATTTTTGCTTATTTTGTTAATTCGGCCAAAAGTATTTGATCTATATATGTTATACAGAAGTATATGGGCTAAAACAATTATTTTTCCTGAGGGGGAAAAAAAATCAAATCTTGTACATCAAATAAAGAAGAAGACCCTTCACCTGATTTCTCAGCTCCGCATAACGCTCATGCTCCTTGTGGAGTAAGCGATTATCCGTAATAACAATGTAATGGGGAAATCTCCATCCCCATGGGCCAAACTTACCATCTGAAATTCTACTCATTACCTAGCTTGCTAGAGACAATTCCTACCATTTAAAGTACTTTTTTTGCAAAGATTTTATTTCTTTATTTCAGTGAGAGGGAGAGAGGGAGAGGCATGGGGGGGCAGAAGGAGAGGGGGAAGCAGGCTCCCTGCTGAGGAGCCTGACGTAGGACTTGATCCCAAGACCCTGGAATCATGACCTGAGTCAAAGGGAGCCACTTAACTGGCTGAGCCACCCAGGCACCCCTTTAAAAGTACTTTTTAGTTTTACAACCATATTCAGAAAAGTTCTGGGGAGATGCATATTACATGAAATGTGAGGTGTTGTAGTTAGGGAAAAAACGCTAATATGATTAACAACTCTCATCCTAGATGAGCCAAAACCTCATTTTATACCAGAATAATATACAAATAGAAAAAAAGTAAACCCAGCCAAGTTTATCATACAATGATAAAAGGCAAATTACAGAGTAAGACAGGGCAGGCACCTTTATACACAGTGGGGTTGCTAGAGAATGGAGAATTAAAGGGGCACAGCGTGGATGGTGCCCATCAAGGATAACATTGATGGGGCATCATGGCATGAGCCCCAGGGCACCCCTGAGGGCACTCAGCTTTTATGAAAAGGTCAGGACAATTTTATTTACATGTCCTCATCGAATACATTATTTCCTTATTGTAGGGTAGGAAACAGAGTTGTGCCCTTACTGAGGTCTGGGGAGTTTCACAGCATGACTGTTAGGTCTTCACTGACCAAGAGAAGATCAGCAAACACAAAATACCCATGGGTGTGTGCACATACATGTGCCCGTACACACACACTGTCAAACTCCTCTCTTGTCATGCAGAGTCGACCCCAGGCCTCAAATTTCCAAAAGTTTGTTCTGGGTGAGATCAAAACACGTGAAATCAGTGAGTTTCCTGCCAACACAGGACACCAAAGTTTCTAATGAGTTTGGCTTTGGTTTGTTTAAGTTAGACAAGTAACAAATGACAGCATTGGAGCATTTCACAAAGGCGATGAGGCATAAAATATTTATGTGTGTCACAGTAGGTAATATTTTGGCAATTGTTTTTCATTTATCTTGCCTAAAGTTGTACAAAAGCAAATTCCGCTTCAAATAGTAAAGCTGATTGAAAGAAAACAAAGCTATCTTCTCAGCTTTATTCCTAAGTGGAAGGAATGAGGAATTAAGCATTCAGAGAAGAACAATAATAGAGATTGGAAGAAAGAATCAATAAATAAACATTAACATATATAAGACATTTAGTCTGGGAAGGACTGCTAAGGAATAAAACTAACAATAGCAAGAACAACAACCAGGGCACCCAGATGGCCCAGTCAGTTAATGGTTGACTCTTGATTTTGGCTCAGGTCATGATCTCAGGGTGGCGAGATGGAGCCTACTGGTGGGTTCCATGCTCAGCAGGGAGTCTGCTTGAGATTCTCTCCCTCCTTCTGCCCCTCCCCACTTCAAGTAAATAAATAAATCTTTTTTTTAGAAACCCAAAACAACAATAATAGATTTTTGCAAATGTCTCTCCAGAATTCAAATATCTAACATGGTTTGCTAGACCACATTCCTAAACATAGCCTAGAAAGGCACCCAAGTTGTGACCATTCCTTCCCTCCTGCCTCCTCCAGCCTCGTCTCAGGTAGCACTGCTCGTTGTATCCTTCCCTTCACACACTGGCCTCTCGGTTCCTCACAGTCACCAAGTACCCTCTTGCCTCAGAGCCACTCTCCATGCTAACCTCTCTGAATGGGACACTCTCGTCCCACTTGTGCTCACCCACACATGTGACAAACACACACCTTCCCCTAATTCATTCGCATCTATGTTTCTTTACATTTGACCTTGGTCTTCTGGTGGGAACTTTCCTTAACCTCCCACACAGCTCCTGTCCCTATTATGTGCCCTGAAGTGTCTCATGCCTCTCTATTGCATTTTTTGTGGTCACAATGTTATATTCCTTCCTGTGATTGCTAGTTAATTAGTCTCCTCATCTAACCGTAAAGTTCCAAGTGAAGGAATTTTGCTCATTTAAGATTTATTTATTTAGGGGCGCCTGGGTGGCTCAGTCTGTTAAGCGTCTGCCTTCAGCTCAGGTCATGATCCTAGAGTCCTGGGATCGAGCCCCACATTGGGCTCCTTGCTCAGCAGAGAGCCTGCTTCCCCCTCTTCCTCTACTTGTCTCTCCCCCTGCTTGTGCTTTCTCTGTCAAATAAATAAATAAAATCTTAAAAAAAAAAGATTGATTTATTTATTATAGAGACAGAGAGCATAAGCAGGGGGAGGGGCAGAGGGAGAGGGAGACAAGCAGACTCCCTGCTGAACATGGAGCCCAACCTGGGGCTCAATCCCAGGACCCTCCGATCATGACCTGAGCCAAAACCAAAGGTTGGACACTTAACTGACTGAGCCACCCAGACATCCCAATTTTTGCTCATTTTTATATCCCAGTTGGCCAGTACAGTGCCTTAAAAAGTCCAGACACTCCATCTTTTACCCATCAAGCCAAAAGTTGAGGATCTACTGTGTACATACATTATCTCATTTAATCATCACATTAACCCCATGATGTAGGGAACATTACTACCACATTCTACATATGAGGAAATGGAGACAGAATGAAAACCATCTGATGTCACATACCTATGCACTGCAAAATAATGGAGAAGGTATTTGAAAATTGGCAGTGATTCCCAAGCTATCTTCTTCACCATCACTCGACTGAGAAGAACACTGTAGTCTTAAACCTATAGTTTGCCTACAGACATAACTGGCCATTTTTTTTTCTTGCTTCGATTTTTCTTCTCCTCGAAAGAAGTCATCTGTTTGGTTAGATGAAAGAAACTAAATTTTCGGTTACGAACCATCCAAGTTTTACTCAAAAACAAAATGGTGGGAAGTACAATTAGAAAGATACTACTGCTATCTTCAACATATTGTGGGAGAGAACCCATCACGTCTCACAACTCTGAGTAATCAATGGACAGCAGTGTAGACCAATGTAGACCACTCAGGAGTAAATACATCCCTCGCATTGATGGGGATCTGCACTGATTAATCCAGACTTTCATTTAGAATCTTGGAAGTTGATAATGACAGTGTAACACTAAACTCCAAACCAAATCGGGCCTGTAATTCAAAGACCTAGTTATGTTTAATTGGCACATTATTTTCATCAGTATTCAGAGTGGAGGTAGCAGTGGAGGGGAAGAGCCCACAAGACACTGATTTCCTGGCTTCCTGTATCCAAAAGACAGGTAAGAAGAACCAAATGCCCTCAGGGAAAGGACCATATCTTACATTTTGCTCACAGTATAAGCACAAAGGACATAATGAGCTGCTTGTTGATAAAATGCCCAACATGGGAGGCTACAGTTCCCCCATCGTAAACAGAACAAGCATCCTAAGAAAGCAAAGCCAGATGCAGCCCGAATAGATACCAGGGAGGTAACAAGACTCATTTTTAAAACATCTCAAAGCCTGGCTTTGAAGAACATGGCATGACTAAGGATGCTATCGAACAGCAAGTGGACGTGGCCCAGGCTCATGTTCCCGGATGAAAAAATCAAGCTCTGCAAGAATTCAATTACTAAAAACGAATGAAATTAAAAATAAAACAGCAGGCTCCTTGCGGAAGCGAACTTCAACCAGAATTGTGGGGGCTTTTCCTCTTCTCTCCTCCTCTTCTCTCATCCAGAAGTGGCAGAATTGGTGAACATGTCTTCTTTTCTGTTCTCCAACATGAGAAACCGTTACAGCCATCTCCTTGCTTGTGTATTTTTTTTTTTAATGTGTTAAAATAGGAGCACTGGGAGGCATTCTGGAAAGATGGCAGCCATGAAGGCATGGTTTTCACTATCTCCAATTCCCCACATGAACCAGACAGAACAACTAGAAAATAAATCCAAGAAATGTAACAAAACTAGATGATAGAGTACTCCCATAATTTCAAAATATAAACAGGATTGGGGGAAACTAGCAACAGGCATAGATTTTCATGGTATCATGTCTGGACAGCAGGCAGAAGAGTGAATCAGTGGGATAATGTCCAAAGGACCTGAGTACAGGAGAACCCCCAAAATAGCCAAAAGAATTCATAGGAAAGGACAGTGGGCCAATCTGAGAACTGCAGCTGAAACAGGCTGCACTTGGCCCTCTCAATTTTTGGGTATGTGCAAAGGATCCACTATAGAAAGAAGTGAATAGTCAGGAGCAATCCGGACCTCTATGAACTCTCAAAATGATCAAGCAGGCTCTTTTCCAGTACAGAACTCCACACAGAAGAGAAACTTCTAGAAGTGGGATCAGAATTCAACAGAATAGGTATCCAAGAAGCATAGATAAAGAAGGTCGAGACCAATGTGAGAAGGGAAATAAAGCCAAGAAATTTCAGAAAATTAGCACCCATATTTTTAAATGTTTCAGAAAACAGAACCAGTTCTGTAAAGTTAGAAAAGCTCTCACGAAACCTGTCTCAATCAAAATGTCCAGAAACAATACTCACTTCATATAAAATGAACAATAAAAAAATACCAAGGTCAAATCTCACACAGAGTTATTACAATAAAAAAGACAATAAGGAACAGAATATTATCCCCACCGACAAAGAAAGCACGCAAGGAAGATACACACCTAAAAAAACAAAAAGATAATGAAAGAAAACATGAAGGAATAACACAAATCAGAATCAGAAAACCTCAGTACTGAGGTGACTATACTCAGGAAAGAAGTAAAGATGAAAGACAGAATTCTGAGATCAAAACTGAAACCGAAGGAACACAGGAGCCAGGCACACAAAGAAAATGCCTTAGGACAGGAAAAGGTAGGAAAAAAATAAGAAATTTTTGAAAAATCAAAAAATGAAAGGATTTAAAAGGCAGTAACAATAAATATTGCCAGTAATATTAGCCATGGAAGAAGAATACAGGAAAAGTACTAAAACTATATTTTATGTTATGCTACAACTGTTAGGAGTATAATATGGGATAAGACAAATAATTATAGAGTATTCAAATTCTACTCTCTAATTCTATCCTGTATCTTTGAAAATCAGGATATTTTTTTTACTGTGGAAGAAAGGAGAGACATAAAGAAGAAGTGAAATTCTTTAATCTTGAATTTGAATTGAAGTATCAATACGAAATTATGAAAATTTTTACCTTTAAATACGCATATTTCCTAGCTTCACTGAAAAGGCCTAGAAACAATGGCCAACTGAGTGGCAAAGGACATCCCTTGTGCCCAGATTATCATCTTGCAGCATCATTTCTCTCAAGAAGAAATGGTTGCTTCTTAAAGAAATGCCTCATTCTAGGTCTGGAGCAGGAAATACGTAAGATGATACATTAGCTAGAGCCTCTTGTCCACCAGGTAGCAAAGAAGCTATCAAAGAACTAGTAGGGTCCAATGGAAAGGACTCAGGAGCTATGTCAGTCTGCTAGGGCTGTCACAAAATACCACAGACTGGACAGTTAACAACAGAAATTTATTTTCTCACAGCTCTGGACACGGAAGATCCAAGATCAAGTCCAAGCTTGTTGGCAAGCTAGGTATCTCTTGAGAACTCTCTCCTTGTCTTGCAGACAGACAGCCACTTTCTCTGTGTCTTTCCATGGCCTTTTCTTTGTACACGTGCCCTCGTGCTATCTCCTCTCTGTTCATAGAGGAACACCAGTCATGGAGTAGCACCCATCCTCATGACTGTCTTTAACCTTCCCTCCTTCCTTATAGGCCCTATCTCTAAATAGAGCCGTATTGGGTGCTAGGGCTTCAACATATGAATTCAGAGGTGGGGGGGTGGTTAGGAGGGACACAATTTGGTCTAACATAGCAGTCAATTTCAATCGATTTCTACTGCCTAAACATAGGACAATCTGGGCTTCAATAACAATGATTGTAATGAGTTGTGATTAATCAAATAGGTTTAAATCCAAGGGTATTATATTTCTGTGCTTTATTTTTATTTTTTTTTAAAGATTTTATTTATTTGACAGGCAGAGATTACAAGTAGGCAGAGAGGCAGACAGAGAGAGAGAGGAGGAAGCAGGCTCCCTGCTGAGCAGAGAGCCCGATGCGGGGCTCGATCCCAGGACCCTGGGATCATGACCTGAGCCGAAGGCAGAGGCTTTAACCCACTGAGCCACCCAGGCGCCCTCTGTGCTTTATTTTATAATAAAGAAGAGTTTACACTAGAACAGCTAGTTGATAGTATACATTCTCCTTTTGTTTCGACCATTTACTCTCCCCTAGTCAACTTACCAGATTTTTATATTTGTATCTCAAACCAGCTTTATTGATGGCTGACATAGAAAAGAGCCCTTGGTACCAAGACACTGAGATCAAGATATATTTCAGGATCACCAGAGTAGATGTTACATGTCATAAAATATCAAATGCTCAACAGACGAAAACAAGACCTTGGAATTAAAAGTAGGAAGGTTATATAGGTAAACTTGCTCCTCCTATCTTTTCTGAGATTGTCTTCTTGCCATAAATTCTGACAGTGATAGGAGTTTATAAAATGTTATATGGTGAAAGGGTTCTGACTGAGTCAAATGTATTCCTTCATCTAGCTAGAATAAAAAGTACTGAGGTCCATGAATTTAGCAAGAACCATGACAATGGCATTGGGTCTGCTGGGAACTGGCAGGCATCTGTTCCCCCTGGAATGTCCTTCAGTTTCACCTGTCCCTCATTCACATACATGCAATTCAAATGAGATCAATACGCATACACACATTTATACATATATATAATGATGAGTCTACACTGGTTAAAACATAGCAACCTATCCTGCCGGCAGGGTGACTGATTCAAAAATAGGCAGCCAGTCGCAAGAAAGAAATGCAAAAAGATATTTGCTGGGGCCTCCGGGAAAGCAAAGCTTTCTCTCTCCTGCTGGAATCAAATTTAATGACGCAAGGATACAGGGCTTGTGGATGCCACCATCATTCTCCAGCTCAGAGTGAAGCCTGGATCTACCACAGCCCAGGTCCCCTGCCATGGAAAGAGATCCAGCCCCTACAACTAAACTAATAGTGCCCGGGTTACAGCAGGCTAAATCATGCCACTCTCTTTTATGCTCTATTCTAGAACTGCAAAAGGACTGGATATTAAGTGGAGGTCTCATAGTACTGGCTCAGTGTCCTCTCCAGTTTCTTGCCCTGAAGTGGTAATAACCTTCTACGTCCAAGAAACAGGGAGAAGGGCCCCGCTTGGAGTATGATGATGCCACCAACAGAGCACAACCATTAACTCGGGACAAAATGCAACATTCGATGACCTGAAAGCTCTAGAGAGTGGACCAAAGAGAAAAGAGTCTGGAAGGGAATCACTATTTGGAAAGGAAAAGCCATAGGGTTCTTTTCCCATCTCTGTGGCTTTTGGTCTGAGGGAAGCCCATCTATAAAATGATGAAATTCCCATTAAAAAAAAAACAAAAACAAAACAAAAAACTCAATCTTCTTAGGACCAAAGCGCTAGATGATAGAAATCGAGGCAATCACAGTGGCTGGAAAGTGAGGGAGAGAGACCAACCAAGAGAGGGCCAGAGAGAGGTAACCCCAACTGCTGTATGTACACTCTGCCCAAATCTCTGGCTAAGCCCTAAACTACATCTCACACGGCCAGGGCTGACTCTAAGTTGTCCCGCTACTGGCAAGCTAAGGAAAAAGGATGTGATTAAAACTGCAGTAGCTTCCCAAGAGGCACAATTGATAGTTTGAGTCCAACCAGAGTAGTTCTCTCCGAAGACAAACATATTAACACTCTTTGGAGGAATATAATCAAATCCAGAGATACCAATAACATAACATTCAAGGTGTTTAGAGGGCAATTTAAAATAACTGGACATATGAAGAATCTGTATAATGTGACCCATTTTCAAGAGATAAGGCAATAATTCAGACCAACATGAGATGATCCAGATGTTAGAATAAACAGGGAAGGGCTCTAAAGAGCTATTAGGACTCTGTTCAATGAAGTAAAAGGAACGTGTGCTCTGAAAATTATAGAGTAAGAAATCTCAGGAGGAAAAAGGAAACTACTAAGAAGTACAAAATGGAAATTCGGTAACTGAGAAATATAATATGCAAAATAAAAACTTTACTGGATGGGCTTGATAGCTAAATAGAAATGACAGAGTAAAGAGTCAGAGAACTTTAGGAGAGACCAATACAAAGTATCCAATCTAAAGAAGAGAGAAAAATTATAAATACATACAGACAAACAAATGTAAATAATGCCTCAGGGAGCTGTGGGAGAATTCAGAAAATCTAATAGTCACAGGTAGAACAGTAATGCTATGTCTCATGTATATAAATGGTATCATTGATCCTTCAACAGGTAATATATTCGGAGTTGTCTTTCCAGCCATGGTTGATCGACATTTATACATCTTATACTTAAATCTTTATATATAACCAATAACAAGCATTTCTTTAAAAAAAAAAAGATTTTATTTATTTATTTGGCAGAGAGAGAGATCACAAGTAGGCAGAGAGGCAGGCAGAAAGAGGGGGAAACAGGCTCCCTGCTGAGCAGAGACTCTGATGCAGGGCTCAATCCCAGGACCCCAAGATCATGACCTGAGCTGAAAGCAGAGGCTTAACCCACTGAGCCACCCAGGCACCCCAACAAGCATTTCTAATATGAGCGTATATATTCTATATCTATAAAGCAGAGAAAGGTATGCTAAACAGAATGCTTTCCCCAACTTACAGTCATGAATTAGGAGTCAAAATGCCCTGCAACACATTAACCAGCTCAGGAGACAAAAGGCCTACATATTTTAGATAGATAAATAGCTAGCTAGCTAGATAGATAGATGATAGGTAGAGAGAGAGAGAGGTAGATAGGTGATAGGTAGATAGATAAGTGATTGATAGATTGATAGGTATGTAGGTAGGTAATAGATAGGTAGATAGATGATAGGTAGGTGATAGATACGTAGGTAGGTAGGTAATAGGTAGATAGATGATAGGTAGGTAGGTAGGTAGGTAGATGACAGATGATGGATGGATGGATGTAGACATCACAGTTACACATACATCTATATATATAGATATAGATATAGATATATAGATACACAGCGTGCTACTCAACTACCAAAAAAAAAAAAAAAAATTGCAATCTCATCCCCTCAGTTCCTTTTTTAAAAGATTTTATTTATTTATTTGGCAGAAAGATAGAGCGAGACAGAGAGCCCAAGCTGGGGGAATGGCAGAGGGAGAAGGAGAAGCAGGCTCTCTGCAGCAGGGAGTCCGAGGCGGGCTTGATCCCAGGACACTGGGGCCATGACCTGAGCCAAAGGCAGACACTTAAGCAACTGAGCCACCAGGCGCCCCTCATCCTCTCAGCTCTATATGAACCCCCAAATTACTCATTGCTCTTTCACTGACTCTCCTAAAAAAGGTCACCTGCACTATTTCTCTAAAGGAAACCAGATCCATGCATTACAGCTCCTCCAAGCCAGGCTGAAGCTGAGATTCTGAACTTCCTCGCCAAAAAATTAGGGATTATTTATCTATTTGTAACCACTCGTGGATATGGGCTTAAGACCTTGCTGGTGGTGAGGGGGCTAGGGGCAGGGAGGGAGAAGAAATTCTCATTCATAAATGGAGCTCAGGCCAAAATGACTTCTCAGGGTACGATTCCTGTGGGACTCATGTGATTCCACAGGAATCAGCCCACCCCATACGAACTTGGCTTTCCTCTGAGAACTTCTCTATCAACAGCTCCACGAGAGAGGCCCCTGGTAGCATATGTGCGTCATGGGACATCACGTCTGATTAGAGTTTGTTCCACTGAACGTGAACATGTGATGCAAACAGAACCAACTAGATTGTTGCATCTGAAACTGAGAAATGGAACACAGAAAAAGTCAAGTCTCTCACCATCAGAGTTGCCTTATACATAATTTAGGAGTGAGGTGCCCTGGAGACAAAAGGCAGAATGTACACAGTAGAAAAATGAAGAGAAACTGTCCGGACTCCCCAGAGATCCTACTTTAGTCCTTTTCTGGGGCCCAATGATTACTGATAATTTGGGGGTTTTGTGAGACATATCTAAAGGCTTCTAATAATTAAAAAAAATAAAAGTAAAAAATAAAGGTTTCTAATAAATTATTTTTGTATTAAACAGACCAAATTAGTTTGTGTTTCTTGAGCCGAAGTGCTTCAGCTCATGCTTTAATGAAGGGGATAGCAAGAAAGGATGGTTTGATCAACAAGTTATACGTGACCATGGAAAAGCCCAGCCAACAAAGCCAGCCTTTGAAACTATGGGTGAACAGGCAGAGTGGTTTTAGGTACAGAAGGGTGACTGACACTCACAACTCACAAAAAATCTCCAGGACTTTTTTGTGTACCTAGAAACAATGTATTAAAAATCAACTCTATGGGGGCGCCTGTGTGGCTCAGTGGGTTAAAGCCTCTGCCTTCGGCGCAGGTCAAGATCCCAGTGTCCTGGGATCGAGCCCCGCATCGGGCTCTCTGCTCAGCAGGGAGTCTGCTTCCTCCTCTCTCTCTCTCTCTGCCTGCTTCTCTGCCTACTTGTGATCTCTGTCTGTCAAATAAATAAATAAAAATCTTTAAAAAAAAAAATCAACTCTATGACTTGACACGTCACCAGCTCTGCTATGGGAACTCCCACCGCTACCATGTTTGTTTAACACACACACATTAAAGGAACTGTGTCACCCAGGTATCTGTGAATAAAAATAAACAAAAGCCAACTCCAATGGGCAAAAACCCACAAGGGATTTAACTGGTACAAAAGACTGAAAGTATAAAATAAATAACAATTTTAAGCTACCTTTGACACTGCTGCTTGAACAGTTTCACAGAAGACTTGCTTCCTCTCGGTCTATCTACCCTGTCTTCCACAGGTTTTGCTCCATCCCCAGTTTCCCCATCGTAAGCACCCCTGGAAATTCTAGCCTCAAGTAAAAAAATGCCTGCTGTGATTCAGTCCACACGACTTGGGACAAGAGGAAAACATAACTTCAAGCAGTCCTTCCAGAAGAAAGCCCAAACTTCACATTTTACGGGCTCTGGCTGGCTTAAGCATCCTTAACCAAACAATCATTATGGCCAAACATGAATTACGTTGATTGGTTTAAGATCATCAGAAACTGGGGACATGAGGGTGGCTCAGCCACCCTCATGAAACTCTTGGTTTCAGCTAAGGTCGTGATCTCAGGGTCATGAGATTGAGCCCCACATCGGGCTCTGCACTTAGCTCGGAATCTGCTTAAGCCTCTCTCTCCCTCTTTCCCTACCACCCCTCCTCCCAGCTCTCTCTCAATCTTTCTCTCAAATAAAATAATTAAATCTTTAAAAAAAAAAAAAAAAAGATAACCAGAAGTCCAAGTTTGGATCAAGCCCATTCGAACTGCATGTCTGAGATGTCGGTAGTTTGGTTTCAAAAAACAAAACAAAACAAAACAAAACAAAACTAGGGTACAGTTATGGTGACCAAAAAATGGCACATGACCACCATAGGACCAACCGACTTCTCAGGCCACACAGGAGGGCCAACTCCTATAGCCCTGCTCAAGTCCAAACTAGCCGTAGACACACAAAACATGTCTTGGACTCTTGGAGATACCGACTGGGGATGGGAAAAAACAATCAGGGATAGAGTTTCTACATTGTCGGGTAGATGCTTCTTAGCACTGAAATATGGGCTTATTTGTCCATGTAATATCCCTTATTCCCTTAAGATGATACAACCAGAAGATGTGAGGTGTGCAGCTCCTCTCATTTCATTTCTGTCTTAAACTGCGAGTGCTAAAGTAGCAGGATGTAGGAGAATGTGAGAGCCCAACGCACGTTCCAACATCTTAGAAGGCACAGGAATCAGGTCATGAAATGGCTGATTAGTAGAAGTTAACAGGGAAGAGGCCCATTCCATAAAGGAGATGCTTCGTGAGCTGTATCCTAGTTTATAGAACACATATAATTATACGAAGAGCTCCTACATACGCAGAAAGGCAGGTAAAAACGAGGGCACAAGAAACTCTTTGGAACAGAAGTGAGCAAACTCTTTCTGTAAAGTGCCGGATAGTAAATATATACGCTCAACTTTAGGGAGAGACAGTCTCTGCTGTAAGGATTCATGTCTGTCCCCATCAACAATGCACAAATAAATGAATAGGAATGCCTAGATTTGGCCCGAGGGCTGTAGTTTTCCCCTGATCTAGAGGACTAAGATGTGCAGAATGATCTGAAGCTCAAGAAAGACCTTGTGCTTATATTCTAAGAGAATGGCACGTAGAATAAAAAAATCTCACTAGTAAGAACGACAGAAACCCACCTTCTGCTAAAATCCCAAATACTCAAAATCTCTTAATCGGAAGAGATTTGAAGATGGATTTGCCCGACCACCTCCAGAGAGTGACGACCACCTGGCTGACCAGCATGTCTCAGTGCCACACAGAGTCCTGACCCATCGTGGCAGCACCGAGGCCCACTTAGCCCACGCTGCCTCCCCACCCCACCCCACCCCACAATGATGGAACCCCTACTCCAGGCCACGGCTGGATTCCAGGCTGAAACCTACTACCGTTGTTCTGAGACACTACTGGACTAAAACTCCTTTGCTTCACAGTCTAGCTTTTGTCGGCCACTTCTTAGACTACAAAACCCTCCGGCATTCTGTCTGATAATTTCACCCTGACTTTGTTCATCTCCTCTGACAAGCTACACAACCCCTACCCTCTCTTCTGGACCCAGGTTGTCCCCTGTGTCCCATCCCCTTCTCCAAAAGCTCCCTGCATTCTCCCCTCCTCAACCAGAATCTGGTTCTCCCCTCCAAACCCATCACACCCAAGTTTATTCTCAAGCCTGGCAGCACAGACCAGGGTTCTCTCCTCCCTGCTCCCCAGTGGGGATTTCAGTCAATTTCTCCCTGATCTCTTCTATAAAACTTTCTCCTTTGAGACTTTCACTGACAGTTCCAGCTTCTGCCACCTGCTCATTGCAGTCACCCTCCCCTCCTACAACCCAGAAGTTCATTCACACCCCCATTTTACATACTCTTTGGGGGTCCCCGTGTTCCTGAGTCCCCAGGTTCCCACGATGACTCTGAGTTGCTGCTTCTACAGATTTCTTGTCCCGTCCTGCATTTCAGCTCCAGAGGCCGGCCCGTTCTCTTTCTCTCTCTCTCTCTCTATGCCCCCCTCTCTCCCATGCCAGACATTAATAACCCAATTCCATCAATTCCTTCCCCTTCATTTCTACTTCTCTAGCTCCTCGCCGCCACAGAAATGCACACATACACAGAGAGGGAGAAAGGATGTGTATCTCTGTGGTAGAAAGTACTAAAGACTTAGGGAGTTTTCAGAGCAGAAGCGCAATGATGAAATACACAATACTAGACATTTTTTTTAAGATTTTATTTATTTATTTGACAGACAGAGATCACAAATAGGTAGAGAGGCAGGCAGAGAGAGAGAGAGGAGGAAGCAGGCTCCCTGCTGAGCAGAGAGCCCGATGTGGGACTTGATCCCAGGACCCTGGGATCACAACCTGAGCCGAAGGCAGAGACTTAACCCACTGAGCCACCCAGGCACCCCAATACTAGACATTCTTATTCCTATACCCCTCAGCCACCCTAACGTGGGTTCTGGCTACTTAATCTTCCTTCTTTATAATCTTTCAACAAACTAATATAGTTCTTCCATTTTTATTATCCAAAGAAGTTGAGTTCTGGGTGTTTCTATGTCTCTGACAGCTTTGAAACAGGGCTCCAAAATTCTTTACCACTCTCCCCGTCAAGAGGTGAGATCTAGGTCCCCCCTTCCTACTTGAATCTGGATTCTGGGATTGCTTGACCAAAAAATATGACAGAAATAATATGTGCTAGTTTCTGTGCTAGTTTCTAGGCCCAGAACTTAAAAACTGGCAATTTCCATGCCCTGCTTCCTGAGACACTTGCTCTTATAACCCAGCCAGCATGCTGTGAGGACCCCCAAGCCACTCCATTTGTAGATATCACCTGCAGTGGGCATATGTATATATTTCAGAGCGATGCCCAGCTGAGGTCCCAACATTCAACTAGCATTACCACCAGACATGTGAGCAAAGTCCCCTGTGGATGATTCCAGTCTCCAGTCCCACTGAGTCACCCCCAGGATTCTTTCAGGTCTACCCAGGTAAGGTCACAGATACCATGGAGCAGAAACATGCCAAAATTTGCTTGAGTCCCTGACCCATAGAATTTGTGAGCACAATGGTTTCACACCAATGACTTTTGGGGCATTTTGTTACACAGCAATGTAAGGTAATTGGTCCCACAGCCTGCTCTCTGCAAGTTGGAGACCTAGGAAAGCCAGAGGTGTAAATTCAAGTCAGAGTCCAACAGCCTGTAAACCAGGAGTAACAATGGTGTAAGCCCCAGACCAAGCCCTGTTCTTGCAGTCAGACAGAGAGAATCCAAACTCTCTCCACCTCGTTGTTCTATTAGGTCCCTCAACAGATCAGATGATGCCTACCCACACTTGCTGGTGGGGAGGAGGAGCTGGCATCTGCTCTACTCTGATCCATCTGTTCAGATGCTAATCACTTCTGGAAACACCATCCCAGACATTCCCACCAATGATGTTTGACCAACTGTCTGGGCATCCTGTGGTCCGGTGGAACTGACACATAAAATCAACAATCATACCTTCCCTAGCTTTCGGCTCTCCATTCATTTCATTATTTCCTCTTGCTCCTTCAGTTTCACCTTCTGGCTTTCTCCCAGCGACTTTCTAATGGACAAGATCCAGGCAAGGGTGTCCCTTTTCTGAGCCTCCAGCTGTACCCCTCCTAAGGCACTGAGCCATCTACAGGGTTCATCTGGATGTGCCCAAGAGCTATGACCTTGAAATTCGCCATTCAGACAGCTCTAATTAGACTTTCAAGGCCTGTGCAGGCCTGGAGCCTAGTCTGTCTTCCCAAGGGCACACCTGACCATCGGTGTGGCTACTCCCAGGCCTGCGGTATGACCATGTGACTATATTCAGACCAAAGGTATATAAATCTAATCTCAGAGAAGCTCTTTAAAAATATTTATGCTAGACTTTCTCTCGTTCCCACGGCCCTTCTTTCCCACTGACAATTGCTAGAGGAGCCTTAGGAGCCACCCGTCTCAGATGACAGCGCCACCTGCAGTCCTGGGCTATTCAACTACAGAAAGTTACATTAAAAAATAATAATCATAATAAAATTATCTTTATTTTTTGCATATATCGTGATCCCTGTTGCACCATTTTAGCCTGTTCCCTAAAGAATTTAGTGCTTCATATCACACTCCATCCCGTTGCCGGGGTGAACAATCCAACACAATACAACAGCGCCATCCTAGTTTAAAAATTCTTCCACGTGTCCCTGCTCCTCCAAATGGTGTTTCCCAAAAGACAAAACAAAACAAAACCCAAAAGGTCTATAGATCTTCGCATTCAGATCATTAATGAGAAGGAGGCAAATTACTAAGGGACAGTACAAGTTCTGGTTTGCAGATTAAAATTTGAGAGCCATTGACCTTTGCCTCATTTCCCACTTGGTTTCATCTCACACCATCAACTCCAGTCACACTAAATTACTCGGAATCCTCTGAACACATAATACTTTTCCATCATGTCCATTGTCTCCCTCAGGCGAGGATGCCCTTGACCCCTCTCCTTCTCTATTCTTTCTACTAAAAACTTTCATATCTTGTAAGAGTCAACTCATGCTTTTCTGAGAGCTCCTGTTAGGATTAGCCAATCCCTACTTTGACTTCTCTTCAACCCTGTCCAATTCACTATCATATGATATAAAATATTCTATCATAATTTTATTCTGTATCTTCTTCCTCTAAACTGTCAGCTTTTTGAGGACAAGTACATTGTAATTTCTCCTTTTTCCAGCTACTAATTAGTGTTTGCCCAAGATAGACAAGAAAAAAAAGAATGGAAAAAAAAAGGTCATTCTGTTTTAGTTTGTCTTGAAGAGCAACTAAAATATTTTTATTAAGATAGATGCTCACAACTTAGGTGACTATTGAATATACTATAAGTAGGAATTTTTCTAAAACAAACTCAGAATTGGTTAGGCACATGAAACATGTCTTAAAAAGCTTTATGTTCAAGTAAGCATTTGTTTTTTCAGAATTAGTTAAAATTTACTATTAACAATTAAGAAAAAGCTTCTGAATTTTTTGAATATAGAGAGAATAAAAGTGAGTGACAGGAAGTTCTTCCTAGTGGTTAAATACTGTAGCAGATAAACATCTGAATTTTACCCAGGAAATGGGGAAATTCTGGAATTGCAGGCGCTACATCTGCAACAGTACAAACTAAAAACTGAAATCAGAGGAAAACGACAGATAAATGGTATTTTGAAAATTGGTTACATTTCTCAGAGGGAAGTTGTGCTCTTATATCCAGATCCATTAAAATTAATCAAATGATGGATTAAAAACCCTAGCAAGTACCTGGTGTACAGCAGGCTATCAATAAATGATATTCGTGTTTCTCTTCTCATATAGCCATGATAACAAAATATCCCATTTAAGTGATAAATAAATACTTCATTTTAAAACTGGCGACCTACTTAGATGACTGCTCTTGATTCAACTGAGACACCCTATTTCTACCCACAGGCTCTGTCTTACCCCACATTCTCGTATCAACTGAATCATAATCAAGGATTCAATTAAGTCCCTAAAATCCATCCCACATCAGTTCAACATTTTTGATACCTTTCCTTGTCTTGACTTACTCTCATACTTGAATCCCAGGACCTAAATCATACTCCTAGTGTTTATTCCATTTCCAACAAAGGGTCAATTCCGTCTCCCCAATACTTATCAGACTGCAGCTCCCACAATAGGTCCAGCATCTCCTAAGCCCTTGGTGTGTCAGTCCTGGCCACGGTATTGGGCAGGGATAAATAAACATTTGGTCCATGTCTTTAGAAAACACCATATTCTAAAGTCTTCACCTGCTGCGTTTGTTTTTTGTGGGTTTTTTTTTTTTAGTATTTTATTTATTTATTTGACAGAGATCACAAGTAGGCAGAGGAGCAGGCAGAAAGAGAGGAGGAAGCAGGCTCCCTGCGGAGCAGAGAGCCTGATGCTGGGTTCGATCCCAGGACCCTGGGATCATGACCTGAGCCGAAGGCAGAGGCTTTAACCCACTGAGCCACCCAGGTAGCCCCCACTGTGCTTTTTTATCTATTCCTGCCATCAACCTCACCAAAAGAAGTCCTTCTTGTACATAATTATGTAACTGACAGTGGTATTTATTTGTAGGCCATCCCCCATAAATTCATAAATTCCAGGTTTGTTTACATAAGCACCCCAGACAGACTTGCTATAGCTGTTAAAAGCATTCCATAGGTAATGATCATCAGGAGAATCTGTTAGCATCTTTAAAAATTTGACCTGATCATTTCTTCTGTTCTAATAATTTCTTAATATCAATCTAACACTTTATTGTCAGGCACCATTAGAGTTCTGACTAAAGGGAGGCGTCTCCTCTGCACAGTCTCTTCCTGACCAGAGAGACCACAATCCAAATATTCCACATAGGTCTTGCCCATCAGTTAAAAACATCTCGCTTCCTTGCTTAAGTTACTTATACACAATCTATTCTAGAAGGACTTCTGGAAAACACCTAACCCATGACTTGTTCTTTCTTTGCAATAACTGCTCTAAGCCATGCAACCAATTGTATCATTCTTCACAGTGGCCAACAGGAAACCCAGAGCCAAAGTGTTCAGCCCAGCTCACGACTGTTGATGCCCCATTCTGTTAAAATGTTATGTATCTCATGTCTTAAACTTAAACACCTGATTCCCTGTTATTTTTCCTACTCTTATTTCTTGTTTCTAGACTCAGATTCATGATGCTTTCTCCAGTGTTACTTTCAGACCATACAGACTTCTGTGCACAGATTTAAAGTAGTATTGGGAGATGATACAAACACATAAGATAGAAATCTATAGGCAACTGAAAACAATTAAGACACTGAATGACTTGACTTCTCACTCAAATTATTAGCTCCCCTACGAGTAGTATAACTCACTCAGATAGGTAGTTAAAGGGGCCTACAGCATAGGCATACATTAACAATCCAGTGAGAAGCATATGTCATATGAATTGCCACACACGACACGCAGTATAATTAAGGTTATCCACATAGCAATGAATTCAAGGTCAATATGGTCCTCTTGTCTATACGGACTGATTTCAGCTAGATGTACAACCTAAAAAATATATGGGAAGTACCTTAATAGATTCTGGTCACAAAAGAAATAGAACAAAGAAATCCAAATCATATTGATTCTACCTCTAAAATGAGTTTTCAATTTACTTCTTTCCATCTGTACTACCATCACTTGTACCTAGAACAAAAGTTTTAAGTGGATACTTGACAGACAAGAAGGTGTTTTAAAACTGCAAATCGTGGCCTCTAGGCTGAAAAACTTCCCATGGCTTTCTACTGCTCTTGGGATGAAGTTCAAAATCCTTAACATCCAAAAAGGCTCCTGTGACTAAACCCTGCCTCACTGGGTCACCTCTTCTGCACTCAGCCTTCACTTTCTTAACCCGGGACACGTTTGCAAAGCATGGACCCTGCAAAATAAACACATGCAAGAATGACCAATTACACTTGAGCCTTTCTTCTTCCTCTCCGCAGAAGTAACCCTCTTGAAAGGGTGGTCTGAATTGACTATTTCCACTTCATTCTCCCACCAATCCCGCAATCTCAATTCTGACCCCACCCTTCCCAGTAAAGGAGAACATCTGGATAACTGGTGAACTCCCCTAGTTGTCAAACCCAAGATACATGCACCATTTCTACTCACTCTTGACTTCTTCGTGGGCTCTGACACAATCTGCCCCCCGGTTTTCAAAACCCTCCCCTTTCCTTGCCTTCTGGAACACCTGAGTTATCTTCTTTCTTCTTGTTTTTAATTATTTGTGTTGCCCAGGTTCCGCCTCTCGGTTCTGGCCCTGAGTGATGTTCTACTCCCGGGAGATTCATCTACACACCGAGTGATCTACAAACCTTCATCTGTGCCATGGTCTCAAGGGATATTTGGGCCCATGCTTCCAACAATCTATTGTGTGTTACACCATGACAAACCAGGGTAGCCTCAGTACTGACATGCCCAGTATTGTACCTTCCCCCCTATAGAGTGTCTTCTACTCTGAAAGCCACTTAAGAAACTGGGTTGGCTCAGTCGGTTAAGCGGCTGCCTTTGGCTCAGGTCATGATCTTGGGTGCTGGGACTGAGCTCCGGTGATGGGCTCCCTGCTTGATGGGAAGCCTCCTTCTCCCTCTCCCTC
This sequence comes from Martes martes, assembly GCF_963455335.1. Taxonomy (NCBI): domain Eukaryota; kingdom Metazoa; phylum Chordata; class Mammalia; order Carnivora; family Mustelidae; genus Martes; species Martes martes. Next base: position 18,222,805 of record NC_137890.1, read on the forward strand.
TGCCCCTCCCCCAACTCATGTGCTCTCCCACTTGCTCTCTCTCTCAAATAAATAAAATCTTAAAAAACAAAAGAAAGAAAAGGAAAAGAAAAAACTGCGCATCTGACAACTCTGCCTTCTCCATCTGTTCACTTTGTCAAGAAGCGTTTCCCTAAATGGGGTTAAGTAAAAAAATGTCTCAGAGGAATGATAAAAATGAACTCACTCAAAAAACCCTTCCCCTACGCAAATACAATAAATTTATTTTTTTTAAAAATCAAATAAATCCATTCTCTCAAGGGTAGTACTTCTCCGAAGCTTGAATCCGCTACTATATATCAGGCCCCTTGAAGACACATGCTTAGGGGACAGCCTTCCTCCCAAGCTAAGTTTTTGCCCAGAACACTAATTCAACAGCTACTAGAAATAATATGCCGCAGAACAGAGTGTGGGCTTGCCAGTTACTCTTCTTGAAGTCACCTTAACCAGAGCTCATAAAAACAGCATCCCAAACTGACACGTGTTAAGTTTCCATGTTGTGCGCAGCAGGACGCAGCCCTGTAGCGTAAATGGGCTCTAAGCACTGCTTCTCAGAGGGCTGTTTAGGGGATACTGAGTCTTCTTTCCACCCCTGCTAAATTACAGAGTAATTTCCTGTTCTTTATTTTGATTAATAAGTCAAATGAATTCATCAAATATTGATTAAACACCTGTTCCGTAGAAGACCCTGTGATAATTATTGAGGATACCAAGAAGGGTTGAATGTCGTTTTGTCCCTTCAGGGCTCAGTCTAAGGGGAAACACATTTGTAAAAAATTTAATTAATGTGACAAAGTGCTATGAAGGAAGTACGTACTCAGTTCTGTGGGACCACAGGGAAAGAAATAATTTCCTTTTCTTGGAGAGATAAGTGGGGGAGGGGGTCAGAGGATATTTCAAGTAGGTGGTTGGTTTACAGGCTCCTTACCAACAACAGCAACAAAAAATACAAGATAGAATATATTTCAAGTTTATAAATAAAAAGCTGAGTTTTTTAGGGTTAAATTTATCTGAATTCACAAAGCTGATGAGTCACAAAACAAACCTGAACTCAGATTGTCCAGATGAGACAGAAGGAAGAGCAGGTACGAAGTATGAAAAGGTCTATTTCACTGGGGAAAGCCAAAGCAGGGAGGTGGCTGAGCTTGAAGACCAGACTGCTTAGCTGTGGGCTGGGGAGGAGGCTGGGGAGCCGGGCAGGGCCTGAGAGGTTTTCCTGCTTGCGGGTTGACAAGCTGGCACGTTACTGTTTCATTGTGGCTGACAGAAGCCAAGAGACTCCCCCAACAGCAAGCAAGCAGCATGAGCGTGGAGCTGGTTACCCTGCTCCTCACTGGGGGTGCTCTCCAGGGAGGCCTGCACCTGTTGCACTCCGGCGGGGTGGGGGGGGGTGCCACTTCTGTAGCAAGCCAAGACAATCCTGCTCTTTGTCCTGGGAGAAACTCTCCTTCAGGGCTGCTTGTTGGGAACACGAACACAACTGAACAAATGGCCCAAGTAAAGGGTAGTCAGGGCCTTGCATTTGAGGCGTACCCAGTGAACACATAGAAACAGGACACTGGGGAAGGTGGATGACCTCTCCCAACGGGGAGGGAAGAGATGGGAAAGAGCGGAGCCAAGGAAAGGGGACTGGAAAAGAAGGCAGGAACCATACGACTGAGAAATTTTAATCCAATCCATGGGAGTTTGAACTTTTTCTGCAAGCACTGGGCAGCCATGAAAGACATCCTAAGATATGTATCAAACACCGCTGGGATGGTTTGTATGATGAGCTGAACATTTCTGCTCCGACCTCCTCCTTTTCCTTCCCCAGCCCAGCTCTTCTTTACAATTAGTGAAAACACTGTCAATCTAGAAGGTGGTCCTCTTTCTAGAATTTTTTTAACTTGCAACCAAGAGAGTTGGGTCAGTTTCTCCCCTTGGGGGTAAGATATCTGGCAGTCATATTTTCTGCTATAGGAAGAAGTCTACTTGCTGCAGAAAAAATAAATAAATAAATAAATCCTAATGCCACATAGTAAGAGATCTGTAAGCATTCTGGTCTCCATTTTCTTTCTTTCTTTCTTTCTTTTTTTTAGTACATCTGCATCCCTTCCCCTCCCTTGTCTTCAGTGTCCCTCAGGAGACCTCCATGGACTCCAAGCATTCCTATTTCAGCTTAGCACAGTTTTAGTTATGTCCCCATCACTTGAACCTGAAGTTATGAACTAGTTTAGAAGGGCAGTGTTCCCAGCTTCATCTCTAGGACATTATGTTGGAAGCCATATGGAAAATGGCTTCCAGTGAAGACCAAACTGGAAACATGACCAACAGAGTGTCACAACAGTCCAAGAGAGAAATGACGTTTCTGTATGCCCTTACAGACACGACCATCTGTGACTCAGAGATGACTTTAAGAAATAGTTCCTGGCTCTGAAGGTAGTTTAGGGCACCTCGGTGGTTCCCAGGATAAGTTGTGAGGACTCATTTCATACATGATAGCTCCAGATCAAAAACTGACCCTTCCAAATGGGGAGAAAAACATATGACGCCAAAGAAGAAGGGGCCAGATCATGAAGGGTCTACAGGGAAGCTGGGATCATTCAGATAAAGAACAACAAGATGGCCTGTCTTTATTGCTGCCAGAACCAAGCCCAAGAGCCCTGAAAAATTACCACACGGAAAAGCCCAGTAGAGTACAATCACAAGGGCTTCACCTCAGTGTTTCTGTCTAAATCATATATAATCACATACTTATTGCAAAGTAAGTAAAAAATTCTAATTCATTTTTTAAAAAATCATCTTTGCCAAGAATTCAAAAGACACAGGAATTTGTAAAGTGTATTTTGACTTCTAAACTCTCTTCCATCTCCCCCCCTTCCCCGTTGGGAGAGGTCATCCACCTCCCGTGATGTCCTGTTTCTATGTGTTCACTGGGTATGCCCAAAATGCAAGCCTTGCCTACCCTTTACTGGGGCCATTTGTCCAGCTGTGTTCATGTTCCCAACAAGCAGCCCTGAAGGAGAATTTCTCCCAGGACAAAGAGCAGGATTGTCTTGGCTTGCTACAGAAGTGGCAACCCCTCCCCAAAAAAATGCCCCCCCCCGGAGTGCAAGAGGTGCTGGCCTCCCTGGAGAGCACCCTCAGTGAGGAGCAGGGTAACCAGCTCCACGCTTATGCTGCTTGCTTGCTGTTGGGGGAGTCTCTTGGCTTCTGACAGCCACAATGAAACAGTAACATGCCAGCTTGTCAACTGGCAAGCAGGAAACCTCTCAGGCCCTGCCCGGCTCCCCAGCCTCCTCCCCAGCCCACAGCTAAGCAGTCTGGTCTTCAAGCTCAGCCACACCCCCATGCTTTGGCTTTCCTCCTTCTAATTTTACTCAAGCTTATCTACTATTAATGGCACTCTGTGCACTTTGTTTTGGGGTATATTCATACATAAACTGATACTTATCTGTGTAGGGGTTTTTTTGTTTTTGTTTTTGTTTTTTTTTTTTTGCTTAGGCTACAATTTGTTTTTTCCTTTCATAATGCTGTAGGTCATTTGTCCTGATTTGGTTAGATAGCTTTCCCCTCCTGGTTTAATGTCCACATGTGATTATCCATAATTTATCATTCAATAGATATTAATAGATATTTATATTAGCTGCAATTATTTTCTGTGCAATGAATATGTATGTACATTATACATAGACACACACACACACACGTTGGAATACTTTCCTATAAGCTGGAATCGCCAAGAAAAGGGTACACGAAATTTAAATTTTGAGCGATAACTGCCAAATTCCCCAAAATGCACAGTCATCGTCAGTCGTCCTGCTCAGTGTCTGTAGGTGAGCGCTCTCTTTCCTACAATCACAGGAACATTAGATGTCACGATTTTTAATCCCTCACAACGTGATATTCATAAGGAATTAGTTTTCTTCTGCTAATGTTGAAGTCAAGCATCTTCCATATCCTTATTAGTCAGTTATATCATTTGAATTTCCTCATTAAGTTCTTTTTTTTATTTCCCTTGGAATATTAGTGTCTTTGTTACCCATTTATAAGAGCTCGCTTGTGACTGAGGATGCTAACCTTTTGACAGCTGTGCATTACAGATGAGATACCATAGGGTTTTTTTTCTCCTATGTATTTCACTACAATATTTATTTTTTTTTAAGATTGTATTTATTTATTTGACACAGAGAGAAAGATCACGAGTAGGCAGAGAGGCAGGCAGAGAGAGAAAGGAGGAAGCAGGCTCCCTGCTGAGCAGAAAGCCCAATGCGGGACTTGATCCCAGGACTCTGAGATCATGACCTGAGCGGAAAGCAGAGGCTTAACCCACTGAGCCACCCAGACGCCCCTACAATGTTTATTTTTTTGATCATACACAAGTTATATATTCAAATATAATGTTTTGGTTTGTTTGTTTTTTTAAGAAAGGCAAAGAAAAATCACTGAAGGATTTAACACAAGAAATAAAGATGAGATTTGACTTTTACTAGGAAATCAGTTGGGAAGCAATTGGGAAGTGGACTGATGAGAACCGAAAGCAGATGTTGGTCAATCGGATCATCCAGACATGAAAAGGCACCAGACGAACGCACAGTGGTAGCAATGGGAGTGGGTATAAAACTTTCAGCGCATTTGTGAAACAGAAACCATAGAAGGCGGCAACTGGATGAATTGGTAGAGTGGGTTGAATTAAACTTCTGTGTTATTAGGGGGTATTATCAATTTAGTCACATTTCTAACGGAACCCAAAAGAGCTAGGCACCACCAGTGTTCTTCATAAAAGGGGTGAAGGGAAAGGGAGGGAAAGGAACAATTTATAAACGCATAGTCGTCTTTGATTGGAACTTCTAGAAAGGTATATGAATTAACTATAGAACAGATTTATGTTCTATTTATTTATTGACATGTTTTAATTACAAATCAAATATTCTCTGAAAGCTCTGGGTTTAAATATTTAAAGAATATAAAGTTTTGTCATATAGGATCCTGGAACGAAACACATTGGTCCTGTTAAATAGGGTTATTTAATAGAATATTTAGAAAGGGAAGGCTATAGGAAGACTGTAAGAGGTACTGCGGTACTTCCCAGCTAGGAACTGTAGAGAAGAAGCGACTACTACCTCAAAGGGGGCAGGAAAATAAAGTCCTGACCAGAATTCAGAGAGAGCTGCAGGGTCACCTGCCAAGAGCTGCAGGACTCTGTAGGGTGAGACCAGCACAGGCCCCCTGCCCAGTCTCCTCCCAGCCACCGGTGGCCTGCCCAGACAGCCGGGGCAGGAATGCCCACTGATAGCCCTGCTTACCGCCCAGACACAGAGCAGAGTGCGGCGTCTGCTCGAAGGGGCCGAGACTGGACGGCACGCTGTGCCTTTGTGTCTTTCACGTGGAAGGAAAGTTCTTATCCCCAACACAGGGTCACACAAAGACCCGTTAGTACCATGCCATACAAAAACACGATAAAACACAGTAGAGAAGTATCTCCTACTCACTTGCGAAACTCAATTATATATTGTAGAACCCGTCCCTTCTGGCCGCCTCTTAGCATCCTTCCAGGCAAAGTACCCCCTCTTGATCTGCACTGAATTCATTTAAAAGACAGTTTTTTGTAAAAGACTAGTTTTTAGCTCTTAAACCACATAACAGGTATAAACAAATCCGATTTTACCATAGAGTTGTAGAATAAATAATGAATTATTTCATTTATTAACTAAAATAAGGAATGAAAATAAGGAATGAAAAGGACTATGTCTCCAGGAGTATAGGACTAATACTATGAGGGTGAGTGAATAGAAAAAAACATGTGACACTTTGGTATTTTGTTAGCATGAAGGAAAAGGGATTCCTACTACGATTTCTTTGCCTGCTCCCTGACCCAGCATAAAGAAGTGTTTACATTTATCAAAAAAGAACATGTGTAATAGAGTTAACTAGGTAGCATTTTGTAGAGAATGGTACTATTTACAGTTTTTCCTCATACCATGTGGTCCTCAAAAACCACTGAAAGGGAAAAAAAAAAAAAAAAACCTCTATCACCATTCCTGTGAAGAAAGAAAAACATATTCTGAGAAGCTGAGTTGTTGGCTAAAGGTCACATGGCCAGTAAGTGATAGAGTCAAGACTAAGCTATTTGAAAAACCCTAAGTTCATTGTTATTCACTTAAATACATGACCATAATATGGGATAAATTATACAGTAAAATGTTTTTCCTGTTTATCCCATGGCAACATTTCAATGCTTTGTCATACTTATTTTCCCTTGTTTTGCATGTAAGATATCTCCAAAGGTGAGTAGAGTATTCATATTTAATAACCTGAAGCTTATTTGTGCCCCTGAACTTATAAAAGTAAAAAGTCAAATTTAGTTTTGTAACTAAAGCTCTTAACTCTACAAACATAGATCCTCAGACCTTCCCCTGACGAACAGGGCCCTGAAGGACTCCTGGGTTCCTCAGCTTTTTCCCTTTTTCTATATCATTCCTATTTCCTTCACCTTTTAAGTTGATCAAAAAAAACTTTGTTAAAAATGACTTTTTTTCCCCCCAGAGTGAAATGTATTCCGAGGCTGGTGAGAACAGACTGTTAATCTCTTCATTTTATTGACCTACTTCAGTTTCAGCTCATTAAACACAGACATTTTCAATGATCAAAAGAAAATGAACCAAATGTAACTTGCTACAACCTTACTAAATAAGAGAGTTGTTCAAAAGGCAAATAAATCTGAACAGGTAATTTAATATTGACAATCTTCCATTTAAAGAATATATATGTAATGAACAAGGACATCCAGAAATAATGTTTACATTCCTTTGATCAATGAAGGCACAGTCTTGTGCTTGTTATCAGACTCCTCGGTTCTTACTCTCTCCCAAAAAGAATCTTGAAGAAATCATGAACTAAAGTCCCTTGAAACTGTAAGACAAAGAAAAGCAAAAGACTATGAGCTCTAAAAAGATAGCTGCAAAGATAACTTAATTATATTGTCTATATACAATTACAAAAGCTAAAATAAATTTGATTATCATAGCACAGAGGAGAGAAAAAATAGTCATTCAAACTCATTACCCTAATAAGAGTAATACACAATTTATAAAACAAGAAAATGTTGACTGCCTTCTAAATATAATTGCATTTGAAACATAAATTTGAGTTCATAGCTGAACCATATCAAAATATTCATGTCTCATTAGCGCTGACTTAAATAATCCTTCTATTTAGGTAGAATTTCCTAATACCTCTTCTCAGATATCCTAAATAAATAACCAACTACACTTCATACAGAAAAAAAAATTTTTTCATACAGAAAAAAAATTTTAGAAAGATGTTCTAAAAACTAAGTAAATATTTCTAAAATTGAAATTGTTGGAAATAGTTTAGACACAGTTTACCTGCTACCTATCATGTTTTGCTAGCTATCATGTTTTGTGATTAAGCAGTATTTATATTTTTGCTTATCCTGAAGGGCCTGGTCTCTCTACGTGGTCTGCATGGAGTCTGGACCCCAATCTGGTATCTTTCAACAATCTTCCCAGCTCAGGAATAACTCCATAAATAAGGGATATGTGCTTTACTCCCAACATGGAATGAACAAGGGTGGGAGATGAGAAAACTGAATCATTTCTAGTTCCTTAAATTTCCTCACAGAAAGAAACCACTTTACAAAAAAAAAAAAGGGGGGGGGGGTAGAAAAAAAACAAATAAAACACAAACCCACCAATCCAGAGCCTTATCTTTCTCCATTCTCCCAACAAGAGACGAATTAATGCTCAAAGTCAGATCAGTCACTGTCTACATGAAGATAAAAACTGTGTGAATGAATCCCTTAAATGTCAAATAATCCTCCTCTACTTCCAGGACATTTGAGGAAACTTTCTTCCAGACATTTGTTCAGCAACTCATTTACTCCGTTTCAAAAATATTCGATAATGTAAATAAAAATTCCTTTAAGTTTAAACTTTAAAAACCTGGGTCACTTTATAGAATTTGTGGCAGAGGTACATAAGAAAATACTGACTCCTGGAAAATAATTTACTCAACAACAAAACTGAGCCCAGATCAGAAGGTTTTTTTAAAACCTCACCTCCTACATTTCCTATTCTGTTAATAGTAAGCATAGAAAACTATGTAAAGACCGTAGCCGGAGTCTGTTAGGTAAGTACACATATAAGATTAATTCTACAAATCAAAATGTATTTCTTGATTTTGGCCTAACCACAGAACACTGAGATATGCCGATCACAGACCTTACTCTCAAATAGCCTACAGTCAAGCAGAGGGAAAGAAATATATTCAAAATCAGCATTACTGCTTTGAGTCCCTACCTGCATGAGAAATAAGTACTGGTCCATATGCGGTAGATTTGAGGATTCCAAGGATGATCAAGGCCAAGACAGGACCTCAAGATGGTGGCAGGAGACGGTGAGCTTTATAAGGGATGTCCCTCACAGTAGGCGACCACCCCCGCGCCCCCCCCCCCCCCCCCGGCACCATACCGCAGCGTCACCATCTAGAAGAGGAGGACGACAGGGAGACTCCCGGGAGAGAGGGGAGCGGTGGGAGGTGCTCACGTATCTCGTAGCTCGGTGAGATGGCTCAGCAGCCGTCTCATGAGAAGTTTCATCATCTCATGAGAAGTTTCTGAGTCCGAGAGCTCCCAACGGCAGCGGTGGCTTGGGGGTTTCACAGCCCCCAAGGGTGTTTTAAGCATGGTGGGCCAATGTTGGGAGCAGTATGCAAAGCAAGCAGGCTCTAAGCGACTAAAAATATGCTGATTTGAGCTATATTTAAAGCAACTGGATGTGTAAAAATCTGAATTGGGTCCTCCAGGGCTTTGGACTAATCATCTTGACCTGATGTGAAGAAGTAAAAATCACAGGGGCCGATCTTGAACCTATTTACACAACACCGGAAAACTCGAAAAATGTCATGATGTAGAGAGAGCAGAATCTTGGATAGACGGACTATCCATCTGTGGACTGACTTCTAGAGTTTAATGTAAGAATCAGAGAGGTTCAGAGGATGTAGCAAAGTCTTCAACAAACATTTCAAGTCTTACTCCACGTCAGACACTCCCGCAGGCGGCCAAAGAGAACCTTCAGTGAATAAGGCAGCCAGCAGCACCGGCAACATAAGGGACAGAGCTCGTGCCAACTGACAATGCAGGACTCTGTTTGCACTTCAAGATGGTAACCGCAGAACACTAAACCATTAAACCTTCTGAGGGTGGGACCCTGTGTGAGTGCCCAGGTGACATGTCCATGAACCTGGCCTTGGCAGATGTGCTCTCTATTCTCATCATGCACACCGTCTAGTGGTGACAGAGCAATAATAAAAACAAAGAAAAAACATACGGCACCATGAAAGAAAGATGGGGATTATACAGTAATAACTGGGGGAACAGAGTCCAATGAACTTTGAGAAAAGCCTCTCCAAAGAGCTGACATTTCAACCAAGACCTGAGCCAGGGAGCTACATAATGTGCGTGTGTGAAGGAGCTATAGGTTGGACAATTTATGCCAATGGTTCTCAACCAGGTAATGCAAAGAGTTACTGGTGGTTATTTCTGGATGGTAAATTTTGCTTTCTTTGTACTTTTCAGTACTTTGAATATTCAAGAGAATGAGTATTCTTTCATAAAAACATGAAAGTACAAAATCTCATTTTCTTTCTATAAAAGTGCATTATGCATTCAACTTACATAGCAGCCATATGTAAACTTGATATGGCTAATCAAAGACCTAGAGGGGATTATGCTAAGTGAAATAAGTCAGACAGAGAAAGACAAAATACTGGATGTACTGGGTGATTTTACTTATATGTGAAATTTTTTTAAAAAATGAAAAGACAAAACAAAGAGAAGCAGACTCATACATACAGGAAACAAACTGTTGGTTACCAGAGTGGGGAGGGACTGGGGGATGGACGAAACAGATAAAGGGGATTAAGATGCTACAGTTTTGGGGTGCCTGGGTGGCTCAGTCAGTTAAGTGCTGCCTTCTGCTCAGGTCATGATCCCAGAGTCCTGGGATCAAGTCCCACATCAGGCTCCCTGCTCTGTGGGGAGCCTGCTTCTCCCTCTGTTTGTTCTGCCTGCTGCTCCCCTTGCTTGTGCTCTTTCTCTCTCTCTGTCAAACAAATAAATAAAATCTATTAAAAAATAAATTTAACAAATAATATAACAAAATTTAACATATTTAACAAATAATACAATTTAAAAAATATTCTACAGTTTTAAAATATATAAGTCACGGGGATATAATGTACAACATAGGGAATATAGTCAATAATACCATAATAATTTTTTATGGCCACAGATGATAACTAGCCTTATGGTGGGAATCATTTCATAACCTATAAAAATACCAAATCACTATGTTATACACCTGAAACTAACAGGATATTGTATGTCAATCATACTTCAATAAAAAATTAAAAATTAATTTAAAAATTTAAAATCTTAAAAATAGTTTTTAAAAGAAATAGTAAGTGTTGGCAAGGATGTGAAGAAAAAGGAACCCTGGGGCACTGCTGGTGGGAATGCAAACTGGTACAGCCACTGTGGAAGACAGCACGGAGGTTCCCCCCAAAATTAAAAACAGAACTGCCCTATGATCCAATAATTGCACTACTGGGTTCTTATCCAAAGAACAAGAAAACTGTGTAAAAGGATACACAGACCCCTGTTTTTACTGTAGCATTATTTATAACAGCCAAACTATGGAAGCAGCCCAAGTGTCCATCAAGGACGAGGTGGTGTAAATACTGATGGAATATTATTCAGCCAGGAAAAAATAATGAAATTTTGCCATTTGCAACAACACGGATGGATCCAAAGACTATGCTGCTAAGTGAAATAAGCCAGTTACAGAAAGACAAATGCCATATGCTTCCACTCATCTGTGGAATTTAAGAAATAAAACAAATAAAGGAAAAAGAAAAGAAAGAGGCAAACCAAAAAACAAACTCTTAACTATAGAGAACAAAGAGACAGTTACCAGATAGGAGGGAGTTGGGGGGGGGGCGGGGGATGGACGAAACCGGTGAAGGAGATTAAGAATAAACATATCTTGTTGAGCACTGAGTAATATGGAATTGTTGAATCACTATGCTGCACACCTGAGACTAATACAACACTGTATCTTAACTACACTGAAATTAAAATAAAATAAAATAAGTAGTTTTTAAAATAATAGAATACAATAACATTTATTTTTTAAATTTTCCTATATACTGTGACCCATAGAAGAATGACTATTATGTTAAGGTGATTTTAACAGTAACATTAGTGAAATTTGAAATTCCTAAAGCTGAAAAGAGGAAGAATTGAGGACACAGCTGGTGTTGTCTTTTCTTCTGGACGAAGGTCAAGCTTTTGTAAAAGAAAGGTAGTTAATGGAAAATGACTATTCTCTATTAAAAGTAAAGCTCTTGTTACTTACCCAACCAGATCAGGCACCACAGTCACAGACAACCTATTCCAACAAAGCGTATCACTGAAGTCTCTCATGACCCCATTTTAAGGTTTATGGTTTCTTTGACAGTTATACCAAGAGACCACTGATTTATAAATCATTTCTGTTTAAGAGAGGCCTCTGCTTGTTGGAATGCTGCTGTTGGTATTACACCAGTTAATGACAAAATAAATATCAGACTTAGAAGATCTTCTTATCAGCCCTGGAAAGTAAGTTATACACACACGCGCACGTGCACATGCACGTGCTAAAATTCCTATTTCAGAAAGCCCTGGGCAAGCTGGAAACTGGATAGAAGAATGATAAAATGCTATTCTTAAGTTCTCCAAACTGCACCTCTCCTAAAGCCAATTATACAAATACAGGATGTTGGACACTTGGTGGAAAGGAACTTAAATTGTGGGATGAAGTGAGGATGGGGAAACACACAGCATTTATACTTGCTAGTAAGCTCAGTATGAGGAATTGGGGTGTGATTAGTGCAATTCAGGTCCCTGACAGACATGCATACTCCGTGGCCTTAAAGTAGAAAACCATACTCTCTGTCCGACCAGTAAGCTTCACTAAAGGCCTGGATAAAAATGTCACACCTGATTCTCACAGCCATCAACGCACACACTCAGTTTTGTGGAGGAGAAAGTGACAAGCTGCTCTGACAATGGAACCAAGTCGATGTTTACAAGTCAACCAGACAACATGCACAGACTCGGAAAGCAACCATGGGACCAAGCCAAGAGGGATCTGTGAGAGGCAGGAAGGCCACCAGGACACTCTGCAACCTCAAACATGACTCAACAGCCCCCTCTTCTGACCAAAAAGAGGGCTGCTGCTTCTTCCATAATGACAACTACCCCCACCTTAACCCTCCTAGCCCCTAAGCAAATTGTAAAAATCCCCAGTTCCTGAACTGCCCTGCTTCATTCAACAGTCCTTGATACTAACCAGCACAAGCCCAAGTCTTCGAAAAAGCCCCTCCCTGGGGGCCCTTCACCAAGACACCAAGAGTTCCTGTGCTGAGTGATGGCCCTTGCTGCAGGAAGCAAACGGAGCCTACTTTGTTTGATTATAGGGCTGTTTCTGGTGGGTTGGGGTGGATGGGCTTCAACACAGAGCAATCCTGATGTTAATATTCTGCCCCAGCATCAGACCATGGGTCCCTTTTATGACTCAGGAAATGTGATCACCACAACTATGTTCCTTAAGTAGCAGAAAGGGCTAAATTCATGAGAAACAAGAGTTCCAGTTTGAGATTACGGTCAATGAATGACTATGGCCACCAGCCAGTTAACTGTATAAATCCCTAAACCATCCTATAGGCGCTACTTCACCTCCCTGAATCCAGACAGCAGAGCCAAGACGGTGGTAGTAGTAGTAGCTATGGGCTCTGCAGCTAGCTGCAACACAGCTGTTCCTCAGTGTCCATTAGTTCATGGAAATATATATATAATCATATATTTTTTTTTACCATATCCTAATAAAAACCATTTAGATAGGTTTCTTTCTTAGAGTTTCCATTAGCTCATGAACAGAAACAAAAGATTCACTATAACCTAATAAATTCCATTTTGAATAGAAAATTACTTCCCAATTTTAAAGACAATCATTTGTGACCCCCCAAAAAAACCTATCTTGGGGGTAAAGCTCGGGGGTAGAGCATTTGACTGCAAAAAAAACCTATTTTTTATAAAAACATCTTCTGATGTCTAGAGATCTAAAACTAAAATTTCACCCTTAAAGGCCACATCTAGTTAAAACTTAAGACACTAAATTAAAAAACTATAATGACCGCAGCACATTTTGTGAGCACTTACTGTGTGCATTTGTGCTCTTCTGCACACACACACATTATTGCACATCATCTATGCAACAACCCTTTAAGAACTAATATTCTCATCTCACAGATGACAAAACAGAGGTTCAAAGGTCATAACCAATTAACCGAGGTCCCAAGTTACAAGGGGGCAGAATCAAGTTTTGAAACCCAAGGCCTGTAATTCCAAATTCCAAGGTTACCAGGTAGATTGTTTCTACTGGGTCTGAAAACGAATCAACACCATCCTTGAAACAATTATAAGACTGGATCATAAGGAAAGCAGTTTAAAAACTAAAGCTACACAGCACTAAAGTGTCCTTTAGAATTAGAATTTCATTTTGCCACATCCAGTTTATTTTTATTATCCCATTTATGGGCCAAAGCTCCCAAGAAAAAGTTATTTTTCACAAACTACTCCTTGTACCAATGAACATCCACTTTTTTAAAACCAGTTTGTATATAAATTACCTGAATATAGTCCTGGATTTTTTTTATGAGCTTCTCCGTTCTGAATTACCTTCTTGAAAGAGGGGAAGAATGCAAGTGTGAACAATGAATGTGTGAAGAGAATTTCAATGGGAAGGCATTATCCCTACTCCCCAATAAATAAAATAAAAATAAAAGGACTTTTAAAAGACACTTTCACTAAGTTTTGTTGTTTTTTTTCCCCCTGAATAAAATAAACAAGAGCAAAGGGCACCTTGACTACTACTTAGGAAATAAAATCAGAATGCAGGGAAATCTGTAATGCTAATCACATTTACACCTTCTCTCCTTTTTTACATTTCTCATCCAACATCCTTAGGAGCTCAATAGGCTTAAAAGAATTGGAGCAGGGTAGAGAACAAAGGTGAGGAGCATCTGAGAAATGACTTGAATGGCCGTTCTCACCATTTTAATAATTCCAAATTGAGTAACATAGTGCTCAAAAGATGTAAAAGTCACAAATGTAGGAAGAAACTATAGATAGTTGTTCTACCTGCTTATATTATAAAAATGGGATTCTGACTAGACCTCTCAGGAATTAACCACTTGTAGACAGTAAATGAAGAAAACATACACACACACACACACACACACACACACACACACACACCTTTCAAGGAAACAAGTATCAGATTTAAATGTATTAGCTTTTTAGGGGGGGTACCTCAGGACCTTGAGATCATGACCTGAGCCAAAATCAAAATCAAGAATCCGACGCTTAACTGACTGAGCCACCCAGGCACCCCCTAAATGTATTAGCTTCAGTCAGTGAAAGCCCATATGCCAAATAAATACATTTATTACAAGGAATATCAATATCTGCATTTTTACATGGAAATGACCACGTATATTAACTATTGTTCTCTCTTGAGATTGAGGATGATGTTAGACAATAAGATACCCAACTGCTATCCTCAATCAAGCTAATGTTATAGATCATATATAAATACAAAAATAGAGCAAAGCAGTTACAAAACACATCGTCTATATGTGGTTTACTCAGTTTGGGAATGAGATTGTTACAGTGAGAAGAAGAGAAGTATCAATGTCAAAAGAAATAGTTTAATATTTTATTTAATTATTCAAATAAAGCAATCACTAACAATACGGAGACAAGAATGATTCTAATCAAGGGGATTCTAATTCAGAATAAGACTTTCATGTGACTTTTTCTTAATGCAAATATCAAAAGAATTTAACCCTTCTTTCACCAGCTCCACTGATGTCCCTAAGTGCAACCCCACAGAGTTCCTTTCGTTGGTACTGCTATGATGTTAAGCCACAGATAAAGGAAGGTCTAGCAACAGGAAAGCAAGCCAGAATGCCATAGAAAAGAAGATGCATCCCATCCTGGCTCTTTTTTAGGGGTCATGGGTATCAAATGCAAATAAGGACACCATTTCCTTCTCTACAGGGCAGAGCTTCAGTTTCCTTTCACATCCTGGTAAAAAGGTATGTCAGTGATTGATACTCTGGAAAGTTCCTCTACAAAAGAGAGGAAATACACACACGGTTCTAGAAATGTAACACCTAATCAGTGTGTTACATTCGGCAGGTACTAGAAATACTGAGCTATGAGAAAGGCAAGGAAATCATGGCCTTACTGGGGAGCTGTCAACATTTCCTGAACATAGCAGCCAAAATTATGGTATTTCTGGGATAAAATCTAATAATGCAGCTCAATACCTTCACCCTCTCCGCCTCCCCAACACAACTCCTACCTTAGTAGTATTAGCTACTGATAAGTGAGTTTTAGTTTGTTTGTTTGTTTGTTTGTTTTTTAATAAAAAGAATGGGGGCACCTGGGTGGCTCAGTGGGTTAAAGCCTCTGCCTTCGGCTCTGGTCATGATCTCAGGGTCCTGGGATCGAGCCCCACATCGGGCTCTCTGCTCAGCAGGGACCCTGCTTCCCCCTCTCTCTCTACCTGCTTCTCTGCCTACTTGTGATCTCTCTCTGTCAAATAAATTAATTAATTAATTTAAAAAAATGTACTGATGTACACCAATGTGCCCAAACTATTGTTTGAGGAGAAAATCGCCCTAAGCTGAGAATACCAACTATCTTCTCTCAAATAGTATAGAAGAAGCACCTAGTACTGAATAGGCATTCAAATAAGTACTTGAAATATTTCAAATATTAAAGACTGGTCATGTAAACTAAAATGGATTCAGTGTTCCCAAATTCTCAGATTTCCCTTGTAAGATGACTGGAGAACTGGGTTTACCACCAGCGAAGCAATTAAGCAAGATAGCTACAGCTCCATAGTGCTAAGAGCAAGTCTCTTCGCCCTAAAAACTCGGGCAGAGGATGTAAATTTTAGACCCAAGCATCCTCTACAAATATTTTTTTTTCACCCAATAAGCTCACAGCATTCGTCTGCGCATTGACTTCACAGTCAGGGTGCACCGCATAGTACCATCTTAGCTTCAGACACCACTTATTGCTTTTGACAACTAAGACCTCATCTTCCACACCAAAGGTAAACTGGAAATCCCGCCAGCAGAAGGGAATTTGCGCGGTAGGGGTGGGAAGCAGGGGGTAAAAAGGTGCAGGCAAACGGCGTTGCAAGAAGCAGAATCTACACCGGCTACGCTCACCGTATTCTCTCCCCTTCGATCTCTGGCATACGTTTCATCCATGTTTAGTGAGTGGGTTCCCGATACGTTCAATCTGATCGCCTGTTGCCGTCACACCTTTCAGGCGTTAAAACTACCCAGCTGGTCTGAGAGACGCACTGGGTAGTTCAGGTTCCCGCAAGGAGGGCTGGGTGCCAGGGCGCAGGGAGGCGGCTAAGGGTCATACCAGCGTGGGTGCACCGGTCCGAGTCCGAATTAAAAAGGAGACCGCTTGCCCATTCTCCAGCAAAGGAGAAGAACACGGGTTTGTATTTTTAGCATCAAACTTGGAGCGACCAACCCAACTCTGTCCACTACACGAGAAAGCAGCAAACCGAGGCCCCCCGGCGGGGCAGTGGTGAAATTTCCACTCGCAACAGAAACACAGTCAGGCCGCGCTGTCCCCAGCTGTCAGCTTTGCGGGCCTCTTCCAACATCAGCAGAGACTACCGGAGCCAGCGGGGGCGGCAAATGCCCAGAGCCCAGCTTAGCCTCAGGCGGAGTCAGGGAGTCCCCGCACACCGAGCTGCCCCCGAGGCCTCCCTAGGGTTCACGTTGCCCGGCCGGAGCGCCTGAAAGGTCATCTGGCCACGAACAGCCACCCCGAGGGCCTGGGGAGCGCGGAGTCCGCGCTCAGGACGCCCCCCGCCCGCGCCCAGGCGCAGCGCTCTGCGCCGGCCCGACGCGCCTCACCTGCCCGCGGCGAATCCGGCAGCCCCTTGACACCTCCCACCAGGCGCCACTGGAAAACTTTCCGAACTTCTTCGCAGCTCTGCATGTCCTCGCTCCGAGTAGACCCAACGAGAGCCAGGAGGAGGAGACAGCAACAGCCCGCGCGCCAGGTCTGCGCGTCCATCATCGGTGTCCTCGTCGCCCCTTCCCACGTAGTGGACCCCACTCCCCCCGCGCGCCCTGCGTTGCAGGCGCTGGAGAACGCTCGGCGGTCGCGGTTCCCAGAAGGTGCGAGCTGGCGGCGGGCGTTCCGGGGCCGTTCCGGGACGCCGGCTTCACCTGGGGGCACTTGGCTTTCTCCCGAGGAGCCCCGAGGCTGAAACAGCAGAGTTCTCCGGCAGAGCGCCGCGAGGTCTCCCTCTCCGGCAGGGGCGAGTTGACGCAGCCCGGGGGAGGAAAACGGCTGGAGCCGCACGGAGCCCGCGAGCATCCGGCTCTGGCCACCGCCGCCGTTGCCGCGGGCTCAGCCAGCAGCGGCCAACCTGGGACGCGCCCGCCCGCCGCGCTCCGCGGGCAAGCCCCGCCCCTCCACGTTCCGCCCCGCGCCCAGGCTCCGCCCCCCCCACGCCACGCCCCCGGAGCGCGGCCCGCGGCTGCTCCCGCCTTCCTGCTGTCAACGCGGCCCCACGCAGGACAGACCTCGGAGCCGCGCTGCCTGGATCGAGGAAACGAAGAAATAAAACGAAAGCCCGGCCGCGCTCTCGCAGTCCTTCCCGAGGAACAACCGTCTGATGAAAAGAAGAGCGAGCGTAGGAAGAGGCTCCGAGAAGATAAGGGATGAGAAACACCAACTGGAAGGAGGATGAAATACTTGGCTGGAAGTCGAGGTCTTCAGGGCATGGGAATTCCTATCGAAATTGTATGAAGTAGGGTCTGGGCACAAACCAAGGGCCAAAACTTCACAGTGGAAGATCCCAACCGAGAAGCCTGATCGCATTCACGAGGTTTTAAGACTGTCCGTGAGAAGTTAACTTTTTTAAAAATTGGTTTGTGTTACTGCCTTGGAACATTTTTCTGTAACATTAACAGTGATTCTCTGAGAGAATTTAGAAATCATAAGAATTACATTCAAACATCATCAGGTTCTTATTATCACAGTAGAGTCCAGTTTGGTCTCTTGTCAACCTTCAGCATCGTATTTTACTTCAGTACTTCGTATCTATATGGGCCCTTCTGAGATGTTATCACCCCTGGAATCTGTAAAAAACATTTCTCAAAGAACTAAGATTAGCGTGCTCAGGGGAGTTTCTAAAAAGGAAGATAGAAAAATGAAGACTTTAGGCAATTTAAAAATGACAAAGGAACTTTGTCGATTTACAATTTACAAAAAGAATACATTAGAAACCATAGATCAGTGGGTCATGTGCATTTTCTAAACGTGACTAACTCAATAGCCTGCGAGTGACAAGCCTCTCTTCGTCTACAGGCACCTGAAGGTACTACTCCTCCAGTTAAACAAAACTGCTTAAAAGCATCAGGCAGGGTGGACTATATATATGCCTCAACCACTTAAAAAGGAATTTAATCTCAAATTTGAACCCTTGCCAAGAGATAGAGATGAATAATTTTAAGTCTTAGTTAAGTGTCATGGGACTTTTAATGACCATTTGATATCAATGGCAGCACTCTCAGCCGTAGATTGCTTGCTTTAAAACCATTCCAGGGAAATGGCTGAGATACTTCTTCAGTGAAATAGTGCTCACTTGCCTTTTGACATCAATTCCATGAATACTAGGTTTTTGGTGTTTTTTTTTTAGAAGCTCTCTCAGTAAATGAGAATTGGAAAAAAAAAAAAAAACAGCTGCTTTTAAATTCAAGGACTTCAAGCAAAGCAGTATATACGTACCCCTAGGGGAGCCAGGAAGAACTTCCCCCATGAACTTCTTCTCTAGCCACCAAGCATGGAGAGATTGCTTGGAAGTCAGCAATATGTATCTATGAGAAGAGCGAGAAGAATGACCGGGAGTATGTATATAGCACCTAGATGACAGACAGCACTCTAAGTGGTTTTTATGGATACTAATTCATTCATTTAATCGTTAGAACAACCCTATAAAGTAGTTATCACTATTATTGTTTTACAGATGAGGAAACAGGCACAGAGAGGTGAAGTGGCTTGTCCTAGGCCAACATAGCTGTTAAAGGGTGCAGCCAGGAATCAAACCCAGGCATCAGAATACAGAACACATGCTATTAACCTCAGACTCTCAGCCACTCCGTGCCATACCAGAGAACATATGGGTTACATTGAGCAACACCAAAGGTGGTCTATTAATTTATCAGATTTTTTACTAGTAATTATATATAATTTTTATCTATGGAATTTTATTCTACTAGAATTCCTTCTGTGTCAGTATAAGGCTAGTAAATCCCCAGGTTTCTCCAAAACTTTTTTTCTTTATCTAGATCTCTCCTCGATAGATTTGATCATCATAGGGTATTAACATTAAAAGAATCCTTAGAGATTACCTGGTCCAATTCATTCGCTTGGAATTTCTAAAACAATTTGTCTTGCAAGGGTAAAATAACAGACACTACTGAGAATTATTGATGGTTCAGTAAAAACTAATCAACTAACAAATATTGAACACACACTAAATGTAAAAAAACAAACCACCATGCTAGGCCTAATAGGGATTATAGAGACATGTAAGCAAATTCTAATCTTTGTTTTTACAATTTATTTCAACAAAACAATTAGGTGGGAAGCTATAAAGAAATAGAGTAGGGGCTAATGAGAAATTAGTCCATATAAAATGTCCCCCAATCACAAAAAAAAGTAAATATTTGTTTCTACTTTTTATTCCTTATTGCTACCACAGTAATTGTGTTGGAAGGGCTTGTTTTCCTAGAAGTATCCTTATGCCAGGCACCCAAACAAAACATATGTGCTGGTATGCTGTGAAGCTTCAAGACAAGTTTCCTTCTTCCAACCAGAATGCAATACCAATGTGTCTTTTGTATGAACATTCTAGAACAACCTCTACATATTATACTAAAACTGATCATTTGTTCAATTTACCTCTAAATACTACAGATGAAGCTAGAGAGAAATTTCCTTATTTTGATAGTGATAATGGCTTTGATAGTGATAATAGTTTTCAAAGGTTATTCAATAAACATTTATCAAATGCCTTTTATCTAATAGGCATGTGTTCTGCTTTTGAAATACCAATACCATTAGATAGGAAAACCTTTAAATGGTCGTCATTTAAAATACACCTTTGGATCTTCTAAATGCAAAGCTTATAAGTAACCATGTAAAATGTGCCAACTTAGGGTGCTTGAGTGGCTCAGTCAGTTAAGTGTCTGTCTTTGGCTCAAGTCATAGTTCCAGGGTCCTGAGATGGAATCCTGGGTCAGGCTCCCTGTTCATTGAGGAGCCTGTTCTCCCTCTATCCCTCCCCTTCCTCATGGTCTCTCTCTCAAATAAATAGGATCTTTCCCAAAAAAATAAGTAAATAAAATGTGTCAACTCAAGACCTTGTAAAGAGAAATGAAGAAGTTAGGGTATGACTTAGGTGATCTTAATGATACCACGCCCTCAAACCCAACTATTGCTTTGGAGTAAGACTGGCCACTGGTTAGCTGGACCTCAGAAGCTGGTTGGAGTAATTTATGTACCCAATCATTAATAATAGCTAATATTTATTAGGTGCTTACAAGTATTATCTCATTTAACATTTCAACCACCCCATGAGGCAATGACTATTCTCTTACTAATGAGAAAACAGAAGTATAAAGAGATTAAGTAAACTTCCAGAAGCCATAGATCTGGTAAGGGCCCAAAAGTAAGCCGGACATTCCAACTCATGTACTCCCTTAGCCACTACACTCTATTGCCTCTGACGAAAGTTACCTGTTTTGGGCTCTTTGACTCAACCTATTATATATGGGTAGAACCCTGGTACATTCTGCTAGTCCCTGTGTACAGCCCTCTTGACCTCATCTTTATAGGGGTCCAGAGACCTGCAGTGGCTCTAACCCTGGCCCATAAAGTGCCTTTCCCAGCATTTGGATGAGCTACTCCTTGCTTCTCCCTAGTTCCTCCACTAAACTTTCAGTCGTGAGAACTGCATTGTCAGGACTAAAATTCCATGTGCTGCCTGGACATCGTTGAGCCTTATAGGGCTGGAAGAGGTTAGCTATGAGTTCTGCTCTTGCCAGATATGATGCCCCAACCCCACCCTACCCCCACCCAGCAGGAAATGCTCTCTCCCTAGTTAACTCCAGTATCAGTCAGACCAGCTCCAGCCCCCCTTATCCTCAACCTAATCTGTCTCCCCTCATCCTTCCTTGGGAACCAAGGGTCACCTCGCCCTCCTGTCTCTACAAAGCCTGCCTCCCCCAACCCCTGCTGGTCCACTCTGCTCCCAAGTACAACCCGCAGGGCCCTGTGTGGTGTGTAATGTCCTCCTCCCCTGGACTGTGAGTATATAAGACTAATAAACTGTTGTGAATCTGATCTGTCTGTTGCCGTGTGCATGGTCATCTCAAAGTACGGGGTAAATAGGAGGTGGTTAGAACAAGAATATCCTCATTACATGTGCTTCCACTTAGCTATTGCCAAAAAACTCCTGACTTTTGCCTTGCCCTACCTTCTACATCTTCCAAATGCAGTCTCTATTCCCCTCGCTGCCTGGCTAAAGGAAGCCAAATAGTAGGTCAGTAAGGAACGTCTGCTGCCAACAAACCAGAAAGAAGTTGAAGGATCCTCCCCTCATGTCTCCTCAGGTTCAGACAATGGTTGAGAAAAAGCTGCCTGCAAGAAAAAAATCCCCAGCAAAGTACAACATTCCAGAAAATACTCAAAACCAGACACCATATTGAAATTTACATGGAAATCAGAAACAGATTTTCCAGCAGAATCTTTCTAAAAATATGTATTTACTGCTAATATATATTTCCAATTTGAAAATTCTCATCTTCTAATCACCAATACACATTTGTCCATGATTTTGAAATACTTTAAATGCATTTGTGTCATTTTCTCATAGTAATTATGCTTTAAGGCAAAAACAATGCAACTATTTTTTTAAAGACTTTTTTTTAAAGGCTTTATTTGTTTGACAGAGAGAGACACAACGAGAGAAGGAACACAAGCAGGGGGAGTGAGTAGAAGAGGGAGAAGCAGGCTTCCCGCCTAGCTGGGAGCCCAGCTGGGGGCTGGATCCCAAGACCTTGGGATCATGACCTGAGCCAAAGGCAGACACTTAACGACTGAGAAGCCCAGGTGCCCCAAGACAACACAACTATTTCACCAAAAGCATTATAAGAACAAACTGTTCCTGTACAGAAGTTTCAAAAGTATTTTAAACTGTATTTAATTTTACAATTTTTGTATTTTAATTTTTAATGAAAGACATTTTATTTACTGCAAAGAATTTACTGAGAAATAAAAATATTAGCTACCTTCTAAACGAGAAAGAATTAGCAAAGACACTAAGAAAAGAAACTGGGAACACTCGATGAGTTTATTAAACTAAATTTCTTTAACTTTCTTCTTGGGGCACCTGGGTGGCTCCATCATTAAGCATTTGTCTTCAGCTCAGTTCATGATCCCAGGGATCCTCCCAGTGATAGAGCCCCGAGTGGCATCTGGCTCCGTACTCAGCAGGAAACCTGCTTCTCCCTCTCCCATTCCCCCTGCTTGTGTTCCCTCTCTAGCTGTAGCTCTCTCTGTCAAAAAAAAAAAAAGAAAGAAAGAAAAGAAAAGAAAAAAAATAAAAAATAAAAATAAATAACCTCCTTCTAGTTTATATACAAGAATATAAAAATTATGTCAAAGTTGTGATAGATAGTACATGTGCAAATTATAGTATATTATAATGAAAATAAACCAGTACACATTTCTCTCATTTTCTTTTTTTTTTTTTTAAGATTTTATTTATTCATTTGAGAGAAAGAGAGAGGTCACAAGTAGGCAGAGAGGCAGAAGCAGGCTCCCCACTGAGCAGAGAGTCCGACGAGGGCCTCAATCTCAGGACCCTGAGATCATGACCTGAGCCGAAGGCAGAGGCTTAACCCACTGAGCCACCCAGGTGCCCATTTCTCTCATTTTCAAATGTCTTTTTCACACAAATTAATATAACCCCAACTATTTTTTGGTTTCCAAATAGAGCGAAACTCGCATTCATCCATCATTAATTAAGGAAAGGCAACTGCATGAACAAATAAATTCAGTTGTTACCTGTATGGAATATGTAATATTCCTACTTAAATAATGTTTCCAGGAACTGCAAAAACAAACTTTATACCCACTTATTGCTATTGTTTAATGTGAGAACTAAGTGGCCATAAGAGTTATCTGCCGGACTATAATAAGCCTTGTGAGTTCAAAGGAGTCTGCCCTCCCCCGCTCTGCCCAGTGACTACATACTATGCACATGCCATAACTTTACTGAATGAATCTACCCCCATCAAATTTGATGTTCTCATGTGTCCTGCATCAATTTGATCAGAATTCTTTGATTATTTTTTAAGCAGCAGTCAACCTTTTAACTTCAATTTAATTGCTAGATTTTTATATTATTTTCAGAGTGGAAAATATAGCTATCTGACAGTAATATCAACAAACACCTTTAAAACCAGATTATAACTTCCCAAGTAAAATTATATATGGATCATTGTATCATGTAGCATTTGACTTTCAATATATCTCCGATGTCTGTTTCACTTCTTTTCATTCTCTTTACTGTGATAAAAATGTGAGCTGGATATCTTTAAAGTTTAATGTTACCACCAAATTAATTATTTAATCAAGAGCTAAATAATTATTTTCCTAATTGTTTTCCTGCAACTTCTAGTAGTACAATATCTTAAATACCAACCTCTTCAGATTAGGTGACTTTTAATACTACATATAAAATATTCTCTGGAATGATCATTCATCATCTGTGTCATCTTGGACAAGTTGTTAAATCGCTCTGACACTTTCTTTACTTATTATGTAAAATGGAGGGAAGTATAATGACTGTGTTATAATGTTATTGATAGGGTTAACTGAGATAACATAGGTGAAGTGTTCTGTATGATTCTTAGTTCATATAATCACTCAATAAATAGACGTTATCATTCTTCGCCATTGGAAAAATAGCCATCATTAATTCCTGACCTATTAGTTACATCTTCAGTGTAATAAGGGTAATAAATCTGCTCCTCTGAATTCCACACCTATTCAGAGTAAAATCTTTTGCCCTCTCTGTATTCATAGTAGGGTTTCTTTGTATGATTTAGCATTTATGCAACTATCAATTTTTATTGAGTAATGGAAAAAATGAGCATTATCTCAAGTCAGGGTAGGGACAGGAGAGTCTAAGTTGCCCAAGGTCATGAGCTAAAAGTCATTTTTAAAAGGAAAGAGTCACTCCTCTCTGAACATAATGAGCACTTAGAGCAAGAACTAGAGACTAATTATCATCAGCTTTTTAAGATGCGAAGTGCAGACACTCTACTAATGATAAAGCCTCATAATTGATAATTATCTTTGATTAACGAGTAGGAAGTTCTTCCAGAGGGTTTCAGGGCTGTATACCATCGTCATAATTGATCTTTAATTCTTCCATCTAAAGATTCCTTTTATCATATGTTTAATCTTTGCTATTTATAAATAAGGTCCATGCATAGTCCTTATTAACTATCCCTAGATGTGATATTAGTTTACAAATGTCTTTGCAATTTAATTAGCATTCAGCCTGATTCTTTATATTTGCATATGAAAAGGTACAAGCAGTTCATGCTCTGAGGCAGAGGAGAAATCCCTTGCTCTGACCACTTTTGAATTCTCTTGATCCGGATTTTGTGAAAAGAGAGAACAATCCTCTCTCTGGATGTGTCTGGGGACACTTTACATAATTGCCAACATTCTCCTAGAGGAGAATGGTATTCTGATCCTCTCCATCTTGGGGGGAAAAATACTCCATCTGATCTGTTTCCTATCTATCATCCTAGTTTTTCCTCACTCTCCTTTTTCTGCCTATATTCGCAAATCATCTTGTAACCGCACTCCTGATGTTCATAAGTCACCCTTATCCAACACACAGTGGCCAATTTTACACAAATACCTGCCAAACCTGACATTGCCAGACTTTGTCCCTGAGGACTCGAACCTCTTCAGCTTTCCTGACAGGGCACTGTCCTCCTCCCAGTTCTCCAGTATGTCTCTGTTCTTTTTCCTGTTTCTCCCCATTTCTTCTACCTCCTAAATCACCCATAGTTTCCACCTTGGACTTTCTCTCCTTTTCCTGCATATTCATAGCAGAATATACTGCACTGAACAGGGTCCTCCAAAATTCCATGCAGAATCTCAGAATGAGACTTGATTTGAAAATAGGGTCTCTGCAGATGCCATTAATTAAAGCTC
This sequence comes from Martes martes, assembly GCF_963455335.1. Lineage (NCBI taxonomy): Eukaryota > Metazoa > Chordata > Mammalia > Carnivora > Mustelidae > Martes > Martes martes. The sequence continues at coordinate 18,248,282 of NC_137890.1, forward strand.
TTGAGATGAAATTATCTTGGATTTAGGTAAGCCCTGTACCCACTGAGTGGTGTCCTTATAAGACAGGAAACGTCACGGAGACAGAGAAAAGGGCCAAATGAGCAGGGGAGCCGGAACTGGAGTGACTCAGCTAAGACCCAAGGAAGGACCAGCACTAGGAGAAAGGAGAGGGGCATGGGGTGGTTTCTCCCTGGGACCCTCCACAAGAAACCAGGCCTGCTGATGCCATGATGGCAGACTTCTGGCCTCTTATATTGTGAGAGAAAGGAAAAAGAAAAGAAATCTGCCATGTGAACTCCCAGAGTCTGTGTGAATTGTGGTGGCCGGTTAAGGCAGGACCCGACAATGAGTACTGAGAGTCTACTGGTACTCAGACCAATGGGAGTGATTCTGGCCAGCATGCTAAGTGCTCACCAACCTCATCCTCTTGACTCCTGCCTCTGCTTTTAAATTTGGGTACTCTACCATTATCTCAAGTTCTCTTTTTACCAGAGGACTTCATCGTCTTCTCCCCAGTACACACTCTCCTTCACCCACCAATTTCCCTATTAAACTAACAAACTCAAGACCCTGAGGTCTGTTTTTTTTTTTTCATTAATAAAAATAATCTTGCTAACCCAGAATGTTTTGTATCTTCTTTCTCCCCTAATGCCTCTATGTAATATAAATTATTTGATTTGCCAGTGTTTCCATCTCTCTCTCACATTCATCTTTTTTCATTCCCACTGCCCCACCTTTTCTCATTAAATTACCAGTTGATTGCATTATTTCCCAGAGGGGACTCACCACCTACAGCCTCTTCCTGATCTAAATCATCTTCCATCCTGGGCCCGCTCAGGCAGTTTGTGGCAGACCTGTACTCTATTCAAGAAAATTACTAATTGACGGCAAAGCAGACTCTAGCATCTACCCAAGTACAGTTCAGGGAATGCTGGCATCATGTTAACTTGGAGTATTGGAACACAGATGTCTGGACCTTACCCATAAATGGACTCTTAGTTGGGGATCCGGAGTCATTTCCATAAAACATTTATGCAAGCTCGCTATTTAGACAAAGGGAAATACCCTTTACTCTGTTCTGAATCCACTCTCTTTCCTCCATGAAGCCTCTGCTTCTGCCAGAGGGAAAGAAATTTATCGCTCCTCCCTACCAAATATAACTTGTTTCTACTCATAAGCATTAGTTAAACCTAAAATCACTTTTTTCTTCTGCTCTTTCTTTAAAAGCTCAAGTTTCTTATTCATTAGGAAGACTCTTCCAGCCACATCACTCAAATTATTCTTTGCTGCCTCTGGATTCCTACAGCATATTATGGTGGCAATGATTACCTGCTCATCACTTACATGTCACTAGTTAGTCTATCCTGTAGTTATGCTTTGTTTCCCTAAGAACATCTTAAGCTGCTCCACACTGTTACAGGATCTAGGAACTCAGTAAATGTGTGCTGGATCAGGGCTTGCAAGGTTAGGTGTCACATCTCAAGTCTAACCGATTATTATAGGAGACTTAGACATATCCTGTCTCATTAGAAAAACTAATGGGAGTGGATGCTTATATTCCTATTCATTTTACTCAAGTAGGATCATGAAGCCTGACTGGTGATAATTTAATAATGATAACACATCTGATATTTGCTCTTCATAAATTTGAGAGTAGATTGCTAGAATGAAACCACCAATTTTAAGTCACATTGTCTACTGGTCTAATAGCCATCGAATTAATCTTAATACCACAAAATTTGGTTAGAAATCTAGGAAAATAATGTTTATAAAAATATAATTAAAAAATATATATATACAATTTTAAAACTGAAACTATACCAGTGTTCATTACTCACTTTCAAATGTAAATCATTCCATTCGCTCTGACAAGTATCTCTTGAGCATAACATGTGCTATGCAAATCAAAATACTGATTACTTGGTCCATGCATACTAACCATGGAAATTGAACATAGAACGCTCTCTATTGCTCTTTATGAGGAGGAAAACATAAACATTGGCCAGAAAAATACCTCTAATACACAGGTTCTATCAGCCTGCTTTATCTCCCTTAATCCAAATAAATGTAAATAACCACAAATAATATTTCAAAGAAGCTTTGTCTACAATTGTAAAATAACATATGTTTTTAAACCCTGCCTTGGCTTTCACTAATTAGCTTATGCCTCTCTCAGGAGAAAACAAAAGTTTACATTACAAATTTCAGAATTTAAAACACATTCTCTGCTTCCTCCTTTCCTTATTCTCACTTTTCAGATGTTACATAAAGGAAAACTGGAGAAACAATCATACTAGATCTCCAGTACCACCCTGCCCACACATCTGACACAGTGAATGTTCATTCCCTCAAAATCCAAACGGCATTACCTAAACCCCTCACTTGGACGGAACCCACCAGCTTCTTTATCAACACTCGGTGTGCCCTGAATCATCCCACTGATGCGTTCAATCATCAAAGCACCTCTACGCCACATTCTGTTCCAAGCATAAAGCCAGGGATGAAGAGCCAAAGCACATGCAGTCCTCACCTTCAAGACATGTACAGTTCAGAAGGGTAGACACGCAAGGACCGTAAGGAGTTGTGGGTGCCCTGCTCCAAGTTCACAGAGGCTCCTGTAGCTTCACAAAGCACAAGGCGTAAGAAGCATGTTGTTTTCATCGTGTCATTGCTGAACAAATATCCTGAATATTCTAAAGTGTGATTTAACCAACTAGAAATTTTAAAATAACATACAAGTATCTTCTCATGGGAATCATGAGACTCAGGACTTGGACAGCATAGACTCACTGTTATTCTCATTCACTCACAGCACTAATGCAAACAATGTATCTGTCACTTCATCAATATGATGGCATATCAACTAGTCAATAAAAGTTGTACTCTAAAAGTTTCAAATAACTTGAGGAATGTTGGATGAAAAAGTTAAGACTGAAAATGTAGGAAGAATATGTTTGCAGCTGTAGTAAAAATTGCCCAGAAGAAAGGGATGATAAAATACACTAACTAGTTATTTCTGGTTTATTACTTTCTCCTTTAGAGTAGCAAGTGTTTTCTAAATTTACAGTTGTAAGGTGAAAATAAATATTTTATATAAATAAAATTCCACACTGTCCTAAAAAAGAAATCTGTATTTCCCAACATTTGAGGAAGGAAAGGAAGAACACTAAAAGGCTAGTGGGAAGAAAAGGTTTTGAAAGGAAAGCGAGTACTAACATTCTTATCACAAGAGATGGTCAGATATTCAATGGGAGCTGATGACTGCTCATTTTGCAACTCAGTAAATTTTTATGAAATGTAAATCTTTATATCTAAATTAATTAATACGCATTACTGCCATTTCAGGAGCCCATATGCATTGGGGCAATAGTTAAATAGAAGCACAAGCACACCAGACCTTCCATGTGCTCATCTTCATCATCATCATCATCATCATCATTAATCACCCAGCTTAGAGTCCAGTTCAAGGCTTGAACCCAGGACCCTGAGATCAAGACCTGAGTTGTTAACAAGAGTCAGATGCTTAACCGACTGAGCCACACAGGTACCCCAGCCCTTCACCTTGTTAAAACTGTCCTCAACCCTCCTGTCTGCCCTTCTCCCTGGTCGCTTCCCCTGCAGCCATATCCCTGGCTCCTGTCCTGGTGGCCTCAGTGCTCCCCTCCCCACCAGCAGTTTGTGGGACTCAGAGGGGTGGCAGAGTGCAGACAAACCCAGATCACTCTGAAGAGTCATAGGTACAAGGAATTTCAGTGAATTTCAACGACTACTTTAAGAGGGCCAAAGGGACCAAAGAATGTGTTACTGATCTTTTTGAGATGTTCATATGCTAATTTGGATAATGCTTTAAATAAAATAAAAAGTTGCCATATTATTTTATTGTTATTTGGCCAGAAAATGCTGAGAAGGATTTCTTTGCAGTATTTTGTGTTAAGTTTCTTAGAAAATAGCTTTTAGTTGCATTAAAAAAAAAAAAAAACAAAGCCAGATAATGAGGAGGGAGAATCATCTGCCCCTAGATTTGATCAAAATTCCCCTTCATCTTTAGTATTGTTACCTTGAAACAGTCACCAAGGCTCTCGGAGCTTCCAGTTTCTCTAGAGGGGCTGAGCTAAATGAACTGTTATGTCTCTTCCAGCTTTGAAATTCTATATATTTTTTTAAATGTTTCTGGGTTTAAACAAGCCCTCTGGAAAAATTTAATAAAAAAATTTTGAACTGAAAAAAATTGTAATTGCTCAAATGAACTAAGACACTTATTCCCTCTATGTAGATTCGAAAAAAGTATACACATGGTTTTTTAGCTTTCATATTTTACAACTGTATAAACACAGCACCAAAATACATATAGATCAAAACAAAACTGGCAATCTTAGTAATAAGACAGAAAATAAGCCTAGCTCTGAAATAGAATGGCAGTGAGTGGTTTTGCCTCTGACTTGGGTAATTCAGGAATTAAAATATTTCATAAAATGCAAAAGCCAAGACTATCTTACTATTATAGTTAACAGCATTACTATTCGCAGTAACATTTCTTTTTACCACCTACTATATGTCGAGGGCTAGGTGTTTAACTTCATTTTAAATTTAATCCACCTTATAGCCTACAGGTATAATTATAATTCCAGATGCAAATAATCAAAACTCAGAGAGGTTAAGTAACTTGATGAGGTGACCAAGCCAGGGAGCGTCAGGACCAGATCTAGAACACTGGTCTGTCTGAGCTCCTGTGCTCTTGACCGTGGCCGTTTAACACTAACTCTGCTTATTCAATGCCTCAGTGACACAACATTGTGCCTAACCTAACCTCCAGACCTTCTTAAGCTGACCCCCAACCTACCTCTTCAGAGCTGTTTTCCACTGTTCTGTTTTGTAGGCACTTCGTTCAAGTGAAATGAAATCACTTCCTTTCCCCACCTTTGTGTCTTGGATGAAGTTCTTGGTTTCCAGACCTGTACTCCCAGCCCCTAAACATGTCTCAGATTATACTCATTGATCATGAAACCAGTCTGCCTTGTCTGGAAGCAATGAGCCCTGGCCTGATTCTCACATCACCTCATGGACTCTTGTGTAGCACGTATCGCCTCGTTATTGGCGATATTGGGATTTATCACGGAAACTGGATTTACCACTTCCTCTAGAGAGGAGTCCTTACCTACACAATCAATGAAGAGTTCACTTTTGCATCCTTAAAGCATTTAGCACAGGGGAACGTGACTGGTTTAGAAGATTAGTCAGAAAGTTTAAACATAAGTATTTTGTTTTAAGTCCTGGTAACACGTCTTGGAAATGCGAGCTGCTCTGGCTGAGGATCACGTGAGAGTGAAACATTTGACAGGGAAACACACACATACTTACACAACAACACACACACACACACTCTCTCTCTTTCTCTCTCTCTCAAAGAAATGAAGTAAAATAGAAGTAGAAATATGGAAAGCTGAGATTATTTGTTGGTTTTAGCTCATTTTCACTGAAGGTTAAATAATGAGAATCAACTTGGGCCCTGGAAGTCTAGGGCTTCCTTTATTTTACATTTCCCATTCTCAAAACAACTACTGATGCCTTGGATAAAAGAGTGTATCTCAGAGTTTCTTAAAATTTCATCAAAGAAAACTCTCTTTAATATTTTTGCCCTTATTTACCTCTCTGGTTAATCTGCAAAACTCAAAGTAAAAATTGCAGCAGTGTCTGCACGGTAAAAACATCCAGACATTTACAGTTAAAGTTCAAACTTTTTTTTTTTTTCCTTACCATCAGATTTTAATTAGAAACAGAAAACATGGATCAAATAAACTTTCAGTGTGCACACAGAATTTGTCTGCCCTCGCAGGCTAAGGAGTTCTGTCATGGGGAGCTCTGTGGTCAACTATTTATGGCTCATAACAAAAGGTTTGCCATCTAACAATGTCTTGGCTCTGTTTTCTGCCTACAATATGTCTGTTCATCCTAACTGCCTCCCTGCTTCACTTCCCTAGAAACCTCTACAAGAACTGAATCCATTAGCTCTCCACTCCTCCAAATAATAATCTGTCATCATTAAGAAAAAGAAAAACATCTTATCCAAGTGCCCCAGTTTCACTACCTTTCATCACAGCATTTCAGACTGAATCACTATCATCTTGCTGGATTATGTCATTGAGATTCCTTTCTCTTTTAACATCCACATGCATGCATGTAATCAATCATTGTATCATCAATTCTCCCTTCCGAAATTTTCTGGGATTTACTCGTCATTATTCTTACCACCTTCGGCCTAATCCAAGCTGTGGCTTTCCATGGCACATCCATTCTATAGAGACCTCTGTCAGCAACAATGTGAAAGACGATCCCTTCAAAGAACATGGTAGTTAACCATAAAAGAGATTCAAATGTAAAATAAGAAAACAAAGTTAGTTAAAAGATCTGCACATCGGGCACACAGTAAGTATTTACTGAACGTGGGGATATAATCTATTCTTGAATATTTTGATAGAGAATTTAAAAATATAAATCCAGCATATTCTTACTGTACAATTTCACCTTAAGTTATTCCATGTGATACCTTTTGTGTTTCTAGTTCCTGACTTATTCCACATTTTTACTGTCCAGCAATAGATCTAACAGTTGTGGCCACAGATGGTAAATACGTATCAATTGGAAAATCCAAGATACTAACCATTTCACGAATATTTTTCTAGTAGGTGTTTTTGGAATTGTTACCAATTTACTGGCTTTTGTTTCCTATTCCTCCCTAGTTCATTATTCTCAGATTAGACTATAGCAGATGGTAGAGATAACTTTTTTTTTTCAGATGTTCTAAAATTTTTTTTAAAACTTCAGTTTACAGTTGAGGAAATAATAAACACTCTTGACTACCTTGAAAAGCATGTTTCATTTCTGTGTGTTTAAGTGGCAAGTCAAGTTTATTCACTAAGATCCGGAACCAACTTACTGTTCTCAAGCATTTTAAATTTAAATTTAAAATGCTTTTAAATGCTTCATTTTCTCTAAGTAATACCAGTGTTAACAACCGTACACCTAGCACACCATAATTCCACAGTGGATATGCTGTGTGGATGTACAGAACAACTGCTCTTGAAAAGATGAATTTTTGCCTTCTTCAGCAATAGAATTGATCCTACATAATACAGAATAAACAGCACAGGGGAGAAATAAGAAAATCTTGTATTTTGTTTGAAGCCATATTTTCCAAAATGCCATCCAGGGCCATGAACCTCAATCCCTGTGTTTGCTCAGCCCTTTCCTTGGGATATATGCAGAAGATCCTATTTGATGATCTGACTGAGGAAGACTAACCTAGACCTTTATTTTATTGACTTACCGGTGTCAATAGGAGGCATCCTCCATCGAAATTCCCCACTCTACAGTAAAAAATAAATGAAGGTCTAGGGTCAAGTTATTTTATGTTGTCAAATAGTCCAGGATTGCTAAGAGAACACCAATACGTTTTACAAGATTAAAATATTAGGCTAAGACATATGCAAGTTGTATATTAGATGTCTAATATTAATGTATCTTGTCAATCTTCACTGGAACTCATGAAGCAGGTATTATAATTTTCTGCAGTTTTTAAGATGTCGACTGAAGCACAGGGAGTATTTAATTGGTCCAAGATCACCTGACCAGTTAGCAGTGGAGCCAGGACTCAGAGAGCAGATTTGGCTCGAGAGGCCATGCTCTTCACAAGCCGGGTGGTAACAGCAGCCTGTGAAGGGAGACACAACGGAATCAAAGTAGACTTTGTAGATGCCAGGTAACAGAATGTGGCAAGCTAAATTCTGGAAATACAGAAGGGGAGAACCAGATCACAGTGAGGCATGGGGGAAAGTTACAATCTGTCTAAAAAGTTAAGGGACCAATGGCTCTGGAGAAATAAAAAAATCCTGTGGTAATGCCGTCTCTAGAAGTGTCAGCACCACACACTCATATACGGCTAGCTAAGCTACGTGCTTCATTCCTATCTCAGCAAAATTGTAAGCTAGTAGGTTTCCTGGGTGATTTCCTGTAGGAAGAAAGCTCCAATCTTAGGACCAAAAGTAATGCAAAAATGAGATTTTCTTTACAGACTTTCATTTACAAAAATTAATTTCTACCTGATATTACTAGATTGCTTTGAATCTGAATAGAAGGGCTACGCTTAGTTATGTTAGACCCGAACTCACCAGTACAATGGCCACTAGCCATGAGCAGCTATGGTCTTGAAATGCAGCTAGTCCAAATTGAGATGTGTTCCAAGTGTAAAATAGACATTGGGTGTTGAAGGGGAAAAAAGGCATGCAAAATATCTCATTAGTAGTGTTTATATTAATTACATGTTGAAACAATAATATTTTGGATATAGGGGATTAAATAAAATATATTATTAATATTAATTTCACCCATTTTTTTCTTTTTAAAAATGAAGAAATGCTAGAAAACTTAAAATTACATATATAGCTTATATTATATTTCTAGTAGAATGCTTTTGATCCTTTAAGTGTACTTAGTGAATATACTAATATGTATTCACATTGTATTACATAATCTGAATCATATGCTAGGATTAAAACTTTTCTTCTTAATTCATATCAGATACAACTTTCGGTTTCTGATTAAATGCACCACATTTACTCAAATGCACTTTTGTTTTCATATTCTGCATTGAGCCGTGAAAAGGGAGCGATCTCATTTTGGTGCCACACTTACAAGACAGTTGCAAAGCATTGGAGCCACCAACTGTTCAAAAGTGGCAACACCCAGCACACTCAAACCTTCATGGATCTAGAACTAAACATCCGTGAGAAACACATGTCTATGAAGGAAAAAGTGTTTTAAATAATACATACACAATATGTATGATTTCTATTTTAAGCTGATGTGGTTTGTTCATCCAGCAAAAATATAGTGGCGCACATTTCAGTAAATTCTATTGGGAAAAAATACGGAAATTGCTCAAGAAAAAAATACTGAAAGTATGTAGAAAACTGTATGCAGAGTAAAAGATTTCAAATAAGCATTAATGAGTCACATAATTATGCTGTTTGAAAATTTTAATTGGCAGAAATTGGAAAATAACAATAAATATTTCTTGTAGCAAATAAAGCAAATTATATGTATTTTTTAAAACATGCTTCTGAGTTTGAGAATATTTTCATGATTTTGAAAAGTTACCTGTAACAACAGAATAGTATGAATATTATAGTTCTGCATGGCCTTTTTGCATGCAGGAGTGTTGCTAATGAAAGTTATGGGTATTCTCAGTTTCCCAAGTGCTGGTGGGTGCTTCACTCTGGACCAGATGGTGTGTTCTACAGCCACTGAGGCCTGATGTACCCTCTTGGCTCCCACCAGAGATTTCCAGAGTTCCCTGGTTGGTTTGGTGGAAAATTTTCCAGGCTTGCTTGGCCTGATGAGTAAGGAGGTCCATGTCTTCTGCCTAAGGCTAAATAACAGAGGCAAAACAGTCAATTCAGCAAGATTAACCCTTCAAATGCCCAACCATAGGTCCAACCATGGAATCTCAGTCCCTCCGCTTGTCTTTCTTGGGTGTTTAACAAGCCCAGCAAGGATGTCATCACAGCTCCGGGGCGGTGGGGGGTGTGGGGGGGTCTTCTATGAAGAAGGGTAGGCCATGGCTCTCACCTATGATGCCTGTAGCCAAAGAAAACCCTGAAAATCTCCGGTGTCATCCACATATGAATATAATAACTGCCGAACGTTCATTTTTTCTACTAGCAAAATGAACCCCAGAAATTTGTTGACGACTGAAAAAAAGAATATCCCAGTCACTGTGTTTGGAGAACATCAAAATGAAACATGGCGTATTTGTACTGGTGACGGCTTTAGAGGATGCGTTACAAAAAACACGAAGCCTGGTTTCACAGGTCATTTGAGGAGAGAAACATGAAAACTGTTTGGAAACTTAAGCTCTCCTCATTTTGAGGCATATATATCTTTGGGCCAACTGAATAATTTTGATATTTAAAGGGATTTTCTGTGATTTTAAGAATAGTGTAGGGTGCCTGGGTGGCTCAGTGGGTTAAGGCCTCTGCCTTCGGCTTGGGTCGTGATCCCAGGGTCCTGGAATCGAGCCCCACATCAAACACTCTGCTCAGCGGGGAGCCTGTTTCCTCCTATCTCTCTGCCTGCCTCTCTGCCTACTTGTGATCTCCGTCTGCCAAATAAATAAAAAAATCTTAAAAAAAAAAAAAAAAGAATAGTGTGCATTCTTCTCTTTTCCTTTGTGGAGTCGGTCAACCTTCTTAGCAATTTAATGTTTTAGGTTTTCTAATTCTGACCTGAATTATATGATAAATAAATCTTCTTTCAGAAAGTTTCTTAGAACTATCAGTTTCTTAGTGAGGGCCTATATTCAAATGCATTTAGTACGTTTAAAACTAGACACAATCTCAAAGTTTTATTCTGATTATCTTTTAAATGCTTACATTTGAAGCTGTCTCATTTGAAAATGTGTTGTTTATGGTGTAATTTTACATTAAAAATTATTCTTAGAAAAATAACTCTAGATGTTTATGGGTAACTAACATGTATGAAAGCTTTGTAATATATAAGATTTGCCATCAGCATACTTTCAAACAGAAAAACAACTAAGTATTAAAGTAAATGTTGCAGGTAGAATAGGTAACCACTCTGCTCAGTGTTCTATAGAAGAGGTAGAGATGTGATTTTTACCCTAATGGAAACTATGCACTAATTGTCTAGCAAAGACTGATATGTAATATGGGAATGAAAATTACAGAGTAAGAGTGGGTGTTAAGCCTTGTAATGAATGCCAGTGGGCTCAAAGAAGTTTTGATGCAGCAAGTAAGTTACCATGAAGAGAAGGGAACTGTGAGAGCTTTAAATAATAAATATAACTTGGACAAATAGAAGAGGGAGAGAAATATGTTCCAGGAAATGGAAACAAAAAGAAAGAAGATAGAAAAATAGTAATTTGATTTGCCTGTGAAATAATGACAAGAAGCTGAAAGAAAAAAAAAATATATATATACATATGTATATGTATATATATAAATTGCCATTTATCTTTCAAAATACCTGATTAAAACCATCATCCTCTTAAGACCAGTTATTAGATAATGTTATTAAAATGGCTTAGCCAAATTTAGTCATCATTTTGTGTGTATATACTTAAGCATAATCAAAACAAGTTCTAACACCAATATTTATCTGGATAAATTTAAAATTTTTTTAAAGATTTTATTTATTTATTTGACAGACAGAGACCACAAGTAGGCAGAGAGGCAGAGAGAGAGGGGAAAGCAGGTTCCCTGCTGAGCAGAGAGCCTGATGCGGAGCTTGATCCCAGGACCCCGAGATCATGACCTGAGCCCAAGGCAGAGGCTTAACCCACTGAGCCACCCAGGCGCCCCTGGATAAATTTAAATTTAATTAATGTTAGTTATTATTATTTTTCCTTCAACTTACAATTGAATGAAACCAGGCAGCTCCTGGTTTTTGAACATGGCATTCACAAATATCAAAAAAGAATTACTAATTTGGTATCATCTTCAAGATTACAATTTTGTCAAAGAAAATTCAACTAGAAGAAACATCCTGCTACTCCAAGTGGAGATAAGAATTTGTAGTTGGAACTCATCTGATTTTGTGGGTGAGTGAAAAAGTGCCACACATCACCGGGCTACAAGATCATAGCTTTCTACATTGGCATGTTTGAGATCCGTTGACAACTAAAATGGCGCCTTGAACTGCTACCTTTCAAGAGGTTTTGTCATAACAAGGCATGTAATATGTGATTGCTGATTTTCCAGAAGAAAAGTCTTCACATACTTAAATGAACCTTTTATAGAAGCTTTACTATTAGGAGGATATAACCAACCCACATTCCAGCTCAGTTTGATAGAGAAGAATTTACTCATGAATTGGGTCATTTGACAGATATTTTCAGCCACATGAATAAGGTAAATTCTTTGACTGGAGGCCTTGGCATGACATTTGTAGATACTGATGGGGGAAAACAAAACAAAACAAAACAAAACAAAACAAATAAGAACACTTACTGTTAGGTACAAGTTGCCACTCTGGAAAGAGATACTGAAAGCAGACAACCTTGTAGATGGTCTAGTGCTGGAGAAAATTCTTCAGGCTATGGATGAAAATGACAGAGTCCTGAAATTTTCACTCTAAACAGAAATCTAGAGACACCTATAAGCACAGCAAGCCACAGTGAAGTTGTCTTCTGCATGTTCATAGGTAGAGAGCAGCAAGTATTCCCGAATTGCCAAGGAAGAATCAATCAAAAACCACTCCACTGGGCCAAGGGTGCTTTCCAGCCAAGCAGTGCATCCTTCTCCTTGAATATACTTTTTACCTTATTTGATAATTTTTTATTCATTTTCAATATTTGAATAAATGGGAGGAAGATATGATTCTTTATAAATGTTGCTTTGTCATCTATAAGAAAAAAATCAAATTCTACTATAGTTAATTGTGCTAATCTGTAAAAATGGAAAGTCCTTTGATTTCATTAGATTTCAAAGGACTCAAGACCCATAAAGACTAAGAAGCATTGTTTTATAGACATACTACAGACAATGAGGCATATATATTGGTTCCTCAAATAGGTACAGGTGTTAGTAAAAACTATGTTGCAAGAGACAACTCAAACTAGCTTAAGTAAATACTGAAGTTTAGTTACTTTAATAAGTGAGATTTTTCATGGTATAGCTGGGTCTGGGATCAAAATGATATAGTGAAGTAGGCTTGTGCTCACTTATTTGCTCTCTCTCTCTGGAAAAAATGGCCACCTACAGATAGGTAATACCAACAGAGAGCTGCAGCCCTTACCCTGAAGTTATGAAATTATTGGGTCAAATACTTCTCCTGCTACTCATCATTCTCACTGAGGCTGGGACAGGTGTCCACTTTTATGATTACAGATAGGTGGAATGATCCCCATTTAACTCAATCCCCATAAGGAAATGGAATTCTCTTACAAATAATAGAGTAATAGAAGTGGAGATCTCTCCATTGTCTACCTAAGAAAAACATGCCCTTTACCCCCTCAGCGTTAACTCGGTATGTTGAACAAATATGACATAAAGGATTGTGATCACGGTGACAATTAAGTTTTGTCCTTTACCTTGGCATCAAAACTTACTCAGTTCAGGTAATCTTCCCCCACCTTTAAAGACTATTTGGACAGGTCCATAATTTTTGTGGTCTCTTACTTACAAAAATTAAAAGTTCTTCAGTTACTGTTAGTAGTAAACACAATTTCAATTTAAAAATTAGACACCTGGTACAAAATATTAAACCAAATCTTAAACTTGATTTAGCACTGAACATTCTTTTTTTTTTTTTTTTAAATTTTTTTTTATTTATTGGACAGACAGAGATCACAAGTAGGCAGAGAGACAGAGGAGGAAGCAGGCTCTCTGCTGAGCAGAGAGCCCCATGCGGGGCTCAATCCCAGGACCCTGGGACCATGACCCGAGCCGAAGGCAGAGGCTTTAACCCACTGAGCCACCCAGGTGCCCCTAGCACTGAACATTCTTTTTTCCCAAGCTTGGATCTGCTCTCTCTGGAGCATGCCATGGGGGAAGGGAGGAGGGAGGTCGGAGGAAAAAGGGGTGCCTCCTTCTATTCTCCGAACATGTCTTTTCTCTCTTCAGAGATTCCTTAACACACTCTCTCTCTCTTACACTGCCCTTGGTCCAGTCAGGCAGATGACTCTTCCAGATGATCTTCTACCATTTTGTTCCATACCCTTAGCCCTATGTATGTTCACCTTCATTCTTTCTCTGTGGAGATTATCTGGCCCTCACTGGACAAGATTCATGACATCCTACACATATCTCACCTCTGGGTACGCACCATCCATGCGTATTCATTATCATAATTTAGCCTCTCCTAATTAACACACACACCAACAGCTCTTTCCAATAAAATCTCTTGACCAAATTCCTCTTTACAACACCCTGACTCCTTTTCATATTTCTGAAGGAGCAGGTTTTTAGAAACAGTTCTTTTCTAATTCTGCATATGTAAGCTTCATGTGGGCAGGAAATTTTAACTGCTTTGTTCACTGCTTCATTCCCCAGCACCCAGAATAACAAGTGGCATGTAACAGGCATTCCATGTTGACTAAATCAATATGAAGTCAGAAACTGTCATTTAGGTAATCTGATGTTGATCACTGGTGCCTCTGTCAAAATGGAGACTGGAAAGATCTAGTTATAACGTCATATTAGACATGCACAAACAATTCCCACATTTCCTCTGCCTCATATAATAAATACAATTACTCTGCTTACAACTGAAAATGCACTTACACTTTCCCAGAGGCAGAGAACACAAAATCAAATCCAGCTACTGTGTAAAGTGGTATGTCCAGGAGCTCTGAAGCAGCATACTCTTCTTAGTCCAAGGTGCTTTGTCATGTCTGGCAACACTGGACTAAATTGTAAGTTTAATCACCCTGTGTTCTGGTTATCTATTGTTGAGTTACAAAGCACTCCAAAATGTCATGGTTTAAAATAATCATACTTATTTTGTTCATAAGCCTGCAATTTGAGAAGGGCTTGGTAGGGGCATGTCATCTCTGCTCCTCTCAAGCTCTAAAGGCTTGAAGGCTGATGGCTGGCAACATCTGAAGACTCAGTTACTAACATCTGTTTGATATGGACTCTCAGCTGAGATGGTGGCCAGGATACGGACACATAGTTTCTCATAAAGGTACTTAGCTTCCTCAGAGTAGGATGATTTGGTTCAAATGGTGAGTAGCAAGTGGTCCAGGCAGCATTGTATCCTTTTTATGTGTGGCCTCAAAAACCACAGTGTCACCTTTTCCAGGGTCACAGGCTCTCCCAGATTCAAAAAGAGAAAACACGCCTCCTTCAACATACATCTCAATGAACATGTGTCAACACTGCACCATAATAAAAGCTTGAAGGATGGGATACACATTATTGTGATCATCTTTGGAAAACACACCCTTCCATACCCCAAAATACCAATTTGCGACAATGAAGACAGGCAGAACTCCCACATGTGGAAGAAGAACAAAAGTGAAACAACAAATGGTTCCATGCCTTACGCCATGTCTGAGGCCAGGAACAGCAGGGTCCACCCTCCTGAGTATTGTCAGTCTTATAGCCACTGGCTGCGCCCCCACCACAGTCTTACCGGAAATGGGTTTAGGGAATAAGTCTCTATCTTTAACAGCTCTCTTTTTGTTAGCAGTGTCTGCGAAAACACAATTAAGAGAATTAATCATCTCGGTATTTTCAGGATCCAGGCTTCTCTTGAATCACCTAAAACCTGAGTTGCCGGTCAATTAACATTTCTCTTAACTTTCACCAGTTAGAATGCTAGCCCATGGTCTACTTGCCCTTAGACACACCCATTGCTTTCTTGTTCTTCTCAAACTTTGTAGGCTCTTTCCCATGTTCCCATGTGATCTGCCTTTTGTTAGAAGGAAGAAACCAGGGTATTTCTCCCTGTGCCTTGTGTGGCATCTCTCGCTGTGTTTCCTTCATAATCCCATTCCCTAGGTTTCAGGGACATTGCGTTCTTCCTTTGTTCTCCTAGTGTAGGGAGATGGTATGACCTGCTTTTGCTTATCTCTGAGTTGACATATCACCCATTTGACATCTCTCAACAATTCCATCATCTAACTAATTCCACTATTAAATATCCATTGTTTCAAATTCTTAAAAGTACTTAAGTATTAATTAAGCTACTGTTATTCTACTTGTTATAGCAACCGAATCTACTAATTTTTACAAATTGAATTAATTCTATGGAGTGTTCTCTATCTAAATTGTGACTTTTCCCATTTTAAAGTTTATTAAAACAAGCTGACTTATTAATGAGCTTATTCATGTTCAGAGAAAGGAAGTGTTTACTGAACATTTATTACCAATGATAGATATCATAAATCTTTCAATTCTCACAATTCAATAAAGTTGGAGCATCACCCTGCTCTTACAGTGAAAAACCTGAAACTAAGATAAGTTAATTAAGTAGCTCATCCAGTATCTTACTCTTTATTATTCTTTCCATGACACCATACTATGCATTGCCCATTTTATTATTATTGGTCTTTATACTGCTTTGAAAATTGCCATTTGATATTTAGTAATGAACTTTAATGTTTTAGTGAGCACCACCAAATCAGATTTGTGTTCTTCATAAGTACCTTTTCATCTATACTTTGACAAATCAAAGCTTTTCATTGAGAATTATTTACTGTAGGAATCCAATTAATAATCAAACATGGATGGGGCGTTAAGGCATTTCAGGATGAGTGGATACAACCAAATCACCAATAATTACTTAAAATTTTCACTATTTGCATACTAATCTCATAGAGCCTAAAAAATACATTTAATTTGTAGGAAAAAACCACCATGAATAAATTAGTATTAGTACTGAAATAAACCTGTTATTTGCTCCTACAGTAGATTTGACATTAGTTACAAAGAAATCATATTGAATTAATATAACATCCTCATGAGTGTATAACACATTGTCAGCTACTTTAGTGGCACAAACATGCTTCACCATAAAGTGATGGTTCGGCTGCAGTTACATTTGCTCTGAGAATGATGGATGGCATCCAAGCTTGTTTGGTGTCACCTTGAAACATGTTTGAAAGCTCAGGAATACACATCTTTCATGTATATTTTATTTCATGTAGACCAATTTAGTGACAATTTCAGTTTTTCTAAGTTCCTTTTGGGGAAAGAAAGAAAAAGGCATGAGTGTGAGGATACAAGCCGAAGAAATGTGTCAAGCTGAAAGTGACAAAAGCCTCTGTGGTAGGCAGGATTCTAAGATGTTCCCCAATATTCTGTTTCTGGGGTACACACCCTGCATAATCCCCAAGACCACAGATTTAATGTGTTTTAATCCTGTAATTACACTATGACATATGAGACCATTAACCTTGAGATGGGGGATTATCTGGGAAGGTCTGTCCCAATTATATGAGCCCTTTAAAGGTAGAGAATTCTCTATGGCTGCTCACAGAATAGCGAGTGGAGAGATTGGAAGGGCAGTTCTCAGTGGCTGAGATGGGGAGGACCTCACGCTTAGGAACTGGGAGCAGCCTATGAGAGTTTAGAACTGTTCCCAACTGATAGCAAGCAAGGAAATAGGGATATTAGTCCTACAACGGCAAAGTTACCCATTCTGCCAGTAACAAGGATGAGCTAGGAAAAGCACCTGAACTCCACATGAGAACATGGCTAGCTAACGCCCTGATTGTAGCCTGAGCAGAACCAGCCCTGCTGTGCCTGGACTTCCGACCTATAGGAAGCTGAGCTAGTAAGTAGATGTTGTTAAAAACACATTTTGATGCATGGTTTGATGAGGTTGAAGCTTTACTCCAGCAAGCATTTTTGCCAGTAACCATACATACATTGGATGATAGAAAAATCCTATTTACAAATACCTGGTCTCCAAATCTGAATCCACTGTTCTATAATAAGATGTGTCATAGTCATTGAAAAGGGTGAATTGTGTTTTGTAAAATAACCTGCCTTTCTATTGCTTTATTACCCAATAAATAGAATTTGAATTTTTGAGAGTTCTTGCTTGCAAATTGGCAATTTACAGATAACGCAAAAACATAACCCCCCCAAACCCAAAATAATGTTCAGTATTATGCTGACAATTACTTCCTTACCACAAAGATAGTTGTAAAGTATATTATTCAATTGTCTCGAACAAACTGAAGCATTCCTGAAAAGTTGGACATAAAGAATGTTTTTTTAAAGAACATATTTGCTACTGAACATAGTAAATTTCAGAGATGCAATTCATTGCCAGACCTTGCCATTTGCCTTTATCTCTTTAACTATGAGGAATGTGAAGCCAGAGCAGCTTATTTAGACAGTGAAGTTAACCTTATTAATAATGGTACATGCCTCGGGACGCCTGGGTGGCTCAGTTGGTTAAGCCGCTGCCCTCAGCTCGGGTCATGATCCCAGGGTCCTGGGATCGAGTCCCACATCGGGCTCCTTGCTCAGCGGGGAGCCTGCTTCTCTCTCTGCCTCTGCCTGCCACTCTGCCTGCTTGTGCTCTCTCTTTCTCTCTCTCTCTCTGACAAATAAATAAATAAAATCTTAAAAAAAAAATAATGGTACATGCCTCATAGTGGTCCACGTCATACTTCTGTATAAAATGTGTTCGAAGTTTTATTGATTTGCTCAATAGCTGGAAAAAGAGACATACTTAGTATTACCCTAACACTACGTGATCAGAGCGTGGACATACTTCTGTTCACAATGAAAATTTTAAGTATAGGAGACTTGCGTATTTTACCTAGGCCCCCCAAACTAGAAGAATTTTATATATTGCAATGCTACATCAATTATTAACCAACATGTGGTATGTGGGTTATGTGAGATGACTTTATTTTTTTATTATTAATTTTTTTTAATTTATGTATTTGTTAGAGAGAGAGAGAGAGAGAGAGAGCAAGCACAGGCAGATAGAGTTGTAGGCAGAGGCGGAGGGAGAAGCAGGCTCCCCGCTGAGCAAGGAGCCTGATGCGGGACTTGATCCCAGGAGGCTGGGATCGTGACCTGAGCCGAAGGCAGCCGCTTAACCAACTGAGCTACCCAGGCGTCCCTGTGACATGACTTTGGATAGTAAACCCAAGAATATTTTTTACTTAAGTAGATAGTTCGAAAATAATAATACATGTTGAGTGTAATAGTTATGGCAAGTAAAACCATTATGCTGGTTTTTAAAAATTAAACATTTAAGTAGGAATAGAATGGAATAAAATGATTAGGTAAATAAATACATATTTTAAGTGTTATACAGACTTACCTAAAATTGGGAGAGTGTTTAAAAAAATGATTAAAATTTGGGCAACACTGCGCTTTTTCTAAACATTTTACCTCTATTTGATTTCCAGTTCTATTTTTTTTTTTTTAAAGATTTTATTTATTTGACAGAAGGAGATCACAAGTAGGCAGAGAGGCAGGCAGAGAGAGAGGAGGAAGCAGGCTCCCTGCTGAGCAGAGAGCCCAATGCGGGGCTCGATCCCAGGACCCTAGGATCATGACCTGAGCCGAAGGCAGAGGCTTTAACCCACTGAGCCACCCAGGCGCCCCTCCAGTTCTATTATTAATTGTATTCCTTTATTTTTCCAACATTTATTTCCAAAAACATCAAGGTAATGTCAGCAATTAAATATAAGAAATTGAAAGCATTTATTTTTGATTACTTGAATATTTTACTAAATGATTCACAAACTACATTCTCCTATATAAAGGTTCTAGATCTGAACTTCTCTGAGTGCTATGCTGTTTAAAATCCAATCAGAATAATCTGTTTATTTATGAAGTAAATAAATTACAAAGTAATAAATAAATTACAAAATTATTTATGTATGAAACTCTGCTTCATATAAGAGTTAGTTTTGAAATAAGTATTTTAATTTAGTTAGTAAAATAGTTGACCATCAATAATTATCACTTAGTTATATTGCTTATATTGTATGCTTTTGTATATATAAATATGTATTTTGGGGCGCCTGGTTGGCTCAGTGGGTTAAAACCTCTGCCTTCGGCTCAGGTCATGATTCCAGGGTCCTGGGATCGAGCCCCGCATGGGGCTCTCTGCTCCGTGGGGAGCCTGCTTCGTCTCTCTCTGCCTGCCTCTCTGCCTACTTGTGATCTCTGTCAAATAAATAAATAAAATCTAAAAAAAAAAAAATTAATAATTATCACTTACATTGCTTATATTGTATGCTTTTATATATATAAATATGTATTTTAAAAACACATTTTAGTGTATTTATGTATATTAAAGGATTTCCATGTGTTTATATATTTAGTTGTTATAGATTACATAGCAACTGAAATTAATACCTACACTTTGATCAGTATTTGTGATTTGATAATAGAACATACTGATAGGTTTTATTAACCAACATTTGTGTCCAGTATAAAACAGAAATAAGTCACTAAGTACTTTGAGCAGAAATGCTATTTATGAGATATTTTACATACCTACAAAATTAGAATTCTCCCATTCCATGCTTAGGTCCCTCCATATTTTCTGAGTCTCCCCCCCTCACAGATTATCAGCAATGAAAATGCATAATGTTTTCTATTGTGGTCTTCCTCATTTAGTGTTAGTTACTACAGTGACTTCCTCTGTCTATATCTCACTGTGTGATTGACACCAAAAGCCATCTCGGGTTGGAGAAGCAGATTCTTCTTATTTAGGTGCACCCTGGAATGCGTTATAATTACATACTCAAGGGAACTTATGCTGAACACAATTTTACATTTACATTATGGACTCTGCCTGCAGGCAGTGACAGTAAAGAATAATGAGATGAAGCCAAAGATTTCTGTAAACTCTTCTCTGGAAAAAAAAAAAAAAATGGGGGGAGGGTAGACTCAAGGGAAAGAAATACTATAAAAGTTCATGTCAGATAGAAGAAAAATAACATATTTAATTTGAAAGGAATGTGAGAAGACTGTGTTAGGGAACAGACTAAGCTGATATAATATAGAGACCAACAATGCATTAGCTCAAAAAACAAAACAAGAAAAATAATTTTTTCTCCAAATATCAGTCCAGAGTAAGCAGGCAATGCAGGGCAAGCAGGAGACACCCTTCAACTACATATTCAAAACTAGATCAGTAGATTGTGTCTTTAGTCAAGACCTAGGGAGGAAAAAAAGGGAGGGAGGGAGGGAGAGAGAGAGAAAAAGAGAGAGAGAGAACATTTAATTATGTCAAGGGCGAGGCTGGGAAGTCACATGTACCTCTTCCCTTTACATGCCATTGTTAGAACCCTTATTTATCCACAAAGGAGATTGGAAAAATACAGTCTTAGACTGGGCAAGTACTTACCAAAGACTCAAGGAGTTTTATCATTAAAAGAAAAATGGGCAAATAATATCAGAAAACAGAAGTCTTGCCTTTGGCCTCTAGTGCCCAAGTATCCACATGCACCAATCTTTCCAAACAGAAAGTATAGGGGCCCTTGTTGTATTGAGCTCTGGGTGTTATCTGTAAGTGATGAATCACTAAATTTTTCTCCTGAAACCAATATTATACTATATATTAACTAGAATTTAGATAAAAATTTGAAACAACAAATGGGTTGAAGGATGAAGAGCTGAAATCAAAACTAAAATCAAAACTGCAATCAAAACTAAAGGAACACATTCGTCCACTGCTCCCTATGGCCACTGACCTTACCCCTAGGAGATTCATTCTTTTCATTACCTCCTATGGTATCCGCTTAAATAAATCTGGGTCCAATCAGGACAAAGAAAACATGCAGTAATTTGAACAAGAGTTTAATATCAAGAATCACTGCGGTGCCTGGCTGGCTCAGTTGGTAGAGCACGTGACTCTTCATATCGAGGTTGTACATTCGAGCCCTGTGTTAAGTGTAGAGTTTAAAATAAAATCTAAAAAAATATCAAGAATCACTAACTAAACAGTGGTTTAGAAGAATGAGGTGAGGAATTGGCTAGTAAGAAGAGAACCTCACGGAATATAGGAATAGCAGATAGAAGGAATAGCTACCATCCCTATGGCTGAGATAAAACCCTAAGGAATAACCACCCCCCACCAAAAGACTGAGATCCAGACCTTGTTAAAAGTGTCAGCATGGCTCACTGAACGGCAGAGAAGTCACTGTGGGATTGAGTCAGTATAGTTCACCAGAAGCTCACCCCCTGGTGTGTTAGGGATAGCAATTCATGGGAAGGGTGTTGCCCTAAGCATTCCATTATGAAATTGCCCACTGGAACTAGTAATTCTTATATGCTGAAGGAGATGGACAATAGAGAAGAGCCTGCCAGGTGAGCACCAGAATGAGGAAAGAATACCTCTTTCTAACCCTGGTAACTTTGGGCTCTTAACGCACGGGACAAGTTTAGGGAAAAAATGTGAAAAAGTGGTGAATGTAATTTATCCTGATCACTATGAGCTAGAGGTGCAAAATGAGGTGAGTTTGGAATGTATACTGGGCCCAGGGAATGCCTAAGGTGTTTGTGGCTTTTATGCCTGTTGATCATGATGAATGGGCAGTTATAGCCACCACAGTCCAAATACGATAACTAAGGGTTCACTCTTTAGGGCTGAAGGCCTGGATAATCCCACCAAGCAAGTGATGAAGGTCAGGTGAAAAGCAAGCTGAAAGACAAGATTGAGAAATCTAGAAAATGCGGTGGAAGAAGGAAATGATAACAAAAAGAGAGGCAGGACTAGCCGCAATAATAGGACTACAACTTATTTCAGTAATCCTGCCATGTTGAGAGTGTTGAGATTGTGGCCAGTCATAATTTCACAGGAAGTTTATAATGGATTGAGATTAATGCAGGACACAAGCAGATCTGAGTGGTGCAAAGGGTGTGCTGTTGGACATCTCTCGTTTTAAATCTCCTTGATGACACCTCATATTCCAACCACTTGTGAGGCAAGGAGATCTACACAAACTGATGAGCTTTAGAGAGCACACAGACAATGTTTCATCTTGGCTCCGTGCTATGTATCTCTCACTTTCTGCCCAAGGGGAATGCAATGGATATCAGTATATATGTGCTTTTTTCTTCCAAGTTTTTATTTAAATTCTAGTTAGTTAGGGACACCTGGGTGGCTCAGTTGGTTAGGCAGCTGCCTTCGGCTCAGGTCATGATCCCAGCGTCCTAGGATCGAGTCCCACACCAGGCTCCTTGCTCAGCGGGGAGCCTGCTTCTCCCTCTGCCTCTGCCTGCCACTCTGCCTCTGCCTGCCACTCTGCCTGTGCTCACTCTGAGAAATAAATAAAATCTTTAAAAAAAAAGATAAATTCCAGTTAGTTAACATACAGTGTAATAATAATTTCACATGTAGGATTTAGTCATTCATCACTTAAAGTAGCACCCAGTGTTCATCGCAAGTGCCCTCGTTAATACCCATCACCCATTTAACCCATCCCTCACCGAACTCCCTTCCAGCAACTGTCAGTTTGTCCTCTATAGTTAAGAGTCTGCTTTATGGTTTGCCTCTCATTCTCTCAGCCATTTTGACAGATTTGAGATATCTCATTGTAGTTTTGATTTGTATTTCCCTCATGATGAGTGATGTTTCCATGTGTCTGTTGGCCATCCATATGTCTTGTTTGGAGAAATGTCTGTTCATGTCTTCTGCCCATTTCTTAACTGGATTCTTAGTCTTTGTTTTTTTTTAAAGATTTTATTTATTCATTTTGGAAAAAGAGAGGGAGTGCAAGCAGGCAGGGACAGGAGCAGAGGGGGAAGGACGGGGAGGGGGAGAGGGAATCTGAAGCTGACTCCACACTATGCCAGACACTGGCTCCATCCCAAGACCCTGCGATCGTGACCTGAGCTGAAACCAAGAGTGAGTCCGATGCTTAAGTGACTGAGCCACCCAGGTGCTCCAGGATTATTTGGTTTTTGGGTGTTGAGTTTGGTAAGTTCTTTACAGATTTGGGGCATTAACCTTTATCAGTTGTCATTTGCAAATTTCTTCTTCATTCCATAGGTTGCCTTTTAATTTTGTTGACTGTTTCCTTCACTGTGCAGAAGCTCAAGTTTATCTTGATGAAGTCCCAATAGTTCATTTTTGCTTTTGTTTCCCTTGCCTCAGGAGACATATCTAGTAAGAAGTTGCTATGGGTGAGGTTGAAGAGGTTGCTGCCTTTGTTCTTCTCTAGGATTTTGATCGTGTCCTGTCTCGCGTTTAGGTCTTTCATCCATTTTTAACTTCTTTTTGTGTTTGATGTAAGAAAGTGAGCCATGTTGCTGTCCAGTTTACTCAACAGCATTTGTTGCAGAGATTGTATTTTTTCCATTGGATAGTCTTTCCTGCTTTGTAGAACATTAGTTGACCATACAGTTGTGGGTCCATTTGTTTTTTTTTTTTTTTAAGTTTTTATTTATTTGTCAGAGAGAAAGAGAGAGAGAGAGAGAGCACTCAAGCACAAGGGGAGTAGCAGGCAGAGGGAGAAGCAGGCCCCCTGCTGAACAAGGAGTCTGATGAGGAATTCAATCCCGTGGCCCTGGGATCATGAATTGAACCAAAGACAGACACTTAACCCACTGAGCCCAGCCAGGCATCTCTGGCTTTTCTATTCTGTTCCACCAATCTGTGTATCT
Source organism: Martes martes (assembly GCF_963455335.1). Taxonomy (NCBI): domain Eukaryota; kingdom Metazoa; phylum Chordata; class Mammalia; order Carnivora; family Mustelidae; genus Martes; species Martes martes. The sequence continues at coordinate 18,272,392 of NC_137890.1, forward strand.
GTTTTCCGCCAATACCTATATATATATATGTGCTATCCAGGAGAGTATGGTGGTTAACATCCTAGAGGGATTTCAATAGGACAACCTATAAGGACAACCAATAAGAAAAACAAGTCCCCCCTTTCCTCTTAAGGCAGACAGTTTTGGAATGCATTTCATAAGGGTATCCTGAAGGTTTCATGGGATGGAACACTGCAATTTTAGTAACGACCAACTTTCATTTCATTCCCTTCCCCCTCATTCCTGCTCTGGGAGTCATTTCTAAGATAAACTACTTGCTTGTAGGCCAGATTTGAACATCAGTGCAACCCTATTTAAGGTAGAAGACTTCTCTTCAAAAGATTGTCTAGAAACCAGGTTCCCTTCACTCTGTTGCTCTCTCAACCCTAGAGTTTCACTGTGCTTCTCTGCACAGTCAAAGCTAACTCACCAGCACCAGCTCCATATTTCATCCCAAAAGTTGCGAAGAGATAGAGGAAGATAAGCACCTCGCTTTAAACGACGTGACCTAGAAGCTGCACATATCACCTGTGTTTACTTATCATTAGTTAGAACTTTGTCACTTGGCCACTCCTACTGCACAGGGCAGCCATGTTTCAGGTAAACCTTTGCTGATCTTGTTCTTAGATGGGGGATGGGAAAACAGATTTTGGGGTGAAATAAACAGTCTCTGTCACAAAATTAAATACAAAACGTAGCAATGTATATTAAGAACTTTCTGAAAATATTCCCTTCACCAAGTAAAATGCCTGTGTACTGCAGCATAGAAGGAAGCACCAGTATTGTTCATGCCTGACACCAATTCTGCCATTTCTAACAGCATACACTGTATTCATTTGCCACTTGTTTTTGATTTTCCCTGAATTATCAACACCCATCTTTCACCTGTTCATTTCTTAGAGAATTTCGTGATCTTTTATTCTGATTACCTTTTATAATAAGAATAGTAACGCTATTTCACTTTTTCATTTCATTTCCCTTTTTTAGTTTCAAACACTTTTTGGTATAGGGTTTGTTATTTTAATTTTGGTTCTGGCATTTTCTTAACTATATTATTTTTGGGTTCTTATATATATAATGGCTGTTGGCAGCCTATTTATTTTGTTACACTGGTTTATCTTGATTATTGCCAGTGTTTCTCATTAGTCCAACTTCATAAAACATTTACTGCCTCGTGTATTTCCCATGTTGTTCCCCTTCTTCCCATCTTCACACCTGTTTATTCTTCCAGATGGATACTGGAATTATTTTTGCCAGGTCCAAAAGTAAATTCCACTGAGTTTTTATTGGAGCAGTGTTGGCTCAATAACACAGTTCGGGAAGACTGCTATATTGCTGTTTTTCTCATACAGAAACCTGGCTAGCAGTTTATACTTTTTATGAATCACAGTGAAGTTTAAATTTTTCTACCTTTCACTCTCCAGATCTCAGTACTTTTTTTCTAGCTATTTTATACTGTTTATACTATTTTGCAGCCTTTAACAATTTATTGTAACATGAATCTGCTAGTACTTAAGGAAAACTATTGGTTTTTTAATTTTAGGTTAAATTACCTCACTGAAGCCTCTTTATTAGTCCTATTAATTTTTCTACTGATTTTCTTTGGGTTTCTATGGAACACAATCATTTTGAAGCTGATAATGATAGTTTTGCCTCCACTTTTCCAATAGTTAGGCCAATTACTTCTGGGTTCAACTTCATTGAGTTTATCAAATTCTACCAAAGCAAAGCTGAGTCACAGTGGTGATGCAACTATTTTAATATACTATTAAGTTTGTTACAATGTTATTTGCATTATTTTTATGTAATTATTTGCATCTGCCATAAGATAATGACATAATCCTCTATCATAATTAGTATTTTTCTGAGATTTTAGTGCTAGCTGGAAGAAATGCATTAGGAAGCTGCTTCTTTTTCCTCTGTTCTTTCAGGATTTGGAATAGCATTGGAACTGGCTCATCCTCAGAAATTTAAAATAACTCAATACCGCAAATTCTTTAGGCTTAAAGTTTGTTGATGGGAGTTTATTTACATTTTAAAGTGTTTCTTGGCTATTGATCTATTAACAATATCTCTGCTTTTTGAATCATTTTTAGTAATATATTTTCTCTAGAAAATCGCTATCAAGATGATCAATTTTAGCATAAAATTCATATGTGATTTTTTTACTTTCTTCTTTTAAACTTGGGCTTTAAAATCCAAACCAAAAAATAAAAGTGCAGTAAATTAAAAAAAAAATTACTGAAAAAAAAAATCTCACCACTCAGAAAACATTGCAATGGACATTTTAGCATATAGTTCTTAGTCTTTCTGGTGGGAATACTTTATACAACTTTTTGCATAGTTTTCATAGAAATTATTTTTTTTTCTGACTATAAAAGAAATGTGGTTATTCTACAAAATTCGGGAAAGGTATAAACTCAGGATGTTAAAACAGCCTTAAAATTTTCAGTTCAGCAATAGGTAATGTTAATATTTTGCTGCTATTTCTTTAAATTTTGTTAGCATAATTGTCATAATGCATAAACTCGTCTGAAAGGCAGTACAGCACTTAAAGAGAACTGGTTCTAGAACCAAACTGCCTAGATTTAAGTGCTGACTCCTCCACTCAACCAGCTTTGTGAATGGGGTTAGCTATACAGCTTCCCTGCCTCAGTTTCCTCATCTATAAAATGAGAACACTAATGATAGCAGTTATCTCATAGTGTAATTGTTAGGATTAAAGAAATACCCAGTGCCTGACACTCAATAATTGTTGGCTACTACTATCTTTAACTAGACATAAGGACATTCCAAGCCCTTTCTGAAGGATGAAGAGCTAAATAGTTTCTAGCAAAATTACTCAAGCCACTCCACATACATTAAGGTTATAAAAAGTTAATTCTTCGAGTTTCACACCATGAAATGAGGCAGGTGGCGCTGCCCTTTGCAGTTCAGTAAAGAAACTAAATAAATGAGTATGGGAGAATAGAGTGGCTGTAATTCCCTTGCCGTGGAGGCAAGGTTCTTCTGGTCTTTTTTCGGCAGTATCAACTTTGTTCCCTCAGCGAGCATGGGCAATTACCCCCTCACCCCACTGTATCCGGGGTTCAGAGGTCAGAGAGTCTTTGGTGGCCACAACTCCCAACTCACTCCATCCATCACTACCACCTCCTTTTCTTCTAATCCACTTGCTCAATTAAATGATTCTAGACCGAATTTTTCCAAGAATGCTCTTAGTATCTTCTGTCTCTAATCCCATGTACACATGTAGCAAGAATGAATGCCAGCTACAAATTCAGGCTAGGGGGAGGCTTTTTCCACCCTGATTTCTGGAGATGAGGCCATGTCTGCCACTGCTGGGTTGTCCTTTTTTTCATGACTGAAGGCCTTTTCAAGCAGGACACTCATTCAGGTGAGCAGGATCCCTCAGACACTCTCATGCTTCCTTAAATGCACAAAAATCAATCTGTCCCTCTGTCATGCCACAATGAATGGCAAGAAATCTGGTAAGACTTTCTCAGGCCTGTCACCTGAGTGAGGTGGCAAGCCTGGCTGTCAAATTCCCAATACAACTGGGATTTCTGTTACCTCCTACCTGTGCCCAGTGCCTGGGAAAACCAGGAGTGAGCCATGGTGTTTCTGTACTCCTTGCTCTGTTCAACTCCAGCTATCCACATTCCAGGGATCTTCCTTGGTCTTGACATGCAAGCTTTTCTTTGACATTGTTATGCAATCTTTTAAATTCACTGTTCTTGGGCATGGGTTCATGAGATTTAAAAAATCTTTGAAAGACCTTTATTTAATCTCAGATAAAGATGGTGTCCTGAAAGATTAGACACCATGCAAACTTCAGGAATTTGGAAGTTGAGATGGTTAGGAAATAGGAGATGGTTCAACAAATAGGCAGTTAATTCAGGTGAAGTAAGTTAATGAATCTGGTAGAAAATAATCCTGGTCTTTGTCATCTGTTTCAAAACATACTATTGTATTAAACAATACTTTTGCCTCTGAGTTTCCCATACAAATGTAAAATATCCAACTGAAACTAAAAATGTATTGTTTGCCTCCACAGTTCCACAAATACTTAAGATTTTGTAAGGATGGGTTAATGATTACTAGACAAAACCCTTAACCATGTGTATATCACTGATGATTGATAATAAGTAGATGAAAAGGGAGGGAAGGAGGAAAAAAGGAAGGTAAGGGGAAGGAGAGAGAAAAAAGAAAGAGAGAAAAAGAAAGGGAGTTAGAGAAGGCTGGGAGGGAGGGAAGAAGAAAGAAGAAAAAATGTAGGACTATTCCTGAAACAAAAACTCCTAAAGATCTAGGAGAGTGAAGGTCTGCGGTCATTAAGTAAATTTTCTAAAAATTCAGTTTATTCATTTTATTATGGTTATCTCAGTGATCAAATTTGCCAGGCAATTGCTTAACTCCACTTGGGTTTACCTTTGCAAACAGTTACTGGGTCAACATAAAAAACTCAAACAGTTTCAAAAGTGGGACATTTTGAAAGCATTTTGTTTGCTAACACAAATATACCTTATGGTTAACTATTTAGTAGAAATTGATTTCCTCAAATTCGGCCTAATTATTTGATGAGTTTAAGACAAAACAGCGTCAGCAGCCCTTAATAAAATATGGGTAAAGTGTAAAAATCCATCATTGATCTCAAAATTTTCTTCAGTCTTAGTAGCACATGCTGTCTTTAGCATTGTATTTTTTTCAAGGGGGCAAAGGTCAAGACTACATCATTTTCTGCTACTACTTAATTTCTGCAATGTAAACTCACTAAATTATCCAACTATGACTTTAATGTTTTCCTGTTATTTTTAAGGTTCATTAGTGCTTATTTCAGGTCCATCATCATCCAGATCTGGAAATGTGTAAGGAACATCAAATTTAAAGTTGAATTACATGACTGTATAAATATACTGCTGTCCCTTAATTTCTTTTCAAATAGATCAAATAAATACAAAGAACCTTATATGAACAAATGAAAATTACTTTTGGATGGCATCCTTTTGGAGACAGACCTAAGATTAAAATATTATAGAAGGCTTTTTTAAATTATCAGCAGGGCTGGATGAGTCTTTAAAATGAATAGAATGTGTTTTGGGTCTTTGATATTTTAATATTCCATCACCATTTTACGAGGGCAAAGCACTTCTACAGTGGTGAGAGGTCTCAAATTCTGTGTAAGCCAAGAAAATCAGAAATTTATTCTATGACAGCAGTATCAATCAATTATGACTAAATGGTTTCACTTGGTACTAAACTGCACATTCTATCATTGGCTAGGGAAATCTGTAAAAAACTAGATTCTTCATATTAAACAGGGAGCAACATCCCATGACCGAATCAAACACTTGATTACCGTATTTATGTCCGCTAAATTAGATCTGCCCTCTAATTACCCATGTGTTAGAATGTGTGCCCAATGCACATATGGTATCAGTCACTGCCCCTCTGAGCTCAGGTAGCACTTACTTTCTCAGCCTTTTATTTAGTATGTTACCTCTTCATTTTACTAATCCTAATGTACACAAGTGAGATTTATCTCAGAATCACTGACAATCTTGAAGACACATAGCCTTTAGTATAGGGTTATGAATATATACTTTCACAAATACTTGTCGGTTCAAAGCAGCTTACTTCCCAAGGACTACAGTGATCTGGTGGAGAACAGCAGTAGCTAAAAGTAAAAAAGAGTGGTCCTGGCACCGTGGACCATTTTTCCCATTTCCTCAATGACAAAGCAGGAAAACCAGTTGTGAGTTACTTCTGCTTTGAAATCTGGTCTGAATCCGGTCACATTATGACCCACTAGTAAAGCTCCCAGAAGCCACCAGCTCACAACTGCACTCATTTCAGCCACCCATCAGCTTACACCTCACATGTATATGCACACAAATAACTTTTCCTTTACGTACAATGCCCTCCCTGCTGCCATGCAGACTGTCTTTTTCTACCCTTCACATCAAAGCAAGCATAATCTCAGACTTTGGACAAAACTTGACATCGTATGTTCAAATGGCTTGGAAACCTACTATGGTAAATCAGAAAATACCCTAATTGTAAAATATTTGGAAGCGATCTTCAGTTCTTTCAACAGGTATTTACAGAATGCCTATTTTGCATTCATTCTGGGGAATACAAAATAGAATCTGCTTGTTTTCAAGGAGCACACACATAATAGATGTCATTGCTGGGCCCGAGAGCACTAAAGGGCTAGGACTTACCTTTGAACATGGCCCAACACTACCTGCCTTATTTTCAATGGCTACAAGTAAAGCCTGCAGGTTATAAAACTTAAGTATGACTGTTTGAACCAAAACACAAACTACTTAAAAATATCTTCTGTGCTGAATTTGTTAAAATCCTCTGCTTTTGTTTCCTCCTTTCTTTTTTGCTTTGTGGGTTTGCTTAGCACTTTTCCTAGTAATTTCAAACTTTAATATTTTAATCTGTTAGTAGATGCTTTTACATGAAAATACTAAACCTTTTCTGTGCTCTAACAAAAGTATAAATTTCTTATTTACCTTCTACCTCTCTCCAATGGCGGATTTCCCAGTATTTGCTAATTTTGCCTTACATACTGTACCTGCAATTCTTAAAGCAGTTCTTTAATATTTACAGGTTTATTGGCTAACAAATATTGATTTCATGGCTTCCCCATTCTGGAGGTCCTTCTTTAAATGCTAGTAGACTGACATAGTCCAGTATTTTTTTTTTCTATAACAGGTTTGTGAGAAATACAGTATAAGCCCTTTTCATTTGACAAAATCTGTTATTCAGATAAGAATGAGAATGTAGTTAATTTATGAATAATCATTTTCTCATTGAACCTCTAAAAAACTGACATTTAAATACCATAGAAAAAAATTCTTAAAACAGTCTGAGTTCTATTTTTTTCTTACTGAATTGTTATACTTTCCTTCATTGATTTTACTTAAGCTGTCTGAATAAAATCTTAAAGTTATGCAGGCCTGGGACTGTAACAATGTCTAAAAGTGACACAATTTCATGAGGGGACACTTAATAAGCAAAATGGCCCCCCAAAACACCCCTGCTCTAATCCCTGGAACCTGCCAAAACCGTTTATATGGTAAAGGAGTTAAGGCTGCTAATCAGCTAACCTTAGAATAAGATTATTTGGGAATAGCTGGGGGTGGGGTGGGGGCTTGTCAATGTCCTTAAGTCACCATAGTCCTTACAAGTGGAAGAGGGAGGCCTCAGGAGGTCATAGACTTGATGACAGAGGTCAGAATAATGTGACATGTAGTCTCGGCCCACGGCTGCTGGATGTGAGATGCAGAAAGGGTCTGTGGTCTGAGGAGTGCGAAGTAGGTTCTAGAAGATGGCGAGGGCAATGATCCTCTCCTATAGCCTCCAGAAATACAGCCGTGCTAACGTCTTACTTTTAACTTCGTGGGACCTGTGCAGAGACCCCAGACTTACAGAATATTAAGAAAATAAATTTGTGTTGTACTTTGAATGGAACAAGTGATAGAGGGTAATGAAGGCCTCTTCAGGTGACATTTAAAATAAGACTTAGAAGCAGCTCAGCCATGCCACAAGCAGGTGAAAGGCATCTTGGGCCTGGTAATGTCTGCCCGCCTATTTGACATGTGCTCAGATTGTCAGCTTACCTGAAAATTCTCTGCTTTTTTTCTCCCGTCTCTCCCTTCACTGAAAACATTCATTCGGTCTGGAGGCAACAGGACATACTTGTCCACCCTCAGGGCTGTGCTCATCTCGCCTTTTCCCTAATCCACTCCCCCCCCCCAAGGTACTCTGCATGCTTCTGGGAGGTAAAGTTGTCACTGCTGATAAAGATGTCACAAAAGGACCAGGCCTGAACATGATTTTCTCTCCTATTATTTCAGTTGGGTCTGACACCTAAACTTGTCCCAGCCAAGCAAAATTTAAAACTGTTTTGAAGTTGGGGCAAATGCAGATTTATTTTCAGCTACCCCTATGACAGCTGTTTTACCTCCCCGACCAAGGTGGGAAAGCTAAAGACAAATTTGCCTAAGTTACTAATGAGGAAGCTGGTCCTTGAACCAGGAAGTTTCCCTCTTAAACACTTCTCTAAGACTCTTTAAGTAGTTCCTTAAATTTCTCAACCAGTCTGCCAGTACCACGTGGTGACTTCCAACAGTCTTCAAATTGGGAGTCTGCACATTCCTGGGGCCCAGACTACATGACTACAGACATGTGTGGTTTAGAAAAAATAAAAACGGTCATAGCAATTTCTGCATGTTCCCTAAAATTAAACTGAGAAGCTACCCGGTTTTCCTTCCTCAACTTCTTTACTATGAACCTTTCCTTACACCACGAAGAATATTCCTGAGGCATATTATATTGGCTTTACTGATTTGTCCCAGGGGGTCAAAGAGAATTCCGAATTTCATCAAGGCTCAGTATAGCAGTGTAAGCCTTCTCTGTATTCCTAACACCTTGTGCTAGTGGTGAAACTTAAAGTTAGAACACCATATGGTTATTTTGGTATGCACTGTGACATTTTAACAATGCTAAAAAGTGGGTGGGGGGGGTGAAATTGAACAGAGAACAGTGATAAAAGAAAATATAAGACAGAGGCTCACTTCATTCAGGCAGCAAAATCATGTCCAGAACTAACCTGCCACTAAGCAGAGCCTCGCATCAAGCTTACCTTCCTCAGTACCAGTTTGGCAGGTACACTCCTTTACCCTGGTAGTCTGAATGTCAGTTGTTCATTTTGCGGGACTGGAGTCAAGTTCAACATTTACTTCCAACATCACCCAAACACTGCCACACAAATGAACTTCGAAGGAAGGTTTTCTATTTTCCTGAAGCTTCGGAGATTTGTATTTTCATTCCTGCTGAATGATTACTAGATACTGTAAATTATTTAGTTCCATCTCCTGCTCACCATCACTACTTGAATCTCTTCTACCAAGTGTTTTATTATCACTAATATACTTTACAATGATTACACCTTTCCTAAGTCCAATATGTACTAAAAGACCAAGGTGTTTGGCTTTCTGTTAATGTCCACTGAGCCAGTCTCATTTAAGCACTCATACTCACCTGTGGGCACTTCTACTTATTTATGCAAAACTTACTAAGTACCTTCTATGTGCTGAGTACCGTTTCAGGTGTTGAATATGCATCAATGAACCACTTTCAAATCCCTACCTTCACAGAACATCCTAGAAGGGAATAGGGGCCTATGATTACAAAGAGAGAAGATGCCAATTTAGGTTTGGGGAAGGGCCTCAGATCCTGTATTTCTAACAAGATCCCAAGTGAAACCACTAGTCCTCTCTTAGGAAAAGTGACCTAGAGAAGGAAAATAGAGCATGTAGTTAAGAGAACTAGTTTGATCTGGTACTTGTGCAGACTAGAAACAGGATTAAATCACATAGCTGAGGGGATAGTTTTTCCAAGCTAAGGGAAGAGCAAGTGCAAAGTCCATGAAGAAAGTCAGCCTGGGGAGCTAGCTGAGTGGAGCTGAGTGGAGCTGAGCGGAGGCAGAGCAGTTAAATCTTGTACAGAGGATTAATGAGTGAGCTGGGGGGCCACTTAAAAGTCCAGATTGTAAAGTAAGGGGTCTATACTATTAACAGTACAGGTAAGGGCAGAAATCAGTTCAGAAATACTCATAAAATGGCACAGAAACTACACCCTTTCCATTAAAAATTAGAAATTTAGATATCAAGGAATAGGAGAGATGGTGCAAATCTGACAACTCTTTGGAGGACTAGAAAATCATTTGTCCAGAATGAGCTATACATCAGTGTGACCACAAATTTCAACCAAGCAGATCCATGTCCAGAAAAGACAATTACACAGTTGGCCTATCAATGGGTTACTATTTACTACTTAAAATTGGGAGAAAGGAAAAGCCTGTGGATTCAGAAGCAAATTTAAGGCTGGCACCAGCTAAAAGGTTAATGCCAACCAAAACAGTCATAAAACAAAGTGTATGAAACACAAAACATGTATTCTCTATTCCTATTCGGCATTCCACCTCCACAAATTCCAAGGTACTGCTTTGATGTGCTGCATTCATAAGGATCATCATTTTGGACAATTCAGAGTAGCTATATTCTTAAATAGTTCAAAATCCACCAGTTCCTCAAAATGCTTGTCTTCTTAGCATCCAGCTCTACTTACTTTCTGGATTCATTCTTATGCGCCTGAATTAAAGTTCTGGGACTTTGTGTTTTTAAAAGTATGTCTGGGTAACTATAATGCCCAACTATGGTTAAGAACCTTATCTTGTAAATGTATAACCCACTCTAGATTCCAGCAGTGGTAGTCCCTGAACATGGCCTTTGCATTCTTGACTTTGTTGAGAAATTTAACTGAATTTTTAAGGTACCTAGTGGTTTAAGCAGCATAAATCCTCAGCCTGAAAAGAGATAATTTTCATCTAGTCTTGCCAACATTCTTAAGTCCCAGCTTACCTTATTGGTATTCCCACACAGATTACACCTCAACCGGGTCTAGGAGGATCACGCCTTTAAAGTTTATCAAAGTGAAACTTAAGAACCTTTCAATGTTTTTTAGTCTAATTGAAGTCAACACTACATTATCTATAGCAATTTCATAGTATATATATTTCTTAGAAATAAACAAGCTTGTGAACAGATACATACTCATTTTTCCATTAAGCATATATTCTTAAAGTTCCGCATGCAATTATTAATAATGGAGACACTTCACTAAACATTTGGTTTGGCATCACTTGCTACCAACCTCAGGTTTGTTTTTTACCTCTATACCATAAATACTTGCCCTATAAATAACTAAGCCCATATTTGTATTGGCATTAAATTATTTTTCAAAGTACTCAAAACTGCACAAGGCTAGGATTGTTGCTTTTAGAATTGCTTTACTGGCCACAAGCAAAGTATCTTAAAAATCCTAATTTTCATCTTATTCTAAAAAATACTTTTAATTGTACAAACTGAACATCAATGTTTTAAATACAGTACAAATCCATCAGAAAACATTCAACCCTATAACCAAATATTTAGATCTTTACTAAAAGCAGTTGTTATGACTTCACACACTGGTTTCCCCTCTTAACTTAAATATAGCAATACGTTAAAAAACACACTCCAAGAACAGAAGAAAATAAACTATTAATACATGGACAAATCCCAGTAAGATCAAAACAAAGATGTTTCATACTTGAATTAACAATATCTCAACTGGCTGGATTTTAAGTCTCTATGATATTAAAAAAAAAAAACCACCAAAACCAAAAAACTTAATACTTGGAGCCTTTATCACATTTTAAGTTACTATACACCAGGAGTCCAAATTTCCAAATCAAGTAAATTCAAATGTCATATAAACATTTGTCAGATTCAAAATAAGAGTATAATCTTTTTTATAAACTAATTATTGACATGGATTTTAATCAAGAGTCCATTTATGTTTTATATCTTTCCAAGTAAATACTCCTAATCTCACTTCATCTGTAAAATTTCAAATGCTGATGCCATAGATACTGAAGTAAGATAATTCATGTAATGAATCACTTCAGTATCTGTCCCCACTTCCCAAATACCTCAAACTGATAAGCAAAGATGTTTTGGATCATTTAAAGTAACAGAGGAAGCAAAAAAAAAAAAAAAACAACAAAAAACAGAAAAACTGCCACAACTAAGAATAACCTTAAAAATTTTATTTCAATATGCTTATTATTCTGGACAATTTCTTAACAAACAGTCTTGAAGTATGTAATTTTATTTATTTACATTAAATGCACCAAAACAACTCAAACAACATGACTATATTGCAAATACATAAGTGGGCCTGTCTGAATGCTGTGCCTATTTAAATTACCAGAAAAAGAAAACTAAGCCTTAACAATTTTCCTGTGGTCTTAAAAATCATGGGATACATCCATCTTAGTTATCCTTCAAAACTCATGAGGACTATTACATCAGGAACTGAACTTATCAAAAGAAAGCTACATTTAATTCAGACTTTTAAACAGGGTAAGCTAAACAACCTCTAAGGCAAAGAATAACCTGCAAAGACTCAAGTAGACATGATAATCTTATTTTTACTTGGGACACGAAATACTCGCCTTGTATACTTGTGCTCTCCTTACCTTTACTACTCAGCTAAGAGGCTAATTTTCTAATGATAGACGACTACACTACAGTTGTCAATTACTAACAGAGCAGTATTTTATTAAATATATAATAAACTTGAATGTAACACTGAATTGTTCTCCAGGCAATTGTAGGTTGCATTTTGTCAGGAATCATTCTGTAGGGCTCTTCAAACTACAGGGGAAAACCCAAGTATGGCTTGTTCTGTTTAGACAGGTTTGCCTGTAAAATGAAGATCTCAAAGTTTTTAGTAAAATCACTACTTTGCAAGCAGTTTTGAAAAATAATTTGTAGAGCTGGTAAGTGCTTTCCTTCTAATCACAGACTAAGATTCACACATGCAGAACATGCAAAAAAAAAAAAAAAAAAAAACACTTATTTTTTACTGAAAACAGTCTTAAGGGATATCAAACCAGGAGCAAGGTACCCTAAGTCTTAAACACTTTAAAGGTTAAAATACAAAATAGGTTAGAGCTTTCTTCCCCACGTCGATTAGAGAAGAGGCAGGCAATTAGAAGCTACAACAAATGCATTCAATTTTTTCATTCAATTTACTTTTATCTCAAAATGGCTAATTATATTGCATGGCTTTTTCTTAGTGCTACTCAAAAACTAAGTTGTCTTGCCTAAGAAAATCTTAACAGAATCAAGAACATAAACTTTGCCACACATTTTAAAACCAGAAACAAAATTCAATTCCTAGTGAACTCTTGACAACCTCGGCCCTACTGCCAACCCCGTAAGAAAACATACACCTCTATTAACTTGTTTACTAGATGTGAAGTCTAGTTAAAGTCCAATTGAGTTCTGAACACAAGTACTACAAAGGCCCAGCATCTAGGCAGAAAGAGTTAACCATTTAGGATTTTATTTAAATCTGACAGTTTAGCTTATAAAGAAATCCTGTGGAAGAGCTTCCTATCACTGTTCTACTTCGAACAGTAATGCTAGTATATTTCTCCCCAAAAGCTTTAAAATGCAATTATATGGTTTAGTAGATGCAAACATCACTTTTTTTTTTCACTAATCATCACCATACCCCATTTCTGCAGCCATGATAATGTTATGGGACCTCAAAACATTTAGTTCAAAACAGTATGTCATTAAATAATCAAAACAAAACCATTTTAATATTTTCTTCAAAAGGTTTAAGAACCCAAACTAAAAGACAATTACATTTCCATTGTATAAATCATGTACAATTCTTAGTACTTTCTCTCTGAAAAATTACCTTTTAATAATCAACTCTAGAACTATGAAATTCTTACCTTTCTATTCAGGGATCGATGATTAAACTTTCATGTTATACTTTATGTGATCGATTTTAAAAAGGTGTCTTCTAAATTTAAATTTAAATTCCAGATGGTATAATAAGTAAGTACAGAAAATATACTCCACATTACTAAGATAACAGCTTTCCTCCAAAATTCAGCTTGGATCCAAATCTAAAACCAGATCCTATAAAATCTGATTATTCTCAAATTAACCCACATTTTTCTACACAGGTGAGACACAAGCTAGACACAAAGCACATGAAAGCAGAAATAATGGATAAAATACCATGTAACTGCCATTGCTTAGGTTCCACTCCAGTGACAAAGTCACAGAAGTCTAGAGCAACCATCACTATTGCAAAGTCCGGCTTATGAAGGGAGAAGGGAAAAGGAATGGTAATAGTAGTACAGACTTAGAGAAGAACTAATTTCACACTCCCACCCAACTGTATTCTTGGCATCAGAGACATGTACACATACATATACTTGTCACTCCATTTAGCACCAGTGCATCTTATTTTCTTTTTTTTTAAAACTTCTGTATTTAAATCCCAGAAAGCTAAGGACAATCTAAGGATCACTAATAGTTTATACAGCATAAATTACTAAGCAAACTAGTACATAACCAGTTAACAGTTTTACATATTAAGAACACTAGTATTCGTAAAACAGTATTTACTGGAAACAAAAGACAACCTCCCCTCCCAAATATAAGTTAACATGCTTAAAAACCACCAACCAAACCCCACAACTTTCTTTGTATGTTGCATTAAACAGAATACTTTCACCAACTTTAAATAAGCAATGTACAGGTAACAGTTTATTAACTTTAAGACATTGTGAATACCAGCTCCAAAAAAGCAAAAATATCCTAACTTTACAAATCATAGTATTAAATTTTCTTTACAATTATAATTGAATACGTAACAAATAAATCTAATTAGACAAAGAATATAGTAAAAACTTAGAGTCAAATCTGACAAGCAACTTCAGAGGTGGACTGTTTTAGCACAAAATTATGACAAAACTTCATTTTAAAGAACAAAAAGTTATATATATGAATTTCACACTGACAAAATAATTAAAATTACAAAGCTTATTTTAATACTATATATTTCTGGAACATTTAAAAGTGGAAGTCGAATCTTCAGTAATATTTAATTTTCAAAATCTTCTGGTCACAATCCCCACCAAACTCAACAGGCCGGGACAAGTGCAATACCATACAGAAACACAGCATTGCAACTGATCCCAACCTGTGTAGAAAGGGGTTTGATTTTCCCTTACTTTTCTACAGACTTTTCACTACCACAGTCAGTTTTGCATGGATTTGCACAGCAGAATATCACACAGCTGGATGCAAACCTGCAAAACTAACCATAGAACAGTGTTCAGTAACTGGACAGTTTGACAGGGCGACAGGCCGGAACTGGAGTTCTACAGCTCGCAGTACTTTAAGTGCTCATAATGCAGTAGATAACTAAACACTACCTGCACTATAAGCACTTTAGTGCTACAGAAGCTGTCACATCACATACACCAGGCAGATTCTACATCGACACAATAAAAGTACACAAAATTAGTAAAAAATCACTTGAAGGAAATAGCAGGCCACCATCAGTTTTGCATAGATTTGCACAACTACATTCTTCTTGTAGTGCAACTATGCAAAACTAACAGAGGACTGCAAACAAAAAGTATTAAAACACCTATATACTTGCTTGGCTTGGATTATTGGATGATAACATAACTTCTTATGCCAGAAGGAGCACTTAGGGCAGTAGATGCTAATCTACTTCACTATCTGCACTAGATGCACCTTAGAACAAAAAGCACTCAACACCAGCAGGCCCTGCACTTTCATGCCCACCTTGGCTTCCCGAGGCAGCTGTCACCATAATGCTACAAGTGCCTTCACTGCAGTAGATGCACATATCACTACCTGCACTGTAAGCACTTTGACATTATTCTGACTGGTCACAATCTTCAGTCTTACAAGGTGATGGTCTCTTTATTCCTGCTAAATTCGAAATAAATAATTAGAGAGAATAACACTTCCAACTCTTAAGAGCTATAAAACATACAAAATTCAGCAGTCCCTAATGGGGAAGAGAAAATGAATTTAATTATCTCAAACCTTTAAGTTTCATTCACAAGCACATTTAGACCTTAAAAATAGAAGAAAAATCTTTTTCACAAGACAATCTTAAGCATCAATCTAATAACTGTCAGGGAAACTGATGGCTCTTCTTTTACCTGAAGGTTCCCAGACATACTCAGGAAAAAAAAAATTCAATCAATCAAGATTAGATTGCATATGAATGAGAATTAATAGATCAACAGGGCAATTTGATTCATGTACCTTTTAGAGGGACTCTTCACATCCACGTGGCAAAACATTTTTCTTTTCTTCTGACTTCCAATTAGCAAATACTTAGCAAACTGATTAACAAAATTACTGTTCAGACTACATTTCCAGTGTATTAGCTAGCTGTAGAACACCCTATTTAAATTTCTTTGACTCTTGAAAACTTACTCCAGATGAGATATCACTCAACTTAAAGCATTTCTAAAATTACATTTTTTAAACTGTGCATCGGTTTCCAAAAACTTATATGGTATTTGCATTGTACTTTTACTACCTTAAAAATTAGCTGACCCACACTGAGCTAATTTTCTAGAAAAGGTAAATGGACAAAGTATAGGATACCTATTTCACGCTCTGAAAACCCAATCCCATCTATTTACTGAAATAAAAGATTAAAGTAAAAGAAATTATTTTAAAGAAAAGTTAACAAAAAAAAAATTAGAATACACTTACCCACTAGGGAAAACTTTCTTCTCAGCAAGTATCCTTAAGAAAAGCTTTTGGTGCAGTTAGGTCCACGTGTATGACTGGGATGGGGGGTGGGGAAACGGAAAAAAGACAAACATATCTGCTGAAAATTATCACCCTCCAAACTCATATTTAAATATAAATTTGCTCATTTCTAACACCCTTACATCAATTAGTTATATCCATTTGCTAAACCGACGATAAGGCAGCCAAGCAACATTGGCAATGTTTAAAAGACCAACAATGTATATGGGTGAAAACGTGTTAAGAGAATAAAGTTGAAAACCCCACAGGTATTAGATTCACATCTTCTTTGAAAAGATTCTGAAATACTCCAGTATAATCCACAACAGTCATTAACTGTACCGTACAGCTCTGAGGAGAGGGAAAAGCAGCAGCAAAGGGACTATTCTTTACCACCCCTCCCCCAATCAAGACCTCGTGGCTGCAAGCCGGGATAAAGAGTTGTTTCCCCAACTGATGTGGTCGGGATGGCATGTTAATAATTTTTTCTTTTAATGGTATTGCAAGAACGAGCCTGCCTTCTCCAGTTCCTATCCCCTTTGCTCCGGCTTAGGTGTAGAAAACGGAGCAGGAACACTCGAGACTGCAAAGTGCTCGCCTCGCTCATGGAGCCCGGGCCGGCAGCACATGTCGCACAAGGGGGTGCGCGGCCCTGCGGTTCCCCGAGCGGCCGCCAGGGGGCGGTGGGTCAGAGTCGGGCCCTGCCGGACGCGGCAACCCCCCCCCACCCCGTTTCCCGGCGGCAGCCGCGCGGCGACCGGCGGCGCCGAGGCCCGAGCACGGCGGGGACGCGGGCGCGCCGCCCCTCCTTTGTGTCCCCCGCCCCCCCCAGCCCGGCCCAGAGGGGCGGGGGCTCCGCGGCTGCGGTGCCCGTCGCACGCGGCCCGAGGCCTAAGCCGGGAACAATCGGCGGCGGCGCGCAGTCGCCGCCATGTCCCCCGCCCTCACCCCCGCGCAGCCCGCCCCGCAGGAACATGGCGGCACGGCCGCCGCTCCCGCCGAGCCGGGCCGGCCCTCCCGTGCCGCGCTCCCCGCCAGCGGGCGGGCGAAAGCGGCTCCGAGCCGCCACCGAGGCCGGCCCGGGCCTGCTCCGCGGGCCACCGCCCGGGAAGTTGCGAGCCCCACCCGGGGACTGCCCACGCGGGTTAACAAAGCCCACGCGGAGTGGGGGTGGCGTCCAGGCCGCGCCGCCCCGAGCTCCCGCGCCCTCCGCCCACCCTCGCGCGCACAAAGTTTGGGGACCCGCGGGCTCCCGCCCACGCCACGCCGCCCGCCAGCGCGCAGGTACCTCGTGGGCGCGCCCCCTCCCGGCCCGCGGCCTGCCCCATGTGCCGCTGCCGCCGCCGCTTTGTTCTGGAGGCGCTTTAACTCTCGCCCCCGGGAGAAACTTTCCCTACCCGGGGACCCCGCGCCCCGCGTGCACCCCAAGCCCTGGAGGGGGCGCGAGCCTCGCGCATCCTCTCCCTGAGGGGCCATTGTGTGCGCCGCGCGCCCACCCGCCCGCCGGGGCCGGCCCAGGCAAGGTCCGCGCGGGTCCCGGGCGCGGCCGCCGCGCGCACGCCGCCCCCTCCCACCCTCCCTTCCCCGGCCCTGCCCTGCCCCTCCGCCAGCCCGCGAGCGAGCGAAGGGGCAGCGAGTCGCGGCTGCCACACGCCGGGGCGGCCAACGGCCCGAGACCCGCCCCGGCCCCCGGCCACGCCGCCGCCGCCACGGTTCCGCCCCACCCGCCCGCTCGCCCTCCCTCCGGACTGGGGCCGCACACAACAGGTTTCACTCACTCGGCGGAGGGGCGGGCAGACTCACCAGGAGGAGTAGCCGCCACCATCTTCGCCTCGCCCGCCGCGGGCTCACGCTCCCGCCTCCCCACCCGCCTCCGCTTTACTACGACCGGAGGCCCCAGGCCGGGGGTGCGGCCGGCCGGCCGGCCCGCCCCGCGAAGGGGCTTCGCGAGAGGCGCGAGCCGCGGCTACGCGGCGGGGGTCGTCCCCACCCCCTCGGCCTCGCCCGAGGGCGCGAAGTGGCGCGAAGGCGCAGGTCGGGCGGCGACGGCAGCACCTCCAAGGGCCATGTGGGTGAATGAAGGGCGGCGGCTCCCGCCTCAACGTAAATACGGACAAGCCCCACTCCCTCATTAGCATAAAAAACAAAGTACTTCCGACCTCCCCGCCCGCCCGCCAATCACCGCAGGCCCCGCCCACGGCGGCTCGGGCAAGGCGGCCGGGAGAGCGGGAGCTCGGAGCCGCTCGCCGCGCAGCGCTGCCTTTCCCCGGGTCGCGCTTCCCCGCCGCCCGCCCACCGCCGCCCGCCTCGCGGAGCGCCTCGCCCGGACACCTCGCGCCACGCCTCCGGCACGCCCTCCGTTAACAAGCTCTGCGCGCGTGCAGACCCCCGCGCGCCGCACACCCTCCTGGAAGCGCACGCTTCCTGCGGCTTTCTGAGAGCTCTTGCTCTCGCTGGGACTCGACGTGTACGCGGTGTGATTACTGTTTATTACTTTCTTTGCCCACGATGGGTCTCGGCGGTAATTAGGGGCCTGCTTCATGCCAACAGGAGCCAAAGATAAATAAAACCTAGTGACTTATTCTCGCATTGAAACCGGATTACTCAGTGCACGCAGATCGTTTTAGAACAGAGATAAATGCTTCACACCCGAGACTTATGAATGCACACATCGTTGAGATGTGTTTCCATAACCCGGCCGTGTGTAAACCAAAACGCATGCCCGAGCAGAGGTTTCGCAGCTGCAGTACCTGATCCTCCTCCCATACCCCGCTGCACTTAGAACACTTGGCTCTCCTGTGCAAACAGCAGAGCTCGAGAAGAGCCTCATAAACAACCAAAAAGCTGAGAAAAGGAGCCCACTCCGGAGCACCTTCTTCTACATGTTGTGGTTTAGGAAATTCCAGAATTCTCGGAAACGTAATTGTCGAAAGAAGTGAGGGTTCATAACGTTTACTACAAGTACAGTAATTTTAAATGGGTTTTAAATAATCCAGTAACTGTTTAGTGGAAAGCACATACCACTGTTTCGTGATTTTAAAAGTCAACTGTAAAAACCATATTACCAGAAGATGTCTATAATGTTCAAATGTTAAAATCCTCGGCACTCCAATCTTGATGATACTGCTAATATTTACTATCTTTCTGACTCATATTGTCATGGTTTGCTTAAATTCAATCGTCAAACTAGAGATATAAAAAGACAAGGATTAACTTTTCTTTTTGCCACTCTTTTATAAGAAGGACCTATTTTCTATATATTTTTGCTTTACAAACCAAAATAGATGGCCAAATCTGAAATTTTACAATATTTACAATATTAGCCTTTCTATAATAGTCATTTATGAGGCATTCAAAGGGGAAAACATTGCTAATTTTCTTTCAGGTCTGTATTTACGTTACTTTTGACCAGCACTGACTGATATGTCAATTCCTTTTACTTTAAAACTTCATCTTCCGCTTTAAATTAGAATGGCTAGGAGGAGGGGTGCTGTTGAGTGTTCACTACACTCTGAATCATGGGAAATCCCACCTATACACAGGTTTCTTAGCAGGAGAGAGTTATTTATCTCGTAGTTTCTTTCCAATTAAAGTCAACACTGCAATCCTGCTATTTTAAAAAAGCTGTTTTTAGACATCTAACATTATTTCTGTGGAAGGCTAACAGACAAGTAACTATTTTCTGTGATTACAGTTTGAGAGATTTAATTCTTAAGGCATACATTTTTACGGTAATCAGAATTCTGGAAGATGTAAATTCATTTAAACTAACTTACTTGGAAATCCCAGAAAGTTTCACAATTAGTAATTGCATTTTATTTTTAAGGGGTTCACTCACACTTCCTTTCAAAATTAAGAAACAAATTATGAATATAATTAGAATAATTGAAAACTTTTGAATCCCAATGAATTTAAAGATTACCCAACTTTTTTTTTTTTTTAAGTCACTACTAACTAACTAGAAACTCATCCTTCTCAATTTTAGGGTCCACACCTAGGGCCACAGCTAGGTATACTCTATCACCAAAGTAAAGATTTTGTGGTTATGATTTTGAAGATCAGAAAAAATTTCTGAACCCCTAACAAATGCCTTCTGCAACCAAGGAATGTAAAAACAAAGCTATCTGAAATGCCAAAGTAGGCACACAGCCTTCTCAAGTTAGCTAAAACACACGGTACTGTTTTACACAGTCCAGAACTTTTTAGATGAAATGAAGAGCTCAATTCAACATGAGAACATTTGCATTAACTATTTACATTATATATAACAAGTAGTAGAGAGATATTTGTATTTTTCACTCATATGCTTCAAGATGATATGATTTGAGAACATGTAAGAAGTTCTGGTCTTATTAATAACATTCTGAATTTTATTCCCTGTCTTTTGCTGACTATGTCAGTATCAATTGACTTAGTCATATTAAATTTTCAAAAGATAAATTCAGTTTAAATATTCTTATTTTGTAGCATAATTACAGGATTTTAAGAAAGTAATGAATTAATAATTTCATTCACATTAGAGATGTGAAAACTTAAGAATGATGCAGAAATCTAAGACAAATACAACTACCTGTTATTTTAAAACTGTATATCTATATAATTTGAATATTGATTAAGAAGAGGTTGTAAGTTGGCTTTTGCAATTAAGTATATTTCACATTTTGGCAATTTGGCATTTAATATAGATTCCTACAGTAATTTATTATTTTCTTACAGTATTTGAATTTTAAGGGAAAAGGAGATATATTTAAACATCACAATGACCTTGAAAAATTAACAGGTTATAAATCAAGAACATGTTAAACTCTTCTTTTATCGTGTAGCAAACAGTGATCGATGACACAAATTCAATGACGACATTAGGGATGTTTTACGATATATATTTGTAGATGTCTAAAAATACATCATCTAGTCTTATCATACTATGTTTTATATTTAGGATTTTAAGACATTCAATCCAAGTTAATAATCATCTGTTAAGTACTTGCTATTCTCTGGTACTGATCAAGGTTTTAATAAGGAATAAGAGCCTTTGCTTGTGAAAAGTTTAAGAATTATAGCGTATTACTGATTATCACGATTATTTCAAAAATAAGCTAAAAGATTTAGGTCTTCAGGCTTTGATTTGTTCCTTCCAATGTCTAATAAAATAATCCCACTGATGTCAGGGTATTTTATTTCCTTAGTTAAAAATTTAGAACATTTGCACTTATATATGTTATTTGATAATCACACATAACATGAGTATGTAGATTATTTGCTACATATGGCATTCTAAGGTCCCATTAATGACATTCAATTTATAGTGAACACAAAGACCATGATCACTGAAACCGATGGTTCCATCTATGGTTTTGAAATTAAGAAAATACAAATTACAGAGGGAAGGATGAATGTGTGTAGTTTTAAATAAAGAAGCAATTTGAAGAAAGTTCTTTCTTTTGTATCCTTGAAAATTGTCACTGTGGTACTCTGTAGAACCAGATGGAATAACTGATTATTTAATTAAGAAAACTTAAATATATTATATACTATTTGTCACAATAAAGAGATAGTCTCTACTCTTAAAGAAATTTGGTATGTGATGACATTTATCAATATATGTAAAATTATATGGCTTTAGAAAACAAATTGAATATATTTCAATTAAACATTTAAAACTGATGTATCACAGAAAATTATGGTAAAGTATTTCACTCATTTTTCACTTATTTCATTCATTTGTACAACATCAAAATTAGAAGTATCCTATTTTTAATTTCTTGTTTTGAACTTAATTCAGTAGTTCTTTATCTGGCTGTACTTTACAATCACCCGTAGAGCCTTTAAAACATACAAATGCCTGGCCCTTACTTACAAATATTCCAATTCAATTGGTCAGAAGGGAGACCTGAACATCGTTTTTGTAAGAAAAATTCCCAGGTCAGGCTTATGCTAAGTCAGAGCTGACAAGCTCTGGTACTTAGTTCTTGCATTAGATAAAAGCATTTGACTCATCAGTACCTTTAGCAGGTTAATCTTGATAGGCGCTTGTGCACCTGCCCATCCATATTACATATGTGCATTGCTAATTCACTCAGAGAAACTGTGAGAAACCCAGCCAGGGTATTTCAAATCCTTCACCAAAGAGTTATGGGTGTAAAACTTTTTTAAATGACAAAAACTTCAGAAATAATATTGAAAAAACTCTATACCTTAACTGTAGCAACCTTAGTTTATGAGGCACACTGGAAACTGGTGAGCTATTGTATATTTGCTATCTGGGGTTGCAGTTTATTTTTAAGAAATCTACTTAGCAATGAAAGATCATTCCAAATATGGATTGTGTTGTATTTGAAAAATTCTCTGTAGCGGACATGTTTAGCTATAAGTTCAATTTTTTTGTTTTCAATCATTTAGCTGTAAGAAAGGGATACACAAAGATCATCTGTGTCATCTCTAATATTTTAAAAATACTAAAAGACAGACAACAAACAGATCCCTGGTAGGATTAATTACCAAATGCTAATGCTTTCAATCAATTTTATTTCATTTCCTAAAAGATTCTAAAGGTTTTTTTTTTTTTTCCTTACTTTCAAATATAGGCTTTAACCTCAATTTATACCAGAGGAAACAAGTTGATTCAGTCAATCATGTAGGTCTGCTTTGGTAGTTCATAGTTTCAGAATCAACTTACAATATTGATTGTATAATTACCTCTTTAAGATTGGTTAGAATAACACAGATTTCACAACTGGCATATTATTTTACATAACTACACATGAGTACTTAACATTCAGGCCTAATACTTTTTATGTATATCAAGGTGTTGAAGAATTATTTTAATGCTATGGAAATTATAACTGGTTATGTTAATTATAATTATATAAACATAATTTGCTTTCTGAAGTCACTTTAATGTGAATAGACAAGAATCTGTTTAGATTGAAGATTTCTGATGGTTCAATTGCAACATTTTGATAAGTACCTAACCAATAGAGGAATTGATACTGTTATAAAAACACATAAGTATTATTTAAGTGACACTTCCAATAGGGGATACATTTTTGGAAAATTTTGCAAACCAGTGCACTTTTGTTCCCCTAAATGCCAGTTAATTAACCCATTTCCATATGCAGACAATAAATTTCAAAATATTAGTTTATTTTTCATATAACAATGTTCAAAACAAGGGAGTATATTACAAAGGTTTGACCAGGTAAAACCAAAACTGACTTGGAACAAAAGGTGACATTTCTGTCTGAAATGATAATAGTGTAAGGGCTGATTAAAAACATTACAGAGAGTGAGTATGGGCTGTATACTACAATTGTCCAAAGAGAAATCAGTACCCACCCGAGCCTCAGAAATCCTCCTTGAGAATGTGAATGATTTTCTTTGTATTCTGAGACTATGTGCATGATGGCATTGTTGGTGGTAGGAAGACCAGCTATGTCTGACACATTTGTTTGTAAAAATTTCCCAAAATGATGTGGGTATAAATTTGAAAGCAAATGGTATTAGATCAGCCATACACACTTAGATGTATCCAGTGTTAAAATTTGCTTGCAAAATATTTTAGAGCAAATTGTTCTTCTCTGGCTGGGATGTTATGGTAGCTGTTATTGGGAACAGCAAATTCAACTAATTGGTGAGAAGTGAGCATTTAAAGCCAAGTCGAGATAGGAAGGGATGAAGGAAGCTGACGTTTAGGAACCATAAAAGTCCATGCAGGGGGGCGCCTGGGTGGCTCAGTGGGTTAAAGCCTCTGCCTTCGGCTCAGGTCATGATCCCGGGGTCCTGGGATCGAGTCCCGCATCGGGCTCTCCGCTCCGTGGAGAGCCTGCTTTCTCCTCTCTCTCTGCCTGCCTCTCTGCCTACTTATGATCTCTGTCTGTCAAATAAATAAATAAAATCTTTAAAAAAAAAAAAAAAGTCCATGCAGGATATCAAAGTAAGGAGGAAGACAGATTTCAGAGGATAGGAATGGGGGATGGAAAATAACCTAGAAATGCTGATGCTGGAAATGTTCTCTTTTTGATCTAAGGGGTGTTGGTTATTTGGGTGTAAGAAAAAAAAGTCCTTGTTACCCACCTATGATTAGTATATTTTATGCTTTTGCTCTATGTAGACTATCTCTCAATTTCAAAACAACAACACAGACAGCAATGACAACAACAAGGAGGAAGGAACCCAAGGCAAACAGAAGAGCAGGGACTAATGAGACCCATAGAATAATGGTATGGTTAAATACCTGCATATTGTCTCTTGCTGGCTTCTGTGTTTTCTCTAAATGATTAAGGAGTCATGGACAGAATGGATAAATCACTCATACACAATATTTAAGAAACTATTAATGCCTAACATAAGCCAGAAGAGTTGGCTCTTACAATATCAAATATTCAAGAAAATACTAACCTTTAGCATTAGCTAAGAGAACTTTCTCAGTATTAAATGTTTAAGAGATGACTAGCATCTTACATAGTGAGCAGACTGTTTTAATGAGCATTGTTTATTTATTTATTTATTTATTTATTTTTTAAACATTTTATTTATTTATTTGACACAGAGAGAGAGAGAGAGAGAGAGAGATCACAAGTAGGCAGAGAGGCAGGCAGAGAGAGAGGGGGAAGCAGGCTCCCCGCCAGAGCAGAGAGCCTGATGCGGGGCTCGATCCCATGACTCTGAGATCATGACCTGAGCTGAAGGCAGAGGCTTTAACCCACTGAGCCACCCAGGCGCCCCTGAGCATTGTTTATTTAGATCCACAGATCTAATATTAACAGTAGTAGCTGGTTATGCCAATACCCAGTGTTCAAGAAAGATTAATGCCTAGTATTCGCAAAAAGAATGAGCTATTTTGAAGTCTAACGTATGTTCATCTAAAATAATTACCATAGAGTATGTGCTCAAAAATTGTTGAATTAATCAATGGATGTCAGAGTCCTTTCTGCAGAATCATGAATGTGATTTACGTTTTATGAATGTACCCTTAGAGATATATTTAATAAATAAGCCTTATAATTCTATCTGGAAAGGGAGACAGACTTATTTTGATTTTCTTTACACTTATGTAGTATTATACAAAGAGACTTAGTCAAAGCCTTGGTAAGAACTAATGAAATGCTATAGATGGGAAGAAACCAGCATTAAGAAACATGGAGGAGGGGTGCCTGGATAGCTCAGTGGGTTAAAGCCTCTGCCTTCGGCTCAGGTCATGATCTCAGGGTCCTGGGATCGAGTCCCACATCGGGCTCTCTGCTCAGCGGGGAGCCTGCTTCCCCCTCTCTCTCTGCCTGCCTCAGCCTACTTGTGATCTCTGTCTGTCAAATAAATAAATAAAATCTTAAAAAAAGAAAAGAAAGGGTCGCCTGGGTGGCTCAGTGGGTTAAGCCTCTGCCTTTGGCTCAGGTCATGATCTCAGGGTCCTGGGATCGAGCCCCACATCGGGCTCTCTGCTCTGTGGGGAGCCTGCTTCTTCCTCTCTCTCTGCCTGCCTCTCTGCCTACTTGTGATCTCTGTCTGTCAAATAGATAAATAAAATCTTTAAAAAAAAAAAAAAAAGAAAAGAAAAACAAACAAGAAACCATGAAGGGGTGCCTGGACGGCTCAGTCAGTAAGTGTTAAGTGGCTGCCTTTGGCTCAGGTCATGATCCCAGGGTCCTGGAATACAGCCCTGCCATTGGACTCCCTGATCAGCAGGAAGCCTGCTTCTCCCTCTCCCACTCCCCCTGCTTTGGTTTCCTTTCTCGCTCTCTCTGTGTCAAATAAATAAATAAAATCTTGAAAATAAAAAAAAGAAAAGAAACAACGGAGACACTGATACTAGATACTAGAATCTGTCAAGACTGTCAGGCTTTTAAGTCATGAAATCCAGAAGTGAGTGGGGACGAGGGATGAAACATTGATAATGGTGGGTGTGAGGGGACTGTAATCAAAATGGTGGGCAGACAGCTAGGGATTAAGAGGAGAGGCTGACCAGGATTAACCAGTTGAATCAGGATCAGAGAAACAAAGGTGAGGCACTGAATCAGCCACTGGGAATGGATCTTGGGAAGATACATTTCTTTCTGAGTTAATCCAGTGATTTCCAGAGAGCCTGTGGCCCTCCAGACAAAAGTTCTCTGCCTGAAAGGTCATCAGATACTGCTTTCTTCTGCCATCAAGGAGTCATTAGATACCGTTTGATATTCTCTGATATCAAAATTAATTCTTTGCAAGTGGGCAAGCGGGGGAATTCAGCAGTGGACTACATAGGTTGATAGATCCGATTTCCTGGAGACTCCATACTGTATCATATATCCTGGACATAAAACTAAAGTAGAAGTAGAAAAGAAAGAAGTTTCTAGCAGACCAACTTTTGACTGGAACCCTGAATGAATTTTAACAGGTTATAGTATACTGTATTTGAGTATTAACCAACTGGAGAGATGATTAATATAATCATTCGTTCACATATATGGGCTAGTGAGGGTTTATAAACACTCTCTCTAACTTGGGAAGCTGATACAACTAGTGGTACTAACTGCATTTGGAGTTATTTTCATTAGAATATTCAAATGAGGGGCACCTGGGTGGCTCAGTTGATTAAGCGGTTGAGTTTCCGACTCTTGGTTTCAGCTCAGGTCATAATTTCATGGGTTGTGAGATGGAGTCCCAAACTGAGCTCCACAATCAGAGTTGAGTCTGCTTGAAGATTCTCTCCCTCTGCCCCTCCCCTTGCTTGCTCTCTCTCTCTCTCTAAAATAATCTCTTTTTTTTAAAGAACATTCAAATGATCACTAATAATTATTCGTGAATATGCTATTTAGTTAATCAAATCGGGGTCATGGGAAGTCCAAATAAGATTAGTAGACACTCCCCACCCACCTCCTGTACTCCCCCCCTCCCCCCAGAAAGCCTGGGTTCCCTGTGGAACTTTGGAAAGCAGGTGAGAACTACAGAGAGATAAAAGCCAACACAAAGCACCAGTAATCATCCTATGGCCTGGTAAAACTGATACAGAGACAAAATTCTGTAACAACCGGAAGTTTCTTCAATATTTCCTTTGCAGGGAGTAGACTAACCACTGGCAGTCCTGAATCAACAGGAGAGAGCTGGTAGGTAAAGGTCAGAGTGACAGAGCCATAAGAAATGGAAAGTGGGTGGATTCTAAGACAAGCCACAGAGGTCCAGTCCACCTCTCACAGAGCTCCCCTGGGTGTGCACCGCGCTTTCTGATCCTGGAGGCGGGACCTTCGCTAGTGTCTTCTAATCTTCCCAGGAAGGATGAACTGCTGCATTTCAGTGGAACTTCATAGGTGTACTGTCATATTTGATGTATTTTAGAGTACATTCAAACAATACCAGCTAAACTAGATTCGGAGATTTAAAACACTCCTTATTTTAGTCACTTTCATTTTGACTTATTAGGAACATCTTATCTTTGTTACCTAAAAACTGCCCAACTAGGTTGAAGAGTATTGCTAATTTTATATGGGATTACTAGTAATTTGGAATTAGTATTGAAAAAAATTAAATAATTTAAATCTAAACATTTCCAAGGCACCAAATTCTCCTTTGGAAATCTTTAGAAGAAATAATAAATGTAATAATAAATAATAAGTAGTAAAATAATAAATCATAAAAAATGTACTTTTAAACAATCTTACTTCTTTAGTTGAATCAGAGTCAATGAATGCAAAGTTGCTATTTTTCTGATTGTAGAAAAATAAATGAAAGACAAGAATTATTCTCATATTGCCT
The DNA here is from genome assembly GCF_963455335.1 of Martes martes. NCBI lineage: Eukaryota > Metazoa > Chordata > Mammalia > Carnivora > Mustelidae > Martes > Martes martes. The sequence continues at coordinate 18,300,351 of NC_137890.1, forward strand.
ATTTTAGACAATGGAAAATTGAGAGTACAATATAGATTAAGTAACTCCTTCTGACTTCTCCTTAATTCTCAAAGGCATCTCACGACCATCGCAGGTGTCCCATAAAATATCTGACATCTGCATAGCTATTTATTAAAGTGGAAACAACATATACCAATATTTAAAGAATGGAATTTAGAGTAATAAAAACCCATCCGGGGGTCCCAGCTGCTCTATTTACTAGTCTGAAATCATGGACACCCTTCTACCTACCAATTTCCTCATCTTTAAGAGAAAAATATTAATAATATCTGTTTTACCGGGCAGTTTTTAAGAATTAAATGAGCTAATACATGCACATGGTTGAAGATCATAAATAATACACAAGGACTCAATAAATATTAACTGTTGTTATTACTAACAATAATATAAAGTTAAAATACATTTGTGATAAGATTATTTGCCAACATCTAGATTCTTCTTATTGTCATAAAGATACTTAATTGTATTATTATGCCTATTGAGCCAGCTTCTCAACACATTCTATTTTATTTTAAGATTTTATTTATTTGATAGAGATACAGACAGCGAGAGAGGGAATACAAAGGGGAGAGGGAGAGGGAGAAGCAGGCTTCCCGATGAGCAAGGAGCCAGATGAGGGGCTCGATCCCAGGATCCTGGAATCATGACCTGAGCCAAAGGCAGATGCTTAATGACTGAGCCACCCAGGCGCCCAACACTTTTTATTTTATAAGAGTAAATTATAATTGAAGAAATTATAGTATTTTTTTCCACCATAAAAGTGTCCATTTTACTATCAAAGTACATAACATTCTCTCTACATAGAGTCTTCTACGTATGCACACACATATTCATATGTGTAGAATATACAAAACAATATATACAATATACAATATACAAAACAATATATACAATATACAAATATACAAAACAAATACATTTGAACATAGTCATGTAATTTGTACAAAAGGGAAGAGAGACTTACTTTTTTCCAAAATCTTTTTTCTTTGGTTTAAGATTCACGAGATTGAAAAATAACTGTAAATTTCTGCTAAACTGACATATTTACTCTGAATTAAACTTGACATTGTCTCCTTTGGATCACGATAGAAAAAGTTTTTGTTTTTTATATTTTTTTTAATTTCATGGGCCAAATTCCATGTTCGATAATGAATGAGTGAATGAATGAATGAATTCATTTATTCAGTCAACAAGTAATTCTTGAGTAAGATACAGAAATGTATAACACAGAGAGCTTGTTTTCAAGACCTACCCTCAGAATGGACATGTGTACAAGTATTGTGTGGGAAAATAGCCAGCACAATGCCTTGCAGTGAGAAGATGCTGGATACAGGGTTTCTTTGTATGTGTCTATACGTTTTTAAAATAAGTATACAAAAAATGGATCTTCACTGATATGCCTGTACCATTTCAGTATTGTTTGTATAGAGAACTGAGGTTAAAAGAGTTGCCAGTGTTTGCTGAATGGATGAAGAGAAAGCAGGAAGAGGGCAGGGAATGGTTATGTCTTTCCTTATTTACTTAAGAACAAGGGTTCACCAAAAATTCTCTTAAGGTTCTTTTGCCAGGACTTGTCTCCCAACCCCTTTCCTCCACCCCAAGAATTGGAGTTAAGTATTGTTTTACCTTGTTCTTTGTAGAATGCATTTAAAACTGCAAATCCCCCCAATCTTCTTGTTTACTTTTTAAAAAAATTAACATATATTGCATTATTAGCTCCAGGGGTACAGTTCTGTGAATCTCCAGGTTTACACACTTCACAGCACTCACTATAGCACATACCCTCCCTCCTTGTTTACTTTTTTTAAGCACTCATCATCTTAAAATGTCCACTTTATTTTCTTATTATGTTTATTGTTTATTTCTGGGTCTCCCTACTTGAATAGAAGGTCTACAAAGGCAGCCATCTTTTTTCAGTTTCCTCATAACCCAAAGATTATGATTCTTTCTTTTTTTTTTAAGATTTTATTTATTTATTTATTTGACAGACAGAGATCACAAGTAGACAGAGAGGCAGCAGAGAGAGAGGAGGAAGCAGGCTCCCCGCCGAGCAGAGAGCCCTATGCGGGGCTCGATTCCAGGACCCCGAGACCATGACCTGAGCTGAAGGCAGAGGTTTAACCCACTGAGCCACCCAGGCACCCAAAGATTATGATTCTTTGATCCACCTTTTCCTTAATTCCAGTTTTGTTTTACTCAAAGTCTCCTCAGCATCCTTTGTACCTCACACCCCTTGCTCTGCCAGACTGGTAGGGCACACAGGAGAAAAACAGTAACAGGAAACAAAATTCTAAATGTTATTTAGGTTAAATGTTCTTCAATTCATTTTAATGGTGTAGGTGTATGCATGAAAGAAAAAGACTACCATCTAAGATTTTAGCCCCACTCTGGGAGATAGTAATTTATTATTATTCATGGGAGGTACAGAAAAATGGCAACCCTTCAGTTAACTGGCATAATGTTATCCACTATTGTCTCTTTGGCTGTGATTCTCTGATTTTCCAAGCGTTAATTTATTTACTCAATGAAACAATCAGAAACAGACTGACCCTGATGATAGAGTAAGAAATCTGGATCAATGGAATGCTTCAACTTGCCTCTTTGTATTGGTAGACCCTGTAATTAAATATTTTTAGAAATATACAATTTTGGGGGTGCCTGGGTGGCTCAGTCAGTTAAGCATCTGAGTCTTGGTTTCAGCTCAGGTCATGACCTCAGGGTCATGGGATCGAACCCCACAATGGCGCTCACACTCAGCGAGGAGTCTGCTTGAGATTCGCTCCCTCTGCCTGCCCCCCACACTCCGCTACCATGCATGTATGTGCGTGCATGCACTCTCTCTCTGAAATAAATAAAAATAAATAAATAAACATTTTAAAAAAGAAATATATTATTTTTGTCATTCAAAAACCTTTAAATAGTCTTCGAAAATGAACTGTGTATATAATCAGCTATCTTTACAAACCTTGCTTATAAACCATTGGTGACACAGGCCATCCACCACAGTGTCAATACAGTTTGAAAGAGGACTTAGAAAATGTCAATTTTGTAGTTTTCTTAGTAACCTACACTGACAGAAACATATAATCTTTCTCTAAGAGTTCAAAACTGTAGAGACCAAATTCAGAAGCATCCTTTGGAAAGCACCTCATCATCAGGGCTGACTCCTAATTCCTTGCATAGAAGATAAACCACACAGCCATCTCGCTGAAGAAGCAGGGCAAATTCAGGAATTACACTCAAAAGTAGGGAAAAAAACGCTTTTATTTTATTTTGATCCAGAAAGCCTGTAAAAATAGACACATGGATATTTTGGGCATGTTTGTTAAATTAGAACTTTCTGACAGAAAAAGACAAATGACAAATATTTAAAAAACAAAATTGATAAAGTTAAAAGCTGTAATAAATAATTTTTTTAAAAGTAACTGCATGATTGAGAAGAACTTTAAAAAATAATTCTACTTTAAAAGGGTAATGATAAACTTGCAAAAGTGACATTGCCTCCGTCAAAATTTGGGCAGTTGTTTTTTTCTTAGATTAAAAGTACAGTTCATGAAACTTGAAAGCCAAAGGAAGAAAATAGAAAGAAAAAGAAAATAGAAAGCACAGAAATGCTTGAGAAGTATTGAATAATACAAATATTTAACTGTACTTGCCATGAACTGGCATGGCCTGAAGCTGAAGACTTCTTACCCTCGATTTATGGGGAAGAGGAGAGGGGAAGGAAGAGTTCCAGTCAAACTGTATGGGAGTGGAGAGTTTTACAGTTTTTGGGTCTTGTTTGTTTCAATATTTGCTTCTAATTTTGGGGGGGAAACATGGTGCCGTGGCTTGTGGGTTATAGTTAACTCGGTGCCTGTTAATAAGGGTGTGGTTCCAGCTGTCCTAATAAGAGTAACCTCTTTGGCTGGACCTAAAATGAGATCAGTATTCCTCTAGAAATTATATATAGCATGTTTCTTTTCCTTTGAAAACATACTTTAATAAGTATGCCAAAAATACACACACACACACACACACACACACACAAACACACAGACTGACTTTCTGGATCAAAATAAAATAAAGGTGCTTTTCGATGAGTTTTAGATGCAACTTGTGAATTCACCTTGCTTCTTTGGTAGAGGTAATTTTACATGTATCTTTGGTGCAAGGAATTAAGTCAGTCCTAATGGTAAGAATGATTAGGCGGTTGGGTATCTGGTAGGTGGCTCAATCAGTTAAGTGGCTGCCTTTGGCTCAGGTCATGATCTCAGGGTCCTAAGATCGAGCCCTGCATCGGGGTCTCTGCTCAGCAAGGGAGCATGTTTCTCCCTTTTGCTCCCCCTGCTCATATTTAATCTCTCTCTCTCTCTGTCAAATAAATAAAATCTTAAAAAAAATAAAAAAGTATTCTTCTGGTACGTGCTTCTAACAAAAACAAAACAAAATGAAACAAAACAAAACAAAAAAAGAAATGATTAGGAGGCTTCCATACTAATAATTTTTAAAGAGGGCAAAACAGTATATTCACTAAAAATTCTCTCCCAGTTCCTAAGTCTTCCCTAGGAGCTATTAAAATCCCTACCATTAATCACACCTTTTTGGGCAAGAGATTATCTCCATAAGATTCCTATTATAATCCATATGCTATCTTCATAGAGTAGCACACTGATTCACAGCGTGTTGTTAGATCTTCTAGTTATTAACTACATTAATATATTCGTGTTGATATAACTTATTAACTATTAACCTAGCCAAGACAGAAGCTGAAGAACTGAGACAAGGAAGAGCTAAATTTTGATGTGGGAGAACTTTTTTAAAAGATGAATTTATTTATTTGAGACAGAGTGTGTGTGCAGAGCAGGGGAGGGGCAGAGAGAGCTGGAGAGGAAGAGAATTTCAAGCAGACTCCCCGTGGAGTGTGGAGCCCCAGTTGAGTCTTGATCTCACAAACCTGAGATCATGACCTGAGTCAAACCAAGAGTCAGAAGCTCAAAACAATCCCAACTCAATTCATTTTTTTTTTTTTAAGATTTTATTTATTTGACAGACAGAGATCACAAGCAGGCAGAGGCAGGCAGAGAGAGAGGAGGAAGCAGGCTCCCCGCCGAGCAGAGAGCCCGATGCAGGGCTCGATCCCAGGACCCTGAGATCATGACCTGAGCTGAAGGCAGAGGCTTTAACCCGCTGAGCCACCCAGGCGCCCCCCCAACTCACTTCTGATTTCAGAACTTAAGCGGCTAAGCAACCCAGGCACCCCTGATGTGAGAGTACTTTGAGGAAGAAAATTTTGGATGTAAAAATTAAGGGCATTTGACCAGCTAGGAAGCATTTTAAAATATTTATTAGGGGATTGAAAGAAGTAGTAAATGAGAGGGGTGATTTAAAAAAATGGTTTTTCAAAGAGAACATATGGAGGGCAAAACAGACGAAAATTTGTCTATATCATGGTTTATCTATGGTCACCCTGCAAATTTGGGTATGGGACAAGGTAGATCTAATATTGCTATCTCGGAGTTTAGAGTCTCTCTCTCTCCCCCTCTCTCTTTTGTATTCTTAAAAAGATTTCATTCATTTATTTGTCAGAGAGAGAGAGAGAGAGACAGGGCACAAGCAGGGGGAGTGGCAGGCTCCCTGATGAGCAAAGAGTCTGACTGGGGGCTCGATCCCAGGACCCAGGGATCATGACCTGAGCGGAAGGCAGACACTTAATTGACTGAGCCACCAAGACATCCTGAGTCTCTTTAAGCCAAGATATTATAATATAATTTTGTTTTAAAAATTATATTTGTGGGGTTCCTGGGTGGCTCAGTCGGTGAAGTGTCAGGCCCATGATTTCAGCTCATGTCATGACATCAGGGTTGTGAGGTCAAGCCCCAGGAAGGCTCCACGCTCAACAGGGAGTCTGCTTGCGATTCTCTCCTCTCACTGTGCCCATACCCCTGCTAGCGTGTACATGCTCTCTCTCAAATAAATAAATAAATCTTTAAAAATTATATATTTTTTTATTTTTTTAAAGATTTTATTTATTTATTTGACAGACAGAAATCACAAGTAGGCAGAGAGGCAGGCACAGAGAGAAGAGGAAGCAGGCTCCCTGCAGAGCAGAGAGCCCGATGCGGGGCTCGATCCCAAGACCCTGGGATCTGACCTGAGCCGAAGGCAGAGGCTTTAACCCACTGAGCCACCCAGGTGCCCCTAAAAATTATATTTTTAAAGGATATCATTATTACAACTTTCTCTGTGTCACTTCATGATGCAGCAATGCCAAAACATTAGTATTCTGTGATTAACTTTTCTAGTAGTTAATGAAGTTAAATGAAAAAACAGATAATTTGAACGTATGTTTTCTTATTTCAATATGTTAATCAAAACTCTGTCCTTCCCCCATAAAACCTACTGACCCAAAGCCACGGAGTAGTCACTAGAGCTAACCGACTTCCTTCCACTTTAAGTTCCACGTTTCTGCTCCCACCAGTCAGTGCTGGGGGCTTGCCAAAAATCAGTTGTGTTTGCTTCTAAACTAATTTATTCTAGTTGTTATTGTAATTACGTAATGGCATTAATGTTACATAAACTAATGAAATAAGAAATGGAAGAGAAAATGGTTGTTTCTAGGAAAACTAAGTTGAATGCTTGAGAAAGACTCCCTGTAGACAATATGATTTAAAAAAAAAAACACTGTTAATCCAGATGTGAGTGAAAAACCGTAAAAGATTATGAAGAAAATAAGCCCCAAATCTATAAAGATTCTCATAATATTTTGCTAACATTCTATGATCTTTTCCCTTTTTACCGAAATCAGTATTAGAAATCTCAGAAGATACATTGGGATATGGTTCAGGTGGGAAGGACATGATTTAATCAATAAAATTCTGATCAGTGAAACCATATTTGAAGAAAAGGTCTTGACACTGCATAGAGATTTCAATGTAAAATGCACACTGAGGTGTTTTATGTTCATGTGTTTTAAGCATGTAATATTAATACAATTAGAATGCCAGTTACCCAGGTTGCATGTTTTGTTTATAAAAGCACACTATTGGTATCAAGTTGCTAATTTACATGCCACAATTTTTATGAAGCCTAATTCCAAGTGTGCAATGTAAAACACTGATTACTGGAGCATGTAGCAAGTTTGTTTGCGATAGGTGATGTTTTAAAAGGGAGTTAGATTGACTTAGGCTTATAAAATAGTGACTAAGTCCTTAACAATATTTCCTGAAATTGAGGTCCCTTTGTAAGACCTGGTATATCTCAGGTTGAAGGGATGCAAATGGAGTGCTCAGGGCATATGGGACTTGTATTCAAACTGTTGTCATGGACTGAATGTGTCCCCCTGAACTCATTATGTTGAAACCCTAAACCCCAGTGAGATAGTATTAGGAGGTGGGCCTGTGGGAGGTGATTAGGTCCCGTGGAGTCCTCATGAGTGGAACCGTGCCCTTATAAACACAGACTTCAGAGAGCTCCCTTGCCTTTCCACCATTGAGGACGCAGGGAGATGCTGGCTACCTGTGAACCAGGAAGAGGGCTCTCACTACATAGCGAATCTGCTGGTACCTTGATCTTGGACTTCCCAGACTCCAGAATGGTGAGAAATAAATGTTTGTTGTTTAAGCCACCCAGCCGAGGGTATTGTTGTAACAGCCTGAATGGACCAAGACAACTATACTTAGAGATAACTTGATCGACAGCAATGTCTCCTACACCGATTTCTCAAGAGATAATGCAAAATTCACCAACTCATGATGAAAAGAGGAAAATAAGGACAGTACAGGTATCTTAAAAATTCTAAATGCATCCCATATTAAGGACTATTTACTCTTAAATATGTCCATTTTATTTTGTGTTAAAATGGGCTTTTTAAAAAAAATTAAGATGATGGAAAATTTTTTCTTAATGGCAAAATAAAATTTGGGATACTCTGGATACGCTCTGTTAGAATTATCCTTTTTTTATTTTTATTTTTATTTTTATTTATTTATTTATTTATTTTGCACTGGTACTTAGTATTAGAGAGAAGGGAAGCAGAGCTATCAGTTTGCTTGGAATTATACATGACCTGCTTTACCTAAGTTATTTACACTGAATTCTATTTAAAACAACATGGAAATGGGCTCATGGAAATGATCCAAGCAGGTGGACCCTTTCACGTTTATCTCGACAAAGTTTGATTAAGCATTGTTCTGCAGTCTACAGAAATAGAAACATGAAGGGAGTTTGAACAGCTCTGGATGCTCATGGAGGAAGGAAAATGTTTTTAAGAAAAGGCAGAGTATACGGATGGTCAATAGATGTATGTTTTTAATTCATTCCCAGCTCTGTCAGCCTACTTAGAATCAGGAGGAGGGGGAGAGTCAAACTGTCAGCAGGTGCATCAGTAAGCTTTGGGGGTGAAAGGACATGGCTCTGGAGTCACCCACAGCCACGCCTGTTGGTCGTGGGCACTGTTGATAGAGTGTATGCACCATTCATATGTAAAACGACTACACTCAAACATAATACTTACAGTGATTTCTATTTTGAGATAAGAATCTCGTAAGAAATCAATGGAAAAATCAGACTGAATGAAGGCTAGATTAATAATTGAGGCTTTCTCCTGGTTCAATCAGTATTTAAGATTGTTTATAGTTCTCCTGGGAATTAAAAAAAAAAGAACTAACCCTAATACTAATACCAAAACAAAACAAAACAAAAAAACAAACAAAAACAACCTTGGTAATTAGGTAACAGAGGCTTAAACATTTCATTCTATCGCTACACAGCCTTTCTTGAAGGAATCGCAATCAAATATTTGTATACCACTTACATTTTTTAAAAAGATTTTATTTATTTATTTGACAGAGAGAGATCACAAGTAGGCAGAGAGGCAGGCAGAGAGAGAGGGGGAAACAGACTCCCCGCTGAGCAGAGAGCCCGATGCGGGGCTCGATCCCAGGACCCTGAGATCGTGATCTGAGCCGAAGGCAGAGGCTTAACCCACTGAGCCACCTAGGTGCCCCATACCACTTACATTTTTATAGGTGGTTCACAAATACGAACTCATTTAATCCTCATGAGAATTCTTTAAGGCAGTTTCTAGTATCGTTATGGTTTCCATTTTATAGATGAGGAACCTAAGGCACAGAGAGGTTAACTAACTCCTTTGAAGTCACACAGTAAGCTGTTGAGTCAGAATTCACACTCCAGCTCCCCGGCTATGAAGTCAGTTCTCCAAACTCTCCACCTTTCTGCCTCTCTAGTAAAGGACATGCTGGTCTTGGCTGTTGTGGAGACCCACCCTTCTGTGTTGTCATCTCCATTTTGGCTCCATCAAACCACAGGAAGTCCTGGTAATGCTTAGCAAGTGCGACTGTGTATGACAGGAGTGAAGTCAGGGCCTTTTCCATGTCTTTCCTGTAGTGTTCACCTCAGTAGATGGGTCAGGGGAAGCCAGAGGAAATGGAAGAGGAATGTAACATTCAGTGGACGTATGCATGTGGCTCCATGCTTGGATTGAATATTCTGGTGTAAAAGGGACAACCAGCAGCCCTCCTTTCTTGCTTTTCCTCCTAAAATACAATGGGAAGCCAGGAACTATTGTAGCTTACTCAGCTCGCGTTCAGAGTCTGTGGGGCCACACATTTGCCTGTGTATCTGACAGTGCCTCTTCCTCTGGTCTGTATCATCGGTGGTCTCGTGCCAAAGAAGGACACGAAATCCAGCTCTTTTATGTATGTATGTATGTATGTATGTATGTATTTGAGAGAGAGAACACAAGCAGGGGAGCGGCAGGCAGAGGGAGAAGCAGTCTCCCCACTGAGAAGGGAGCGCCATGTTGGACTCGATCCCAGGGCTCCGGGATCATAACGTGAGCAGAAGGCAGACACTTAAGTCACCCAGGCACCCACAGAATCCAATTCTTGCACTAAGGCTGGGATAAGAGAGTTTGTTTCCTAAGGCTCATGTGTACTCCCAATCCAGATACAAGCTCCTATCACCTGCAGGTAGAGGACAGTTTGCCTGTTTTTGAAATTAAAGCCAATGAAGAACTCCTGGGTGGGTCAGTGGGTTAAGCGTCTGCCTCTGGCTCAGGTCATGGTCCCAGGGCAGGGTCTTGGGATCAGAGCTCCCAGGGTTGGCTCCCCCAATCCCCGCTTTCCCCCCATACCCCCTCACTCCACCATCCCATCCCCACCCTCCCTCCCATCTGGCCCCCCACCCTGGATGTGTTCTCTCTCTTTGTCAAATAAATAAATTGTCTTTTAAAAAAAGAAATTAAAATCAATGGGATCATATTGTCTTCTGTTACTTAAATTTTCACTTAACAATTGTCTTTTTAAAAAAAAACCTTTCTTGTTGATGGCCATAATGGTAGTTCATTGACTTTCCATTCCATAAAATGTTCCAGTGTAGGAGTATGCCACCACTTACCTATTTTATTCATTATCATTGGATTTTTGAATTATTTACAACTTTTTTTTTTTTCTCTTGCGAAACATATAGCTATGAACTTGGACATGCCTCCCAGCGCACAGGAGGAGGAATTTCTCCAGACCATATTATTATACACAGGAATGGTCATACAGTATGCATATATTCAACTTTACCAAGTAAAATAAAATTATTTTTCCCTGTTGGATTTAGCAGTTTACACTCCCACCAGCTGTGTCTGGATGTTTAAATTCAACTTCTCAAAACAAGACAGGCATGTGTAGATTTTTCTATCCCCTGAATTGCTGTGGAATAGCTGCATTTGGAGAAAAAAAGCAGCTTGGGGTTCTTTTTCTTTAAATCTTACATTCTCCATAGGAAGAGGAGAGCCAGAGAATACAAGCAACTGTGTTTATGCTAATCTAAGATGTGTTAATTCATTGAAAAGAAATTAAGTAGTAGAAAAAGAAGAAAGTAAAGAATACATTTTCCTGATCCTCTTAATTAAATCTTTGACCTTGATTGCTTAGTGTGAAGGTTTACCAGAATATATGGCATAGTACTTATGTACTATAACGAATCTCAGTCATTTGTCCCTATTTTTTTTTTTAAAGATTTTGTTTATTTATTTGACAGACAGAGATCACAAGTAGGCAGAGAGGCAGGCAGAGAGAGAGGAAGGGAAGCAGGCACCCTGCTGAGCAGAGAGCCCAATGTGGGGCTTGATCCCAGGACCCCGGGATCGAGACCTGAGCCAAAGGCAGAGGCTTTAACCCACTGAGCCACCCAGGCGCCCTGTCCCTATTTTATAAGAATTGTCATAGCTTAAACGTGATAGTTGACCACAGATTTTGGAGGAAATCGTTTTGTTAATTCTATTAGTATTTTTCTTTGATGTTATAAGACTGTCAAACATTTCCTAGTTTAAAAGTTTCTTGAAATATCATTCCTTCAATTCTTTGAATTACTTTTGATATTTTGTGCTTCGCAAAATAAAAATACATGCAAGTTTTGCATTTTAAGCAATAAACAACTTTTGTTTCATTATTCCAAATTACGTTAATGAAATGTTTTTAAAGGTTTGGGACAAAGTTACTTACTTGCCAAATGTAAAAAAAATCTTTAGAAGAGTCTGGATTTAATTGTTCTATCAAATGCTTCTCAGTTCAAGTTTCCGCTATATTTTAGGTTTATGACTTTTTGATCTGAATTTCCAAACTAGCAAAAATGAATGATTCCAAGAACTACAGAACCTACAAGAAAATGACAAAGAAAATATTTTATGTGACCAAGTTGAAATCAGCAACATGTATCCTGTTATAAACATCATAATTGTTCATTTCTGCCAAACATAATTGAATGATGCTATTTCTACAATAAAAATACCGTAAAAAACACATTTTTGGAAAAAATATTTAGTAAATATTTTGTTTGAAAATTGTTGATTATTAGGTACGAAGGGAGTACTTAACCAACACAACAATTTCCCCCAAATATTTCATGTGTAGATAAATCTAAAATTCAACATGAATTTATGTTTTTATTGCAGCATTTCACAAAAAATGCAGGATTTATTTGCTGCCGAACTTTGCTGACAATAAAAGGGAACTTGTTACTGTACTTTAATATTTAAAATTTATACCTAAACAGCCCATCAGTGTTATTTTAGTAACTCAGTTTTGCTCTTTACTAACATTTTTAATGGTATAAAGAAAATATGTTCGGCTTGACAAGTATTTGTGAAATTAGTTTCTTTGTAGAGCCAAGGCTCACATTGTAACAATGAATCAAGACATAAGATCCTACTTAACAATTGTCCTTCAAAGGGAAATAATGCATTTCCTACTAGTTTTCTTTTACTTGTGCATTCTGTCCTTAGCTACAGCATGCACAACTTGACTATTTTAAGGAATTGAACAGCTGCTAATTAGTAGTTTTAATAGTCAAGAAAAGGGTGAAGCATGTGGTGCATATTAACTGAACCTAAATGTTTTTTTTTTCTGAATAGAGTTGCACAAGAAAAAGCCTTGAAAACTGCATTTGTCTTCATGATCTGAAGTAACACAACTATTCATATCTTAACTGCCATGTGCTTCCTAATTTCTTTCACAATGACTGACAATATACATACTTTGAAATAATTATTTAAAATTTTCAGACTTTAAAATAATTAGTGGTAGGCACATACAAAAGGAGGTTAGAATTAGACTATCCTCCAGGAAAGCATGCTAACTTTTTTTTTTTTTTAAAGCATACATCTCTATATACGAGAATTAAATCCTAACGATTTCTCATTAAAAATACTGCCAAAATTCCTCAAGCAGTGTTAATGAAAACAAATGATGGTTGGAAAGTTTTTTGCCGAGAAAAATCAGAATGGACCTATTCAGAATTAATAATAATTCTGAAGTCTAGATAACTCAAAAGATAGAAAAAATATGTTTTAGTTTCAAGATGTGGTTTACAACAGGCATAAGTCATGAAACTGAATACATTAGCTTTAAAATTCTAAGTGCTTTAAAAATCATATATAATACAAATAGTTGAGGAACTGTATTGAGTATTTGTTGTCATTTTGTGTCAGTTGCAAACATTGGGGTTTACCTAAACACAGAAAAAAACCATTAGGTAAAATCCTACATATTTAGTTGTTTAAGACGGGAAAATTATCTTAACTCTTTCAACAAAATCAAAATTTGCAATAGCAAAAGTCTGCAAAATTTATAAATGGTAAAAGAAGAAAAGGCAAGATCATCCAACATTAACAAATACATTAACACTTTCTTTACCTGAAAATCTGTGTGGTTCTGTAGGTGGGGGGGGGAGGTGTAAGGGGGGGTGGGGGGGAGGTGGTGGTGGGAATCCCCCCTCCCCCCACCACTTGTCAGGCTGGGATGAGAAGCATCTGCAGAACTCAGAGCAGGGAATGGTTGAACAGCTCGATCTCTTTACAAAATCCACCTGTGTCCTGAGACTACTCTGGCTAACTTTTTCTTTTCAAATGTCTAAATGTCCTTTGATTTTAGCGTGAACACGTGGAGTTATTTTCTCTCGCTTAGGAGTAATAAAATTTGTTCTATTAAATGTATGTTTTTAAAAAAATATTCCATATTCTCTGACAGAGGACTTTCGATCCATCATATATCCAGTACTACTCATTGCATGGAGCTCGGTTTGGATCTCCCCAGCGTTTCTGACATGGCATTTGCAGCCCTGCGTGGACGCCATGGGAAATTGTCATTTAACAGTAAAACAGCATGATTGAAAAAAAGATCAAAATGTTTATTTAGAAAAAAATCCTGTCAAAGAAAGAAAGAAAGAATCCTGTCAAGAAAATCTGTTAAATACCTCCTGTATTGAGATTCCCAGAATTTTTAAAAAGCTATTTTGTTTCAAATAATTTAGAAAACTCAAGTCTTGTATTAAATTTGGCTATTTTGTAATAGATTTTATTTATTTATTTGACAGAGAGAGAAACAGAGAGAGAGGGAACACAAGCATGGGGAGTGAGAGAGGGAGAAGCAGGCTCCCCTTTGAGCAAGGAGCCCGATGTGGGGCTCAATCCCCAAATCCTAGGATCATGACCTGAGCTGAAGGCAGACGCTTAACAACTGAGCCACCCAGGCGCCCTGTAAATTTGGCTATTCTTGTAAATTGCTGCAAATATGAGATTTATCCAGATGTCAAAGAACTTATACAGAAGGAAAGAAGGGGGAGTGACAGGAAACAGGCTCTCCCGTCCTCCTCAGTGTATATAAAGAAAGATTCTGAAGAGTACACATTTTAAAATTATTTCTGATGTTTTCTAGACAAAGAGTAATTATAAATTAGTCAGTGGTCTCAGCTTCTTTTTAAAATTTTGCTACAGCCTCTCCAGTAGTGATTTTTAGTTTCACTGATGCACCCTTATCCTGCCTCTCTGTGGGAGTGGTATTTTGTTATAATAAAATGTCTATGTAGGGAGCCAAAGAGAGGGAAAGCATAGCATATACATCATGCCCAGACTGGACAATGAGCGCTGTAACAATGAAAATTTAATTGTACCATTAATACCCAAAGAAGTATATAAAAAAGATCCCACAGCTGATGTTGATTGCTTAGAAAACATCTAAAATGGCTTGGAAGAGAGAGGATGTTACCTGTATTATTCAAACAAAAACAGTATTCCTTTCTATTATCTGGATATTTTAGGCAGAAATAGATTTTGTGTTTTTTTTTGGGCATCGGGCACAACTTAAATACCTAGAATAGGGTGTTGTCAGCAAACTAAAGGTTTAAGTAAGTTTAAGTAAGTTTGAAAGTCTGTATGCATTGAGTCTGAGATTCATTACATGACGTTAAAAATTATTTAAACAACGAAAGGACTCATTGAATCAGGGAGTAGAGTAGGTATATTAATACCTAGCAACTCTAATTAGCATTTGTGAGTCGTTGAATTTTACTTTTGTGTGCTCTATTAATTCTTCCTATGATGGATGCACAGTAGACATCTAAACAGAGGTTATTTTTATAAGGTTTAAAGTTTCCACAATGGGCACCACCTTTGTGCCCAGGCAGTTTGTGGAGTGTGTATGTGTGTCTATGTGTGTGTGTTGCGAGTCCTGAAAGAAAACAGGGATTATTGAGAACACCTGCAGAAGAGAAAAAGTAGCCACAGTCCCACGGGATTACAAAGATCTCTAGATTTGTAAAGCACACTCTTAAATGTTTGCTGATAGCCTCTTTATAATTTGCAACATGTTTCTGGGTAATGGAACCCTGAGACCGCTCTAGTCTAATTTCATTGTCAAAGCCACACGAAGTACCACAGTCCTAGACAGTCATTTCTAAAAATTTAACATCAAATCCTCTGATACTCACTAGCTTTGAGACTCTGCTAAGTGCCTTCATGTCTCTGGGTCACAGTGTGCTCATTTATAAATTGGTGGCGATAGTAATGACTCAACTAATCTCACAGGATAATTGTGAACATCAAAGTGAGATAATATATAGCAATGTCTAAAGCTCTTGAATATTATACAAATGAAAGTTGTCTTCCCCAGCTACCGGGACTCTGGGCTTCTAGGCATATTCTTCATGAGCATAATTTCCTTCCATCTGTTTCTGTCCTTTTCACCCCCTCCTCCTGCTACAGCACACAACTTGCTAGTGATAGCGTTCTTCCTAGCATCTCACCCATGACTTACAATCCCTTACTTTGAGCAGACACTTCAAAGATGCCTTTAATTGCTTGCCATGCCAGTGATCAACTTATTACCTCTCAGCTCCAAATTCACCCTTCCGTACCTGTTCAGAGAGTCCATAGTAAACGATAAGCCTTTTTCTTTCCAGGGAGCATGATGTAAATTCAGCCTGCGGAGTGGGAGAAATGTTGCAGGAGGAAGGCGTTCACTTTTCATGGTTCCTGTGTGTGTGATTTTTCGTTTTCTGGCTTCTGCTGCGGGGCTGGCCAGGGTGTGAACGTGTGCAGACCTGTGGCGCCGCTCTGCCAAGCCCTGCACCCAGTGGACAGAATTCCTTGGGAATCTTGCATGC
Organism: Martes martes; assembly: GCF_963455335.1. Lineage (NCBI taxonomy): Eukaryota > Metazoa > Chordata > Mammalia > Carnivora > Mustelidae > Martes > Martes martes. The sequence goes on from NC_137890.1 coordinate 18,316,305, forward strand.
CTGGCCATGGTGAGCATCTTTCTGCCGCCCTCCTAATGTGAACACCGCACACTCCAGGCTTCTCTCGGCAGCCAAGTTCCTACCCCTGTGTATGCTCTCTGCGGGCTATGGCTGACCTCACCCGGAAGGGTTATTTCCTACTCTCCTAGTGATGTGGACCGCCTCTGGTCCAGGGGGACAGCAAATTTCCTGCCATTTGATGGACTCCAGTCATGCCTTCTCCCATGAGGTCTGAACCTCAGTCTTGGAAGGGGGATCTTCTTCCAAGTTTGTCTTTCCTTAAAGACTCTCCTCAGCCCGAGGGTGTCCCTTAGTATTTTCTTTACATCCTTATAGCTACTCTCCTGCCATAATTTAATAATTCTTTATATTAAACATCCCCTGTTTAGATTACTGTGTGATTTTTGTCTCTTGACTGGGCCCAGATTCATCTATTAGCTGCTAAAGTATCAAATAATCACATAAAAAAATCTAGGATAGTCAGAACAGTACCCTAAGTTATAATTCTATTTTTAACATATTAATGAACTTTAATCATCATGTTTTATGTTTACTAGCATCAGAGAGAGAATTCCTATCATGGCAGCAGGCACTTCTGATGTAAATAGTTTTAGTGTACTGTGGATTTTGCTTCCACTTTTATTCAAATTTCTACTTTGCCCAGGACTTCAATATTTATAAAACAACCAATACATCCTAATTATAAATGTTACTATCTTAGCTGTTCTAGTCTTAAAATTTAGGAAACACTCAAAAGTACAATTCAAGTGAACAGATATTTTCCTGGATAGTGTTCCATAACTAGGAAGTGGTTTTTACCTCCAATAGTAATTGTTTATCATTTTTACTGTCTCTGAGTCCAGGCAGTATCGAATTCCATCGTACCAGTCAAACGTCTTTATTTTGACCAGAAAATAATGACATCTTCATGGGTAAAACATGTGATGGGCCATTGTGCAGATAGCAGGAGAACACTCTATGTCTTCATAGCTGAGGTGCCATTGATATTTGTGGCAAATAATTTAATTATTTACCTAGTGTACGTACTGGCAGAGGAAAAATGCTGAAAGCATTTGTAAGACACTGTAAAATGTAAGAAACATACTGATTGAGAGATGTTAAAATGTGGAAAAAAAACAATGCCTCTCAGAATTAATGAAATACAGTAGAACTCCAGGTAGTTCTTAGGGTGGAAAGGCCTTGATATCGTTGCCTTGCCATAACTAGCAATATCTCAGTTAAAAGCAATTTTCTTTGTATGATGATAGTACTGTACTTCTAAAATCAAAAAAGAGTTTTGTAGGATAGTTGACCAGTCTATAGAGTTCAGACTGCTTGGACAACATCAGACCAGCAAACGCCCCGCACTGATGCGTGAATTGGGTCTCACAGAAATCCCACATGGTTCCTGGCTTCCATTTTCACATGGACTGGCCCCAGTTTCCGGTGAATGCTCCGGGACACTTGGATATTCAGTATTTCTGGGGCCGTCAAGCCTCTTTCCTTCCCCTCTGCTTGCTGCCCGTTGGATGCTGATTCCATCTGGGTCTTGTAGGTCTTCATGGTTGGTCTGTGTGCTCACATTGCGAAGTTTGTGAAGTTTTGTTGTGGATGTTGCTGGAAGGTTTTGGTGCTGCTCTTCTTGTTTGCCTGTCTGGTCTGTTTTTACCGATGCATTGAGGAAAATTCCAACACTATGCTACTACCTACCGCCAGAACCTTACCAGAATCCTTTTCCTTTTTTAAACTGCCAGTTCCAGGCCAATAAATTAATTCATGTACATCGGATGGGTAGGGATCTGCAATTTGAAAAACAATAGTCGATGCAGTCCATGTTGTGCATCACGGAATTTATTAAAATGCTGTATCTATACGCCAAAGATTCTGTTGCTTTACGTGGAGGGATGTTAAAAGAAATAGCTGTACTTATCCTAAGGGTATTTCTTAAAGGCATACTTTTATTATTATGTCCTCCTAACAAGTACCCATACGGAAAATCTCTCTCAGGTCTCAGTATCAGGAATAATCAAGTATCTTCATTATTAATTGAACAACACAGAAACAAATAAGGGTATTTTCAGGGTATAAATAACTACATAAAATACATGGCTGGTACTTTTAAAATTCAATTAGAGTCAGAATTATTTTAGTATTATAGTATTAACATGAATACTTCTGTAAATTTGCCTGCTCACATAGTACCATCCATCAATATTCCTTCTTCATTTATTCTTTTTCTTGTCTACTTGAGAGACTCTTCTGCCTGATGTTGATAATATAAACCTTGCTATGAAATACTAGAACACAGAGATAAGGTATTAGTTTCTTGATGTAGTGAAATGTCTTTATGTTTTCAATTATGAAAAATCTTGGCTCTCCATCATGTCAAACAATAGGACATACTTTCACTTTTATGAGTTGCATTATTTCCCAGAAATAGGAATATTTCTTAAAGATATTTGAATATTTCTTAACATCCTTTATTAGGCAATGTTTCTATTTCACTGTTTTTAAGATGCTTAGGTTTCAAAATGTTTGGTTTCAAATGCTTTTGCATTGGTTTTAGCTTGAGGTAGTGAAAGTATGATCTCAATAAATATAAACAAAGTTGAAACTTTACATCTATTTTTCAGAATATCATTACAATTTTCCTTTCTGATTATATCCTTTGAAGAACAAACACTCTGACATTAAAGAAACATATTTCATTAGGAATTTGATGATGAAAGTAAAAAATTCATGAGGTGTTTTGATTTTATAATGTACCATTATAAGTCAAATAATGCAAGATTTCCAGAAAGGAAGCATTGGTAATGAAGCTAATTTTAGAAGTACAATGTTGTAATCCTACAATTTTCCAGATTTTTCGTGAGCCCTCTGAATGCCTACCTAAATGTATTACTATTCTATACTCTGTAGGCAGGAATAATCTGGACAGTGACCAAAAAAATTAAGGAGTTTCAGATGCTAGGACAGGGATTAGTAAGAGTTTAGGAAGGCTTCAGTTCTAGGGTAGACTGAAATTAAGGCAGAACTAGAACTCAAAAACAGAGGCAATGGCAGGTCCGCATTTATCTGACCTAGGGTGCTGTTTGGCACTGGACTAGCGCCCATAACGATGAGTCTCAGAGAGTGTGGCTGTGGCCAAATAAATATCCACCGTCACAGATGTCTACTGAAGCTCAGAATCCAGGTCTGGGGTATGAACTAGAGGTAGAGATCAAATGAATTAAATTATGGACAAAGGATGTGTAAGTTAGGAAATGGGCGAGTTGGGTAACTGGGTAATTAGTACATTTGAAGTAGTACGTCACTACCACATTTCCACAAAATGAATTATTAAAAGAGAAAAAATGAAATTATCCTGGAAAACACACGTAGCATTAAAATACGCACGATCCAAGAATACAAGAAAGAAGTACAGGTGTGTTGACTACCCGCCCCCCCAATTTCTCTCCTGCCTTTAAAAACTTGCCTATTCCTTACTTAAATGGCCTCTCCCTGACTTTATAACTTTGGCTCCAGGAGTTGGCCTAGCGACACGTTTTGTTTAGTTCCTGGGAGAAGAACAAAAGGTCCTTCTTTTTGAAAATTCAGACCATCCAACTTCAGTACTGGCCTTAGTACTCTCCTTGTGTGAGAGCCTAGGCTGCGGAGTTTGGCCGATGTTCAGGGCACTGGAACTAGAATGAATCTCAAATCTGGGATTAGGTATGGTATAAGATTATTCACAAGAGTCAAGTGCATGTAACGTCAAACAGACTAATTGTGAAAGCAAATCTAAAATACTTTGGTGAAGTCCCCTAAAAGAAAAAATTGAGGGCAGTTCTGCAGCGAACAAAACCTCTGTTAGCAATGCCCCAAAGGAGCAGAACAAGCCATATCTGATGGTAGCATTTTTGCCTCTCTGAAGCGAATATTCTTTGACGGTGAAAATACACTTGCTGCTTACTTAAAAGAAAAGATATGTATCTGTATTCATGGAAATACAGTTACGTTCTCCTGGCAAGCTGTCTCTGAGTATAAAAGGAGTATCCTTGGAAGCCAGGCATTTATAGGAAGTAACAGGCTGAATAGGTTAATCTCCCACCTTACAAAAGACTTGATTAATAAGAATTTTCTCAAAAGTGATATTGCAGGTCTCCTGCAGTTCAAATGAAACCATAAAACTTACAGAGCATTTCCTTTCTCTCAGCAAATGATCATTTAGAGTCACACTACAGAGAAGGCCCCAGAAATTTTTGCTCATATACCGCCTTTACTTTGCAGGTGGAGTGATGGCATAGTGTTCCTGTTGTCATCCCTGTTGCAATTCAATTTTACATTAGAATTATGAAGGAAATAATGATAATGCTTTATTTTTATTAAAGCATTTTTTCAAATGTTGCATTACATTTCATATTTTTCACGTGTGTCTTGTCTTTATAATTGCATCGAACTGTTAGTCCTATAAGGACGGGGATGTTGTCTCTTTTGTCACTGGATCCCTCATGTCTGAAGTAGTACGTGGCACGTGGCAGGTAGTGAATAAAGGAATGCATGGATACATGAATGAATGAATGTTCTAAGGAGCTCTTGGATGTTTCTTCTACAATCCTATGAAGGAAAATATATGATATAGCGGTGATGAGAAGAAAGAAAAAGAAACTGGTGGTCTTTCTTTCCCCAGTCGATTCATATACTATAAAACAAGAAAGAGAATCCTAACGATCTCTGTCCCGTTTTTGGCTAATAATTGGCTAATAATTTAACGTGGAATGTGTGTTAAGGGATGATATTAGAAAGGCAGTGCTTATTAGTAGATAGGGTACAGGTATAAAGAGATTTAAACAGAAATACCCATTTTATTCAGTAGTTCACAAACTGGACATTTCCCCAATACTTATGAAACCACAACAGAAAGCCACTTAACTTCCCCATGGAAAAGTACGATAAGCAGGGAATAGTGAATCATATGGGACTCTAAGAAATTTGTTTTGTTTATATCATTTCTCATTTTTGGCTTAGGTTATTTAATTAGTGAAATGGAGTTAATGACATAAAAATATTTCTGAATCTATATTGATAACATGATATATGTACACACATTTTTAATATTGAAATACATATTTGCTATGGATAACAGTGAAGTTTGGCTAAGGGTACACATTAGGACAGTGCTTGATACATTGTAAGCACTATTTAAATCTTAGCTTTTATTATTATTTCATTTTTATTATTTTGAAGATATCACTCAGTTGCTTGAGTAAATGTTCAATAAAGAATTGATTAGAAAAAAAATAGTCAGTGTTTGATACATAGTATATAACCTGGGAGGAAATCTCAATTTTACAAATATAAGTTGTAAATTTCTTACGTATCTTGAATCTACACTATTGATTGTGAGGATTTCATTGCTTTTGGAGTAGCAAGTTTAAATTTGGTTCCTTCACTCACCGCCTTTCTTAATTTTACTTAGCCCCAGTACCTTCCTATATAACATGGGACAGTTATATCTACTCTTCTAGATCATTATGAAAATATATTTTGAAAGACTTGTTTAAATAACATATATATGTGTATATACCATTGTGTATGTGATATGTGCTAAAATATTATAATATCATAGTCATTTTTAATACTTATATCCAACTACACCATTCATCATGGATATGGTATGTATATATGTATACGTACATATGGTATATATATCATATATATACACACGTATATGTATATATATCATATATATACATATACGTATATATGTATACGTACATATGGTATATATATCATATATATACACACATATATATATCATATATATACACACACACATATATATATATATACACACACACCAAGTATCTCATATTCTTGGTTTCTATATTATCTAGTTTCTGAAAAGAAAGAAAAAAATAAGTCCTCATCATTTCCTCAACACAATAATGTTGATTATCAGAAAGTTTTCCCTTACAATATTCTGTTGCTGATTTTTCTTTAACTTCTATTCATTAGTCCTAATTCTGCCACCTTGATTCCTGGTTCCATTCTCTCTTTAAACAATAATTATAAAATATAACATGCTGTTTAAAACCAAAACTTCATAGTCAATCTATATAGTGTCTTCTAAAATCTAAGAAAGAGGTATTTGTGATCTGAATTTAAAATAGCATTTCTAGCAGGACTATACTAATTCCACTAAGAAAGGCAAAGCATCTTTCTAATGCCAGGCTATGTCATTGTCTAATAATTTTTTGAAGTGCATGACTAGCTTGGATTTAAACAAATTTACATCTATTTTTGATCTATCTTCACCTCTAGTTTTTCATTACATTCATTCCATAAGTGGTTGTGGGTTTGGTGAGGCCTATGCTTTGTTTGGATTAGTCACTGTCTACTAATTATGAGCGGAGGGGACTCTGGCACAAGGATGAATATTTGAGTAAACCAAAAACATCACCAGCCAAACTGGTGGAAATCCATGAAGTAATAAAGCATTGAACTGAAATAACTTCTAACTTACCCCCTCAAAATTTTCTTTAATTTCCCTCAAGTCCTCCAATGAAACAACGGTATGGTCTTCATTTTGTAGATGACTTGTACACCTCTGAAGATGCATAATAATGCTGTTTACGTGTTCCATGTTGGATCATGGTTCTTTTGACCAGTTAAAAATCTTTCCTCGAGTTCTTTCCTTGAGTTCTGCTATGTAATAAGCCCTGGGGACATGGTGACCTCTGCACTCGGAGCCTCCACTTTAAAGGGGAAGACAGTCATCACTCACAATTACACAATAGGATGGGAAGACAATATCACATCACAATTACAAAAATAGTGAGTATCACAACAGAGCAAGACTTGAGCACAAAAATAAGGAGCTCCAGTAATTATAAAGCACTGAAAAAACAATAGAATTCATGAGTGCATCCTGATAATCAGAGATAGATAGATGAATGAGTGAATAAATGCTGGAAAAGGGAGGTTCTGACAGTACAACCCTGAGGATTGGCTTATAAACGTGAAGGGAATGCTGAAGTGGGAAAATCAGCATTTGCAACCATCATAGGAAAGATCTGTGAGGAAAGAATCATCAGTGGCTACTAACTCTAGAGGATAAGGATATTTGCATGGTTTTAAAGAGACTCCCCACAAACTCTTCATTAGTTACATGGAAAAAATAGTAATTACACAGTAGAGAAATCAGAAGACATCTTGACTAGTGACCAAAATTAGTATCACCGACTGAGGCAAATGGACATTGTATGACATTCTGTGAGAACACAACACAAACAATGCAGTATTCTGAGTCTAATCATGTAGAAACATCAGACAAATCCTGAGTGAAAAACGGTCTATTGAAAAAAAGCAGGATGCTCGTCTTCAAAGTGTCAGTGTCATGAGAGATGAAGAAAAGCTAAAGAAATGTTCCATTTCTAGTCTCCCTAAAGAAAGACGAATGACACTTAATTAAACATATCTAAACAAGAGTCAGATATGTCACTTAGTTGTTAAACCTCAACTGACAAGACTAGAAGAATGATGGTTCAATAAAAGTAAATAAGCTATTTTCATTATTGAAGTTAATAATTGCACTGTACTTAAGTAAGACACCTACTCAATGTAGAAAACACACGGTGAGATATTTAGGGGAAAGTGTCATTAAGTGTATTACTTTCAAATGTTCTAGAAAACACACATAACCAACACAGATCTATTATAAAGTAAATGGGATATGATTTTTTTTTTTAAAGATTTTATTTACTTATTTGGCAGAGAGAGAGACAGAGAGCACAAGCAGGCAGAGAGGCAGGCAGAGAGAGAGGAGGAAGCGGGCTCCCCGCTGAGCAAGGAGCCCGATGCAGGGCTCAATCCCAGGACCCTGAGATCATGACCTGAGCCGAAGGCAGCGTCTTAACCCACTGAGCCACCCAGACGCCCCTTGGGATATGATTTTAATAATATGTGGAAGGGTGAATTTATTTTACTGTTCTAATTTTCCCAACTTTTTGTAAGTTTGCAACTATTTCCAAATAAAAAATTAAAAAAATATATAAAAAATGCATACCTTAGAACTATTTTAAAAATGTAGCCCTGCTACAAGTATTTTAATGAAATAAAGGTTGAGACAGAGATGAAGCTTACTGGGTGGGGCAGGGGATAGGTTAAATAAGTGACAGGTATTCGGGAGGGCACTAGTCATATGAGCACCAGGTGATATATGTAAGTGTTGAGTCACTAAATTATACACCTGAAACCAATGTTACACTATATATTACCTAAATGGAATTTAAAGATTTTATTTGTTTATTTGACAGAGAGAGATCACAAGTAGGCAGAGAGGCAGGCAGAGAGAGAGAGGAGGAAGCAGGCTCCCTGCTGAGCAGAGAGCCCGACTCGGGGCTCCAGCCCAGGACCCTGGGATCATAACCTGAGCCGAAGGCAGAGCCTTAACCAACTGAGCCACCCAGGCGCCCCAACTAAATGGAATTTAAATAAAAACTGAAAAAAAAAGAAACTCACTATGAAACTAATATAATACTACATGTTAATTATACTTCGGTAGAAAAATGTCAGAAGTGAAGCTTATAATATAACTCAAACTTCTAAAAAAACCAGCATGTAACATTCTACCCATGAAACATTACATTCTATTGCTTTTAAAATGTTATTTTTAGATGATTATGCATTGTTAAAGTTTTTATGTATTGTCTGAAAAACAGTGATTTAAGGAAAAATAGATCAGTAGAGTAATTGATATTTAACACCTTCAGAAAATTCATAGAAAGATATTTAATTATAATTTCTCCAGGAGAACTAGTAATAAGATGAATTTTTAAAGACAATTTTTAACATCAATAAAAACTTCATTTCTTCACTTCATTTACTTCACTTTTATTTCAGTTTTTCACTCTTTATTGCACTTCTTCAAATTATTTACTATTGCCTCTGATGAATATAGTTGATATAACAGCTCTTATTTTAACCAAACACAGGGCTGATGTTTGCAAAGACCCTGAAACACAACCTTTTTCTCCCATAGACACAAGATTCCCTTATCAGTTGTAACAAATACCTCTTCTGTTCATTGATATTCAGTTAATAAGTAAATGTTTCTGTTCCATAATTTACGTAAGAAGATTTCAGTTGACTTCGCTAAACAACACATTGTGCTGACCCAAAGATGAAAGTCTTGATGTTATTCTTGCTTGGAGAATATGAAATATAATGCGCAATTCTGAAATATTCCCATTTAATTTTCAACAAGACAGCTGAAGTATTTTCAGCGGTGAAATCTGTGAAACCTATATCAATAGTGGATAAGTCCTTTAAATTCTTAGCCCACATCCCTAACATTAACGTTCTAAGGGGCAGCCAGCTGACAGCACAACTGGTGGGCAAAATAATGGATTCATAATACTGGGTTATTTACGTAGAGTTGTCAACACTCTGAGGGCTGTTAATAAAAGCAAATAGCACACGTTTGTAATAACCAAAACCATTTTTAATTTATGCAATTATATTATGAAAAGGCTCTAACGCTCTACACACATATAATAAACTTTGCACAAAACTGATAATTAAATTTAATTAAATTATTACACAAAAATTAGTAATGGTTGAAATTGTTTAATAACCAGTTCCTTGAATTTATCTTGAAACCAAATCTGCCTTGTATTGCTACAATTTGAAGCTATTTATTCCTTTTTTTTTTTTTTAAGGTTTACTTTATTTATTTTAGAGAGAGAGAGAGAGTGAGTGCAGTGGGGAGGAGCAGAGGGAGAGGGAGAGAGAAACACAATCGACTTTGCTAAGCACAGAACAGAATTCGGGGCTTGATCTCATGATCCTGAGATCAGACCTGAGCAGAAAACCAAGAGCCTGATGGTCAACCAACGGTGCCTCTCAGTCACCCCTGAATCTATTTCTATGTAATCCAAACGGATTCAAAAAAGCCTCTCAAATAAATAAATAAATTCAAATCTGCTTGGTTCTCAACAACCAGATTCAGTATTTATAAATATTCAGATAATCGACAACCATTTTAAATTTCATTCTGTTCATTAGCTTCTTGGGACTTACACATCTTATAATTCAAAGTTTGCACCCTTTGACCAACAAATACCTATTTTCTTTGCTTCCAGTCCCCGGCAACCACTATGCTACTCTCTGTTTCCAGGAGTTTAGCTTCTCCTTCTCCTTCTAGATTTCATATACAAGTGATATGCAATGATATACAATGTGTCTTTCTGTTTCTGGCTTGTTTCACTTAGCCCAATGTCTTCCAGTTTTATCTATGTCATCACAAATGGCAGGATTTCTTATTTAGGGCTGAATAGTGTTCCATTATCCATCTATCTGAAATTTTCTTTATACATTCATCTGCCAAAAGACTTAGGTTGGGGACGCCTGTGTGGCTGAGTTGGTTAAGCATCTGCCTTCGGCTTGGGTCATGATCCCAGGGTCCCGGGATCGTCCCACATTGGGCTCCCTGGTCAGCGGGGAGCCTGCTTCTCCCTCTGCCTGCTCTGCCTGCTGCTCCCCCTGCTTGTGCTCTCTGACAAATAAATAAATAAAATCTTAAAAAAAAAAAAGACTTAGATTGTGTCCTTGTCATTGCTCTTGTGAAAAATAGCACAATGAACATGGGAGTGCAGCTATTTTGGTGGTATACTAATTGCATTTCCTTCAGATGTATATCCAGAAGTGGGATTGCGAGATCATATGGTGGTTCTATTTTTAATTTTTGAGGAATCTCCATACTGTTTTCCATATTGGCTGCACCAATTTACATTCCCACCAACCATGTACTAGGCTCCCTTTTCCTTACCTCCTCACTCGCATTTGTTCTGTTGACTTTTTAATAGCCATCCTAATAGAGGAAGCGATATCTCATTGTGATTTTAATTTACATTTCCCTGATGACTAAGGATCTTGAGCATTTTTCATGTACCTGTTAGCCATATCTTCTCCAGAAAAATGTCGATTCAAGTCCTCTGCCCATTTTTTCATCAGATTTTTTTTTTTTTGCTGCTGAGTTGTATTAATTCCTTATAAATTTTAGATATTTAACCCCTTATCACATAGATGATTTGCAAATATTTTCTTCTATTCTACAGATTATCTTTTCATTTTGTTTATTGTTTCTTTCGTTGTCCAGAAACTTTCTAGTTTGATGTAGCCCCAGTTGTTGATTTTTCATTTTTTGCTTGTGTTTTTGGTATCATAACCAAAAAATCCCCCCCCCCTTTTTTTTTTAAAGATTTTATTTATTTATTTGTCAGAGAGAGCGAGCACAGGCAGACAGAGTGGCAGAGGGAGAAGCAGGCTTCCTGCGGAGCAAGGAGCCCGATGTTAAACTTGATCCCAGGACGCCGGGATCATGACCTGAGCCGAAGGCAGCCGCCCAACCAACCGAGCCACCCAGGCGTCCCCCAAAAAATCCTTTTAAGAGCAATGTCAACAAGCTTTTTCCCTACGTTTCCTTCTAGGAATTTTACGGGTTCAAGTCTTAAATGTAGTTTTTAGTTTAAGTTATTCTTCGTGAGTGGTGTAAGATAGGGTCCAGTTTCATTCTTTTGCATGTGGATGTCCAGTTTTCCCAGCACTGGATTGAAGCGACCATCCTTCCCCCATCGTGTGTTCTTGCATCCTTCTTAATGCTAGTTGACCACATACATGTGAGTTTATTTCTGAGCTCTCTATTCTGTTCCTTTGGTCTATATGTCTGTTTTCATGCCAATACCATACCATTTTGGTTACTGTAACTTGGTAGTATAGTTTGGAATCAGGAAGTGTGATGCCTACAGTTTTGTTCTTCTTTCTCAGAATTGCTTTGGCTATTGAGACCCATCTTCCCAGTGATCCTTTCTTTATAGTTATTCTCCATTTTTTTTTTTTTTTTTTGGCCCCACTATGTACCAGTAGGTCCTTAACTGGACTCTTGAGCCCTCTCAGGGCTATTTTTATTCAGGCATAGCTATCCAATTTTTGTTTTTGTGTAGGAGAATGAAGGCTAGTATATCCTATTCCATTATCTTGCTGATGTCACTCTTAGTAATGTGATAAGGACGTGGATATGTGCTAAAAGTTCCAGAAGAAGATAGATGAATATTTTTATTACAGTGTCTAGTTTATCATAATTTTTGTATCTATGGAAAACACTGATACATAACATGTATATCTATAGCTATAGCTATAGTTATAGTAACTATAGTTATGTAATGTCTTTACACATTCATTTAATGAATATTAATTAAACACCTACTATGTGACACCACAGTGTTAAAAACTAATAACTCAACTGTGAAGAAAATAGGAGGGAAAAGCTAACAGGTAAATTCTGGAGCACTTAAAAGAGCTTCTCTATGGCAGATTTCTCGACACGGTGATTTCTGGAAACATTCTGCAGTTGACAGCTGACAGATTGAGACTGGTCCCAAATAAGCTGAAAAATGCCCTCTACTGGAGGATATTGGTTTACCACGTCTGGATCAAGTCCAGCCTGTTTCCATGGGACACCGAAAGGGTCTAGATTGGTTTTAGGAAGGACACAGTTTAGGGGTAGCAGTTGAGGGCGGGTATGAAGAAAGCAGTAACTCTTTTGAGGAACCATCACACTGTGTTCCCTTAGTAACTTTATCCCAGAATTGCATTTACATTTGGGAAATCTTTCTTCCTTTGTTTTCACTTTTTGGAAGCAGAGAATCATGAGAAATTTCAAACTGGAAGGGAGAATGTGAACCTTTGACTTATTCTACAAGCTTCTGTTGGTGCTAAAGTTATGCATATTCTATTTTTGCCACTTATAAATTATTTAGGCATAGAAAATATTTTAAGATTCATAAAAAATCAGATTGTTTTCCTTACTTCCTCTTTTAGTCATTCATTTATTCATTCATTCAATATTTAGAAAGCAAAAGAATTGCAATAAGCATGGTTAATCAGTTTCCTTGTCGGTCTCTATTTCTGAAGCAAATCCGTAAGTACATTATTTTTCATCTTTTCTTATTTTTGGTTTTATTTCATAAGTGTTTCTTGAGCACCTACCATGTGCTCTAGGAGTAGAGGATAGAAAGAGGAGTAAGTTAAAGTCTATGTATATAAGAGCCCTTTATTCCTGAATATAGCAGCCAGACTCAATCTGTACAGTAACACTATAAAAACTATGTACGGTTCTTATATTAGAAATCAGCACTGCCTTTAATAGTTTACAATCAATATTATATAAGTAAAGCTGTTACGTTAATGAAAATCTACATTAACATACATTACTCATAATTCAACTCACTGTCGCTCAAACTTCAGAATCCCACGGAGGGTTTGTTATAACGCAGATTTCAACCTCACTCCTGGAGTTTCTGAGTCCGTGCATCTGGGCGGGATCTAAGAATCTGCGATTCTAACAAGCTCCCAAAGGATGATGATGATGCTGGTACCAGAAACACTGATTTGAATCAGGCCTCCACAAACTAAAGCCATGGGCTCAACCCAGTCACCGCTTGGAGTTATTTTGTAAATGAAGCTTTACTGGCACACAGCCACACCCACTTCTATTGTTTTTGTACTCCGGTGACAAAATTACATAGTTGTGATGACAGAAAAGACCTTATGATCCCTGAAGTCTAAAATGTTTACTATCTGATATCTCTCTCTTTCTCTCTCTCTCTTTACTCAGACATACATACACACACACACACACACACACACAAATCTGATTTAAATGATCATTGTGTTCTCATCTGAAATTCTCATCTGAAAGTATTTTTGAGACTTTTAGTTAAACATAATCTTGATAATCACAAATCCAAAGCAGTAAGTATTTGCTTAAAGCTTTTTGGAATACTTAATATGCAGCTTTTAAAGATTTAACAAACAGGTTCCTGAAAGTGTTGACTGAAAAGTAAAATAGAAATTCCTTTTCACACCTCCAGAGTCTCCTTCTACCAGTAAGAAAAAGAACAAATAACACAGTTTAAAGGGTAAGTTTGTTTGATGGCCAGACCTAATTGTGTTATTAGACATACAAACTTAAAAATTCTAGATGGTTAATATTAGCCGGTATCCACTGGCAAGAACATATAGAGGCTATTTTCACAGAATTTTTAAAAAAATAATAATGGTTAAGTTTCATTTCTCTCAAAAAAAGGGTTTTTAGGGAATGACTATTGAGATAGAATCAGAGTTGAAATTTGTTCTTTTTAAGTTAATCAAAGACTTCAGAAATAACATAATTCAACATGCAGGTTACGAATAATTTACAGAAAATGTGAATTAATATTTTTAATTCCTTTGATGTGCTTCTTCTAATAAGCATCGGTGGCAGATAATTGGGTTTGATTTGCTCATTGTACCTTCCAACCCTCTTCAAGGGTACAGAGAACAAAAAACTAAAACTACCTTTGCCATTTGCAACGACATGGATGGAACTAGAGGGTATCTTCCGGTTAGGATGCCTGATGTGATTTAGTTTCCGCTCATTGGATGTTCTCTGTGAGACTTTGATGGAGAACTGCATCATTTGGGCATGGAGGCCAGGTCAGAGCCTCCAGGGTGGGTTGGTGCAGAGCCTGGAAGAGATGGTGACATTCCTGACGCTGCAACTGATTGCCTTTCCCAACTGTAACAGGAGTAGAGACTAAGAGTTGTGCTGAGAAACTTAATCTAGAAAAGAGTTTTCTCAAGCTTAACACTACTTAACAGTTTCAATTTTGTGATTTCCTAAATATCGTGGGCTTTTTTGCCTAGTTTTTAAAAACAAAGAGATTTTACAATATATTTTCTCTGGGACTATGAATTAAATACAAATGTGAAAGCAATACAATTATAAAAGAGGACACCAGTCTTTAAATCACTGAGGATTGAAAGAGGAGTAACATAGTCTCTGCAGGTTTCCCCAAGGAGCAACCGATGTACCCATAGGAAACAAAATCAAAACTGTAAGTGAGCACAACATACACATGGCTATTTTAAGCACAACTCTAATTATCTGAGATGCAAATAAGGCTAGATATTATTGTTTTGTTATGGACTGAACTGTGTATCTCCTCAGAATTCATATGTTGACGTCTGAACCCCAAATGTAGCGACAGTTGGCAATAGGGCCTTTAAGGAGATATCTAAGGTTAAAGGCGGTCATAAGGATGGGGCCCTAATCTGATAGAACTGGTGTCCTTATAAGTAGAGAAAGAGACACAAAGATCTCTCTCTGTGTGCTTGTGCGCAGAGAAAAAGCCACATAAGGACACAGTAAAGAAGGTGGTCGTTTCCAAGCCAGGAAGAGAGGTCTCACCGGAAACCAAAGACACTTCCATCTGGGACTTGTAGCCTTCAGAATTGTAAGAAAATATGTAGCTGTTGTTTAAAGATTTTTTTCATTTATTTGTTAGGTGGGGAGGCCGGGAGGCAGGGGGAGAAGAAGGCACCCTGCTGAGCAAGGAGCAAGATGGGATCATGACCTAAACTGAAGGCAGACGCTTAACCAACTGAACCACCCAGGTGTCCCTGTCGCTGTTGTTTAAATCACCCAGTCTCTGGTATTTTGTTATGGTAGACTGGGCAGACTAATAATGTCTCTTGTGCAAAAGACCTTAGCAGTAATCAAATACCATTGTTCCTGCAAATGTATTTGAACCATTGTTCTTACAAAGGTATTTGAAAACAGATGGTGAATATTTTAAAGGAAAGGCACTAGAATTTCTATATCAAAGTAGAAAAACATATTGACAAAAAGCTTTAGTTTGGAGGAGTAAAGGAAATAGACAAGAAAATAGCAGCATGACAAAGACACCGTCCTTGCCCTAAGGATGGAAATTCAGCAGAGGAGACGGAGACATAGAGAAATAATGGCGATGCAGTAAGATACTGAATTTGCATTCTGTTGTTGCCGTAACAAGTTACCATGAACTTAGCTTAGAACAAAGTTTATCATCTCACAGTTTGGTCAGCCAGAAGTCTAATGTGGAACTCACCGGTCTAACATTAAGGTGTTGGGAAGCTGTGTTCCTTACTGGAGGCTCTGGGGAAGAATTTGCTTCCAAGCTCACTCAGCTTTTGGGGGGAATATTCAGTTGTAGGTGGCCAGAGGGCTGAGGTTCTTTTTCCTTGCTGGTTGCAATGTGGGTGATTCTTAGCTCCTAGAGACCACCTGTATCCTCTGGCTCATGGACCTTTTCATAGTTAAAAGCAGCAAAGGCAGACCAGGTCCTTCTCATGCCATGAATCTCTCTGACTTCTCTGTTTCATCTCTCCTGTCTTACTCTTCTACCATTCTCTTTGGTTTTTAAGATTTCGTGTTGGGTCCACCTTATCTTAAAATCAGCTAATTACTAATCTTAATTCCATCTGTAGAATCCCTACACAGCAGAAACTTGATTAGTGTTGGAATAACCTGGTGGTATGGATCTTGGGTGGGTTACGGTGGTGGGGGGGGCACCTTTAGAATTCTGCCTACCACAGATAGTATCTTAGTGTTATGTGTAGGGTACATTCAGAGCTCTGCACCAAAATGTCTCATGGCTGCACTTGAGAGCACTGAAATTGTCATTGCAATGCCTGTCCCTTACATCAATATTTTCGCCACCACTGCAGTGATTATCTTCAGGACCATTATGCCTGTCACAGGAGGGTATTTGGAGAAAGCTCATTTTAGCTTTACTCTTTCCTTTTGCAGCCTCCTTGTCCTAGGACTCAGGCAGAAGTCCTTGGGCATTTGGCCAGAGAGCAATCTAATATAAAAATACTGTGCATAATATTTCCCCTGTGATGACAATCTTTTACCCTTGAAACAATCTCCTACATATCTATGTTTTCTCTCCCTAAGAATGAGTTCTTCTCCAGAAGTTTCCTTGGACTCTCATGTGAATAGGATTCTGACATTCCTACCTCCTAAGACCTACAGATTTGCCCAGGTATGCCCAAGTCTTAGGATAGACATAGATTCAGTTTAAACTGAAGTCCTTGGTATGCCATGCTGCAAAGAAGTATATTGGAACCTCCATTTTCCTCAGATTTGGGGTATAATTTGTTTGGACTCCCCAATTCATGGTCTGTGGGAATTCAAAGCCCTCCTCATGATTTTCACAAATTCCTCTCCCACTTATTTCCTCATGGTCCTGTGTCTTTCCTCTCCTACGTGTGTGTGTATCCGTTGGACCTACTTTTAGCATTGTGTAGCAGAAACGCAACAGCAGTGGCTCAATCAAATAGGGGGCTATTTTCAGCCTAGCTCTCTATGACATCATTGCCTCACACTCTTTCCTTCTTTCTGCTTCTGCACCCTCTCTGCATGGCTCTTACTCTCTTGGCTGCAAGATGGTTCCTTCACGGGGTGCCTGGGTGGCTTAGTCGGTTAAGCGACTGCCTTTGGCTCAGGTCGTGATTCCAGGGTCCTGGGATGGAGCTCCATGTCAGGCTCCCTGGTCAGCGGGGCACCTGCTTCTCCCTCTCCCTCTCCCTGCTACTCCACCTGCTTGTGCTCTCTCTCTCTGTCAAATAAACTAAAATAAATAAATAAAATGGTTCCTTCACCTTTCATCTCCTGACGACACTTCCAGTAGGAAAAAGGAGAAGGGGTTGTCAGAGAGTTGATTATGTGAGGAAACCCGTATCCCCAGCTCTCCTCCAGTTACATTTCAAGTTGCATACTTGAACACATTTTACCCTGAAAAAAAAAAAAAAAAAAGGAGAGAGACCCTGTTAATTAAGAATTAGGGGATTAAGAGGACAATTATTATGATGGGCACTGATACATAGAATTGTTGAATCAGCATATTGTACACCTGAAACTACTGTAACACTGTATGTTAATTATATTGGAATTAAAATAAATAAAAAAATAGAGAGAAAAACACGTATATGGTTATTGGACAGGTATTAGTGATAGCTGCCACACAAACGCTTTCTTACTTTTCTAATTTAAACCAATTTGGGCAAACGGTTTTGTCATTCATCAGTTCCCACCAAAGATCACTCCACACCAAACATTTCAAATGTTTAATAATTTTACTGAAAGCTGAGATTTCTTCAGGTATAACTAGCTCTGCCAGCTACTCGGTTATTCCTCATTTCTCATGACCTGGGCCAGCCAATTTAATGCAGGATTCCTAAGATGAATGCCAATGCTGGCCATTAATACAGCAACTTCCCACTCTGCCACACACATGATGCTCTGATATAAAAATAATATTGCTTCCCACAGTCACATCATTGCAATCTCCAGGAAGCTAATATCATAGTCCATATTGAGAGATACTGTTGTCCTGCTATGAGAAACCAGTACTTTAAAATTATTCTTCTGGGCTTTCATAGATTTTAAAAGCTCATCTGGGTTGTAGCAGCTTGACAATACAGATTCTGAAGCTATGTATTACATTAGAAGTTAGGAGACTCAAAATGATGGCTCTAAGAAGTTAGAAAGTTGTATCTGTTTTTTTATCCCCATGTTCCTTTTATGTAAAATGGAGCTGGGCAGGGTGATCTTTAAGGTTCCAAGAGGTTCTGAACTGTGAGGGGAAAAACACTCGTAATCAGCCATTGCTTTAAGAAAAAGGAGGGATATAAGAAAAGGAAGATGAGGGGAAGAGGGGAGCCATGGAGAGGCAGGTAAGGAGAACCAGGGAGGGAAGGAAAGAGGTGAAGAGAACATCTGACCTAGTCAGGCAGACAGTTATAACCTAATAGTAGTTAGGACCAACGGGAAAATGTGACTACCTCGTGCTCCTTTTGGCCGTGGGTGGGCCCTTAGTTCTATCTTGTTTTTAAAGCAGCAGCCAAAGGTCAAATCCCCAAGGAGCCTTGGAGAGACTCATGTTCACGTCTGTGCCATGTCACATGATGTTCTCTCTGCAAGACGACACTAGTTCATGTCAAAGCTTTCCCCTCCTCCTCACCCTGCTTGGCTTATCCCTTCCAAGGTTGGCCCTAGGAATACCACCTCTCTGGGGTGGGTGGGGGGGTTTCAACCCTTTGCCCACTTCCCAAATTGACAGATGTTTTGAGATATGTGTTTTTCTTTTCTCTTATTCTGTGTTTTTTTTTTTCTATTAGATATATCTCTATGTAGTTATGTATTTATTTTGCAAATCATTAACAAAATGCATTGAGTGGATACTATGAAAGAAAAGCACTGTGATATTTAACAAGGTCAAAGGTAAATAAAATAGTGCTGCTTTCAAAGACTGAGTAGTCCACAAGGGGAAATACTTAAAAGGAAATATAAATACTATAAAATATGCATACAAATCCATGGGGTCAAAGAGGAGCAGTATCTAATTAAAACTAAAGGAGTCAGAAATGGCTTTCTAGAGGATTCTTAGGTTGAGACCTGAAGGATAAGAATTATCTAGAAAAAGAGGAAGTACAATCAGGCATGCCAAAAAGAGGACACAACATAGGTAAGGGAAGAGAGAGACAGACGGCAGAGTTTGGGTGTTAGAAGTCATTGTGGCTAGGGGCGCCTGGGTGGCTCAGTGGGTTAAAGCCTCTGCCTTCAGCTCAGGTCATGATCTCAGGGTCCTGGGATCGAGCCCCGCATCGGGCTCTCTGCTCAGCAAGGAGCCTGCTTCCTCCTCTCTCTCTGCCTGCCTCTCTGCCTACTTCTGATCTCTGCCTGTCAAATAAATAAATACAATCTTTAAAAAAAAAAAAAAAGTCATTGTGGCTAAAGGAGAGCGCTGTCCTGGCAATGATGAGCAAGGGATGCTCAGGATGGTCCTGTGTAACAAGTTCAAGTTTATTTCAAACCCACAGAAGCCACGGAGAGGTTTTAAGTAGAGGTTTGACATGAGCATTTACACCTGGATGTCATAAAAATGCATTTGTTTTCCTTCTGAACTCTTGATTTAAAAACAATTCTGGATAACAATCATACATTTCCTTCTCTATCTTGCCTATTGGACCATGAATTTCTTTGAAGACAGGGAAGATGTTTTATCTTGGCAAAGCTTCTGCACATAGTAGGTGGTATTTAATAAATGTCTGTTGAATGAATGAATTGATGAATGAAAAATGAATCTTAAGGGATGAAGAGTAAGTCTGTTAAAAGTATTCAGAGATGCTGTTAAACTGCAGGCAGAATGGGAAAGGCTGTGATACTTCAACAACTCTAAAACCTAAACTGATGTCTTCTAACCCTGAAGCTGCAGTGGCCTAAAACATTTTTCAATGTCTTAGGTTTTGAAAGTAAAAATACCTTTACAATATGTTGAACAGAATTATTAACAAATTTAGAGAAGAGGCAGACAGGAGTTGATAAAAGGTATTTTCTTCCTAAAGCTAGGAATACTAGCTATACCTTCCTAAACACTAATATTAACCAGTATTTAATTGGCAAACTGTAATGTTAATAACATGATTTTCAACTAAGAAAAAAAGCCTCTTTGGCTAGGTGGGAAGTATTTCTTGAGGTAAATATTTATGCCTGCCTTTTATGTAACAATTTAGATTTCCAGATTTTTAAACTGATAAGAACAAATACTATACTTGATCTTAGCTACTACCCATCCGTGCTACTTCTAGGATGGTATCTAGCAACAAGTAGTAACTAGCTTCCATATTTATAATTTCATTCATATTTCAGGAAGGGTAAATGCATGCAGAAATGGTAAGTGGAAAATTGCTATCATCTCTCTTAATTAACCGTGTCAATGGGAAGCCTAGTTATTCAAGACCATGAATCTCTAACTAAGATTGAGCCACATATTTGGTGTCATAGAATCTTAAACTGTAGGCCTAATTCTTATGGAATAAACACTTTCAAGGTAACTGGTCTTGCAAACTCACACCTATAAAATACAACAAATTTTATATATGGTTTTAATCTTTATTGCAAGGACCTTCAAATGCTTTATGGACAGATTAATCCTCATAACCTCTATTTGGGAGATGGCAAGTATTGTCTTCATCTTATAGAGTGAAAAATTGAGTCATCTAAAGGTCTTGGCTTGTATCCAGTTAGCAAACTGGAACGTGAAGGGGAAGAAAAAAGCACCTTAAATCTACTGCTTCTTGGTTTAGAGCCTCAATCACTAAAGTTTGGCAGCCATTTAGATGGTAAATTATAAAATTTATTCCCTCCTGAAATTCATTCTTGGCAGATGCTTTTCTGTTGGTAGATTTTACAATATATGTTGCCTAATTTTAAATTAAGTGAATGTATCATTTAATAAAGCTTGCACTTTAAAACCCCATTTTTTGTGCTTCAAGCTAATATTTTTGTTTCAAAAAAATTAGCTGCTTTTATTAAAATGTCTAAGAAATATATCATACATTTATAGAAGGCTATAAATGTGATTTATGTATGATGTAAAGATATATGTATGATATAAAAAAGTAGTAAAACTAACACCCATGTACCCACAACCTGACTTAAGCAATGTATTACTAACCACTTTGAAGCCCTTTTTTCTCATCCTAGGGGTAACCACTGAATACTGTGTTTATGGTTTCTCTGATTTTCTTTATAGTCTTACCACATGTGACCATATCCCCTAAACAAAAATAACATGTTACTGAGTTTTGTCCATTATTGAACTCTATATGAATGGAATTATACTGTATATCCTTTATAACTTACCTCTTATGTCATTTCAACTCCAGGATTAATTCCATTATGTATGTATCATAATTTATTTTTCCATTCTTGTGCCAACTGACGTTTCTGTTATTTGTATTTTTTTTTTTCATTACAAACAACGTTGCTATGGAAATTCCTGGAAGTAACGCTTGTCTTAGCGTGAGTTCCCCTAAGAACAGAACTTGATTTACTTGTATACGAATAGGTTTATTTGGGAAGCAATCTCAGGAAACACAAGGAAGGAGGCAGGTGAAACAAAAAGAGAATTCAATAGAGAATGTTGTCTAATAGACTGAATGGTTGTGTCACCTCCCAAATCCATGTGTTAAAGCCCAATCTATACTGTAGCTGTATTTGGAGATGGGGCCTGTAAGGAAGTAATTAAGGTTAAATGAACTCCTAAGAAGGGAGTCCTGATTAGGATTAGTGTCCTTAGAGACACCACAACATAAGGAATGTAGTCGATGATGTTTTAATAGTGATCTATGGTGAGAGATGGTTGTAACTACACTTGTGGTGAACATAGCATAAAGTATAAACTTGTCTAATCACTAAGGTGTATACCTGAAAGTAATGTAATACTGTGTGTCAAGTATACTAAAAAGAAGAAGAAGAAGAAGAAGAAGAAGAAGAAGAAGAAGAAGAAGAAGAAGAAGAAGAGGAGGAGGAGGAGGAGGAGGAGGAGGAGGAGGAGGAGGAGGAGGAGGAGGAGGAGGAGGAGGAGGAGGAAGGAAGGAAGGAAGGAAGGAAGGAAGGAAGGAAGGCCGGCCGGCCAGAGAGCTTGCTTTCATTTCCCAGCCATCGTGTGAGGACTCAGCAAGAAGGCAGCCGTCTGCATGTCAGGAAAAGAGCTCTCACTGGGAATCGTGTCTGCTGGCACATTGATCTCAGACTTCTAAGCCTCCAGAATTATGAGAAAATAAACTTCTGTTTTTTAAGTCACCCTGTCTGTGATATTTTGTTGTAGCAGTTCAAGCAGAGTCAGACATTGTCCACTGCAGTGGGCGAAGGGTGGTTTTTGTCATTGATTTTTATATTTTTAGCTCTTACCTTTGGATCTTCAATCCATTCTGAGTTAATGTTTGTACATGTTGTAAGGTAGGGGGTCCAACTTCATTCTTTCACATGTGGATATCCAGCACCATTTGTTGGAAACACTATTCGTTCCCTATTGAGTTATCTTGACAGCCTTACTGAAACTCAACTGACCATACATGTGAGGATTTACCTATGGACTCACAATTCTATTATGTTGATCCATATGCCTATCCTTTTGCCAGTACCACATTGTCTTGATTACTGTATCTTTGTAGTAAGTTTAGAAATTGATTAGTCTGCATCCCTTAACTTTTTCCTTCTTTTTCAAAATTGTTTTGGCTATTCTGGGTCTTTTGAACTTCCATAGATTTTTAGGATCAGCTTCCCAAATTTCTACAAGAAAGCTAGTTGGGATTTTGATAGGCACTGCTTTGAATCTTTAGATCAATTTGAGGGAGTGTTGCAATTTAACAATAGTAAGTTTTCCAATCCTCAAATATGGTACAATCATACATTCGTTCAGGTCTTCTTGTCTTTCTTCCTATAATGTAAGCTGTTTTCACTGCATAAGTTTCACACTTCTTTTCTTAAATTTATTTCTAAGTATTTCATTCTTTTGACAATATTATAAATGGATTTTTTTCTTAATTTCATTTTAGGATTGTTCATTGCTAATTTATAGAAATAAAATTGATTATTTGTATATTGATCCTGTACCCAAAACCTTGCTGAGCTTGCTTATTATTACTCATAATTTATAATGGCTGTATCTTAGAATTTTCCATATATATGATCATGTCAACTATGAATAGATAATTTTGTTTTTCCTTTCCTATTTGGATGGCTCCATTTCTTGCCTAATTATCATGACTAGAACTTCTGCACAATACTGAACAGAAGTGGCAAATACAGACGAACTTCTCCTAATTTTAGTTTATTATTTTAAATTTTATTTATTTATATTATGTTCATTTAGCCAACATATAGTACATCATTAGTTTTTGATGTAGTGTTTAATGATTCATTAGTTGTGTATAACACCCAGTGCTAATCACAACATGTGCCCTCCTTAATGCCCATCACCCAGCTCCATAACCCTCATAATCTCCATAACCTCCATAACCCTCCATAACCCTCAGTTTGTTTCCCAGAGTCCAGAGTCTCTCAAGGTTTGTTTCCCTCTCTGATTTCTTCTCATTCAGTTTTCCCTCCCTTCCCCGATGGTCCTCCTTATGTTCCACATATGAATGAAACCATATGGTAATTGTCTTTCTTTTTTTTTTTTTTTTTTTAAAGATTTTATTTTAGTTATTTGACAGACAGATCACAAGTAGGCAGAGAGGCAGGCAGAGAGAGAAGGGAGGAAGCAGGCTCCCTGCTGAGCAGAGAGCCCGATGCGGGGCTCGATCCCAGGACGCTGGGATCATGACCTGAGCCGAAGGCAGCGGCTTTAACCACTGAGCCACCCAGGCGCCCCGGTAATTGTCTTTCTCTGCTGGACTTACTTCATTTAGCATAATCCCCTCCAGTTCCGTCCATGTTGATGCAAATGGTAGGTATTCATCTTTTCTGATGGCTAATATTCTATTGTACATATGAACCTCATCTTCTTTATCCATTCATGTTGAAGTGCATCTTGGCTCCTTCCACAGTTGGCTATTGAGGACATTGCTGCTATGGACATTGGGGTGCATGTGCCTCTTCTTTTCACTATACCTGTATCTTCGGGGTAAATATCTAGTAGTGCAATTGCTGGGTCACAGGGTATCTCTATTTTTAACATCTTGAGGAACCTCCATATTGTTTTCCACCAGTGGCCATACCAGTTTGCATTCTCACCAACAGTGTAAGAGGGTTCCCCTTTCTCCACATCCTTGCCAACAATTTGTTGCTTCCAGCCTTGTTAATTTTTGCCATTCTAACTGGTGTAAGGTGGTATCTCATTGTGGTTTTGATTGGTATTTTCCTGATGGCTAGGGATGTTGAATATTTTTCATGTGTCCATTAGTCATTTGTATGTCTTCTTTGGAGAAGTGTCTGTTCAAGTCTTCTGCCCATTTTTTGACTCGATTGTTTGTTTTATGGGTGTTGAGTTTGAGAAGTTCTTTATAGATCTTGGATACCAGATGTTTATCTGTGATATCATTTGCAAATATCTTCTCCTATTCAGTGGGTTGCCTCTTAGTTTTGTCGACTGTTTCCTTTGCTGTGCAGAAGCTTTTGATCTTGATGAAGTCCCAAAAGTTCATTTTTGCTTTTGTTTCCCTTGCCTTTGGAAACATGTCTTGAAAGAAGTTGTTGTGACTAATGCCGAAGAGGTTACTGCCTATGTTCACCTCTAGGACTTTGATGGATTTCTGTCTCACATTGAGTTCGTTCATCCATTTTGAGTTTATTTTTGTGTATGGTATAAGAGAATGGTCCAGTTTTATTCTTATGCATGTGGCTGTCCAACTTTCCCAGCACTATTTACTGAAGAGACTGTCTTTTTTCCACTGACTTTTTCCCCGATTTGTCGAAGATTAGTTGCCAAGGAGTTGAGGGTGCATTTCTGTGATCTCTCTTCTGTTCCACTGATCTACGTATCTGTTTTTGTGTCAATACTATGCTGTCTTGATGATCACAGCTTTGTAATATAGCTTGAAGTCAGGCATCGTGATGCCCCCAGCTTTGGTTTTCTTCTTCAGTGTTCCCCTGGCAATCCATACACTGTCTACAAGAGACTCATTTTGAACCCAAAGAATCTCCCGATTGAAAGTGAGGTCACAGAGAACCATTTATCATGCTAATGGACATCAAAAGAAAGCTGGGGTAGCAATCCTCATTTCAGACAAATTAGATTTTAAACCAAAGATCATAATAAGAGATATAGAGGGACACTATATTATACTTAAAGGGTCCATCCAACAAGAAGACCTAATAATTATAAATATCTATGCTCCCAATATGGGAGCAGCCAATTATATAAACCGATTAATAACCAAAATAAAAAAACATATTGGTAATAATACATTAATAATAGGAGACCTCTACACTCCACTCACAGCAAGGGACAGATCATCTAAGCAGAAGATTATCAAAGAAACAAGAGCTTTGAATGACACATTGGACCAGATGGTCTTTGTAGATATATATAGAACATTCCATCTTAAAACAACAGAATACTCATTTTTTTGAAGTGCGCATAGGACTTTCTCCAGAGTTGACCACATACCTCCTAAATCAGGTCTCAACAGATACCAAAATATTGAGATTATTCCCTGAATATTTTCAGACCACAGTGCTTTGAAACTGGAACTCAGTCATGAGAAGAAATTTGGAAGTAATTCAAACACTTGGAAGTTAAAGATCATTTTGCTAAAGAATGATTGGGTCAACCAGGAAATTAAAGAAGAACTTAAACAATTCATGGAAACTGATGAGAACGAAAACACATCAGTCTAAAACCTATGAGATATTTCAAAGGTGGTCCTAAGGGGGAAATACATAGCCATCCAAGCCTCTCTCAAAAAATTAGAAAAATCCCCAAAGCACAAGTTAACCTTATACCTAAAAGAGCTGGAGAAAGAACAGTAAATAAAGCCTAAACCAAGCAGGAGAAGAGAAATACTAAAAAATAGAGCAGAAATCAATGAAATAGAAACCAGAAAAACAGTAGAACAGATCAACAAAACTAGAAGCTCTGGTTCTTTGAAAGAATTAATAAGATTGATTAACCTCTGGCCAGACTTATCCAGAAAAGGGAAAAAATCCAAATCAACAAAATAATGAAAGAAAGGGAAGAGATCAAGACTGACATGACTAGTTCTAGGAACTAGAAACAATTATTAGAAATTACTACTGGAAACTATCTGCCAAACAAATTAAGAAATCTGAAGAAATGGATGCTTTCCTGGAAACTTACAAACTACCAAGACTGAAACAGTAAGGAATAAACAATCTCAACAGACCAATAACCAGTAATGAAATTGAAGCAGTTATCAAAAACCTCCCAAAAAACAAGAGTCCAGGGCCAGCCAGATGACTTCCCAGGGCAATTCTACCAAACATTTAAAGAAGAATCATACCTGTTCTACAGAAACTGTTTCAAAAAATAGAAATAGAAGGAAAACTCCCAGCTCTTTCTATGAGGCCAGCATTACCCTGATCCCAAAACCAGGCAAAGACCACATCAAAAAGGAGAATTAAAGACCAATATCTCTGAAGAACATGCAGGCCAAAATACTCAACAAGAACCTAGCCAAGAGGATCCAACAATACATTAAAAGGATTATCCATCACAACAAGGTGGGATTTATTCCTGGGATGCAAGAGTGGTTCAACATTCACAATCAATCAATGTGATAAAGCACATTAATAAAAGACAAGAACCACATGATTCTCTCAGCTAAGAAAAAAACATTTGACAAAATACTTGTCCCAATTTTAGTGAGAAAGCTTTCAATCTTTCACCATAAAGTATGATGTTAACTGTGGGTCTTTTGTAGAAAGCATGTACCAAATTTAAGCCTATTCTCTTCTATTCCTAATTGGTTAGTGTTTTTATCATGAAATTTATAAAACGCTTTTGCTGTGTCTGTTGAGATGATTGTATGGCACTTGTCCTTAATAAATATGATGTATTACATTAATTTATTTTCATATGCTGAAAAACCTTGCATTCCTGTGTTATATCCCACCTGGTAATGCTGTAAAATCCTTGCTGGATTAGGTTGATAGTATTATGTTGAGGATTTTTGTGTGTCCATTCATAAGGTATTATCAACGTACAACGTATTATCAACGTATAACTTTTTTACGGTGTCTTCTCAGGGTTCTCAGGGTTTTGAGTTTATCCTACTTTGAGTTTGTTGAGATTCTTGTATTTGCAAATAAACATTTTTCAAATTTGGATGTTTCAGCCATTCTTTCATCAAATATTCATCTGGTTTTCGCCTCACAGAATGAGTTGTGAAATGTTCCCATCTATTCTATTTTTTGGAATGAGCTTGTAAGGATTGTCACTAATTATTAACATTTGGTGAAGTGTGAATAAATCTTGTCTCTAGGTGTTCTACCTGTTAGGAAAGTGGGGCATTGTGGTCCACATATATTATTGTTGAATTGTGTATCTATCCCTTCAGTTCTATATACTTCACCTTTTCTAATTTAAATATTTTCTAACCTACCATTTTAGTTACCATTATTTCTTTCATATATACAAAATCCTGCAGATTATAATTATCATTTTAATTTGTAACAATTTAGTTCATATTAATACCAATTTGATTTGAATGCTATGTAAAATCTTCCTCCAGGACAGCTCCATTTCTTCTTCCCTCCTTTGTATTGTTATTGCTATTATAATTACATCTATATACATTACAAATCTATCAACAAAGTTTCATCATTATTGCTTTATGTAGTTGTTTTCCAGTAGAGTAAGAGGAAAAAACCCAAAATGCATTTATATTGTCTTTTATATTAGCTTATGTAATTAGTTTTATCAGTGCTCCTTCTTTCTTCATGTGGATTAGAGTTAGTTTAATGTCCTTTTGTTTTAGGACTTTAATTTTTCTTGTAGGGATAGTCTGCTAGCAACAAATAATTTTAGGTTTTGCTTATCTGGAAATGCATTAATTTCTCCTTTAGCAATTGAAGATTTTTTTGCTAGATATAAAATTCTCATTTGACAGATTCTTCATTCGATATTACCTTGCGGCTTCATGACCTCTGAGGAGAAATCAGCTGTTAATTTTTTTTTTTTTTTAAGATTATTTGTTTATTTCTTTGAAAGAGAGAGAGCATGAGCGTGCACGAGGTGGGGACAGAGAGGGGTAGGCCTAGAGGGAGAGGGAAAGCAGACTCCCTGATGAGCAGGGAGCCTGACATGGGGCTCAATCTAAGGACCCTGAGATCATGACCTGAGCTGAAGGCAGACATTTAACCGACTGAGTCACCTAGGCACTCCAGATGTTAATCTCATTTTTTAAAAATTATTTTATATTTTTTAGGAAGTGGAAGAGGCAGAGGGAGAGAGAGAATCTCAAGCAGGGTCCATGCCTAGCACGGAGTCCCCTGGGATGGGGGGGCTCAATCCCACAACCCAGAGATCATGACCTCAGCCGAAATGAAGAGTCAGACGCTCAAACTGTTTAGCCACCCAGGTGCCCCTCAGCTATAAATCTTAATAAGCTACCCTGTCTATGATATGTTGCTACTCTGTTGCTGCTTTTAGGATCTTCTATTTGTCTTTTGATAGTTTGATCACGGTGTGTCTAGATGTGGATCTCTGAGTTTATCCTACTTTGAGTTTATTGAGATTCCCCTATTTTTAAATAAGTGTTTTTCAAATTTGGATTACTTTTAGCCACCATTTCTTCAAATATTCTTTCTGCTCATTTAAGTCACTCTTCTCCTTTTGGGACTTCCATTATGCATATGCTGATATGCTTGATGGTGTCCAACACTTATCTGAGGCTGTGTTCATTTTTAAAATTCTTTTTACTTTCTGTTCCTCGGATTGGATAATCTCAGTGGGGTTCTATTCAAGTTTCCTGATTCTCTTTTCTGCCTCTTCTACTGTCGAGTAACTCCAGTACATTTTTCATTCCAGATATTTTAATATACCTGTTTACAATCTTATGTTTCCTTCAGAATGTGAGATATTAAGAGAAAGAATGTTGTCATATCATTTCTTTAGCTCTGGCACTTGGTGTCTAGACTATAATAGATACTCTGTGGATACATGTGAATTAATTAATGTGAAGGTTCATATCTAAATATTGTGTACCATGCAAACACAGCTAGCCACATTGGGTTCTCCAGGGGATTTCTAAACCATTTAAAGAAACTGAGATTTTTCATTATATGGAATTAGTTCTAGAATAAATAGGAAGATCATAAAGTTCTTGACTTATTCTATAATAAATCTTATTACATAAGACAGCATAAAATAGTGGTGGGAGTGCCAGTTTGTAAATGAGCCAGACTGAGTTCACATTTTTTTTTTTTTTTTTTTGACTGAGTTCACATTCTTGCTCTGCCACTAACTACTTGTGTAGCTTTGGGCAAGTAGCCACCTGTAGGCTTAAATTTCATCTCCTGTAAAATAAAAAGGGCTTACTATAAGCATGAAATGACACACAAATGGATGGAAAACAACTGACATAGTCCTAGACACATGGAATCACTCAATAAATTATATAATTAATAAAATGACTAGGATTCCACTCTCAAGAAAAACTTTTATCAACCTCATCCATGTGTATAGACATAAAATTCTTATATCAAATGCTTATTTCATATAATTTAATAAGTGAAAAATATTTCCTCATGACCATATAAATTTTTCTCAGAACTCAGGAATGCTTCAACATATGGGGTTCTAATAATAGAGTAAATTTCTTCACTTCTGATCTTCCCTCTATATTTGGTATGATATTGATAGCATGGCCAGATTACTTCTGCTAAAATATTGCTACCTGCTGCTTCATTAATCTATAAAGTTTTTTCCAATTGGAGTTGCATTATCTATAGTACAAAATATTTAATTTATATTTGAGCTCCACATCTATATTCTTATCCTTAGTATTTATTTTAAGTCTTTCTTCCAATATTTCCCCTGGTCACTTGGGACCAGAAACCAAGTGGATCCAATCCCCACCCCCCCACCCCAAACATCTTATGCTTTTCTGGCTCTTTAATTCATTTCTTACCATCCACCCCACAACTGTAACTCAAACTCCTTTGGATCATTTTTCTAAATCTGTATACAGTCATATAACAATGATTTTTTTGGTGAATTTCCCTGACTTTTGTTGTTGTCAGCTTAATTCTGTTATTATTACCTGAAGGACCTTTGGCATCCTTTTGTTCAACTAGGCTGCAGTCTTTTATAGGGTCTAGTTACTTTTGTAGATGATGTGCAATACTTATGGTCACAGAGGAAATCTTTGTTGATTTTAAAACCATCTTTATAAATTATACTTTGTAGAAGTTCAGTCTTAGCTAGTAATCTTTTTCTAATTATGGAGAAACCACTGCATGTCACTTTTTAGGAAACTTGATGTGCTCTGATCAAATGCATCTGTTTAAAGTTCTGTTATAATATAAGCCTAACATTTTAAGCTACACTATTCCCCTCCACCCCCATGACGCCGTCTGTGGTCTTGCTCTCCCCAGTTTTGGTTACCCACAGTCAACCATGATCTGGAAGCATGTGATCCTTCTGACACAGTATCAGAGGTCAGTAATAGCCTAATGCTACATAACAGTGCCCATGTCACTCACTTCATCTCATCATGCAGGTATTTTCTCATCTTACCTCATCACAAGAAGATGGGTGAGTACGGTACAATAATATATTTTGAGAGGGGAAGAGATCACATTCATGTAACTTTTCTTACAGTATATTATTATAATCATTCTATTTTATTATTGTTTTTAGTCTCTTATTGTACTTAATTTATAAATTAAAGTTTATCATAGTGTGTATGTATAGGAAAAACAGTATATATAGGCTTTAGTACTATCCATGGTTTCAGGTATCCACTCAGCTTCTTGAAATGTATCCCCCATGAATAAGGGGGGGCTTACTGTATATGCTCCTTCACTAGGTGAGTTTATCAATGAGCAGATGTGTCTGTTCCACTGTGTTGATCCAGAAACAAATGAATGGGGCTAGGTTATTGAATTGGCAATTTTAGGGCAGAGGGGGAAGAAGTTTAAAGTGATACAGTCTATGTAATGAAATGACAGAATAGCAGCTGCAGGAGAGAAAACTCAGTTAGGGGGTCTATGGTTGCTGGGGGTTTATGATCTATGGTCTCTCTTCCTTGCTCATTCAGGAAGGCTGGAAAGAGGAGAGTGCTGATGAGATGCTGTTCTTTGATATCCACCCATCATTCTCCTAGGGTACCTTGTTTTGTTTGTATTATATGAGACTAGGGGGAGGGGTAGGAAATGAGAAACATTGGCTATTTCTTTATAGAGAAGAAAAGAAACAAAACCCAAATGCTTTTGTAGCCACACAACACTAGAGTTCTGTAAGTAACCTGACAACAGAGAGAGTAGAAAAAACTGTTCTGGTCTTAGCAAAGGGTTGAAAAAGGATTTAGTAAAGCATCAATAATAGTTGAGGATAAGTAAAATGGATGGCTAGTGTTACTTTATTTTCTTTTAACATTTACTTCTTTAAAATAGACTTCACCCAGTAATGGTTCTATTTCTCTGAACTTACAGAGAATTATTTAACATACACATGTTATCACTTTGACCCTCTCTCAGTTAACTTATGTTACAGAAATGTGGATATTAGATCATGAAGATTTTAGAAGGTACCACTTATCTTGCGGCAGTATATTTTAGACAAAGGCAAAAGAACTAAAAAGGAATTTAAACAGCTTCTTGAATACTGAACTTGTGAGTCTGTATCTAGTAAGTCATGTCAACATTCCCCAACTGTGTCAGGAAATCTATCATATATTTAATCAGAATCCTTCTATTTCAGCCTTTATTACTTGGTGTGTCAGTGAAGAATGCATCCTTTGTCCGAGATGGGTTTACCAGGAAACTATTGGAATCTAGCTTCATAGCTCCTCATTTGCATAGATACTTTCCAAGGTCCTGGGGGGCATCCTAGCATTGCATCACATGGTCATATGTTTTTGTAAAATTTGAAAAAGTAAGTTTCAAAAGTAAAATTTTGAAGTAAAATTTGAAAAAGTAAGTTATTTTAGTTGCACTCAGTTAAACTATCATTTTGTGCTCGTGTGTATACTCTGTCATGCTTTCCCTTGGTGACGGCAGTAGACCCACCATGAGCATTTCTGGGATTCAGGGGAAGGGAAGCTGAGTGTTGGATATACTTAGTTTGAGTGTAGTGGAACATACTTTTCTATGGTTCATAGTCACCTCTATATGTAGTTCAGTTGTTGCTAGCTGGAATCCTTTCCAGGAATATTCCTATTTACTGCCCCCTGATGACTTACCTGGTGTCATGAAATGATGATTTAGGGCCAAGTACTATAAAATTACATGAGTTCATCCTTTGGACCTTGCCATTGAACCTACGTGGGAAGAGGAGACAAGTAAAGGTTGAAAAGTGTAGGGAGGTGGAAGCTAATCCATGGCAAATTTTTAAGTTTTTCAGATTTGTAAGTTATAAGCAAGAAATGGTTCTCATCAATACCTAATCATAATAAAAATTCTTCTCTATGTGGAATACTTGAAAATGTAGCATATAAAATTATTAATGCATCACATATATTTTTCCTTTTTGTTGGAGAATTTATCAGAATATGTTTGTAGAACACAAATCTACAAATATTAAAAAAAAAGTGTATGGCTGTGCATCCTAACTTCAATAATAAAAAACAAATTTTAATTGACCATGCTTGAAGGTAAAACCAAATGTCTCTCTATTCTCTCCTATAAAATTATATGAGAAGATTATCGTATGAAGAGGCAAGATGTAGGCACTATAAGAGTATTAGGAAGTCAACAAAAATGCTGCTTCTTGAATTTTTTTGTTTGTGATATTTGCCAGTTTTTAAAAATTTATAATTTGTTGTGATTTTTTATCATTCTATAAAAATGTTCTCAAATGACTAATTCTATTATTCTTTCCCTTAAAAGTGTCCCCCAAATTACATAAGCTTGAGGTCCCATAAAATCTAGTTTTGCCCCTCTGTACTATCTAATGATAGTTAAAACTTCTAATCAATGTTTGAAAAATCAGATGTGTCACTCAAATATTTAAATGTACAGAAATGGCATAAAACTTCTTCATATGTTGTCAAGTCACTCCTTCCTTTTTTTTTCTAAGAGCAATAATCCTAGTTCCTTTAATTTTTCTTTATCTATTTAGATTTTGTATACCCTCTTTGTCCAGTAGGACTTTCTGAGATGATAGAACTGTCCTACAGCTGGGCTATGTACTGTGATAGCCACTCTCTAAACATGGCTATTGAGCATCCAAAATGTGGCTGGTGGGACTGAGGAATTGAAATACTAATTCTGTGTCATTTTAATTAATTTGAATTTATGCTAACATTACTGTACTGAACAACACAGTTTACAGCTTTAATCAGCTTTGGAATGGACACCTCATGTCTTGCCTACACCTTTGTTCTAGTCATCAAATATAGATTTCTATGTCTTTGTGCAGTAAACTCCTAAATCATGATGAACATACATTATTCTGAAGATTGTGTTCAATTTTTAAATATCTCAAATTAAATATTCTTATATTCTTATGATGTTGTGGGTATTTTTATAGGCAGGTTTTCATTATTATGATTATTGCTGGCAGACTCTGGAAAGCTTAAAAAGAGATTTGTGGAAATTTCCTTGTCAAACATGCTTTTCAATATGGTAAAACAATCAAAGAATGCTTTATTGGGGGCAAAAGATGCATAGAACCCAATCAATAATGCATTTTGCTTGCCTAAAAGTTGTGCTTACCAGAATGAACTTGACACAAGTGTGATGCATTCCACAAATGGAGACTTTCTGCTCTACCAGAATTAATTTAACAGCGATGGTCAGATATTTCACATGCTCTGCAAGTTTTGAGTGATACCCAAGGCAGATGCAGCCATGGCCTGTCCCCTGGAAGATGATTGTTTATACCCAAGAGCAATTCCTGGAATGTAACAGGAAGCGGCACGTGATCACACAGCGAAGCTGGGTCTTTCTCCAGGCTTCCCGTTGGAGGAATAAGTGCCTTTCGTTCTCCTCCAGGCACAGAAGAAAATCATTCTGAAACCATGTGGAAGAAAATACTTATTTAAGACAAATTTGACTTTTCCACATACGTGATTCTTCAAAGGATGATCTCCAGATAACGAGGACAACAGGAGGTGGAAACCCAAACAAAACTTCAGAATGATCAAGAGCAGTCCGGATGTTGGGGGCCAGTCTACTGGAATATCACACTGAAATTCAATATTAGTTGAATTTTTAGGCTCACAAACGTGTATGGAACCCTCTAAATTTAATTCAACACATTTTTCACTGTTATTTTCTGTTTTCATGATATCCTTGTGTTTTCGTCTACTGTTTTCATGCCACTGGATTGAAAGAGGACGATGGTTTTTCTAACAAATACAGGACTCTGTGTGCATGTAATGCTAGATACAGGGATAAAACTGAGTTAGGCTACCATCAAGATGTTTTCTATTTAGTTCATTATGTCCTTAAGGCAAATGGGTGATATGTTTTTTTTCAGGTTTCTTTAAAATGAACCTTAGGATACACAAATTTAGTTTACTTAAAAAACAGAAAAGTCATAAAAATAGAGAGTAATAAAAGTTTTTTCAGAAGCCCAATTTCATTTAATCTTATCTTTTAATTTGAGATTCTCAGAGTGTGAGCATCTGTTAATTTTTATGGCAGGATTAGGAGTTTATGTAGAAATATAACCACTCTAATCAAACTTATGTATCTAGATTAAAAAAAATCCTGGAAACAACCCCGATGTCCATGTGGGAAGGGGGACTGACTAAAAGCCAACAGGAAACTTTGGGTAGTCTCGCATATGTTAATTGTCTCACTTGTAGTGATGGTTTCACACAGATGCATATGTCAAAACTTGTCACATTGTACACTTCAAATAAATGCAGTCTATTTTATGCAATTTCACTTCAATAGAGCTGTTTAAAACTAAAAAAAAACCCCACATTTTCTTTAAATTATGCTCTAAAACTTTTGACTACTCAAAAACAAAATCTTTTATCCAAATAATTTAGTCTCACAAGGGAGACTAGGTGAGGTCCTAGTGAATGCTGAATAAAATACAAGAGTCAATTCAAGGAAGCAAATGATCAAACTTCCAAATGAATGATTATAGAAACCAGGCAAAAAATCACAAATCAGATTGGTAACACCTCTCTGTCTGGGAATGGCATCAACTTCAATCTTCATTGATTTGCTAAAGCAGAATGCTTGGGCATCCTCCTGGATCCTGGACAAATTCTCTCCCTCGGTCTTTCATTCAATTACAATTATTTTGTCTCCTGTAGAGATATATTCTAAATGCATCTTATTTCTATTATGTTTTCTCTGACTCGTCATCCACTGCTTTGGTCAGATCCTCATTATTTCCTGTCTACAAGTAATTCTAAGACTCTCTCTGCATCCTTCTTCCCTTCCATTTTATCCTCCAAGCAACAAAGGAGAGCCGTTACCTGTAGCGGCCAGGGACAGAAGCACCTTCCCAAACAGAAGACAGAGTTCTAACTGTAGGAGTCCACATGACAAATCTGTGGCCTTTGGCAAAGTAACAGAGCATTGCTGATCCATGGCCTGGAGGGAAACAGGGAAATAGATACTGACCTTTATTCCTCTTCCCTTTTAGGCTCCTGCCATGACCTTTTATTGGTCAAACTGAAAAGGAAAGCCAGGGAGCGCCATAGATGTAGTCCCTAAAGTTTTGCCTTCCAGGGCACAGAGCACAGTGGAAAAGAAAATGGGTGCATCTGGAGAGACAAATAGAAAATTTACTATCACATCCTTCTAAAACACAAGATTGGTCATATTATTCCCTTAAAAATATAGCTTTCTGTGTGTTTTAGAGCATGGGAAGACCTTTACCCCACCTTCAAAATTGAAAAGTAATACTTTGTTAACATCACTAATGTTTACTTGTAGAAAAATTATTTGTTGCACTGTCCTAAGTACTATATTACTATATAACATAAAATTTAGTCTTCTCAAAAAGTTCTGAGAAAGATATTATTTTCATTAATTTATTAATAAGGAAGCTTATCTGTCTTTACAATCAAATTATACATGCACAATCTTGTGAATTCACTAATGCTTGTAGGGAAGAAGGAAGCAAAATAACACTAAATTTTGATGATCTCACCAGTTATTCCATTCTCAACACTTCTGAGAATCTAGAGTTAACGTATTTTGTACAATGAGAACTTGAAATACATACTGACTAATTTATCTGGTACTTAACAAAAGAAACAAGGCACAAAGAAAACTGACAACTGTGATTTATTAAGAAATGGTATATTGTTTTCCAGTGTGGTTCAATTCTCAAAAAGATTTCAAGGGTAATTTTTGTGTACCTTATTTTCATCTCATTCAGTGACTTTAAAACCCAAGGCTTTGATAAGATGACTGTACTCCTGAGAATTAGAGCCTAGATTAAAATACAGTCTGGTTATAAAAGTCTGTTTGATTATAAACTTCTTTCTTTAAAAAAAAAACTTATTTATTTGAGAGAGGGAACACAGGTGTGCACACAGGAGTGGGAGAGGGGCAGAGGGAGAGGGAGAGAAAGCATCTTAAGAAGGCTCCACACTCAGCATGGAGGCTGACACCAGGCTTGATCTCAGGATGCTGAGATCATGGTCTGAGCTGAAATCAAGAGTCAGATGCTTAACTGACTGAGCCACCTAGGCATCCCTGATTATAAACACCTTGCTTTTTAGTATTATTATATATAGCTTCACTAAATAAAAGGATAAAAACTGTCAACTTTTTAAAAATTCTTGATGTAGAATTAGGAGTTTGAGATTATTTCCTTTCTTTCTCAGTTTGCTGTTACTTAAAATTTTTGAATGCATGTGATTTGAAAGGCAATAGAAGATTTATATATCCTGCCATTGTCTTTATTAGCATGATTTTTATGAAAGGGTTTGCTTATAAAGTAGCATTTACATTTTAGTGTGTAGGAAATGTCAGATTTTCTATTGGATATAAAAAGTTTATTTCCATAACTTATACAATGTATGTCAGAATTTTTTAAATGTTTTCAAGACTAGTGGTGATTGCTTTCTCCTGCTTTAAGTGTTCTTTGTCTAAACATAATGCAGAAATTTAGTGCTCATAATCTAACACCGTTGGAGACCCAAATACATCCATTTTCAGTTTTCATTTTTTAAAGATTTATTTATTAATTATTTGGGCAAGGGAGAAGGGGTAGAGGGAGAGGGTCAAAGAAATTCTCAAGCAGACTCTCCACTGGGTGCAGAGCCTGATGCAGGGCTTCATCTCATGACCCCTGACATCATGACCTGAGCCAAAAACAAGAGTCAGATGCCCAACCGACTAAGCCACCCAGGCACCCCCAAACACATGCCTTTTTAAAAGCAGAAATTACTTTTTTCCCCAAAGAATCTTTAATGAATAATGCATTCTACTTGGGATAATCATATACTTCTCTTTGAGTCTATATTCCAGCTTTAAAAAATTTCCTAATTCAAAAGGCTCATAAATTTGTATCATTGTTACTTATTTGCAAATTTCATTTTCATATTAAATTGGAAGTCCATGTATTTTTCTTTTTGTATCCTGAGGATAGTTAGGATGTACCTGCAAATAATAAACGTTCAGTAAATGTATGCCGAACAAATGAATGAATTTTCTAAATGACAACTGCGAAAAATTATTCTGCATTGTCATGAATTTCATTTGTAATTGATCTAGTAAAAAGACTGTACAGTTTATATCAGGAGTTGATATAAACTTTTTTAAAAAAGATTTTATGTATGTAGGTATTTAAAGAGAGGGTGTGCAAGTTAGGGGAGGGAGAGAATCTCCAGCAGGTTCCCTGCCAAGCAGAGTCCAAGGCGGAGCTCAATCTCACAACCCTGAGACTGTGACCTGAGCCGAAATCAAGAGTCAGATGCTTCACCAACCGAGTCACCCAGGTGCCCCTATACACTTTTG
The DNA here is from genome assembly GCF_963455335.1 of Martes martes. NCBI lineage: Eukaryota > Metazoa > Chordata > Mammalia > Carnivora > Mustelidae > Martes > Martes martes. The sequence continues at coordinate 18,354,562 of NC_137890.1, forward strand.
TTATATGGAGTTATAATCATTGTATCTTTTTAAAACATTTTTTATTTTTTGGTTAACATATACTGTATTATTAGCCCCAGGGGTACAGGTCTGTGAATCGCCAGGTTTACACACTTCACAGCACTCACCATAGCACATACCTTCCCCACTGTCTATAGCCCCACCTCCTTCTCCCTACCCCCTCCCCCCCCGCAATCCTCAGTTTGTTTTGTGAGATTAAGTCTCTCTCCTGATCCCATCTTGTTTCATTTTTTCCTTCCCTACCCCCCAAGCCCCCCACATTGCCTCTCAACTTCCTCATATCAGGGAGATCATAGGATAATTGTTTTTCTCTGTAATCATTGTATCTTATACCTTGAAATAAAGAATGTATTTTAAGTACAACAATACAATCAACAACGGGAAGCACAAACTGGGCCAAATCATTAGCAGTACTGATCTGTGTGGTACATCCTGTCTGTTTTATAAAGGTTTTTGTGTTAATATTTTAAAGTCAGGTTACTTGACATTAGGATTGCTAGATTTTCTTAAATTTAAAGATAAGCCAACACTGCCTCCACTCCCAAAGGCAACCATCGTCTTAGTGTTCTTCAGATCTGGCCTTTGGTGGATCTAGCTCTAGCTGAGTCCCCAGCCTCATGCAATGTGGGCAGCTCCACTTACGATTCACCCAATTTATCATTTATGCCAGTTTCTGTGAGCCTGGGAGGGCATGAAGGGAGTACCCACCCTGAGTGATTTTAATGGAATCACTTTCACATTTTTAAGTTTGGGTATTAGTTCATGAAATTAGTCTGCCCAAAAACATGCCTGAGTTCACAACAACCCTTCTTTCACTCTGCAGAAGAAAAGGATGTCTTCTCCCATCCCAAACCTAACTGTGGAGTATAGCTCTGAAGCATAAAATCCAGAGGGCTTCAGACAAAATGCAAGCCTCCTGTAATAATGAACCAAAACACCGCAAGACCTCAAGAGTCAGCTGTCTTTCCAGGTTTATACATATTTGGGCTCCCAGGGAAGCCTGGCATTAGAAATGGGGTCCATCTATGATGACTGAAATTCAGATAACTCTTCAAAAGGGTGGTGAGATTGATGACATCTTTTACTGCACTTTTTAAATTAAATTATTGGACAAATGCATGGCTCTTGAGGGAAATTGTCTTTAGTATGTAACTGAAAAACATTTATAAGAAACACTGCACCCCTTTTTAAAAAGCTTTTTATTTAGTTAGTTTTTGAGGGGAGGGAGATCTAAATGTAATTTTCAGTCCATCTTAATTCTCATCTTATTTTATATTGCTATCTGGGTCAGAGTTTAACAATATATGTGTTTTTTCTTTCACAAATAAACACAGTAAATTTAATTAGAAACTTCAACAAAATAATGGCTTTAGCTCTCATTTTGATAGTTGATTCTTCTTAAAAAGTTGTTCTCCAAACCAGAACACCAGAATTCAGTGTGTATGTACTCACGTATTGACTAGAGGAATACCAAGTTATGATTTTTTTAAACTGGAGTATAACTGATATATAATATTCTATTAGTTTCAGGTATGTATCACAGTGATTCAATATTTTTATGCACTACAAAGTGGTCCCCATGATATGCCTAGTTACCATCTACCACCATACAAAATTTTTAAATATAACCTGGTTCAGCCACACGAAAATATGGACTTACCCCCAAAATTAAAAATAGTTGGGCCTCCTGGGTGGTTCAGTTGGTTGTGTCTGACTCTTGATTTTGGCTCAGCTCGTAACCTCAGGGTTTTGAGATCAAGCCCCCTATTGGGCTCTGTGCTGGGTGTGGTGCCTACTTGGGATTTTCTCTCTCTCCCACTTTTCCCTCCCAAAAAAATAAAAATGAAAAAAATTAAAAATAGAACTACCATACCATTCAGCAATTTCACTTCTGTATATTTATCCAAAGAAAATGAAAACACCAGTGTGAAGAGATATGTGCCTCCCTGTGTTCACTGCAGCATTATTTACAATAGCCAAGATATGGAATGAACCTAAATGTCTATGGATAGGGGAAGGATAAAGAAGATGTGTTAAAAATATACAATGAAATATTACTCAGCCATATAAAGAACGAAATGTTGGGGCACCTGGGTGGCTCAGTGGGTTAAGTAAGGCCTCTGCCTTCAGCTCAGGTCATGATCTCAGGGTCCTGGGATCGAGCCCCGCATCGGGCTCTCTGCTCGGCGGGGAGCCTGCTTCCTCCTCTCTCTCTCCCTCTTTGCCTACTTGTGATCTATCTGTCAAATAAATAAATAAAATCTTAAAAAAAAAAAAAAGAACGAAATGTTGCCATTTGGTGACAACACGGATGGACCAAGTTATGATTTTAAAACTACTTCTAAACAGATAAGACAATTAAACAGATAAGATAATTAAGTAATCACCTATATAGAAGAAAATCTCCACTTTTTTTTTTAGCAGATTTGGAGTCTGAATTGCCTGTGTTCTCCATTCACTAATTCCTAGCCTAGTGGTCATTTTTTAAAATGAATTTATTTTCTTAATTATGATGTTCCACTCTCAAAAAAATATGTATGGTAACTGAAAACATTAAAATGCTTATAAAGGATGACAATCTAAAAACTACAAAATAGAAAATGAAAAAAATAAAATAAGTATACAGTTCTTTTTATAAGTCTTCGGTAATCAGATTGCATAAACTACTGGCAACAAAGAAAAAAAATCCAGTTTTTTAATGAATTTAAAATTTTTCTCTTTTACATAAGCTTTTTCCTCAAACTTGTTTTTCATGTTAAAATAATTGTTGATTTGAACTTTTCTGTGTCCTGAACATCCACGTATCCAGAGGAAAGGGTGGCTGGCATGTTAGAATGTGAATAATGCAGGAATCTGGAATTGCCTACCCTTATAGTTTGAGAGTCATTGAGGAAAAACAGAACTCATGATTTTGAACTCAAACTGCTAAAAGTCTTCGAAAAAATAACTTTTTTTTCCAGGGGTCCAAAAGATCTAGTGAATTTCTAAGGAAATTAATATCTAGTAAGCAATTCTTAAAATTGATCATGAATTACCTCAGATTTATTTAGCTCCATTCTCCACTATAGTTACTTTTTTTGAAGATTACCCTAAGCTTAAAAACAATCTGTCCTGCGTCTCAGTGAACAGCTGTTCTTGGATGTGCACTTTTTAAAAAAAAAAAAAAGATTTTATTTATTTATTTGACAGAGATCGCAAGTAGGCAGAGAAGCAGGCAGAGAGGGGGAAGCAGGCTCCCCGCCAAACAGAGAGCCCAATGCAGGGCTTGATCCCAGGACCCTGGGACCATGACCTGAGCTGAAGGCAGAGGCTTTAACCCACTGAGCCACCCAGGCACCCCAGGATGTGCATCTTCATCTCAGGCTCTTCATCTGTCTCCCTCTCTCTACTTCCCTATTTTTCTCAAGTGAACAAAACCTATTGTCTTGGTTACTCTGACTTGAACGTTTTCCTTTATGCCTTTTTCTCCATCTTATCCAAATATAATAATAAGAAAATATGACAATAATTTTTTTCCTGTCATTGATACCTCAATTTAATTCCCACTGTCATTATCTTGGTCCCCAAAGTCATTACCTCATAGCAAGACTATTTGAATAATTTCTTAGCTTGATCTTATTTCTGGCCTCTCCAATATTTTTTATATGCCCCTGCTTTCTTTACTCAGTTTATCTTTCCTACTCACAGCCCTTCAAGATTTCCCCATAACCAATAAAATAAATGTGAGATTCCCTAGTTTATTATCAAAGACCCTTCACTTCTGATTCCGATCTGTTAATTTAACGTCATTGACTTCATTGACTTAACAGACATTTTTGAGAGTTGCTTTATGCCAGGGGCTGTGCTGGGAACTGCACATAAAGATGAGTGTGGTAAGGCCCTCAGTCTTAACAAGCTCATAGTGCCTCTCAGTAAGAGGACTTTAGCCAGTAATGTTTTCCAGATCTCCTTCACAATTCCAAGTGCTATTTTTTATCCAGTGAATAGTTCGCGTCTCATTTCCTCCATGAAATCTTCTTTAATAATCCAGTCCATTTTGATTTCTTCCTCCTCTAAATTTAAGCTCATAGTGTTTGTAATAATCATCTGGACAACTTCTAGCTATATGAGAGTTAATTGACATATACCATTAGGTAGGCCTAAGGTATCCAACATGATGATTTGACACATGTATGTATTATAACATGAGTCAGTAAGGTTGATAACCATAAGACTAATTAATGAAGACATCCATATTTTTATATAATTATAATCTTGTATATGTGTGTGGGGAGAATATTTAAGATTTACTCTCTCAGCAATTTTTAAGTAAATAATACATTACTGTTAACGACTGTAACCTTGCTGAATATTAATTAGATTCCCAGAACTTACTCATCTTATGAATGAATGGGCATGCCCTTTGTACTCTTTGACCAACATTTCTCCATTTCCCCCATGCCTACCCCTGGCAACTGCCATTTTATTCTTTGTTTCTGCGAGTTTGGCTATTTTTTTTTTTTATTTCAAATGTGAGATTACACAGATTTATCTTTCTCTGACTTAATTCACTCAGCAGAATGCTTTCAGGGTCCATCCATGTTCTTGCAAATGGCAGAATTTCATTTTTCTCATGGCTGAATAATACTCCATTCTCTCTCTATAGTATCACATTTTCTTTATTAATTCATCCATTGATGGACACTGAGATTGTTTCTGTATCTTGGCTACTGTAAATACTGCTACAAAACATGGGCATACAAGTATCTCTTCCAGATAGTAATTTATAATCATTGCCTTTGGATACATACCTAGACTGTTACATCTTTTCTGGAAAAAATACCTATTCATGTCCTCTGCCCATTTTTAACTGGATGATGATGATGATTTGCTATAGAGTTGTATGAATTCCTTAACGTATTTTGGATATTTGCCCCTTATCTGATAGATACTTTGCAAGTACTTCTTCCATTTCATAGGTTTCTGCTTCATTCTGTTAACTTTTTCTTTGGTTGTACAGAAGCTTTTTCGTTTGATGTACACTCACTTTATAAATTTTTGCTCTTATTGCTTGTGCTTTTGGTGTCATATGCAAAAAAACAGAATGTGACATTGTGACACATTGTCTACTTCTGCGAAAAGAATTAACAACAACAACGAAAACAATGAACAAAACTGACATCTGCAGATCTAGCTCTAGAGACATGAATGGGAGTCTTTTGCCAGGTCCGTGGATGGATTGGACTAGACTGCAGCTGGAGAGGCTACAGCTGAGGATAGGGTCCTTTTAAGATTTCTGGGAATGCAGACAAGAATGTCTTCTATTGGGTGTCTGGGCTGGCAGGCCTGCTAGTAAACTGTGTGACTGTGATGGGTTTGGATGGTCCTTCAGGATCTCTGGGGGTGCAGATGGAAATGTGTCCCACTGGGACCATGGATGCTCAAGATTACTGGCAGACCGTGACTGGGAGAAGGCTTAAGCCATGTATAGGGCCCTTTCAGCTTCTCCAGGAGCAGAGAGAAGAATGTCTCCTGCACCATCTCTGTGCCAGCAAGACCATTTGCATACTGTGGTTGGGATAAGAGCCCAGTTACATGTCCTTTCAGAGTCTCTAGTGTCTCCAAGTTTGCCCCTTCAGGGGCTCTCAGACCATGGCTGACAGGGCCTGGAGCTAGTTCATGTGTCACTTGAGGGTCCACAGCTGGGACCAGGCTCTGAATTCTTATTACTCAATGCATGGGTGGGCCTGACTGCTCCCAGGTCCCTTGGTGTATGATGCTGGTGACAGGATCAAGCCAAAGGGGGCTATGACTCAGTCCTCAGTCGTACAGAGCTGTTTTCAGGGTTGTAGATGGGAGCGTCTCCTGCATGGTCCCTGGGTCAGTAGGACTGTAGACGGATTCTGGCTGTGATGGGCTAGAGCCAGCTACTGGGCCCTTCCAGAATCTGCAGTCTGATTCAGCAGGCTCAAAGTCACAGCTAGGAGGCGGGTGCTACTGACGTCTAATGGGTAGAGGTCAGGGATATTCTAAATTGCTTCGGACATCTCTCACAACAAGGAATTATTTGGCCCAAATGTCATTATCTAGGTTGAGAAACTCTGATCTGGATAATTTTTGATCTGTGCATATAGGCCGCTTCCTCAATTATGAAGTGATGAGGTCATAGCTAGACACAGAGAGGAGGTGATGGGAAGATCAAGATAGAAATTGGAGCGATGCGGCCACAAGCCAAGGAATTCGAGGATTGCCAATAGCCACAAGAAATCTGGGAGCAAGGGAAGAGTCTCCCCTAGAGTCCCTAGAGGCAGTGCAGCCCACCTACACCTAGACTTCAGACTTCTAGGTTGCAGAACTATGACAGAATAAACTTTGATTATTTTCAGCCATGAAATGTACGGTGAATCGTTATAGCAGGCCTCAGGAAACTTCCACACATGCTCTTAATAGGTAGGCACTTAAAACATACGTCATATTTATGATAAAAACTGTCCTGGTTCATCATGGAAATTTGGTTAAGCCTCCTTAGCAAATCTAATCAAATATACATTCTTATGCCTCCTTCTTACTTCCCTCAAGACTGTGGTGTGTCACAAAACTACTAGACATATTAGCACGAGAATGAATAGAATACTCCCCAAAGGAGAGGCCACACAATGTGATGATCAGATGTTGATATATTAGATGTAAATTCCCTCATGTATGTGCTCATTAATTTATTTCAAATGTACTTCATATAGATATCCCCTACTACAGTTCCTCCTACTGGACTTATTAGTAATAAAATGTGATGTTATAATTTGGAAGCTAAGTTGTAGTTAATGTAGTTTGTAGCAACATCAGCTTTAATCTCTAGATGGCACTATGTTATAAGGAATCAAGCAAAGATCTGCTACTACAATTTTCATATAACTGTTACTGGAAATAAAGAATATTTTCCTGCTAAAATCTTCCAAGAAATTATATGCAGCACTATGAAAGTTCTATTTTACTAAATATGGATAGGCTTCTAATTTTCATATTACTGTGATAAGGAAAGATAGTAGAGGAATTGAGTTCTAAAACATGCTTGCCAATGGTGAGGAATCTATCAGGGAAATTTATTTTCCTTCAAGTTTTTTGATTATTCTGAATATATTTTGTTGGGGAATATATAAACAATAAATGGTAGAGCTCTGGTTTCTCATATGAGAATGTCCACATAACCTGGGTTAATCCTTTGATAGTTATAGGTGAAGATTAATAATTCACTCTTTATTTTAGCTTAAAATATAAACAAGATGACATTTTTTATCCTCATTATTGGAATTTCACCTTCAATCTCAGATGAGATGAGACAAAGCTACTTGTATGATCTTTTCCTTAATTCATTTTTACATTCTTAAACTTTCTTTTGAAAAAACAAAAACAAAAACAAAACTATCTTGAATATATACTTTTTTTTTGCTTTGAGTCTCCAGTGACTTCTAGGAATTTAAAAAATTTTTTATTTCTGAAGGCTTTCAGAATTAGATTTTTCTTTATTTGCATATGTGGTAAACTCATTTAGCCAATCAAATAATGTTATTCCTTGTCTTCTCTACTTTCAAAGCATTTTGAATCACTTTTTTTGTTGCTTGTTCTGTATTTTAATTATGTGCATATAGACCCATGTTCTGTAAAAAATTATACATTCCTGGGGGAATGGTATACTGACTTACTTACCTTATGCAAATGATATATCCTTGGTAACTATCTATTGCATTAACTGGATTTGGTAGTGCATGATGTGATAATTCAAAGGAAAAAATAGCTCATATGGGAGTCGTTTCTTTTTTGATATTTTTTCTTTAAAAAAATCCAAATGTCTTTGATCTGAAGTAGCAAGTGAGATCACCAAATAAAAACATATACTTTTCTTGACTGGGGCAATAATTTGGGGATTAAATTAGTTATTAAGTAAAATTTGAGGACATTAAAAACCAGTTTGTTTGAACTTTTCCATTTTCTCCACACAAGTGGAAAACCAATCTTTATCATCACCCCAACCTAATTCCAATCCTTAACTTTTACAGTTCCCTCAGATCTCAATTTTTCCGGTAATTCTTTGTTCTTTAGAGAGATTTGGCTTTTTTGTGTTCCTAAAACATACTATGTTGGATCTATGTGGCGCTTTTTGTTTTTTTGTTTATGTCTTTTATCATTCTTTAAGTTTTTTAAAAAAGATTTTATTTATTCATTCATGGGAGAGAGAGAGAAGAGGGAGAAGCAAGCTCCATGCTGATCAGGGAGCCCAGTGCCAGGCTCAAGCCCAGGACCCCAGGATCATGACCTGAGCTGATGGCAGATACTTAACCGACTGAGTCACCCAGACTCCCCACTCCTTAAATTTCAAAAGGGCAAGAACCATGGGTATTGTATTTACCCTTATATACCCAGCGTCTGGCACAGAGACTGTTGCATCATGATCACATGGTGTTTACTGCGCAAATGAGAGCTGAATAAATGATTTAAGGATGAAAGGGAAACACTTATATCATTTACTTTGCAAATATATTGGGATACTTATTATGCGTCAAAAAACTATGCTAAACACAAGAGAGGGAACATAATAGACAAATCCCCCTGCCTTCATGGAGTTTCTATTTCACTGGAATGAAGACAGGCAAGTCAACAAATAAATATATAAGTAAACAAGTGAATACAAAATTAAAGATATGTTAAAAACAGAGTCAAAGATATTAATAAATAAATACATAATTGATAAAAATGAAGCAGATAAAAGTGATGAAGAGTGCTCAAGGTGGTTCCAGGAAGACCCTTCTGAGGAGATACAACTGAGGTGAAGTGGGAGAAGTTTCTGTGTGGTTTTTTGTTTTGTTTTGTTTTTGAGGCAGAACATTTCTTTCAGAGATCAGTTAATGCAAGGAGCATGAATCAGAAGTTTGTTTGCATGTTCCAGGAACACAAATGGAGTGAGTGAATGGGAGAAGCAGAATGTGATTGGAAGTGTGGCTGGAAGGGAAATCTGGTGTCAGAAAATAAAGGACCTTATAAAACCCAACAAGGACTTCTGATTTCATTTGAGAAGCTAATCACATGAGCCATCTGAATCTGGGTCTAAGGGTCAGAAACAAAGTCAGAACCAAGTGGAAGAGAGATTGGATATGAGGGAGATCCACGTGGCTTGAAATGTGTGTAGCCTCTGGGAGCAGAGAGTGGCCCTAGGTGGCCTTTAGGAGCTGAGAGTGATCCTTGGCTGACAGCCAGCATGGAAATGTGGGCCTCAGTCCTGTAATCACAAGGACTTGAATTCTCCAAGAATCCTGAATGAGCGTGGAAGAGGGTATTCAAGGGGTCAAAGTATTGATTCGAGATTTGTTAGACCCTGAGCAGAGACCTCAGCCATGCTCTGGCCAAACTTTAGACTTACAGAATTATGAGTGAATATCTGGGTACTATTTTTTGGGTTTGTGGTAGTTTGTCACACAGAGCAAGAGAAAATGAATACCTCCAAAGTTGTTGTGATGATCAAGTACCCAGTATGCCTCGTTGATTATAGAGGGGTAAATATTAAGGGTCCTGAGCAAGTTCAGACTCTAGGAATCCTTGGTATAGACCCTAAGGATGAAACTAAAGGGCAGTTCTTGCAGTGGAGGGAAGGTATTTAGGGTGGATAAAGCCAAAAGAAGAACTTTTTTTTTTTTTTTTAAGAGAAAGTGAGAGCATGCGTGCATATGGGGACTGGAGGCGGGGTTGGGGTGGGGAAGAGGGAGGAAGAGAGAATCTTAAGCAGACTCCATGCCCAGTGTGGAGCCTGACGTGGGGCTTGATCTCACGACCTGAGCTGAAATCAAGAGCATGCCCCTTAACTGACAGAGTCACCCAGGCACCCCCTAAAGTAGACTTTTATTTGGTTTTGTCTCACACACTGGCTTTATCCTTGATATAGTTTTATTCTAATTCGACTCTAATATCCAATCACCTAGGTTCAAAATAATGGCATTACATGTGAGTCAGTACTTCTACAAGTCTCTAAGTCTGATCGCTAATGCCTTCTAAATTTCCCCTGTCTTCCCATTCCCATTGGCAGTCCCTTACTCCAACACTACATCCTCCAGTAATTGGTTGATACTGCAAACTTTTACTTGGCTATCTCCAAGTCCACTTCTATGCATTATTTCCAGACCCATCTTGCCCAAACTCTTCTTCCTTCATGCTATTCCCTCACTCAAAGTTTCTCTCCACAGGATCCTGTCTTGCCAAGACCTTGGAGCTGTCGTGGTCTTTTGGCATCTCTCACTTCATGCACAAGGAAACTGAAGCCAGAGAGGTACACTAACTGACTCAATGACAGAGCAAGCAAGAGGCAAAGTAAGGCCTAAGATCTCCTGATTTAGTTTTAGTGCTTTCTAAGACATGTTTCCATGACATGTTTCAGACTTCTCAGAATGGCTTCTGGGCTTTTTATTTCCAACCTTACCTCTATACCCTTTCCCCTTTTTACTCCCCACCATGAATCATGCACTCTAGACAGACCCATTTCCCAACTGTGCTGTGAATGTATTACTCACCTTATTCTACCTACTAGATGTTCTCCCTCTCCTTCCCCTTTCCTTTCCTAATTATGGTGTTTGTGCTTGCTGGTCACTCTACCCTACAAAGATGCCTCCGTTCTCTGATCTCTGTCAGCACCTTCTGTGAGAATCTGTCATTAACACATACAGCTTATAAAGCACCTTATTTGGGGGTAGATGTTTCATGGGTGGCTGTCTTATCTTTCCAAGGAGATTATACATTCCCAGATGATACTTAGGGTTTCTCTTTCATTTGTAGCCAGCTCTGTGTTCAGCATAAATAAATAATATAGTGAATTAAATTAGTCTTAGTCTTCTTCACTCTTTGCAATTTAAATCAACTAACATCTATTGAGGGCTTATTAGGGATTAGATGGAGGGGGGATGAAAGGTGAGGTAGGCTAACTGTCCTCAAATGAGCTCACATTCTAATGGGGAATTTGGGCAAGTAAACTACTCTGAAGTGATATGAAAAACACATTGTGCAGCAAGTTTGGGGGTTTTACTACTCCTATGAACAATCCAATGACTAGAGGAGATGAAGTCTCTCGGTTGGTGTTGGCCTTGGAATGCTTTTTCTCATATGAGGCTGTTGGTTCATACAGGGATTTTATCATGATACATGTTACATTAGTTCTCTGCTGTAGATAGTTGAACACACTGAAATATCTGAAAAACACTGCAACAAAGCCACATTTTAAAGGACTTTGCTATAGCATGGATCCAATTATTCTGGGTAAATAACTTATCTGATTAGATGCCTTATTGTATTTTCATTTGAAAAGTGCTCTGATCCAGAGCCAGTTAATTAAAAATCTATTTTCAACCTGTTCTTTTAAAAAAAATTTATTTCAAACAAATATGCCCTTACCTTATTGTGAACATTTTAAATTTAGAATATTGGCCCTTCCAAAACATGTTGTAACTTAATTATAATAAATTCTGTGGCTTGACAATAGCTACCAATGAAAACAAATCTTCTCCACATAATGCTTTCTAAAAAGGCAAAAAAGAGAAAGACTGAAAAGTCCGGTTGACAAATTGCAATTGGTCTGCACTCGGGTACTTCAGTACATCATTCAGTATCACTGAAATGTAAAGGGGCTTTGTTAGGATTTAAAAATTGAGGACTTGGATTCCTACCCAGTTGCAATAACACAGTGTAGCATTGTTAGTTCTGATTCAAGTGCAACTGATCAAAAGGTTATTGAATATTCCTTGTCTCGCTGCCAACCCTGAATGTCTTCTCCCTGACTGGAATATTTGGATCATGTTGTTGTTCATTAACGCTTATCTTACATTCCATTCACTATCATTATCTACCTTTCTCAGTAATTAGCTAATTATATTTCAAGATAATTAGTTTAATGAAAGTGTGGGAAGTATGCAGGAAGAATCTAAGTGATATTGTCATGACTTCTATATGCAGATTAAGTAAAAAATAAGGAACACAAGAAAATTAAAAAGAAGGAGCACTTAAAATACTATGTATGTGCATTTTACTGAAACCCTTCAAGTAAGCGCTAGTCTTCTTTTGGGTTCCATTGCTCCTTAAGGGTATATCATGGTATGCTGGGTACATATATAATGGTATGCTGGGTATTAGGGGGAATAATTCTTTCAAGCCACTATACCTTTTTGGCCAGTACAGATGTAATGCTTGTTGCTGCTTGTTTTGTTTGTGGATTTCTCAAAGACAAATAAAGAAATACGGAAAAATTTAGAGAAACAAAATGAAACAATATTAGTTTAGTCAAGTAGCTTTATTAATAGAGGGAGTATAGCCATACTGCTATATTTTTCCATTTTAAGACATCAGCACACAATTGAGTTGAACCTAAACCTATATGATTATATATTCTATTACCTAGGGATCTATGTATGTATGTATGCATGAATTTATGGTAATGTATGTACATATGTATGTTTTTATTGAACAAGGCGCTTTGTTAATTGCTGTAGGAGAAAAAATAAATATGTTAAAAAGACTTTCTCCCTTTGAAGAGGCTATTATACATTTAATGGCAGCCATGAGAATGTGCATCTCAGTTTGCAAATACAGGGAGCACAGTCAACCAAGGACCTCTGGGGCTGGGCTCTGAAGTTCATCACTGCCATGTTTGCCTCGAGTCCATGTTTCCTAGAGGCTGTTCCCAACCAACGGCTGAGTATGGCTGAGATACTGAGGTAGGCCTATCCTAGAAGACATGGGACTCCCGTGCTCCACTCTGCCCCTGAGAATCACAGGACTTCCTTTGATAACAAGGTAATCTAGGATGCTCCCACCCAACCTTTCTTCCTGTTCTCCTTCAGACTTCCTTTGCATTTGGATGGTTCTCCCAGCCTTCTCCAGCTTGCTCCCTGTTTTCTTTCACAGGTATTTCCCCCAGTAAAAATCTCTGCACATTTAATCTCATCTTGACATCTTATTCTGGAGCACTAGCCTAACACACTGATGATGAAATCAAATACACTCAAGGAAAATTAAAAACATTATCAATAAATGCAAAATATGAGGCAACAAACAATATAGTTGAAAAGGTCACACAAGAAAAGATGTAACTACTTGACTCAGGTAAAGGGAGGCTGATACAGAAATTAGGATGTATAATATATTTGAGTATAATAAGCATTCCAGTTGAGTAGAGTATAGGAGAATTGAATGAAGATGGGTTTGAAAGGTTTGTTAAAATTAAATTATAGAAGAGCTTGTATATCATGCTAAAGAATTTGGCTTGCCTTTTTCATCTGAAGTCCTTCCCCTAAAAATGTGAGAGCAGAGGGGGTTCAACAGATTTGGAAATGCTGAGCACCAGCTCGTGCTTTCTCCTTCAGGCTCTCAGTAAAAAGGCATGACTAGTACCTGGTGGAGTTCAGCTGAGAGGAAAGCTATGAAGAGGACTAGGACTGGACCAGGATTTAGGATTCTAACACCTTGGTTGTTTCCTGGTGAGCTGAAGTATTCCACACATACACACAACAGACACTGCTTTGGAGACTCGGGTCTTAATTCTCTACCAATGACAAGCTGACTGGCTTCTTTTATTTCTTCCAGAAACTGGGTTACAATTAGCAGTGTGTGGGCCAGAGTTGAGAGGTTTTGTTTGGCAATGATTATGATCAAAAGAAACCAGAAATTTAACGTCAAATCCAAATTTATGACTGCTTTTGAATAATCAGTTTTTTGGGCTTGATTATTTTTCCTGTATGACTACAAAGCTGAAGTTAAGTAGGGCCAGAGTTCTTCAGCGTGCTACAATTCCCACTCTACCCCACAGTGCAACATTTGGTCCCTGCTGTTCATCTATAGTCCCATCCACACTGGAGCCTTACTTTCTTTGCCACACTGGTGTTCGGAACTCACACCAGCCCAGCCACTTGGGCAGCATGTTTTTGCTTTTGGGCAATAGCTCTGTGCTTACAAATTAAAACAGCTGAAGTGGATTGGATCCCAGGGAACTCTGTGGTGAGATTCTTCTTGTTTGACCAAGACATACAAATGGCACCGTTTTCTACCAAGTGCCTAGAGGATTACATTGCCAACAGTGACAACTGAACTTCTGTGCAGTTAGCATTGAGACCAAGGGTTGCACAGCCTTGTTCCAAGGAATAGCCCAAGTCCTGTTTTCCTCCACAGGCGATGAGAAAGATCAGGGCTTTCTTGAGGACACATGTCATGGAAAGTTCTCTACAACAGAGCATCATGTTATATGAGCTTTCGTCTAGGGTATGTGGTTACTTGCATGATCTTTCTTAGTCCATTTATTGAAAGGCCACAGGAAGTACTTCGTCTGTGTCTTAGGTGCTAAGGTTTACACTTGATTTCCCTGGCCACTGTTCCTACTTTATAGTCCCATAGATTAGGTGTCAGTAAAACTTTTTCTGTTAAGGGCCAAATAATAAATATTTCTAGCTTTGTGGGCTACGTGTTTTTTGTCACAACTATTCAACTTGGCTGTTGTAGTGTGAAAGCAGCCATTGGTAATGTGTAAACAAAGGGGCATGATTGTATTCCATTAAAACTTTATTTACAAAAATAAGTGGTGGGTAGGATATGGCCAGCAAGTATAGTTTGCTGATCCTGCCATAGGGCATAAGGAAAAGGATACACTTACCACAGCCCTCCATGGCACGGCTAAGCTCTCCAAGGATTCAGGTAAGTGTCAGAACTCCTGCCACCACTCTTTATATTCTAGATTTCCTTCCTTCTTTTAACATGGAAGCTTCTCCATATTTCTACATTCAGCTTGCAAGAAAACTCTCCTTTTTCTCCCCAGCTCACACGCCAAACTCTCCACCAATTTTGTCCTTCTCAAGTCTCCACTGGTTTTTAGTCTTAACAGAAAAGCCTGGTTCTCCTGAGCGTAGCCACCTCGATAGCCCATGCAAGTGGATGGAACATGCAGACCATGGTCCCTCGGTTCAACAACCTTTCCATGTCCAAAGAACTCAACTTCACTTCAGCTACCCACCCCTCTTGCTACTCCTTATTGCCTCCCCTCACATTTCTGTGCCGATTATTTCCAAATTTGTATCTGCAGTCCTGACAAGAATGTCAACTTGTTTGTTCTACTCCAAACGGATATTCATTTAGAGACCTAACAAACACCACAAAGTTAATATTGTCAAAGCTGAATTTATTACTTCTGTCCTTAAACCTGTTGCTACTTTGTCTTTCATCCTTAGAAAAGGACCCCACTTTTCCCTCAGTTACCTCAGTCCCAAGCTTGTATCCTCTTTTTCTTCTTCCCTACAACCAAACCATCAAAATATATTCTAAGTCTCACCTTTTCATTATTAGCTTTCAGACTATCCTACCTCCTGGAATGTGAGCTTCTCTCTGGATCAGTGGTGATGACAACCACCTTATCTCCCCCTCCCCAACTCTTCTTGTTCACAGTCTACACAGAGCAACAATAATCAACCTTTAAAGCATAAAGCAGATCACTCCTGTCCCTTAGTCTTTTGAACTAAAAAGAAGAGCAAACTCCTTGTCTTTTTCTGTTAAGCTGTACACAATGTGGCTTATGTTGCTTGGAATTCATGCACTATAGTGTTATGGGCCTTCTTACCATTCCAAGTTCATTCCCACCTTAGTATAGCTGGGTTTGCTCTCACCTTTCTGGATTGCTCTTTCCTTCCACGTATTAAAACTGAATGTTTCTTATCCAGATTTCAACTTAAATGGGGTCTCCTCAGACACCCTGACTATCTAGTATGAAAGAGCCACCCTGTCACTCTAACATTTCACCACATTTTAATTATCATGGCTTCTTTGTTTATTTGTTTGCTTTATGGCTCCCCTGGCAGAGGGGAGCTTATTTCTAGGGAGTAAGAATTGTTTGTTTAGTCAATTACACTAGTTCTTTAGTCAATTGATTGTTTTGCATACGCCCTGTCCATCAGCCCCTTCTAGTTGTTTCTCCTTGGGTTTGATGGTAAATTATCTTGACCATTATTTCAACAAGTCTCCTGCCTGTAGCTTTGGCCTTTTTCATCACATTATCTGGCCAGTAATCATTCCTGAATGAATCAACTTTTACCCTAAGTCATTATTCTGCTTGATAAGACTTGCTGGAGAAAATTACATAACTGAGAAGACCGACACCATTATAAACTTACAGTCATCCCTTCACCTGGGCCCTCAACACCGCCTGGTAAGCTTAATGTATTTCCTAATCAAATTTCAAATCTTCGCCCCCTCACCTGCAGCAAACGAACTCACTCCCTGCTTCACAGAAAAAAGTAAGTCCTCGGAGAGGCGCTCCCTCAGCTTTCCACCACCAAAGCCACAAACGGTCCTTTCTTCCTTCCCTTCTGTCACAGCGGCAGCGGCGTTCCTCTCCTGGATAAGCCCATGCTCTCTAGTGTTGTTCCGGAGACGACTCTTTGCTCCTTAGCAGGATCTCGCACAATTAGTTATGTTCTACTCTGCCCTTGACACCTCTTGCTCCTTACTCCCTCACTCACTATTCTTGCTGGGTTGAACTTCTTCAGTTCTTGACATCCATCAACCTTTTCTTTTTCCCTTCTGTTCTTTTCTTCTCCCTCTTCTGGAATTTGCGGCATATTCCTCTGCTTCAACATTCCTTCTCCCCCTTGCTCCCCACTCCTACGAAATCATCTGGTTAATCTTTCTTTCAGATTTCAGCTGAGAAATCAGGTCTTCCAAGTGGCCTTTCCTTTCTACGGACTCTAGAAGGGCCTTTGTCATTGCTCCCATCACATTCTGCTCTCCCTCCTTCCTTATGCCATCATAGTTTAAATGATTTTTTAAAAAAATATTTTATTTATTTATTTGACAGAGAGAGAGCCAGTGAGAGAGGGAACACAAGCAGGGGGAGTGGGAGAGGGAGAAGCAGGCTTCCCGCTGAGGAAAGAGCCTGATGTGGGGCTCAATCCCAGGACCCTGGGACCATGACCTGAGCTGAGAGCAGACGCAGAACAACTGAGCCACCCGCGGCCCAAATGATTTTTTAATATCTACATTCCTTGATCCACCAAAAACTCCACGAGGGGAGTGACCACAACTGTCTTGTGAACCACCTTATATTTGTTCCTAATACACTGCCTGGCACAGCACTGGCATATACTATGGATATTTGTTGAAAAATGAATAAATGGATGAACGAACAGAAGAAGGAAAAGGAGGAAGAGGAAGAGAAGAAGAAGCAGAGGAGGCAGAAGGAGGAAGAAGAAAGGTAGACAAAGGAACAAGGACATCCCAAAGAAAAGCACACTTTAAAGCCTGGAGGGATTTCACCAGAGTTGTCCCACAGCTCCCAATAGATGGGACGCCCCTTCCCAACAGGAAGGTGCTCTCGACCATTATCTATACGGGGAATAAGCACTCTTGACAAAGCTCGTCAGAGAGAGGGTGGCTCCACACTGCCTCCAGACCACGGACCTCTTCCAGCCTGCGGTGTGTCAGATTTCATCTTCGCTACTGTTATTGTCCAAGGAGTCTGAGGTTGACTCAGATCTCCTTGAGAGAGGACTTGTGGGGAGGGACAGAGCATGTTGTGCCCCTCCTAGTGGTCAAAATATGCACCTTACAAGAAGTTTCAGGTGAATTTGGGCTTGGATTAGAGTTGGAGGGTTGCAGTCTGGGACAGCAGTTAGGAAGGTGCTACAGTAGATGAACAAGGTGGTAAGAATGTAAGTTAGCATGGTGAGAACTCTGACTTCCTATTGTTAGATCATGTGTATGCTGCTGAACACTAACACACAATTTAAAAATAACTAAACATAGAGGGCTAATTCAAACAAAAGTGTTCTTAGGTATTTCCACAGAGTGACAGGCAGAGATCTGTTAAGAAAAAACTAATTTGAACATATCAAATTGGGTTGGTGAATAACAAAAATATTGTTTTGAGCAAAGAACATATTAAAAATATCAGTTTACTGTTTTAATTAGTTGCTAGAGTTAAAAGAAAAAAATTAAATTCCTTATTAAGGATGCAGTTATAGAAGCCTCTTAGATAAATGCTATGTGAATTTGATTTTCCTTTTATAATCTTTACCATGTCACAAAAAGAGTAGCAGATGACATAAGCAGATGGACTTGTGTTATCTGCTACTGCTTAAAATCTTCTCTAAGCATTTTTTTTTTGGCCATATTCACAAACATAGGATATGGTAGAACTAACTTACATCTGTTTAAAATCCTTGGTAACTTCTGTTAAAATTTATTTTAGTAAGTTATAATATGGCAATGCTTTTTAAATTATGGACAGCATTCTATCCACTTTAGAAATAAGGTCTGAGGTATATTTCAATACTTCTGGATAACTCTAAGTTTGAAAAATAAAATGTGCCTTTACTTGAGTTTTCGTATTAGTTAATATTCCTGAGAAAATCATTGTTTGTGGATGATAGTTTCAATTCATGGAAGACATGGAGACAGGCATGGAAAACTTCTTATTCTAATTAATTTCTGCAGCTTTTTAAAAACTTCAAAGCATTTTAGTACTATTACTTTCATTCTTTACCTAGGCTTCCCTGTTTTGATAATGAGCATGTTTTTCTACTGAACAAAAAGCAAGCTACTCTGTCTCCACTAACTCTGTTAACTCTATCTGAGAAAAGAATGCAACCATGTCCACTCTTTACTTGGGAAGAATTTGCCTCATTTTAGTTTTAAAGTAACCACAGGGAGGGACATCTGGGTGGCTCAGTCAGATGGGGCTCCTGGGCTTAATATTCTCTCTCTCTTCCTTCAGCCACCCCCCTACCACTTGACTGTGCTCTCTCAAAAAAATAAATACATAAATACATAAAATAAAAATAAAAAATAAAAAATAAAAAAAAATTAAAATAACCACAGGGAAACACCTTGAACATTATTCCCACACCTGTAAACTGATAGGAAATATCACACAGACTCTCAGAAATTCTTAAATAATTCAGTTTAATTAAAAGTAGAGGCTAATATTTGTATAGTTATGGTTCAGTTGTTGTAGAAAAAACCCAAACCTAATAAAATTCATTTGTGCAGTTAATTTTTATAGAAAATTACTGTCATTATGCATTTAATAGATTTATTTTATTATATAACAGGAAGAAAGATACTTTCTGAAATAATTGTAACTTTTAAATTCTGATTATTTGCTTACTACTTTATTATTTTGGAACAAATTTCATGACTTTTTTTTTTTTTAAAAAGCTGGATTTAAAAGCTAGAACCTGTAAGTCTCAAAGAAGCTGCAGATGAGTTAGTTATACACAGAAAAATGCTAGTGGGGTATTCATTTACTTTTCAGGCAAGTGTCCCTAAAGGACTATCTTTAAGAAGGAATCATTGAGCAAAAAAACCTCCAAGTTATGGTCTATTCCCTAAGATGATTAGGCCTGATTTCAGAAAGACTTTGTGGAGTCCTGGTGTTTTCAGAGAGCTCTATGAGAACCTCCACTGAGAACGACCAGAGTGGCTGGGCTAAGACTTCTTCCCCAAACATCCTCCTTCTACAGATTAACTCTGCTATTACATACTTAATTTATTGAGGTTTCACCAAGATTTTTTTTTTATTTTTGAAATAATGCTTTTTCTACTAAACACAACTAATAACCACAATACAAAGTAAAATGATCATTTCTTAATTAAGGATGTTAAAATGATGAACTGGGTCAAATCTCAATCATCGAAGTCTAACGTTATTTTCTGAGCATTCAGACAGCTATTTCCATTTTAATTCTACCCAGAAATTACAGTATAGTCTCAATATCTTTTCTAGGTTATTTTGGTATAAGATGTTGGCATTAGAATATTTATAACATGCCTCTCCCCTTAACTTTTTTCTTTAAACATTCTCATTGTAGAATTCAACAATGTGGTAACACAGAAAATTTGTTAGTCATGGCAGTTTCAGACAAAGAAAAATAATTATTCAGCATATAAATGCATTACGATCGTGTGAAGTCAATCTTACATGAACAGGGACTAACAGCAGGAAAGGCTTAGCAAATGTAGATGCTAAAATATACACCTCTTTGCCATTACTATAATCAACAGCTGTTGATTGTCGGATGTTCAGAACCGGGTCTGAGAGGAAAAAGTTCAAGTTGATGAGTCAAATGAAGGATGATAATTTAAAAGTTAAGATGTCAGGATTTTCCAACCAAGACCAGAAAAGCTAGGTTGAGACATGAAGAGCAGTACTTTTGTGTGTGTTAAATATTTTCAGTTTCTCATAGCTGTGGGTAGCAGAGTACCTGTGATGCTTACGGGCACACGTGCTTACATCCCGCACTGTTTACTTCCAGCTCTTAATGATGGGGCCGAAGTCCTACAATTCAGTAGTGCCATTTACCTTAACGATGTCACCCAGGGAATTCATTAATGTCAACTTCTATTCCTATGCAGAGAAACCTCCTCATTCTGAATTCTTGCAAAGCACCTTCCCTCTTTTCAGGGTGCACGGCTCTGAAATATTCAGTTTGCAATGGAAAAAGATAAAAATTTCAATGCTTATCCATTTTTTCAGGCCTAAGAGAAATAAACCTCAGTGTCTCTCAAGCTTGTGATCAGTGACCTTTGTTGTCTGACAGGAAAATGAAAAACCACCCATTTTTATATTTGGCTTAATAAGGTACGTGAGGTAGCAATGCTCCATAGCCAAAACTGACTGGTGATTTCCTTTCTAGATGACCCATTAAAATTGGCTGAAGATAATGAATTCATCCATCACTTATGACTAAGTGTACTGTCCCCTGCATGCACTCAGGATAATAGCATTTTAGAATGAAGGGTATTAAAATCATCAGATAAATCTAACAGTACTGGGGAAAGTCATTTCGCAATGATCATTCAGAGGTCATCATTACACACATTCATACCAGTTTCCAAGTGGTTGAGGCCCAAAATTGGAGAAGAAGCAAGCAGGACAAGATGCAATTTCTTTCAAGTGACATCAGTATTTTTCAGCTACTAGGTTGTCTAGCCTTTCTAAAGGGGGAGAAAATAAAGGAAGAGATAGAGATGGGAGTATTTCTCAGTTCCAGTTTTGTAGACATTTTTTCTGCTTTTCACAAAGTAGAAACTTTATCTATTTGATTAATACGAAGCCAGACGAATGCATAATGTTCACACAGAATAGGACTGAAAGACGCTGAAGAGGAGCAGGGTGTCCACAGCTCCGGGAGCAGCTGCCTGGTCTAAGAGTGTGGGCTTTTGCCTCCACCATTTGCTGCCTGGATAAACTTCCCACAAGGTATTTAACCCATTCTCTCTGCCTTGGTCTTCTCAACCATAAATCAGGGTAATAATAGTAGTCACCTAGTGAGGCTGAGGTGGAAATTAAATGTATTTACAGATATAAAATATTTATCATACTGATTGGCACAGAGTAGTCCCTCAAAAAAGGCTTTTTGTGGTATTACCATTATCTTCATGACTGTTTTTGTTATTATTATTTTGTTCTGAGCAGGAATCTGAAAAAACAAAAAGGTACTGTGTAAACTTGTTCTGTGGGAAGACTTTTCTTGATTTTCTTGTTTTTCAGCTAATTGCTCCAAAATACTGTTGAGGACAGCTTGCATTTTTCTCTTATCAATCGAGTTTTATAGCCCTCTTGATCAGAAACCATTTTGTTTAACCCAACTAACACATACATTTTGGAAATCTGGGACCTTCAAAGCACAGTATTTGGCTTAGTTTATGGTGGGGGTAGAAGCAAGGATCTGAAATGGTCAGAAACCTCTGGAATATAAGAATGGCTTGATTTGTGGTTCTTCCATTATGGTAGGTCATAAAAAAGACAGGATCCAGAGTGTCACTCAACTGAAAGCTTCTGTCTCCTGTTCATTATGGGTGACTACTGTTATGGTAAAGGAACATGATGGAAAAGAGTGGATGTTTGAGACGATATTTCAACCGGTTTATCTGTTTCTCTCTCTGGAGTGGATTTTGGGTAGGAGATCTGGTTGCAATTTTGGTTAAAGAATACTAAGCAAATCAAGCAAACTGGCACTTACGGAGTCTGAAAAGCTATCACAAAGTCCATAAAATGTACCAAATTCCCCCTAATCTGTCATTTCTTTATTACCCTGGGACTCTTTAGGAGCTCAGATAGGATCTGTTTTTTTGATACATCCATACGGAATATACTCATTTTTCTTATCATCAGGTTTAGATACCATAAGTAACCATTGAGGCCATGGTAGACGTGCTGATTCAAGTTTTGCTTATTTGAAGCCCGTCTTTCTGAAGAAATAATTATTAATGCCAACTGACTCTGAAGTCAGATCCTGGGATGACAAGCATAAGTAAGACAGTCCCTGACTTCAGTGACCTCATGAGTCTAATGAGGGAGGAAGCCCCAATGATATCATGACTCTATTCAGTCATTTAAGCACAAAAATTGCTCTAGACACTGAAAGGAGGAAGAAGCTAGTTGACCAAATAATCAGTTGCTGCTGACCAATTTTTATAGCTTCAGCTTAAATTCATTCATTTGAATAAAGCTCATTCAAAGAGACAGATGGTCTCAAAAACTAAAATATCCCAAGACTGCTTCTCTGAGTTAAGATATCTCCATAGGAAGGGGGCTTCTTTAGACTGTAATGTTTCTTATATTGTAGCACTGAAGATGATCCTAATTCAGCAAGGACTTCTTACTTCTAGGCATTCTTAGTCCCCATGTTTGCATTTTGATTCTATTAATATTTATAGGATGGCCACAGGGTTCTTAGCACAGCCTCCAGTTACATAATTCATTGAGTTTCGCTCTTAAAAAGCAAGGTTGGAGCTTCCAACAGGGATAAATATTTATTGGTGGAACCATATATCAGAAGAAATCATTTAAATTCATTATTTACTATGTCCCTGGGCTATAATCCTATTGTATAGAAGGCTATACTAAGAATGAACTCCTAAATGCCATAACTTGGCTTTAGAATTCAAGACAATGAATGCACTTATGTAAATTCTATCTTTCAAAGAGAAGATTATTATTCTTTACCAGGGTAAACTGACATGTGAAAGATAGGGAAATGGCTAGCCAGTGTCTTGATCTGATGGCTAATTTAATTATGTGCTGCAAGTCCTGAGGACCACATCTACTGAACTACGTATTTTTGGATATATATTTTTTAATACTGAAATCTTGGTCACACAGTAACACATAAATGTCTAATGGAAATTTCATTTCATTTAATCTAGGTTCCTACTCCCTGTTTCTTCTAGATACTCTTAGATGTATACTCCCTTCTTGCCTCACCATTTATTATTTTTTCCCACACTATCCCTGAAATGGGTTTGGTGTCTTCAACTTAAAAATAATTCATTCTCAGTTCCGTGGATAATATTTTTTTTAAATAACTGTAGTAAAAAAAACAAAACAAAACAAAAAAACTACGTAACATAAAATTCACCATTTTAGGCATTTTAAAGTGTACAATGCAGTGGCATTAGATCCAGAACTTGTTCATCACACCAAAAGGAAACCCCATACTCACTGGCAGTTACGCCCCATTCCTTTTCTCCTCCTTTTAGACCTTAGCAACCACTCATATGCTTTCTGTCTCTACGCATTTTTCTGTTCTGGATTGTGTGGCTAATCCTAATGACTAGCACTGTCTGAGAAACAAACTTTTTTTTGTCTAGAATGCTGACTTCATTCTTATTTTGGAAAACTTTGTCAAAATTTCCTTTCTTTTCAAATTTGGTAGGCATGTCCCAGCACTTATCATTATCCTGATGTCAGATACTGATGGTTTAACTTTTAACACTGTTTTGCCTTTTTGTGAATATTTTGCTTATATTGGACTTCTAACATGTTAGGAATGTAGTCTATAGCTATCGATGGATGAATGTGAAGGGGAACAGGATGATATAATTAGTAATTAATTCAGGGGCTGAGAGCTATTGGGGTTTATGCCCAATAGTGATCCTGAAACTCATCAAATGTTTATTGACTACTTCCTACTTGCAGAGTAGGAAGTACTGGAAATATACTCAAGTAAAGTGTTTAGAGATTATGTGGATGAATTTGCAGAATCTGTAATCCCTCTAGCAGTCAAGGAAAAACTATGTCTCTTCATGCTTCTGAAGAGGAGGCCAACTAACTCAATGGACTCTCTGGGGACTGGAGACAGTACAGTGCCTCACTTGGGTATTCTACTTGGCCCTTTCTATCAGTTACCTGTAGATCAGGTGATTCCCAGTATAAAGAGGGAAATTAGGGTTCAAGAAAAGACAATACTTCGTGGTACATAATATGGAGAATGACAAAAAAACTGAAGACTACCTCTGTAGAAGCTAGATAGTTTAAACTTATCCTGTCTAACTCTTGCTGGAAGGAACTGGTGTTTGGCTGAATCTGGAGGTATGATGACTTAGAGCCAGGGGGCGGTGTGTATTTAGCAAGCAGTGGGGCCTGGGGAATTCCTGCGTAAGTCACAAGATGGGAGAGGAGGCAGGCCCCCATAGAGGTTACTGCCAATGAGAACACTACACATTTAGGAGCTGAGAAGTGAGAAATGGAAGATTGTGCTTTGGAAGCAGGCAAGATTTACCATGAAAGGAACCAAGAAAGTGCCATCAGCATACTTAATTTGACTTTGTAATTTTTTCCCCTAGAGCTTCCATCATGTGTAGCTGGAGACTTATCTCTACATTCAAAGGACACTTACTACTATTATTATTGTTACCATTATTATTACATGAATATTTATGACTGTGTCATACTAAAATATGTCTTTGAAGCAGAAATTAATGAAATGTTCTTGTTTTATTACTTGAGTTGAAAGTCACATAAATTAGTTTTATTTTATTTTGCTCTGAAGAATAAATTTGGATGCTTTCCTTCAGTGGCAATATTACTTTTAGTAATTTTCTATCAAAAAATGAGAGAAAAGATAAATTTGGAAGTGGAGGCTTGACTAAATACATAGTCTTATTTATAAAGTCTACAATATACATTTACATTATCAAATATGAGTGTGTCTAAGACATAGTTGTAACTCTGATTTCCTGAGTAACACCAACCTAGGGTGAACATAGGAGGATAAAACGTGAGTAACATTCCCAGTGGAATTCCTCAACTCTAAAATTCAGTTTTATAACTACACTTATTTTATTTACAAAGATTGCAAGTTTTATCTATTATTCTTCTTATGTTGGAGGTGTGGGAGAACCCAGATTGTTAAGGGAAGTGACAAGTATGGAATCAAACTCAAACTGAAAGTTGGTTAGAGAAGGCAAGGAACCAAGGAATTCTGTTACCAGAATGAGGGCCTAAATGGGATTTGGGTCCTTCCCACTTCCATTTCTCTGCGATTCACACCTTCCATGTACTTTGTGCATCTGACAATTAATACATCTTAAATGCAATGCGTTAATTTCCAGATGAGGTATCATCCTTTTAAACTTTCAGATGAAATGCATCTCAGTCATTGAAAGGGTGACTTCCTTCCCTTCTTTGAGGTGTTTCTATCATAATATTGTCAAGATACAAAGCTACTTATTCAGCAGAGTCAGTTCTGATCCCTCCTACAAATGAGCAGAGAGAGCTGGAAACTGCTCAGTCACCCAACATCAATGTCAAAGAACTCTTTTTAAAATTTAGCTATTATTGATGTATTTGCTGAACAATCCTACTGTGCCTCTCACAGTGCGGGGAAAGCAGTGTGGGTGACTGGAGTGGGGTGAGTAAGTACAACCAGGATGAAGAGTTGTGGGCCCCCAGCCTGGTGTGAGTCAGAAAAATGAGGTCAGAGGTTGTCTGTACAACATCTCTTTAGATTTGACATCGAGCTTCCTCTCCTTGAATTTTGAAATTTGTTTTCTCTTTCACAGACTCTAGGTGAAGGTGTAAGTACACCTTCAGGGTCATACTTAGCAATGAGAGGATGAAGTAACAATCTCAAGGCGCTGTGGCCCTTAGAAGGCAATAGGGAAATTGTATCTGTGGTCAGGGGGACATTTGTCTTCAGCACATGTACTGCCTTATGTGCTGGGGTTGGATACTCTGGACTCCTTAGGTAATTATTAGCTAATATCTTAATAAGGATCACTAAGAGGAGCACTAAATAATTAAAAGGGGTAGAGAAGAGCTTCAGAACAAACCTGGTCTCCTCAGTTTTGCCCAAATTTAGGTCAGATCCAAAGACAGAGAGGGCCTTGGTGCTCTCTTACCTCTACTTCTCTGTTAGTCACATCTCAGGCACACTTTTGCATCCAGCAATGATATACCTCAGGCAACATGCTCTATTTCTCAGTTCTCCTACATAACTTATTTTTATCATGCCAAGTACTTTCTGCTTTCTATGAAAGTAGTTCTTTTAGTTAGCACCTTGAATATTTCTTTTTCTAAATTCTTGCTCTCAATGAAGAATTGTTTTAACATCATTACAGAAAATCTACATAGAGAACAGAGCTGGGAGAAGAACAGAGACAGGAGCCATCTGCTGCTTTGGCTATCCTTATGCAAATCGGAAAAGCTTTTTTTTTTTGTCTTTTTTAAAGATTTAATTTTGAAATCATATAAATATTTAAAGTAGTTTAAAGGTCTAATGTTAAACTAATAATTTCTATCCTAAAGTTTATGAAGTATGACTATAAAGTTACATGACTGACTTTATTTACCTTCTAGCACATAAACTTCCAAATAAATATATTAGAATACATAGAATTTTTATTATTCAAATGATAGTATCATTTTATAAAACCTTTTAGATATATACTTTTGAAATTTATTTTATATCTAAATTTAAACTACACCAAAAATTATTTTTACTATATAATTGTACTTTCTTGTCCTTTTTTTCAACTTTTTGACAGAGTGGGAGCCATGTCTCTTCAGGCTGTTTTCAAAATTCAAATCTGTTATCAATACAGTTTGTCACCTTTGCATTTTTTACATCATTGTCTTTTACTTTCAAAAGAGGTTTAGGATCTTAGATCATAATGGCAGCAATGGAAAATGTCTAAAGCCTCTGATGAAAATGAATTTTATAAGGGGACAACACTTATTTGGGTTTATGATATGTGACAGATGGTTTTTAAACCATCATTTTACTAAATGTCACACCCCATATATCTGTTTTCAAATCCAATGTGATTGATGGGAGTTAACTTTGGATGTTGGAAGAACTCCCTCTCTGAGTTTTTGTTTGTGTTCTTGTTTGTGGTTGTGAGATTATCACTTGTGTTCAACCATCTCCTTCTTCTATGAAGATGCCAGTACCAGCAGCTCAACAGAAAAGCAGTCGATGGTTGTTCAGAGATCCTTTACTGAAAGAAATAGACTCATCTTCTTCCTCTAACATCTGTGCAGTGATTTCTAAAACTGAATTTCTAGGTTATTTTTATAAGTGGATGGTGTACAACTCTCATAACCATAGTAGTTAAGGATTTAGAATCTATAGTAAGAAGCTTAAGAATTTGAAAAGAAAAAAGGAAAAACAAGAATTTGAAAACAAAATCAGAAGTAGATGTCCTTATTGAACTTGATACTCACAGTTAATATATACTGTAAGCTATCCAACTGCAGAAATACCACGCTGAAGTAAAAAGAATATTATTGATACATTTTAAGAAGGCAGTTGTAATTG
Source organism: Martes martes (assembly GCF_963455335.1). Taxonomy (NCBI): domain Eukaryota; kingdom Metazoa; phylum Chordata; class Mammalia; order Carnivora; family Mustelidae; genus Martes; species Martes martes. The sequence continues at coordinate 18,382,170 of NC_137890.1, forward strand.
CTTTAATAATAGAAGTATGTTGTTGCTGTTTTAATATTTAAATCCTATCAAGATAATCACAGTTGTTGAATGTAGTGGGTCCAAATGCCAGTTCATGGATAAACCACATCAGAATGACCTGGGGAGTTTTAAAATTACTATTATTATTATTATTTTAATGTTTTGATAGAGTCCCTAGGGCTTTAATCTAGAACTACGGAGTCAAAATTGCAGAGACCAAGGAATCTTTACATTGAAAACAGATTCCAGTAGATCCTGATGTAGTTTGGTTATGCAGTGCATTTGAGACCCCCTGATGCAAAGGAGGGTATCCTTAGCAATGATCTCAGAGGAATGACAGAGTAGAATAGAGATCAGAGATGAGCAACATATGATCCCTGTTTTAAGGAGCTCTGTGTAAAGGGACAGGGGTTGTGGTTGGAGGTTACCAAGAATGAGTGTTATGCAGGCACCAAAGAGAGGAACCCAAACAATTTTGGAGAATCCACAATGGACTTTCAGAAGTGATGCCTGGACTGAGTATTATAGTATGTTAGATTAAGCATGAATGGAATATGGCAAACTGCAAGTAGCTCTTAGGATGGGAGGGAGGAAGGTAGAGCTGGGAACGCGGAGAGGGCAGATGCTGGATTTGAAGGGCATCGTATGTCATCCTAAGGGGCTTTTACTTTACTCTTCATGAAGTAGGTGCCACTGAATGATCTCATACATGAAAATGGCAAGATTAGGTTAATGTTTTGCACAAGCTACTCTGAGGTCAGTGTGCATGTGGATGTGATTTGGAGCTGAATGACACTCCAGCCAGACCAGTGTGGAGGTTTCCCCAGTAGCCCAGTAGGAAATGAGAAGTAACGTGGCCACACTGAAAGACAGGAAGGAAGGTCTTGGTCAAGTCAGGAGCAATCCTTAAGGTCACAAGAATTACTATGAGTAATCCTTCCAAAATATTTCTGCCAAAGCACTCCAGTAACATAGAGAACTAACTGTGTAAGCTTTGGGGTTATAACAAATGAGCCCTAAGCGTCCTATTATGAGCCCTATATTTCTTCGAATTGTTAACACACCATTTAAAAATATATGCTCATTTTGAATTCCTCACAATGTATGCACTTATTTTTATGAAATGTGATATTCAAAATTACTTATTAACATGAAGATGACAAGGGGTGGGGGAGGGAATTCCAGGAAGATTCATTGTTTTCATTCTGTGCATTCTTATATTACCTATTATGACATCACTGTCCATAGATGTCATATTCCAACTTGAAAAGCACAGAATTGGACAGGTATTAAAAGGGCAAAATTAGATAATTTGGTGTGAGACCTACGGAGGATGGAGAGTGTAGGATAATCCCCAAGTTTCTGACTTGGGTACCTGGTTGAATGGCAATGTCAGTAATCCCTGTGGGATGTTCAGAGGCATGGGAGGAGTTCCCTTTCTTTAGGAGAAAGGGGGACAAGTAGCAATTGTTTTTCTGGAGGGGTGAAGGAATGATGGGTTCCATTTTGGCCTGTTGACTCTGAGTATAGGTGTAGACAGAAAGATCTGTGGTTCTGGGCTTTGGAGATATACCTGGTCTAGAGGTACACCAACATTAGTTGAAGGTATAGTTATGCTTTGAAATAATCTTTACTGATGCTAAAGATGGATTTAATATTTGCTTGATGGATAATTCTAGTCGGTTAACCTCTCTAGTTTTCTAACTTAGTATTTGAAAAATTAAGTGGTTCTGTTTTGAGATATTAAAGGTGAAAGGTGGTGATTGCAGGGCTAATTGTAAGGGAAAAGGCCCAGTTTCCTTCGTCAAGTTCTGAGCGATTCTGAAGGATATAATCCTCAGCTTTGTGCTTGCCATATGCAATAAAAACACAAAATGAAAAATACAACAAATGGTGACAGGGAACTGAATGGCAAAGAAAAAAAACAAAACAAAACAAGAGGAAACAAAAGAAAATCCAAGTAAAAAGTAGTAAAAGTAAGCAAAATCAACAACTTAAGAGAAAATCCAAGTGAAATAAACAAAAACAGAATAAAAAACTAAAACAATTAAGATGAATCAAATCAATTAATAGATGTAAAAAATAAAATAGGCTGACTTAATGCATTCAATATATTTAAACCAGAAAATTTTATTGTGATTTTTCTCATTCTAAAAGAAATAAAGAAACACTTGAAAAATAGAGATAAATAGAAAGAAAATAAGAAAATTAAAAAAAAAATAGTTTCGCCTTCCAGGAGGAAGCATTGCTAACGTTTTGGTACATATTCTTCCAGGTTGGTTTTTTCTTCTGTATATGCTACCCATATGTTAAATAAGATGTATACCACACAGGTCTATAGTATACATGCACACATCATAAATGTATATATTGTAAAAATATACATGTATATATACATGAACAAAGAATATAAAGTATAGGTATTCACATATATGCATTAAATCTAACCTCTAAAATTCTAGTAGAGGATAAAAACTAAATTAGAAGTGATGGAATAAGTAAAATAAGTTTAATTCCCAAGCCAACATCCTCAGGAATCTTCCGGCTATTGGAATTAGGACTCCTTGAAACATTCCCTGGGCCTCCCTTCTTGGAGTTAGATTTCCCTGCAGGGGATCTTTAGCAGATGTCCTTTGAGCTGAGAGCAAAAAGGGCAAAGGGCATGACCCTTGCCCTCTAGCTGGGTCCCTGTATTCTCTTAAGCAGCTGTTGGAGATACTTATCAGCCTTCAAAGGCTGCCAGAAGGGAATCCCTGCTGGGTGCCCCCAGGCACGTAGGAGTCCCCTTTCTTTGGGGAGTGTCTCTCTTGCTACAAGCCAATCTACCCAACATGTGTTGAGCCCAGGACAGTATATAAAACTCTTTTATATGCACCATCTCATCTGATCTTCACAACAACCCTATGAGGCTGCTGAGGCAGGTATTATTCCTTGACCTTTCTTTATTTTATTTTATTTTTTTTAAGGGATTAAGTCACTTGCTTAGCATACAAACAGCTACTAAGAAGTGCAGCCAGAACTCAAACCTGCATCTTTGACTTCAAATCCTGTGATCTTTGCTCTACACGTACGGAGCCCCCATGCCCTCTGCTTCTGAGTAAATGGATAAAAGTGGGATTCCGAGTTTCTCAGGCTGAAAGCCACACCTGCACCAGTTCCTCCTCCACCCTGAGATTTTGAGTCTTCTTGGAATGTTTTTTTAAAGGCCTGTGTGTAACTCAGTAACAGCACAATAAACATTTGTTGGAAAATAAACAGATATATTTTGTACTTGGACAGTCTTTGTGAAATCTATCAGAGTTGATCTTCTTTAGAAGTTGGATTCCAAGATATTTTATCTCTTTCAGATCTCAAAATGATACGTCTATGCCTTTAATTAATAGGACAACGCATTACAAATCAAGCTTTAGCAGTGCAAAAACAACTTACTAACTTAAATTGAAATAAAATAAGCTATTGGGATAAGGATGCAAAGGTAGACACAAAAAGGGAAAATGTCCGATACTGAGCCTCAAGAGGCATGTGAGTAGAAGGGTAATGGGTTTGCAAAGGTGGGAATGAGGACATTTCTTTAATAATTATGCCTGGAGTTTCCCCAATCTACACCTGCTCTTTTTGCACTTTCTTAATGAAATACTTGGAGTTATGTAACATAGATTGATCAGATTCCCTTACTTTGTCTTTTGCCTTCTATTGCTGACCTATCTTTTCCTCAGTATATTAAAAGAGATAGAAATAAGGCATCTGACCAAATGAGTTTAAATGCAGAGCTCAAACTCTCTAGGACAGTGGTTCTTAAATCTATGATACAGATGAACTCATTCTTTAAACAGGCATCCACAGGGAAGCCCGATAAATAAAATAAACACAGAGCTGGTGTCTCGGAAGTGGGAGGAGAGAAAATCGCCACCTCCCGAGGCCCTCACATCTTTGCTGAGGATGGGTCTAACCCCTATGAAGCCAGTGGAATCCTTCAGTTTCATTTTCTATGACATAGTACAACAATGAGATACAGAATTCTATGTTTGTCACTGGCTTTGCTAAAAAGTAGAGCTTGGGGCAGTAAGGGACCTCAGTGGCACATAAACAAAGCAGCACAGAAGTAGTAAGTGGGAAAACCAACCCGTTTCTATTTTTCTTCTGAATTTTTCATTATGAACATAATTTCATGAAAAAATAAATGTTCTGTCATTTTTAGAATTTAAAGAATGGGATGAGAAACTTTTAAAAACATTGTAAATTGCATTATATCTCTTTGATTTGTGGTTTAGCTCTGCCATCCATCACAATGGTTGGAGATAGAAAGAGACTTTTGATCATCAATCTGTCCTCCTGCTCTTGTCAGTGCTTGTGTCCTGAGATAAACATAATCTGTTTCTATTATTTATTTTTCCAAAAAGGTTTGAATAAATTGAAATACAGATGCTTCTGTTTTATGCATATACTCTGTAGAACTGAATGGCTTTGGAACCGCTCCTTGTGGCTAAAATTTGGCCAATCAGAAATTGAAAAAATAAATTTTATATATACAGGCATTATATTGTAAAGTAAACTTCAGGTTGTTTGCTTTCTACTGTACTAGAGCATTTTGGATTTTTTGTACTTTGAGAAATCACATGGTGAGACTATGAAGCTTATGTGAAAATTACATTAATTTCTAAAGTGCTCCTTCTATTAGGAACACAGGTTTTTTTTTTTTTTTTTCTCCATTGGGTAATGTATCATACTCAGCATTCCTCTGCCTGTGTGTAAAAGCTAGATATCTTGGAGGGAGTTTTAGTTGAGCTTCAACCTGGTATTGTTTTTTTTCTCATTTGTAAGTAGTTTTCAGCTTTACCCTCATACGGTATACAGTTTCTTTCTATATTCAATCACATTCTCCATTTACCTTCTGCATTTTCCCAGTATTGACAATTTTAGGCATCCAAGTTTTCCAGAACTTGACTCCAGTTAAACATCTATTGAAATTTCCCATAGATATACACCAAATATCTACATCTGAGAGAAATTTAGGGAACACTTACCTCATTCTCAATTTAATAATTATTTTGTTGAGAATCAAAAGTCCTCTAAAGTTACCTTCATTCTATATATATACTGACTTTGTATATGCAAAAAAAGTTAGAAATATAGGCATATAATATGAAATGTTTTGTCTTTGAGTTTTTGAGAAAATTTTTATGAGAGTAACTTGTTTGGAGAGCATATGGGGTGTGAACACTAAGGAAGAGGGCATGATTCAGGGGCAAACAATTCCTGTAAAGCAAGTAACTGAAGGAATTTATCAGATAGAGAATACACAGAATTTGAGTTGACCACATAAGAGCGAGCTTCCATGGTTTTTTTTTTTTTTTTTTTGAGCTTCCATGTTTTTATACAGACGGAATCAAAGTTACTTTTTTTTTTAAAGATTTTATTTATTTATTTCACAGGCAGAGATCACGAGTAGGCAGAGAAGCAGGCAGAGAGAGAGAGAGAGAAGGAAGCAGGCTCCCTGCTGAGCAGAGAGCCCGAAGCGGGGCTCGATCCCAGGACCCTGGGATCATGACCTGAGCCGAAAGCAGAGGCTTTAACCCACTGAGCCATGCAGGCGCCCCTCAAAGTTACTTTTACCATGAATTTTTATTCTCCAACATACTCCTTTGGCATTAGATGGTCTATGTGATCTTATCGCTAACCCTCCCCTTTTTGGTTCTTACAGTGGAGAAAGTAATTCCTAATATGGTGATATTAAGGGAGTCTTGTTAAAATAAATTTAAAAATGGATATGAAAGTAAAAAAAAAATAAAAAGAACACAGATTATGAGTTTATCCCATGAAAACGAATCAAACAGGGTTGCTATTCCTTTCCAAGTACAGATAAGTGTTACATCACCATGAACGTTCTGAAATCCTCAAATAACCTGATATTCCAGGAAAAATTCTGGCTTCTCAGACAAGATTAAAGACAGGAAATGACTCAACATCATTGAAAGAAGGTATAGATCAAACTTGAACACAGAAATTCTATTTTCAGTTGAAGAGGTCTTATTGCTAAAGCATGCTTCTGTTTGCAAGCTGGACACACCAAGAAAGCCTACATTTTGTAACCTCTTGTTCTCAGGAGAGAACATGTGTATATAATCACATGTGATCCATTATAATGCTTCTGTTTTGCATGCAATCAGATGGTTATGGGTTTTTGTACAAGAATTTCCGTTTGAGGCTAGCCTTTGTTCCTGGTGTCATATATAGTTCCTCTTAAAATATTTATTGCAATTACTTATGATTCCTTAATGTGAGCTTTTGTTGAGCAGTAACCGCCATCTCTTATTTTGTTACTTACACAGCTTCCAACTATACTTTTCACGCAGACTTCATTTTTCAGAGTAGATTTAGGTTTACAGCAAAATTGAGGTGAAAGGACAGAGATTTCCCATATATCCTTGGCTCCCACACATGGATAGCCTCCCTCACTATCAACATCCCACACTAGAGTGGACTATTTGTTACAACTGATAGTCTATACTGACACATCATTATCATCCTAAGTCCATAATTTACATTAGGGTCCACACCATAGAATGTTGCACATTCTATGGGTTTTGACAAATGTATGATGACATGAATTTACCATTAAAATATCATAGAGTACTTGCCTAAAAATCATCTGAGCTCCACCTGTTCATCCCTCCATTCCCTTAGTCCCTGATAACCACTGATAACCCTGATCTTTTTACTCTGTCTCTAGTTTTGCCTCTTCCAGAATGACATATAGTTAGAACCATAGCTTTTCAGGACAACTGTACTCAATTAAAATGGAAAATATTTATTTTCAAATCATATACTAATTTTTAAATTGATGGCTACTTTAAATATTAAACATTAGTAACAACTGTATATTTTATATTCAGGATACAAGACATAGAACTACATTTTTTTTTTCAAGTTTTATAGAGATTATGTTCTTTACCTGGTAGCTGCATCCAATTTCAGGGGCCACTTTCAGGTCCTGGAAGAGGCAATTTATTGTCTTGACTCTGCATACATAGTTTCCCTGCCTTCTGCTTCTCTATTCCTGGATGAGATACCTGCTGAGAAAAAAGACAAGTAAAGCTAAAATACTTGAAACACTTTAAGATTCACTTTTCGATTTTCATCTCCTTTTCTGTCAAGATAGGAAATCTTGAATTGTACCAGGGGCCTAACCCCTTAACAATTTCCTGCCTCACTGGAATTTAGAAGACTTGAAATTTAAAATGGGTTGCTTCGGGCTGAATTTTTAATTACTTATTTTAGGTAAGCCTTCCTGTTCTTCCAAACCAAACCTTGAATGATTTGTGGTCACGACTACTCTGGCTGCTGTGAAATAAGGTGACAGGGAGGCCTTGTTTTTTTTGTCAGAAGTAACCATTACAGACCTCGTTAGGTTGTGGTCATTTCTCCTCTCCTACATAGATGGTGTTAAAGTCCCAGAATGTGAAGTCATAATAAGAAATCCATTTTCCTTTGAGCAGCTAATCAAGTTTCCCTGTCACAATTTGTAAACATCATTATAGTGACAAACTGCTTGGGAGAAGTCCTAAGGAAGTGTGGAAACAGTTCTATGTGTGAGCTATGCTAACTGTCAATTCCCAAGTGTTAAGTGTAGATGCCCAAGGCAAGACAGTGAAAACACTGAAAGACAGGTGGAGTAGTAAAGGAACAAAAACACTAATTTTAACATCATTGTTTACATCAAAAGCAGTTCCACTGTAATAACAGAAGTCCCTTAAACTTAGTTTCAAGTATTTATAATGCAAATACGACTTTTGAATTTTGATTAGAAATTTGTCATTTAGTTTTTCTTTTTATCAATGGAATGTCATTTGGTTCTGAGAATAATTTTGAGTGCTGTGTGAAATGAGGAAGTCACAAAACCAAGGGGCATTATTACCTGGGGAGGAAGTGGTTTAGGAATCTTGTCAATCACAGTCGTGACTAAGGAACCACTTTGGTCACCATTTCCGATCTTTACCAGCCGTTATCTGGGGAAGGGCAGATGGTGGTGTCCAAGTTAGATACCACAGCAATGAAAACTGCTTGGGGTTGGAGATGAGGGAGATGGATCAAAGTCGTGTGTCTATACAGTGTTTTAATTAAAAAAAAATTAACTTTAAAAAATACTTAAATACTTAAATACTAAAAAAATTTAGTAATCAGTCAGTCCTAAAATGCAGATGTTCAATGATGGAAAAAAAGTATACTTTATAGAAATCACATAAAAATAAATAATGTTAAGCTATGTTTAAAAGGAACATAGATTTCTAATCTAAACTAAGTCAGCTAGAGGGGCACCTGAGGCTCACTCAGTTGTGTCTGCCTTCAGCTCAAGTCGTGATCCCAGTGGGATCTAGCCCCACAGGGAGCCTACTGCTCCCTCTCCCTCTGCCTCTCCTCCTAGCTTGTGCTCTTTCTTTTCTCTCAAATAAATAAATAAAATCTTAAAAAAAATGAAATAAGTCACCCAGAGTTATACGGTAGACAGAACAGTAGATTGATAAAATATACAGAAGGAATAGATAGAACATTAAACACATAAAAAAGTAATGTCTGGGCAAATAATAACTTGCCAGAATATAGTCAAAAGGTTAGAAGCATGTGGAGGTATGGTCTAATATAGCTCACTTTACAAATCAATTTCTAACAGATTGTGAGTGTTCTCAAAAATCTCAAAGTATAGGATATTTTTATAAGGATCATTACTTACTGCAGATCCTGGCACATGTCCCGTTTCTTTCTTTTAAATACAACAGGGTGAAAATATGTTCTCTGAACAGTTGGCTCTAGAATTCCTTTTAGGGAAACACTGCTCTTGTTTCTGCAATATTCTCTGGGGCAGGTGTGACCCTGGGGATAAGGGTATTGGCAGGAGTAACAGAAAAGAAAGAATTGTGGGGCTTCTGTGATCCCGTGGTGAAGAGCGGGAAGGAGCAGAAAAGGTGGTGGCAGTGGTGACATGTGGACTCAGAGAAGCCGGACAGGCTTGCGGCTGGGGACCTACCGGTGATGAATCTGCCAGTTACAGTCAGTTGGGGAACTGGCTGAAAACAGCTCCCGGAGCCTCCCAAATCTCCAATCAAATTTTCCTATAGCTAACAGGCTTGACCTTGTTGCTGCTTTGAGAGAGGGATTAGAAGAGGCACGTTTGTTTGACGTTGAGATAATACCAGACCAACATATAAAGACAGCAATGACAGAGCATACAAAAAAAAAAAAAAAAATTAACTTGAGTCAGAAAATCCCACTGGAAGAGATTGTGAGAATTTAAGGCACACCTTCACCTGCTTCATTCTCAGGAACTTGGATAGATTAGGGAAGGTTTTGAATTTCCACAATCCATGGACTGGGAGTTCGAATCCATTTTATTTAAATTTTAAGGGACGAGGAGGACACTGTGGTTACATAATAAAGTGTGATCTCTTTGACAACTGAGTGTGAAACTTCAGAAGGGGCCTCTATGTCCATGTTTTGGTTGGATTTTCTTTTTCATATTGATATGTAGAAGATCTTCACATATTACGGACACAAATACTTGGTCAGTTATACACACAGCAAATGATTTCCTACCTTTTGGCTCTTACTTTACTGCTTTTATATCTTTTAATGCACATAAGTTTGAAACTATCATGAAGTTGAGTTTATCAATTTTTTTTTTTTTAGATTTTGAGCTTTCAGGGTGTTAAGAACTCCTTCTCAACTTTGAAGTCATAGAGATATGATCCCATACTGCTTCAAAAACTAACACATTTTTTAGTCTTTAATCCTTCTAAAATTGATTTCTGTGTCTCATGTAAGGTACGGATGACATTTTACTTTTTTTTTTTTTGGTAATAGATGTGATGGAAATGGTTATCTTTGTCATACAATTGCTTTTATCTTAAAGAGTATTCTTTCAATATTTCACCAGTAAGTGTTTTAATTTTTTTTTTTTTTTGGTAGGTATCCTTTTTCAGGTTAAGAAGTTTCTCTCTCTGTTTTTCTTGTTTTGTCTGACATTTTCTTGTTTGTCTGCATTTCTCATGAAAGATACTGAATTTTGGGGCATCTGGGTGGCTCGGTTGGTTGAGTGTCTGACTTCTGATTTTGGCTCAGGCCATGATCTCAGGGTGGTGAGATGGAGCCCCATGTTGGGCTCTGCTTAAGATTAAGATAAGACCCTGCTTAAGATTCTTTCTCTCTGTCCCTCTCCTTCTTCCCCTGCTTGGATGCTCTCTCTTTTTCTCTCTCTCTTAAAAAAAAAAAAAAAAGATACTGTATTTTATCAAATTCCCTTTTTGTATTCATTGAGGTGATAACTTAATTTTCCTTTTTTTATTCTATTAGTATAGTGAATAATAGTGACAATTTTTCTATTATTAATTTCATCCTATGATTTTGGAGTGATTCCAGTTGATTCATGATATATTATTTCTTTTAAACCATGCTGTGCTCAATTTTCTGACTTTATGCTCATAAGTGAGATTGGTGAGTGATTTTTTTTTCCTGGTTTTTCCTTGATATCACAGTTTGATAACTCCATAAAAGGTAACATGGAGGACACTTTTTTTTTTTTTTTTCTATTCTCTGAAAGCTTGGGCACAATGAGAATTAACTGCTATAAAGCCATTTGGGCCTGATGTTCTCTCTGGGGAAATATTTTTAACTATTGATTTAATTTCTTTAATGGTTACAGACTATTCAACTTTTTACTTACTTCTTGTGTTAATTTTGAAATTTTCAGTTTTTTAGGAATTCATCTATTTTGTCTATATTTTCAAAACATTTGATGCTAATTTTGCTACTAATAACTCATCATTATGTGTTTAATTTCCACAGCATTTATAGTTATGTTCCTTTTCATTACAAATATCTTTTTTATATTGTGTCTTTTGATTAACCAAGGCATAGGTTTTTATGTATCATCGATTTTCTCAGACCTTTTCAACTTTTGGCTTTGTGGATTCTTTTTGTTGTTTTTTAAAATTTTCATTGTTATGATTTTATCTTTGATATTTCTTTCCTCCGACTTCCTTTGTGTTTGTTTTTCTATTCTTTTTCTAAATGTTTGAGCTGAACTCACTAATATTGGTGTTTTTACTTTTCTAATGTAAATGCTTCATGGTGTGTACTAAGCTCTAAATTCCACTGTAACTGTATCAACCATTTTTTTGTTTTTGTTTTGTGTCTGCTTTGCCTTTCTTATCTTTAGACTGAATTCAGTCTTTTTTTTTTTTTTTAAGATTTTACTTATTTATTTGACAGACAGAGATCACAAGCAGACAGAGAGGCAGGCAGAGAGAGAGAGAAGCAGGCTCTCCACTGAGCAGAGAGCCCGATGCAGGGCTCAATCCTAGGACCCTGAGATCATGCCCTGAGCTGGAGGCAGAGGCTTAACCCACTGAGCCACCCAGGTGCCCCTGAATTTAGTCTTTTTAAAAATCATTTTACTTTTTCTTCTCAACTTATTTAGTCGGTTATCCTTTTTGTGCCTATTCTTCTAGAAGTTATTCTACTTATTTTAACCTGCATATTTAACAAAATTTTGAATTGTCAAAATATTTACTTCCCCTTGGAAAATAAAAAAATAAAAAGAATCTTAGAATGCTTTAATTCTGATCATATCTCCTCTCCAATTTACATAGCATTGTTGGCTGTATTTTATTTCTATATTTTTAATGCCAGAAATTAATATTATTATTTTATACATTCAATACTTGCTTAGATTTAATCACAAATTTAACAATATCTTTACTTATAGTTCCCCCTTCTTGCTTTCACATCTGCCCTCTGGGATTATTTTCACTCTGACTAAAATACAGTTAGACTTTCCAATAGAAAAGATTTTCGGAGATACACTTTCTGGTGATTTTTGGTGTTTTGTCTGTGTCTTTCTCTGCTTTGTGCCTCTTCTTTATTAAAGAGATTCACTGTTATTTTATTTACTCAAAAAGAAGTCGGTAATCATTCAAAAGACAACTTACAGGGCTAGAAAGGAGAAGGAATGAGAATTTTTTTTTTATCTAAAGAGTATAGAGGTTCTATTCAGGATGACAAAGAAGTTGTGGAAATGGATGGTGATAATGGCTGCACAATACTGTGAACATACTTAGTAACACTAATGTGCATGCTTGAAAATAGTCAAAACGACAAATTTTGTTATATATATTTTGAAACACACACACACAGACACAACAGGCTCGAAAGATGGATGGCCCATATTCAAATTGTCTATCTTTTCTAACAAAAGAACCAGGCAAGCAAATTAACCTTGCTTTGCCTTTGCCTTCTCATCGGTCAAATGGAGAGATACAATTACATACCTCAAAAGGCCTTTACGAGGACTGAATGAGTTAGTACATGTAAAATGCTTTAAATATTTTGCCAGTTCCTAGTCACCATTAGGTATTATTATTTTTCTTTGTTTCCCATATAAATGTATCACTATCCTGTGATAGGAATGAGAACATAGGCCTATAGGGAAGTCATGTAACTCACCCAGAGGTTAAATATAATATTATAACCAAAAGTCTTCAGTTCTCCCCTGAAATCTTGGCTGTAGACTCAATGATTTTAACCAATTCAGTACTAATTTCTCCTTCTCTGCCATGTTAAGAGATATGAAACTACAACTTGACAACTATTATTTTTCTCCAAGTATTTGCTTACTTAGCTTCTGTGGCTTTAATGCCATTATTTAAAAACTGAGTTTCACATATTTTGTAATTTTGTGTTTAAGGTGGTTTTTGAAGTGAAAGTCTTCCTACTGGTAGGGTAACTGTCATTCTACTTCCTGTTGGTTTAGTAGTTGCCAGAAAACAACACATCTTTGGCTACCTTTTGATTCTTGTAACAGCCTGAAGGTGCTTGTGAGGATGGCAATTTTTGGCTATTTTATACATTTGTTTATAGTTCCAAACAAGATAGTAAATGCCCAGTCCATTTGTATTCTTTCAAAAAGACTTCATTTTCTTTGTTGTGGTAAGAGTTAAGAAAAAACAAAATTCAAGATATCACTGTAGTTTATAGAAGATATAAACTTTCCTAGCTTCTTAATCTGTGGATCTTATTGGTTATATAGTATATATTTTGAATATAGTTAGGTATCTATAAATATTTATTCAATATAAATAAATTCATGTTATCTACCTGTTCTTTTTTTTAAAAAAAACATTTAACTGCACTTATTGAAATTGATAACTATTTCTCAGGCAGTTCAAGTATCTTTTAAAGGTATATAGAATGTTTAAAACACTTAGACATTGTAAACTGAAAATATTCTATAATGTTCATGAAATTTACCCAACTGGCTGATTTGGAAAAAAAATGTTTTTAATTTCTTTAATCGCATTTTCAAAGTGAAAATTACAGTGGAATCAGAAAGTAATTTAATTGACTGGGTCAGGGCCCACCAACAGAAAACAACTAATCAAGAGTCCATGAAACATTTATAAAATAAACTTCATACAAGGTCACAAACAATGACATTTTCCTCCTTGACATCAAGGACCCCACAAAGACATACTTCAAATACTCCCTTTTTCTCAGCTAGCCATCCACTTCATGTTAAGTTCCTCTAGGAATATTTCATCAAGCTGGAATATAAAAATATCTTTTAGCATCAAAAACCTCAATTTTTTTAATAATAAGATTTTTTAATTGGCTCTTCAGCTTTCATATTTAAAGTAGGGCAACACTTTGTAACAACTCAGAGCTGACATATCTTTTGGTGACCGAATATAAGAAATGCATGAAATCCAACCTTTTAAAGTTATAAATAGAGCAAAATCTAGCTGCTCCTGATTTTCAAACCAATTAAAATTATGCCCTAAAAGACCTGATGATATCTATTGCATACTGCTGGTTTTACTCATGTAATATTTTAAGGGCAAATTAAGTATGATATTCATCCCTAGGAGAGATTTTGTACTAGTTGTTATAGTTTTTCTTGTTGTTGCTGTTGTTTGTTTTGAGACCTAAGAATCTGGATGACACCCCCACCACCCCACTGAGAACATATAGTATGTTAAAAATAGAAGAACCATGGAAAAGTCAATTTTCCCAAGTCTGTTTGCTTCATCTTCAAAGTAAGTTTAGATAAGGTAGATCACTAAAGTCTAAATCTAGGAAATTCCATGATTTTAAAAATTCTGGACAGGAGTTTTTATTTTTTCTACTGCAGTTTAATAAAACTGTAAAGTAACATTTTTCAGTGATGTAGTTAACTAGCATAGTAAAGACAATTGCAGAAGGTCTTCATGGCACAAATCTGAATGTTATTATCACTGATATATTTTTCTTGTTCTATTTTACTGTGACTTGGAAATCATACATTTTTACCTTAAAATGATAATGGTGTAAAAATAAATCCTGCTTTTGGTAGTTACTTCACTTACTACTTTTACTCTCTTAGAAATATAAGGGTCCTATGTAGTAGGTAGCATTACTATTTCAGGTATGCATTTACACAATATGCTATGTCTGTCAGTTTGAGACTTTCAGTTTGAAGAATTAACATTGAAGACATTTTATGACAGCCATGTTATTTTAAATGTAGAGAGAAAATATGAATTTCCCCAGTCCCTTGTTTTATGGGTAAAGAAACAGACTAAAACACATCAAAAGAACACAGGCTTTGGAGAAGGTGCACTGTAGACTCTACTCCTGAGACTAATACCCATCTAGTTTCCTGGCCCACGTTTTTAGATTTGTTCCCCACCAAAACCCATGGCAGAGATAGAGTTTCCTTGCTAGCATGTTGAATTTGTGAGTACTTTCTTTCCTACTCTGCTTTTCAGTGACAGTGAAACATTTCGAGGTCTCAGATTTACAAAAATGGGAGTTGTAGTTCTAATTTTTTACTTTGCATGGGCCCAAGACCTGATTTCTTGCCCCTCACAGACACTTAAACCGAAGTCCCAGGGTTTATTCTTTCACATCAATCACTCACGGACAAGAGTAGCTGCCTGTCTGGTTCATTAACTGCATTCGTTTTCAACTCTCTTTTGTTTTAGACTCCTGTAAATTCTCCTTTCTCAGACTTTCAACCATGCATTCAGGTGAATTTTATCTAGCATTTCTAGGTGTTTCATTCTGGATAATTTTTAGCTCATGATAGTCTACTATCTCGTCATATGATGTCATAGGGTTATTAATGGCTGTTTCCTTAAATGCTCCAAAAGCCAAATGAAGCTTTAGAATGAACTCTTCTTGGGAAAAATGCCACCTTCCTTCTTGGATTCTCCTTGAAAGCAAGTATAGTTGTAGTAACAATTTGTTGAATTCTTACTATATACAGTCAGTGCTTCAGTTACATTATTTTATGCAACCCTCACAACAAAACTGAAAGGTTGGGTTTATATACGTTTCATAGGGGACGTTACTGAAACTAAGGTCACACAGCAGGCAAATGGCAAGTGAAGGCCTACTTGATGCAAGGGTCCTTCCTCCTAAACTCTTATCTATATTGTCCACCAAAATAACTGCTTTCAAGAGACAAGGTTATTTGATGTGTATTATCTGCTGATTATTTTTAAAAATAGAAAGCCTTTTATATTTGGCCTTAGAATATGCTATATATGTATATGTATGCTTATGTGTATATGTGTGTTTACCTAATGATGATTTCTTCCCCTTAATATTTTTGAATACATTTGATGATTTTAAAAAAATGTTCTCCCTAATAATGTTTTCAAGACAGATGTTAAAAATCAATTGGTGCATATTTAATTTTAACGATAATTTATTCTATACATTAGAAGTATGTTCTTTCGTGGCAATGCCGGCCATGCCTTAATGACTTACAATTATCTGCAGCATAATGCCCACGATTTTTAATCTATCACTCAAAGCTTTCATGAACTAGTCCCACTCCTTAACAGCCCCTTTCCCAAACATTGTTCTATGCTTTTGGAGTGAGAGAAGAGTCAGGAAGAACTGCTAAGCATGCCTCCCCTGATTTTAATTTAGTAATTGAATGGGTTAGGGCTAGTTGCTGAGATAGAGAATGCATGAGGTGAGGACAGGACTGGGGACAGAAAGAAAAAGCAAATTCAGTATTGCACATTGTGTTAGCCATGGTGGGACATCCAAGTGGAGATGTCTGGTTCTAGAGAAAAGGGGAGAGAATGTTGGGTTATATCTTCCAAATCACAGTGAAGTTCCTGGGCACTAGCAACTGAGTATGTATTTTATAATGTCCTAATTCAGTGACTTGCTCAGTATGTTCTCTCTGTCTAGCATTGGAATCCTATTTATAGGTTACTTCTGTGTATTTCCAAAACACCCCACTTACCCATGCCTTAGCTATGACATTGTATACCTTTTTTTTTTTTTTTTTTTTTTTTAAAGATTTTATTTCTTTATTTGACAGACATAGATCACAAGTAGGCAGAGAGGCAGGCAGAGAGAGAGAGGGGAGGAAGCAGGCTCCCTGCTGAGCAGAGAGCCCGATGCGGGGCTCGATCCCAGGACCCTGGGATCATGACCCGAGCCGAAGGCAGAGGCTTTAACCCACTGAGCCACCCAGGCGCCCCGACATTGTATACCTTTGCTTTGATCACACTCTATTGACATCTCTTACTTAATTTTCTGCTCTCCCTGTCAGACTCTGTGTTCTTAGAGAGCAGGGAGACAAGACTGTCTATTATTGTAAATGGCACCTGGTATTAAATACGTACTTGCGGAATAGATTAGTAGATACTTCCTAACTATATTTCTAATTCAATATGGTATTATGAAAGTACATAAGATAAAGAATCCAGAAAATTGTTATGGAGAAATAAGTAGTAAAAAAAAAAAAAAAAAAAAAAAAGGATGTTCTTTATTGACTAGTTCAGGGGGAAAGTACCATGAAACTATAAACTTTATGAAATGTACTTGTTTGGAATTATTTCTTACTATTTAGCCTGAAAATGAACTGGAATAAGCTCACTGATTTCTGCTCTTATTATGCGTTAGTGCTTTACACACTCCAGTTCTTTATTCATTTTTCACAAGGTTAAAAGGGTTATTTGGAATTGTACAGAATGTTCTTCCACTGCTATGAAAGGAATGCATGTTGGTAACTCCCATTAGCATTTATCAAAGTTTATATGTACCTAACTCAATGTAAACAAAATGCCTCAAATTCCCGCTTCTTACAAACTTTGTTTAGTATTAATAGTTTCACTATTTAAATGATACAAAAATACACATGCTTTAAAACTATATGAGTTGTTTAAAAATGTCAAGAAAGGTAAAGTTTATGTAGTCTGCCACCTGCTTAATGCCTATAAAATCATTTCTGCTGGAGATACGGAGTTGTTTTCCATTATATTAATATTGCATGAATAAAAATACAAGTCTTTTAAATCACAAGTTTTGTAAGGTGTTCATTGGCCTGGAGCAGGATAAATTCAGACAAATATTTATGGTGCCAAGAGTTGTGTATATAAATATTCTTCCTTGAAAATGTTTCCAGTGTACTGTTAAACTGCCAAGGTGATATAATTTAACAGGTAAAGCAGTGAATAGAGAGCCAGGGGTCACTGAGTTTGAATTCTTTCTCCATTCCCACTCTAACATATGATCCTGAACCATTTGGAGCTTTCCAAAGTCAAATTCCCACCTCGCAAAATGGCAAAAATTTAACCATATAGTCGTTGGGATGAGGCCAGGGTCCCTGGTTATAGAAACTTTTAAAATCTGGAATTATTAGAATGCAGAAATTCGTAACTGCCATTTGTGGGGAAAGTGATTTGCATTTATTATTAATCTTCACACTTGCAAACTCTAAAATGTCATAACACTGGTTACCATCTATTGACTGTCTGATTGATTTAGACATTGTCCCTGATGCTCTACGGTTTTCATGTACTTTCTGTAACAAAACTTTGAAGCAGGTATTATTATTATTCCCATATTAATGGGATTAATATTATATGATCTCATGTGCCCAAGATGTCCCAGTTTGAAGGTGGTAGAATCAAGAATGAAACCCATGTCATTCTGAAGCCAGAAGGCTGGGTTCTCATCCTCTATGGCACCTTGTTTCCATGCTTTGCAAATGAGGTATGTGAAGCTTAGAAAGGTCAAGCATTTCACTGAAGATCACAAGCTAACATGCCAGACTGGAATGAAAACCCGGCGTGTTTGACGAGGGAGCCCAAACCCTGCGTGTTTGACGAGGGAGCCCTAGCTATTTCTGTTACTGCTTCTCTAATAATATTAATGTGCTTGGTATCTTTGGTACCACCTTTCTTTATTGGATTACCAGGATAATTGGAGTCAGTGTTCTGCTGAATGCCCTGACCTCTCTAATCTCAAAAAATCCAATCTTGCTAATGAATTCTACTTTAGTGGATATGAAGGTGGATTATGCATCAAAGGTGAAATCGGTGGCATTTAAATCTTTTTTGGAATTTGGTCCCTTAATGCTTAAATGAGGGGTGGGGATGGTAGAGTCTCTAGATTTTCAGCCTTCATTATAGTGTAGCCCCTTTGAGTGCAGTTAACATACTGATTTCATCTACTGAGGTACTGGTGCCTAACCTGGTGTCTAAAACTTTGTAGATATACCAAAACTATTTGCAAACTTTTAAAGAAGTTGTGTTAAATTCTTTGACTTTGAGACTAGACCAAATGGATTTTCCACATGATTTCAATGCTTATTAAAATGGCAAGTATATTATTCCTTTTATAAGATGAAGGAAATCCTTTATAAGATGAAGGAAATATAGTTAACAAATGATTTACTTGAATTGTTTATTATATCTTTGTTCATGAGGCAGCAAATGTGAGCTAGAGGCATGACGGAACTACTGGTAGGTCCATTTAAGAGTCATCTGTTCACTTCATGCACCTGAAGCTACCTGAACCAGTCACCTTGCTAAGACTGTTCAGAAGAACATGAAGTATGATATTCCCAGAAAGCATAAAATGGTTAAACAGTAAAGGTCCAAGAAAGTTGCAGCCAGAGGATATAATGATTATGATATGTAGGTAGTTTCAGAAAGCCCAAGGATTTCAGCATAAATGGACTTATTTTAAATTCCAATTCCTCTTGAACAGCATTCCCTTTTAGGTAGTCAGTGCTAGGATTACTTCTAAATTAATAGAATTTTCTCTAAGCATGCTTTCACATAGGTAAGACAAGAATTGAAACCTTCTTCAGGATTGGTTGACATACTGCTAGCAATGTTCAGTGCAAGCAGTAGTTACCTTTGAGTCCCTGCCATCTGTGCCACAATATAGGCACCTTCCAGTTGGCCCCATGGTGCTGGCAGTAGGCAGAATAAGGGTTCCCTAAAGATCTTGATGCTCGAATGGCCAGAACCATTGATCATGCTACGTTATGTGGCAAAAGGGACTTTGCGGATGTAATTAGGATTACTGACCTTAAGATGGGAGAAAATTATCCTGGATTATCTGTGTGGGTCCAATTCAATCACGTGAGTCTTAGCAGTGGAGAACCTTTTCTGACTGTAGATGGAGAGATGAATGTGAGGACTCAACTCACTATTACTTTCTTCGCCACAAGCCAAAGAAGGCAGGTGTCCTCTAGAGGTTGGAAAAGGCAAGCAAACAGAATCTTTCCTAGAGTCTCCAGAAAGGAATGCAGTCCCTTTGATTTTAGCCTGCTGAGGCCTATGTTGGATTTATGATCTACAAAACTGTAAGATCATAGATTTGTATTAATTTGCTAAATTTGGGTGATTTGTTACTGCGGCGATAGGACACCAATACAGTATCACTGTACATGATCTTTCCTAAGTCACAGCACTGATATTTCATTACTGTCTTTTAAGTTGTATTTAGGATGTATTAGGTATCATGCTAAGGGGTGTGTGTGTGTGTGTGTGTGTGTGGTGTCTAATCATCATGCAACAACCTTAAAAAAAAAACCAAAAAACCCACTATGCTATTTTTTTCTATTTTACACATGAGAAAACCGAGGCTTGGAAAGTTTAAGTAACTGACATAAATCACATATCCAGTGAGTGGTGTAAGTATTTGAAACCATGAGGTTAATCTGTATAGTCAAAACCCATATTGGGTCTACTACATCATGCATATGTTAACTTAAAGTTTTAAAATTAATTTTCCTCATCAGAAGGCATTCAAAGGTGATGAAGCTCAAGTTAACGCAGACTTTGTCATGCCAGAAATTTAGTTATCTTATATGTCAAATGATTTCTCCAGGATAGTGTCTGGTATATTACAGGCATTTAATATATGATAATTAAATAAATTAACAATTATTGTTGTTTAATTAAAACAGTGGGATATAGGTATATAATATTACACTTAATGCATCCCACATATATATTACAGTACTCTGGACATGTATATGTATAGGAATCAGCATTTTTTTCTTTATAAAAATAGCACAGAGATGTTACTTTTTGCCACAGAAATCAAAGATTCTAACAGATTTCTTCTGCATTTATAACATTTGAAGTTATAATTATATATTATTTTAAAATGTGATTTGTAGGTCATTTGTGGTTTATTTTTATATTTAACATAAATAATGAGAGTATATTTAATACAGTAAAGAGATTAAAGTGCAGGAAATATAAATTTTGACAAGAATGTTCTCATTAAAATATTAAAAAGATTACTGAACAATGCAAAGGAAATTAAATGACCTTTGTTTTTCAGTTAAGGTGTTTCATTTTCTTTTAAAAATTGTCAATAAAATTAGAGAGATAACAGAATCCAATTAAACCATCCTCTTTTCATTTGAAAAGTGTCCACTAATATTTAAATACAAACTTTTGAATAGTGCGACCTTATTCATTAATTAAGCTTCAGTCCATATTATTCCATTTTTGAGTGATTACTAGATGTCCCAAGGGAGAATGTGGATGCCACTGAAACTGCAATTTCACAAGGACATCAGTTATAACTAAACTGGTCCAGAGGATAATTAAACAAGAAACAAATTCTTCCAATAACCACCTCCTTCCAAATCTTTTATACAAGTTTCGACAAAGACTCCCAAATGATAGTGATTCATTTACTAATGAGAAAAGTAGTTCTCATTCTTTTATTTAAAAGACAAAGGTTAATATTTGGCTACAAAATAATCATAGGAAATTGGGAATGTTATCTTGCATTGTTTTAAAGATTTATTCATTTATTTGAGAGAGAGAGAGAGCAGGAGCACCGGTGTAGGGAGGGGCAGAGGTAGTGGCAGAGGGAAAGGGAGAAAACTGCAAGCTGACTCCCTGCTGAGTGCGTAGCCTGACACAGGGCTTGACCTCACAACCCTGAGATCAGGACCTGAATCCAAATCAAGAGTCTGATGCCCAACTGAGCCACCCATGTGCCCTGTTATCTTGCATTTATTTTTTTATTAAAAAAATTTTTTTTAAAAATTTTATTTATTTATTTGACAGACAGACAGGCAGAGAGAGAGGGGGAAGCAGGCTCCCCGCTGAGCAGAGAGCCCAATGTGGGGCTTGATCCCAGGACCCTGAGATCATGACCTGAGCTGAAGGCAGAGGCTTAACCCACTGAGCTACCCAGGCGCCCCGTTACCTTGCATTTAATAGAAAGATTTTGAGTAGCTATGAGCAAGATACTCAACCAGGAACTAAAGTAATTTTAAAAATACTTAGTTTTGGTATTAATAACATGCTAATTTATTTTAAATCCCTAATACTGTTATTAATACAATTATACATATATATTTCTATTATACAATCATACATAATTAAGCATAACTTAATATATATATGTATATATAAATAATGTATTGATGTCAAATAAAAGTGCAAATAGTTCATACTGAAAGTGAAGGGGATCAAATATCTTGATTAGACAATTCATTTTGTAATGACTAAATAGTCACAACTGTGGGATTACAGATGGATGGTTTTAGGAGACTGAAAAACAGAGGACGTTTCAGATGGGAATACCCATGGTAATTTGAGGAACTCAAGTCAGAAATCCATTACAGAACCCAATCTGATCTGTGAAGTATCAGTACCCAGAGCACAGTTATCAAAATGGACACAGAGCACAGGGAAAAGCAGTTGAACTATATCAGGTCAAGAAGTACTTCCTTCCCCATGCTGGTGGCCAAGAAGGAGTGGTTTAGAATCAGACAAAAAGATCAGAGTTGGAGCTCAAGAAAAAGCGAATGCCTTGGCAAATAATTACATTTACCTTCCTCTTCTCCTCTTCCGCTTGTCTCTGGGGAACATGGTTTCTCTGCAATTTCCAGCATGATTCCTCTCCATGTGAGTACAGGATTCTCAATGTTTCTACTTCTGGGACTTTACTTCCTAAATATCTTTTCTCTTTTGCCATCTTTTTCCTCATTTTCCTTCTTATCTCCTTCCTCTTGATTATAACTAAGTCAACTCTATCCATAACAACAATTCCCTAAGTCTTTCTGCTATTTTTAAAGAGAATCTAGTTGTTTCTTTTTTCAATCTTGCATACTTTTTTCATTCTCTGTAAATATTCACACACGTTTAACTCAAAGTTATTATTTTTTGTAACTCTTGGTTTGCATAAACATTAAAATGAAGTAATCTTTAAATTAATTATGCTTTGCCATATACTTATCTCTGGTTTCTGTGAAGGAAAATGCCATTATTTTTAGTTCCTGATCTTAAAATAACTCATTTTGAAATGCTGTAAAACCTTAATGAATATCTAAATTCATATAAATTATTTAAGCTATAATTTCCTATACTAAACAGTCATTAAATTAACATACATCCTTAGATCTCTTTCCAGCTGTACAAAATTAGCTTGAGTACTTTAGTTTATGATTTTAGGGAATGCAGAAAGTATTGCTTTTCTAAGTTGTATTCTAAGGTTACAAACAGCAATTTGACTTTAAAATGCCATTTAGAATGTTTCCTCCAGTTAGTATTCATGTAACAGAAACTCAGTTTTTTCCCCGAGAATTCTTGAATTTCAAAACATTTTCTGATCTTCTCATTTACAGATGAGGAAACTGAAATGTACAAAACTTGGATGACGTACTCAGGGTTTCAAAAAGAAGTCTGTATTTTGAGATATTCTCTGTGTTCTTTCTTTCTTCTTTCCTTTAAGAAAGCAAGTGTGACAACTGTTTTTGTCTGGATAGTATTTATGACTAAGAAAAAAAATCAAGCAATTGCAGTGATGGCATTTTAAAATGAAAATATTACTTTAAATTTTAATTTTTTTAAAGATTTTATTTATTTATTTGACAGACAGAGATCACAAGTAGGCAGAGAGGCAGACAGAGAGAGAGGAAGGAAAGCAGGCTTCCCGATGAGCAGAGAGCCCAATGCAGGGCTTGATCCCAGGACCCTGGGATCATGACCCGAGCTGAAGGCAGAGGCTTTAACCCACTGAGCCACCCAGGTGCCCCTTAAATTTTAATTTTTTAATTTTTTAATTGCACAATGTCCAATGTATAAATTCCACTATATGCCTGTCAGGGTGTCCCTGATTTTATTCTCCACTACACTCTTTTTCTGAGTATTTCAGTCTCCAGGAGACATAACAACATAGGAGAATCATCTTCATCTCTTCCACTAAATGCAGTTTCTTTTTGTCATATATTCCCTTCCCAGCCTCTAGATTTAGGCTTTTCTTTCTGTTTCTATCTCACATCTCTTACAGATTCTTGCCACAAACTTCACTCTGCTAGTTATTAATGTTTCCTCCTTGACAATTCCTTATTTCTCTTCTCTTGAAAGGGAAACCCTGCTGCCATCATTACTTTTTCTTTAGATTTCCTTCAGATCTCTCCTTTTGCCAGCTACCCAATTCCCAGTTTGGAGGGAACCCACTGCTGGCAATATTTCTTTCCTTTACTCTCTCGCTCTTTTTTGTTTTACTCAAAATACTCAGAATGTTTTCTGCATAATAATGATAGTAGGTAAATCGTATTTATAAAGTACCCTTCATCTGGTAATCTCAATGTAATTTATGTGCATAAATTCATTAATAGTCTCCATTTTCCCATGATGTGGCGGATCAGTTTGTTTTTCCTCTGTGTGAGTGAAAGGGAAGTGAATAGAGAAGACAGAATTTGAGACTACTGTTATCTAGAAGCTGGGGACAATGTGCAATAGGACAGGTTTTGGGGGAACAATATACCTATGTTAAAAATTTATTTGACTTCACTAATTTTAAGAATATGATATTAAGTGGAGTAAAATTACCAGAATTAATTTTGTTTCAAGAAATTCTACTTAGGGTTTCCCTTCCCTTACTTGCACTTCTAGATTCAGACAAGGTGTTTGGGGGCTAGTAGAGCACTGCCTGTGATCTGCTTGCTTGTTTGTGCGTAGTCTATGTCTGCTTTGTTAGTAACTTGGCAGTGTTGAATAGTTGTGACAAAGACTGTCTAAAATATTTCTAAATTTTTAAATTTTAAAAATTAAATTTTTAAATTTTAAATTTAAAATTTTTAAATTTTAAAAAATTTCTAAATTTCTAAAGTCTAAAATATTTCCCATTGGCTCTTTACAGAAAATATTTGCTGACCCTGATCTATCAGGGTGGCTCAGGTTGGCTTGCAAGGTAGAGGAAGCGTCTTTTTGCTACTTCTTAAAGTGGGTTCAAGTTTGTCTTTTTGGTTTATTCCATTACCCTAACCATTTGCATTTCAGTCTTTTGTCTCAGGCTGCCTTTTGATTATGACTGATAACAAAGTGATTCTTGGGAGTTACCTTAGTCAGGCTTCCTAAAAGCAGAACGTGAGATGGTGATTCTTGTGTAAATGGTTTACTGCACGGTTTCTTGCAGGAGAAAGGGAGTAGGGGAAGCAACATAGGGCTTCAGCAAGCTAAGCAAGATTTCAGACGGAAACTAGCTTTGGCCTGTTCCCAGAAGGAGCCTGTGGAACCAGAACTGGAGCACAGAGTTGGCCCCACCTTGAAGCCAGAGATTGGCCGTCCTTCCAGTCAGTTATCTATTGTGGACTGTCCCAGGGGTGGATGGAATCTCCTCAGGAAGGCAATTCTTGGGAGTCGGGGGCAGCTCTGAGCCCTCAGCAACCTCAAAGCAGCTGGAGAATGGGCACTCAAGACTGATAAAGATTAAAATGTATGCATCATTAAGTTACTGTGATGTGACAAACCACTTACTGGCCCGACACTGCAGAGATCTGTGGCATTTCACATTTCTTTAGGTTGACCATTTGATGGGGGCTCAGTGGATGATCCTTTATGTCTTAGGAGGTCCCAGCTGTTCTCACTCATCTGGGGCCTCAGCTTGAATGGTTAGGATAGTTGGGGTGACTCTGGCCTCTCTTCACAGAATTTCTTATTATCTACCACGTTGACCGCAAATCTAGTTTGCTGCTTGTTTTTGTAAATAAAGCTTTACTGGAGTACAGCTATGCTCATTTGTTTATGGATTATCCACGTCTCCCTTCTTACTAAAATGGCAGAGTTGAGTGGTCTTGACAGACACTGCATGATCCCCAAAGTCTAAAATATTTACCATTTGACTCTTAAAAGAAAAAGTTTGCTGACCCTGATTTATCAAGCTAGCTTAGGATGGCTTGTGTAGTGGAGGAAGAGGTCTGAGTTTAAGAGTGGAAGCTGATGGCCTCTTGAGACCTGGGTTTGGGACATGCACAAAGAAATTCTGACAAATACTGTTAGTCATAGGAAATCACAAGGCCAGTCCACACTCAAGGAATTTAGGAAATAGATAGATTCCACCTCTTGATGGAAGGAACTGGAAAAAAAAAAAAGTGTGGCCATTTTTTTGTTACCTCCAATAGTGAGGCCCCAGTAGCATCCACTATAGAGGTTAGCCCTATCCCCATTTTTGCAGATGAGGAGACTGAGACCCAGGTGGACAGTTTATGTCAAATAACACATAATTTGTTAGGAGAAAAACCTTAAACCAGAATCTAGATCTCCGGTTAATGAATCTAGATCTTCTGGTTAATAATCTACTACCATTTGAGCTCTGCCATGGTGCTTTTACTAGATAGTTACTACTGGAAGGAACTTTTATTGGCTATTAAATGTAACTCCTCAGGACTTTTAACATGTTTGGCATGAATTCTATTACATACCAAGGAAAATTATAGTCAAATTTTAACCATCCACTCAAATTTTGACTTTTCCATTTTAAAGCAGTCATAATAGAAAAACACCAAATTGAAAGCTTTACTTCTTATATGTTGTATTTAGTGCTATGACAAAAAAAAAAGCATAGTCTGACCAAAGACTTCTTAGTAGACAAACTAAAAACATAAAAATGAAACATTGAACACTGAAGGACTTTATTGTCAGACCAACTACTTACTATCAATCTTACTAGGAAATGTCATTCAGACAAATATATGAAAATGGAAGTATGTGATATCCTGGATAATTCCTGAACATTATCTTTAAAACATTTTATGATTGAAACAGCTACTCTAGGACATGGAGCATGGCATTTATAGAATCACAATAATTCATAGGTTAGTTGAGCATTTACTATACCCAGTTAGTGTTTACAGTTAATAAGTACTATTATTATGTCCATTTTATAGATGATGAAATTGGGATACAGAGAGTCACACACACATACAGGCGGAATATGAATCTGGGCAGCTGAAATCCATTACCTGTACCTTTAAGTACTGAGTAAAAGTTCTGTTCCAACAACATTGCTTACCAGTTCTGTGATTCTGGTTAGTCACATAAAGTCCCTGAGCCACAGCTCCATCACTGAATGATGGCAATAATGGAACCTGCTTCTAGGAGCTGTTGGGACAAGTCAGGGGGATAAAGTATGTGAATGCCCTAGGCTTGAGTACATTGGGGAAACAAAGGTAAGTAAGGCATGTTCCTACTCTCCTCCAAGAGCTTACAATTGACCTCAATTAGAGGTAATTGGGGATCATGAAACTGACACTTCTCTATAGTTCAGTAACCAGGGAATAGAAATTTTGACTATTGTACTAATTGCTATGAAGGCAATCGGCATAAAGCTCTAACCCTTTCTCTCCTCTTTTTAGATTTTTCTCACTAGCTCAGAACCTCATACATGAACCTACCTCCAAACATCCTGGATCTGTACACAGATAGTCTTTGTCTTATATTATTTTCAAAGTTTATAGCTTCATTGATATTGTTCAGGACAACTTATCTCTGCAGTTTTCTACTCCAATTTCCTGGCAAATTCTACTTCATTTTCTTCTTTAAAAAATATTTATTAGATAGCTAAGATAAACAAAACATTGTGGTAGGCCATGGGAACCAAAAGACATCAAAATGCAGTCTGAGGCCTCAAAGAGCTTTACAATAAAAATTAATGGTTTCCAACTTACTTATATTATAGATCCCCAACCAGAGAAATGCAAATCTGTATTTATTATATGTATTATCTGTAGATTGAATAACACGTTTTACAAATTAAAAGTATACTTTTTTAAAAACATAGTGAGATAACACTTATGACGAACAAAATGAAAAATAAAAGTTCATGAATGTATACTTGTTTGTCCTGAGGTTTGTCACTCAGTATCATTAAGGACAGTCCATTATGGGTCCTGAATATTCCTGCATACTGCTGAGTGTGTCAGACTGCGACTTATCCATCTCCTAGTGCTGAGCTATTTCTGCAGCTAATTATACAGGTGACTAGTAGGTAAGGAAAATCACACTCTGACTTCCTTGTAATCTCATGCTCCCTGAATGAAGGAGGACTAGCTGTTTGCTACTTGCTACAATGTTTGCTGCTCCCTCAAAAATATTGCTGGGCCTCGTCCCTGGGATTCTCACTTGTGAAGCAAACCCAATGCATGGGTAACATCTATCTGTGCCTACAGTGTTGCCCTGGTGAGACTAGAGACAAGGGCTAAGAAAACACATATGTGGTGCTCATGCTGTTTCTTGTGCTACCAGGATTAAAACACCTTTTGTCTTTGGTCTAGGAGTCTCTTGACTTCCAACATAATCCAGCAGCAGTCACAGGCTACCTTAATAGCTTGTTAAGTAAGTGAAAATCTTAGATCCTTCACCAGTTCTGACAGAATTAGAGATCCTCAACATTTAGTTGTTTAAATGTTAAAATGATTTCTAGTACTCAACAGGCTAAGAATTATTGGTCGTAGGTCTCAGATAAATCAAGACTTAGATGAGCTAAAAAAGGGAGAGGCATTGGAGAAGAGAATGACCATGAACAAAGATGTCATGGGCATTAAGAGGACAAAGGTATGGAGTAAAAGAAATGTGACAAGAGTATAGGATGAATACAAAAAATTTTGAAAATGTTGAAAAAGTTAGCTGGGGCCTACCTTGGAGTATGATGAATGTCAAGCAGTGGGGAGCCATTGGAGGTCTTCTAACAAGAAAATGACATGATTAGCTTTTCCCTAGGGAAATTAATTTTTCAGTAGGGAGAGAATAGAAGAGACCAAATATGGGAGACTAATTAGTAAGGTCTGAAAGTAGTTTAGGTGCAAATTCTAAATTACTAGTGCAAAAAGAATAATAAGCAGTAGACAGATTTGGACATTCTGTGGAGAAAGATGGGTTGTGTTCCTAATTGGTTAATTTTATAAAGGGGTTGAGGAAGAAAGAGTAAAACAAGAGTAACATTTGAGTCTGGGAGTAGGAGACAGTGATAGCACTGAAAAAATACAGAGTACTACAAAGGAGATTGGGGGTGGGAGAAGATAGTGGGTTCACTTTTATCTAGGTGTGATCTGAAGTAGCCTATGCAACTAGCCTGCCTTCTTTGCTTCCTCTCTCTTTTATTCTCTCCTTCCCTTTTTTCTTTCTTTCCTCCTTTCCATTTATCTATATCCATCTGTTGTCAAACATTTGATTTTTGCCAGTCTTTTCCTAGGAACAGACATAAATAAGTCACAATCTAAATAAAGAGGTGGATTTAAAATTTCAATATTATGTAATGAATTACATAATTGAGATTAATATATGCTCTAAGTGCAGAAAAGTAATAGCTAACTAAGGGAATTGGGGAAACCATTTCAGTTGAAGAGATATTTGAGTTGGGTATTAAATACTAAGTAGGAGCTTATGAGGATGAAAAGGGCTGTGGGAAAATAGAGCATTCCAGGGAGAGGGAACAGGAAATAATACGCGCACAGTACAACCAGGTACAAAAAATATCCAAGAGGTTGGCAACAAAAGATTAGAGAAATAGCTTGAAATGTCCGTCTCTAAGATTTTCCTAGTTCCAACTTGAACATAATGATAACAGCTTAAATTTATTATGTGCTTACTATGTATCAGGCTCCTTTTGTTTAAAGCATTTTATAGGTATTAATCCTGCTAATACTCAAAAGTGATACAGGGTTTAAGATGAGCAAACTAAGGCTAACAAATTAACCAAAGTCATGGAGCTTATGAAACATGGTGTCAGGATTCAAAGACTCTCAGAACCAGGACACCATTCACCTCATAATCTATATGGGGCTGTGCACAGTGATCTCAAACATCCAAGCCTTGTTCCAGAATTGCTCAGTCATTATGTTATATATTATCACCTTTTAAACTGAAGAAAGCCACCAGGAATCATTGAAATATACAGAACTGAAGGGATGAGTATGTAGATTTTTGGGGGGTGTACATCAGATTATCAAAGGGATATGTAACAACAACAAGAATTAAGATTAGGGACTGTTACTCAAATGGTCAACTTTAATTACTGGATGGATATTTCTGTTTTTCAGGGATGCAAAATCAGGGCAACAAGGGGAAATTCTCCCAAAACATGGGCATTTATTGCTCTCTTAAAACTTTAATGTTCATTTCAGTTTGCGATAGATGACCTATACTTTTCAAGTGACCTATACTTTGGTTTTTGTCTTTCATGAAATCTAGAGAGAGAATGGGTCTTCACAGTCCCTAATGCCAATGAAATTCACTAACCTGAACAGGTGGAAAATCAACACAAGTGGGTTCCCCCTCCCTTCAGTCTTTCTCATATTTCCACATTATTTTTGAAGTTGTTTTGAGGAATACAATGCTTATAAAAATATATATGATACACACACACACACACACACACACATATATATATATATATATATAATCTATTTTCAATATTCCAACCACAAAGTGAGGAGAGCCTGAGATGCTAAAAACATTAGCTTGCAAGTTTTTTATTGGTTTCTTTTTTGGTTTTTGTGTTTTTTGCACTCTTCACATTAAGCCTATGATAAAAGGCCCACTGGAGGGCTGTGTTCAGTGCCTAAAATGAATGCTTTAAATTTAATGATACAATCAAAATAATTTCTCCCTAGTAACTACTATTGTGCTCATTTGAGTGGATTCCAATGCAGTTGTTTTTCCTTTTGCATTATGCTTTGTGTATAAATATAAGTGAGATGCTTTAGTTCATGTATAACAAGTATCCAGCTAATAATTTACTTTGCCTGTTATTTATCTCTGTCAGGATGAATGTCTGCTTCTCTCCTATTCTTGGTTCATAGGCATTATTCTAATAATGTTAGTTCTGCATTTTAAGAATTCCACATGGAGTTGCTAAAAATTGCTTAGAAGTACTTCATACCAGAAGGTTAAATCTCAAAGAATTTTGGTCTTGCATCTAGCAAGCTAAATTGCTCCTAGCAACATTATATTAATTAATGTCAGGTCAGGCTATTTCCTTTCCTTTGTACTCAATTCCAAGTACCCCAGTAAGTGATTTTGGCCGACCAAACCACAAACTGATGTGACCAGTTGAGGTTCACTGTACTCAAACCACTTGCTATTCTGAAAATAGCTACTTGGTTACAGATTTGACAACATTTTATTACTTTTCAGAATCACTTTTAACAGTAAATCACCTCTTTGTTAGGAAAAAAAAACTGGTTGGAATTGCACAGATACCATATTTTCTTCCTTTTTCTAGATACTTGTGTAAATGTTGTAAGGTGGAACCAGTCTGCATCCAGAGAACATTCTAGCCCTGGAAGATTTTCTGCCCTTTGCAAACAGTGACCATACGTTTCTTAGTAACCTTAGTAGAGTTTAAGGCAAAGGCAAAGGCAAAGGGAGAATGCTAGGTGATAAACCATGGCAAGCTCACAGCCCACCTACGTATCCTTTCTTCTAGCCTAAAAATTCTGTCCTGTGTGCTGCTTAAACTGTCCTTCCGCATGCCCATGGGCTCTTGGTGGAGCCATGTTTCAGGCCACTCAATGGGGGATGGTCCATATGAAACTGATCTACCAAGATGCCCGCGTTGCTCAGTCGGCTAAGCTTCTACCTTCAGCTCAGATCATGATCCAGACTGCTGGGATTGAGTCCCACATTGGCTCCCTGCTCAGCAGAGAACCTGCTTCTCCCTTTCCCTCTACCATTCCCCTCCTTGTGCTCTCTCTATGTCAAATAAATAAAGAAAACCTTAAAAAAGAAAAAAACTAATCAACCAGTCTTATTAAGAGAATATCATTAATGAAGATTTTGATGATAAAAATGCAATAATACCTAGACTATTTGAAATTTGGGTAAAGAAATAAACACATAAAAAGTGGAGGTGCTTTTAAAGATGGGTCAAATTTCTTTAAACTACATATATATAAATTACAATGAATAATTTTTCCTTTTTATCTTTAACATTCTAACTAATATTTGTTTATCCTGGATCACCCAGTACTTATATCCAGAAATAATTTTCAATCAAGTATTGGGAAATCATCCTGGGGAGTTAAAAATCGCAAAACAAAACAAAACAAAACAAAAAAACACACACTTACATTAATATATATCTGTGAATGTGCAAACAGGCTGTGCCTCTCTTTATGCATTCAGCACCTTGTTTTTACCCTTCAATACTTTTGGTTTTCCTTAAGTTCTGCATTTTCTTTCGGTATATGTCTAAAGAAATGTTTTATCCAAGGGAAGAAATGTTTTACTGATATGCTTTTCAAGGAAAAGAGGGGGAAAAACCTGAAAAACTAAAAAGATTTAAATTGAAACCAGAACAGATACTGAATATATCAACATGGTTTTACTGTTGCTACTTTGCGGTGCTTTGTCTTATGCACTGTGGGAAGCTATAATGAAATCAGTTTTATAATGAGTCTGAACACCAAAGGTGCCTTAAGCCGGACTGTGATTTTAAAGAGACGCAACCCTCCTTGCTTTCTAGAATTTATCTCAAAATGATTGATAAAGTTAATGGGTCCTAGTTGATAATACAATTTGTGCTGACATTTCTGTTAGTAATTTTGGAGGACAGCACTAGGATATATTCAGTCTAAACTAAATTTGGATTTCTCCATCGGGCATTAGATGGCAGTATTAATCAAGACATTCGGAGTTGACTTATGTTGCAGCTACTTCTAAAGGTACTCATAATTCTCCTAAGAACGTTTCATGAAATAGTTATTTATTCTGCATTTTTTCTTCAGCAAAGGGAATGCATAAAATGTACTGCAGGTCTGGTTTTGTAATCTCTCGCTTCTTGTATTTACTTCTGTTTGCAGGAAGCTGCTAAAAGACAAGTGACTTTATTTCCAGTTGGTTTATTTCTAATCTTAAGTATCCAAAATGCTTCTCTTGTGAATTTGAAATAATTTTTCTCTTCTTGTGGATAAAACTGCATAAATGTCAATGATTAAAATTTCAAAATTAGTGAATGGCCAACAGTAAGTTTTACTTGTAACAGTCGTGTATAATCTCACTTGAAAGATACCCTCTGAAAGGGAATAGGGTGCCATCTCTGATCAGAATCCTTGCTCAGCCACTGACTAGCTGTCTCCATGGGCACCTATTAACACTTCGGTGCCTAAAATTTTAGAACACTAGTTTCTATCTCATAGTCTTGTTGAGGATTAAGTGGATGCTTGTATGTACAATACTGAGAGTAATATGTGGTGTATAGAAAGAATTATGCATTTGCTGGTGAGGGGCTGGGAGATGCTTCTGTGTCTGTAATCATAACTCCCCTGAAGTATGTTTCTTTAAAATCGGTCTTTTTTTTTTTTTTTCCCCTGTCTTGAGTATTTTACAGTACACAAAATTTCAGGAATGAAATTCATAAAAACCAAGCTCTCTCTGCTGCTGTTGCCAGGCAGGTTGATGTTCAATTGAGCCAAACAAGAGTCATCGTGGTTTATATGCAACACAATGGGGGATTCTTTTCAGCAATGACCACACTAGAGTCGATTCTCCTCCAGGAAATGTCATGGAATCAGGTTCCCCCCACCCCTGCAGCAGAGCAGAGCACGGGACACAGATCTGGCAGTGCAGGGAGGTGTCAGGCACGCAGCCCTCAGAGAGGAACAGGCAGCTGCTGGATACATATAGCAAGAGAGAAGCCATTTTCAGAGACATGAGTAATCCTTGGCAGGCTCTCAGAGGGGGCACTCTGGAGGAGAGTTTGAAGATCATTTACCAGGGTAGACAAAGATGTGGATATTGAAATGTGAACTTTTGAGATATTGCAGATAACATCTGCGAATTCTCTTTCCTGGGCTAGGAGGCATGTACCCCCCCCACCCCCACCCCCCACTTCTGTGAAGGGCAGAGTAAGAACACTGTGAGAGACTCTGAGTACGGGAAGGAGAGCCTAGAGATCAGAAGAGAAGAGCTGTAGATTGGATGCTTAGCATCACACATAGCTAATGGTCCACCAATTCTCAGTGAGGAAGAAGAGTATTTTCCATGATATGCATGATAAAAAAATAATAGCTAACATTTTTAAGAGCTAGGACATGCCAAGCACTTTGTTTGTCCACATCTAATCCACAATGATAGTAAAGTATTCCTTCCTATTACTGATCCTTGGGAGAAAATTGAAGCTAAGAAATGTTAAGTAACTTGCCTCAGGTAATATAGTGTCAGTGCGAAAGTTAACTGATCAGTTAAACTGAAAACAAGTCTTTTACCACATCAGTTCAATTATTCTTCATTAAGTCTTTTATTATTTCATAAAGTTCTAAGTTAAAGAAGTCTTCTAGGTAAATTTTAAAATACCTTTGGACTGATACAGATACAGCTGGAGTGAAAGGATTTTACCAAATGATCTCAGTAAAGGTACTGGATTCCATAATAGGCAAAGAGAGTAAGTAGCCTTCTTTATAGAATATTGCCTTACCAGCACACACTGTTGGTCTGAGTGTGCCACCTGTATGTCTGTGTATACACACACATGCACAAACATATGCACAGAGATGTATATGTATACAATTTGTATTTATGTGTTTGTATGTAAATATCTACATTCATGGATATAGGTCTTGCCTTCTTAATGCTTGCTATATCATCTGATCACAATTAAATATAGGATAATTTTCATCATTCCAAGGCTGGGATTTCAGGATCCCTAGTTATGACTTAGTATTTTATATCTTTTAATTTTCTAAGATAAACCATTCACTTCAATGTTCAAATTTGACCTTGCCTGCCCTCCTTACTCCCATCCTTTTACATTATCAAATGGAACAACATCCAATTCTAATGTTAGTAATCTATTAATGGATATCAGGTTTTTCACTCAAACATTCCCATATTAACCTTTCTACTAGAGAGTTAAGCACCTAATTTAGGAGAGATTTTTAAACTTTAAGTAGTCTGGATGAAAGTATCACTTTAAGTCTCCCTGATATCCCTTTTCCTCTTACATTTCACAAAATTTATCATTAACATAAAATGAAGCTGCCAGTGATGTTTTTTCCTGTTGTATCTGACACCAAAGACCAAAAAAAAAAAAAAAAAAAAAAAAGAGTGTGACGCATCTGCCACAGTGGTAGATATAATGTCTGAAACCATTGTTTACAAGGTCCATTAGTGTTTACGGCTCTGCCACTTTCCTTCATGGTCTGCAAAGCATTTTAGTTCAGACTGACTTATTCTTTCATAGCAACCAATCTTCTACGGTGTGGATATCTCTTTGACTGAGAAAACTCTGAAGGGAGTTCTGGTGTCTTCTGTGTGAAGGCCACGTAATACATTTGTATCGCTCAGCGGCAGAGCCCAGTAGATGGTGATTTGTTTGTGGGACAAGGGGAGCTGTGCATTCTGAATTCCAAAGTCAAAATGGTATCAGAGATAACAATGTCTGCTCTTTTCTAAACAGTTCAAAAGCTTGTTTTATTTTTTTCTATCATATAATTCTAGTTCTCTTCAACAGTTCTTGGTATCATTGATACTTCAGGCCCTCCGAACATGCAAACACTCCATGCATGAATATATACTGGAAAATGTGATTTGGATGGAGACAAAATTGGGGCTAAAAACATCTATAAATTTTATCTGTAAGATGAGTAAGATGCCTATTTAAATAGTTATTACACAAGATGTCCAGCAAGGCCAGGACTAGAATGAGTTAAGGAAGGTACCTGCAGATATAAGGCCCATTTGGAGATCCTGAGTGAATGCCACCTGAAATTTCATGTCCAAGGCATCTCTTTTAACTTGTCCTAGTTCCCTCCCTAGTGTCAAGAAACGGGAAGGGTCTGAGATTTTTTTCTACTTGCAAGCTAACAAGTTAGCCTGCTGGAGTTTCGAGGATGTTGGTAGAAGACACAAGATTCCTGGGTCAAAGACTAAGGACTTCATCATTACTTATGGCATATCAAGAAGCCTGTTTCACATTCCTTGTTAGCCCCTCTTGCTACTCAAGTCTGCTCAGTGATGCAAGCAGTCCAGGTGGATGCTGTCTACCAAGTGGTTTTGCAACACAGCTCAAGAATCCTAAGCTTAAAGAATCCAGATCTTTTATGGTGGTCTGTAAGCAAAGCTTGCTCTGCTTGACCTCTGTCCCAGAGTAAGATTTTATCTCTATTATACTGGACATTAAAAAATAACAATAAATAGCAGGAAAAACAAAACAAAAAACAAACAAAAACCAAGTCTCCTCTCCTAAGGGGATATACCATCTCTTTCAAGGTTGTCTGCTATACAAAGATATTATGGATAAAAGCTGAGTGACTGCCCTCACAAAATATGCATATAATTTGTCTATTTCTATGTTTGTATGTGAATATCTATATTCATGTGTGGATCTTGAGATACAGAGAACTGGCCCAAGGGCTTATTCTGTTTTGTGTTTTTTTTTTTTTTTTCCTTATGTACGGCTTTCCTTCTGCCATCTATTTTTAAAATTTACCTCTTGCTTGGGAAAATGGGGTGCCATACATGCTTCAAGACAACATGGTTTTCACAGGCAAAAGTATTTAATCAAAGTTTGAGGCAAAAATTTTATATTGTATTTGCATACCTCTGATAAAATTGTGGTCTTCTCTGTCTTTATTGGTGACTTCTGCTGTTTAGCAATGTTCAAAATATGATATTTTCAGCATTTATGTGTACCTCAACTTCCTAGGCACCTTCAACTTACACTTTCATAATACATCTCATTTTCATGAAGGGATACTGTCATTCAGTAGATTTTTAAAATTTACTTCTGCTGAAGATACAAATTAATATTGTGTTTTTACAACTACATGCATAAATGAGAATTTTTATGATAGCTGCCTCCAACTGGATTTACCCAGGTCCTCTGCACTTGACAATGCTGAATTTCTAGATTTAAAATACCAAGGTGTAACTGTAGTAGATTATGCTGGTGTTGCTACACCTGTTTTTAATTTAATGGCAAGTAAGATGTCTGGATGGCAGGAAGTGACCTTGAAACATAACCATTAATTCCAATAGGATTAAGCTTGAGGAAACAAACATTTGCTTGTGAATCAACGGCATTTTTTCCTCTCTTTTTCAAAAAAAGGCTACCCACTCTCAAAGTGACTGCTTTTCCTCCAAATTTCAGTATGGTTTTTTGGCCAAAAAATTAGCTTATTAAGAGGTACAAACTTCAGTTATAAATAAATCACAGGGAGTACAGCACAGGGAATATAGTCAACAATATTGTAATAACGTTGTATGGTGACAGATGGTAACTTCACTTACCATGCTGAGCATTTTGTAATGTATGTAAATGTCAAATAATGTAGTGATTTTGCTATGATTCACTATGTTATACATCTGAATCTAATATAGTATTGTGTGTCAACTATAGTTCCATTAAAAGTAAATAAATTAATTAAAGAATACAGAATACCATGCTGAAGTGCAATAATTTTTTATTAGTTCTGGATTAAAAAATCCAATATTTCAGAACAGACTGAATGCTAAATGGGGAGCAACTCGTGAACATATCTGTTATTTAGGATTTTTTGTTTTAATAGAATTCATTTTAGCCTCACCACAGCCAAGCAGTATTAGTAATGGCTGTCAGCCAGGACCTAGAAATAGCATCATTCAATAGAAATGGGCGCTGTAATGCTTATCTTTAAAACTGAAATCTAAGCATACACATTTATTTTGCTAACGTAATGAAGAATGGTGAACAGGGATGTGACCCTTATTAGGTAAACAAAACAAAACAAAACAAAACAAAAAAAAAACAAACAAAACACTGACAACAGAAACCAACAATAAATCTTTCCAATGAAATATTTATTTTGAGTGGTTAATGATACACCCATTTTATGCAAGGATGTACCATTATATAAAAGACAACATATAATATATACAATATATTATTAAATATAATAAAATACAATATACAGTATATTATATATAATAGCATATTGGATATATTATAATAATATATATATATATTTAATGTTCGCTATTTTGGATGCCCTGGAGCCTTCATTTTATTTAGACTACTCCCTTTAAAACAGTTGGTACAGTCTCTCCAAACACTTAACCTAGCACGTATGCAGACAGTTGTCACTATAACTTGGAACGCCACAAGTAGGAATTAGATAAACAAGCATTTATTAAGTAGATACACATTTAAGTATCTTTTGTGTGCCTACCACAGTGCTCAGGTGATAAAAACAAAGATAAATACTGCCTCTATTTTCTGTTCTCAAAGAGCTTAGGGAAAGCAAACGTACACACAGACACTCTTGTGTAGACCCAGGGGAGCTGGGTGGGGGCTGAATCTGGAATGAGCTCACTTAATATTCCACTTGGAAGGCTGCCGTAGCTCACATATGCCATGTAGAAGACCTATCCTACTATCTCTTTGCTTGGTGCCAATAGTAACACACATCTACAAGAAAGGGAGGAAATCTTACTTTGACCTTCAGGCACATCTCTTAAGCAAAGCCTGGTCTTTCACATGAATAAAAATAAGATGCATTTCCTTCTCTCTACTCTTGATAGCTTCCTGTTCTGTCTCTTCCCTGTAATCCCCAATACCTTACTCTTCCACAAAATTTCTCAGTGCCCTCACACTGCCAGTGCCCAGTGGGCTTACAGAGTTCCTCATCATGGGACTCTCTAATCTAGAATGGGGCGTTTTTCAGTAAGGGGTGCTATATTAAATATTTCTGGCTTGGTGGGCCATCTAGGTCTGTTGCATAGCCTTCTTTTTTCTTTTTTTTAAGATTTTATTTATTTGCCAGAGAGAGAGAGAGTACACACAAGCAGGCAGAGGCAGCTAGAGAAGCAGGCTCCCTGCCGAGCAAGGAGCCCGCAGTGGGACTCGATCCCAGGACCCTGGGATCATAACCTGAGCCAAAGGCAGCGGCTTAACCAACTGAGCTACCCAGGCGTCCCAAAGATTTTATTTATTTATTTATTTGACAGACAGAGATCACAAGTAGGCAGGGAGGCAGGCAGAGGGGTGGGGGAGCAGGCTCCCTGCTGAGCAGAGAGCCCGATGCAGGGCTCAATTCCAGGACCCTGGGATTACAACCTGAGCCAAAGTCAGAGGCTTTAACCCACTGAGCCAACCAGGCGCCCCTTGCATAGCCTTCTTTGTTTCTTTGCTTTATAGCCCTTTTAAAATATTCAAATCATTCTTAGCTTCCAGGGCAGTATAGACGAGTCATTTCCCTAATGGTTCACAGCCTTTGGCATGCATCCAAATAATCTGGAGTGCTTGCTGAAACACAGACAGCTATGCCTCATCCCCAGAGTTTCTTATTCAGTGGATCTGGGGTGAGACCTGAGAACTGGCATTTTTAACAAGTTCCAATGTGATGGTGATATTGCTGGAAGCCACACTTTGACAACTGCTTCA
Source organism: Martes martes (assembly GCF_963455335.1). Lineage (NCBI taxonomy): Eukaryota > Metazoa > Chordata > Mammalia > Carnivora > Mustelidae > Martes > Martes martes. Next base: position 18,421,131 of record NC_137890.1, read on the forward strand.
ATATAGTGGTTCTGATTCATGACAGCATCTCAGAATCAGCTAAGAGATTACAAAGTATCAAAACAAACAAACGCCAAATTATGTCCAGGCTTGTCCCAGTGTTTAAAAATGGTTTTTGCCTTTTAAAATGACTGATGTAAATCCAAGCCCCAGTCCTGGTACTTTGTGTACACACACACACACACACACACCTCCATCACACTTCCTTGTCTCCTAGGTAATTCTTACATACAGTCAGGACTAAATGCGACTGTTCCGGCCCTGGTGGACTCCCTCCCTCCTCCAAAAGATAGGCCAAGTATGCTTCCCCCAGCAAACGAGCACTGCGCGTCAGAACACACCCGATGAACAAAGACATACTTTCATGTTACAGAAAATACGTTTTCCCTTTACTACCGCAAAGTTCATCCTTATCCCCTTCAACACACAGTTAGATCTCAGGTATTGGTTTAGTCCAAAGAGATAAAATGATATATTCCAGCAGCCTCGCGGAACCTGGGCAAATTGAGAATAGGACAGTCACCACTTGAGGGAGAAAGCTACAAGGCACAGGATGCCACTAGTGGGAGCAACCGAGTGGCACAAGGGGGTCAGAACACAGAGGTCTTTGTGCCTGTGCCTGCTAGGGGTATGAGAGGGTGTGTGTGTTTGCGTTCTCAGAACAAGGATATTCACTTAATCTATTTGATAATTTTGCCCAGCACTGGATGCTCTTGGACTGTTTTCAGGCGTGAGTGTAGCAATCTGTGTGTGGCGGAGGCAGCAGATTGCTGAAATAACTTCCGTTGATTCTTTCCAGCAACATGAGCCTTTGCTTTTTCTTTTTCAACCCTACTTGGAAGGTGCTTTCTGGAATGTGCAAGGTCAAGAATCCAGCAGGGCAGCTGCTGCCTCCCACTATTAAAACTCAGTGTCTGGGAGGAGAGCTGCAGAAAGGTGCAGAAAAGGAGGAACAAGCGAAGTGGAGAATCTGGACGAAGGGGGCGGGACGTGGGCCAACACAGTGAGGAGAGCCAGGACGCGCAGAGAGGTGCCCACAGTCCTGCGCCTCCGCCCTGCTTCCCCGAGCTCCGCGCAGCGGGTCCCGGCGGCCGCTGAGTGGAGCTGGAGCCGGCTGACTTTCGCCGGCGGAGGCCGCCAGCACCCTGCTGCTGCGCCCCCGGGAGGCTGGGCATTCCACACTCCAGGCCCTGCTCTGAACGCTGTGTCTTCCTGGGGGAGGGCGGGTGCCCGCGTTCCCCGCCCTCACGGCTCCGGCCTGAGCCCTTGAGCCCTCCCTGAGGACGCGCCGGGAGGCAACGACACACCCCCACCCAGCGGGGGTACGAGGGAAGTGGCTGGCCCTGGAAGCTTCTTCCACAGAAAGCACCTGCAGATCCACACCCCTTTGGTTGTTTCTCGCTTGCTCCTTTCCTTCCTTCTGGTTTGCACGGGAGGAGCTGGGCTGTGCAGAGGAGTTCGTCGGCGCGCGCGCACACACACACAGCACACACGCGTGGCGAGTGTGTGGTGTGTGTGTTCTGTCGGAATCTCGTTTCGGTTGGACCCTGATCACTTGCTCAGTGCTGAACCAGCACTTTTAAATTTCGCAAACTTGATTGGTTAACTCCTGGGAGAGATGCTGGGAATCGGGGTTGAGCGGGATGAGATCAAGGGCTTCAGAACAGAAGAAAACAAAACTTGCCACTATTCCTCTTAATCTTGGGGGCACTCTGTGTAACTTCGGTAGTTGATCTCTCATCAGAAGATGGAAAGTAAACAATATTTGGGTTTAAAATTTCCAGTCTATGGTCTGATGGCTCATCTAACATAGCCTTGGTCATGGTCAAGGTCAAATCTTAGGGCCACTAATGGTTTTAGAAGCTGCTGAAAAGGCTATGCAAGAGCCTTCCCACAAAAAGACTTCATAGTTTTTTTTCAATAGTCTTTCATAGTATATTGTTCATCTTTCTTAATGATGCTTATCACACCAAATTAGAATTTTTTTTTAACCTTCATTTCATTTTTATATGCCCAGCATCTGGACACAGTTATGTTGCTACATGTCCTGATTCAGTGGTTCTCAAATTTGATGTGCACGTCCATCACCGGGAAGTACTGCTAACAGAGTCTTGTGTCTCACCCTTGATGTTTCTGATTGTAGGTTTGGGGTGCAGCCTGCAAATCTGCATTTTCTAACAGGTTCCCAGGTGATCTTTCTCATCTGAGCACCACGCTTTGAGAACCACTGTCCTAGGAGTGGTTCTCAGTGCTCACTAAACGTCAGCATCCAAATCACCTCTGGAGCTTTAAAAGACAAAGAAAACAACAACAATATGCCCCAGTCCCACTGACAAATATTCTGAGTAAACTGGTTTGTCATGAGACCTAGTCATTTGGATATGTTTTAAAATCTGTTTTGGTGCCGTTCTCAAGTTATTCCCATTTGCTGCCAGGGTGGAAACCCATGTCACAGTGCTGACAAATACCTCCATTAGAACCACCTGTTTACATGAAGACATTTTTTTTTCCCAAAAGTTACAAGATGCATCTACTACTTCATTAGTAGGAATCAGTTTGATTGATTTGCTTATCCTGACAAAACAGGAAACTGCTTAGATGTACTCTCATATGGGGAGATACTCTGGAAAATGGGAGAGTCTGTCTTGTGGGCAGATGATCCAGAGAGAGGATAAAGCAGGGGGAAGGACATTCAAGTGGAGGTGACCTCATTAACAATGAAGTTTTCATGTGGACATGAAATTCATCCTGCCTGTGTCCCTACTGCTCCAGCCTTCTTTTCCCCAATAAGCAAGAGACCTTCTTTACGGAGTTGCTTTTTCGTTCTAATAAAAAAGGAAATCATTATTTGATGATGGGTGATATTTTTATGTGCATGATCATATTTAAAGATATGAGCACCAGAAAGGATCTTCTAGAATCTCAGACATAAACAAAAAAGTCATCGGTAACTGTACGTGTAAATAAAGGCACATCTATGAACTCCCTTAGGATCAGATACATGGGACAGTCAGAGAGCCTTTAAGTCTGTGGAATAGATGCCCCTGGCAGGGCACAAATGTTTCAAGTAGGGGGAAAGTTTCATAAACCTTAATTGTATGCAGCTCCCAGTTTGCAAGTTCTCCTGTTGGGGGGTTGTGCTCTCCACCAATCTGATAGTTGAAATGTAGCCTCTCATTTTTGTTCTGATTTGAAATTTGGAATTGCTAGAGAACCTGAATGTATTAATATGCTGACAGCCAGTTTTAATAGATTATCCTATGACTTGATTATTCAAATCATTTATTCATTTTTCTGTTGGCATGTTTTTCTTAATAATGTGTATGAATTTTATGTGTTTTAAGGACATCAATATTCTTTGTATACATTTTCCTATTTTTGTCATTTTTCTTTGAATTAAATAAATTTTGGTACAGAAATTTAAAATTTTTATGCAATCGAATGTATTATTTTTCTTCCTTTCGGAGATTCTGTTTGTCATTTTCAGAAATTCCTATCTTATAGAAAATTTGGATAAATATTCACTATGAAATTTACATATTTATTTTTCACTTAAAGTCTCTCATTGGTCTGGAAATAATTTTGCTCTACGAGTTGAGAAAAGGACTATTTTAGCTGCTTTTTCCAAATGGAGAGCTAGTCCTCATGCAATTTTTATTAAGAACTTGTTGATTAGAGGTACCATCTCTACCTATAATTATACCTAAGTGTATATGCATTCTGTCTCATGTATCCATCTCTCTCTTCCCAGGTCAGTACTTCCCTTTTGAAAACTACTGTAGTTTATAAAGAGCATTTTAGTATTTCAGAGAGCTCCTTATTAAAAAAAATTCTGTGTATTCTAGCTGATTTATTCTCCCAAATGAAATAAGGATTTGCTTTGTCATATCCTCCTCCATCTTAAAAAATTGTAATTATAACGATTTAGAACAGCTAAAGGTGTTTAAGAACCTCTCACCAAAACATAGCTCATGTAACACAGCTCATGTAAGCTTGTTTATAACAGGTACATAGGGATTTGCTTTCTTTTGGTTAGAAATAAGAAGATATTGAATATTCAAAGCTACCTCTTAAATAATACATTTGTTTAACATTAATTAACTGACAGTTATGACTATATAGACTTTTGAAAGTGATCGAAGGGGTATTATGTGAGAGAAAGCTAAACTCCAAGGGATGAAGGTTTAAAGATTTCTTTCTCAGGTTTATGATTTCTTTCTCAGGTAATATTTGTAGGTCAATAGGGAAACCTTACTTCTTGAAGTTATTTGCTACCCAGGTTTCTGCTAATTTCATGTTCCAGCATCTTGCAGAGCAATCAAGAAGTTGGACTGCTGCCCTGTCTGGGTTGCAGCAAAAAAAGTAGGGGAGAGAGGCCATGGAACAGCCAGGTTCTTGGTTTTAAGGCACAGCCTTGTTTCACTGTGAGGCTGAAAAGGCATCCATCACTTCTGCCTATAATCCTTTGCCACAGTGTAGTCATAGTCCACACCTAAGTGGAAGTAAACCTAGTGTACAGAGTCTGTAATTAGGTCAGGACATGCTCAGGATAACTCTATACTGTGAAGAGAATGGTCAGATTTTGATGGTCAGCTTGTAGTCAGTTCAGGAAGAAAAAAGAGGCCGGTGTAGCCTTTTGTTCATCCCATTTGAACTTTCTAAAATAAAACCCATCTTCCCACACAAACCTGTTCTTGCAGATTTTGATGGTCAGCTTGTAGTCAGTTCAGGAAGAAAAAAGAGGCCGGTGTAGCCTTTTGTTCATCCCATTTGAACTTTCTAAAATAAAACCCATCTTCCCACACAAACCTGTTCTTGGATTTCATGTAAATTGTTGATGAGTTCTGACTAGACTGTATCCCCTTTGCCAGTTTTGTTTTCCTGGTACTTTGCCTTTGCCTTGTATTGTCCTTATATGGTGGCTACCACTCTCCATGTAGCTCCTTAGTCTGCCAAGATCTGTACTTGTTATTCTTAAAGAGCTCTGTGTCTCCTCCCCCACTGCCCACCTTACTAGTCATGACTTCCAGGTCTAACTCTGGTTTCACTTTCATGAGAGGAGACAAGAATTACCCTTCACCTATATCTTGTCCCCCCTCTGGCTAGTTTATTTTTCTCCAACCATACCTTGACAGGAGAAAGGGACCTGAATGCTATTATTATTATTATTATTATTAGTTAAGATTTATTTATTTGAGAGAAAGAGACAGAGAGAGAGAGCAGAGAGAAGGAGAGAGAGTTCTAAGCAGACTCCTTGCTGAGTGTGGAGCCCGACAGGGGGCTCGATCTCACAGCTCCAAGATCAAGAACTGGATGCCCAAAGGACTGCATCTCCCAGGCACTCCCTGATGCATTATTTTATGATAATAAATGTAATATTCTGCAAGTTGCTATTTAAAAGCAAGATGGAGTAAAAAACTGCAGTTTGAGCTTGGGATAATCAGATATTGGTAACACAATTAGAAATGATGGGAGAAACTGATATGAAGTTAAATGAGGGTTTGGATAAGAAAATATAATAAACCATAATGTTTGGTCTTCTCTACTAAAACTTTTGTTCCTGTACTGAGAACTAGCTTATACAATGTGGATATACAGAGGAAAGAAGCCATTACGATGCATCAATCACATACATTGTTCCATGCGTGATTTTGCCCCAGCATGTTAATGTTTTACACTAACACTGACACACATCAGGTATGTTTTACACATCTAATGATAGCAGCTGAATGGAAAGTACATGAATACAGCTGCTTTAGAGAATAAAGTCCTATACATGATGTTTATTACCCTATATTCTTCCTCATGACTCAGCATGGCCACATGCTTGGTCCTAGAAGTTACTATTTTGCAATTTTCCCCAACACTTCTACATTTTGATCTTGTTTCTACAACTCAGCAACCTCAACTCCTTCTCACATCCCTTCCATCAATCTATTTCACGTAGTATTTTTTGCTTTATTAGGAATGTCAATGTCTTTTTAGCTGAACTAGCATTTTTAGCAAAAATGTTTTTGTTTTGTTGGCATTCTTGTTATGAACTGCATAGATTGTGAGTGGACTGCCCATAACCCCATTTTTTGGCATAATCTCTAGTTATTTTTCATGTATGATTTACAGGATGTGAGTTTCATGTTTTAGGAGCGTATGTATTGTCTTATAGTACAAACTATATTTTGTAAATGCAACATGACCAGAATAGAGGGAAGTGGAGTCTGTTGGTGACCTTGCTGTTGCATTTGGTTTACATTTTGCATAGATTTATTCTATTTTCTTCAATTAGGAAAAAAAAAATCTCTTAAATTTAGGTTATATTTTTCCTTATTATTCCTGCTAAGGCCCAGTTTAGAGCTGTGTATTATATGTTCTCTATTTCTTGTCCAACTGTTTTCTGGGTATAGAGAACTGAGAGCCTCACCTTTAGCCCAAACCTCCTTTAACTGAGGACAATGGAATGTAAAACTTACTAAGTACTAGTAAGTGTGTGATCCAGGTAAAATGACTTAGTAATTAGTGTGATCCAGGTAAAATGACTTGGTGCGACACTTGATGTGTATCTTTTCCTTTGTAGATTTAGTGTTATTTGTTCCATCAGATTGGTCTAATCCGCTAACACACCAAAGCAAATAAGCAGACAAATTGGGCAACCCTCATCATACATGGCTAGGCTGGCACACCCTTTCTGCCTCTGAAAGGACAGGGATGCTGTGTATTTCAGAATGAAGAGATACTAGCCAACATGTCCACACTAGAACAAGCATGTGGGTATAGTCTTGCTCTAAAGCATTCTACTGTCTGATCATCTAAGCTCCCTGCTTCCTGTGATTCCTAACAACATCACAAAGAGCAAAGCCAATCCCTTACTTCTCCAAACCCCAGCTGACTTTTCTGATCCTTTCTTGTATGAACAATTGGAGAAGCAACTGCAGAAGAAGCTTGGGATGACCAGTAAAACTGGACAAGGGTTATTTAAAGTGATAGCTTCCATTTCTCCAGAAACTGTCAAACTGAAGTAGTTAAACCATCGGAGGCATTGCATTGACCACAAGGGATTTGTCTAGCATTTCTGAGCTCTATTTCTTGGCTGAAATTCCTTGTCTGCTGTGGAGCCTACTGATCCCTGTGCAGCGGCAGGAAAAGGCAGAGTGATCTCAGGGGCATCAACTACCTTGTGAAATTTCAGGTCACTCCGGTCAACAGAAGCTCCCAGTTTACCCCAAGGCATGGTGAAGTTCAGACGAATACATCTCCTTTTGTTTAAGTGACTGGTGGTTGGGATGGTTGCTTTCGTATCTGGTAAAGTCAAAATGGGAAGAGCAAACCTACACCATTTGGAGCTGACCGAGAAGGTCATTAACTAAAGTTTAGACCAAAACTGTTAGCCAAACCAATACCGAATATAGATTTAAACTTCATTTTTATTCATTAGGAGTCCTGCATTTACTGTTATTTTTACAAGCAAAGATTTATATCTGTTTAGGTATGTAATGTTTTCATGCAGCTTTAGTGAAATTATGTTTGCTGCTGTGTGAAATTCTTCTTGGTATTCTAAAATTAAAACCATTCTTTGTCAATTTTCACATCCCCCCTCCGCCAGAGAGTCATTATGAGATACATATATAGTTTTGTCATTTAATGAAATCAATTACAATTTAGGGCAGATTTATTCTAATTAAGTGGGGTGCCATGGATTCCTTAAAGAATGAGACTTTAGGTTTGACAGTAGGAAAATAAGATTTGGTCTCTGTGCCTTCTTAGTAGCTGTGAAGCACATGAAACTCTCTGAAATTCTTTTATTTCATCAAAAGGATTTTGCTTTCACATTCCAATGCCTTATGTCTCTGGGGCTTAAAGTTTCCTCTTTAACTAACCACATGGATTGCTGTGTGTGGACAAAACACTTCTTGATAGTCTCTGTTTGTTGGTAATGGAAAATCATACCTAGTTATGAATGATGAGGTTAGAGTATGTTCTCCAGAAGGGGCTAGACCAGGGCCATCTAAATCTCAACTGGAAACCAGAATTGAGTGTTACTGCTCTGTTTCTGCAATGAATGTATCCATTGTCACACTCAGTTATTATTTTTCTTGAAGACTTATCCTGGCCTTATGAGTTTTTTAAGTAAGCAAATGATCTGTTTCTGTGTCTTTCTGAATATATATGAGTGTGTGGGTGTGGGTATGGGTGCATACATATGTCTCCCGGCTTGGCACCAAGGAACCAGAGCATGGGTCCCCAGATGAATTGTTCTCTAATGCCATTTTCACTGTACCTTCCTTTATTTTCTTCAGGAGTTTACAAGTGTTCCTCACACGGCATTCCATTTCTGTCTCTCAGGGCATCCAGAATTTCCTCCCATCCTATTTCCTGACAACGCCCTCAAATTCTCTGTTCCATTAAGTAATAAGCTTCTTCCTTCTTCCCTGTACACATCATGCTGATTTCTTTTCCTACCAGATATCGGGTACATATTGGGTTTACTCAGCCAGTGAATGAATAATTAAATGAATTCCTGATATCACTGCTTTGTTCAGGCTGATTCCCAAAAGACGGGTATCGAACCGGAAAGACATTCCCACTCTTCTCTATTTAGCTTCACATCCTTCGTGCTCATGTCCTGCTCCTCTTCCCTCCTGGAGCCTTCCCTGATAATGACCCATCTCTTCCCTGGCCCTCAATTCATCCTGAAGGAACTTATTATCTATTTTGGCACTTGCTTTTATGTTTAGTTTAACACTTTAATGAACAAATTCTTATATTCTTTGATTCTCTATTTCACAGTGAGTTTTAACTACACCAAATCTGAATGCTGGGATTCTGCCATATTCTTCTTTCATATTTTCTAAGGATCTTAGCATTTACTATCAAGCACATATATGCGCTTGATAACAACTACTTAGAGAACTGAAATGAATGATATTGATTAATCTCTTTGAATGTGATCAGTTTGTGCTATTGCTGTAATTCAGTTCATCATTTGCCTCTCTCTATTACGACTAAACCAATAAATCACATCTGTCTGCATATACATGTATATGTCTGCACACATACACACACAACACACAACACAGAACTGGTAGTCTTCTGGAATATTAATTTAAAGTGGTTTGTGATCCTATGCAAAATAAATGGAAGTGATTTATTGTAATTTCCATCAGCCCCCTTCTAATCATGGGAAACTACCACAAACCATTGCAAATATTTGGCCCTCTCAATCTTGGGCAAGGCTCTACTGTTAAAACGTTGCCCTGTGTTTAAATGGCTGCTCTGCCATTTACGCACAGTGTAACCTTGGGCAAGTTATGGAACCTTTCTGAACCTTGATTTCATCCTTATAAAAAGAGAATAATCACATAACCGTTTCAAGGCCATTTTTGGGATTAGCAATAATGCCTATACTAGTCACCATTTATTGAGGTTATTATGTTCCTGACAGTGTGCACTGTCCATAAATTTCTCTTTTAATTGTTACAACATCTTTGGCGTATTCTAGATGCTCAGTAACAGTGACTATTATGTTTTATACCCTGGCTTAAATGTATACTGAGTCAGACTGAAGATTGCCAAGCACTCATTTTTCATTTCCCAGGATTGGCAGAAAGGTGTGATGAAGTCAGGCTACTACCAGGTTCCTGTGGCCCCAAGCCAGTGTAATGGTTGCTCTGAGTGGAGGCCAAATGTTAGGGGCTGCCATCCCATCCCCATAATGGCCCTCGGGACAGGGACGCTTGCTCTGACAACAAAATTTGGCTTAGGAAACAAGAAGGTACTGCCCTGAGTGGCTTGTGAGCTCATTCACAATATACATCAGTAGAAATGGCAAATCAGTTGCATTAAGCACAAAAGAAACTCACTTATGTAAACTGAGGTGACACTTCAAGGATAGAAAAGGGTAAAATTTGAGTCTTGTGAGCAGTTCTTGTTTCCTTTGAGCTGAACACTAGAATAGAGCTTAGCTTTCAACAGGAGGGCTTTAGATTAAACTCTAGGAAAAGTTTCTTCATTGTAAAGGTTTTGAACTATTCAAGCACATGAACACCAGAACTAACAAGAACTTACCTAGGAGTTTCCTTTTTCCTGCCCAGATTTCAGGGCACTTCTAGGAAGCAGAGGAATGACTCGAATGACTTTGAACAGTAACTTCCCAGGACAGTGATTCCTTCCTCTCCTCCTTTCTTTCTGAAACAAAATTTTATTTTAAATTATATCTCTCCCCCTTTCATCCAGTTACAGGTTAGACTTTTGGGGATGAGGTTTGGAGACTAGTGTTTTTGAAATACCTTGCAAATCATTCCATCATCAACCACAGGGTTGGGACCAGCTGCTTGGATAGAACAGTTCGCAGAGACGGAGATCCTGCGATCTTGTGATAGAATCACAATCCTGTGGTGGGATTCAATACAGTAATGCCCTGTTTACTGCCACCTTGTGGTTGCACCTTCCATTATGACCCAGAGAGTCCTGGTTGACATGACTGGAGGAAAGCTCTCTCCCCTTCTGTCTTACAATGATTTTATAAAGTACCTAAATGCAGTGATCTTAATCTTAGTTTCTTAAAGAGTCTCTGTTACATCTTCCCTTACTTACTTTCTGCAACTTCTGAGAAAATCAGGGCCAGGTGTAGAGCCTTTTTTATTACAGTGTCCTGCTAGAAGCTTCTATCTACTCACAGTTTAAGAATAGTCACCAAGATAATAATCAAAAGCACTTTTTATGCACATATTCATTACCACCCTCATTAAACAGGCAATGCCAATGAGGCCCAAGGAAGGTAAGTAACTTGCCTAAGATCACACACCTTATGAGTGATAGAGCTTGACTGAAAGTCAAGATCATTGGGCTTCTAAGCTCATGTTCATGGTTGTGAGATCCCTCCACAAGAGAACTAAAGATTGGTGGTGAGGAGGCTAACAAGATAAGAGTAGGCCTCTTGTCCTATTAAGGGCTCTGAAGGTACTTTTCTTTTTAAACCCAATATGGAACTCAAGAATACAGAAAAACACAGAATTCCTTTTTTACCAGGTAGCAGCCTGAGATTGAGGCTGATGATAAAGGGAGATGAGGAGACAACTCAGAAAAGCAGTCAAAAGCCCTGGATGCAGAGGGCTTACATCAGGGTTCTCCTCTGCATTAGGAGGAAGAGAATCAAGAATTTGTTGAGAATGGCTGTGCCTGCAATGCAGATGTTGGCACCACTGTGTGGGGAGGGCCGCGGAGCTCCACGGTCTAAGCGGGAAGGGTTGCTCGCATTTTATGAGCACTTGCTCTCTTAGGCAATACAGTAAGCAACTAGTATGCATTTAAAATTTCATATTCAGAGTAACTTTATGAGATGTATAGCATTCTCATTTCCATTTTAACTACCACCAATATGAAGCTGTATGTTACAAATTTACCCAAGTTCAAAGATAGTAAATGTTATAATGGGACTTAAATCCTAGACTTAAGAGCCATCATGTTTTGCCTCGAACATGACTGCCCCCTTCCTCCACTGCCTCTGGGGCTCCCATCTCCCCACTTATTTCTTTTTTTTTTTTCTTTTTTTTTTTTGTGAGAGAAAGATCAATCAGGAAAACTGAATTCTAGCTATTTCCATTTATTAATTCAATTAAATTAAAATTGATAGCACTGTCAGTATTTGTGGAGGCCATTTGGTGTGTCTTATTTGGTGTGAGGTTGGAGACGAGGCTTCTGTTTTTGAGGAAAACCGCTCCTGCCTAAGTCTGTGAGCTGTGCTAAGAGACCTGGTAAATTACTCTCTCTCCCTCTCCCTAGAAGTGATCATGTGACAGAGGCCCAGTCAGTAAGTAAATGCTTGTGCTTGGGTTTTTGAACTGTTAAAACTTAAGGGGAAAAACAACTGTTGAGAAATTTTCCACAGTAGCAATGGAAGCATTAGAGAAGTTCATCTTGGACGCCTATTGGGATTGCTGTTAACAAGGGACTATCTCATCAGACTCTTCATTGGTGGGACTTGGGTTTACTTTCCCTTTCTGAGCTGCTGTCCATTCCTGAGACTCATTCTCCAGCTGCCTCCTTCTTCTAGCTCCCTCCACTTAAGTCTTTGAAATGCTGGATATCCATCAGTAATTTCTTTCTTTCCTTCTTCTTTTTTTTTTTTTCTTCCTTTTTTTTTGGTTAAATTTGAGTTGATTTCTCTTGCTTGCTACCAAGGACCCATATTGAAATTGACAGCTACACTTGAGAACAACTTATCAACAGACTAATTACATCCAGGAAATAGTCAGACTCTTGGGTCCATTTGGCTGTTTCTCCTTAGAGGTTGTTATCTTACATTCTAGGTCATTCAGGATTTTGGTCATATTATAGAAAAGGTTTTTTATTCTTTTCTTCTAATTCACTTACACTGATCTCACAAACTTTCTTTTTGATCTACTTTTCTGATTTATTCACTTGACTGCTTCTCCAGATTTCTTTCCCAGCCAGGTGGGCCACATATGGAGTCTTTAATACTTCCGTCGGCTTTCTCTCTGGGTGTTCCGCACCTCAGCTTTCCTAATCATAACCATGATTGCCTTGTACTTTTACAAGGCACTCGCTTATTTAATTTATTTAGCGTACTGTTCAATTAATGACTCAGTCACAGTCAGCATAAAGTTTTTGCGTTGCTCCAGCTTGGAAATAGAAAAAGAGAAGTTGTTTTGTTTTTCTTTTCCCCATCTCTGAACTGGCTTATATCAAAACAGAAAAATGAGTATTTTAATTCTTTCATCACTGTTGTATCTTCTATGTCCTCGAGTTAGGTTATTATAAATCTTTTTTCTTGCAACAGCACTTCTAAAGCTTGCGGGTATTCATGGACTATCTTTGGTTATTATGACCCTGACATGAAGGACTGTATTAGCTGTTTTTGAATAAAACAAAGTAACAGAGAGGAGAACATATGCTAGTTAAAGTTACAAATAACATAACTACTTTTGCCCCTAAGAAAGTGACATAATTTTTCTCTGGAGACTTTTGTTTAAGAAAATATTTAACAGTCTGACCTCGGGAGCTAATGCTTCTATGATTTGGAAGGAGACAGCAAAACAGAAGACTGTCTGCAAATAAAATGAAGAGAAATCGAATGGTGGAAGTTGCCAGAAGTGAGAAACAGATGAGGCCTTGTAATATGGTAGAAGGTTGCCCGAGTCGAAGGGTAAACTTTCTCTAGAAAGGGGGATGATTGAGGGACTTAAAGGGTGGAATGTTTAATTTTAAGTGGTTTGTTCAAAACCTCCAGTACAGAACAGTACATGTTCCCTTGATTTAAGGACTTTCTGGGTGTGAATGGGTGGGGTAAGGCCAACTGAGAGAGTAGAGGTCTCCGATATGGTATGGAAACAGGTGCCAAGGGGAAATGACTCAGTAATTGATGTGAAACAGCTTCACTTTCCCCAAATAGACCTGAGGGAAAATAATTCTGAAGGAGAAGCAGGCTTGCAAGCATTTGGGTTGTAACTGTCACTATATAGTCAACATTTGAGAAAGAAGTTGGGCAACTGAGGAAGCAGAAATCGAGACACCAGATCAGCAATAGCAAAGAGAGGATCGGCCTGATGAATAAAAGCAGAAAGAAGCACTGGAGCTTCTCCTAGACAGGGACTCCCTGTCTTTTGTGATGCTGAAATGTGACAGGGTCTAGGACTCCTCAGTAAGCATAGATCTTCTGTGTGTAGCTAAGTGGCATTAACTCTGTTTAGCACCATCTAAAATGAAGTAGGCAGGCTCAAGGTATTTTTCTCTAAGAGCGTTAGTCAAAAGTAGGAAATATAACAGAATATCCAAACATCTAACAGAAATGTAACTAAGTATTTTTGGAACGTAAATTTCTTAGTGGGTATGTTTGTGAAACAGAAATTATTTCCTTATAGATGATCGATGGACAGGCTATAATCTGATATTTTACATTCATGTTGAGGCTTCCATATGTATGGCTTACAAGACTGCAGCCGTTCATTCCTAATACAACAGGTCTTCTTCATCTCTTTATAACTGAAAACAACTTCCAAATTAAAAAAAAAATGTGATTAAACCCCATGGAAATGAACAATTCCCCAACTGGAATTTCTAATATCTGACTAAAGAGATATAATGGTTGGGAAGGAAGACTTTTAAGGGTCTCTTGGAGAATTAGGATAGATATTTAGAATAAGGGAAAATGAAGAGGAAGGTGGGGGAGAAGGAAAAAGAACTGAAAAAAAAATTAAGAATTACTTTTTAAAGCACTTGGAATAATATATGATTTGCAGCCTCTGTCTTGGTTGAGATAATTATCACCTTTAGGAGGTTTCTATAAATACATTTTCTACTTGGGAACTAGGAATGGCTATTTAATTCTAAGCCTACTCATTACATTATGTAGCAACTGATCTCAATTATAGACATCTATGCTATAGTAATTGTGTATCCCAAAAAGTCAGCAACAGGTAGCTCACAGTAGTTTTGGAATAAATATTTTGGTTTAAAGTTGCTATGTTTGAATATTGTAAGTTTATAAAGCAATTCAGAATAAAGTATTCCTCACTCAGTTCAGGGGTAAAACTTAGAATACAGAATTTTATCATGTTTTAAGAACATGCAGTTTTCTACAGGATAATGGTGGCTATTTAAATCCAGATCTCCCTACACCTTCTCTGAAAAACCATACATATAAAAAAATGACAGCAAATAAACCATCCACAATACACATTTACAGCATAAGAAGGGGACTGTGCTAATACCTAGCTTCAATTGTACATAAGTCAGGAAGTAAATAAACAGAGTTAACACCATAATACCACGGCCAAGGCCAATGGCAGAGTGGGGTTTTAGAGGCTGAATGAAAAAGATGTCAGAGGTTTGGATAGACTCTTCCCCAGAAGGAGTCACTTAGGTATCTTTCTAAAAGAAGGCATTTAGAAATTTTCAACCTAACATTGTCCCCCTAATATATTGCCATGCTAAGGGGGCTTGGTGAAAGAAAAAAAAAAAAACACCCCTACACATAAAATGATTAATTTGTATGAACTGAAAGCTGTTCATCATATTCAACGTCATTTTGCTCCTCATTCCTCATTTAAAAGTAAAATATAAGAAACACACAAAAATATTTCTCATTAGTTAGAACATTAAAAGCAAGTCAATATAGTGAAAAGATAGAAATCTAATTGGATAGAACCACCAAAAGGGACCAGATAAAAATCCTTTTCTACATTCAACATCATTAAACAATACGGGAAGCAAATGTGAATCAGAGAATGGGTTAGGACTTAAAAAAAAAAAATCTCAGCTTTATTGAAGTACATCTGACAAGTGAATGTTGTATCTATTTGTGGGATGACTGAACTTACACAGACACTGTGAGATGGCTATGATCAAGGGAACACATCCATCATCTCACACAGTTACCATGTTTTGTTTGCGTGGTGGAAACATTTAAGATCTACTTTCTTAGCAATTTCAATTATAAATCCCAGTATTAACTATAGTCACTATGCTGTACATTAGATCCCCAGAACTTATTCCCCTTATAACTGAAAGTCCGTATGCTGTGACCAACATTTCCCCACTTCCTCCAGGCCCCAGTCTCTGGTAACCCCTGTGCTACTCTCTGGTTCTGACATTTTTACATTCCATGTATAAGTGAGATCATACGGTATTTGTCTTTCTGCACCTGGCTTAGTTCACTTGGTACAATGTCCTCCAGGTTCATCCAGGATGTTGCAAATGGCAGAGGATCCCCCCACCCCCCGCTTCTTAATGGCTGAATAATATCCCCTTGTAGGGAAGACTTTTTATGGGATAGTTACAGGTGAGGGCTCCCCAACTTGGTGTCCAGCTCAGCACCCCTGCTGAGAGCCCAAGAATAGGCAGCTATGAGGCCTGAAAATGGAGGACCATCCTTCTAGTTGACATAAATATAACTTCTGTCACTTGTAGGACAAAACCTGCCTGTCGGTTTTCAGGTAAAAGCAATAAAAACAGTCGTTTCCTTCCCCCTTGGTAGCAAGCTCACTGATATAGAAACATTCCTCTCACTATTTCTCAGGTGTCTTGAAAACAAACGTAGGTGCTCCTTCTCACAACCCTGCCCTTCTCAGTCGAATAGGTCTTGTCCCTCTGACTTCTTGTCCCCTGACTTTTTCTGAGGATGCATTTCTCAAGTCCAACCTCATTCACACTCCCATCTCCACCCCAACCCCATGGTCCATCATCCCCATACATTTTAGGTGACTTCTCCCCTATCTGGTTTTGACTGAACTTACGCTCATCTTAACCCTTTAATTACATTATTATTCCCTGTTGACTTATGTTTCACTAGATTATAAACTCAAATTGTTTACCTTTATGAAGTCTGCATCTATACATCGGGAATGCTCAGTAAATATTTGCTAAGGGAATGCTTTTGTTCTTCTCGAAAAGAAATTAGGTATAAATAACTGAAACTTTCAGAGAAGTATACTAAAATGTGCCTATAGTCATGACTGCTTTTTCATAGAACTTGTGCATGTGAATGAATGCAATAACCTTTTATGCTGCTCCTCAGTGAGGGTTATTCCACTTGTATTCTTAGTCAATTTAGGCAACAGCGTTCAATTACAAGAAAAAAATAACTGGAACAATTTTTTGCAAATTATAGTCCACTGTCCATGGATTAGACAAATTGGTTTGAAGATACCGTACTACTTTCTCAATATCTGACATCTAGTCTGGCATTGTTATACCTGTTGTGGCCGCCAGCATAGTCTGGAATTTTATGGATTTCTACAAAAATAGTTTTTAAATTATGAACAGGCAACATTCCTTCCTGTTACTTCATCCAATCTCTAGTACACACTGGAGCTACTTCAGACTTTGGGCCCAGATGTGATCATGTCTCTCTTCCCCGCATGCCCATCCTAACGGCAGTGAATAAAATTATCCGACTTACTTTACATTTTGCTTATCCTGCCTTCTTCTTAATACATTTTTCACTGAGGTGAAATTCACAGGACATAACATTAATGATTTTAAAGTGAACAACGTGGTGGCATTTGGTACACTCACGACGGTGTGCATGTGCCTCTCCTTTAGTTCCACAACATTTTTATTACTCCAAAAGGAAACTCCATACCAATTAAGCAGTTACTTCACCACCCACTTCTCCTAGTCACTGGCAACCACCGATCTGTTTCTCATCTCTATGGATGTAGACATTTCATATATATGGAATCATATAGAAGCGACCTTTTGCGTCTAGTTTCTCTCACTTAGCACAATGGTTTGGAGTTTCATCAGTGTGACAGCATGTATTACTCCTTGGTTTCTTTTCATGTCCAATTAATGTTCCATTATATAGACAGGCTATGTCTCATTTATCCATTTACCTGTTGATGGACATTTGGGTTCCTCTGGCTATTAAGCATAATGATGCTATTTTTTTTTTTTTTCTTAAACCCCTGTATCTTTTCTTCACTTCTTAGCTCGCCCCAATTTTTTTTTAAAGGTTATTTATTTAATTATTTATTTGACACAGAGAGAGAGAGAGCGAGAGAGAGGAAACACAAGCAGGGGGACTGAGAGAGAGAGAGAAGCAGGCTTCCTGCTGAGCAGGGCCCTGATGCAGGCTCCATTCCACGACCCTGGGCCTGAGCCGAAGGTAGACGCTTAAGGACTGAACCACCCAGGTGTCCCTTAGCTTACCCAAATTAACAGAACTTGTCTTTTCTCTGAACTTCCATAACCCCTCTATGGAACAGACTCACAATTCACTTATTTATTAATCCAAATGATTATCCACACATGCAAACATTAAAAAAAATAATTACTGAGCACCTACCCTGTGAAGTACTAAAGCCTTTTCAAAGCCAGTCAGACATTATGTATTTGTGAAGATGTCTTCTTTCTCTTACTGGTGTTAAGTTTTAAAACACTGGAACATCATCTCACTTGATCTCTCCATCCCTCACGGGTCTCAGCTCAGCAAACTGAGTGAATTAACAAATGTACAAATGCAATTATTTTCTAAACAGTCTACCGCTGTCGATGTAAACACCTGCCTTTAAATCCGAGACCCTCACACATCTTCCACTAACATGAAGGACTGACCCCAGCTGAGGTGGGAAGTTTAGAGCAGCCCACTTTCCCCAAACTTATCAAATTTGCCACATTGTCTCTATTTAAGCCCGTGGCCCTCTACTCATCTTTTCTTTGTAAATGTGATTTTCAGTTTCTCCGGGGTGGGAACTGTTGCAGCCAGATAACCATCAACTATTTCCTGGCAGCAAAACCAATGAACACAGGAGTCCTCCAATTTACTTGCCTATAGATTGTATATAAATGATTTTGTGAGAATCATTGGAAGTTTTAGTAAACCCATTCAACAAAATGCCAATATGAGAAGTTCATACACCTTTACTTAATACCCAAATATTCTTTATCTAAAGATGAGGAGTTATGACAGTTTTGCTAGTGTGTGAATGTGTGTGTGTGTGTGAGAGAGAGAGAGAGAGAGAGAGAGAAAGATAGAGAGATGCTTCTTTTTTACCTTCTCCATGGTAAACAGTTTTTCAAAAAAAATTTTTCTAAGTGGTCTTGAAACAAGGCAAATGGCCATGGTGGTTACAGGATTGATAGCTTCCAATATAACATCTGACATTTCAATCACATCTCACATTGAGTAAAGACACATTGTTGGCTCTTTTCTAGGTTTTTAAATTTTTTTTAAATTTTTAATTTTTTAAATTGATAGGTTTTGATTGATAGGTTTGATTACCTATTTTCTCCAAGCCACGAAATAGTCCTTAGATAGAAATAGTCCTTGGATAGAAAATGTCTTAATTTAAATACTATTTGCTACACAATACTGGTAAAACAAACAAAAAATCTATTGTTTGGAAATGAGAAGAGATAGGGCTAGCTGGTTTTCGGAAACATCAGTACTCTCAGTGTGCTGAAAAATAAGGTACATGAGCTATGAGTTATTTAAATACTGGATTCAATTTAACGTAAAGTAAAATCCTGATAACAGCATTTCTAATTAGGTGGATATTTTCTGTTTCCCCTGCTTTCCAGCATAATCTCTCATGCACTTGCTGATTCTAAGCAACGCATTAGATGGCAGTATTCACATAGTTTAGAGTGGCACTTACCGCAGTCATTTCATTGCACAGACCCAAATATACACCTTTATTTTGGACTTTATACTACTCTAGTCTCTAAAGCTGCTATTTTCCGGATTCCCTTTATACCTCTGGTTCAACTCAGAAAAAAAACCCTTATAGGAATGCTAGTAATTGTGGATATCCCATGACAGATATAAAAGCATGTGCTGTGTCTTTTTGAATCCTTATGTCTTACTTAAGCAAGAAGGAAATATGGCAGATCATACCCGTCTCTTACTCCTGGGTATTTAAAATTCACGGAAATACACACCGCTGTCATTTGCTACTACAAAGGCCACCACGCTCACTTAAAAGTAAGGATACGTCTTTGTTATTAAGAAATTTGTAAGGTTTGAACCACATTCTTTATTAAAAATTATTCCTAACTTAAAAGTCTTATTCAATTTCACTGTTTTCTTCCTTATTCCTTTCTCGTTTGCCTTTTTGTTGACTTTGACCCTTTGGCTTTGGAAAATAAAACCCCTATTCTAACCCTCCTTGTGCTTCTATTTATTTTTATCCTCAAATCCAATAAGGATAATTTGCCAGGTCCAAGCCTGATTAACTCTCTTGGAGCAGAGTCCATTTGGCACAGGGACCAGATGCCAAATAATTTAATATGTCTTAGATGCCATCAGGGAAATATCTCAAAGGCCTAAATCAAGATGCCTTTTAGCATTAGGGCATAGCTTTCTTTTAGAAATTTAGCTTAAAAAAACAAATCTTCAAGTCACTGTTTTTCTCCAAATAGTTGAATGGTCTGCCTTCTCCAATTTCTACTGCCCAGCAAAATCTGTTTTCTAGTTTTCCAGAAACACTGGACCTCTTGACCTGGGAAGGTATGATGCCATATGTTAAATCCACTTAGACTAAATTTAGAAGCATCTTTTTCCCTACTCCAAGTGAGATCAAGCAGTCTGCATGGAGAGGATAGGCAGGACTTCCAGAACTAAGGGCTTAGAGGTCAGAGGAATAAAGAGAGCTTTGTAATACCTGAGATTTAATCCTTCTCATTTTTTCCAGAAACATCAGAGATTTTGGCTATGCCTAATGATAATAAATATTCGCATGGAATAAATCCTTCTGGAAGGAGGAACTCTCAAAATATGTTTGTTAAATGAATACCACGTGACTGTGAATAATAATGCATATCTGATGATAGTTGTGAAATCTTCCCATATAGAGATAGGCACAATAGATTCTCTCATCTGTTTTGTAGATAAGGAAAGTGAGATTCAGAGAGGTACTGTCCACGCTCACAGAACTAAGACTAACACAACTTCGGACTCCTGTCTAGTCTTCTTTTCATTAAACTGAAAGCTCAATCAAACCCAATGCAATTTTTTTTTTTTTTTGGTATAACAATCTGGATTATGTACGTCCTGTGTAAACACTGGCTCAAATTTCTCTTGACTTACTAGCTCAGGGTAAAGCTAGAGGTAATTATCTCCTTTGCTCAGGAAACCACTATGGAAAGGCGCACTACCTAACTTCTTAGTAAATTGCCGTATTACTCCCAAGTTAATCTGAATACTTTAAGAAGTCATTTTACTCTGGATTAAGGATTTCTGAAGGGGTGTGCAGTGTTTTAGAGAATTCATTTCTTAAAGGAAGGCTGAAGCAGAGAAATCCTTTTTAAGTGAGAGTTTCCATGAAAAAAAAATTAGAAAATTTATGAAGTTGTGATAGACTACATTTGCTTTTTAATACCCACCATATGTCTGGTTTTATTCAGGGACTAGAGGAGTGGGTTAGTGCTTATTTTCACAGATCATATAAATAACAGTCCTGCTTTTACTTATTTCTTCTAGGTGAAAACATTTTGAATTGTATTAAATAAAATGCTAGGGAAAAATTATAACCATCCCTAATTATTAATAAAGATAGTCCACTAACAGGTCTTTGGTTAGTGTCTATGATACTTTGGGCTGTGAGATTTTAGAGTGTGGACTGTTTTACAACCAGAGATAAAGGTGATTGACTGTTTTCAGGGGTTTCAACATTAATATCTCCATTTCCTGTTGTCCTTTTTATCCCTTTGATTTTTTTCAGGCTTTGCTTAATGACCCATAAATCTAAAACTGAGTTTTAAAAGAAGGGTCCAGTCACATTCTTTGATATTTTTCTTTTTTTCTGTATCTATCCCCTGTTAGGACACCAGACACCAACTTCCCCATTCTCCTTTCCCTGCATCTCAGTGGTCAAAGCGCAAACAGACCTTGCCTAGTTTAGTGCCCAGAGGGAAGGAAGGCACTAACATTTGTGGCGTGCTCTCCTGTCCAGGCACTGTGCTAACCTGTTACATATGTGGTGGTATAATATTTCAAAGTGCTAATTGTCCGGTATAACTGCCAATTCTCCCCAGCTTGGCAGCTAAATGGAAAAGCAACATGGCCGTGGGGACGATTTACAGTGGGGAACAAAGTTCTCTAGCTTTTAAGTTCAAAGGGCACCATCTGGGTATGAGAAAGGAAATTTTTTAGAAGGAATGCAGTTAGGGAGAACAGGTTTTTCTTCCTCATTTGAGACGAAAGAGATAAAGGAGCCTGGAGCTGGCAACCAAGTCATCTCCAAAGTTGTCCAGCTCCAAAAACACTGGACTTGATGTTACTTTTCACTTCTCTTCCTTGAAATGAGTTGGCTGCTGCTTTGTTTCCGAGGCCACCCAGCATCAGCAGCTTGGCAAAGGCTAACAGACTGAAGTTACCTCTTTGGGATTTGTAACAAAAAGGGAACTACTGGGTACAATGGACATTGAAGAAGTGATTAAACATTTTAGTTCGAGTGTTTACAGATATGCTGCTTGCTAGTGGACGTAAATCTTTCTATTCTTCCTCATTTGTGAATTAATAACAAATGGGTCTTGTCTCAACCCTACCCTTCTCGTTTCTTCCGCCTTTTATTTCAGAAGGCTCACAGGCTTTTGCTGCAGTAACTTCATCTTCAAGGAGTGTTAACGTAAGGGCTTTGTTCTAGCTTTTGTAGCCATCTTTTTAAGCCCCCCACCCCCCCTTTAAGCAGCACTCTTTTCTTACCCAGCCCTGTCTCCTCATCATCTGCCATCTGGCTCTCTGTCTCTCACTGCCCCTTTCCCCTCCACCCCCTGCCCTAGCCTGTCCTATCTGCCGCATCCCGCCCTGGGCTGTAGTTCCTTTCCCACAGGGTTCTCTGGAAATGTGCAGCATGGAGGGGTTATTTATTTCCTTTAGAAAGCTGTCATTTTGGAATGAAAAATTTAGTATACTGCTAGGAGGAATCCTCCCTACTTCCGTCTACCCCAGAAAACAAGCCCAAGCCCTTTCTAGCTACTTCCTGAATTTCTAATTTTAAAGCCAGCCTGTGGCAGCCTTCTTTAGATTGGTAGTGACCACCAGCTGCCCAGAGCAGAGGGAGATGTGAGCTTTTCTGTTACTCATGATGTGTTGGCTCCTTCAGCGCTGTGACCACCCTGAGTGAGCTGCACTGGATGTTAGGGTCTTAAGTTCACACACAGCCAGTCCCTTGTGCAGATGTCACTTTGGACAACAAATCATTTGTCTCTGTCTCAATTCTTCATCTGCAGGGTGGATTTCTACTGCCTCTGAATTAGGATAAGATGAGATGGAAGATATGCAAACTTTTTCAAGATAAAGATTCCTTTAAAATGCAAAATAGTGGTATTATTCTGTGGAGACACTGTGATCAAAATATCTACTATCTTTTATTAAAAACTAATAGACTCAAAATATATGTACTATTTAGATTTGATTGTCAAGTAAATCTATTTTAAAGTAAAATTTGAACTGTTTTTGACATCTTCATACTATATAAATTATTGAAACCAGACTTTATTATTCATTTATTTTTTTGGTAAAACTGAGTAAATCATGTTGATTGTAAGTCAGATTCTTCCTCTTACTTTTTAAAAAGTAGCAATCAGGCAAATTAAAAGTCATTGTGCAAGGCAAGTGAGTACAGAGAACAATGACTATTGGATTCTTGCTGCTTAATAGGAATTCTTGTTTAGTTCCAGCTTTTAGAAAAAGCTATCACTTTTTATATTCACTGCCAACAATCAAGTGCAAGAAAACACCATTTTTGGGGAAAAGTCTAAATAAATATTTTAGAGGATATGCAGATCTGTTTTCATTTTCACAGATGGAAATACTGCAAAGTTGGTTATATTTATTTCATTCAGTACAATTCCAGTTGAATCCTTCCTGCTACACAAAAAAATCATGATTTAAATGGAAAGGTACGCTTTCATGTCACACTGATGTCCTATGTGGCTTACATTTCAAAATTGATAGATGATATACATAATCTTTTCTATTTTGCTGACAGGAATAATCAAATTTTAAGTGTGTTTCTTTGCAAATGTTGGGAAGAGGCAGAAAAATAGTAGAAGTCTTGGTCAGGGATGAAGAGTGAAGGGCTGATGTAGTTCAGATACCGCTGCAGCACAGGAAGGGGGCAAGGGGAATGCACAGCCCGAGCCACCCTGCATGTCCCTAAGAAAAGGATAGAAAGTGGAAGAAAACTAAATTGCCTCAGAAATGCCAAGCCGGTACAAGACTCTATTAACTACATTCCATGGGAGATTGGGAAGGAACACCTCTTTCACTGCAATTGCAATGCAGACATTTGCACAACTGTGATGGAAATTTAAAGTTATGTGGAGTCTGTAGTCCATACTGCAATTTAGAATTTTAATTTGATTGAAGACACAGCCCTCCTTCCCTTGCAGTTTGTTCTACGTGCTTGCATTTTTTGGTAATTATTTCTAACTTCTGTACAGGATTATGAATAACTTTGTGGTCAGGGAACCCTATCCCGCTTCACTGTTAACCGTATCTCTGGCAAGACTTAACCGCAATACTTTGCTTATCATGAGGGACTGATAAATACTTTCAATTAAAACTTAGAAGCGAAATGTATGCAGTTTATATGGTGTTTGTTTACTGAACACAAACTATAAACAGATGGGAATGTCGAACAGAAAAATATCGATCACAGACCTAGCCAAGCGGAAGTATACATAGACAACTGAAAAAAATGTAGTGAAAATTTCAGAGAAATAAAGAAAAATCTGGCTCTGGGTAATACTAAAAGAAAGTATCTGCATATGGCAGAGATGAGCAGGTTTCTCTATTTGCCCCCTGCTTCTTGGTCCCAGGTCAGTTCTCTGCCTTTTTCTGCCTTGCTCCGCCCTCTAGGAATACAGCTTCTGTGAACATTCATGTACAGGTTTCTGCGTGACCACAAGTCTTTTTTACCGGAAAAATGCCCAAGAGTACAACTGCTGGGTTGTATGTTAAGTGGGTGCTCCACATCGTAGGATGGCTCCATGTTAACCCTGCCCATAGCCCTTAACCTCTGTAAATACTGCCTTCACAACCCTTTGAGTTGGCTATTTCTTTACTGGGGGGATGGATAAGCTAAATTTGGAGAAAAACAAAGTGCTGGAGAAAGAAGTCTCTAAGTTACGTAAAAATTGTTTAGACATATAAATATATAAAAACATACGCTACCATTTTTCTTTTAAACTCATAATTGTAAACATAGGACAGGAAAGATAAAGAATAACGATTATCTTCCCCCACCCATCATAAGAAATCCAAGATAACATTATTTTCTGAAATATATCTACAAAAGCTTATTTTGGCTCTAGTGATATCTACTAGCTATTGTCTTCCATAGGTCATGTGGATTCTACACAATAAAAAAGAAGAGCATCACAAAACTACAAACCATGAACTACCAGTAATGAGAATCATCCGCATATATCTGAACGTGTGGCATCTGGAGCACAGCTGCACTGCCTACCATAACTGCGTATGTTTTTAGAAAGGGCAGAGAAAATACCTCATATTCAAGGTAAGATTCTGAAGTAGCGGGATGCTCTGAGTCTCTCCTCTAATCAGTGACCCACAGCATTCATTCATTCACTCATTCATTCCTACAAATACTGTTGATCGTCCACTATGCAAAATGCATTGTGCAGGGAAGCAAGTTACAGGTCTATGCCCTAAGCCAATTCTCTGAGGACAGAATAATCAACAAAAGTAACTTGGGATATCACCCAAACACTAGTAAATGTGTTAGCAACTTTAAAAGAGGAACTCTGCACTTGAATTTAAATATCTGCACAATTCTCCATGACAAAATAATGGAATCAGATAAATTCACCAAGAAATAAAAGCTTGATTTTATAAGGCATTAGAAACAATGGTGCAAGGAAAATATTGATTTTTATAATGCTCTTATTAACTTTATTGTGCATGGATGACACAAACCTAGATACAAAATTGCTAGTTCTTCTAACATTAAAATTGCTGCCCTACAAATACTAAAAATTGTGTATTAGCTTAATATAAGATCGGAAGCTTGACATGCTATGTTGCACAACAGAGTAGTGTAGATAAGCAAACAGCTCAAAGATAAAAAGAGATACAGATACTATTATTACTTTTCAGAATGCACCAGACTGGGAAGTGGGCAGAAGTAAGAAGACCCACACAAATTCAGCCTCTAGCACTATCCCATGTATGTAGCCTTGCCTACTTCACTTCTGGGTATCCCACCTCTGCTTCTACCTCTCCTCCAATAAAGCGAAGGAAGAAACTTAAGATAATAGGATAATAATATACGTGCCTTCACGAAGTCATTGCCCTTACTTCACTAGATTGTTGAAATGGTCAAAATGAGAAGCTGTCTTGGAAAACCAGATTAAATACATGCATTCAGACCTATGTGAACAAATAGCACAATTTCATACAGTTACACTTATTGCTACCAGTTTTCTACTCCTTAAAATTTTTAGAAATTGTGTTTTTAAATGATATTATGACCATTTGCTCAGTCTCATAAAGGAATCAATCTCGTTACATTATAACTGCATTTCTTTTTGGTCAGACCACCCTTCCTTGGTTTCATTATTCATTAAACAGCTTCAAAATTACCTTTGATGGGAGGGGGAAGAAAAAAGAGAGAGTGAGGGGGAAAAAACCCCACAGGAGACTCTTAAACATAGAGAACAAACTGAGGGTTGATGAAAGGAGGTGTGTAGGGGATGGGCTAGATGGGTGATTGGCATTAAGGAGTGCCTTTGTTGTGCTGAGCCCTGGATGTTGTATATAAGTGATGAATCACTGAATTCTACTCCTGAAACCAATATTACACTGCATGTTAACTAAAATTTAAATAAAAATTTGAAGAAATAAGATAAAATGTTCACACTACAAAAAAAAAATCACCTTTGATTTTGTCAAAAAATTGAGTCAAATTCTCAAAGAAGGGATCATTTGCCATTACTAAAGATATTTTAAATAATGTGCCTCATGCTTTCAAGTTAACAATATATATACCGAAAGCTGTGTAAATTCTAAGAGTAAAGCCTGATGAATTTCCACAAAATGAACACATTGGTTAATCACAACCCAGGGTCAGGAAATAAAATGTTACTTGTACCCCAAAGGCTCCTTTTTGCCCTCCTCATAGTCATTCACAATTTCTTTCTTCCCCAAAGGTAACTACTATCCTGATATCCATCAACATAAATTATATAGAAAAACTTGATATAGGCAAGATCACAAGGGATGTATACTTTTGTATTATTACTCAAAAGTGATAATTATCCAAGTTGTTACAGATATCAACAGCTCATTCATTTTCACATGACAATATACTGAATTAATATTACGAATATGCCACTATTATCCATTATAATGGTTTAATGATCATTTGAAGGGAATGATCTAACTAGTGTTGGGCTATTTCAAATAGTGTTGCCATAAACATTTTTGAACATGTGTTTTGATGAACATATGTATGCATTTCCCTTGAGTACTTTCTTAGGAGTGGAACTGCTATATCAATGGACATGTATATTTTAGTTTCATTAGACCCTATCAGTTCTCAAATATAATGGAACCAATCTGGACTCCCACCAGTAGGCTGTAAAAGCTCCTGTTTCTTTTTTTATGATCTACTACTTAATTTCCAAACATAAGGTGGTTTTATAGTGATTTGACTGTTACTGATTTCTACTTTTCTTTTTTTCTCAACCTTTTTATTAATTATTTATTAACTTTTAATTCCATTATAGTTAACATACAGTGTTATATTGGCTTCAGGTGTACAATATAGTGATTCAACACTGCTATACATCACCCAGTTCTTATCACTTCAAGTGCCCTCCTTAAGCCCCATCCCATATTTTAACTATCCTCTCACCCACCTCACCTCTGATAACCATCAATCTGTTCTCTATAGTTAAGGGTGGCTTAACTGGGTGGCTCAGTGGGTTAAAGCCTCTACCTTCGGCCCAGGTCATGATCCCGGGGTTCTGGGATCAAGCCCCACATCGGGCTTTCTGCTCAGGAGGGAGCCTGCTTCCTCCCCTCTCTCTTCTTGCCTCTCTGCCTACTTGTGATCTCTGTCTGTCAAATAAATAAATAAAAAACGTAAAAAAAAAAAAAAAAGAATCTGTTTCTTGGTTTTCTTGTTTCTCTCTCTTTTTCCTTCGCTTGTTTTGTTTCTTAAATACCACATAGAGTAAATCATATGGTATTTGTCTTTCTCTAACTGACTTATTTCAGTTAGCATTATACTCTCTATCTCCATCCACATCATTGCAAATGACAAGATTTCATTCTTTTTGATTGCTGATTAATATTTCTGAGTAATATATTTCTTTGTATATATTCATATATATATATGAATGTATATATATACCACCTTCTTTATCCATTCATCTATCAATGGACACTTGGTCTGTTTCCATAAGCTGGCTATTGTAAATAATGCTGCAATAAACACAGGGTTACATGAGTCCTTTTGAATTAGTGTTTCTGCATTTTGGGGGTAGTTCTATTTTTAACTCCTTGAGGAACCTCCATACGATTTTTCCTGTTGACTACACCAGTAGGAAAGAATATACAATGGGGGAAAAAAAACCAGTCTCTTTAATAAATGGTGTTGGGAAAACTGGACAGCTACATGCAAAAGAATGAAACTGGACCACTTTTTTAATACCACACACACACAATTCAAAATGGATCAAAGACCTAAATATGAAGCCTGAAATCATAAAGATCTTTGAAGAGAGCATAGGCAGCGATCTCTCTGACATTGGCCCTAGCAACATTTTTCTAGATATGTCTCCTGAGACAAGGGAAACAAAAGCAAAAATAAACCATTGGGACTACATCAAAAGAAAAAGCTTCTGCACAGTGAAGGAAACAATCAATGAAACAAAAGACAACCTACAGAATGGGAGAAGATAGTTGTAAATTACATATCTGATTAAAGATTAATATCCAAAATATATAACTAATGCAACTCAACACCAAAAAAAGAACCCCAAAAAATCCAATTAAAAAATGGGCAGAAGACATGAATAGACATTTCTCCAAACAAGACATACAGATAGATGGTCAACAGACATGAAAAGACACTCAACATCACTCATCATCAGAGAAATGCAAACCAAAACTACAATGAGATATCATCTCACGACCTATTAGAATGGCTAAAATCAACAGCACTTGTTTCTTTGAAAAAGAATGCATATCCTACAGTTGTTGCTTTGCTGCATATTAGGTAAATTAGGTCAAGTGTGTTAAAAACTTTTATAGGGGCGTCTGGGTGGCTCAGTGCGTTAAAGCCTCTGCCTTCGGCTCAGGCCGTGATCCCAGGGTCCTGGGATTGAGCCCATCGGGTTCTCTGCTCGGTGGGGAGCCTGCTTCCTCCTCTCTCTCTGCCTGCCTCTCTGCCTACTTGTGATCTCTGTCAGTTAAATAAATAAAATCTTAAAAAAATTTTTTTTATAACCTCAATGAGCTTTTTGTCCCCATTGTTAAGTATTTAAAATTTCTCACTATAACATTCTATTTCTCTTTATAGTCTGGAAATTTTTTGCAGTATATATTTTGAAGGTATATATTATTAGGTACATATAGAGTTGTTTTATATTCGTTGTGGGGGAATGTGATGGAACACCTTTTTTAAGTCCAGTAATACTTCCTCCCTTAAATTTTACCTTATTAATTTATATGTGCTAATTTTCTCTGAATCAGTATTTGTAAAGAACATATTTTTTACATATTTTTAGTTTCAGCCTTTGTTCATCCTTCTATGTGTCTTTATAAATGTGTCTTGCAAGCAGTATTTATTTTGGATTTTTAAAATTCAGTTTGGTAGTTTTTGTTTTAATTTATTTACTGCACTTACTGTTGTGTATGTGGTTTTGTTGTTTGCTTGTTTTTAATTTTTTTATTGGAGTGAAATTTAAATACCTTGAGATGTACCTTAAATGTATAATATGATGAGTTTTTACAAATGTAAACACCCATGTAAACAACATTTCAATCCAAACATGGAACCATTCCATTATCCCAGGAAGTTCTGTTGGCCACATTTCAGGCAATCTCCACTTGTACAGACATTGTTCTGAACTCTTGTGCCATGGACTGGATATATATATATTTCATATAAATGAATTACACAGTCCATGAGTTTCGTATATAGTCTCCTTTGTTTGTTCCACATGATATATGTGATACATATGGCATATTCTTTTTTTATTACTAATATAACTATTTTCCTGTTGATGTACAATTGAGTTGTTTCCAGTTTTTGTGTATCACGAATGAGGCTGTTAATAGCATTTGTATGTACATACATTCCTATTTCTTTTGGGAGAAATACAACAGTGTGAAATTTCTGGGTCATAAGATAAATGTCCACTTAACTTTATAAGAAATTATCAAAAAGTTTTCCAAAGCCATCAAAGTGCTTTATACTTGTACTAGGCCACTTACATGTGATATATTTGACATTAATTCTATCATCTTACTCCTTGGTTTCTTTTTGCTCTGACTGTCCTATTTCTTTCTGGTTGTTTGGTTTTGTTTTTTGTTTGCTGTTTTTGGCATCCTTTGGATTTCATAAAAAAAATTTTTTTTTATCATTCTGGTTTTTTCCCTTTTACTTTTTGGTTGCAAATTAATTAATTATATTAGAAATCATAACATGTATCCTTGATCTCCAAAAATCTAATATAAATCAAATCTTTATCACTTTTTAGACTATATAAGAATCTTAAAACTCTTCAACACCATTTATCATTACATCTTTCCTTTTGAGTTGTTTTTGTCATGCATTTTAATTCTGTAAGTGTTTTTTAGCCATATAAGGTAAAATTATTATAATTATTTTCAGTCAATATTTATTTAGATTTACCCACATATTTAAGATTTCATTGCTTTTATTCTTTTCTGCATTTCTGTGCTTCTATTATAATTTTACTTTTGCTTAAAAGAAATTATTTTTAGTATTTATTTTATGCATTTCTGTTGGCAATGATTTGTTGTAGTTCTGTCTAAAACCTTTTTATTTGTCTTCATTTTAGAAGAATCTTTTTACTGGTTATAGATTTCTAGGTTGATAAGTTTTTATTTTTTATCCTAAAAGATGTCATTTTATTGTTTTCTGACTTCTTTTATTTCTTTTGAGAAATTTGTTATTTTGGCCCTTGCAAGTAATAGACTGTAATTTTTCTCTAGTTGCTTTGAAGGTCATACTTTTTTTATTTTTTTCAGCAAATTTTCATAATTTACCTAAGTGTGTTTTCTTTGTATTTTTCATACTTGGGGTTCATATTACTTTTTGAATCTATGGCTTGATTTTTTTTTTTTTTGAAGACTTTTTGGCTATTATGTCTTCAAATATAGGTTCTTTATTGTTTGCTCTTATTCTCCCCTTTGGGACTCTAATTACACATATATTGAATTTTGATATTTTGTCCCATATTCTCTTAGTCACTTTTTAGTTTTGTTCTCTCTATATTTTAATTTGGATATTTTTTTTCCATGAACTTAATTTCCAGGTCATCTTCCTCTCTTCAGTTGTGTGTAATCTATTATTATACACATGTACTGCATTCTCCATTTCAGTTTATCACAATGTTTAGTTCTAGAGAGGTCATTTGCTTCCTTCTTTGAACATATTTCCATTTTTTTAAGGTCTTAGTCTATTTATGCAACTATAATAAGACTGGGGGGGTAGTTTATAAGCAACATTGATTTCTTTCTTTTCTTTTTTTTTTTAAAGATTTTATTTATTTATTTGACAGAGATCACAAGTAGGCAGAGAGGCAGGCAGAGGGAGAGGTGAAAGCAGGCTCCCCGCTGAGCAGAGAGCCCAATGTGGGGCTAGATCCCAGGACCCTGAGATCATGACCTGAGCTCAAGGCAGAGGCTTAACCCACTGATTTATTTCTTACAGTTTTGGAAACTGAAGAGTCTAAGATCAAAGTGCTGGCAGATTTGGTATCCGGTGAAGGCCACTTCCTAGTTCACAGTGACATCTTCCCAAAGCATTCTCCAAAAAAAAAAAAAAAAAAAAAAAGGCAAAAAAGCGTTCTCACATGGTGGATGGGGCAAAGGAGCTCTTTGGGGGCTACCTTTTAAGGGCACTAGCCCATTCATGAACACTCCACCCTCATAACCTAATCTCCTCTCAAAAGCTTCTCTTTCTAATACTGTCACTTTGGGGATTAAGTTTCAATATCTGGAGTTTTAGGAGGACAGACATATTCAGTCTATAATACTAATGAAATCTTTCATTTTGTCAAATATTTTCTCATCTGTGTCTTACAACTTCATTATTTGTATTATACCTGCATTCATCACCTATTTTCTCTCTAGATTGCTGGGTTCAGGAATTCGTGCTTTTCTTCTCTCCAGAATTTTGGGCCCTTAGGTTCTGGATTCCCAACTTTTGGGTTCCCAATCCTTTGAGACTATAGAAAGCTCTGCAGAGCTTCTCTGCCTCTTCATATCCACATTCTGCTCAATTTCTCAGACTTTCTGTCTGTGCTTATTAGGAAGGCAGATAGCTGAAGGGGAAAGTAGAATAAAATCTGAGGCTCATGTCAATGAATTTCTTTGCCCTTTGGGATCTTGGCTTCTTAAGTCTGGCTTCTCTGAGAGCTCTACAGAATCCTGAACCAGATTCTTAAGTACTTTTTCAAGCTCATCAAGTTTTTCTTGGTGGGAAGACCAGGCTATCCTAATCTGCCACAACCAGAGGTATTTACTTTGAATTTTTATGGCAAAGACAAACAATATCCCCAGAATCCCTGGGGTTGGGCAATAGTCTCATGTGACTTTTAGCCAATGTGGCTTTTAGCTTCAGGGCAGAGGCAAGCTACCATCAAGAAAAACTGAGTCAGCTGTTCTTCCAAGTCAGCCACAAGCAAAACTCAGAGCAAATCAAAGAAGTAGGTCCTTAACCATTCCACCTCCCTAGGAGGAAGAGATGCTTAACAAACTCTAGTAAGGAGCAGCGGTACTCTATGCATGAAAATGTCAAAACTTCTGGATTTTTACAATATCCTTTTTGTCTGATTGTTGTACTACATTAATTACAAAACATGAAGCAGCTCCTCATACCTACAGAGAGAAGTGGAATTGATATAATTATTTCATCAACTTGGACAATATTTGTGCTATTAATTGAAATATCTTAAAAATCAAAATTGTGAGGTGCCTGGGTGGCTCAGTGGGTTAAAACCTCTGCCTTCAGCTCAGGTCATGATCTCAGGGTCCTGAGATCGAACCCCACATGGGGCTCTCTGCTCAGCAGGGAGCCTGCTTCCTCCTCTCTCTCTCTGCCTGCTTCTCTGCCTACTTGTGATCTCTGTCTGTCAAATAAATAAATAAAATCTTAAAAAAATTATAAAAAAAAAATTGCTGCTACTCCCCAAAACTGTCCAAAATTTCTATGTATAAATTTAAATTTAGAGTGTATCAAGAGAAATACCCTAAACTACTGCTTTATCTTTAACTGGACTAAAATACTGCAAGAATCACTTTTTATTTTTTGAGTTTTCAGTGTTTTTTAATAAGGAGCAAAAATGGAATTAGTAAGATTAAAATACTAACTATACAATTAACAAAACAGTTGATTAATTACTATAATAAATCAGAGTAACAGAATTAGAAAACAAGTTTATAAAGACAAATATGGTTTCCTCATTTCCTTTCAATTATAATGAATTCTTTGTTTTTTTTTAAGATTTTATTTATTTATTTGACAGAGAGAGAGAGAGAAATCACAAGCAGGCAGAGAGGCAGGCAGAGGGAGAGGGGGAAGCAGACTCCCCACTGAGCAGAGAGCCTGATGTGGGGCTCAATCCCAGGACCCTGAGACCATGACCTGAGCCGAAGGCAGAGGCTTAACCCACTGAGCCACCCAGGCGCCCCATCAATTATAATGAATTCTAACCCTTACTATCTTAAAGTGTTCTTAATTCTGAATTTTTCGTTTTACTAAGTTCTAAAGATTAACCTCAAAATCCTTAGAAAAAAGAGAACAAATAGTAAAAATCAAATTTAAAATACTGTGAACCTTAATCATTAAGTATACCTTTGAAACAAACATTTAAAAACATTCCACTGTCCACTGTTCACATAGCAATTGTATTATAAATTATAATTAAAAAATAAGCTCTTATTTTAAATATGGTAGGGAACTGAACTATTTAAACCACCCTGTAATAAGTGCATAAGGAAAAAGTAATTCCTTTGGTAAAGTCAACTCTTCCTTTTTATTTATGTTTTCCAAATTTGAAATAACTATTATGAATTTTTAAAAAGTGAAACATAGCTATTTTATTTTTATTTTTATATTTTTTTCAAGATTTATTTATTGGACAGAGAGAGGTTACAAGTAGGCAGAGAGGCAGGCAGAGGAGGGGTGGGAAGCAGTCTCCCCGCTGAGCAGAGAGCCAATGTGGGGCTCAATGTCAGGACCCTGAGATCATGACCTGAGCTGAAAGCAGAGGCTTAACCCACTGAGCCACCCAGATGCCCCTGAAACATAGCTATTTTAAAGCAGGTATAAATTACAAGGATTCCTGGTACCCTATTCAAGAAAACTGAATCATATTTGAAGTAATATCACATACTTTGAAAACACAATTAGGGACTTTGATATTAATGAATGCATATTTATCTGAATTAATGTTCTGTACCTATAATCCTTTATGAGCTGGTTGTCAAAAAAGCTATCTCAACAGAGGGACCTGTCTTCCTATGGTTCTGAGAGGTAGTCCTTAATACTCAACATGCCTTTAAATGTTGCAATAATATGAACTCATGTTTTAATCAGAAGGTTAAACACAGTCTTAAGGGTTCTCCAACTTCTAATTCTCTTTATTCATTTTCCTTTGGTAGTTGTCTAAAGCCAGAACCCTGAAGGTTATTTTGCTCAGAAATGTTTAAGCCAGACTGTCGAAAACCTTTCCTACAGCTTTTGAAAAACCATTTCTCAAATGTATAGGAATTTTTATTTGTCAAAAATCTGCATGAATCTAAAATTAAACACAACAACAGCAATTCATGTTGAGAAGAATTTATAAAGAAGGAAACCATGGCAACAGAATCATT
The DNA here is from genome assembly GCF_963455335.1 of Martes martes. Lineage (NCBI taxonomy): Eukaryota > Metazoa > Chordata > Mammalia > Carnivora > Mustelidae > Martes > Martes martes. The sequence goes on from NC_137890.1 coordinate 18,455,689, forward strand.
TATTTTTAACTGCACCAACCCTTATCTCTACCTTCACCCCAAAACTAAGCACACTTAAGCCATTGCTTTTTCCATGCTTCCTTATTCCCATTGTACTTCTGCAATAGTCAAAAATAGCAACAGGAATTGTCATGTTTATATTACTAAGTACTGTGCAAGCCATGCTTCTCTTCTATTTACTTGCTCACATTATCCTGCAAATGGCCTTTGAGGAACTTCTGTGGTTGTCAAGGGGAAGCTCAGGTAATGTATCCTTTAGGGTCAATGCCATGTTAACTGGGACAGGCTCTCTAGTGGGAAGCTTAGAGTTCTGATTTAATTTCTCAAGGATTCCACATCTGATCAGAAGTGAGCTGACCATACAGAGCAGGAGCAAATGTAACTGCAGCACATTTCAACATAAGTTAAGCTTCACTTGGCTCCTCTTTGTGCACAGGATCCAGAAAGCTCTGTTTCTGCTGTGCTACTAGATCACTGCCTGATCCTACATCACCATGCCAGGAGAACTCACACAACGTGTGTGCTTTTTGGAAGCAAAGGATTATAAACTTCCAGCAAAGACAGTTTTGTTAAAATGTTCTAAAAGTACTCAACTGTAATTTTTACATGGTTGATAACACTAGAAAAACAAAAGTACATTTTCCTATGAATATTTTCAAATATAATTCACTTTCAAGACCAGTATATATTTGAAAATCTAATAGCCTCTTCTGATAAATACCAACCAATAGCATAGGTTATTTGAAATGTGTTTTTCCCGATTCCTTTGTCTATTTTGATTTCTGTTAGCTCAGTTAGGGTGAAGAACTTAGGATGTGGAAAATAAAGGTCCATTCCTCATTAGTTTAGATTAGCTCTTCATCCCAAAAGAGCCCTAAGTGAAATGAAGACTTCAGTTTTGAAGATCAAGACTTGGGTAACAGAAAAAGGCACAAGAATATATTAAAAGGCATGAAGGGCATTAACCCAGTAAGTCAACTGAATCACATGGAAAATCGATCTTATATTTTCTGAAATAAATGGGAAATCTGATAGTTAAAAGGGCTCTTTGCCTTGCTTATCTGTTAGCCACACTCAGAGTTCAGTAAGAGACTGCCGGAAGGCTCAGTCTTAGACCGGTTACATCAAGAGAAGAGCAGAGGCATTAGTTCCTTATTGCCCCATTCTAACTTCTTCTTTATATATATAAGGAAGTTTCTGTGGCCTGTTTCCCAGAATTCCCCCCATTAGGTTGGTCTGTAGGTCAATTTGACTAACCTTGTTTCACTGAAGGTTTTCTGGGATATGAGCCAATAGACTACCTGGTATATTTGCACAAAGCTTTGGCAAATTTTCACATAGATCCTTAAAAGAATGAATATTTAACAATGGCAGTAAGTGTCTGGGTTTCTCTGAAGAAAAGGAAAACAAGAAAAACACTGTGTAGATTACTTCTTTGAAACCAGACAAAGCCAAAAGTATATCGTTTTTCAGCTTCAGTACAGAGAAACAAAATTTTTCTCTCTCTGGAAGAATGATGGGGAGAAAAGGAGGAATATCGTGCAGTTCCTTTATTTCCACAGCTGCAGTTACTTTATTTTCTGCGATTGCTTCTTTGTTTCCAACATTTCCCATTTTTGGTAGCAGCTCTGAGGATTTATTCAGCAAATATTTATTTTGCACTCTGGAGTCTGAGTTACTGCCCATGATAAATGGTTAAATGTAGAAATCAGGCTACAGAAGCACAAAAACATAAGGTGATCCAGGTGTAAATAAGGTCTTGACTAGCCGTCTCTCACCATCCATGGGAGACACATGAAAAGAAAGGTGTTTATTCGGCAAGAAGAAAAGTAGTAAGAGCACAAAAGTAAAGAAGGAGGACAGATTTTCTTTTCCTACATTTTGTGGAATACTGCTAAATGACCACCCTTGAAACAAAACAACTTGGGACACTGTGATTCAATGAACAGATAAGAAGAAAGAAAATACTGTCCTTTCTGAGTCTATCGTCAGCTTTGTGATAGTCAAGCTTTAGCGACTGGGGTATCTTTGCTTTGAAAGACTTGCTAAGAAGTAGTTAAATCTACCAATTTTTATTCTTTGGATACGACCCTGGAAATTTATTAAACATATTAAGTAGGTAAGCAAGTGGCAGGGGAAATTTTGAAATATCTGAATGAACGGCTTATGGCACCTGGGTTATGCCTATTCTTGGGAGAAAGTATTTAAATTCTTTTACACATTGGCAAAACACCGTTAGAAAAAGAGTGCTGATGTTCACGCAAGGAAAATTGAAGACTTGTACTCCAATATTTTGTTTGTAGCCAACCTCTTTTTAAGTGGCTGTATCCCAGAGTCTGATGTATGATAGGATAACAATAATAAACACAGAAAAGCGTAGTAGAAAACAACTGAGATTAAGCCAGAGCAGGGGTGGGAATGCAAAACGTGTGACTGTTATGAGATGCTGCCCCCTTAGGAGAGGGCCACTGATTTGTCCCCAAGCTTTTGGGCCACCATTCTAAATGGGAAACAAGACGTTACATGATTCATATTGTCCATGAGCTAAATCTAGTGTGGTCACTCAGAAAAGACATACTTATTCCTGGTACTCAGATTTGAGAGAAATTCTCCCTCCCTTGGGTCCTCATAAAAAAGCCAGTGAGTCATCTGGTGAAGCTCCTGGAGAGTGTCCTCACAGGGAGCAGGGGCATTTCATGGAGAGGGTGCCTCCTCTCAGGCCCCTGGGTCTGGCATCCACTCGCTACTCAGTAAATGAAGTCAGTTAACCTCTCAGTGACCAAGATGCTTCAACTGGAAAGCAAGGGCCTTAGTGACTTCTTGGGCTCCATCCAGCAGCATAAAACTCTGCTTCTTGGATTCTAGTCATTATAGCAGGTCCTTAAAAAGTTCTGCTTGCTACGTTTTTCTTCCTGGAATAGTTTTGATTTAAGACTATACCTATGTGTTTGTGTGTCTGTATTCAAACTTTCTATTCATTGGTCTACCGTAGTAGGCAAGGTCTAGGAAGGAAAGAAAGAGAATCCACACCAGTCATTTGAAGAGAGGATATTTAATGCAAAGAATTATTAACTGGTTATCAGGTGAGTAGCCAGCCATTAAGAGAGGGGACAAAAGAGAATTCAAAGACAAACCTCGGGCTGAGAAACTGTACCTACAGTGGGGCATTCTCTGCAATGCTGAGATTTAGACTTCATTGGAGAGAGTGTAGCTGGACCCGCTGGCTGGCAGAGAAGGTCACCATACTGTCTAGGCCAACTCTTGTCACAGCCAGTAGGCAGGGGATGGCATGTAGGAAATTCGAGCAGACTAGTATTCAGAAAACCTCCCACTGGTGTCCCAGCACAACAAGTGCCCCTGTCCCCCATCTCCCTCCCCATTGCTTTTGGTGTCTGAGCTCTAGGAGCAAGAAGAGAGGAAGCAACCAAATCAAAGGAAGTCTCTTCCTCTGGTACCATCTCTCCCTGGACACCCTCAACTGACAAAGCTTAACATGGTGCCAGCAGGTAAAGGAGAAATTTGCACTGATTCCAACTCCAGTATCACAAAGCAGGGCAATAAAGGGTCAATTTAGAGAACGGAGGCAAGAAATTGATCATTGGCATACCGACCTTTCCCTAAGTCATTAAATCCTTAAATGTATGAAGTGCCTATACACATGTTCATTGTGCATTTTATGCTACAGTGCATAATCTAGGGCATTAGTAATTTCTCCAGCAGTCCCATGGACAGCTGACAAGGGAAGTTTGTCAAGTAAGCATACTGTATTGCTATAATAACTTTCTAATATTCATGGCATACAAGTTTGTGATTTAGAGCATCACAACAACAGTCAGTAAGCCAATAATCATCTGAAAAGGAAGGGCATATTTTGCGTAAATGCTAATTCATTTATTCAATTGGCCAACAGAAATTTGACAAATATTTATTATATGTTAGATGCTCGGGATACAGAGCAAGATAAGAATTTAAAAAGCTCCAAAGGATTTACAGCAGTAAGTGCTGTGAAGAAGATGCCTAAGTGCTATGAGAGTAAGTTGCAGGGAGACTATACCCACCCAGGAAAGTTGCACAGAATTCTCGCGAAGTGCGACTGAGGGCGAGCTAAGAGGAGCAGTGACTTCTCTAGGGTAAGGTTTGGTTGGGGGAGGGAGGAAGCAGGGCCAGGCTTATCATGTGCAAAGACCCTACAGTGGGAAAGAACATATACTCAAGGAACTGAAAGAACTGCATGTCTGAAGCCTAGGGATCATGGGAAGGGATCACTGAAGGAGAAGCACTTTCTAGCTAACTGCCTCTGACTTCATCTTCACTGTCGGCCCTTCTGAGTCTCCAGCCTACTAGTGCATACTACAGATTTTGACTTGCTAGCCTCCATAATTATGTGAGCCAACTCCTTATAATTAATATTTTTTAAAAGATTTTATTTATTTGAGAGAGAGAGAGAAAGAGCATGATTGAGGGACGGGCAGAGTGAGAAGCAGACTCCTCACTGAGCAGGGAGCCTGATGTGGGGCCCAGGACCCAGGGATCCCAGGACCCTGGGATCATGACCTGAGCTGAAGGCAGATACTTAACTGACTAAGCCACCCAGGCACCCCAATAAATCAATCTCTCTCTCTCTCTCTCTCTCTATATATATATATATATATATCTCTCACAGATCCTATTGGTTTTATTTCTTTGGAGAACTCTGACCAAGGTAGGTAGGAAAACACCACATGAACACTTCTTAAGGATTTAATCAATGTGTCAATGATTCTCAAATGGGGGCAATTTAGGGGACATTTAGCAATGTCTGGAGCTATTTTTGGTTGCCATCACTTGGGGAAGGTGATATTGGCATCTACTTAGTAGAGATCAGGTTCAGCCTTCTAAAATGAATAAACACAGTCCCCCGGAAGAATAAAAAATTATCCAAAGAATTATAATCAATCCAATTGTAGCAAATGTTGAAAGATCCTGCTCTATCTGAAGATAACCACAGAAATCTTTTAAGCAGGACTAGGGTGGGGGGTTGGAGTTGGGTGGTTAGGAGGGAAGACCAGTGAGGCTGATCTTTTGCGTTTCAAAATGTCTTGGTCTGGAGAAAGTCCATAGTAGATACAACACATTGTGATCAAGGGGTCTTAAGAAATGCTGCTGTTACTGGTAGCCTTAAACAAACCTTAAGTAGAATTCATCTGTTCATAATCTTTCATAGAATTATTATTATTTTTAAATCATAGCTATAAAAATTCTGGACCCCATTCCTCAGGAAAAAGGAGAAAGTGAGTGACAGCATTATTCAAATGGCTTAACATAGGGGGAAAGAAAACATGGATAATGCTCTTCCTTTAGTTACCTTATTCAAATAACACGTTACAGATTTCTGTGAAATTAACCAGTTGGCTTATTTTCTATCAACTCAGCTTTCAGATCTAAAAACATTTTCAGGTAAGTATGCAATAACTACCCACATTTCCACATGGTTAAGTGTTACTAAAGACTAGCTGCACAGGAAATCATAAATATTCCAGGGGAAAAGATAATGAAGATTAAATTCTGAGATTTCTAATTTGCAGCCATAGGACTCTTAGCTAAGATCTGAGGGGAAGGGATCCTGATCACTGTAGGAAGTTCTTGGTATTGTAGCAATAGATGTGAAAATTAGGAAAATGTAGATTCAGAAAGCATACTATGTCAAAATACATTCAGATAACATACCAATGTACAGTTTGTAGCCCCTCCAATTTACTCTACCTTTAACTCAGGGTAATATTTTAACATTTGTATACATTTTTGTTCAATTCCCTCTGTCTAGAGATCATGAAAAGTATAGACTGCAGATACACTTCTATAAACAGCTTTGTGCTAAGATTTTTGGGAGAGATTTTGATTTCAACTTCCATAAATCTTTAAAATATTTATTATTATTATTTTTTACTTTAAGTAGGTCCTGTAACTCAATGTGGGACTTGAACTCATGATGCTGAGGCTAAGAGTCACATGCTCTTACCAACTGAGCCAGCCAGGTGCCCGCAACTCTCTTTTAAATGAATTATGAATATTGAAAATCTTTGTTGTAAAGGTTTTAACTAGATTTGCTTGAGTATTTGGCAAACTCCTTTTTTTTTTTTTTTTTTGGCAAACTTAACTTTCCTTCTAAATTCTGATTGAACCAGGTATATTGGCTCACCCAGACCTAACTTCATTAAAGTACTATTTCTCACTATATTTTCAAATTATCAAACACTTCCTTTGATCCTTAGACAAAGAGAAACTGTCAGGACAAGAAAAAAGATGGATTATGGATGAAAGCTAAAAGCCAGTGAAAATAGCTAAAAATAAGACTATGCCCCAAATAAATATGAAAAAAACTTCAATTTTAATACAAAAAGAAAAAATAAGAATCTCCATGTTACCTAGGAAATAAAATAACCATAAAAGTATTTCTTAAGTGCTAAATCCTAGAATATTATAATTCAAGAGATTCCATTTGTTTCCCTCTAGGTGAAAAAAATACACATCACTTTTTGTTGTGTCGAGTCCTTTTGATGTTTTTATTAGTTTACGCCTTCAAGCTTTCCTACCCTATTATTTGCTTAAAACAAAAGCAACCAAACAAACAAGCTAGAGGATTAGAAAGGAAGACTTCTGAAAACTGAAATCATTTGTTTGTTACCAATCAGGAGTGTGTATTAAATAGATTCTTTTTTTTTTTTTTTAAGATTTTATTTATTTGTTTGCCTGAGAGAGAGATCACAAGTAGGCAGACAGGCAGGTAGAGAGAGAGGGGGAAGCAGGCTCCCCACCAAGCAGAGAGCCCAATGTGGGGCTTGATCCCAGGACCCTGAGATCATGAACAGAGCTGAAGGTAAAGGCTTAACCCACTGAGCCACCCAGGCGCCCCTATTAAATAGATTCTTAACAGTAGATACCACAAAGGCTAAGGAATATTTAGGATTCAGAACTGTCTATATTAAATAATTGAATATTCAATCTAGATGGTTTATACATACATGTTTAAAGCTGAAGTGCCAACATGGTTGGAACAAGAGGGTGTTATGCTAAGGGAAATAAGTCAGAGAAAGACAAATACCGTATGATTTCACTCATATATGGAATTTAAGAAACAAAACAGATGAACATGGGGGAAGGGTAGGAAAAATAAAATAAGATAAAAACAGAGAGGGAGACAGACCATAAGAGACTCTTAACTATGGGAAACAAACTGAGGATTACTAGAGGGGCGGGGGACAGGGGGACAGGGTAATAGGGGGATGGGCATCAAGGAGGGCATGTGATGTGATGAGCACTGGGTGTTATGTGCAACTGATGAATCACTAAATTCTACCCCTGAAATGAATAATACACGATATAGTAACTAAATAGGCAACTGATGAATCATTGAAACTACATCTGAAACTAGATGTACTGTATGCGGACTAATTGAATTTAAATCAGTCAATTGATCAATAAATAACGAAAAAATGAAAACTACAACTGCCTGGCTTCCTCATCTGTACCTGAATTGACTCTGATACTAAATACTCCCAATGTAGACACATATTCACCTTTCACTCACACTCCTGATAACAGGAATTGCATTTTTTTGGAGATGGAAGCCATCTAGATAGTGGCTAAAAGGAAGTGTTGATGAACAAGCAGCTGCAGGGGTGCTGTCTACAGTATTTAACGACTGTCCTGCAAAATATCAGAATCACAATTTATAAAAACACTGATCTCCCTACCTCTTGCCACATCACATTTTCCATCAAAGAAAACAAAGATTCTGAAAGAGGAAACATGTGGCCAGCTGTTCGCACCGCAGTCCCTGAAAATCAATCTACTCCACTGGAGGACACTTTAAATGTTAGAGCTTTTGCCTTCAAGCTTTGTGTTTTCTTTTTTTTTTTTTGGTTTTGGTTTTTGATACCTGTCTTCTCTTTGCCAGATTGTTGGCTGATAAAACTATTTTCAAACATTTGTATGACTTCTGTTTATGTATTGCAGAGGGGGGAAGACCTTTTGTGATAGGTAGTAAAAATCAAGCAAAACAGAGAGTCAGGGTTGTGATTTGCCAAAGGTCAAAGGTCATGACAAGTGACTGGCTCCAGAGGCTTTGAGGTCAAAGGGCAAATGGAATCCCATAACAGCCACTCTGGCTTTTTACATCACAAAGAGACCGATGCTTTCCTAACTTCTGTGAAGGAATCCACACCAGTGTTCACAGTTTTCCTTGAAAAATTATTCCAAAATGATTCTGCCCATGATTATTTTTCCCCTTGAAACCAAGTGGCATGAAATAGGCTTTTATATAAATTGAATGTCTCCTTAGCTTTTTATTCGTATTCTATATTGGCAACCTAGAGGAGGAGGAACTAACAGAGATTAATACGTGTTTTTTAAAAGAAAAATAAGCACATTTTTTGAAAGTTCAAAACCCAAACCAAAAGAGTACATTTATCTTTTTGTTATTTTCTTTTTCAATCCCATGTGTATTTACTGAACGTACCTAAAAATTTGTTTTCCCTGAAAGAACTAAAAGCAATAGTGATCTCTTATTCTTTCTACTGGGGATATATCTTCAAAGCTAAGTTCTTAATACAGGTTCAGAATAAGGTTTTATAACAGGAACCATTCTGCAATTATCATAATGTGGTTTTTTATTTTTATTTTTTTCTAATTTGAAACAAATATAAAACATCAGTGATGCCAGGGCCACTGTTTAGGTCAGAATATCTGGCAGATCTCAGGATGTATTAGTAGCTGCTGTTATATCTAAACCATGTGAACTGGAGGAAAAATGCAGAACTTTACTTTTCAACTCCATTGGTTTCTAACCTCTCATGAGCACTTAATTCCTCATAGAGAAGGAAATAGTCACGCTGTAGAATCCTGTGGCCCATGAAGGGTAATTGGATAACATCTTTTGAAAGATTTACAAGGCTGCCAAGGATTTTGCCAGCTTTAAACCTGATTGATTCAGTGTGAAAAGATCTGAACAATTCTGACCTAAAAGTTTAAAGACAGACCTTTCCTGTGAAAGTATAATTTAGAGCCTGCAATAAAATTGTATTGGAAAACACCACATTGAAGAACACAGCCATAAATTGCAAAACTTAGCATTATGTTAAAGGACATATTTTTTTCTTCAAGTCCTCTGAAAGAACCCTAATTGTTTACCAGATACTTTAATAATGAGGTGTTTTTTTGTTTTTTCTTTTTTTCTTTCTTTTTCTGGAAGAAGTCCCTGAAGAAAGACAAAACTAGCCAACTACTTTGCCTCCCTAACCAAGAAGTCAAACTTCTTGGTTATACATATATGTGGAGTTTACACAACTTTTTTCTTATTAGGTAAACTAAAGAAAAGCTAAATTCTGTTTAACAAAGAGTAGACTAAACAGACTTGCTCCATATTTTAATTTTTCAAAGTGCTATTTCTCATCATATATTAATTTCCATTTGATAAAATATATACACTCATAATTAGTGCAATATTCTGTGGGTAGGCTCAAATGCCTGTGATGACTCAGACAGATTAATGATTAAACATCTTCCAGCTAATTACTCCAGGTCATTAATTATTTATCTAAGTCCATAATTCTATCATCTATTTTAGCCTCCCTTTTCTATTGCTCATCTTGGAAGAAGCAGGTTTGGGGAAATTAAAGCATAAAAATTTCAAGTAAGCAACATTAAGTAGAATATATACATCCTTTTTCCTTTTCTTTAGAATCGGGGAAAAACTGAGACTATGGTATTTAGACAAAAGCCTATTTATCTTTAAACAATACCTCCTTTGTGACATGTTCACTAAATTTGTGTTTCCTCCTCAAATTTCAGTTTGAAGGATCAGGGAAAAATGCCATGTGTCCACTTACCTGTGATGTGGGAGACAGACCATTTGCCTTTTGATTCTTTGAATCATATGAACTAGTCTTAGATGTGTAAAATAGGAATCTCAATTTATGGGTATTTTTGTCACTATATACATATTTACAAGTGACCAGAAATGACTGCTTTTTATATAAATTTGCGAGAACACTAACTTGTCAACAAATTCTAAGTCTACTTTCCCACATCCTTTCAAAAGACAAAACAAAAGCAGAACTGTAGCACTAAGAAAGAAGTTTCAGTTAAGAAATGTATAAAGGAGGCACCCACTTCCATGTAAACCAGTTTATACAGAGAAAGGCATTCCGGAGGAAGCGAGGAGGGGACCACGTGCTGGGCTCTCATATTTCTTTCCTGAAGAATTAGGTAGTAAGTTAGTGCAGGCTTTTACCCCTTTCCATTCTAACTAGAGTTAAGTGTCTACGAGGTGATTCAACTGGCCACCTGAATATCCTCCCTGTCTTGTGAATTAGAACAGTTCCACCCTTACTGAAGCCATCAAGAATTGAATAAATTCCACTGTCTCAACTTCCAGCTGACTGTTAGCTATTTCTGCAGGACAACATTACCGGGTTGGTCTACAACAGTACTCTAAACTGGCATGGTCCCCAGAAGCTCTTCCTCAGAATGTTATAGCCAGTTAAGCTGAAAATTGTTAACTACTGGAAAAATACCCCAGAGTGAATGAAGAGGCATATTAGGAACTGGCAAAAAACCAGTTTCTGATATGTTCACATCCCATCAAATATTTTTATACAAATCATCCATTCTACAATAAAGGCTTAGAAGAGATAGCCTTTTCCAGGGGCCTGATTTTGAGTTCTGATGCCACCTAGTGGAAGGGAGGAGGAAGAGATGATGCAATAGAGGCTTAGGACTGAGTCACAGTAGATCAAGACTATCACCTGATTCATTTCCTTCAAATCACTTAGAATATAAAAAATACCTTTCACTTTCCTAATGAGATACTTTTGAGGGATCCCCATCAGTTAAAGGATTATCAAACCCCTACTTTTCCTCCAGCCTCTTCCTGAACATCTCTAGAAGCAATGAATTCAACCTGATCTGAAATGGCTTGCTGTATTTTCAACCACCTCTGGTAGAAAGTGTTCTCTCACACTGGACCCACAGTTTCAGCTCAAGAGCAGTGTGACTGGGACCTGGAGGTGCAGGTTCAGTGCAAAAACTCAGAGCTAGTTGAGTTCACATTTCAGCTCTGCAACCTTCTAGCTGTGACACAGGACACATGACAAGTTCCCTAAGTCTCAGTTTTTTCACCTATAAAATAAAGTTGGGAATAATGCCTATTATCATATCAGTGTTGTGAATCAGATGGTAGGTGTGAAAGTGCTTAGAATAGCATGTCACACAGTACACACTTTATAAGTGTTTGATTTATTATATTTATAGGTTGGGCAAGTCATCAAGATATGAACCATGGCTACAGTAATGGGAAGAGATGAGAAGAGTATATTGAACAATAAATCTCAATGTGTATACCTGGAATATTTCACCTATAAGATGCTCCACTAGTTCCATGGGGACATAAATTTGAGAGATGCTGCATGACAGATAGCTATCTGGCGTATACGGCTATATAGAAATATATAGATGGGCATAGAGATATGTATAAAGATATGTGATAATTACCATAATCAAGGCTGTCAATTCCTGACATATTAACAACTCACCTTACTTTGTCTAACTTGGCATTTCCTAAACCTATTTGACCCAAGAATCCTTTTTAATGTGACATCTTAACATCTTAATGCACATTTAGGGTTTGAAACTGAATTGGGGTAAATCGGAGGGGGAGACAAAGCATGAGAGACTGCGGACTCTGAGAAACAGAGAGGAGGGGGTGGGGGTTGGGTGAGCCTGGTGGGTATTAAGGAGGGCATGTATTGCCTGGAGCACTGGGTGTGGTGCATAAACAATGAATCTTGGAACACTGAAAAAATAAAATTAAATAAAAATAAGAAAAGTGGGATCTTCAACTCAAAACCTTTAAGGACTAAGCAAATACTGTAAAGCAGGGAAGTAGTTCAGGTGAAGTGCAGTATGGAACGGTGTGAGTTATGGAAAACCAGAGGACGCATATGTTACCTAAATACATTTCAATTTGGCTTGTGAAAAACACTGTGTAGACCAAAGGAAACATATCTGCAAGCTGAATCTGGGCCATGCTCAGCAAATCTGAGTCCTGTGGATTGAGAAAAGAGGGCTAACTGTGTTACTTGGGGAAGAATGAATTTTTAGAGATAATAAGGAGAACTTAACAAAAAAGATTGGGAAGGAGAGGTGAAAGATATGAAGCCAGGAAAGGGTACTGTCCTGGAAACAAAAAGAGGCAAAAAAGAAGGGTCTCTGGACCAGAGAAAGGGTGTATTCATTTCCACTGCTGCTGTTATAAAATATTATAAGCTTTGTGCTTAATACAAAATTATCATTTTACAATTCTGTGGGTCAGAAGTTTGATGTGAGTCTCACTGGCTACAATCAAGGTGTTGGCAGGCTCTGGGGGAGAATTAGCTGCCTGTCCTTTCCAGCTTCTAGAAGCTGCCTACAGTCCTTGGCTTGGGCCCCCTCCTCCAGCAAAGGCATGTCATGTAGTCCTTCTCATATCACATCCGTCTGACCTCTTCTCCTGCCTCCTTCTTCCACTTAAAAAAAACCAAAAAACCAAAAAAACCAAAAAAACAAACTTGTGATTACATGGGATTCACCTGGACATCTCAGGATACTTTAAGGTCAGCCAATTAGCACCACTAATTCCACCTGCAACAGTAATTCCCCTCTGTCGTGTACCATCACAAATTCACAGGTTCTAGAAATTAGAACATGGGTATCTTGGGGAGCCATTATTTTCTCGATAGCAGACTGTAAAATAGGAAGAATACTGCAGAGAGGCACTGTGTCTCTGAGAGCAAGGACTGGAGCTTCTTTATGCCCCTGCCATCCAAACTATCCATCCTCTTACTTGATAATAATGGGAGAGAAAGTTCAGAAAGGGGAAGGAAATTGAAACCTATTTGGCAAGAAATTATGCTCATCATTCACAGTGTGTGGTTCTACGGTGTCTGTACAAGTTAGAATACAGATGCTCCTTCAGGAAGGATTAGAAAAAGAGGCCTATTAAAAGAATAGGGGACCTTTTCCAAGCAGACAAAGTCGCCCAAGGCTATCCATCCCCCAGCTGGGGGAAGATGGTGCCACAAGAGCCCTTACTCAGGCTGATGCCCTGAGAGACTGTGTGGAGGGCTCCTGCATCAGCCATCAGCTGGGTTCCTTTGCCTGGGGCCCAGCCTCCCAAGGGTGGTGTGGCGGCAGGCAAGAGAGAGCCTATATTCTGTGCTCTCTGGGAAACGTTCCTCAGCCACTGTCATGCTCAGAGACATGCTTCTTTCATGGCCTTTCCCAAACTTTGTAGGATTTTCTCAGACCATTTTGAACAGAACTCAAGAATAGCCCATAGCGCATGTTATCTTGGCTTCTTACATAAATACCCTTCTTGACAGTGAAGTCCCTAAATACAAAGGACACTTAAAGCACTGTTTTCCAACTCCAGCAGAGTGTCTGTTTATATTGTTAGATTTGCTACTGGTGGGGGTACATGAGAGGATTTTACATGGCATAAAGATAAATTTTTAAAACATTGCTAGTTAAGGATTCGAGAATATATTTGTGTGTGTATATATGTAGCTTCTTGGTATTCAAAGTATGCTTCTTAGCTTCACCTGAGAGCTCATGAGAAAGGTGGAAAGGGGCGCACCCAGACTTACTGCCCTGGAATCTTCATTTTAGTTTTATCCCTGAGTGACTTGCACACATATCAAAGTTTGAGAAATACTGATGAAGAATCAAACCCATGATCTGACAGGTAACACTGTGTAGAATGGGGCACATTCTACACAGTGTTAGAACTGTGTTCTAACACTTTATGCTGCATTTAAAGAAAAATAACACACAGGTGTTGCCTAAATATGGCGAACGCTGAAAGAACTAAAAAAAAAAAAGAGAGAGAGAGAGAGCGAGAGAGATTGAAATATGGAGAAAAGTGAACACGAAATATGACTAAAAAAGTGTGTGCTGAATTAGTTGGATATTTAATTTTCTGTGCCTTTGGCATCATGTTGTTACACTTACTAATAGGTTTCTACTTTTTTCCTCTCCACCCCTGCCCTGAAACTTCTTTCCTTTTCCCTTCCTAAGTCAGTAACCTCAAAGCTTTGCCTTATTCACTATATATATACATATATGTACATATATATATATTTGTCTTCTATACACACACATATATGAATACACACACACATATCTACACACATATATAACAGGTATTAGTAAAATATCTTGTCTTATTCATTTCTTTACTCCGTGAGCAGATATTTACTGAGCACTTGTCTGTGCCATAGTCTAGGTTTTGGTAAACAAGAAAAAAAAATATACACACACATATATATATAATAGCTAAGTATTAGTATAATATCTCTACTAGAGATATTATAGTAACCCCAAAGATATTATATTATCCCACCATATCTATGATATCTGAAATTCCTGTAGGAATCTAAAATAATTCCCCTATTACTGACAACTAAAAACCCAAGAACAAAGAACAAACCCAACTATCCTCAGGTTTGATTTAATCATGCAAAGCACTGGGCATACACGTTACAATACTTTAGTCATAAAGGTACTTAATCCTATAACAAAGTACTAACTGCACATAAAGCAAAACCAGCTGAGTAATGCAAACCCCACCCACATTCCACAAGTCCTAGGAGTGGAATATGCCACATCTCCATTCTTTGGTAGGTCCCACCCTTAGCAGACAGGGGCCCTTTCAGGCAGTTAGAGGCCAGGAGTCATAAATAAGGGGTCAAAAAGTCCTTTGCTCTGACTAAATGCTAGCTGCTGCTCTGGGGCTGTTACCTGCGGCAATGCAGTCTTACTCTTGGAATCCTGGGCATTAATTGTTCAACCATATTATGCTTAATCTAACCGTCATGAAACCAGGAATCTCAGAGGTTAAATGCTTAGCCTACAGAGGTTATTATTCTTTTCAGACTTTCAAAATAGTTATACTTCAGGAAGATGCTTCTCAAGATTCTATGGTCTACTTACGAGTAAATCTTTTCTGATGTAACATTAGGGATATTGTTAGTCTCTGTTTGGCCGCTTTAACACTTCCAAATACCTAAATGAAGTGATTTATGAATGGTGTAGAGTGTGGTTTTAAGATCAAGAGACATGGGGCATTTGTACCTAGAGAGTATCTTTCAACCTTTAAGAAAATCTTATTATTTAAAGATGTAGGGCAATTGGCAGTCAATATTTTATTCACTAGAGAATTGATTCCATAATCCAATGAAGATCTAGTATGAATTACTGACCATTGAGGCAGTTTTATTATCGAAGACATTCAAGTGCTCACTTCTGTGTGTTATTTTGATGTAAAGTCTACAGTTTAATGTTTTTGATTCTTAAGTGCTTTATTTGTATCTTCTCATTTAATCCTCACAATTTCCATTTTACAGGAGAGAAAACTGAGGTACAGTTGATTTGACTCCAACTAATGTGAGGATAAAGTTCAAATTCTTAATCTTTTCATTCCTTCCTTGTCTTTAACTTAAACATTTTTTTAGTTCACGGTGTCTGTGAAGCATGAGTCTATAATATTAGGGGGAAAAACGGGCTAGCTTGTAGAAAAAGTAAACTGAAACAGAAAGCAATTAATTTCTCTTAACATGAATGAAAGATGACTTAAATACTGTGGAGACGTGACTTCAAGTATGGAACTTCGTAGGAAAAAAATCCTCTTTTTTTGAATAAGCAATTTAGCATTAATCTTCCTGTTTTTAATCTTTATGTTTACATTTTTTACATTTGTTCTTAGAACTTACTATTTTCTACCCAACCATGGGTATGTCATTATACATATGTACATTCTCTCTCTTTTGCAGTGTGTATACTCATATGCACACATGCCATTATTTATTCATAAAATTGTTTTGTATTTCTTTAACCTTCTGTAAATCTGTCAGTTCTCCAGGGTTTGGAAAGGAGGTATGACCAGTAGAATGAACCCGTACCTACAACCAAAGAGATCTTTAGTTCAAACCCTTGCTCATGACTAACTGGCTGTTTGTGCCTGACTATCTTCTAACTGTAACATCAGAACCGTAGCAGAACCCAATAGACCAAGTTACTAGGAGGATTAAAGGCAACAAAGAACATCAGTAGTACCTTCCCTATGGAGGAGCTTTAGGACTTGAGCCTCCAAGCTTGCTTCTTGATGTGCTGGTAAAGATAGAGCCTAGTATAGGCTGTGCTGGTTAGATTTCAGCCCTCCCTGTCTCAGTCCATAAACTAGGACTCAAACTCCATTCAGGCTAGTCTGCATATTCTGTATCAGCCACAAAGTGGCCTCTTGCAAAGACAGCTTTCCCTTCAATGTGTGGTGGCTCTGTGATTGAGAAGTAGAGAAAGAAATAGGAAAAGGACACCTGAGTAGCTCCGTTGGTTAAATGTTTGCCTTCGGCTCAGGTCATAATCCCTGGGTCCTAGAATCGAGCCCTGCATTGGGAGCTGGGGAGAGAGGGTCCCTGTTCGGTTGGAGTCTGTTTCCTCCTCTGCCCCTTCCCCTACCCCCCCCTCCTATGCTTTTGTGTACATGCTCTCTCTCTCAAATAAACAAATAAAATCTTAAAAAAAAATTTAGTAAAATTAAGTTACTGAAAATCACTGAAGTAATATAGACTGGAAATGACAGCATCATTGTATATTACTACATTCATTAGAAAATTTTTCAAATCAATATTTTTTCTCTATGGTTATGGTTATTATGGATGCAATAATTTTTACAAGGCCACAGGACTTACACATGGATTATTTAGATTTCTTTCTTTTGCAGCTTTCAGAAAATTAACCTTTTTTTGCCATTATACTACTGTTTAAAGAAATATGAAAAGAGACATTCAAATGTTTCAAATAACTATTCTGCAGACCTAATTTTTCTATATTTAGCATGTATTGGTGCATTTATAATTAAAAGAACTTTTGTTTTAAAATCCTTCTTAATATTTTGGAAATAGCTTATTTTATAATACTTTTTGGGATGATTTTAGCCATTGGGTAAAGCCAGCAATTAAAAGAAGGATCTGACACTTCAAAAAATAAAATACTTTTGGCATGTGAAAAGTCACACCTCAAACTTTAGCTGTTAAGATTAACAGGGATAGTTATAGCTGAAAGGGTCATTACATACTTATAAAGGAAGTTTCACTAAATATAGTCAGCATTAAGAGGTGTTGATGGGAAGAGTTGAAAATAAAACCTCAAGATAACTTTTTGATTTAAAATTCTATTTTTTATGTGTGTTCATGTCATTTTTGAGGAACCTTCACACTTTATTGTAATATAATAAAGAAATGAGCAAAGCAAAAAAAAAAAAAAATGTATTTAGCCCAAAGTAGTGGACAGTCATTAAATAGCCCAAGAGACAGTTTGAGTGTTTCATCTTGTTCACCTTGTTGATCTATTCAAGAGACTTGTCCAACACCAGTTTGGTTGCAATACATTCTTTTCTTATAGTTTCAACTGCACTACATAAAAATTGTTTTGTCCTGTTAAGTAATCCAGATTTTCTTCACTATAACAGGGTTAATATTCTTATAAATATTATACCTGAACATTTTAATTTCTTATTGAAAACATGTCCCCTTCAGGTCAAAAATATAGGGAAAAGATAGGTGGGAAGATGGTAGAGTAGGAGGACCCCAGGCTCACCCTGTCACACAGATACAACACAACAGTGTAAATAACCCAGAAAATGACCCAAAGACTGGCAAAACAAACTCCACAGCTAAATGTAGAGAAAAGGCCACATGGAAGAGAGGAGGAAGGGCAGAGACCCTTAGGACTATCCGAAGGAGGGAGGATCCTGCACTTGAGGAGAGGGGAGAGAAACAGACTTTTTACACCTAGAAGCCCACATGGGAAAGGCAAATCCCCATGATATTTGGCTTTGAAAACTAGAGGGCTTTGAAAATCAGCTGGACTTAAAACCTGGAATTTTAAAAATCAGTGGTCTCAGCTCTGGGAGAGATTGGAGGACAAGAGAAAACTGAGCGCTGCCCCCCCCCCCCCAACCTTTAAAGAGACAGCACAACAAATAGCCTCTTGGAGATATAGCATAGAAGCAGCAGTTTGAAAAATGCCTGGGACAGGGGGATGTGGGAGAGAGTTATTTGCTCATGGAAGAGCATGTCCTGAAGGGACAGCTATCCTTGGGAGACTCCTTTAAGAACAAGGGAGCAGGCAGGGACCATCTCCTTCCCCAGCTCCCAATATAAACTCATGGCCACCTGCCCAAACCAGTATAGCAAATACTCAGTATCTAACTTGCTAACAACCCTGCTTGCCCTACCTGCACTTCAGAGTATCCAACCCCTCCAGTCAGGCCTGCCCCAATCCAGTTGGGCAACTCCCCCACAACCACCCAGAGGGCTAACACAAAGCTTACAAAAAACACTGTGCCCCAACCTGCACTCATTGTGGATCCAATCCCTCCTATATGCTCTTGGCCAGAGCCCATCCAAAGTTGCCGAAAGCCTGACAGTGTGCAAGCAGCCCCAAAAGGGGCCAGCACCACTCCCAAGGGACTTCTGCCCCAGAGAGAGGGAAAGGTAACCACACACACCAGTCAGACTGTGGCCCCAGCAGTGGGGCCACCAAAGAAAGGTCAGGGGTCCACATAGGGAAAGAGCCCTATAGTTTGGTGCTACTGTATCTCGCAAATGCCTGGTCTGACTCAACTCAGGCCCAAGATGGCTCCAGACTGGTCAACTAACACCACAGGGGCCAAACACTGCCCACAACAGGCAAAGAGAGTTTGGTGACTATATCAGAGCACATTCAATACCCCGAAGGGACAACTCTGAAGTGCCAGGTTCTGCTGAACAGAGGACATCACACTGCAAGGAACTATAGAACCTTCATAAAGTGACTACTTTCAAGAGCAGGACACGTAGATGACTTTCCGAAAACACAGAAACAGACACAAAGGGACAAAATGAGGAAAT
Source organism: Martes martes (assembly GCF_963455335.1). NCBI lineage: Eukaryota > Metazoa > Chordata > Mammalia > Carnivora > Mustelidae > Martes > Martes martes. The sequence continues at coordinate 18,474,654 of NC_137890.1, forward strand.
GGAGGAATATATCCCCAATGAAAGTACAGGACAAAACACAGCAACAGACCTAAGCAAAATGGAGATTAAATAATATGCCTGATAGAGAATTTAAATTTAATAATCATAAAGATACTCGCTGGACTTAAGAAGAGTGGAGGGTATCAGTGTGACCCTAATGAAGAGACAAAAAGAACCATCAAAGATGAAAAAAAAAAAGAAATTAAAAATAAACTACATGGAATAAATAGCAGGCTAGAGGAAGCAGAAGAACAAATCATCAACCTGGAGGACAGAGTCATGAAAAGTAATCAAGCTGAGCAGGTGAGAGGAAAAAAAAATATGCAAAAGGAAAACAGACTTAGGCAATGCCGTGACTCCACCAAGCATAACAACATTCACATTATAGGGATCCCAGAAAGAGAAGAGAGAGAAAGGGAGGAGAAAACTTATCTGAAGAAACGATAGCTGAAAATCTCCGGACTCTGGGAAAGGAAACAGAAATCCAGACTCAGGAGACACAGAGAGCCTCCTCAAAAATTAATCCAAGGAGGTCCATACCAAGACACATAGTAATTGAAATGTCAGAAAGTAGTAATAGAGAATTTTAAAGGCAGCAAGACAAAAGAAAACAGTTATATACAAGGGAAATTCCATAATGCTATCAGGAGATTTTTTTCAGCCCAAACTTTGCAGGCCAAAAAGGAGTAGCATGATATAGTCAAAATGCTGGGGGAAAAAAATCTACAGTCAAGAATACTCTGTCCAGCAAGGTTCTCATTCAGAAAAAAGGAGAGATAAAGAGTTTCCCAGAAAACAAAAGTTAAAGAAATTCATGATCAGTAAATCAGTCCTATGAGAAATGTTAAAAGGGACTCTTTTAATGGAAAGGATAGACCATAAGCAAAAGCAAGGAAAGTACGAAGCACAAAAGCAGTAAAAATAAGTATATATGTAAGAATCAGTCAAGGGACTCACAAAATAAAAGGGTATAAAGTATGATACTATATACCTAAAACATGGGGGAGAGAGGTATAAAGAATGGGTTCTAACTTAACGACCATCAACTTAATATAGATTGCTTTATGCAGAAGATGTTATATATAAACTTAATGGTAACCACAAATCAAAAACGTAGTAGATATGCAAAAAATAAGGAGGAAGAAATCCAAGTATATCAGTAAAGCAAGCCAGCTAATCATGAGAGAGGAGAGCAAAGAAGAAAGTAATAGAGAAGAACACAAAAACAACCATAAAACAAGTAACAAAATGGCAATACATGCATATGTATCAATAATTACTTGAATATAAATGGACTAAATGCTCCAATCAAAAGATACAGGAAAATGGGATGTATAAAAGAACAAGACTCATCTATATGCTGGGTCTACAAGAGACCCATCTATACGCTGCCTACAAGAGACTCATTTTAGACCTAAAGACACATGCAGATAGAATTTGAAGGGATGGAGAAGTATTTATCATACAAACAGATGTGACAAGAAAGCTGGGGTAGCAATAGTTATATCAGACAAAATAGACTTTTAAACAAAGACTGTAACAGGAGACCAAGGGCACTGTATAATCACAAAGGGAACGATTCAACAAGAAGATAACAACAACTGTAAATATTTACGTACCCAACATGGGAGCACCTAAATACACAAAGCAGTTAATAACAAGCATAAAGGAAGTAATCAACAGTAATATAAAAGAGTAGGGGACTTTAACACCTCACTTACATCAGTGGACAGGTCATTCAAATAGAAAATCAACATGGAAATAGTGGCTTTGAATGACACATTGGACCAGATGGATTTCACAGATATATTCAGAACATTCCATCCTAAAACAGCAGATTACACATTCTTTCCAAGTGCACATGGGACATGCTCCAGAATAGATCACATATTAGGTCACAATGAACAAGCCTTAATAAATTCAAAAAGACTGAAGTCATACCATGCATATTTTCTGCCTACAACACTATAAAACTAGAAATTAACCACAAGAAAAAAATCTGGAAAGGGCACAAATTCATGGGGATTAAATGACATGCTACTAAACAATAAATGGATTAACCAAGAAATCAAAGAGGAAATAAAAAAAATGGAGACAAATGAAAATGAAAACACAATGGTCCAAAATCTTTGGGATCTGCAGCAAAAGCTGTTCTAAGAGAAAGTGTATAGCTAAATACAGGTCTACCTCAAGAAGCAACAAAAATCTCAAATAAACAACCTAACCTTACACCTAAAGGAGCTAAAAAGAAGAACAAAACTCAAAACTAACAAATGAAAGAAAGTGATCAAGTAGAGTGGAAATGAATGAAATAGAAACTAAACAAAGCCCAAGAAAACAGATTAGTGAAACTAGGAGATCATTCTTTGAAAAGATCAACAGAACTGATAAAACTTTAGGCAGACTCATCCAAAAAAAGAGAGAGAGAAAGAGAGAGAGGTAGAGGGAGAGAGGACTCAAAATCAGAAAGGAAAACAAAAACCTACACCACAGCAATACAAAGAATTTTAAGAGAATATAATGAAAAAGTGTATGTCAACAAATTGGATAACCTAGAAGAAATAGATAAATTATTAGAAACCTATAACCTCCCAAAACTGAATCAGAAAGAAACAGAAAATTTGAGTAGACAGATTACTAGCAATGGCGTTGAATCAGCTATCAAAATAACTCCCAATAAACAAATGTCCAGGGCCAAACGGCTTTACAGATGAATTCTACCAAATATTTAAAGAGCTAACACCTATTCTTTTAAAACTATTAAAAAAAAATAGAAGAGGAAGGAAAACTTCCAAATTCATTCTATGAGGCCAGCATTACCCTGATACCAAAACCAGATAAAGTCACCACAAAAAAGAAAGAAAGAAAGGAAGAAAAGAAAAGAAAAGAAAAGAAAAGAAAAAAGAACCATAGGCTGATATCTCTGATGAAGATAGATGCCAAAAACCTCAAAAATCCTTGCAAACTGAACCCAGCAGTACTTGAAAAAAAAATCATTCACCACAATCAATTGTGATGGATATTCACAAATCAATCAACATGATACATCACATCAGTAAGGGAAAGGATAAAAAGCATTTGACAAAGTACAACATCTATTCATGATAGGGAAAAAAAAAAAACAACAACAACCCCAACAGGTTTAGAGGAGCATACCTCAACAGAATAAAGGCCATAAATGAAAAACCCACAGCTAATATCATCCTAAATAGGGAATACTGAGAACTTTTCTTCTACAGTCAGGAACAAGACAGGGATATCCACCCTCACTACTGTTATTCGACATAGAACTAGAAGTCCAAGCCACAGCAATCAGACAACAAACAGAAACAAAAGGCATCCAAATCAGCAAGGAAGAAGAAAAACTTCCACCGTTGGCAGATGACATGATACCCTACATAGAAAACCTGAAAGACTCCACCAAAAAACTGCTAGAAATGAATTCAGTAAAGTCACAGGATACGAAATCAAGGTACAGAAATCTGTTGCATTTGTATATACCAATAATGGGGCAGCAGAAAGAGAAATTAAAGAATCAACCCCATTTACAATTACAACAAAAAAGATAAAATATCTAGGAATAAATGTAACTAAGAAGGTGAAACACCTATATTCTGAAAACTAAAAGACTCTGAAACTAAAGACAACACAAACAAATGGAAAGATACTCCAAGCTCATGGATTAGAAGAACAAATATTGTTAACATGTCCATACTACCAAAGCAATCTACAGACTTAATGCAATATCTATCAAAATATCAAAAGCATTTTTCACAGAATAAGAACAATCCTAAAATTTGTACAAAACCACAAAGGACCCCAGATAGCCAAAGCACTCTTGAAAAGGAAAAAAACCTGGGGGGAGCACAATTCGAGGTTTCAAGTTGGACGACACAGCTGCAGTGATCCAATCAGTATGATACTGGCACAAAAAGACACATGGATCAATAAAACCTAGAGAACCCAGAAACAAACCTATGATCATATGGTAAATTAATCTTTGACAAAAAGGCAAGGATGTGCAATAGGAAAAAGACAGTCTCTTCAACAAATGATGTTGGGAAAACTGGAGAGCTACATGCAAAAGAGTGCAACTGGAGTACCTTCTAACACCATACACAAAAATTAACTCAAAATGGATTAAGGATCTAGATGTGTGGCCTGAAACCATAAAAGTTCTTAAAGTGAGCACATGCAGTAATTTCTCTGACACTGGCCACAACAACATTTTTTTCTAGCTATGTCTCCAGAAGCAAGGGAAACAAAAGCATAAATAAACTACTGAGACTACATCAAAACAAAAAGGTTCTGCACAGCAAAGGAAACTATCAACCAAACTAAAAGACATCCTACTGAATGGGAGATATTTGCAAATGATATATCTGGTAAAGGGTTAGTATCCAAAATTTATAAAGAACTTATCAAATTTAATAGCAAAAAAGAACCCCCAAATAATCCAATTTAAAAATGGGCAAAAGACATGAATAAACATTTTCCCAAAGAAGACATAGAGTTGGCCAACAGACACATGAAAAGATGTTCAACATCACTCATCATCAGGGAAATGCAAACCAAAACTACAACGAGATATCATCTCACACCTGTCAGAATTGCTAAAATCAAAAACACAAGAAACGACAAATGTTGAGGAGGATGTGGAGAAAAAGGAACCCTCATGCACCGCTGTTGGGAATGCAAACTGGTGCAGCCACTCTGGAAAACAGTATGGAGGTTCAGTGTCCCCAGCTGGGTCCCCAAGGAAGTAGCAAATGAAAAAGCTGTAAAGGAGAAAGAAACTTGCGTGTTTGCAGAACAGAAAGCTGAGGGGGGTAAATAAAGCAAAGTAAGTTAAAGGAGAATGGGAGGAGGAGAGATCCAGGTCATGGTAAGAGTTCTGGAGTTTTTGAACAGGTGAAGATGACATCTGACTTGCAATTTAAGGATCACCATAGCTATTACGTAAGCAAGGGCTGCTGGGAGAGGACAGTCAAAACAGGACATGAAATAGGAAGTTATTGCAATTCAGAAGACATGGTATGGCTTGAATTGAGGTGATCGCTGTGGAGATGGAAAGACTCGATGTTCTATCACATGTGCTCCAAAAGGGCATATTTAGAAGTAGAATTGGTAAGCCCTCTTGACACGATGAAAGATGAGAAAGGAATCACGGACAACCGTAAGGTTTTTGGCTTAAGAAACTGGGTAGTTTGTGATGCCATTTACTTTACTGAAACGAGGAAATTTAAGGAGGAAGCAGATTATGCAATGAGGCCAGGTTTAAGAGCCACATGGCCAACCTTGAGTGGATGTGTTCCATTTCTCTAAATGCAATGTGATTACTTGGAAATGGAGAAAATCTGCCACTTTCCTCATTCTTCTAAAGTACGATTCATCTTCTAGCCCATACCTAAAACTCTATTCAAAAACTGGAATATTTATGCTAAATCTATGTCTACCACCCCTTATTTGCAATTCTGAGTTCCATCAGCTCGGAAAACTACTAAAGGATTCATGTAACTCACTAGGTAGCAAAATTTACCTGCTCTTGTTTCACTTGCTGGCCAAATCCAGCCTAAATTTACATGAGGCCATTTATAGTCTTTATTCCTATTACAAAAAATATATTTTAGTGCAAAAACATTAACAAGTTTTGATTACAGGGTTCCATGCTAGACCCTATTGAGGTTACATAGGATATGGTACATGTGTGACATCTTTATAAAATTAAAGAAAATAAAGATTTTTAAAACATTTCTGTCCCAATTCTTAAAGAAGGGATTAAGTGTTTGTATTCTTCAACTTTAAAATGGACATTACTTTATTATGTGTTTTACTACTTGGTTAAAAAAAATGTTATATCCCTTTCTAAGAGAAGAAGGGTTTACAAAGTAGACTCTGTCCAAAGGAAGAGAAATTGGGAAAGCAAACTGTTGACATTACAACTTCTTAGACCCAAGCACAGAGGACAATGTAGGGACTTCAACACAGCGGATTTGAGGGCAAGAAGGCTGGCATTTTCTTTTTTTAAAATTTATTTATTTGACAGATAGAGATCACAAGTAAGGAGAGAGGCAGGCAGAGAGAGAGGAAAGGAAGCAGGCTCCCTGCTGAGCAGAGAGCCCCACGTGGGCCCGATCCCAGGACCCTGGGATCATGACCCCAGCCGAAGGCAGAGGCTTTAACCCACTGAGCCACCCAGGCGCCCCGAAGGCTGGCATTTTTAAGAAAGGAAAAGACACATAGATAGGTTAAATCAATCAACAGTTGTTTAACTCTAAAGACCAAAAAATCATGTCAAAAATCCTAACTGCTCAGGAATTAGCAATATGCAACTGCTCAAAACCTTAGCTTCACTGATTCTGAGCTGCATATTTTCCACTGGTTAACTTTTCTGAAATGGGGATATATCTTAAAATTGATGGAATCTTAAAATGGACTCTGACGAGGTATAAGTGATGATGTGTTATTGCTTGAGCATATTTGACCTTGGCTGTTGTTTCTGCCTACATGATGGGAAAGCTAAAATCTTCCATATCTCAATCATAAACTACCTAAAGACCTTAACAGGATGGTGTTATAGTTGATTTGGGATGCTATAACAAAAATACTACAGGCTGGGTGGCTTATACATAGAAGAAATTTATTTCTCACAGTTCTGGGAGCTGGGAAATCCAAGAACAAGCCACATGTAGATTTAGTGTCTGGCTCACAGAATGGCTATCTTGTAGCATGATGGAAGGGGCAAGGGGGATCTCCGAGGTGTGTTTTAATAGGAGTACCAGTTCCATTCATGAGGACTCCACCCTCATGAACTTATAGTCTCCCAAATGTCCCAACCCCAAATATCACCATCACAGTGGGGATTAGTTTTCAACATATGAATTTTGAGGATATGCAAACATTTAGTCTATAGAGTAGAAGGTCTTGATTGCTACCTGAAACTCTCCATTTTCAGCCTCAGTAAAGATCAAGAAACATTAGCATCAAAACTTACAGAATGTCAGAAGCTTGAAATAAGACAGCTAAGACAATATCGAGGCATATTTTAGAAGCACTATCAGTGTTCTCGATGGCATTCGAGGGCGATATTTTATGGGAAAATAGAAGTATCAAAGACTTTGTTGGAAGTTATCCCAAGAGGTAAGATCTTGTGAAGATCTGTAATTCCTTTACCATTTTTGTTTTCCTTTTATATACATATATAAATATATTTTTCCAACAAATATGAAATAAGTCTAAATCATAAGAAAGCACTGTGCCGGGGCGCCTGGGTGGCTCGGTGGGTTAAAGCCTCTGCCTTCGGCTCAGGTCATGATCCCAGGGTCCTGGGATCGAGCCCCGCATCAGGCTCTCTGCTCCGTGGAGAGCCTGCTTTCTCCTCTCTCTCTGTCTGCCTCTCTGCCTACTTGTGATCTCTGTCAAATAAATAAATAAAATCTAAAAAAAAAAAAAAAAAAAAAAAAGAAAGAAAGCACTGTGCCATTTTAATTGGCTGATTTTTAAAAGCTATCTCTACATGAACTAATGGTGCATTTTATCTAATGTCTTAGATTTGATTGAAATACTGTTCCCCTTTGCAGAAAGAGGCTACCAGGACTTGGGGGATGAAGAGAGTGACTGCAAAAGTGAAGATCCCAATCTCAGATTGTTATTCTTCAAGTGGACTTTTTTTCTGAGCCCAGGTTCATGTTTTACTTTCCCTCTAGCCTTTTTCTGGTACTTTGCTGCTAATGCTTAAATGGAGTATCCATGTCATTAATTTACAGCATTTCCAGCACATAAACCTTTGAGAACAGGTCAAAGACTGGACTTTGGCCACAACCAACTTAAGTGGGATGTTTTCCAAGGATAGCACATGCATAGAAATGTTAGGCTTTGATTTATTTTAATTTTTTGCCTAATGCAAAATAAACTTTGAATTTACATTCTTTGAGTCTTACCCAGCCTACAAGGTTTTCCTCTTATCACTTCACGTTAAAAGAAGAATATGAGACCATATGTAAAGGTTTTTGATGTGCAAAATTTTATACTTATAAGTTGCAACAACTGCACCTTGCAAAAGGAATTTTTTCATATTTTCACCTTTTAGCCACAGAACATTAAATATCACAACCCACTTTAAATTCATTTTTTTTGAATGTCACAGTAACTAGGACAATAGTTTTCAGATTCTTTTAATTTTACTTGTATAATCTGAATAAAACTGTACTCCATTAAGGTCAGTTCAAATGTGCTAATATGATTAAAAGAAACATCTTAATTCAAAAAGTATTAGAAAATATCTTTGTTGATGTCTTCTGTAAATTTTTTTTTTTTTTTAGATTTTATTTATTATTTTGACAGACAGAGATCAGAAGCAGGCAGAGAGGCAGGCAGAGAGAGAGGGAGGAAGCAGGCTCCCTGCTGAGCAGAGAGACCGACGCGGGGCTTGATCCCAGGACCCTGAGATCATGACCTGAGCTGAAGGCAGAGGCTTAACCCACTGAGCCACCCAGGTGCCCCTGTAAATATTTTTTTGATATGGCTATAAGGTATATCTTATAAATAGTAAGCCATCTCCTAAATGAATGAGCTAAAGGCCAGACTGCTTGGGTGTTAATTACATCTCTGCCACTTTTGAGCTGATTAACCTTAGACAAGCTACTTATTTCAAAGTTCCAGAGTTTTCTCACTTATAAAGCAGAGGCTATTAAAGTTGTATAACTATCTTACACAGTTGTCGTGAGGATCAAGTTGAAATCATACATATAAGCCACTTAGAACAGTACCTGTTACAGAATTAATATGTCGCTGTTAACTTTTAAAATCTCTTCTATGTAATTCTCTCCCTAAAGTCATAGTGGTAGTTACTTCACACATTTCTTTCCCTGCTATCTCTTGAAACTCTAGCCTACTATCTTAGCATACTTTCTTCCAGATTGCTTCCTTTCTTATTTTTCCCCCAAATACAGCTCTGTTCTTTCTGACAGAAACTAATTTAGATTTTTGTAGGCACAATTCACCCATTATCTCAGCCCAATAAAAGTCTGGAATCTAGTAAAAGTCTTGAGCAGGTAAATAAAGTATCTTTCTAAGAAACACATGTGATTGTGTAAGATGATTGAGGTTGGGAGGGGAGAGGCTGTTATTTCCTATATTTAATTTTGTGCTCATTTCAGTATGTTCCTATGGGAATTTTCTCCATTCTCTTCATAAAGTTACGTATATATATGTATATGCCATGAAGTCATTTAGTCTCTCATCCAACAACTGAAAATATATGCTGACAGTTATTTTTAACAATTAATGGAATGTAATTTAATGCGTCAAGTCTGGACTGGAGGCAGGGTGTTTTATAGATTTCTCATGGAGTCTGCCAAAGTACTTTTCTTTCTTCTTGAGTGTAGTGGGATAATACAATTAAAAATGACCGACAGGTACATTCTGAAGGTTCATGTTCCAAAAATTGTTTAATACTTTAAAAGCATGAGAAAATAAGTGCGTAGTGTACATTTTAGTAATATTTATGCTTAATAAACAATGATATGCTGGTAAATGTTTAATAGCTGTGCCTGGCACCTACCCACCCCCCCCAACCCAAAAAGCCATGACTTCATTCGCTGCATTTGCCAGTTTCCATGCTGTAAATACTTCCACCATGGCTGACTTCAAGGTACTAACACGAGATCACTTGAGAAGAACTGGGAAGAGATATTCAGTAGGACACTGTTATAGGGTATTCCACAATAAATATGTAACAAATGAAAACAATCTCGAGAGCATAGATATTAGCACAATGCATTAAAGCAATTAGAAAGTAATGAGTTTGGAGTATTCGGTGCCTTTGTTTTTATTTTTATTTTTTTTAAAGATTTAATTTATTTGACAGAGAGAGAGAGAGAGATCACAAATAGGCAGAGAGGCAGGCAGAGAGAGAAGGGAGGCAGGCTCCCTGCTGAGCAGAGAGCCCGATGCGGGGCTCGATCCCAGGACCCTGAGATCATGACCTGAGTCGAAGTCAGAGGCTTAACCCACTGAGCCACCCAGGTGCCCCTGTGCCTTTGTTTTTAATGTAATTTATTTAATCTTAAGTTTATATAATTAAATTTTTGATAATGGCTATGTTTAGTTAACTGATTTCCAAAATTTCTGAAAATTTAAGAATGGACTCTGATGAGCCTCTATGAGCTGGCTCTAGCACATTACTTCTGTGTATATGTTATTTGTTATTGCCCATGATGACACGGGTCAAAAATGGTGGTGCTTCAACTCATGTGTTGTCCTTTCCTTCCTGTCTTCTTTCCTTCCTTTGGTTCTTGCAGATTTGCTGAATATGTCAAAGACATAAATAGACTGATATCAGTTTGGACAAATCATAAAGTTATTTGTTTATGGTATTGATATAAAGACTGAAATAAGGTTACATTTCATTAGGATTCTATAATATACACTTTCATTATATATCATGACATATGTACATATCTATCCACGTATCTAGATAGAGTAGAAGATCTATTTTTGTTTCTATGAAAACCATATAAAATGCTGTGAAAAGACTCAGTAAGTGTGAGTCACTGCATAAAAGGGTCTCTAGGTATGGGGAAGAACTGGGAAAGACTAAGATAAGGAATATCAGATAATAGTTTCTATATTCTGATTATGTTGTTAGTATCTTTACATTCTTGGATCACTTTAAAGAAATAAAACTGGAAATATTAGAGAATGAATTTCTGGATGTGGAGAATAGTAATCTAGTAACTCATAATCAAAGCAAAGGAGTAAATGTAAAGGAAGACAAATTTGGGCACCTGGGTGGCTCAGTGGGTTAAGCTGCTGCCTTTGGCTCAGGTCATGATCTCAGGGTCCTGGGATCGAGTCCCACATCAGGCTCTCTGCTCAGCAGGGAGCTTGCTTCCCTCTCTCTCTCTCTGCCTGCCTCTCTGCTACTTGTGATCTCTCTCTGTCAAGTAAATAAATAAAATCTTAAAATAAAAAGAAAGACAAATTTGTATGCATTTATGTTAAAATAAAATTTAATTATTTCTAATGATTATTTGCTTGTTTTTTTTTAAACATTAACTTAGTAATTCCTGCTCCAAATTGAGTGGATAATATTTCTTCAAATACATGTTTCTGCATATATTAAATGTGACTGAATTAAGGAATAAAAAAAGCAAAGCAAGAGGCATCACAACTGCATACTTCATGTTATATTACAAAGCTGTAGTAATGAGAACAGCATGTTACTGGCACAAAAATGGACACATAGATCAATGGAACAGAACAGAAAACCCAGAAATGAAGCTGTAATTACATGGCCAATTAACCTTTTACAAAGCAGGAAAGAACATTCAATGGGAAAAAGTCTCTTAAACAAATGGTATTGAGAAAACTGGACAGCAACATGCAAAAGAATGAATCTTGGACCATTCTCATACACAAAAATAAATTCAGAACGGATTAAAAACCTGAGACGTGAAACCATAAAAGACCCTGAAGAAAGCACAGGCAGTAATTTCTATGACATCAGCCAAAGCAACTTTTTCCTAGACAGGTCTCCTGAGGAAAGGGAAACAAAAGCAAAAATAAACTATTGGAAAAAAAAAATAAACTATTGGGACTACATCAAAATAAAAAGCTTCTGCACAGTGAAGGAAATAATCAACAAGACTAAAAAAAAACTGAATGGAAGAAAATATTTGCAAATGATATCTGACAAAGGGTTCATAACCAGAATCTATAAGGAACTTATCAAACTCAACACGCAAGACCCCCAAATAATCCAATTTAAAAACAGGCAGATGACATGACCAGACATTTGTCTAAAGAAAGAGACATATTTCCCAAAGAAGACATGAAAAGATGTTCAACATCACTCATCATCAGAGAAATGCAAATCAAAACTACAATGAGATATCACCTCATACCTCTCAGAATGACTAAAATAAAAAATACAAGAAACAACAAGTGTTGGCGAGGTTGTGGAAAAAAAGGAATCCTTGTGTACTATTGGTGGGAATGCAAACAGGTGTAGCCACTCTGGAAAACAGTATGGAGTTTCCTCAAAAAGTTAAAAACAGAACTGTCCTATGATTCAGGTATTTACCCAAAGGATAAAAAAATACTAATTCAAAGCGATACATGCACCCTGAGGTTTATAGCAGCATTATTTACAATAACCGAATTATGGAAACAGCCCAGTGTCCATTGATTGCTGAACACATAAAGAAGAAGTGGTATATATATATACCATATGATTTCACTCATATGTGTAATTTAAGAAACATATCAGATAAGCAAAGGAAAACAAAAGAGAGAAGGGCAAACCAAGAAACCGGCCCTTAAATAGAGATAACAAACCTGGTTACTAGAGGGGAGGTGGGTGGGGGGATGGCCACTAAGGAGGGTATTTGTGATGAGGACCAGGTGATGTATGGAAGTGTTGAATCACTATATTGTACACGAGACTAAAATTACATTGTGTTAACTAACTGGATTTAAATAAAAACTTTATAAAAAGTACATAAAAAGAAATTTATTAAAGTTACACATTAAAACTTAGTTTTGTTAGACTTATAAATCAATTTATATTGTTGTGATACTAGAGGGATTTAATTAATAGTTGGTACTACTTAAAGCTTAAAGATTAGTAAATATTTTAAATTAAATTCTCATTTAATATATTCAAATACACTTTAAAAGTAATTTGATTTTCTGACTGACCAAATTTCTAGTACTCAAGTAATAATTTTACTTATTAAAACTTACTAAAATGGCTATTTGTAAGTTCTACTCAATGTCCAATATTTTTCATTAGCATTTCACTTAATACTTTTCAACTTTAAATCACAAATTGAAATCAATTATGCAGTGACACATATTAAATTGAAATCACAAGGCTGTTCTAATAGGACAAATTTCTGTGAACGTGGCACATCATAGAAACTAAATGCTCAGATATCCTAATACAAAAATATTAACACCATATGTTTGATTCTCTCAGGCCTTTCTGTACTTATACTTTTCCTAGGTTTAATACATCTTATTCATTAAATAAACAATGGTATTATCCTAAGCAATTTGGAGGATATCTTTTCAGTTGATTATGATTGCAAAACGACCAGGGACATTTGACAGAATATTCTCTGGGCTCCTTTTCATGATGCTGTTGAGATTTCCTGAGTCCTGTTCAGAGGCATAGTCCTTATAGACTCAAAAGTCTATTTTCCAGGTTTAATCATGGAAATCTGAAATTTCCACCGACGATGCAATAATATTTTATTAGTCTCTACATTTCTTTGGCTTTTAATATATAAATGACCTCCTACGTAAATTATAAAGATCTTCAAATTTGGGTGACTACTGCATTTATTTCATAATCTTTTTATTTCTTTGGGGCCATATAACTTTTGCATATATAATTATATCTGATTGAATTTTGAACATTTCCCATGGTTTTATCTATTTTTCCAAATCTTCAAAGATCTTTCTACTGTCAAAAAAACACTTGAGGCTTCCCATTTGTTTAAACAAGATCAGAGTGGCGGTTCTATGACTTCACTGCCAGAAGAATGGAGTTCATGCATGCTGAATGAAATTAATCAGTGCTATTTGTTCAATCTTTTTTCTGATTATGTAAATAAGTAAACAAAGTGTCTTCTCTATAAATAGTACTATACCTATGAAGTGAGAATATGAAGAGCCCTTGTAAGTTTCTTCACTTCCGTAAGTATAAATACTGCCAGATTGGGCAGTAACTTCTCTTAAACCCTCAGCCCCCTGGATCCCTTTAGGAAAACTAGTATCATTGATTTATCCTAATAGTGTATGGAACAGAAGCACAATGGGCACACAGATCAGAGGTCTTACAGCAGCAGGCTGTAGTAAAAGCACACTACGACAACAGGATGGGCTATGACACAGGACCAGGAGCAGGAGGGGATGTGAGAAGTGATAGGAGGAGATACAAGTCAGGGAACAGTACAGAATGTAGCATTATTTCAACCCCAGCTCCCTATCTTTCAATACTCTGATGGAAATGGATTTGAAAATAGTATTTTTTGCTTTTGAGTACTTGCACCCTGCATATTACCAGAAAATTCACTACACAAATGATAAATCTCTTCAAAAAAATCATTTCAAAAACTCTACCAAATTCAGTCCATTATTTCTTTTATTTTTTTATTTTTTATTTTTGCTTTATCTAGATCTCAAGCAGTTATACTTTTGTCTGTGGCTATCCTCGCCAGATAGGTAAGTTGCCCTATATATTGCTCAACCTCTTGAAAATATTTTCCATTAAAATGGTGCTATTCTCCTGGGGACAGTTATATATCCCAGACCACATCTATACACAAAAATTAAAGTAGAAAATTGAGCATTTTAATTCATATGCTTTTGACCTTTGCTTTCAGTAAATCAATGTTTGGGTCTGAATTATCATGGTTCCAATTATACTTTGGTAAATGGTTTTGTTGGAACAGGCTTCCAGAATTCTCAAGTCAGTAACAATTAGCTTTAAGGAATATGCAACTTTTTTAAAACAAGTATCTTCACTTTATAGTTGTTTTTCTGACATTTAACATCTGTGTTAACAACATCCACTCATCTGATGGATAGGGCACAGCTGCAGGTATTAGCTTATGAAACAAGACATTGATGAAGACTAGAATATATGTTTCCTGTACAAAGAAAGTAAAATGCTAAGTGAACATGAGTCCATTACTCATGTTAGAAAACTAGAAAATTCATGCCACCCAAAGATCTCATTGATGGACCTGAAAGAGATGCAGGTCTTAAGACAAAGGCACAGACAAAAGATAAATGGGTGAAGTTGTGTGTGCACGCATGCAAATTATGTTTTATGTTGAAAGTAACTAAAAGTCAGGTGAAACTCTTACATTATAATTAGATAACATTTTGAAAATCATATCAGTTTCCACTAATTGGCAAACAAATTATTGCTTGGGTAATTTCTCCCTTTCTTCCTTTCCTGACACATTTTCCTAAGCCAGTATCAGTCTAAACTGCTACTGTCTGTTTATTTAATGGTTCAATCAGTGGTTGTACTAATACTTATTCATCACAAAGGCCACTGTTTTCAGGGTGCTCTCTTGATCTATATATTCAATGCTTTACATGGGCTTCCTAAGTATCACACAATTATTTGAGAAAATTTGATGACTGGAAAAAACCTGCATTGTCAAAGTGAAGAATTGAGCAAAACATAAAAATAATTATAACAGTGAGGGATAGGAAGGGAAAGAGAGTAGAACACTTTTTACCCTTATTCAGATTCCAGGCAAGAGAAACACTCCTTTATAGAATTATTTGGAAAATTACTTTTGTGCTTTATTCAGATGGTATAAACTTTGGCCTCACTGCTGGTTCATATTATATACATATAAATTATGATCAAAATGATCAAACCCAATAGATACATATCTTGGTAAAATGACTTTTTTGTGATAGAAAGTCTTGTATTCTACAGTTTTCATCTTTTTTTTTTTTGAAGATTTTATTTATTTACTTGACAGAGAGAGATCATAATCAGGCAGAGAGAGAGGCAGAGAGAGAGGGGGAAGCAGGCTCCCTGCTGAGCACAGAGCCCGATGTGGAGCTCGATCCCAGGACCCTGAGATCACGACCTGAGCTGAAGGCAGAGGCTTTAACCCACTGAGCCACCCAGGTGCCCCAGTCTTCATCTTTTTAAAAAATTCATCTTTCCTTTTTGGTTATCACTGAATCCAGTTGTCTGCTGTAGTTTGAATTCATGTGGTGAATGCTTAACTGTGTGGTTTTACTCAAATATTAAATTCATAATGGAGCTGGGTTTGTTGTGTGGTCTCTGAATCACTTCCCACAACTTGAGGAAGTGCCAGAATTATGGCTTCTATTAACATTTCTTGGTGAGGGATTTGTGCACCAATCAGATTTGCTCTAGCCTCAATCAGTAGAAGTACTTTTGGTTGTTCTTGACTTTAAAACCAAGAAGACACATTGGTCTCACTTTGCTGAATCAGTTCAAACCTCCCATGATTTTAATGTGTCCAGTTTGATGGCCCTGTGCAGTTGATGTGGTTATTACTAAAGTGGTAATGAGCTTGGAAAACAAAATAGAGCCACCAAAAGATACTTCACTAGGATGAAGTTCATATCCTCAACTTCCAAAGAAAATTTCTTCCGTTTCCCAAGAAGCACAAGATAATGTATTTACAACAACTCATTTACTGCAGGAGGACACTTTCTAGTAGATTCAACCCTGAAGGCAGGTCAATGACATTGATAATAAATGCATTAGAACAAAACATAAATACCCTTTTGTGTTAAAAACTAGAGCCTTCTTATTTGAATATTATATAAGAGAAGTCTAAAATCTCATGAAAAGTGTATACAACAGCTGAATTAACCTGACACTACAGGAGTAAGGAATAATGTTATTCCTTTAAAAAAAAAAAAAAAAAAGAATTGTCCATCTGACTTGTTTTACTTAAAAAAAAAAAATCCTCTCTTCTGTTGTATCCTTTGAAGTAGAGAAATACAGCTCAACAAGTCTACTTACCACAATTAGAGTGGGTTTTATTGTTGTTGTTTTTGTTTTAGCCTATTTTCCCCCAGTGAGAGCTATTTCAGTAGGTTTTACTGTTAAATCAGTTCAATGCATAGCTCTTCCTTTACTGAGAAAGAAACATTTTGATTGAAGACCTCTTTCAACATTGAAAGGGTCAGTTAAATTTTACCCCAGCCAATGGCTTTATTGTCTGTGTTGCCTTGAACTGTGTTTCAAATAATTGGGCCTCTGCTCTACTTTTAAATCTAGTACTTTCCAGTGTGTGTTTCTTCTGTTTCTTCTAAGAGGAAGGGTGCTGAAGGCAATTTTAAAAGTAATCTCAGATCTTCTATTGGAGTAAGAAAAATAAATGCATAAATATAAAACAAACCTGAGGCACATCATTGTTATTTTTAACCTTATGAGACACATACTTTTCACTTCTCTAAGAAAAAAAGTAATCAATTTTCTTAGGAAAAAGCTTGATACCTCATTTGTAGTTCTATATAGAATTCAGTTGAGTCAGAGTACCATGCTTTATAATCAATGAAGGGGATATCTAAGATATGCATTTTAGCTAAATCTGTGTTCTCTGCTTCTGAAGTATGTTTTTCATTGACTATATTAATGCTACTGACAACAGCATAAAGATTCTTCTCCCTTCACCCCAGTTAATTTCTCCTGAATGCAATCATCTAAAATTCCACAATTACAGGCTTTAATCACACCTTTAATGTTTTCAATGTCACTGTAATTTTCCAAATTTTTGTTGAAAAGAAATTCCTCAGGGAAAGGTAGTATTTATCAGTCATTTTCATTTATGTCAGAATTAAATTTGGATCCATTTCTGAGACTGATGTTGATCAACAAAGGAAAGCCTTGCCTACTGGGGAGTGGGTAAGATACAGTATGTGACTCAGCATGCAATAGACAAACATTCCATTAGTAATTTTAACCAACTGCAGCCAGGAAACTTAAGGCTTATATAAGATAGAATGTTTACACAGAGGAAAGGTTTCCTCTTGCCCAGGTTGCAGACTAGGCTTTGGAATTAGAGTCAGACAGCCTGATGTTTCTTAATCAAAACTACGTTGGCAGCACTAAGATAGGAACTTCAAATTATTAATACCTGGTATTTTTTCCAGCCACATACATCCCCTAGTCAGTTAGCAACAAATCTCCTATATCCACTGGAAAACCCAATGATGACTATGCTCTGTTCCATGTAGCTGATCCTAGCTGGAAAAGTTTAAGAAGGTCTGCCTAGGATAGAAACACAACAACTCTGTGGGAGGTGTCTGTCTGTGTGTGTGTGTGTGTGTGTGTGTATACACTTATGTGTGTGTATATATATAGATGCCTATATATGTGTGTGTGCGCACGCACGCGCGTGTGTAATGGAGTATTATGCAGTCATCAAAGAAATGAGATTTTGCCTTTTGCAACAATGTGGTTGGAACTAGATGGTATTATGCTAAGTGAAATAAGTCAATTAAAGAAAGACAATTATCATATGATCTCACTGATATGTGGAATTTGAGAAATAAGGCAGAGGATCATGGAGGGAAGAGAGAAAAAAATGAAATAGGATGAAAGCAGAGAGGGAGACAAACCACAAGAGATTCTTAATCTCAGGAAACACACTGAGGTTTGCTGGAGTGGAAGGGAGTGGGAGGGACGGGTGGCTGGGTGATGGACACTGGGGAGGGTATGTGCTATGGTGAGCACTGTGAATTATTTAAGACTGATGAATCACAGAGCAGTACCCCTGAAACAAATAACATTCTATTAAAAAAAAAACACACACACACACACAGAAAACACGGAAATGGAAAAAAAAAAAAAGAAAACAACTTGTAGCAATAGTCATAACATTTCTGATTGCTGGTGGTACTTGGATCTTTTCTGTATTTTTGTCTCTTTTCTATCCAGATGATTTCATACATTGCCATTCCTTTAAATACTTTATTGTGCTCATGATTTCCAAGTTAATATCTCAGCTAAGATACCCTCCTCTGATCTCCAAATTCACATGGACAAACATGTCCATTTGGTACTCTAATAGGTATCTCCACATGAACATAAGTAGAAGTGGACTATTCATTCATACTTCTACCCAACCTTGGTTTTCCCTCCCTTTTTGTTTGGTTCCCCATCGAAGTAAATACATTTACTTTCACCAGTTTCTCAAGCCTGGAACCCAAAAGTCAGCTGTGGTTCATTAATTTTGACCACTCTCATCTCTGCCATCTAACTCTTCATCAGATGCTAGTCAATCAACTAAGCTCTACTGTTCATGGTTTCACTGTGATTGCCCCAGTTGAGGCTACCATAATTTCACATTAGAGATGCCTCTATAGGCTTCCAACTGGCTTTCTCACCTCCACTCTGGTTTCCCTTAAAATCTAATGTTCGCATGGTAAGAACTATCAAGTGTTGGCAAGGATGTGGTGAAAAGGAATCCTCTTGCACTGCTGGTGGAATGTAAATTGGTATAGCCACTGTGGGAAACAGTATGGTGGTTCCTCAAAAAATTAAAAAAAAATAGAAATACCATGTAATCTGTAATTCCACTACTGGGTATTCACCCAAAGAAAAAAGGTACACTAATTTGAAAAGATAAATGCACTCCTATGTTCACTGCAGCATTACTTGCCGAGATATGGAAGCAACCTGTCTACTGACAGACTAATGGATAAGGAAAATGTGGTGTATATATGTATACATATATGTATATGTATACTTACACACACACACACACACACACACACACGAACATTATGCAGCCACAAAAAAAGGATGAGATCTTACCCTTTGCAACAACATGGATGGACCTAGAGGGCATAATACTGTGAAATAAGGCATACAGAAAAAGACAAATACTATATGATTTCGCTTATATGTAAAATCCAGAAAACAAAACAAATGAATAAACAAACAAAGAGCAGAAACAGATCCATAAATACAGAGAAAAAACTGATGATTGCCAAAGGGGAGGGAGGTGAGGGGGATGGGGAAAATGGGTGAAAGGAACTTTTTTTGTTTGTTTGTTTGTTTTTAACCTAAACTCTACCCCCAATGTGGGGCTTGAACCATGACCCTGAGATCAAGAGTCGCATACTCCACCAACTGAGTCAGCCAGGTGCCCCCCCAGGTTTCTAGTTATGGAATGAATAAGAGAGACAAAAGGTACAGCATAGGAAATATAGCCGATTGTATTGTAATAGTGTATGCTGACAGATGACAGCCACTTTGTGGTGAGCATAGCGTAACGTATAAACTTGTCAAATCTTGATGCTGTACACCTGAAACTAATGTAATGTTATGTGTGAACTATACTTTGAAAAAAGTCTGTTCTTCATATGGCAACCAGAGACGTGTTTTTGTTTTGTTTCCCTCTTAAAGTTAAATTAGATAATCATCTCTGCTGTACACGGAATCAGTGTTAACACTCTCCCATTGCACCTAAAATCAAATCTTCACCTTAGTTTCTAAGATTTTACATTATCTTGCTACTGCCTCTTTCTCCAACTTCATCTTCTGCCAAATCTCTCTTACTTACTCCTCTAGCCTCACTGGCTTTTGTTTCCAGTTCCTTGGACATTCCTTAGACATTCCAAGTTTTCTCTTACTTCAGGAACTTGGTACATGCTTACTCTGTGTGGAATATACATCTTCCCATTTTTTGAATGGCTATTCTTTCTTTTTCTCACCCTTTAGTTCTCAGAATAAATATCATCTACTCAGAGAGGTCCTGGATGACCACCCCACTCCTTGTACATCCATTATCTGCCCAAGCATAAAGTTTCCTTCCTTCACCTTTCCACTAGTCAATTCTTCCCCTTTGGTTTCTATACATTATCTTGATTTTGCTCTCCAGCTCTGAATCCATGGGTGTTCATCTGATCAATTCATTTAAACTGATTTGTGAACTCTTGAAATGAAAGGCAATCTGTTGGACATGGCAGGGCACAGAACTAAGAGAAAAACAAAAGCCTACTCTTGTGTCATTGGCACATCTTTGGAAATAGGTATGAGGCAGAGAGAAAGGGAGGAAAGGTTAGGAAAACAAACAACAAATACATTTGAATAAAGTAAGGGACACGAGCGCATATAATGAATTACAGGGATTTCAAAATGCCTCACCATGTTTCTTGTTGCTGATGTATTATATAATCTAAAGCCTGAATTTTCTGACTTCTAGGACCCAACTGCATTTTTTTTTTTTAATGCTCTGAAATTTGTCATGATACTAGAACTGAATAAAATAGCCTTTTCGGTTACATGCATACATTTTTATATATTTATAAACTTACTCAGATATTTCAGCTCATTTGTTCAACTGGCAGTTACTCTGTTAAAAAAAAAAACAAAATATCTGGAGTAGCTTGTGTTATAATTATAATAATGAAAAAGTCAACTGATTACAGCATACTATTAAATATACCACAACCAGATCTACCATCTCAAAATGCTGATATCACCCAGAAGATATACCTTTGACACTCATCCATATCAGCAGCAACAACATAATTTTTCATTAAAGCATTCCATCCACCTTTTTATAAGTGAAATTTCATTAAGGTTCTAGAATCCACCAGTGACGTAACTGCTCGCTTGCAAAGTGACTTAATTGGTCTCTCGGACGTATAGAAAAGTTTAACTAAACTTTTAGAAATGTTTAGAAAAAGTTAAACCAAAACCATTTAGAATAGTTAATAAAATGCTTTTTCTTTTCCATTCTTTATAAGGAGAGTAGTTCAGTAATATAAAAATTCATCATCACTTCACACTGGTCTCTTTGATTATTCAAATGTGAAACTGCAAGGGAATCAGCCACAAAGTGTTCATGTCTAGCAAACCTTGGATCCAAATACAATGGGCCAGTGGTTACTAAAAACTCATGGAAGCTTAACTGCATAGCAACCTCACTCCAGCAAAAACCAAAAATACGAAAATAAAAACAAGGCAGAAAAAGCCCAAAGAATAAAATTCTAAGCATTTGAATTCTGCAGTATCAAATTCATTTTAATAGTAAAGGATGAATGCTTTATTTTAATCTATTCAAGTAGAAACAAAGTTTTTCAACCACTAACAAGCAATTAATGGCTAGTGTTTTTTTGTCTGGTCCATTAAATATTGTTAAGGTGAGTAAAGTTTATTTAGCCAGCTATCAAATGCATATAAAACACACAGAAGAATTTCCAAAGTTGCAAGCTGCCTAAGAATGGTGTTTTTGAGATCAATTCTTTTTTTTTCTTAGATCAAGTCTGAATTTATCAGCTTAAATATATTGATATTTTAATTTTCAATTCACATGCTTGGTAGAACTAGCGCTCACTTGCCGATGTGTATGGAACTCATAAGAGATGGTACTGACTTAGAGAGGCATGAAGAAGAAATTTTATACTTTATCAAAACAAAATGTTATGAACAAAACCTCACTGAATAAACCCAGTTTCCTGCCACTAAGGAATGTACACTCTTTTCAGTAAGTTGTGAATGAGTGACTCAAATTTACCGAGGGAACACCACAGACTACCATCAATACAGTCACCTCTATTTTGATGCATTTTTTTCTTTCTGCTCTATGTTCTTCCACATTGTACAGAGGACATTAATCAGATGGTATTGCAACAAACAAATTCATTTGAGAATATTCACAAAGAAATCTTTCCTTTCTTTCATTTTTCTCCCCAAATGTCAGCGTGAGTCCTAGACTGAACCAAATATAGCCTAGGCCTTATTCAGGAGAAACACTCATCAAATTTTACAGAATTACTTGAAATAGAGCT
This sequence comes from Martes martes, assembly GCF_963455335.1. Lineage (NCBI taxonomy): Eukaryota > Metazoa > Chordata > Mammalia > Carnivora > Mustelidae > Martes > Martes martes. The sequence continues at coordinate 18,496,977 of NC_137890.1, forward strand.
CATCACTCTACACTGAATACAATAGCATTTTGATAAAACTAAACTACCAGAATAAAAGGGTGTTTGGAACTAGTGAACATCAAAGAAAACAAATTACTTTCAAAATTTGACCACTTTGAATTATTGGTATAACATACTGCAATTGTATTATTGTTGCCCAAAAATGTTATGGAGGTATTTCATACATTTAATGACGAAAATTGAGAAATTTCATAAATAATAAAGCCAGTTTGCTGAGATTTTTAAAGGCATAAAGTTATGATAATTACCTGAGTTACAGTATTTTTTTATGTAAAATAGGTGTCAATGTCATTATTACTTCACTCTCCAGGATACTTTATGAGTTCGTAGTAACATAATTTAGTTTAGAGTGCACAGCAAAACAAGTATTCCGTTACTACACAACTAATCTTCGTAACAGCTGCGCATTTCCCATCCTCAGCTGCTCCACTTACAACAATCATCCGTTTAACAGCCTGACACCTGTCTCTTATTACATTTGTGAGCAATTGTTAATTTCCTTAAATTTTCCATCCCTTTTTAGTGCCTTTGCCTTGCTTTATTTCTCTGATGCACATTTACATGGTCTATTATATTAATTCTCTCATTTAATCTTGAAAACCTCAAATTATTAGGAAGTTAATTGTGCAGGGATCAGAGGTTTTTCTCACTTACAGCATAACTCTGTTAAATGACACAGTTTGTTCCAGCTTCTTGCTGACACTGCAAGGGATTGTCTAGAATGAAGAGTTCAATTACTTTCACAGTGCTAATCATATATCATTATGTAGAGGCATGAATCCTTAATTCCCAAGCCAGGGCCCGAAGCAGCACAGCAGCTATAAAGGACACATTCCAAATTCCTCTGTCCACTGCAGCATGCAGGTGATAGCCGAAGAATAAAATAATTGTGTCTACTTGGCTATGCTCTTTATTAATTTGAATATTTGATGCCCACAATGAATCATGTCCCATTAGTTTTTATTCACCCACACAAGATTTGGGTCACAATTGATTTGAAAAGCATTGTGCAAGGCCAAATACCTATTTACACTTTTTTTTTTTTTTTTTGAGGACTTTTTCTCCACAATTTAGGAACTGTAACTTTTCAAGGTGCAAATACAAGTTTGTAAATAACACTGAGCCAAGTCTTACAGGCAAGGAATTCCGCAGCTTTAACAAAGCCTGGTTGCTCCTTCTCCCCGTACAATCTTAGACCCGTAGGTTAATGTGTAACCCACACCATTCTCTGGTTCAGTTTCCCCAAGGTCAACAAAGAAGTGGAATTGGAGAGAAGAGTATTTGTTTGTTCATAGGCAGGAAAATGGCTTATGAAATCTCAGAGCAGGGTGTAACCTCATTAAGATAAATGTAAAAATAGCTCACCAATCACAAGTTATGGAAACAGGAAATCAATGCTTGTGTTTTATAACAAAGGCTTTCTTAACATGCCTGGCTTTAGAAAAAGCTTCTGTTACCATTTTCTTTAGTCTCCTTCCCTCTCCTCTCTGTTGACCTGGCAGGAAACTCTGGCTCCTTCTGCTCATGTTTCCTGCTTCCAGTGCATTCTATTACCTGCCCAGCTGTGGCCAGAAGAGGCTGATAAGTTTCCTCCCTTTACTCAGATGAGTAAGTTCCAAATTTGCAGAGTTTTAATCAAGACTGCCCTTTGCAAGAGAAACACGAAGAAGCACAGTGCTTACTGCTCAACTTCTTTTTTCTTGCTAAAGCTGTCTTACTACCTGTGTTGTACTTCCTGTTTTCAGGTTACATGTAAATAAAAGAGTATTAGAAATGTTCTATAGTTGCAAACACAACTACTTATTTACAGAAAATAACTCCAAAAAGAGTTTTCTAATGTAATCACTTCAATCAAGCAGCAAGGTTGGCAAACAGTAAATTTCAAATGGTTTTATTGTTTTTACTTGCTTAAATTTTCTCCAAAATTGAAAGGAAAAAAATATTTTCCTTTTTGTTCTCTCTTCTTCCCTCCCTACCTCTCTCCTTTTTTTTTTTTCTTCCTTTCTTCCTTCCTCCCTTCCTTCCTTCTGTTGGTGAAAGGGTCAGTTTTGTGCCTTTTTGTATTTCATGTACCCAACTCCTAATCCTAGACTTTCATCAATATTCAGCTAATATTTTTTTCTGTGACTTTTATAAATCACCTGTAAATTTAATATTAATATTATATTATCTATATTTAAAATGTATTCTATTTTCCAGAAGTTGAACCTATAACATTTAAGACCTCTGTTGTTCAGTCCCTTCCATAGCACAATGCTGAAACTATACAGGTACTCTGCTTCGCACCTTTGGAAACTAGCACTTTTTGCAAAAATCATTTCTATAGATACAGCACACACTTTGGGGGATGAAGTGGTAATCTTTTGCCTTTGTTACGTCATTGACTTAAACTACTGTGAGACACAGTTTACAAAAATGTCACTGTACTATTTTGTTAATATTTAATAGCATGACAGTTTCTTCAGGGTTTTTTTTTTTTTTTTTGAAGATTTTATTTATTTATTCATGACAGAGAGAGAGGGGGAAGCAGGCAGAGCAGGGAGCCTGATGTGGGATGTGATCCCAGCACTGAAGGCAGACACTTAACCGAGTGAGCCACCCAGGTGCCCACCAGGTTTGGATTACTAGACCACATGACCCAATCAGTTTGAATGCAATGAGACTGGGAATAGCCTGGGACTGGAGAGTTGCTAACTGTAATTAATCATTAACCGACTTACATATACTTGGAATAGGTCAAAGTTGTTATTATTTACCCTGGTTACACTTTAAAATGGCATTGAGATCTTAAAAAAATATATACCATATCAGACCAATGGAATCTGAGGTTGGCCTGGGAACCTGTATTTTAAAAGGCTTACCAAGTGGTTCTCATGCAAATGAAGGTGGGAATCCTTGAACTTGAGTCTCAGTAACATCAGTGACAGAAAATCAGCCTGGGACTACTCTAAGAACTTCAACTATTAATCCCTACATACTCCTGACCCTCTCACTATTCATTTTATTTGCTTTCACACTTGCATATTAATGAAAATATGAAAAATCTGGGTTGGATGTGTACTCCAGCCAAATCAATATTTGCTCCTATATATTTGTTGGGGTCTGGCTTCTCTCTTGATTTTCAGTAGGTGTTTCAAATTAGCCTTCTTAAATATTTTACCTCATCTGAAAAATTGCCATTCTGAAATTTACCATGAAAAAACTATCTACATATTTATATGCTTTACGGTCACTAAATTATATGGTTTTACTGCTTGAAATAATGCTTACTTTTGTTTTCTGAAAAATCTCCTCCTTCAAACTCAGACATCCCTTTAATTCTAATAGGATTTTATAATAGACATCATGTTCAAGTTTATAATTTTAGAGACTAATTATTAATAGCCTCTAATGTATGTTGTTGCACACTGTTCCAGTTTAACTTATATTTTTCTGATTTAAAATAATATCAGTTCCTACATAAAAATGTTAAGTTTTGTCATTATTTTTCATGTAAATATAGTCACACATCAGAACACAGTTCATGTATCTTGATTGTTTAAAAAGTAGTCATATAAATATGCTTATTCTTTTTTTTTTTCTAATTCTCAAGAATCTTTTCCCTTGTGTAACAGTCTCCCATCCTTTTTGTTTTCTAGATTATGTTTGTTTTTTCATCCACTATACTTTATGAGTGGCCAGTGTCTGGCACGTATAGCATATACTGATTAATTCTTATTGCATAACATATTGCCTAGAAATTCCATGGCTTAAAACAATAATCATTTGTAACTGTTCATGCCTCTTTAAAGGTTGGTGGAAGCTCAGCTGACGCACACTGAGTTCAGCTTTGTGGTTTTGCCTTTCACTCTGTGCTGGTCCATGGGATGCCTGGGGCAGCTCTGTTAGAGGCTGTGGAGACCACAACGGTGGAGCCCGGGATGGTCTTTTTCTTTTATCTGTGATCCTGCTCCTGGGACTAGAGTACCACCTGAGGTATGTTCTTCTCATAAGAATGGCAAAAATTTTAGAGAGCAAGTGGAAACACAGAAGGATATTAAGTTCTTGGCTCAGAAATTACATACTTCTACCTACATGCCATTGGTCAAAATGGGTTCCAAGCCAACCCCAAGTCAAGCAATGGAGAAGTCCACTCTGTCTTCCTTCAGGCCACACAAAGGTATGGATGCAAAAAGAAGACTGGAATTGGGATCAGTAAGTCAATATACGAAGCAGTACTCCTCATGTTTGTGCTCATAGCTGGTATGACCTACGTGTTAAATCACTCTTTCCTACTGAGCTAAGGTTGACCTGAGAATTCTTCTCAAGTCAGTGTTTTATGAAGGCACACCAAACTGATTCACTAGTAAGTAGAATCCTTTTTCTCTTCCTTATCTGATGTTCATTTTCTTCACATTTAATTATTTCTTCCTCCTTTATATTATTTGAAAATTAAGACTTGGTCTAGATTATATGATTAAAATTAAGACTTGGTCTGGATTATACGACTGCAACTTAAAGAAAAAATTATGTGACCAATTAATATTTACCTTCTGTTTGGACAGGATTGCTGGGAGAGATGACGCTTTTAGAGATGACACTTTTCTGCCCTCTTAAGGTTACATGTAGCCTTTGACCTAAGTTCCTAGTGAAATATGAGCAGAAATGATCCATGTCTTTTCCAGAATGAATCCTTTCATTTTGAGACTTTTCAGCTCCTTCACCCTTGCCAGTGGTCATGGAAGCAAATACTGATATGGAGGTGTGATGCTCAGCCATTGCACAGGAGACATATTCCCTGAAGCATGGGCCAGGCTCACTGCCAACTTATTTTGAGGAATAAAACTTTCTTAAGCCACTGAGATTTGGAGCTTTTCTGTTACTCCAGAACTCGACCTATCATGAACATAGAGTGTTTTACCAAAACTGAAGCTGAAGGTAAATAATGAATGCAATTCACTAGAGCCAATTCAATATCTTAGATGAACCAAAACAGTCCAGTCTTACAGATGTAGGAAAGGAAGATTGAAGTAGGCAAATGTGAGTGATTTTCAATATTTCTTAGTTCTCTTTCTTATTACTGGTTGCAGTTAAAATTGATGCCCTTTGGGAGAGTTCTCATGCTGATCCCTATAGCTAGCCAAATAGGAGAAAATAAAAGCAAGTGAGGAAAGGAATGGTGTAAAAAAGCTGGGCAAAGGGGGCAGCCCCAGCAAGTTTTTCTCTTCTGTCACTCACACCTGAGTGAGCTGAAGTTTGAATATGGAGGTATTGGTTAGGAAAGTACCTTTGGAAGAACTGTCTATTCAGCCTTTGTTTTAGGTCAAGCTAGTCTTGGATTGAAATTTAAGATGCTCTTCTTCCAACAGTCTGCACTGATTTATTCCTTTGCCTGTCCTTTGATTTTCCACACTTCAGTATCTCGGAAAGTACATAATTTAGACTTTGATATACTTAGGAGTAGAGACAGTCATATTTTGGCATTTGGCAAAGAAATGTTCTAATTCATAACCTATTCAGGAACATTCCTTGATTAATATGGGATCCACAGCCCCTTGAGAAAGACTTTGACTCTCTATATAGTTGGGATTCATATATGTAGAAACAGATGGACAGACTGCTATACCTGGAGGCAAGGATGGACATGAAGGTTCCTGACTGAGAGTTACCATGAATGAAAAAGGAGTCTGGCAGGTGATGCCAGAATGAATAGGTAAGGATGAATGTCAGGTATGGTAAAAGTTTTCCATTCTAAAAGTATATAATGAAGTTGTGCATTAATACTCCTAAACCCAGCAGGTCAGCAATACTGTGGGCTTTGAGATGAAAATGGCTGAGATAAAAATAAAAGACTATGTAACCGAGGGCACTGTCCTCCTTAACTAATCACCACCTCTACTCCTAGAGACCTTGGGCATCACTTCCTTATTTTCCAAGATGGAAACAAACAAAAATCACCAAAAATGTGGAAATCAGCAGGAGCATAAATATGGAACAAAGAACTATACCAGTTTATGGGTAGCAAGAATTGAGAACTCTAAAACGAAATGGCTTCAGAACAACTAGTAGAAACTCTGATCATATGTGAGATACATCCCTCATGTCAGGACTCCTAATGGGAGAGCGACTATAGTTGTAAAAGTGGTTAACATTGGGGTACACAGAATATATCTGAAACTATATTTGGATGATGCTTAAATCTGAAATATGTATTTTAATTTTATATGAAATATTCATCTTAAATTTCAGTCCAAGATTTGCCTGATGTAAAACAAAGGCTGAATAGAAAACTTCTTAAAAATACTTCCCCATTCAAAACCGCCACATTCAAACCTCAGCTCAGTGAGGTAGGAGTGACAACAGCAGAAGAAAACCTGCTAAGAATGCCCCCTTTGCCTGGTATTTTGAGCCACTCTTTTTCTCCCTTGCTTTAATTTTTTTTCTTTTGGGCCATATACAGTGATAAGCATGAGAGCGTTTCCAAAGGCCATCAATTTAAACAACCTCCAGAGAGAGTTTCAGATATATGCAGATTTAAATATATAGAGATAGGTATATTAAGCACAAACTAAGAATTCTTTCTTTTTTTCACTTTTTTTTTGGTTAGCATTTTAGTGAAATACACATACATACTGAAGAGGACTAATTGTAAATGTAGAACTCTAAAAATTTCCACACAGTGAACACATCTGTGACACCAGAGCCCAGACCAAGAAAGAGAACATTACCAACATCCTGGAAGCCTTCCCATTTCCCCTTTAGTCCATACACCCTCAAGACCGACATAGCTTAGTTTTGCCTGATTTTGAACTTTATATGCATGGAATCATACACTACATTTCTTTTTTGTCTGTTTCTGGCCTTTTTTATTTAATATTTTATCTGTGAGATTTATTACTGTTCTATGTAGTTGCAGTTTATTAATTTCTTATTAGCCTATAGTAATCTACAGCATGAATATAGTACGATTTATCCAGTGATGATGGATTTTTTTCCTCCATCTTGGGTCTGCTAGGACTAGTGCTGCTGTGAAGCCTATGTGTTTTGATAAGCATTCGTACAGAATTTTGCTCTTTATGTAACTGGGAATGAAACTGCAGGGTCATACGATGTGCATGTACTTAGTTTATATACACTGTTCTGAATAGTCTTCCAAAATGGTTGTACCAATTTACATTTCCGTCAATAGGTATGTGTTAGCTAACTGGTGCACAATGATTTTGATTGGATGGCACACATCGTGAATAAAAAAAACCATAGAGGTACCAGATGAAATTATTTCCTATGGGCGAAGCATCACTATTACCTCTATAAAAGGGGGCTTGGCACCGAAATCTTCCATTTTCTAAGGTGAGTCAACTTTGGATAAATTCCATCTACCCCTGGTTTGTTCTTTGCTTTTAACTCTATATTTCCAATATTTCCACTGAACAATTTTTCAAATTGTTCATTGGGATCACCATCCTTGGAGGATTTTCTGTCCTTTGCAATGAGCAAATGAAGAAAATTCCCTGACATCACTCATTAGCTTTCTTCTTCAGGCATCTTAAGAATTCAGCAAATGTCTTCAAGGAGAAACCCTCAAGTCTTCAATTTTGTCATATTTACCCTATGTGACCACGAAAGTCTCTGCTGATTTCTCTGAACCTCACTCCTTTGCCAGGTATAAGAATGAATTCTCATTCCCCTACTTTCCCCATTAGAAGGAAAAAAAACCAAAACAAAACCAAAAAACCCCAAAATGAAAATACAGCTGTGGATCAATAAAGCACCACTCCTTCCAACAATGTCAACTGAAAAAAAAATTACGTTCACTGGAACCACTTCATCTGCACCGTCTTTTCCCTTCAGCATCACAGTATTATGGAACAGTCTGCTTTACTTTTCAGAAGTTTCTGGCTTAGCTATTTTGTTTCTTTCCTGTCTTAGAATTACCCCATGTGTCTTTGGAGGAAACAGGCTATCTGAGGCTGCTCACCTCTATAATCTTGTTTCTCCAGTGCTGTGCAACTACTGAACACTCCACTGATTTTGTTCTTCCATAGCAGCTCTCTGCCTACGCTAAGCCAGATTCTTCCCCTCTTCCTGGTGCTCCTGGAAAAAAAAAGGAATTGCCCCCCAAACGGCTGCCAATCATCAGCTCGCCTTTTTGTGGTCCTCCCATATCCAACTTATTAGCTTCTAGTTTTTATTGCTTCTACAGTAATATTATGCTTTAAATGAAGGATTTTTGTATTTTAGCTGCCATTTTAAATTGTTCTTTGTGGAAGCATTAGTATAGCATGAATTAATCCTTCTCTTAGTTTAGATTTTCTAGATTTGATTTCTGTCTAAACGGTAGGTTTTCAGAGCATGGAGATTAGCATACATATGGCACATGTTTAGCCACAAATGATAAACTGTTACTTATAAAATTACTTTCAGAAATAAAAATAACACTAAGAAATTCTCTGTATAATTCTGAATTCTGAAAATGTATAAATGTTTTAATAATTTTTTCTCATTATTTATGATAAAATTCTATAGTGCCTTATAGAGCATTGTGTGTGTATTACAGCATGTGGATGCTATGTATGTACTCTTTTAAACACAAATAAATCTTTCTATATTGTAATACGAAGTGAGTTCATTAGAACCATAGATGCAAAAGAACAATTATTTTGTGGTTTTCTTAATCTTGTTTTGTAAACTTTCTCATTTAGTCATTTTAAACTTGCTCAATTTCTGCCAATGGCAACCTGTTCTCAAGCTTCGATGCTTTGTCTTCATTACCCTCAGTTTTCTGCCTAGTAACAAAGTTTATTAGTCAAGCTAATAGCCATGAATTGTGGTTCATTAATTGAAACTTCAGATTCACTGGTTTTAATAAAAAAGCCCACAGTCACTTCTTAAATCACTTTCAGCTGTAGTTAATTTCTTCTAATCTTTTTCTTTTTTGTTGCTTTGTTTTTTCTATCTTTGAAATTAATTGAGATTGATTCATTAAAAATGATGGTTGAGTTTGTACCATTAGTAAACCAAAAATCATCAAATCTTGATATTTTCAGGTGATACCATTTTTCAGTGCTTTTCTTATAACCAGGATTACAATTTTTGAAAAAGATTTTATAATTCTTTTTTCCTCAGTTTTTCAGATTAAATAGTAAAAGATATAAGAGACACCCAATTATTTAATTTTGTTAAGACTTTAATGTGGCAGCATTCCCTATTTTAATTTACTTCCTTAGTGTTACCACAGTGTTTTGTTCCAGACAGAATGTGGTATTGAATTTAAATCTCTTTTTGCAAAATAATAATTAAAAATTCCAAATATACAAGAAAACTGTTTTGTATATAACACAAATAATTTAATATGCATGTATATGTATACAAACACATATATACAAACATATATACGTATTTATATGTACACTATACACACGCATACACCCATTACAAATACAAATTATTGCAATCCCTAATGGTAAAAATATAACTTCCAATTGCTCAATACCTTGTCACCTCTTTGAAAAAGAGTGCTCTTCATTATGTGATCAGCTTTCAAAGTTGAGTGAAAGTTTACTTGATAGTTACAGTGCTTGAACTCTTGTATAGTAAATTAGATTCTACAAAGCTCCCATGTATTTATTGGAGTTTAACAAAACTGCATGATTCTGTACTACTTGGGTACCAGCAGGAAGCAACCCCTGAGAGAGGAAATCACAGCTGGGAGCAATTAAGACTGATTAGTTTGTGGCTGAGAAAATCAAAATGGAAAGAAACTTCTCTTTGGGGGAATTAGGAGCTGCATTCCCAAGCATTTGTGAGTTGAGTACAATTCTCAGAGGAATTTAGGGCTAAGGAAAAATGTGAATTTCAAATATTTGGAGGTTTTCTCAGCTTATTTAATGTCTGTATAACCACGACGTGTTGACTCTATTGGATATTTGAAAGAAAAAGAAGTTCAGGTAAATTGACCAACTTTTCTTTGGATGGATTTCCCAACTTTTTCATAGGCAGCAAGGTTTCCCTAATATTTTCATTTGACCTTATAGATAGAATATAGACGCTTAATGTAACTTCTTACTATTTATTTATAGTGATTGAGATAACTGTGAGAAATTGGCTAAGCACATAAAAATCACTTCTTTTGAAAAAGTGCACATTACTGTGTATGAGATTGGTCTGAATTATTCTTTAGAAACTGCAAAATAGTCCAGTTGAAATTTTAAGCAAGAAATATGCGGAAACTTTATACATAATTCCTGAAACTGCCATCCTGGATAAAGAATTGGTTTCTAAAGAGCTAGATAAGTATGTGCTTAATAAAGCAAAAGAAATTTAAAGAAATGGCAATAGACTGCACAGTTTATGTCAGGTTCTTTTGCTTTATATTTGAATTATAGATACACATTAGAAAAATTTCTTTTGAATAGGCTGAATTGGGTCACTAACAAATTATAAATATAAATTTAAGTAGAAAGTTGTTTTTCTAGACTCTGTAAGTGATCTATCAGAGATTCATTTATTCTCAATTCTCTGTCAGTTGGTGCTGACTTTACTGTTTGATGTGGACAGGTTTGTTAGTACATTGAACCTTCTATAGCAGAGATATGATGACTTAATATGAGGATGTTATAAGCAATGATGATTCTGCTTTTCTTTCTCTTAACAGGAAGAATGGATTATTTTTATATGTAATAATTTATTCAACATGATGTTCTTCTGTGTCCAGATTTTCACAGTCATCCTGTTTTATTTTCCTCTCACCTTTCTGTCTCTCTCTTTTTCCTTCTTTCTTCTTTCACTGCTGGGTGTGCTGAAAATCTCCCATATGTGAAACAAAGTAAAGGCCCATTTTTGAAATATGTTCCAAATCATCCTTTTGAAAGACTGATGGTTCGAAGAGCATAAAAAATGTAAGAGGGAAATCATAATTATTAACTATAAAAAATGTGGTTTGGTGGGACAATAGATTACTGAATCAAAAGTTGTCTTGGGTTTTATTTCTGGATGTACATCTCTGTGTAATCTCAGTTCTAATTCATTTTACTACTTTAAACACTTCACAGAGAGTGACAATACTAATTCTGCATGCTAGATGATTGGATAGCCTTATTATTATACAAGTAGAAAAAGCTTTATTGGAAATATATTAAGGATAGGGGCACCAGGGTGGCTCAGTTGGTTAAGCGTCTGCCTTTGGCTCAGGTCACAATCCCAGGTTCCTGGGATAGCGCCCCATGTTGGGTTCCCTACTCAGTGGAGAGCCTGCTTCTCCCTCTGTCCCTCCACCCCTGCTCATGCTCCGTCTACTCTCTCTCCCTCTCAAATAAAGAAAATCTTAAAAAAGAGAAATATATCAAGGATAATGCACTTCATTTTTAGTTTGAGACAATTATTAATTATAGGAAGTTATGGTTCAAAATTCAACAATCACTGACCAGAGATTATGTGAAAGGGAACCTGGGGCTAGTCATCGCCTAGCTGATTTTCTATTTCTTAAACCAGTAATTCTCAACTTGTTATCTTTTTTTTTCTTATTTTTCAACTTGTTATCTTTTAAGTCCCATGGATTCTTCTATAAAAGAACATAAGTTTCAACAAAAGTAACCAAAAATCTCACTTTTTTCAATGATAGAAATGTTATTTGCATGCAGTATAATGCTATTCACAATAAGACTTAAAACCAGATTGCTACATTAATGTTGGGGGTATATATTTTTGCTATTAGAGATTTTATATCTGCTAATACTATGTCTCTTGGACAGTGTAAATCACATTACGGTCATCAGTAGGTCAACAGAACTGCTATGTAGGCTGACAAGACACAGTTAAAAATGGCCTGCAAATTGGGGGTAAAGTGGTGTGGAATCCTACAGAAAAACATAGAAACTATTAGAAAGAAGGCCCAGGAACCAGAGGTAAACAGAATCCTCAGCTTCTAAATTTATCCTGTATTATCTACAGCAGATCTAGTCAGCAATATATTCCTACTTGCAGCTGGGTATTGGAGTTAAGTTAAAAAAGAGTCTTTGGGATATTTAGGAAAGCACCTGTCACCAGTGGTCTTCAAACTGGGACACACATAATCTGGGAATATGCGAAAACTTTCCAAAGGTTAAGAGAGCTCAGGTGTTTTTAATGGACATTTTTCAGATCTTTTACTTTCATATGAACTTTTTCCTAAAAGTAGTCTGTGATGCTTTCATAATAATCCTTCTTGCATTTTATCAAAATTAAGCATCCCTTCACATCCCAAATCTAAATGGAACTTTAGACCTCTTCGGATCCTGCTATGGAAGCTCTCCTGACGGACAAAGCACAAAAAGCCCTTAGGGATTTCCATCTTTCCCTCCTCATCTGCCTTCTCTTAATGATATAGCACAGCATTAGAAAGCAGGGTATTTGGGTCAGTGTGGGATCACTGTGGGATCTTCTGAACTCAGGTGGTTCATAGAATTCCACTCTGGGACTAATGGCCACATTTATCCAAAGGTTTTTGTGTTTTTTTGTTTGGTTTGGATTGGTTTGGTTTAGCCCCTGTTCTATAATGAAAAATGTACTACTTCTGAAGGAGATGTTCATAAAAGCAGACCTAAGTAAATACCAGTAAAAAAATGATGAGCAAGAAAAATGTGTTTGCTATGTATATAAAAACAAGCCATTCCCTTTCCACTATTCTCAATATTCATCCTTGGAGAGTTTTAAAAAATTACCTTCAAAGAACCAAAGCAAAACAGATTACTGACACTGACTTTTAAACTCTGAGATATTTGCAAGAGCTACCAAAATTTTTATTATTAAGACTAGAAGTCTAAGGCTATGATTTTGTTATGATTGCTCTGAGATAAAAAAATAAGTCATATTATGAAATAATTATTCCAATTATAGCTAACCCTTACTTTGTCTCACCTTACATAATATTTAGTATTCTTTGCCACCTATAGACAGTCTAAAATTATATACTAGCTCAAGGATGTATACATTTTGATGGTATATGTCTTTGTATTTCATTGATTATTTTTTAAAAAGTTTGATCGTGGGAACCTGGGTGGCTCAGTGGGTTAAAGCCTCTGCTTTCGGCTCAGGTCATGATCCCAGGGTCCCGGGATCGAGTCCCGCATCAGGCTCTCTGCTCCACAGGGAGCCTGTTTCCTCCTCTCTCTGCCTGCCTCTCTGCTTACTTGTGATCTCTGTCTGTCAAATAAATAAATAAAATCTTAAAAAAAAAAAAAGTTTGATCATGATATACACAGTTAATTCAGTTTCTGATTTTGTTACTTGTTATCTATCTACTACAAAGTTAAATGCAGGACTTTAATACCTACACATGATTTTTTTTAACTGTATTTTTTAAAATTTTAAGCAAACTCCATGCTCAATATGGAGCTTGAACTCATGACGAGTGAACTCACAAGGAGGTGAAGAGTTGTGTGCTTAACTGACTGAGTCAGCCAGGTGCCCCTGCACATGAACATTTTTTAAAGAATACTCTTACTTATCTTCTCCATCTTATAAATAACTTTTTAACTTTAGCTATTTATAGCCTATTCATGTATATTTTATCTTATTACAAAATAAAGAAACTATATTATCTACTCACATTTTCTAAAATTATAAATGTGGGTAGAATGTATTTTGATCTTTATTACTTTAATCTTTTTTTTTAAGTTTATTTATTTATTTACTTGAAAGAAAGTGAGCAAGTGAGCATGAGTGAGGGGAGAGGGAAGGACAGAGGGAGAGGGAGAAACAGACACCCTGCTGAGCAGGGAGCCTGATCCAGGACCTGAGCAGAAGTCAGATGCTTAACCGACTGAGCCACCCAGAAGCCCCTCTATCAGTTTAATCTTGATGAGACAAACCTTCAGTAGTTGATATTATAAAGTGATTTATTTCTTAAAGAAGGAAAGTCAAATTTGGGCAGTTGGGTTATATTGTGAACATTTTCCATAGATAATCACAATAGGCCAGGTTCAAGGTTTGTGTGGAAATATACTTAATTGATATGATGAAAATTATAAAAAATATATTAGAAAAAGTGTATTGAAATGAACTATTTTTAAAAAAAATTTTCCAACCCTTTCTGAGTATGCCAGGTATATTAAGGGTCCCTAAGACCACCACTAGGTTTGATGATGTAGTGGGAAGCTCACGGGACTCCAATAAAGGTTAAAAAAAAAGAAAAGAAAAAGAAAAATTTGTAGTCATAAGTAATAGTTCCTTGTTAAGTTTGAGTAAAGCTTTTCTGGTATGCTTCAACATTGAAAAATTAAATTCTAATGTATAAACAACAAATCATTTTGGAGATCATGTGGTTTTAAATTTTCTGCTTTCAATGCAATCAGACAACAAAATACTTTGTTAGCTGATATGTTACTAAAATAATTTTTGATGATATATCATATATAAAGCTTATGTTCATCCATCATTCATTTGTTCAAACATTTATTCAACTAATATTAATAGCCTATATCCTCCAATTCTACTTGTGCTTTGGACAGAAATATTAAATGAGACACCACTCCTACCCCAGTGAGTTTAAAGTCTATAGGAGAAGCTGTTACAATATAGTAAATAATGTGGCAGTAACCTGTATGGTAAGTCTGGTGGGTTCACTGAAGCAGCACGGCTTTCTGGAGGAGCTGGTAGAGAACAGTAGAAGAGATGCAGCAAGTTCATGTTTGGACCTAACTTTTATAAAAGGTATTTATTTTACCCGCAACCTCAACTTCTAAAGGTTAAAATTTCACACAAAATGCCCCTCCACTGTGGAATGGATAGGCAAACTGGCTCACCCACATAAAGGAATATTACTAAAAATCCAAAAGGAACGGACCACTGGTATACCCAGCAACATGAATGAATCTCACATGTGCTATGCTAAGTGCAAGAGCCAGATTTGAAAATGTGCTTCCATCTATAGGACAGTCTGGAAAAGGCGAATTATGGGAGCAGGGCACGGATCAGTAGCTGCTAGGGGCTTGGGGCAGGAGGGGTTGGAATTTCTGGAGGTGATAACATTCTTCTATATCCTGGTGATGGTTAAGTCTCAGAACTGACCATTAGAAAGGATGGTGATTGCTGACTGTAATTTATACCTTCATTAAGAAAAAGAACTGTTCACATGAATTTAGCTGCGGTCCCATAGGTGCAGATGTGCACGGGCATGCACATATGCCTACTCACAAAGCTATGGTGACTAATTCCTTGCTCCCTTTCCCTGCGGAAGCATTCCCAGAGGAGTGTCTCAACAGGAGTGCCTCAACAGGAGTGCTACCGGGTTTTAGGCAGGATAATTCACTGGCTGGCACTGCAGTGTGCTACACAGGATGGCTAGCAACTCTGGCCCTCACCTGCTAAGTGCCACAAGCATCCACATACCTTTCCCGAAGTCCCCTAGGGGATATTTCTAGCTGAAAGCCACATGCTGGACATGAGTTCCCAGAACTCTCACCATATGAAAAGGAGTGAGTTTAATTTACCACTGAAGAAGAAAGAACTGAAGTGTTTCGCTTATCTTTTCTCTTTTTCTGGGGATGGACTGCCTACCTGTAGAGAAACTACATTCTAGTTGGCTCTATCCCATGAAGAGTGGAGTTGGCTTTGCTTCTGGCCACATCTTGGGCTTGGGAGGTGTGAAAGGCAAATTCACATGAGTGTTAGGAAGCACCTGTCAACACACCTGCCTTGTGTCCTCTAATCTAGCTTTTAGAAGTAAGAGAGCTGGCACTTTAGTCTCCATCAGTCTGACTCCTGTGTCTGTCTCATCGGATCTTGAGAAGGAAAGAGAGGAATGTTTTATATAGATCCACTGCCCCAAATTTATATAATTGCTAATTAGTAGAGGTATCCATTGGTTACTATAAATCTATAAATCTATAACTGTAACAGTTCCTGTTATAAAACACACTTGAGCATAGTAACCCAGACCATGAAACTCAAAGTAATACTATAGCACTGTGGACTTTCTGGAATTCATTCCTAAGTGTGTACGAAAAACCAGCGTCATTTGCTTCTCATAGCACACCAGTTGTTCCTCAGTTCGTTCCCCACCTTTGAATGTAATAGGTCAAGGTTACATAGCAGCACTGTCTGCCCTGGTAACCCAGTGTCGGGCTCTCTAATTGTGTCACCAACTGATCCACACTAACTCCTGCGCTGCAATTTGTACTCTGCACATAGTACAAATGAAACCGTCAGTGTTAGGTGGGGACAAGATTTTCCTTTGAAGCATGGAAACACCTTTTTTTTTTTTTTTAAAGCAAGAAAGTATTTTGTGGGATAATGGAAGTGTCATAACATGGAACATTATCAGATCTTTTTGTCAGTGACTTCAAAAGCTAGATGCACTACCACCTACATCCTGAGGTTGAAAATTCTTGTTTTAAAATAGTACTGATGGCATTCTGAGATGACAGAGGTGTACTAGACTCTGAACAAAATAATTAGTAGGCAATTTATTCCTTCTACCTTATCAGAGAGACCTTCCAGCACTCTCCGGTTAGCTTCTTTGCTCTTTCTCTGGTATAACCCCACAGAATATTTCTAACTAGTTGCCTAATCTACTAAACTACGGCTAAACTCTCAGTATGTTGTATTTTAATTCTCACTTTGTTCTAAGTGGTTAACTATGTTTTAACTAAATCACCTCTTAAACATTTATCTTTCTTTTTAAAAAAGATATCTATCAATCTATCTATTGATTTATTTATTTCAGAGAGACAGAGAGAGCACAAGCTGCGGGAGAGGAGGAGAGAATCTGCAGCAGATTCCTCTGCACTGAGCACAGAGCCTGATGTGGGGGCTCAATCCCATGACTGCGAGATCATAACCTCAACTGAAATCATCTGGGCACCCCAATATTTGTCTTTTAAAAAGGACTTTCAGGGGGCGCCTGGGTGGCTCAGTGGGTTAAAGCCTCTGCCTTTGGCTCTGGTCATGATCCCAGGGTCCCGGGATCGAAGCCCGCATCGGGCTCTCTGCGCAGCAGGGAGCCTGCTTCCTCTTCTCTCTCTCTGCCTGCCTCTTTGCCTACTTGTGATCTCTATCTGTCAAATAAATAAATAAAATCTTTAAAAAAATTTAAATAAAAAGGACTTTCAATGGTTTATGCAGTCATACTGAGTGGGCTTTAAGCACTAAGGTAGGGTTTGTAGGAATGATTGTTCCTACAAATGTGGGGTTCTCAGATCCCCTCAGATACTACTGCATAAACAACTCGCTTTGTGAACACCAGCCTCTGGAACAGTTTCTGAACTTATTGTCTTAGAATGTAATATTTATCAAATGAGAGAATATTTTGGGTAATATTATCTGATCAGGGCTGCTATGTAATATTTTATTGTGGAGGGGCATTTAATTCCAAAAATTTTTATTAAGCACTTATGATGCAGTGGGAAGAATAGTAATAACAATAATAATGTATATAATGTAATTCTGCCAGGCATTCTTCTAAGTATTTCTGTAAATTGACTTATTTTAATCAATAGCATTGCTGGGAAGTAATTATTACTGTCAACATCCCCCTTTGGTAGATGAGAAAACCAAGGCTCAAAGGTATTAATTACTTTGCCTGAGGTCATGCTTCTGGTGAGCAGTGGATTTGGGTTTGAACTCCCACATTAGCTCAGGCCTCTGTCATCGGGGTTAACGTTGGAGGAGCCTAATAAAGGTTCTGTTTCAAAGATAATTTTGTGTCTGCGTATAACAAAAACAACAAACATATGAACTAAATTTCTGCAAAATGGCTTTAATTATGATGTGATTACATTCTAAGTGGTGTTATTTTGCTTACACGTATAGTTTTTTTTTTCCCCAAAGATAATTATTCCTCCATAATTTCCTCCGACAAACAATGTTAGTGTTGGGTATAGGTAGAAGCAAGTTTTACAGAAATACAATGTGTAGGATTATCACATGACAGTGTAACATTTTTGAATTTTAATTTGATTAAAAATATCTTATTAACAATGGCCTCATATCTTGGAAAGGAAGCTTTATAAAATAATTAAAACCTGTATTTAGAATATGTATGCTACTCAAACTGATCAAAACCACAAACAAAATCTGATACCTTTAAATAAGGTATATTTGTAAGATATTTTTTAACTTTATCATTAAGATTTGTTTGTAAAGAGACCACCATGTATTATATATTCTTACTTTTAACTTATAGCCACTGATGTACATGTAAACTTAGAGAGGCTTTTATAAATATGTCAAAACTAGCCAGACATAATCCAAAACACAAACCAGAGCCAAACACAATATTCATCGTAATCAATGCCAGTGCACAGGGAGAACTCGTTTGTAGATTGTATGTTTGCTTATTAGGTTTTGAAAAATACAGCAATGTCCTACCAACAGAAATAATTTAGGTACCTGGATTTATCGGACTACATTTTTGAAAAAGATATTTATATCAGTACTATCTTCTGGAGGTATAGTAAGAATGCAATTATTCTTTCAATTAATTCATTCTAAACTAACAAACTGCTTAGAAATTAAAGCAGGGAAAATAATCTTTTTGCTGAAAAACTATCTCAAAACTTTATTTCGTTGACTTGAATATACGTTTTACATTTTGGTTATAAAGCATGACTTTGAATTTTAAACATTCTCCTCAAAGTGGTTGGTTTGCTGGTGACCCATGACTCTCCTGGAGCGGGGCTGATGACAATGCCAACCTTCTGGGAGGAAAGAGAGGGTAGCCCACACTCCTCTGTCCCTCACTTTTAAGTTAGGCTGATAATAAAATGGGAAAACTTTCTAATGCCTTTATAAATAATTAACCTCAGTCAACTTTGGTAATTAAATTAAGGAAACCAATTAACTTTCTGACAATATTATAAAAAATCAATTAAAAAAATCAAAAGGTGGTGAAATATAAAATCTGCATCTCTCTCAGAATCTTGAAGAATATTTATGTAATTTTTTAAAGTAGGCTATAGAGCCTAACATGGGGTTCGAACTCACAGCCCTGAGATTAAGACCTAAGCTGAGATCAAAAGTTGGGTGCTTAACCGACTGAGCCAAATATTGATGTAATTTTAAAAGTGGATAGATGGGGGTGCCTGGGTGGCTCAGTCAGTTAAGCATCTGCCTTTGGCTCAGGTAATGATCCCAGGGTCATGGGATTTAGCCCCTCTGGTGCATGGCTCTCTGTTCATCAGGGCGCCTGCTTCTCCCCTGCTTGTGTGCTCTCTGTCAATTAAATAAATAAAATCTTACAAAAAAATAAAATAAAAGTGGATATATGGTATCAGCAATGACATGCACTTAGCTAGAGCTTTGGAGACATGGGTCTAGATCCCTGCCCTTCCAAGAACCAGCTGAATGGTACTGTGTAAACCACTTTCACTGTTGGAACTTGGTGCCCTTATTTATCAAAGTAAAGGCTGAAATAAGAGAATTGTGAACTGTGCCTTGTTGGTCTCCTGTCCCTCTAATACTCTGATTTTTACAAAGATGCCTGTTGTCCCCTGGAGAGGATAAGGATGAGTCAGATCTGAAGGCCCTGGAGTATGGAAAAAAAGGACCAGGAGACCTTCCTAGGAGTAACTAGTTGACTGAACACCTACAACTCTCTTCCTAGCCCTGTGGATCTTTGAAAAGCCAGCAAATGCTTTATCCTTACCTTTTATAGTGATACATATTCAGGTAAGGGATAACATCTCATCAAAGCTCATGCTTTCAGAATTTAATATCTCAACATTAAAAAGATGTCACAGAAAGTGAATCAATTCTCTCCTGTGCTCTTTAGAAAATTCTATCAATCCTAATAATTATTATTTTGTATCACTGTTGGTTAAAAAAATGTACGTGATATGGATTTCTTTCAAACACATGCCCATTGGCCTGTAATGCTTATAAAGGAATTCTTATTTTTTTCTATCATTTTATACTTTTGAAGTTTTATTTTCTGGTACATCTCATGTGGTTTCTGACTTAGATTGGGTTGCCCTGCAGCAGACCCTGAGGTGAGGATTCATGTGAAAGTGATTTATTAGGAAATGTATCCAGGAAAAACACATAGATGAGTGGGAACCTAGAACAAAGGAGGGAAGAGAGAGGAGGGGAAGGGAGGAATCCAACAAGTTTACAGTATCAAGATAAACTCCATGGCTCTGTGCAACAACAGGGTATATTGGGTATATAACTTGCAGGGTAGGTCACATTTCAGATTTGTCCCTTATGTAGGATGAGGGATCCGAAGTATCTATACCACCATACCACTAATTAGCAGCTGCTGGGCAGAGGTGGAGGTGTGTAAATTTCTAGGCACTTCCATCTGGCCACGAGAGGATGGTCTGCTAACAAAGAGAACAGGTATAGTTTTAGGGAATGAAAATGAGAGAAACCAGCAAAAACAGGTAGGAGATAGGGACAGGGAGCTGACAAGGTCTACCATAAGCCCAGCTGTACTCCACAAGCAACTGTAAAGATGATGAAATATTATCAAATGAAGTAGTCTCCTATAAAGAGTAGAGGGACAGACCTTGCTAATCTGTTTTACAGAGAAGTGCTGGTATCTGGGTGGGTCCTGCAGGAAACAAATGGCACACCACCCTCAGTAATTTGAGGTGTTTAATAAGAGAACTATTTACAGAAGTGAGGGCAGTGAGCAGGGAACCTCTGGGAACGAATGCCGTACTGGTGGTGCATCTCTTTCCAACCCAAGACTTGAAGGCATGAGGTGAGGGAGCATAGAAGTGGGGGAAAAAAAAGCTCTGCTCTCCCTTAGGTGGCTGGAAGGCCTGCCCACAGACAGAACCCCTCCTCTGGTCTCACCGTCCACGCTCCTTTCCTGGGCTCCCGTCAGCCAAATGAAGAGACAGAGCACCTGGGACGCTCTTGCTCTGGTTCCATTTGGAACTCACAGAACTGAACACAGTTGAGATGGGGCAGAGGAAACAAAAGGGTCAAATGGAAGATTTGAGCTGTGAAGGATGAGTTGTTAAATTAACTTAAAGCAATTTAAAGTTAAATTGCCTAAGCCCACATTACCAGCATTCTTATCACTTTCCATTCCAGCAAGATAATCTAAAAAATTTCTTTAGGATACTTAGAATAAAAATCTATTCATCAAGCTTGAACTTCTCTTTCTACCCCTTACCAGCCTGCCCTACTTTCCTTTCTGGAGTTACTAAAAGAGAAATAACCTAAGCCTTAGGAGTTCTTTCACACTCCCTGGAAATTAGGTCTTTTCTCAGGGTCTTAAGATTTGGTCTTTGACTCTATGCTTATCTTTTAATGCTTTCTCTGGTCTTTTTCTCAACATAAAAATTTTCCCTGGTAATGTATATTTCTTCCCCCCCAATTGAATATTTCTTATAATTACATAATACATGTATTTACTATAAATAATGCAAACTACCAGTTAAAAATAGCAAAAATTTACCTTTAGCCTACAAACCAGGGATTAATAATTAATACATTGCCATAAATCTACCTAATATTTTTAGTTCACAAACACACATACATGTACATGAAAACACGCACAGACTTATTTGTAAAAGTGAGATTATTTACAAAATTATTTGGATTCTTTAATCATTCACAGAAATTCTTCTATATTTAGATCGATCTAACTGTAATTTAGATCATAGTATGCTTTTATCATAGTATAGATTTAAAAAAAAAGATTTTGTTAACTTATTTGGGAGAGAGAGACAGAAAGAATGAATGGGGGGGCAGAAGGAGAAGGAGAGGGACAAGCAGACACACAACTAAGTGGAGAGCTCAGCAAGGGGCTTGACTGCAGGCCCCTAAGATTATGAGCAGAAGTCAGACGCTTAACCGACTGAGCCACTCAGGCATTCCTAGATATTTTTTATATGGATGTGAAGCAATTTATACTATTTAATGAATCCCACAATTTTGAACACGTAATTTCTATTTTTTGACATTCTTTGCTATTATAAATATTGTGATTGTTGTCTACTCATACATATATGTTTTTGTGTTTATCCCTGACTTTCTGAGTCTAACTTTCTAGATTTAAATCTCTGGCTGGGAATTTTTTTTAAAAGATTTTATTTATTTATTTAGACAATGCATGTGAGTGCGAATTGAGGGGAGCAGTGGAGGGAAAGCGAGAGAGAGAGACTCTCAAGTGGACTCTTCATTCAGCATGGAGCCCACTTGGGGATTGATCTCACAACCCTGAGATCAAGACCCTGAAATCACAACCTCAGCTGAAATCAAGAGTCAGACACTTAACTGAGTGACCCAGGTGTCCTGGAAATTTTTATTAAAAGAATTTTTTCCATTTTCTACAAATGACATCCTTTTGAGAATGCCAGTTCTAGGTGATATCTTCAATTGGGCCTAAATTTTATTTTATATACTCAACTACTCATTGCTACAACAGGAATACTTTCACTGTTTATTTGATGATCTTTTCTGATAGAAATAAACAGAAACCTCTTGAAGCTAGTGTAATCAAAAAGGGGACAGGTATTTTGATGTTGCTGAGGTGTCTCACGCAACTCAAGGACAAAGTTATAGTCAGACCTTAGAATAGATTGAGTTGAGGGGTGCCTGGGTGACTCAGTCTATTAGGCATCTGCCTTTGGCTCAGGTCATGATCTCAGGGTCCTGGGATTGAGCCCTGCATCAGGCTCCCTGCTCAGTGAGGAGTTTGCTTCTCCCTCTCCCTCTGTCTCTCCCTCCCAACCTCCCACTCATGCTCATGCTCTCGTGCTCTCACAAATAAATAAAATCTTAAAAAAAAAAAAAAAAGACCATACTGAGTTGAATAGAGGGTGAAAAGATAAAGATACCAGGGCAATCTTTTGTGTACATGTGCTTATTCTTTCCTATGTCTGTTTGTAAATATGATTAAAGCCAGTCTTCCTCATTCCTTGTATAAGTTTCTGATTCCTTGTGTAAGTCATTATTTGTTCCATGGAAAATAACATGTATAAGTTCATGTCCAATTCCTAATTTCCTTAGGAAGTGGGGATAATTGATTGGATCAGTTTGGGTTTGGATGTGCACTCCTGACCTCTCTCAATCCCTGGGGTATGAGTGGGGCCTAGGAACACTGTAGAAACATGGCAATTTGAAGCTCCACTGCTATAACCATGCGGGTTGTGGGAGTACAATAGACAGTTCCGAGGTAAAGATGGATGGGCAGCCATGCCAAAAATCAAAAGCAGTAATTGCAGACTTCAATAACCAACCTTAAATATTGAATAGAACAACCAGGGAGAAGCTCAACAAGAAAACAGAGGACCTGAACATCACTACGAACCAACTAGATCTAAGAAATGTGTACAGAATGTTCCATCCAATGATGGTAGAATCCACATTCTTCTTGAGTAGACATGGAACAATGTCCAGGATAGAACATACGGTAGGCCATATAATAAATGTCAATACAGTTAAAAGGATCAAAATCATACAAAGTATGTTCTTTGACCACAACGAAATGAAATTACATTTAAACCGAAGAGACCTGGGAAATTCACAATGTGTAAATTAAACAACCCACTCCTAAATAACCTTCAGGTCAAAGAAGAAATCACAAGAGAAATTAGAAAAAACTTGGAAATAAGTGGAAATGAAGATACACATAAAAATGTGTGGCAGGTAGCTACAGCAGTGCTTATAGGGAAATTTATAGCTGTAGATGTCTATATTAAAAATTCATGATCTATATGGAAGCATATTACCTGTACCTGATACATAATCCAGAATTCTGGATAAGACATAGAGACTTGCAGAAATATGAAAAAAAAAAGTGTTGCATACGATAAATTAAAGCTGAGAAAGTATAGGTCACTCAAGGCAAAGCTTCTAACAACTGCATTTCTGGTGAGTTAAGATGGTTAAGATACACATTACTGAAAAATAAAACTTATATTCTGACCTTTAAATCACAACAGGAGATAGAACCTGGGTAAGCATTTGGCTATTTTTATTCACCAAATTTTATGACTGTACATAATATTAATCTTTTAGTCAGTCTTATAGTCAGTGGGTGACAGTCCATTATATAGAAATAAACCTTGAGTTTAAAATGTTTCCAATTTCATTATGATAAATGCTAATTTGTATTCTCTGCTTGACACAATGTCACTTTGGTTTTGTAGTTTTCCAAGTGTATTATAAGAAAAAGGCCTTCATGTTTCATTTGGTTGGAAAAGGAATATCGTATTTAAAAAAAAAATGTTCTACTATGTGTCAGGAATTGTGTAAGCACTTCTGTTCACATTTGTCCTGTCTTTATTTCATTGTCTTTCCTGAGACAAACATTATCATCATCACTTCAGAGATTAAGAAATTGAGGCTATGATAGATTAAATGATTCCCCCAAAGTCACGACCTGTAAATGAAGAAGTTAGATATAAATAGGTCTGACACATGCCTGAGCTTCTACTTTTCCCATTATTCCAGATTATCTACAATCTGCCATCTCCACTGCTACATTTTGCTGGGAGAATTCTGTCTAGAGTTCTTTCAGCCTGTACTTTTCCTGCGAATTATGTCAATGACAACACATAAGAAAAACCATTGACTTGCTCTTTTTATTACTTCAATTGCTATAGGAATTTTGTATCCTACTCTCACCTTACCAAATTGATCATTAAAGGATCAATTTGATTACATTTGAGGAATAAAAGTGATGGTTCCTCATTTATTATTTTGTCTATTTATATGTGCCTGCTTGAACCTCAACAAGATTTGAGATACTTAATTCACATTTGTGAAGACTTTAAAGTACATCAGGTGATTTTACATTCATTGTGTTATCCTGAATTTGATTTGCCTTGATTCTTCTAGTCTGAATTTATTCTCAACATGTAACCAACCATCCATACTTCTAACCTTATTAGCGTCTTGTTTTTTCTTTTCCATTTTTAGATCATGTAATTTCTTTATTGTCACTATATGGGTCAAAGTCTAGCTCTGCAATTTGACTTCTAAATATGTCTACATAAAAAACAAACAAAACACATCTGTTTTGTATGTTCTCAGACAGTTGATGTTCCTCTGAAGACTGCCACATGTGATTACATGCTATTGATTGACTGGTGAAACCAATACATTATTTCTATCCATTTTATAAATTTCAGGAATTTTACTGGTTTATGGTGAATGCCTTATTTGAGTGCATGGTCAAATTGTTTTGCTTACATGAGCTACTATTAAAAAAAACCCTATAAATTAAAAAAGATTCAAATGAGCCAGATAATAACACTGATTTAAGAGCAATCGTATCGTTTTTCAGTCTTCAATATCAAATGGCATGTAGGAAACTGTCAGACCTTGTGACCTTTTCTTTCTCCTCTCTTCTCTGTCTCCTTTGGTTCAAGATAAATTTCAATTACATAAACCCTATTTCCTGTTGCTAATCACCTACTCCAGTCAATACTCTTTAAATAGTCATTAATGCTGGGATGAGATCTCTGTCATGTCTGAAACTAAGAGAAAATCTGGAGCAGCCCATTAACAGAACAGGAAATTCCCTAATATCCTCAGGATATGTATAGAAACCCATTACGATTAAATACAAGAGGAACTAACATCCTGGGGATATTTATTAAATAAACTTGCCTAAACACATCTGACAAATACATTATCTTTCCCAAAAAGTCTAATTACCAAGATCCATTTATCTAATTAAGTGACCCTCAAATACCTTAATTTTTCCTTTGAAACTTCTCTGTAATAATGAATTCACTAATAATGAAACCAGCGTGTTACAATGGATACCAAGATAATCAACTCATTTGTGCATCTTTGTATTTCTTACGTTTAGATAAAAGCATTCAGAGAAAAAAAGCCATAATTCTACCCTCCAACACTAAATAAAGTAACTTTTTCTAAATATTTTTTCAAGGAAAATGAAAAACATCATTTACTTCATTATTATTTGTGGCAGTGGCAATAAATGAAGAAAATAATTATTAAACATGAATTATATTTGTAAAGGAAAAAAATTTAAATTTTCCTTAATGTAGTAAAAACAACATACCATTCTTCCAGATAATCAAACAATAATTATCTCATAAAAGGAAGAGGACAAGCATTAAAAAAACCTATCTGTAAAATAAAGGATTATTTTAATACAACTTGCTCTGTATTGGAATTCAGCAACATGGAGGCCCATTCAAGGAACATTAGTTATGAAACTACTATCAAAACTACCTTTTGATGTCAGGGTATTCTCCCTTTAATATTTCATTAATATCTTTTCTATACAAAACCCCTCTCTCTCCCTAATCTAGGCTGATCTACACACAAAATTTTCTTTCAAACATTCTACTCTCTTTCTTTGACATCACTGGCATATGACTTGTGTCTGTGCTTAGAATACTCTACCCAACTTCTCCTTGGCTTGTCTAAATCATAAGAGAGAGTTCCAGAGAATAAGAAGACCACAAAGATTTTGAAATTTGGAAGAAGTGGGTTTGAATTCAACCTCTGCCTCTTACTAATAGTGCAACAATGAGAAACACTGAAAACAAGACAGGAGGCCCCAAATGGAGCTCCTTATGCTAAGCCCCATGTCACCAAACTGAGACTAAATAAGTTTCAGCTCTCCCCAAAATGGAATCTTAACCAGGAATCACCTGTTCAATACTAAGAGACCCCTGCCATCCCTTAAAGGGAAGTAACCTTGAAATAGCCAAACCACTTTTTTTGCTGAGTATAATTTCCTTATTCCTGCTCCTGTCTGCCTATAAAAATCTTTCATTTTATAGAGCTCCTTGGAGCTAGTTTCTGTTAGACTGGATGCTGCCCAATTAATGAATCACTGGATAAGGCGAATAATAAAATTTACTCAGTTGACTTTTGTTTTTAAAAGAAGGAATCTTTGAAGTTCAGTTTTGTCATTTATAAACTAGTAATATATCATTTATCTCATGGAACTGATCTGAAGGTTTAATGATATAACTGACGTTTAAAAAAAAAAAAAGTCCATGACATGAAAGTTCTCCATAAATCCTACCCCTTCCATAGGACTTTGTAGCAATCACAGCCATAGTGGTCTCTCCTTCAGATATCCTATGCCAAGCCTTCCATCAATCTGGTGCTTTTAACAGGCCTTGTATAGTTAGTTACCTTTTAAAGTTCACTGAAAACCAGTTACTAAACACTTGCTAAGAGTCACACTTCGTCTTAGATGCTGGTAAAGACAGAAAAAATATCCATTGTAACCTATGCTGAATGAGAGTCTAGTAATCTGGGCTCTACATTGTTGAAAACAAAAAACAAAAAACAACAACTACATCTTACCCCAAATCAATTAATAAAATCAGTTGAAAAGGGCAGCTCCAAGGAGGTAGCTTTAATGGCAGATAAGACTGTGTCCCCAAGATTTTGTCCTCTCACATTTCTGTCAGTAAGTAGCAAAGAGCAGGTTACAGAGACTGCCTTATTCTGAAGCCTATTCTTTTTTTTTTTTTTTTAAGAGAGAGAGAGCGCAAGCAGAAGGAGCAGCAGGCAGAGGGAGAAGCAGGCTCCCCACCGAGCAGGGAGCCCGATGTGGGGCTCGATCCCAGGATCCTGGGATTATGACCTGAGCCAAAGGCAGAGGCTTAACCCACTGAGCCACCCAGGCGCCCAAGTGTAGCCCCTAGAAAGAGCATAGTTCCCTTTCCTTCCCACTACTGATGTTACCCCAAAGAATAAGAACAAAAGAATCCTGGAAGTAATGTTAGGGGTGAGGAATCAGGGGTTGCCAGATAGGCTTTCCCAAGTCAGAACTACACACCTGTCAGGGTAGGTATCTTCCCAGGTTCTGTCTAGTAGGAGTAGATAATTCTTATGGACCAGAAATTACTGTGCATCTCCTCCCTTCCTTCTTTCTCTCCTCTCCTCCTCCTGGCCTCCCCTCCCCTTCCCTCCTCTCCTTTCCTTTTCCTTCCCTTTTTCTCTTTCTTTCTTTCATTCTTTCTTTGTTTTTCTAGTCTTACCTCTTTGGGAGAAAAGTTCTTATTTATTTTATTTTAAAACTCCTTGCTCCTATGACATCATTGGTATTGAGTTTGTGAGCATGTGTGTGTATTAGCGATAGGGTACACATTACCTGCCTTTTACTCCATAGTTACTTGATCAGGAGAATGCTGAAGACTATTTCTTAGAGATCCTGGACTTTGATGTAAATGTAGTAACTGGCTGAAATTTTGTAGTTGTTTCCCTTGGGCAAGAGGTGAATGTGTCCCTCTTAAGTAAGATGCACATGAGGTATTTTGGTGGTCAAGGAACAAGGTGTGGCAAAAACTGATAATTGTTCCCTGATATGCATTCTCCCCACTCCAGTTTTTTAATTTATTCTTTTATTTTTATTAATATTATTTTTGCAATGGAAACTTGATTTTTATGTTTCCCAGCTTCCTTTAAAGCTTGTAGAAGTGATATGTGCTTTTAGGTCATACACTTATAAGGGAAAGACTCACTCGCTTCTCCGGGTTTTTATTTTCCTGTTGGCTAGAATATGAACAGTGATGGCAAACCATCTTAGGCCATGTGGGCAAGGGAAAAACTCTTATTTTGATGAAGCCAAAGAAGAAAACTGGGTTCCCAACAGTCTTGGACTTACATATCAACACGGAACGACTTTACCCCTGGACTGCTGTTAGAGAGGGAGTAAGGAGAGTGGGGGAAGGAGAGAGAGGACTGATGTATCTTTTAAAACTTTCGTCACATTTGGTATATAAAATCACAGACTGGGGGGGCACCTGGGTGGCTCAGCTGGTTAAGCAACTGCCTTCAGCTCAGGTCATGATCCGGAGTCCCAGGATCAAGTCCCGCATCATGCCCTCTGCTCATCGGGGAGCCAGCTTCTCCCTCTGCCCCTCACCCCTTTCATGCTCTCTCTCTCTCAAATAAATAAAATCTTTAAATAAAATAAAATAAAATAAAATCACAGACTGGGTTAGTTCACACAGGTCAATAATTCTCAATGGGAGATGATGTAGGCCCCCTGGGAACATTTGGCAAGATCTGGCGACATTTTTCATTGGCTAGGGGGTGGATGCTACTGTCATCAGGTGGATAAACACCCTGAAATGCAGGGAGAGCCCCCACAGCTAAGAATGAGCAAATCCAAAATGTCAACAGTGCTGAGTTTGAGAGAACCTGACTTGGGAAAGGGGTGATAGAGTCAAGCAGAGGTCCAAAGACTGAAATAAAAAATCACTTTGCCTAGAGCATAGAGCAATGGCAGAAAGGAAACTGGAAAATCAGGCAAATCCAAATTGTCAAGATTCTTGTAAGCCACGTGAAGAAGTTTAGACATTACACTAGGGGCAATTAGAAATCAGAACTGAAATAAGAACTTCTTTCACATTTTAATGAAATAACTTTGGCTGCAGTGTGGAGAGTGACCTGGAATGAGCTGGCCTGGAGGCCAGTTAGCTCACAAAGAGACAGTGTCCCTGGCAAGTATAATGCAATGGGAAAGTAGAAAGCAGCAGACAGAGTCAGGAGACTTTCAGGGGGAGGAGGAAAGTATTTGACATGTTGAAGAGAGAGAGGGCTCAGGGCTTTCTGGCTTGGACCAAAGGCACGGAGGTTGCACTCGTTGACAAAAGGGTCACTTTTTTTTTTTTTTTACCTTGTGTATTATTTGCAGTGGGGAGGAAATGCCAGTTATGAGCTAAAGGACTTAATTAAATCACTAAAATCATCACAAGATTTCCTTCAGGTATCTGGAATTGGAGAGAGAGGCATTGTTTTTCTCATTTAGTG
This sequence comes from Martes martes, assembly GCF_963455335.1. NCBI lineage: Eukaryota > Metazoa > Chordata > Mammalia > Carnivora > Mustelidae > Martes > Martes martes. The sequence goes on from NC_137890.1 coordinate 18,526,668, forward strand.
GAACAAGCAAATGGAAGTCATTTCTGAAGAACAGTCAGGAACTAGGGTCCCGGTGAATAAGCCCTGGTATGCCTTTTTAGGAAAGGTGATAATTTTCTTCTGTAGTAAGTACACTCTGTCGTGTTGAGGGATAATGTCAGACTAGAATATCTGATTACGTGCTCTGCCGTCCCATCTTTGAAATTAAAATAGAACTAAGAAGTACTACCAGTGTTTGAAGCTGCTTGCACCTGACTATATGTTTATAAATAAATAAATATATATATATATGTATTTATACAAAATTTATATATTAGATAGAGTCCAGCTGACTCAAGAAGTCCAACATATCAAACCTAGATCCAGGATACATATTACAAATTTATAAATACTAAATTCATTAGGTATACATAAAAAATCTTTTCTTTAAGAATGGAAATTTATATGTTTAGTCTATAATACATTTTCAAGCTGTATTAGGCTCTCTCAGAATAGTCATTAATTCTTAAGACAATTAGTTTATTATTTCTAAGGCTATGAAAGAAAAACTGTATAAAACAGGATTTTAAAAACTCATTAAAAATTTATATTTTACTAAATCAAAATTTAAAGCCACTTAAAAATTATTTAAATGATTTCATTCTAAACATAAGAGAAATCATAACCTAAATATTGTGATTTTGAAGACTAACTAAACTGTAATATTTCAATGTGAATTTAATATTATACAATTAATTAATGAAAAGTTTATTCCAAAATATGTAACAGTCTTTTTCTATTATTTACTTGACATGCTTCTATACTACTAGTTTCCTAAGAGGCAGGTAAAAAAAAAAAATAAAACCAAAAATCTCTATAATGGAATATTGCTGAAAGTGCACATACATACTTTAGCATTTCAAGAGCTTGAAGTATTTTTTTCCTTTGCCTAATAGTTTGAATTTTCACAAACATAGTGCTTCTAGAAAAATGAAAAGCTTAGACTCTACACATATGCATATTTTATCAGCATTTAATATTCACTATTGAGTTTACTTGAACATGTTTTTGTTACAAATATATTTTTTAATGTAGACTTATTCAAAATTGTTTATCCAATAGCACATTGGAATTCAGAGAAGTTCTTTTCTTCGGTAGAGATGAAAACACAGAAACTTATTTGCTCCCTCTGCTGGAGAGATGGTTGTTAATTTAAAGAGAGAATATGATTTTGAACTCTGCAAAGCAATGTGTATGTTTTATTTCTTACCATCAAGAAGTGGCTCAGTAAGTAAATGTAATGGCATCTTGAGAGGCAGAAATAAGGCATATTTAGTAAGGTACATTCTGTTTTAAAGACTAAAATAAGAAGATGAGCTTTTGAAAAATGTTAAGAATGAAGATTTAAATGTTTGTTTCTAAAGCTTATTTTAGTGTTTATTGTATGGGTTCACTTCCCAGAATTACCTATTTATATAGATGGAATGCCTGTTTTGTATTCCTCTCCAGATGATGTGGGCTTTTGAGTGTTATATTTTTATAACATCGATACCCAAGCAAATAAAACACCAGATCTCTCCTGATTTTTAGGCTTTAGAATTTTTTGACTTTGATTTTTCCCTTCTCCTTGTTCCTCAAGGAATCTTTGACCACACATTCTGGTGCAATTATTTTGAAAGTGTACTAGCAAGTCTGGTAGTATATCAGCTTATAAATATAATAACAACTATGATTTTTAACATATTTTTTAAAATTGTTTTTATTTATTTGACAGAGATCACAAGTAGGCAGAGAGAGAGGGAGAAGCAGACTCCCCGCCGAGCAGAGAGCCCGATGCGGGGCTCGATCCCAGGACCCTGAGATCACGACCTGAGCTGAAGGCAGAGGCCCAACCCCTTGAGCCACCCACGTGCCCTTAATTTTTAACATATTTTGCATTAGGAAGAGTTAGGAATTCTGCTAAATGCTTTATGTGAATAATCTTAGTGATTTCTTAAATATATGAAGGTTGACATTAAAACTAGCCTCATTCTACAGATAAAGAAACTGAGGCCTAAAAAATAAGTAACTAGTTTAAGTTCAAATTCCTTAGTGCCTAACCCAGGATTTTAAACCAGGCTGGCTGTCTCCAGACTTAAGCCTGTTCACTTAATCATTGTGAGGTGGTCTGAATGATATCTATAGTAGAATGTCACATGCAAATTAGATGACTGTTTTTTTTTCTTTTACAAACATTTTATTTATTTATTTATTTATTTTTATTTGAGGGGTGTGCAGACGCAGAGAATCTCCAGCTGACTCTGCACTTAGCACAGAGCCTGACTCTGGGCTCAGCCTCATAATCCCAAGACCATGACCTGAGCTGAAGCAAAGAGTTGGACACTTAACCCACTGTGCCACCCAGGCACCCCATAGGACTGTTCTAAAACCAATAAAAACTTATACCTGTTCCTGCAAAGCTGCCATTTCTTCCTGCCAGACATTGTATTTATGCAAGTTGCCCATGAAATGTAAGTTTTCAGGAGGCTTGGTGTTCTTTCAGACTGGTGCAGAGAAGACAACCTGATGAGCCTTTATGGGGAAACGCAGGATACACTGGACGCCCTGGTTAAAAAGTTTGCATTTATGCGCTGATCCGCTGGGTCAAAAGGTCACAGTTTTCACAGTTTCTTGGTTTTTTGTTTTTTTTTTTTTTTTAATCATTAAAATGTATATGCTTCTTGTAGGGAAGTCATAAGAATAAATTTGAAAAGATCTGCATGAGGCGCTGAGCCTTACAACGTGGAATAATGTGCTCTATAAATACTCAGTAAAAAAATCTATCAGTCCCAACGCCAAGTTGATGTGTAGCTATACTCTTGTGCATCACATATGGTAATGAAATAGAAAATTACCTGGAAAAAAATCTTTTACACTGTTAGAAGATTCAATTCAATGCCCTGAAGCTGAAGACTTTGAATTAGAGCGTTAACACCTTATTTAATGGTTTGAATACTGACTTCTTACCAATTTAAAGGAAATGTAATAATGCATCTGCTACTTTTCGATGATATAGTCAAACTGTAATGCAGGAACATTGAATCAATTACTTCTTGAATGAGCCAATATTTAAGAAATATGTTTGTTGATGAGTACTGATTAATTGACTGACTTGAGAAATTATGTATCTGATTACGAAAAACCCATGGTCATGCTAATATTGAGTAAAAATACTGGTATGGAAATTTTGCTTATAACCATGCAACACATAGTTTAAGATACAGGAATTATGAGAGTTAAATTGATTAGTTAGTTAAGCATAAACCACTCCAGATCTATAGTTTGAAAATTAGCTGGCTAACAAAAAGCTGTCCACTGAATTTGGTACTCTATAGACACATCCTTCAAAACAGAAAACCAACTCCTCAACCAGGAAATAGTAATTCTATTTCTAATACCAAAAAAATCTCCAACACAGTGCACACAAACAAAAGCTCTTTAGGAGAAACTGTACTAGAGTTATTGAGAATCCTTCAAATGATTCAATGGACATCAGATATATCTGTCACATCACCTCAGAAACTAAAGCTAGAAAAGAAGAGAAAAATAGTTCCTGCCACATTTTCGCAAAGAGGGCTGTATTAGTAGACATGAGAGACATGCCCAGAGCTATTGAGAAAAATATATGTAGGGGAGTATTAGGAGTTTCATAATAGAGCTTGCTGTTAGAAGTAAAACAATCTGGATTGCTGTTAATATGATTCTATTTTTATTTGCTAAATAAGGCCTGAGAAAATACGAGTGTATTTGTGCACATTACATGGCATATGACAAATGAGGCCCAAGGAGGCTGTAACTTTTCAATAATATCACCACTTTTACTGGGGAAAATAAACTGTAAATACTATTTTAGAAAAAAATATCCTGATATAGTAAATATCACAGTTGAGAAAGGCATAGACAATGAATCTTGGAACACTGAAAAAATAAAATAAAGTCTAATAAATAAATAAATAAATAAATAAAACTATGGTGGGAAAAATAAAAGGTATGGTGTTGCAGATGTTAGATCAATTCAGAGAGTCTATGTTTGTGAACAAGGAATGGACTAAGAGCTGACTAACTAAGTTGTGGTATATCCCATACAATGGAATTCCATAAAGCTGTTAAAAAGAATATGGCAGGGACGTTAAAAAACACTACAGATAAAGTGGAATTCTAGTATGTTAACATAAGCCTTAAGGAGGCAGGAAAAAGAGGCACACCTGGGTGGCACAGTTGGTTAAGTATCTGACTCTTGGTTTCAGCTCAGGTTGTGATCTCCGGGTTGTGAGATGGAGCCATTCATTCGGCTCTGTGCTTGGTGTAGAGTCTGCTTAAGACTCTCTCTCTCTCTCCAACCCTCTATCCCTCCCCCTGGCTTGCTCTCTCTAAAATAAATAAATAAATCTTAAAAAAAAAAAAAAAAGTTGAAGGCAGGAAAAATAAAGCAAACAGAAAAACACAACAACAATAAAGAAAAAATTTCAGCCCTAACAAATCAGTATTTTCACTAACTACAAATGGTCTAGACACACTAATCAAAAAAGTTTGATAGAGTGAATAAAAATTATTAAACCATATTCTGTCTATAAGAAATTCATTTCACATACAGTGATATAGGTAGAAAGTAAGACAATGAAAAAATATGTGTCATGCAAACTTTAATCAAAAGAAATCAGGGGGCACCTGGGTGGCTCAGTGGGGTAAGCCTCTGCCTTGGGCTCAGGTCATGATCTCAGGGTCCTGGGATCGAGCCCTGTATTGGGCTCTCTGCTCAGCAGTGAGCCTGCTTCCCCCCCTCTCTCTGTCTGCTTCTCTGCCTACTTGTGATCTCTCTCTCTCTGTGTCAAATAAATAAATAAACTCTTAAAAAAAAAAGCAGGAGTGTCCTTGTTATTATCAGATAAAATAGACTTCAGAGCCAAGAAAATGACCAGACCAAAATGAACTTCGCATAATGATAAAAAGGTCAATCCATCAAGAAGGCATATGTGTGTATGTACCAAGTAACAAGCTTCACAGCCTAAAAACTTCCGTTTGATAGCAATGCTTTTTGTACAACTGAAGAGATTAGCTATTTAGAATACCTTAATGATCATTAGTTTTCTATAATATCAATTATATGTTTTCTTTGGATTTTTAATGTTTTCGATATTGACATTTTCCCATTATAGAACAACTTTACCAATCCTTCTCTAGTATAGAGTCACTAGTTGGGCAGATAGAAAACTATTAGTAATAAAATTTTTAAGAAGTTTAAATTATCAGCATACATAAGGGAAAGTACATAGTGTATCCTGAAAAGCTAAATGCAAGAGAGTAAGACTTATCTAACACCTTTGCTCAGTGTGTACATAAGCTACATACCAATAACACTATGTAACAAAGTACCCCAACACTTGATGACTTAAAACAGCAGTTATCTGCAAGACCTGTGGTTCAGGAGACCTGGCTGATTTAGACTGGTTCAGGTCATCAGTCCTTCTTCAGGCTGGGCCAGCTTAAGCAACTTTGCTTCTAATTGCAGAGCTGTAAGTTGTTTGAGGTAGTAGCTCTCTTCCTATGTCTTTCATCCTCTTGGACCAACTGGACAGTTAGTACATGTCCTTCACGGGGAAGTGACAGAGGTTTAAGAGAACATAAAAAAAGGTGGGAGGTATCTTATGGTCTAATCGTGGGACTGGCACACTGCTCCACCTGCTCATACACAGATGTACATGCAGATGTAGATCCAGACTTATTTTTTAAGGTAAGCTCCAGTGTGAGGCCTGAACTCACAACCTCAGGATCAAGAGTTGAATGCTCTACTGATTAAGCCAGGCACCCTATATTTTATTTGTAAGTCAAAATCATGAAGGATAATGGCACTGAACTCCCATACTATTTTTGTTTGCTGCATACCTCAGAGAGACAGGCATAATTGGGAAAGGGTGAGCAGAAGCAGAAGCTATGCCAACTGGTACTAAATAAAATTTTTATACTATATGCCTGGAATTTCTCTTGTCTATTTGATGGATGAGTGTGTTTTTATTTTATTTATCTTATTTTTCTTTGTCTTTTGAGGCTATTATGAAATTATAAAATGTTTATAAAATGTTTATAAAATTATATAAATTATAAAATGTTTATGCTAGAAGAATCCTGATACTTTAAGAATGATCCAATCCAAAAATATTCAATCTGTGCTCTTTGTAACTCTTGGGTTATAAAGTAGGAGGGCAAATATTTGAGGGACCTTCCCCGTACTTAATAAGAAGAGATTTATTTTAGTTGTTTTTGTCTATTGGCCTCTCATGTAACGTTTCATGACATAATGTTGGAGCATCTTTGATCTTCCTAAAATCATCCCCCCTTTTTTTTTAACAGATGAGGAAAGAGGCTCTGAGATGTGATGTGCCTTATTTCTACAAGGTATCATGACCTAAAACATTAAGAAAAAAAGAGCAGACTTGAGTTTCCTGACTTCAGTGTTATATTACTTTTGCTGCATAACAAATTGCCACAGACTTAGTGGCTTAAAGAAAACCCACTAACTCAAAGTGTCTATAGGGCAGAAGTCCAGGAATGGTTTTGCTGGTCCTCTGCAAAGCTGCATTCTCCTCTGGAGGCTCAATTGGAGAAAGGCCTGCTCCAAACCTTGCTCAGGTTATGGTAAAATTAATTTTTTTATGGCAGTAGGATTCAAGTCAGCTTGCTTCTTCAAAGCCAGAGACCGACAGAGACCCTAGGAAGGCAGATGTTACTTTTTTTTTTAAATTTTTAAAAAAATTTTTATTAACATATATGTATTATTAACCCTAGGAGTACAGGTCTGTGAATTGCCAGATACACTTTTTTTTTTTAAAGATTTATTTATTTATTTTAGAGAGAGAGAGAGAGAGAGAGAACAAGCGTGAGTGGGAGGGGCAGAGGGGGAAGGAGAAAGAATCTTAAGCAGATTCTGCTCTGAGCGTGGGGCCTGATACAGAGCTTGAGGTCACGACCTTGAGTTGATCACAACTTAAGCTGAAACCAAGAGTCAGATGCTTAACCTACTATGCCACCCTGGCATCCCCAGGTGCTACACTTTTTTTTTTTTTTTTTTTAAGATTTTATTTATTTGACAGACAGAGATCACAAGTAGGCAGAGAGGCAGGCAGAGGTGGCAGGGGGCGGGGGGGAGGCAGGAAGCAGGCTCCCCACTGAGCAGAGAGCCTGATGTGGGGCTCGATCCCAGGACCCTGGGATCATGACCTGAGCTGAAGGCAGAGGCTTTAACCCACTGAGCGACCCAGGCACCCCCCAGATGCTACACTCTTACATAATTGTGTATATCCCATTACTTTTCCTGCATTCCGTTGGTTAGAAGCAAGTCCCAGTTGATGCCCACACTCAGGGTAGATTACACAAAAGGTATAACGATCTGATGGTGAAATCATGGAGGCCATCTTAAAAATCTGTCCACCATGAGTACAATAGTATGCCACTTGTTAAAATATCAGTAGGTGAGAAGGACATTTTAACAGTTTTTTAAATATGTCTATAAAATTTCTGATATTCTTCCCTTCAACTCCACTACCCCTTGAAACTGAACTTGACTTAGTGATTTATTTCTAACCAACAGAATAAGGTGGAAGTAATGGTGTATGACTTCTGAGACAAAAGGCATTATGATATTCTCTTTGCTCTCTTTCTTGGATTACTCACCCTGGGGAAACCAGCTGCCATGTCAGGAGGACATTAAAGCAGTCCAGGTGGCAAAAGCCAGCAAGGGTTTCTGCCAACATTTGGTGTGAGTGCTGACCTTCTGCTAATATTCATGTAAGTCAGCCATCTTAGAAGCGGATTCTTGAGCTCCAGTCAAACCACTAGCTTTCCACAGTTCCAGCCAATATCACCTCATGAGAAAAAGCTAAGCCACACCCTAATTCGTGACCCACCAAAACTGTAAAAATTATGAATTTTATCATTTTAAGTTATGAAGTTTGAGGGTAATTTGTTATTCAATAATAAGTAACCAACATAGACACAAAGTACTTTATTGTCTGCTTTAATACTCATCAAAGGACCTCCCATTCATCAAAGAAATCCCTACTGTAGGTTACAGGGAACTCTGTTTATAATAGATTGTCTTTTATATCTTTGAAAATCCTTTAAAATTTTTGTTTTATTTCTCCCCCTAAAGTGACACCAACCCAAGTGAGAAACATCCACTCTTGTTGGTGTCTAAGAATTCTTTGTAGGAAAACATGTCCATGCCATGTCTAAAAACTTTGATTAGAGGGATGATGTCCCCTGTGCTTTACTGAACATTTAAGTCTTAGAGCTGACTTGAACCTTTTCCACTCCATATTCTAAAGGGTATATACTACACATTTTCTGCAGAGAAATGTTCCAAAGATAAAGTAAGAAAGATGAAAACACTCATTCTTGGACTGTTTCAGGTGAATAAAACCTCACTGCTGATGCAAATGAATTTGTTCAAAGGTTTTACTCAGAGAAAACAGTCAAGATTAAATCTTCATAGGGAACCATAACTCTAACAAACTACAAAGAAGTGAGGCTCCATTGACAAAGAACCTGTGGTCTGTCCTTCCCCCCAGCTGTGAGCACAGAAGCAAAGCAACAGAAAAGTTCAACAAATTGGACTGATTTTCTTAATAGGACTGAAATAGTCTGGTCTAAGTGAAAAACAAACAAACAAACAAAAGCCAACTTTGTTAGGTCTGGGGCAAATCTTTGTGGTTATCAAAATAATGGCTGTTAGCACTATGTAGCAATTATTCTTCACTTCTTTACTATTCTCATCCATTCTCGTTTTCCTTTTTCTCTTCCATGCAATCCACTTTTATAGTTAAGAGCTGATTAAGCCATGATAGAATATTTTCACTTTTCCACTTCAAAAATTATCCTAGAATACTCTGTTTCCAAACACATTTATTTCACAAATAGCCTTATTATTTTTTCCTTTGGTACTACTATTTTAGTGGTCGAATTTAAGTCAACTAATGCATATTCCACGGTGGAAGAACCAAAATGTCTATTAGCTTAATTTAATTCATATTAGACTGTGATACTTGTGCCTCAAATGGGTAAAATTAACAAGGCCTGGATGTAATTTATCAAGTACACTGAAGCAGGTAAATATCAGCATGGAGCCTGATGCATCAGAGTTGGAAGTATAATGAGATCAGTAGGTAAGCCCTCCATAAAATTACTTGGGGCGTAGAAGAATCCAGACATAGCAATTATACTTCACAAGAAGAAGCAGTTCTAGAGAGTGTAAAGCAATAGTCAGATTTACAATCTCAAAGGAGAGAAGGGAAAATTACTTAAGTTAAACTAAGAAGCATCCTAAATCATCATTAGACTGTATTGATCTCAGCTGAAAGTGGCTGGCTAGAAAGCTTGGTTTATCTTTACCGTTAAATATTTCTATAGTGTTTGACTAGCACCAAGAATATATAGCCTAGCATTTGAACTATAGTAAATTATAAGCACATAGGCTTCTGCAATGTGTGCATGTCTTTTTGAAGAAGACTCTCAGAATATTTAGGGGAGTTGATGTTGATCTATATGTTAGTTGTATTTTTTAACATTCCTGCCAATACATCAAAGTAAAGGGTAGGCAAATACATTTAAAGAGGACGAAGAAAGTGAACTTGGCAATGGTTTTAAGTGAAAAATAGGTTGCACTGTTTTAACTATTTAGTCTTTTATCAAAACATGTCATTGTTCATTTACTTATTGAATGGTCCTAAATATTTCTGGCCCATTTATTTTTCAGAAAGATTTAATATCCCTAAAAAAAATAAAATAGATTTTGAAATATGCATTGCCATGTTGAAATATCTATGACATAGGCAGTAGAACAACTAAGAAATATCTTCTACTAATTTCTATGAACATACTGGTAAAATGTTAAACTGTCCATATTGAAAGCATCTGACCCACCCAATTTAAATTTTGGATTAGGGAGAGGAACATAAAATCATTCCTATTTGTCAGTAAAATCTACCCTTCAATTTGTCTTAGCACTACCTGGGAAATTATGTACTCAAATGTCATCTGCATATTTTTAGCAGAGAGCTAAAAATTAGAGATAGTCATTTTCTGCAGAGAGAGCAGCTGGCCAATCATTAACTCTACCAATTGTTTATTAAGCACATTTATTAGAGGAAAAAAGAAAAAGAAGAAATGAGATGGTCTAATAATAGTATTATTGCTAGGCAGATGGGGTGGTGTGTGTGTGTGTGTTTGCTCACATGCGGTTTTATTCTTTAGGATCTTAGTTATCAGAATTAGCCAAGTGTATGCACATACACAGAATGGCCAGAAAGACCAATGCTATAGACTATCTGAATTTCTCTTTCTAGAATTAACCACTGAAATCTATCTGTAAAAGAAAAAGGGAGGTACTTAGACTATACCAGAGTTTGTGATAGCTTTGTACATATCAATTAATTTAATCCTGAGCAACTCCTAAATTATAATGTTGAGCTATTTACTAGAACAATAAATCCTTCTAAAGCTGATGCTTTGGGAAAACTAGAGAGTAAAAGGGCTGAGTTTATCAGCCCTTACATGGGCCAAGGAACTACCTGCTCTAAAAGGTCTACAATACAATTATAGGAAGAAGGATTTAAAAACAAACATTTAAATAAAAAAAATAAAAACAAACAAACAGAAAAGCTCTGGTCCCTATAAAATCTCTCTTTCCCTATACCATTTCCCTTAAAGCAATAGTTGGTGGGTAAAGGAAGCCTAGGTTTGAAAACTTCCAAGACTTGGTTCTTTCCATGGGTAAAGGTGGACACTAGGATTTCCACCTTTTTTTGTTTGGTATTTTTTGTTTCATATTTGGGAAAGAATTTAATGAGTCCTTGTTTGTGCAAATAGAAGGTATCAGGAACAATAAAAAATGTAGAGCTATCTTTCTTATGCATACTGATGTAAAAATCCTCAAATTTAACCAATAGCATCCAGCAGCACTTGAAAAAATAATGCATCATTACTAAGTAAACTTTCTGGGAAATCTAAAAATAGTTTAATTTTAAGGAGCTTCTACCATGATATGAACATTACCAAATGTGAACTCAAAAGATTATTGCCCATGTATGTTGAAGTAGCTTTATATAAATCTCAACACTCACTTTCCTGGTGTGCTAAATATATTGCATTTGCCCCTCTAGATCATTCTTTACCCTACTCTATTTCCCCAGGAAGCTGTCTTGTATGGACTCCATTAAAGGACTATTATTTCTGGGGTCTAGCTGGGCTCAGCCAGTGATGATGCCTGCCTTCCAGAGTAGATCATCAGAGTGAGAAGAGAGTAACGTCAAAAGATTTTGTTTCCTTGCTAAACTATTGCTTCCAGCTATCCCTCAAAAAAAAAAAAAAAAAAAAAAAAAAAAAAAAAAAAAAAGTCACTTCCCTCAAGGTGGCTTTTGTACATCAATCTTACCCTCTGAATTCTGGTAAATGCTTCAATCTCCTCTCCCTTCTATCGTTAGGGTAATCCCAGATTTAATGAAATATTCTTTGAGGTTCCTCAATACTCCAGCCTTACCTTAATAAATAGTCTCTTTGTTAAAACCAAATTATCCTAATTTCAGTGAGCCATCTGTTTTCCTTCTATGATTGGTTCAGATGGAAAACTTCCTTACTATGATCAAACACTGTGTTACATTAGTAAAGTATATAAATAAAGACAGAGTATCTGTTCTTTGTCCAAGATTCCTGGCACAAAGCTATAAAAATACTTGGAATTTCATGAGTGATATAAATATCTTTGTTATGTTGATGGGGTGATTCTTGGTAGGCCCCAACATAGCTTCAGGATAGGGTCTGGTCCTCTAAAGATCAAGCACATGTTTTGAGAGCTGGGGACTTTGAGTTAACCTGACCTCTATGGAGCAGAGTGGGGACTGTGTTCAAATGAGTTCAAATTACACAGCTGATGATTTAATCAACCATGACTGAATTATAAAACCACAATTAGAAGCTTAGTGGGAGACACTGATGTGCCTAAAGGGCGACATGTCCTATTCTCCATGTGCAGACGACATGGGAACTCTACATCATTCCCTTCTAGAACTCACCCTATGTATCTTTTACAGTAAAACTGTAATCATGAAGTATAGCACTTTCACAAGTTCTGTGAGTCATTCTAGTACATTATCAAATTTGAGGAGGTTATGGGAACCCTCAAATTTGTAATCAATTCGTGGGAAATCCAGGTTGTCTGACAACCCCTCAAAATATAGTTGGTATCTGAAGGAAGGGAGGTCTTGAAGCAGATTAAGCCCTAAACCTGTGGAGTCTGACATTAACTTTCCAGATGGTTCAGTGTCCGAATTGTATTGCTGTATATTCAGTTGGGAATGAAACAGAACAAATGTATCCCAAATCAGGAGGCAGCATCATGTTTTAAATGGTGAAACTTCAAACACATTCCCATTAAAACTGAATTTCCTATCATATTAGCATTTCTCAGTTTTAGTAATACAATTAATTAAAACTGAATTTTCACAGAGCAGAGCACTGGTTTTGGTGAATCTTACAAGTTCTGATATATTTTATACTTACTATTTTTTCAAATGCTTTGTTTCGGATTTTGATCTCTTCTTTGGTCTAAGAGTTAATACTTCTCTTTTAATTTCCAGGTGTTTTGTTTTTGCTTTTATTACTTTAAAAAAATATTGTAACTATATCACATTTTGAACAGACAGCTTATTTGGTACTATACCTGCTTCTGGGAATTATTCAACTTTTCTTTTCAGATCAATATTCAGTTTTCTTTTATGAAATGTTCACAGATATATGAAAATAAGATACAGCTTCTGATTTCCTGATGTTGAAAGCATTGTATAGTTATCATTTTATTAATTTTGCTCTTAAGCCCTTAAGAGGTTTTTTATTTACTTGATTTATTCTGGCCTTTGAGAACTGAGAAAAAATCTCCTATTAATATTGTGTTTCTATTACTTCTCATGGTACTTCCTGGAGTTTTGCATTATGAATACTATTGATATGTTACTTGGTGTATAGAAGTTGACTGAAGATTTATTACTGTATTTTGTATTTTTCATTATTATTAAACATTTTTCTCTGTCTTATGTAATGTTTTTGCCTTGACTAAATTTTCTCAATATTAACAGAGACTCTTGATGTTGGTTACTCTTTCAAAAATATTTCTCCTTATTCTTTCCATTTCTTTATAATTGCCTTGCATTTCTTGGCTCATCATACTATTTTTTTTTAATTTTATTTATTTATTTGAGAGAGAGAGATGACAAGTAGGCAGAGGCAGGCAGAGAGAGAGGGGGAAGCAGGCTCCCCGCTGAGCAGAGAGCCCAATGCGGGGCTCGATCCCAGGACCCTGAGATCATGACCCGGGCCGAAGGCAGAGGCTTAACCCACTGAGCCACCCAGATGCCCCTCATCATACTTTTTTACATTCAACTTTTTGGAATTACCCTTTTTACATGTATACTTTGTATATAGCATATTCTTGTAGTTTTGGAATCTAATATGTAATTCTTCTGTTTTGTTTTGTTTTTTTCAAGTTTTTTTGCATGAGATCTGTTTTATGTGTATGTGTTTACCTATTATGTCTTTTTATTATGACAACGCGTAAGGTTTATTGTCATTGTTCTTCTTATAGTTAATTAACTTCATGACTTTTAATTTTATCTCTAGACCCTTCTTTAATGATACATCTTTTTAAATATAGAATTTATTACTTCCTGAGAGAGTAGAAATTAGAACACTTCCCTTCTGTATTTGTCATCCATTGCCATGATCATGCTGCATAACAAACCACTTCAAAATTCACTATTTCAAAACATTAAGTATGTCAGTGATTTAGGATGAGCTTGGCTGAAAAGTTATTTTGGTTTTGTTTAGATTTACTCAGTTGAACAATTGGGTTGCAGATGAGGTGGTCTAGGATAGTCTCTGTTGGGATGACTGAGGCAGCTCAGCTCTGTTTCGCATATTTTGTTTTCCAGCAAGCTAGCCCAGACATATGCTTATTCAGAAAGTAGAGGGACCAAAGAGAGCAAGAAAAAACCTGCAAGATTTCTTTCAGCGTAGATTTAGAATTAATATACTGTTGCTTCTGCTATACTATTGGCTAAAGTAAGGTATAGGCTAGTCCAGATTAAGGAGTGTGAAAACAGTTTCTGTCTTTTTAGTGAGGCAATAATGAAAATCACTTGGTAAAGGATGTGAATACAGAGAGAATTGAAGAACTGAGCCAGTTATTGTAATCAATTTAATAATAGTCCTAACAGCCATTTATTCACATTACTCACTTGTGCAAAGTATACTTCTTTTCATTTCAAGTTATGCACCTCTATTTACTCCAAATTCACTTTTAAATATGCATCCCCCCTTCCACCCTTGAGTTATTCTCTTCTTGTACTACTTTCTAACATACAGCTAAATGCAACCAGGTAAGTGCATTTAAATCAGCATTTAATTAACTAAATGCAACACAGTATTTTACCTTGTGAAAACTTTTGCCAAGTCCAACAGTTTCTTTCATTAGGTGTATCTTCCATGTTGCCACAAGAGACAGTACTACCAATCGCTTTGCCAGTACAGAATATGAGTTGCCATTTCTCCAGCTTCTCAGAACATTTTCTTTTCCATTTTTACACCTCCTCTAACAGTTTCTACATCATTTTCCTAGCCTCGGCCTCCAACTTCATCTCACATGCCATATATTTCACATTTTTATTATGGAAGCTCCAACTAAAAAGTATGAGGTTCACCATTTCTGGCTAGTTTGAATCTTAGCCTATGTCTGTTAATTTCCAATAAAGGCATCAAAAAATTGCTGAGCGAGTGTTCAACCTAAGTAATTTCTAACCATTAATTCAAATCTGACACTCAATATTGTTTCTTTTAAACTTAAATATATTTATCTTTATCTAGTACAATTTTTTTTCTGGTAAAGATTATTTTTTCAGGGCAATTTCAGGTTTATAAAAAAATCGAGAGGAAGAAGCAAAAATTTCCCAAATACCCCCCTACCCCACTCTTACATAGCCTCCCTCATTATCAACATTTCCCACTGAATTGGTACATTTGTTATACCTGATGAATCTATATTGAAAAATGCAATTACCTAAAGTCCCTAAATTTATCTTAGGGTTCACTCTTGCTATTATGTATTTTATGGGTTGGGACAAATGTATGATGATATACATCTATAATTATACTATCATATAGGATGTTTTCATTGCACTAAAAATCCTTTGTGCTCTATCTATTCATCCTTCTCTCAGCCCCCAATCCTGGAAACCACCGATTTTTTTTTTTTTTTTTTTTTTTTTTTTTTACTGTCTACTAGTTTTGCCTTTTCCAGAATGTTCATATAGTTGGAATTATAAAGTACACAGCCATTTCATATTGGCTTCTTCCACTTAGTAATATGCATTTAAGCCTCCTTCATGTGTTTTCATGCTTGAGAGCTCACATATAAACTTTGGAATGAGTTTGTTGATATTCACAAAGTAAATTGCTGAATTCTGATTGGGACTGCATTGAATCTATAGATTAAATTGGGAAGAGATCTTGACAATATTGAGGCTTCCTACCATGAACATGGAGCGTCTCTTCACTTTAGTTGTTCCTTGATTTCATTCCTTTGAATTTCGTACTTTCACTTATATAGATCTTACACATATTTGTTAAACTTATTCTTAAGTATTTCACTTTTGTCACTAGTCTGGCCAGAGGTCTGTCAATTTTATTGCTTTTCAAAGAATCAGCTTTGATTTCATTGATTTTTCTACTGATTTCCTGTTTTCGATTTTACTGAATTTCTGCTCTAATTCTTATTATTTCTTCTCTTCACTTAGTTTGGACCTAATTTGCCCCTACTTTTCTAATTTCTTAAGGTGTTCAATATAGGTTTTAAAGCATCTAAATTTCCAATGTGGAGATGGACAGAAGTCCATATCCTAATTACATGAAGTCTTAGGACAGGGGCAGAAATGATGAAGGAAGTAACTGGGGAATGCTTAATCCTTTGGTTTTAGGGATCTGGTACTTCCTTCACTTGTTCAACTCAGACAGGTGTTTTAGATAAATGGAAATTACTACATGTTTTCTAAGTACTGTTCTGGAGAGAAGATTCCTGGTACTGAGATTGTACCAGCCTGAGCCTGGAGACTGCTCCTATGCAATTATGGCAGCTGGAGATGTAAGTTATCTGACCTGCTGGGGACTGCTGCTGAGCGTCTCGTGTAATCAAAAGAGACTCAACAGGATTGAGAATAGCAAAGTGATTTTACAATTTTGTTGACTATTTCAAACCCTTTAAGTCGTGTGCCTGCCATTTGTCAGAACTGTTAATCTTTTGTTAATGTATTGTGTATTTGTGTATTTTGTATTATTGATTGCCTTGTTTTTGTTAATACTATAAAAAGCCTCTGAAAACCTTAAGAAAGAGGGCTTGAATCTGTAGTAGACATGTCAAGCAGTTAAGCCTATTTAGTAATGAAACGTTGGGATGGATATCTAGTCAAGATAATGCAGTAAATAAAGACCATGGATGGTGTTTTTAATGTGTAAATTCTGACACTATAAATTATTAGCTGTGTAGCATTTAATAAACTTTATAAACCTCAGTTTCCTCATCTTTAAAAGGAATTATTACAAATACTGCATAAACTCTTTTGTAGGGTGAAATGTAATGTTTATAAAATCCAAAGCACTGAGCTAGCTCCACAACAAATGCTCAAGAGACGTTAACTTCTTCCCTTTCCTTAATTTTCTACACTTATTCTAAGATCTGAGTTTTATTAGCAGATGTTTAAAGACTATTTTAAATCTGGCATGCTTCATATATTATTTGGTTCTTTTTTATATAAAGTCTCAATTATGAAAACTTACTTTTATTATGTTTAGCCTATATGAAAAACTAAGAAATAATTTTCTTGCTGTAAATATGGATAGAAATAAATGCACTTTTAAAATCCCCTTACTATAAATCAAAGTTATTCTCAAACAGTTATTAGTACTGTTTTTCAATTTGAGAAATATATTTACAGGATTTCTACATTTATGGGATAAATAAACTGTTACGAATTCACTCAGATATAATGCTTCCCAAATTGTGGAATTTAGGCTTTTTTGTGGTTGTTGTCAGTATCAAGTCTCTCTTTTTGCTACTAGCAAAATGGTCTATATTATTCTACCTAAAGATGTATAGTTACTGCTGGCAAGGCAAACAGTAGGGAGTACTTTTCAAGACTCTCACGTCCAGATTTGATATGCCAATAGCCAAGGCCCATCCTTGGCAAAAAGGCAAAACTTGTCTCAGTTAGTTCCTTCATGCTTCACTTTGCATTTTTTTTTCAGTAGCAAATCTTTCCTTTTTTTTTCCCCCCTAACGCCTTCATTTTGCTTTATTCTTACTTTCACTGTGAGGTAAATATGTTTACTCAAAACAACAAATCTACTAGGCAATGCACACAAGGAGATATGCCTTTCTTTCCCATGTAAATTTTTTTATTTGTTTTTTGAAAAATGTAACTCTTTCTGGTATTTTGGCCACGTAGGCCATGTACAGCATTGTTCTTTCTTCTAGAATGGAAATAGGTGCCATATTTTCTGTAGTAAATTTTCATACCGGTTCATGGAAATAAACTGCTTTGCGTTTCTGTTTAGCACTTTGGAATTTCAAAACAGCTTATATATTGTATCATCTTAGTAACTCTGTAAGATAGACAAGCTAGATAGCTTTATTCCTCTTGTATAGATAAATAAAGAGCACATCAAAGATTCTAAATGATATATCAAGAATCTAGTAGCTGGAGAATTGGCTGGAAACCCAATCTTGATTTTCTGCAATCCCACCATGCCTCTCTATTAATAACTCAAAGAAACATAAACTGTTGATAGCAGGTAAGTTTGGGATATATGGTTATTTGTATTAATTCTGACATGTCAAATATAAGACTGATTTTTTTCCTACCAATAATTGTAATGAATTGCGTGAGAAGTAAGCTTATAATTCTTGCTTTTGTTATCACATAGTAATTGACAACTGTTAAACTAGATCCAGGTACATCTGCTTAGAATGTACTCTGGTGAGTGAATTTGTTCTGGGTCATGCTGACCAGTGTCAGGCAATTCCAGATGACTAGACATGAATGCATCAGAATTCTGTAATTAGAGTCTGTTATAAACAAACAAACAAAAAGAAGTTGATATGTTCCCTGACCTTTTGATAAATTATTGAGTCCTAAGAATCTAAGTCAGAATCCAGAAGAAATATTTTTCTCAAATAAAAGCATGTGGATCCAAGTCATTTCTTGACAAACTTTCATGGTACATATCCGCAAAAAAGGAACTGCAATTCATTGAACAACTACATGTGCTTGTTCCTTTCAAGCCTGTTGAAGCTGTAAAGTCGACATTATTGGCCCATTTTACAGATGAGAAAATTGAGGCTGAGAGACTAATTATTCGCTGCTGATAATGACAGAGCTCAAATTTGAATAAAGTGCTCCCAAACCAAAGTTCATATTTTTTTCTACTTTCCCACTAACTTCTCTCAAAAAACAAAGTTCTATACTTTCTGTAATCTCAAATATTTGTACAAATCTTATTCTAAACAGGTAATCAACTCTTAAGTAAATTAGGCAACATTTTTATTTATCTAACCAGAAGAGTTTAAGAAAATAGTGAGACAGACTGTAGAATTAAAATATGTTCATTATATTAAAGTGTTGGGACTATATCAGAACAAGCTTTTGCATAGCAAAAGAAATCATCAACAAAATAAAAAGGCAACCTACTGAATGGGAGAAAATATTTGCAATGATATGCCTAATAAGGGGTTAACATCCAAAATATATAAAGAACTTAAACAACTCAAAACCCAAACCAAATAATCCAATTTAAAAATGGGCAGAGGACCTGTATAAACATTTTTCCAAAGAAGACATACAGATGGCCAACAGAAATATGAAAAGGTGCTCAATATCACTAGTCATCAGGGAAGTGTAAATTAAAACCATAATAAGATATCACTTTACAGGGGCGCCTGGGTGGGTCAGTGGTTTAGGGCCTCTGCCTTCGGCTCAGGTCATGATCCCAGGGTCTGGGATCGAGCCCTGCATCGGGCTCTCCACTCATTGGGGAGCCTGCTTCTTCCTCTCTCTCTGCCTGCCTCTCTGCCTACTTGTGATCTCTGTCTGTCAAATAAATAAATAAAATCTTTAAAAAAAAAAAAAAGATATCACTTTACAACTATTAGGATGGCCAAAATCAGAAACACAAGAAACAAGTTTTGGTGAGAATGTGGAGAAAAGGAACCCTACCCTCATGTCCTGTTGGTAGGAATTCAAACTGGGGAAGCCATTGTGGAAATCAGTATGGAGGCTCTTCAAAAAATTAGAAATAGAATTACCATATGGTTCAGTGAATCCACTACTGGGTATTTACCAAAGAAAACAAAAACACTAATTTGAAAAGAGATATGCAGTCTTATTTATAATAAGACTGTTTACTGCAGCCTTATTTATAATAGCTCAGATACAGAAGCAGCCCAAGTGTTCATCAATAGATGAATGGATAAAGAAGATGGATACATATGTACAAAATGAAATATTACTCGCCATTAAGAAAGAATGAAATCTTCCCATTTGCAACAACGTGGTAAAGAGGAAAAGTACCCAGAGCAGGCCCAGGCCAGGGGGCCCCAGAAGATGGAAAGTTACTAACAATAAGCTAGAGATAATGAGAAGCCCTACTGGGAGCAAGAGATAACCAGCCCTTTCTGCTTCTGTAAACAGGCTTCCCGCCACAGGCTCCCTGCACTACTGTTCCCGCCTAAAGCAGCCCTGCTCCCCCAGTTTAAACCACCAACCAGCAGTCAGCATAGCCCTTGGAACCTGACTGCCTGCAGTCCCCTATAAAAGCCCTATAACCTCACTGCCCAGGGGCCGAGAATATCCAGCATGAGCTCATCTGGGTCTGCTGGAGGAAAATAAATCCGAGTTCTTCTACATCTCTGAGTGTCACTTGGTCTCTCGCCAGCCTGATTTTTATTTTTCTGTAACAATGGGAGGACCTAGAGGATGTAATGCTAAGTGAAATAAATCAGCCAGAGAAAGACAAATAGCACACGATTTCATTCATATGTGGAGTTGAAGAAATAAAATAAATGAACAAAACTGGAAAAAAAGTGACAGACAAAAAAACCAAACTCTTAAATACAGAGAATAAACTGGTGGCTGCCAGAGGTGAGGCTGGTGGAGGGATGGGTGAAACAGAAAAAGGAGATAAAGGGTGAACTTATCTTGAGGACCACTGAGACATGTATAGAATTGTGGAATCATTGTATTGTATACCTGAAACTAACGTAATGCTGTATATTAACTATACTTCAATAAAAATATTGTCATTAAACCATTTTGATAATATTGGACTATATTAAATAATTGCACATAATTTAAATCTCATACCTAATGTAAGTTTGATGTGGAGGTAAGGCATGCCTCTGATATGCTGCAGAAGTTATCCCTGGAGTATAAAAAATTATTCGTACAGAAGAGGGAGCTCAGCATGGTTAGTGAAGATTTGCTGGCATAAAAATTTAGAAGTCATTGACCTGTGTAGCTACACGTGAAATAGACAGATTTAATATTCAAAAGATTTACGTGTTCTACTTACAAATTTAAAATTTTAATTACCATGGCTCATGATAAAAAGTTTCCTTAATACAATATTTTTTAAAACTACACATTTTTTTCCCCAGAAAAAAAGTCTGTATGATTAATTACATGCAACACCCCTAAGAGATCCTCAGTACTTTGCTTTAGCAAAGTTTCTGTTAAAAAACAACAATAATAATATATATGTAGTAACTCATTAAGGATTCATTTGAATTTTGTTTTGCATTTTAAATACTGTATGGTAAATTCTATTTTTGACAGCAGTGAAATGATTTAGTTTGGAGTGGGCTCTTGGTCATGCTGAAGGACTGTAATAAATCAGTTCCATGAAAAAAAATTGAGTGTACGTCACTATATTAGCTCTAGGCCATTCAAAAGCAGCTAAGCCTTTGTTTTACCTCAAAAGGAATGTTTAATTCATTAAAACACGTAGAAAAAACATGATTATGCTTTTTCTTGGTATTTTACTTGAAGATTAATCTTTTGTTCACCACTGGATCTGTACAAAACAAATTTATTTGAAAGGAATTAACTGTCACGCAGTGTGTGGGTCTTAGTTTTCTTAAAGTGAATAGGAAATGTCTGGGACCTAAACAGTATTTCAGTTTGAGGGTAATGTGTTTTCTGGTTTCTACCCTGTCAGATTCTCACCCTAGTCTCCAGGGAGGCGAGAAGAGATTGCCTATTTGACATATTTTGCCTACAGCAAGTCCTGAAACTACGATTTATATTATTCATTTGACCGAATGCTGACTTCCATAGATTTGCCATGGGTGAGAATACAACCCACTTCCTTAAAAAACTCGACACCTTTCTTTTACAAATGAAGTTGTATTTTGTATGAAATAATGAAGGAAAAAAAGAATTAGGGAATGTTAAAAACAATTTTTTTTGTATGTTAAACTAGGTAAAATTGGACTTTTAAAGTTTTTAGTTTTTTTTAACTAATTTAAGAGGTACTGGAAAATTTAGAACTCTGAACATTTCTTTTTGGCCACAGATTTTAAAAAACATCACGTATAGAGAAAAGTAAGTTATAAATCCTGAGATCTTTTGTTTTTTCAATATCTGCATTACAACAGAAAAATATAAAGTATAAATAGTCTGATGAAGTAAGTGAAATACGACTTATCTCTTCTGCCCCCAGATTAGTTTTCACTAATAAAAATCGTCTTAAGTTGCTGATTGTTCCTATAGAGATGAATTATCCATAGACTCAGTTAATAAAGATTAATTATGATATTAAAATCTTCAGAGATTAATTAAAAATTCATAATCACATTTTGCTATATGGGGAAGCTTTTAAAAATTGGGAAAAATACATAATTATATTCCAACATAAAATTATATTATTTATATATAATTATAGTCCAGACATAAAGTTTTTGTTCTTCAAATCCAGGGATAAAATAGTAGAAAAGTTCTGAGATCAGGAAAAAGTTCCCACTCTAGAATTAGGTGACAAAGACAAAATGAGTATATCTGTGGTATTGATGGGAATTAACTTTACATCATTCATTCTCTAGGGCCTAATCACTATTTAAAAAATTTTCTATAATGATTACGACAACTATAATTAGTCTTTACAACGAGAAAGGTCCCCATGATAATCTCTCCAAACACCTCCCAAACCAGTGTCTTGACCTGAATTCCCCGTATCTGTTAATATCATTAATAGATGAGCCAGGCTTGCCATACTGGAATATCTCTTATACCAGCTCTTATGTTATATCTCTATCTTCCATAAAATGCCAATTTATAACTATTACACAATCATAATGCCTTCTTAATCCACCTTGTTTTTCCCAAATTCCATTGCTAGTGTCTATATGAAATCGGATAATTCACACTTTTCTAATACGGAAAATAAATTTCTTCCACCTTTCAGAATTTAATATCTCACTTCCACCATCTCCAAACACCCAAATATCAACTCAATCTGAGCTTAAGAATTAAACCTTTCCTGATGTAGAGCAAAAATAAATAGCTACTTGCTGAATTTGTTTTAATGGACCATCAGAGTCAACTGAGAAATAATTAGTGGAAAGGATTTTTGCACAGCACTGAGAAAGGAGAAAAAAAAGTGTTTGAAGAAGCAAGAAGGAAGGAAAAAACATTTGAATGAGGAAGTCATGTCATGGTCTAAAAAGGAGTTTAGAGGATGAGGGAGAAGACAAGACTCAGAACTTTCAAGAAGGGAGAGGGCTAATATTTGCCTGTTGGGTAGATTTGGAAAAGGACTATTCTGAGGGCTATTGCGGACATGCCCAGGTACAAGATCTGGCCTCCTGTACTGTGTCTCACTTGGCCTCATCCAGGTTATATGCTAGTGTTTTTACTGGATGGGCTTCTCCTTTCATCCAGCCACTGGACAACTATCCAGGAGGAGTGATGCTACGCTGTGTCATTGGACTTTGGTCTTCATTTCATAACACCCAGAACACTATTAGGATCAATAAAGGGCTGAGCTTCTTGCCCAGTTCTAACTTCCATATATGCTTGGGAAATAGCTGAACTTAATAAACTCTAGAGACACCCACAGCTCAATGGTGCTTAATGATAGAGACTTGTAGCTCTTAGAGACAGCTTTGCTCATCTCTGATTTATCATCTTTTTCTTTTCCCATTGTTAAAGGATAAATTTATTTATATATATAAAATCATATATAAAATATATTTATATGTAAAATATAAAAATAATGAATATATATATGCCAAACATTGACTCCCATAAAAAATATAAAATGAACACGTTAATGATTTAACTCAAGAATTTAGAAGTATCCAGTTAGATGTTACAACCATTTCAAAAGATGATTCAAAGAGCATAGACATATAGGCCATGAAATGATTTTAAAGACTGAAGTAAAACTGATTCTCTTCCACAGGGATAGGGGAGGTAGGGTTAGGAAGGAGAAATGAAACATCCCTCCATTAGACAGAATTTATTTGCATGCTAACAGACAAGAGCTATTTGCAGTGCTATCAGTTATCTACAACTTGGAGTTGTCAAATAGCTCAAAAGACCATGAAAAATGCCAATCCCTTAGGTTCAGAAACTGGAAGGATGGATGTTCTTTAGATCAGAGGTTAGCAAACGTTTTCTATGAAGGACCAGATATTAGGCTTTATGGGCCACACACACTCTTCGTCGTTTATTCATCCCATTTTTTTGTTTTGTGTTGTTTCATTTTATAACTTTTTTAAAAAATATAAAAGTTATTCACAGCTCAAATGCTGTGTAAAAATAGGTTATTGTCCCGATTTGTCCCATGGGCCCTAGTCATCCAGTAACTTTTTTGGGTCCATTTCAAAGTCTTTCACAGTTTTTTTTTTTTTTTTTTTGACAGCATTTGGACACATCTTTCATTTTGTTGCAGAATAATTCTTTTAAGATACTAATCTGGTCAAAGACTCCTTCTTCTCAAAGGATTTCAATAGGTCCTTGCAGAATTAATTAAATGCAAACTTCCCAGACCTGGCGTTCAGGACTCCAATCACATGTTTGACTACTGCAGATTTATTTCCCCAGCTCTTTCCATGTACGAACTACTTTTCTTACTTAAATATGCCCCATTTTCTCACTTCTGTAAATTGTCTCATATTTAAACTATTATACAAAATCCTTCCCCTTTCGAAATCCTAGTCTTCCTTAAAAGGTCAATTTCAAAAGCTGTTGGTTCAGTAATGTCCTCCTCAACCTTTATCCAGGGAGAATATTCTTGTTTGAGCCCTCCTAACATTAGCGTCATTATTTATATTCTTCACACTAATCTTCCTAATATTAAATCATCTTTACCTATATTACTTACCTGTCTCTGTTTGTGCTGCTATAGCAGAACTACCTTAGAATATGTCTTATAAATTACACAAATTTATTTTTTACAGTTCTGAAGGCTAAAAAGTCCAAAATCAAGGCACGCAATCAAGGCAGATTTGGTGTCTGGTAAGGTCCCACTTCCTCTCTTGTAAGACAGCTGATTTTTCACTATGATGTCACATAGTGAAAGGGGAAAGGAACTCTGTATGGTCTCTTTCATAATGGCACTAATCCCATTATGAGGGTTCTGCCCTCATGACCTCACAGACCTCCCAAAGGCCCACCTCCAAATACTATCACACTGGGGATTAGGTTTCAACATATGAATTGTAGGGGGATACATTCAGTCTGTAGTACATCCCATTCAACAGTGTATTTTTTCTAGGCCTTTCAAAGATTAGGTCCTCAATAAATTTTTGTTGTATTCCATCATTTGTTTCTTTTCTTGTTCTTGTGTAATTTTCAATTTGCTGAGATAAGACTTTTTATTGACTTACTGAAATAACTTAACAGTGTTTATTCCCTTTATACCATTAGCCAGTCTGATATCTACGGGAAATCACTTAACATTCTTATTTTAGTTACCTAATGCCGCATACCAAATTTTCCTAAAGCTTATTAGTTTAGAAATAAAAACACACTTATGACTGAAATGGTTTCCATGCATGAAACCTCTGTGTATTACTTCGCTGAGTTCTTTGGGTCACAGTCCCTCATAGTATTTCAATCAAGATGATTCCAGAGCTGTGTCATCTCAAAGTTCAAATGGGGAAAGATCCCCTACAAAGTTTACTCACGTGTTTTGGCAGGATTGGGTTTCCCATGGATTGCTGGACTGGGGGCCTCATTTTTTCACTGGCTATTGATCAGAAGCATCCTTCCATTCCTTGTGGCTCCTCCATAGGCCAGCTCAAAATATGGTGGCTGCTTCATCAGAGTGAGCCAGTAAGAAGAGCCAAGGGGAGAAAGAGAAGAGGAGAGAGAGAGAAAGAAGTCAAGTTTTTTTATGACCTAATCTCAGAAGTGACATTCAACTATTTCTGTTGTATGCCAGTTGAGGGGCACAGCTCTAGGTTCAGCCCATAGTCAAAAGGAGAGAATTACCCAAGGGTATGAATATTAGGAGGTGGGATCACTGGGGGCCATTTGGAATCAGCCTGCTACAATTCTCTAAACTTCACTTTTCAAACCACTGATGATGGTTTGAAAGATGATGATGACGATAATGTTGAATCTACCAAATTTAGAACTGTAAGATTAAAAGGCTATTATAAATTAAAAATGCTGTGGAGTGAGAACAGTGGTCTCTAAATATAAGAAGACCATGGGAAACCTTCTGTCAAACAAAGAAGAAATTGTCAGACTGACATATTTAAAGAAAAAAATCAGAATTAATCTTCAGTAAAAATTACTGTTTACCGAAAATGATTAAATCTGCCTATATATGTTCCCCTCTATTATCTAGGCATCCAGATTTTGGGAATCCACATTCTTCTCATCTTATTATAGTGTCATACATTTAAAATAGACATACTTGCATTTTAAAAGAGACTTCAGAAAGAGAAAGTAATCTTATGACAAAGGAAAGGTTCTCAGGCACTCATGAAAGTCTCTAATTTTGGAAGATCTCTTTCCTAGAAATCTTGAAAGCGAATGTTTACTCTGCCTACATATATATTAGAGCCCTGTGAAGTTATCTTTAAAACGTCTGGTTAACCTGGTTTAATGGCCATTGTTTCGACTCTTACTGCTACAAAAATTATTGCAACTGCAGTATATCAGTGTTCCAGTAGATGGCAAGAGCATACTATGCACCAAACAGAAGTGAGTTTTAAACCGTGTATGTTGAAGGCATGAACAAATGGTGTCAACCTGTTTTAAAAATCTGCCTTTGTTGTGTTTGGGACACCATGAATGTAAAGGGAATTGTAGCATTCCATCACAGACACCTCTAATTCAGACAGGGTTTGCTGATACCCTACAGAATTAAGGGGGAAAAAAAAAAGGTTCACAGAAACAAGTGATCTCATGCAGAATTAAGTTATGCCTGTGTGTTAATCTTATAGTCAATTCAATTAGGCTTCTTTTTTTCTTTTTTCTTTTTGGTTTTATTTTAATAAAACAGAGTGGATATAATATGGAAATGATTTTAATTAAAAGAAAGGCATATGGCACTTTGTAATTATAAACCATGAAGACCAGTTGTTTAGATAGTGGTGTTCTGCAATGGAAGTTAAAAGACACAGAAAGACATAAGACATTTATATTCAATTGCCATTTTTCAGTTATATGATACCAGCATTTCCCAAAGAATGTACATATTATTGCACATATTGTAATTTAGAAAGCATGTATGCTTAACGATTTCGCTGCTCTTCTTGCCTATTTATGTTCTTGTTAATTTGACAATACTGTAATTTAAGCCAAGAATATTATGCAGTGATGTGATTGTAAGTGCTGAGAAATAAGGGTGGTGACATTTATATTCATGCAACATAAACATAAATTAGGCAAAATTCAGCTTTTTCCCCCCGGCATTGAAGCTATATAGAAAGGATGCACACAACAAATTTCAGCAAGGTAAATCTTAATTCTCTTTTTGTTTTCATTACATAAAACAGAACGTATTCCCACTAAAAAAAATTCCTATTATACATGTTGATAATAATGCCCAGTGTTCCATTGCTTTGTCCTTCTGGCCTCAGCGGAACATTATGTCCAGCTTTTTCTATGAGGCACCCTATACTTGGTAGGGGGCTCCTATTGGGGAAAAGCCACTTCTAGCCCCTCTAGGTATGAGAAAATCTGCTGGTGATGCTTTGCAGCAGGCAGATGGGTAGGATTTTGGTTGGCACTAGCTCAGGCTGTCAAATCTGAGAGCTGAAGCAGTACCATAAAGGGAAATGAATACTGGGGTTCATGTCTGGAAAATTAGTGCAAGACTGGATGAGCTGAGAGATTGATTGGGCAGTTCAGGAATTAGTTTTTGAATAAAGGCTGTATGCCTGGGTACTTTTTCAGTGTAGTGTTTTAGAAGACTTTCCGTTTAAAGGCACTAACTAAAAGAGCATTATATCGATGCCTTTAAGGACTGTCAATCTACAAAGTCCTCACTGACTGTTTCTTGAGTTTTGCTGATAACTGAGACCCAATTAGATTGTAAATGGGATCTAGATTACTTTTTGCTTAATACATTATCTTACATATGCTTAGAGTAAGGCTTTGTTGGCATTTTTCTATCCACTGTAGACATTTTTCAGGACAACCCATTTGACTGGGCATTTTATTATATTAAAGTACTTGGATCTGAAATAATATTTTAGAGCATTTATTGTGTCTTCTGTATTAAGACAAATCTATTTTAGCACTGTCCTTGTAATATTCATTGTTCCCTTTTCTTTCTCCTGAAGAAGTTGGTTTCCTTTTATAGATCTTAGCCTTTAATTTTTATTTATCCAGATTTTAATTCCATTGAGATTTTTAAGTAGCCATGGAAATAGTTTTATCAAGGTTTTCTCAATAACATAAAGTATGAATACCCATCCATTTCTTTTTTATATGCATATTTCCCTTTATTCCAGATACTGTATTAAATCAATTTCCCAAATGCATAAGTGTGTATCACAACACAAATTAGCTTAAAATAACATATCTTGAGAATGAGAATCTTGAGAAATTCAACAAAAGGAAAAATCAGGTTTGAAGACCTGATGACCTGGTAGTCAAAATGGTATTAGAGAACTTACCTATATGGCTTTCACACCTGACATTATTAGAAAAGACAGCTGTATCATTAATTTTGATTTACCAAATTTGATATGGAAGAAAGTGTTAAGGTCCATATTCACATCAATTTCAATGAAATAGTTATAATTTGTTTTCTTTGTTGAAGACAGCATTTAGGCAGAGAAGTTCTTTAATGCTTGTTTCTGTGTCCTGGCCTCAATCTAACTGTGAATACTTTTTATCTTGTTTTTTTAGAGCTTCTGACTACCAAGTTCTGATATTGGTTCTTACCTCCATGTCCTTTTGTTTCTTTTTTTGTTTCTATAGTGACATAATCACTTGGATATTTGATTTTTAAAAAGCTTTGGGTGACTTTTTTTTTTTCCTAGATTTATTTATTTGACAGATAGAGATCACAAGCACGGAGAGAGGCAGGCAGAGAGAGAGGAAGGGAAGCAGGCTCCCTGCTGAGCGGAGGGCCCCACGTGGGGCCCGATCCCAGGACCCTGGGATCATGACCCGAGCCGAAGGCAGAGGCTTTAACTCACTGAGCCACCCAGGCGCCCCGACTTTTTTTTTTTTTTTAAACTTACATAATTTCTACTTTTTTCCAGTTATCAGGGTTTTATGGTCTTGGCCCATCTTACTTATGCCTTAGCTTCCTCCTATCTCAGAAATACAAGTACTACCGACACATAATTCCAAAACACGGTGTTATAGTCTTTTACCTTCATTTTTAAAAAAAGATTTATTTCCTTATTACTTGAGGGGGGGGGCAGAAGGAGACAGAGAGAATCTCAAGCAGACTCCCCATTAAGTACAGAGCCTGACAAAGGGCTCAATCTCATGATCATGAGATCATGATCAGAGCTGAAATCAAGAGTCAGATGCTTAACCAACTGAACTACCAAGGCACCCCTACCTTCATTTGTTTCTAAAGGATTTATTGAAAAACCATCCATTATTTCTCTGGCACTCATTTTAGCTTCGTTTTCAATTTCTGAATGCCAAGCTCCTCTTTCTTTAATTATTTTATAGAATTTTATTCAATAATTTTACGAATATTTACTGAATAGCTATACTGAATATAGTTGTAAACAAAGTAGATAAAATCTGTATGTTCATCTAACTTCCAAGGTAAAAAAGAAGACAGACATTAAAGACATAGTAAAAAGTAAGCTGAGATGTCTATGGCAACAGGACCTTGTCTCAAGGAAGGACTCAAGTCTCAAGTCTCAAGAGAGAGGTATCTCTTCTAATTACTAGGGAAGTATAACAAATTAACTTCTCATTTAGTGCATCAAACAAGCACTACTCTGCTCACAGATTCAGTGAATCAAGCACTCAAACAGGACATAGTATGATGACTGGTTTTACCCCTTTAATATCTGAAGACTCAGCTGGAGAATTCAGAGCATAGAAGCTGGAATTATCTGAAGAACATTCATTCCCACGTGTGGTGCTTGATGCAGACTGTCGGCTAAGATCTTAGTTGGTATAGCTGGCCAGAACGCCTAAATATAGCCTCTACATGTGCTTGGGCTTTGTCGGAACATTGTAATGAGTCCCAAAGGCAAGTATTCCAAGAAAGAGCCAGGCAGAATCTGCATCTCTTTTACGATTTAGCCTCAGAAGTCATACAGCACTGCTGCTGCCATACCGGCACGAGAAGTCACAAGCTGGCCAAGTTTGAAGAAGAGAGGAAATGGACTCCAGCTCTTGATGCACAAGGGACAAGCTCCTGGGAAAGCATATAAGATGACAGTATTGCTCTGCTATATGGTCATTTTTGCGAAAAAACAAAAAACAAACAAACAAAAAAGACAAAGCACAACCTGAAACAGCATCTTTGAGAAAATGATATTTGAGTTGAAGCTGACTGAAAGGGAATGCATCCGCAAGGCCATACAGTCTGAGTGAAGGTCAGAAGATGGAGCAACCATTCAGCTTAACTGAGAAAATGTGAGCCAGTCTGGCTCCATCACAGAGTGCGGACCGGACTGGCAGGAGATAAAACTGGAGAGGTAAGGCCTTCTAGGCCTTAGTAAAGTGTTGAGACTTTAAGCAAGGCCTTATAGATCATGGTAAAAATTATGCAAACCTCACTGTAAAGCAACAGGACACCATGGGCAGGTTACAATCTGGGAGCGACATGACTGGATTTGTAGTTATAGATACCCCAGTCAGGTTGCCAGATTCAAGTGTGGGCAGCAGGGGCCATTTAAGTGACGACTGCAGAGATCCAGGTCGGAGACAAACATGGCTGACTTGAACTAGGGTGGGGGTGGTGGAGGAGACAGAGTTAGCTAGACAGATTTGAAATATAATTAGTTGGAAAGAGCAAGATTTGGGAAATGGTTTGGCTATAAAGGGTCAGAGGGTAATCAGATTTTGGATTGAAAATTATATGTGGAAATCTTGAGTACTAGGAATGGGCTTTGGGATAGATGATTATAAGTTAAGTTGTAGGGGAGCACCTGGGTGGCTCAGTGGGTTAAGGCTGCTGCCTTCGGCTCAGTCATGATCCTAGCGTCCTGGGATCGAGCCCCGCATCGGGCTCTCTGCTCAACAGGGAGCCTGCTTCCTCCCTTCTCTCTCTGCCTGCCTCTCTGCCTACTTGTGATCTGTCTGTCAAATAAATAAATTAAAAAAAAAATAAGTTAAGTTGTAGGGATATTGAAGTGTTTTGAAAGCCATGTTGAGATGTTCAGTGGTAAGTGAGTTATATGGGCCTGGACCTCATGAGGGATGAAGTATCCATTTGTAAATCATAGCATCTAGATGGTACCACATCCATGGATTGGATCAGAAGGAGGTATTAATAAAATGGGAGGCAGTTTCACAAAATAGGTTACTTAAAGAATAAGCAGAATTTCATCAGACAGAAAAGGAAAAGTGGCTTGGGAAAAGGAATTTGACTTATTTTACTTTTTTTCTTTTTCTTTTTTTACTTTTCTTACACTTTAAACTCATTCAGGGCAGGGGTTATTTCATTACAGGATGCACTGAGATATAATTAGCAGTAGCGTAGGTAGGATTTTGGAAATAGTTTAGCTGTAAAAGATTCCTTTGCTGGGACCATTTTCTTTCTTTCTTTCTTCCTTTTTTTTTTTTTTAAGATTTTATTTATTTATTTGACAGATAGAGATCACAAGCAGGCAGAGAGACAGGCAGACAGTGAGGAAGGGAAGCAGGCTCCCCGCCGAGCAGAGAGCCCGATGCGGGGCTTGATCCCAGGACTCTGGGATCATGACCTGAGTTGAAGGCAGAGGCTTCAACCCACTGAGCCACCCAGGCGCCCCTGCTAGGACCATTTTCAACAGCATAAGAGAAATTCATAGACACGAGGCTGGAAAATATTTGAAATCATCAATAATTAAGAATAATATTTGTAATTGGAAAAGAAAGACATTGTTTACATAGGTTTTATTTTACGTGTTGTGAAATAAGAAAGATGCTCTCTAGGTAATAAAAAACTGAAATTGGTATTGAGAGTGAGAGTGAAAAATCAGAATTACAAATTTGTGAGACTATATTCTAAAATTATGCTCAATGAAACTGTAGATCAAAGAATTCTCTATGCTAGGGAATATTTTCTATATTCTGCACCATATAAGGGTGGTTTTGAGAAGAGTGCATTCGGGCCTTGAAAGCCCCTTTCTATCCCTTTGAGTATGAATAGTTGGGAAGATAGGGAGAGTTAGAGCCCTGTGTCTTCATATTTGTAGTGGTTGCTGTGCTTGCTGCACTTTACCAATGAGCGGGTGAAGCTAGTATGAACATCTTCACTTAAATCTAAAATAAACAAATGGCTATCTAGGTGTCTCTACAAGTATCTGTCTTCTTAATGAGTTAGGAACATCACTAACTATTATTAGGTGTTGTTTTCTAACTCTTGGCTTACTGCTTTCAAGTAGCTGACTGTCTTAAAGAGAAGAGGCATGATTATGAATAAACTTGTTAGTAAAATGCTTGAATCCCCAGAATCCTAGAATGTTGTATTTTCTCAGCAAAGAGTGACTGAACAGTTTGGTAATAAGCATTATCTAATGTGAATAGGTTTAATACTTTCCAAACTGTATTAGAGTAGGGAAATTCTGAAGATGGAACTTTTTACTTAAGTGTTTATTGATAATAGTAGGCAAATTTAAATAGAAAGTTGACTTTCTATAGGGTTCATATACTCATTCCTTCATTTGATATATAATAAGTATCCACTATATGCTACTTATGGTTCTGGGCTCCTGTGGTCCAAGAAATAAGCATTGGAGCTTTTAAGGAGCACACAGTGAAAGAAAGAAAGTCTGGAAAATGCCCTAATGCAGATTATGGTGTTATGGAGTAAAATAATTGTTATCTAAATCAAAAGTTTTTCCTGATGTTCTTAATCTAAAAGGAAGTCGAACTGAATTCTGCACAAGACAATAGGTAGTACTATCTCTAGCATTTTTTTAAGTATTGGAAATATCCCAGAAAGGATTAATATGGTTCCATAGTGTGGACAGGTCAATACCTACTTTCCTCTATGGGGTACAGGGCAATGGGACATTGTACATAATACCTGTACTGAAATTAGCACAAGATCAGTTTCCCCATAGACCTAATTTTCCCTGCTGGATTTTGCACTGTGCCACATATTGTGCTTAGTGCCTGAATGTGATTTATCATCAGTGGTTCTCAAAACCATTAGCATATGAATCACCAGAAGGCTTCCTTCAAGCGGAGTCCTGGGTTCTGGACTGGGGCCTGAGAATTTGCATTTTGAACCATGTCCTAGCTAATGCTGGTGCTGATGCTACTGGTCCTGGAACGACACTTTGAAAACTACTGTTTTAGATTTATCTTTGTCCTCAGTGAGTCTACAATTACAGGTGAGGGAGACAGGTGAGTAAGCAGATACTACAAATACAGTATAGTAAGTGCCAAGGGATACTTGAGCTGAGATTGCTTAGAATCATCAACAGTCAGGGGGCACGTGGGTGGCTCAGTGGGTTGAAGCCTCTGCCTTCGGCTCAGGTCATGATCCCAGGGTCCTGGGATCAAGTCCCGCGTCGGGCTCCCTGCTGAGCACGGAGCCTGCTTCCCTTCCTCTCTCTCTGCCTGCCTCTCTGCCTACTTGTGATCTGTCTGTCAAATAAGTAAATAAAATCTTTAAAAAAAAAAAAAAAGAATCATCAACAGTCAGATTCATGTCAAATGGTGACTTAATGATTTGTCATTAAGGCAAAGTGAAGTAAACATTTGATGTAATAATTAAGATACTGTGTCCCCAAAGCCCAACAGTGTAAACCTTTTTCTTGAGGAAGAAAAAGTGACAATGCCTCCTTGATTGCTTGTCTGTGCTGATTGGTTTCACCAGTTAAGTGCCTCCCTTTACAATTCACCTTGTCTTTGTCGATTTAACCTCACATCATTTGGGAACAGTATTTTTCTCCAATGTCATCAGATAAATAGTGGCTGTGTTTGTGTTTCTCGATAGCCATATAAAAGTGCATTTCTAAGTTTGGGTTTCATCATTCATGTATAGTTGCAAATATAATGAATTATGTCAGAACTAAAATAAAAGTTCTTTTTTGGGGGGGCAAGGTTTATCTTCTGACTCAATTTAAGCACTATCAACTGAGAGATCATCTTATACAATGAAAATAACAGAAAAACCCTACACTTTTGAAAACAGATTTTGTTAGTACAAAGTAACTGTGAATAGTCTAATCATTTTACTTGTGAATTGTCAGAAGGGAAAAAAGTTAATTCTTTCAAATATCACTTTAGTGAGAGATTAAAGAGCAGCTTCAAAAAGTGGAGTTGTTTCCCTCAGATGTCAAATATTTACAGTTGTCCCAAAGTAGAGAACAATGGTTGCTAAAAGAATACTTTGGTGACTAATGAATGCTGCTTCTGCTTCCTCTTCTCCCTTTTGAACTGCTTTAATATAAGTTTCCTGTTCCCTCACCTCTTCTCCTCCTAGCTCCTGTCCCTTTGCCTTCTGCCCCTCTTCTCATGGGAAAAAGAGGAGTTTCTTACCAGTTAGTATCTCAGGACTATTTATGAGGTCTAATCCTGTATCCTTCTCATTTCATTCTCCTCTTTAATACCCCATGTTTTGACCTACTTTTCCAGATAATATCACTTAATCTTCCCTGTGATTTTGTTCTCTTCTCTAAGACTCTGTGGGATAGAACCTAAGATTCCTAACTCTGACTGATTTCTTTTTGTAGAAAGCACTTAACTCCATTTTTATTTGTAAACAATTTACTTGTAATAATTATAAGAAACATGTGAATTAATGAATTTAATAAATGATGAAGATGTTACAAAGTCACAAGAAGTCTTAGTGTCCCCTGTAGCTATGGCAACTTTGTAGCTATGCCAATTTTGTAATTTGAACCAGATTTGCTTTTTAAGTGTCTTTTACCTGAATCCTGGATCCTTTTGACTCCCTGACTCCCTAAATCCCTGAATCTCCTGGGAATCTTTAACAGATATTTTCCCCACAGGACAAAGTACCAAGCCTTGTCCCACTATTGTGGAGTCACCCTCACACTTAGACCTTTCATCTCTCCTAACGCCAATCCTGTGTGCCTTTACACTACTGTGAGCGCTTTGTTTTTCATTCTCTATACACAGCAGGGTCACCTTGGACTATAGCAAGTCTCTTACTTACTAAAACTTTATTTATGGTCATAAGGAATACCTGCATTAACCGTATATTCTGTATCTTAGTACTCCAAAATTTTCTTTCAGTGGTCTGACTTAAATCCCTTCAGGTTACAGTAAATAAGTTAATCAGATAAGTCCCCAGTGTACCCTACAGATAACATTCAAGCCCTTCCAGCCTTTCCCATCCCTGCTTTCTCAAAACATTAGGCAAATTCACACCATTGAGAATATCTTGTTACTGTATCCTAGGTACCAATTTCTATTCCAGACAGGGATCATTGATTGCAAGGAACTGAAACCTGTTGAAGATCCCTTAAACAGTAAGAGAAGTGTATTACAAAGGCTTGGATAAATAGAGTCAGACAGTCTTTTGGGGACTGTCATTGGAAACAAGGCTTCTGTCTGGAACCTGGTTTGTTCTTTCAAAATCCTTTGGGCAAAATGGTCTCCTTTAGGCTTTTATTTGTAAGTGCGGTCTGTTTTGCTCTCCACAATTTTAACTTGGCCTTTGCTCTTTCACTTGGCTCCCCAGAGCTCACTGACTCCATATCTCAGTGTCTCCATCAAGAGATGGATAGGAATTCCTGATCTATCTGTTGTCATTCATGGTGGGGCGGCACGAGAAAGTCTGTCACACTTTCATCTTTTAAAAAGATTTCTTCACATTTATATGTGGTGTGTGTGTGTGTGTGTGTGTGTATAAATAAAGTTTATTTTTTTTGTCAGAGCCATTCCTACCAAACAGATTAGGTTAAGCCACTTTTAAAACAAATTAAACTAAAATGCTGCATATAGGTATTATATGAAAATAAACTGTTCTAAAACTATCTCAGAAGTAGAACCACGAGGGATGCCTGGGTGGCGGAGTTAGTTAAGCTACTGACTAGGTTTTATCTCAGGATCATGATCTCAGGGTTGTGAACTCAGGGTTGTGAGACAGAGCCTCGTGTCAGGCTCAGCGCTACCCAGCAAAGTCTGCTTAAGTTTCTTTTCCCCTCTGCCCCTCACCCTGTGCGTGCACTCTCAAATAAAACCAAAAAAAGTAGAACCTTGATACGGTAAGTAAAGATACATGCTTAAAACACAGCAAAAAGGACTTTGACAACTGCAGTTTCTCTTTTTATATATATCTAGAATGAATTCAAATACTTAATTGAAGAACTCTATTAATAAAAAATGACAGAGATCTAAGTAAGTGCAGGGTGTCTGCCAACCAAAATAATAACCGATGACTATCAACAAAGTTACAGAGGGGAGAAAACAAATTTTGTAGTAGCTTTTTTTTTTTTTTTAAAAGATTTTATTTATTTGACAATGAGAGAGAGAGAGGGGGCACAAGTAGGGGAAGCAGGCAGAGGGAGAAACAGGCTCCCCACTGAGCAGGGAGCCCCATGTGGAGCTCAATCCCAGGACCACCAGGATTGTGACCTGAGCCCAAGGGAGAGGTTTAGGGACTGAGCCCCCCAGGCACTCCAAGTAGCTGCTCTGTGAAACAAGCTTAACTACAACTTGACTTTGTTTGTGAAGAAGTCCTGCAAATGCTGTTTCCTGAGGTTGTGGAGGTGGAGGACTCATGATGAGATTAATGCCTTCATAAAAAAGGACACCAGAGAGCCCACTGGTTCTCTCTTTCTACGTGTGTGCACAAAGCAGCATTTATGTGAGAAGGCAGTGAAGATAGCTGTGTGCAGGCCAAGAAGAGAGTTCTCATCAAGTCCTGATTTGGCTAGTACTTTGCTTTGGACTTTCTAGACTCCAGGACTGTGAGAAATAAATTTCTGTCATTTAAGCCACAGAGTTAATGGAATTTTGCTACGGCAGCCTGAGCTGATTAAGATACTATCCATTTTACCTTTGGCAGCTCTTACCTTGCAGGGAAATGCTCAAGTTAACAGCATTTGTGTATTCAACTGAAATAATTTGCAGAACAACCTATCCCTTAATCCAAATAGATTTGAATAAAAAACAGCATAAAACAAGAAATACTTGATTTACAGTAGAGAGAAGAGCAAGGGAGTTTTCTGGTACCTGGTGGGATAATCTTGAATATGAAGAAAGTGAAGTCAGCCAGGAATTAATTCCCTAAAGCCTAGTCACCTGGTTCTAAGGTCATGACCTACACAAAGTAACTTTTGCTAAGGCTTGTTAGTTTAAAGGTTTTCAGATAAGTCTTTCATGTAGGATGTAAGTTTCACACTTGTACTTATTATACTAAGGTAGGGATTGGTAAACATTTTCTGTAAAGGAGCTTACAGACTTTGGCAATCAATTAAGAGTCCCAGCTGTGGCCACAGATAATATGCAAATGAATGGGTGTGGCCACATTCCAATTAAATTTTCTTTAAAAAACAGTCACAGGCCATAGGTACGGTTTAGCTAGCTGGCTAGTTTGCTGACCTGCTGACTCTTTTTTCCTTCCCCCTCAAGCCATCATGTATCAATCTCAGGCTCTTAGGAAGGGGATGCATTCCTGGGTAAAAACTAAATTTCTTCATTGCTCTTTCCCAAGGAAATGTAATACTTGATCAATTACCCCACCCAACAGTTACAGTCTATCCTATCTGGCAGTAGGATGTGCCCTTCCCGTGGAAATGCTTGCTTCTTTCTTTCCAAATCCCTCAGAATACAGGATCTGTCTACTGGGATAATTTCCACTATACTATTCACAGTTTGAGTAGAGATGGTTTGTTATGGCCACATATTGAAAGCTTATATTTAATTATGTTTTCCCGCAATTATTTGGATTGAATTAATATTCTTCCTCCAAATTCAGGAATCAATTGTACATTGGATTTTTACTTTGTGGTGAACGTTGTGAGAATAAGTATGATACTGCTCCTATTTTTTATAGATGCCTCATTATCCAGAATCTTCAGTAAAAGAGGTGTTCCTTAGGACTGATTTCCCAATGACAAAAGTTCATTGTTTTAAGCACCAAGACTTCAGTTTATTAAAACCATTTTGAATTAAAGTTTGAAAAAAATTACACTTTCTTGTTATTTTAAACAGTCTACTGACCAGAACTGTGCCATTTTAATGCCTTAGAATTACAAAATGAATCAAGTTTAATACAGTGAACTGCAATTCAGCTACTCTTAGGAGATGGTGAGCTATACAAGGTATTTTCTTTTATACTAAATGACTCAAGAAAGCTATGCTTTTGAGCATGGCATGAGTTATGCCACTCAAATCATTTGTCCCTCAGGCTGGCTCCCCATAGCATTGTGCCCAACTTCGAATATATGGAAAGTTATTATGTGTAAAAAATAAACAAGCCCCATGAATTTATATACATTAATGAATATGTCCCATTCAAAATCTCCGTGAAATACTCAAGGAAGTAGTTTTATCGTATTATTATCTCTGAGTGTGGTAAAAAGGTGAGTGAAAGTGAAAGATGTTTTCTTTCTTCAGAAAAAATCTTTTGGCACAGTCATCCACACCTCTTTGGTGGGAGTCCACAATGCCAACACCAGCTACAGTCAGAGTGTCTTTGAAGGCCTCTCTACCAATCTGCATACTGGTGCCAGGACCAGCTCTACATTTCTGCATTTAGTGTCTTGTTAAGAGTGTCTGGATCCAGTGGCAGAACCAAGTGCAACATGACACTTGCACCGTGTTTCTTCTTAAGCAAGAAGAACATAATGTGACAA
The DNA here is from genome assembly GCF_963455335.1 of Martes martes. Classification (NCBI taxonomy): domain Eukaryota; kingdom Metazoa; phylum Chordata; class Mammalia; order Carnivora; family Mustelidae; genus Martes; species Martes martes. The sequence continues at coordinate 18,565,183 of NC_137890.1, forward strand.
CAGTAGTAGCAGCAAATCCTATCATGAAGTTTCTGGGATTTGGAGGGCTTTGCAGAAGAAATTATCATAGGAAACTGAAACCACAGGAAGTGGGTAACCAGAATCACTGGTACAGCACGGTTGTAAAAGTACTGCACAGAGAGGTACATGTGAGACAGATTTGGCTGAACCTTCTGGGAAAGTGTGCTAGAGGTCCCAGATCCCAGGTACTATAATGAGAGATATACTATTAATGCATGAAATTGCGCCTTATTTTTACTTCCTAATTGCTGTTTCACTTGTGTTAAGTGTTATCCAGCATCAGTTTCCAAATCCACAGAAAGGGATCAACAAATTTGCTCTATGTGTTTTTAATGAAGATTAAATGTGGATTCACAAATGACTCAATAGCGTGTATGTATAATTCTCAATGCATGTCATGTGTAATCCAAGTATCCACCTTCCATATTTGTTCCTTTCTTGCAGGTCCTTGTCCTTCAGTTACAAAAGGGAACTGGAACTTCTTCCTCAGTGTATTTCCAGAGCTGCCCACTGGATAGTTAATTCTCAGTGTGGTGGGGTTTTTTCTCATCGTGGAGCTTCCAGCCCCTCCAAAGGCTGCTCTCACACTGAGTGCTCTAGACATAGGAAATTGCATTACCCCCCAACAGGACAAATCAAAGGCAGACATGAGTAGGTCACGTTTCCCTTTTCCACCTTGTCCTTTTAGTCATCTTCCCACAATTACCACTAAGGTTAGACAGATGGGTAGGATTTTCTTTCTTGTGGAGCTGAAGTTATTAAAGGGACTACAGCCATTAAGAAAATGAAAAAAAAAAAAAAGATAAAACCATGTGAAAGTAATTAAACAAAGAGGCCATTAGACTGCTGTGCTGTACTGCCATGGCAATCCACGTAAACAAACGAAAAACCTAAACCTGTAAATGCCTCAAACTTACAGAACCTTACAGAAACCTAAGAACAACCAATCACAAACAACCAAACAGACTTGAAGCTATAGCCAATCAATAATTTCCTTGTTTTATTTCTACCTTTCACCTATTAAGTCTCTCCCTTGCTGTTGGTGAAGAGTTCCTAAACACTTGTGGTTTGGTACTGCCTGGTTTGCATTGATTCTTGATCAAATAAACTCTCAAAAATTTTAACATGCCTCAGTTTACCTTTTAACAACCATGAGAATTATAAAAATATAAAAAGAATGCAGGTCAAAATATATTTTTAATCTCATTCACTAATTAAACACTCCAGTATGATGTTATAATTATTTCAAAGGAAAATTTATTTTTTTTTTTTTTTATCAAGTTATTTTTTTTTTTTTTTTTTTTTTTAATTTTTTTATTTTAATAAACATATAATGTATTTTTATCCCCAGGGGTACAGGTCTGTGAATCGTCTGGTTTACACATTTCACAGCACTCATCATAGCCCATACCCTCCCCAATGTCCATTTCCCCACCACCCTCTCCCATCCCCCTTCCCCCCCGCAACCCTCAGTCTGTTTCTTGAGATTGAGTCTTTTATGGTTTGTCTCCCTCCCAATCCCATCTTTTCATTTTTTCTTTTCCTACCTCCCCCCAAACCCCCCCACCTTGCATCTCCACTTCCTCATATCAAAGAGATCATATGATAGTTATATTTCTCCGATTGACTTATTTCGCTAAGCATGATACCCTCTAGTTCCATCCACGTCGTCGCAAGTGGCAAGATTTCATGTCTTTTGATGGCTGCATAGTATTCCATTGTGTATATATACCACATCTTCTTTATCCATTCATCTGTTGATGGACATCTAGGCGCTTTCCACAGTTTGGCTATTGTGGACATTGCTGCTATAAACATTCGGGTGCACGTGCCCCTTCGGAGCACCACGTTTGTATCTTTAGGATATATACCCAGGAGTGCAATTGCTGGGTCGTAGGGTAGCTCTATTTTCAGTTTTTTGAGGAACCTCCACACTGTTTTCCAGAGTGGTTGCACCAGCTTGCATTCCCACCAACAGTGTAGGAGGGTTCCCCTCTCTCCGCATCCTCGCCAGCATCTGTCATTTCTTGACTTGTTAATTTTAGCCATTCTGACTGGTGTGAGGTGGTATCTCATTGTGGTTTTGATTTGTATTTCCCTGATGCCGAGTGATGTGGAGCATTTTTTCATGTGTCTGTTGGCCATCTGGATGTCTTTCTTGCAGAAATGTCTGTTCATGTCCTCTGCCCATTTCTTGACTGGATTATTTGTTCTTTGGGTATTGAGTTTGATAAGCTCTTTATAGATTTTGGATACGAGCCCTTTATCTGATATGTGGTTTGCAAATATCTTCTCCCATTCTGTCAGTTGTCTTTTGGTTTTGTTAACTGTTTCCTTTGCTGTGCAAAAGCTTTTGATCTTGATGAAATCCCAATAGTTCATTTTTGCCCTTGCTTCTGTCGCCTTTGGCGATGTTCCTAGGAAGAAGTTGTTGCGGTGGAGGTCAAAGAGGTTGCTGCCTGCATTCTCCTCAAGGATTTTGATAGATTCCTTTCGCACATTGAGGTCCTTCATCCACTTTGAGTCTATTTTCGTGTGTGGTGTAAGGAAATAGTCCAATTTCATTTTTCTGCATGTGGCTGTCCAATTTTCCCAGCACCATTTGTTGAAGAGGCTGTCTTTTTTCCATTGGATATTCTTTCCTGCTTTGTCGAAGATTAGTTGACCATAGAGTTGAGGGTCTATTTCTGGGCTCTCTATTCTGTTCCATTGGTCTATATGTCTGTTTTTGTGCCAGTACCATACTGTCTTGATGATGACAGCTTTGTAATAGAGCTTGAAGTCTGGAATTGTGATACCACCGACTTTGGCTTTCTTTTTCAATATTCCTTTGGCTATTCGAGGTCTTTTCTGGTTCCATATAAATTTTAGGATTATTTGTTCTATTTCTTTAAAAAAAATGGATGGGATTTTGATAGGGATTGCATTAAATGTGTAGATTGCTTTAGGTAAAATAGACATTTTCACAATATTTGTTCTTCCAATCCATGAGCATGGAATATTTTTCCATTTCTTTGTGTCTTCCTCAATTTCTTTCATGAGTACTTTATAGTTTTCTGAGTATAGATTCTTTGCCTCTTTGGTTAGATTTATTCCTAGGTATCTTATGGTTTTGGGTACGATTGTAAATGGGACTGACTCCTCAATTTCTCTTTCTTCTGTCTTGTTGTTAGTGTAAAGAAATGCGACTGATTTCTGTGCATTGACTTTATATCCTGACACTTTACTGAATTCCTGTATAAGTTCTAGCAGTTTTGGAGTGGAGCCTTTTGGGTTTTCCACATATAGTATCATATCATCTGCAAAGAGTGATAGTTTGACTTCTTCTTTGCCGATTTGGATGCCTTTAATTTCTTTTTGTTGTCTGATTGCTGAGGCTAGGACTTCTAGTACTATGTTGAACAGCAGTGGTGATAACGGACATCCCTGCCGTGTTCCTGACCTTAGCGGAAAAGCTTTCAGTTTTTCTCCATTGAGAATGATATTTGCGGTGGGTTTTTCATAGATGGCTTTGATAATGTTGAGGTATGTGCCTTCTATCCCTACACTTTGAAGAGTTTTAATCAGGAAGGGATGCTGCACTTTGTCAAACGCTTTTTCAGCATCTATTGAGAGTATCATATGGTTCTTACTCTTTCTTTTATTAATGTATTGTATCACATTGATGGATTTGCGGATGTTGAACCAACCTTGCAGCCCTGGAATAAATCCCACTTGGTCGTGGTGAATAATCCTTTTAATGTACTGTTGGATCCTATTGGCCAGTATTTTGGTGAGAATTTTCGCATCTGTGTTCATCAAGGATATTGGTCTGTAATTCTCTTTTTTGGTAGGATCCTTGTCTGGTTTTGGGATCAAGGTGATGCTGGCCTCATAGAATGAGTTTGGAAGTTTTCCTTCCATTTCTATTTTTTGGAACAGTTTCAGGAGAATAGGAATTAATTCTTCTTTAAATGTTTGGTAGAATTCCCCTGGGAAGCCGTCTGGTCCTGGACTTTTGTTTGTTTGGAGATTTTTGATGACTGTTTCAATCTCCTTACTGGTTATGGGTCTGTTCAGGTTATCTATTTCTTCCTGGTTCAGTTGTGGTAGTTTATACATCTCTAGAAATGTATCCATTTCTTCCAGGTTGTCAAATTTGTTGCCATAGAGTTGCTCGTAGTATGTTCTTATAATTGTTTGTATTTCTTTGGTGTTGGTTGTGATCTCTCCTCTTTCATTCATGATTTTATTTATTTGCGTCCTTTCTCTTTTCTTTTTGATAAGTCTGGCCAGGGGCTTATCAATCTTATTAATTCTTTCAAAGAACCAGCTCCTAGTTTTGTTGATTTGTTCTATTGTTTTTTTAGTTTCTATTTCATTGATTTCTGCTCTGATCTTTATGATTTCTCTTCTCCTGCTGGGTTTAGGCTTTCTTTGTTGTTCTCTCTCCAGCTCCTTTAGGTGTAGGGTTAGGTTGTGTATTTGAGACCTTTCTTGTTTCTTGAGAAAGGCTTGCACTGCTATATATTTTCCTCTCAGGACTGCCTTTGTTGTGTCCCACAGATTTTGAACTGTTGTGTTTTCATTATCATTTGTTTCCATGAATTTTTTCAATTCTTCTTTAATTTCCTGGTTGACCCATTCATTTTTTAGAAGGATGCTGTTTAGTCTCCATGTATTTGCGTTCTTTCCAAATTTCCTCTTGTGATTGAGTTCGAGCTTCAGAGCATTGTGGTCTGAAAATATGCAGGGAATGATCTCGATCTTTTGGTACTGATTGAGACCTGATTTATGACCCAGGATGTGGTCTATTCTGGAGAATGTTCCATGTGCACTAGAGAAGAATGTATATTCTGTTGCTTTGGGATGGAATGTTCTGAATATATCTGTGATGTCCATCTGGTCCAGTGTGTCATTTAAGGCCTTTATTTCCTTGTTGATCTTTTGCTTAGATGATCTGTCCATTTCAGTGAGGGGAGTGTTAAAGTCCCCTGCTATTATTGTATTACTGTCGATGTATTTCTTTGATTTTGTTATTAATTGGTTTATATAGTTGGCTGCTCCCATGTTAGGGGCATAGATATTTAAGATTGTTAGATCTTCTTGTTGGACAGACCCTTTGAGTATGATATAGTGTCCTTCCTCATCTCTTATTATAGTCTTTGGCTTAAAATCTAATTGATCTGATATAAGGATTGCCACCCCAGCTTTCTTCTGATGTCCATTAGCATGGTACATTGTTTTCCACCCCCTCACTTTAAATCTGGAGGTGTCTTCGGGTCTAAAATGAGTTTCTTGTAGGCAGCATATGGATGGGTTTTGTTTTTTTATCCATTCTGATACCCTGTGTCTTTTGATTGGGGCATTTAGCCCATTAACATTCAGGGTAACTATTGAGAGATATGAATTTAGTGCCATTGTATTGCCTGTAAGATGATTGTTACTGTATATTGTTTCTGTTTCTTTCTGATCTACTACTTTTAGGGTCTCTCTTTGCTTAGAGGACCCCTTTCAATATTTCCTGTAGAGCTGGTTTGGTGTTTGCAAATTCTTTCAGCTTTTGTTTGTCCTGGAAGCTCTTTATCTCTCCTTCTATTTTCAATGATAGCCTAGCCGGATATAGTATTCTTGGCTGCATGTTTTTCTCGTTTAGTGCTCTGAATATATCATGCCAGTTCTTTCTGGCCTGCCAGGTCTCTGTGGATAGGTCCGCTGCCAATCTAATGTTTTTACCCTTGTATGTTACAGACTTCTTTTCCCGGGCTGCTTTCAGGATTTTCTCTTTGTCGCTAAGACTTGTCAATTTTACTATCAGGTGACGAGGTGTGGACCTATTTTTATTGATTTTGAGGGGCGTTCTTAGCATCTCCTGGATTTTGATGTTTGTTCCCTTTGCCATATTAGGGAAATTCTCTCCAATAATTGTCTCCAATATACCTTCTGCTCCCCTCTCTCTTTCTTCTTCTTCTGGAATCCCAATTATTCTAATGTTGTGTCGTCTTATGGTGTCACTTATCTCTCGAATCCTCTCCTCGTGTTCCAGTAGTTGTTTGTCTCTCTTTTGCTCAGCTTCTTTATTCTCTGTCATTTGGTCTTCTATGTCACTAATTCTTTCTTCTGCCTCATTTATCCTGGCAGTGAGAGCTTCCATTTTTGATTGCACCTCATGAATAGCTTTTTTGATTTCAACTTGGTTAGATTTTAGTTCTTTTATTTCTCCAGAAAGGGCTTTTATCTCTCCGGAGAGGGTTTCTCTAATATCTTCTATGCCTTTTTCGAGCCCGGCTAGAACCTTGAGAATTGTCATTCTGAACTCTAGATCTGTCATGCTACCTATGTCTGTATTGATTAGGTCTCCAGCCTTCGGTACGGCCTCTTGTTCTTTTTTTTGAGGTGAGTTTTTCCGCCTTGTCATTTTGTCCAGGTAGGATTTGCTTTCTCCTGCTGTGGAATTCCGCTGTTCTTGGTGACTGAAGTTGGTTTTGGATGGTTTCTTGTTGATCTTCTGGGGGAGGGGCCTGTTGTAGTGATTCTCAAGTGTCTTTGCCGCAGGCGGAATTGCACCGCCCTTGCCAGGGGCCGGGCTAAGTAATCCGCTCGGGTTCGCTTTCGGGAGCTTTTGTTCCCTGAGCGCTTTCCGTAGAGTTCCGGAGGACGGGAATGAAGATGGCGGCCTCCCAATCTCTCGGCCCGAAGGAGCCGAGAGCTTGGGGTTCCGCTCCTCAGTGCGCTCTCAGAGCAAAGCGCCCAGTAGCCCCGCCTCCCTGGCTTGCGGTCGCGCCTCGAGGAAAGCAGTCAATTGTTGGAGCTGGAGAAAAGCGCCGGGTCGCTTTTGTCTCCGCGGCCTCCGGCCGCGCTCCGAGTCCACCCAGCCTGCGACCGGCACAAGGTAACCCTGGGCTTAGAGCTCACTCCTCGGCTTTGTCGCTATAGCCGGCTTCCCCACTCTAATACCTGCGAGCTCTGCGGCACTCAGACACCCCCAGTCCTTCTGTGACCCCGCGGGTCCTGGGGTTATGCTGACCCCGCCTGGGTTTCCCCCCAGTTTAGCCTCTGGAGCGATGTCTCCCAGTGGAGCCGACTTTTAAAAGTCCCGGTTTTGTGCTCCGTCGCTCCGCCGCTTGCCGGGTGCCGGCCCCTCCCCCCGGGGTCTATCTTCCCGTCGCTTTGGATTCACTTCTCCGCAGGTCCTACCTTTCAGAAAGTGATCGATTTTCTGTTTCTGGGATTGTTGCTCTTCTTCTCTTCGATTTCCCGTTGGATTTATAGGTGTTCACAATGGTTAGATAAGCTATCTAGCTGATCTCCTGCTACCCGATGTCGTCTCAGCCTGCTACTTCTCCGCCATCTTGACTCCTCCCCCCTCAAAGGAAAATTTAAAGTGCCATAGATACCAATGTTAATCATGAATACTGAAATGGATTTACAAATAGATGCAAAACTTTTTTTTTGAATGGGAGGGTAGAAGTGGTAGTGACCAGTAGAATAATCAATTGTCCTTCCTCAAGACAAGTTATTTGCATATACATGGATACAACTCATTTGCATTGGTATCAGTAATCTAGTTATCTACATTTTGCAGTTGTAAATTGCTTTTTTTCTTTTGCTTTTTTATGAATTTGTATACATCTGACGTACTATATATACATCCATGTACAAGAGACAGGTATCTTCTCTGAGAGGTGCAAGACTGATTCTTTCATGAATCCAAGAATAGTAAAACCAACAATTTGTATATGCATTCATGTATCTATGTGTATGTTCATATATATATATGTGTATATAAATGTGAGTGTGTGTGTGTGTGTGTGTGTGTATTTCAAAAAGCAAAGCATCATCTCTTTGTCCATTGTTAACTTAATAGCAAAAATTGGGGGCCACCACAGGGTGCCCGGATGGCTCAGTCAGTTAAGTGGCTGCCTTCCGCTCAGGTTATGATCCCAGGGTTCTGGGATCCAGCCCATATCAGAATCTTTGCTCAGCAGTCAGCCTGCTTTTCCCCAGCCTGCCCTTCCCCCTGCTTCTGCTTCTCCCCTGCCTGCTGTTCCCCTGCTTGTGCTTGCTCTCGCTCGCTCTCTCTCGCTCGCTGTACGTTGAATAAATAAATAAAATCTTAAAAAAAAAAAAAAAATGGGGGCCACCAGGCAACAGTGGAGCACCAGAAAGTCCTGGAGGCACTTGAAAAGTATCACAGGGAGTCGGATATAGTTCTGGTGTGGAATATCAGTCTGCAGGGGCAGGATATGGTGCTGGTGAGCCCCAGACTCCTGGTGGAACAGTGCCCAGTGGAACAGGGGTTGCTGACCCTGGTGTTTGCCGAGGAGGAGGGACAGGGTATGGGCCTGAAGATGAGTATGATGTAGTAGGGCCAGGGTTCCGCCCTCCCTGTGCCACGGTCCGGAAGACACGGCTCACCACAGGCCTAAAGGACGAGCTGCCGCTGGGTCTGTGGGTATACCATACGGTCTCAATACCGGAAGGGGCAAATTCGGGGCAGGTTGTGGCCCTGTGAGACAACACCGGCCCAGCTGGGGCTGGATAACGACCAGCAGCAGGCACATGGACACAAATTTTAAAAACTGCACACTCAGTGTGGTTCTCACCCATTCGGTGGCTGGAGCAGTGGGAGCCGCAGACCAGTCTTCGGCCACCCGTGGCATGCTCCGGTCTCCGTAAGGAACCCCTGACCAGGCATGGAAGGCGCTTGCGCTTCTTCAGACCCGTCTGTGACCTTGGGTCGAACGGCAGTAAACGTGGGAGCTAGGCCAGTCCACTCACCTTGAAATTCCTTCTTAGCCCTGGCGTTCTCAGCCGCCTAGGGCTTTTCCTTTAGGATTTCGGGAATTTTTCAAGTCAAGATCACGTGGAGCTCGCGCGGGCGCTCCTGGGAGACTCTGCGGCGCAGGCGCAGGACTTCCCGGCGGCATCTACCGGGGGCGGGGGGGGGGGACCGCGGAGCAAGCTCCTTAGCCGCAGAGGAGAATCCTCATTTCGCAGAGCAATGAAAAGCAGGTTAACAAAACACGCGTCTGTTTTATGAAAAGCACCTATCATTTATGAACAGCATCATTCCTTCACGTAATCCTGAAGGGACTGAAACCCACTCTGCCATTGAAAACACCGGTAATCATTTTGTTGCATTAAAAATTTTCATAATTACAAAATAATTATAATAATTATAATTTCATAATTATAAAATAATTGTTATATCTAAACAACAAAGAAAAGAAATAGTGAAAACTACATGAAATATATTTTTTTCAGATTGGAAAGCAAAATTACCTAAGAAATCATAGGCAAATTCCTAATTTTTACGCTGACTTCTCTTTTTCCCCTTTTCCTATTTCAGTCTATCAAAGCTCTTCCAACTTTTAAAATTTTTATTTATTCTTATTTTTATGTAGATTCCTACCCATCCATCATGGTGTTCAAGCTTTGTCTGGTGAATTTACTGAAGGATAGAGTCTCCTCCTTCCATTATGTATTTCTCCAGGCAGTCATTCAAACTGGATTAATTCCATGAGCCTTTAGCCAAATCGTTGATGCTGGCTGTAAACATCCCCAGTCTACAGAGCAGACCAGGGAGGGGGGCCACTGTGACCTGTGCAGTCTAGTCAATCAGGTCGTTGTGGCTCTGAAATCACCTTCATCAACTTCAGCTTGTCGGTTTCTGTTCTCACATTTTCAAAGAGTAAAGATCAGAATCGTTGGACACATTCACACGTGTGTGCCAAGAATAAAACTAATTAACATAGACAGTAGGCTAAATCTATATTAAGGAGAAAAACAAATGTTTTCCAAACTGCTTCATAATTTTTCAAGGCACTAGCCTTTTCATGGAGTCAGTCAGCTACCTTATCATGGGTGATGGTGTTGAGCACTTTCCCTAATTGCTGTGGGTACTCTTTGAAGCATCCTGAGAATTAGTGAGGAAACACATACTTCTTTAGGGCTGTCTCCTTAGTTTCAAAACTGAAAGTTTGAAGTAATTGTTCTAGTAAGGACTCAATTAAGTTCTTAGCCAAGGGCCATTATTATACTCAGTGTCGCTCAGGGAAGAGGGGAAGAAGAAAGGTTAATGCTTTCATTTACAAATGTTTGTTCACTTCCCTTTTACTGATTAGTCTGGGAGAATAAGTAATACCTCTTGTTGGAGCTGTATGTAAAATAGAAGTATGTAGATGCCAAGAGAAGTTCCAAGGTAGGGGTTGGCAATGTTTCTCTGTAAAGAGTCAGGTAGTGAATATTTTAGGTTCTGGAGTCATGTGTTCTCTCTTATAACTACTCAACCCTACCACTGTAGGATGAAAACAGTCATAGACCATATGTAAATAAATAGCCAAGAAATTTTTATTTACAACAACAGGTGGTGGGCTATATTTGGCCCATGGGCAATAGTTTTCTAATTATTGGGTAAGAGAGTTTTTTTGTTGTTTGGTTTTGGTCTATGAAGTGCTTGGGTTTGTATTTGTAATGAAATATGTTTATCCATTTAGTCTATTCAGAGGAATTTTTTCCTTCTGTTTTAGGTAGGACATATTGGTATGCCAATATTATTTGGAAAAATGAGGATTTTTAATTCGAGAAAGACACAAAACAATTATGAAATAATATGACAACATTGAATTAAACCTGTAAGTTGTTCACCATGGAGTATTACAATACCGGCTTCTTTGCCTTCAGTGGATTTTATCTCTATTATATGGCTTTGCCTGTGTTCATTTTACTTCTTGTGTATCACATATTAATCTAGAGCTATTGGTGTTTTAGAAATAAAGCTTTTGCTGACAAAAAGCTTTTGCTGACAGTTTTTGTGACTGTTGGGCAAACATTGAGATGGGTGTGTGTGTGTGTGTGTGTGTAAATTTTTATTATTCTCAAATTCCCTGTCTTGGGCTCCATGAACACATGAGGCTTATTCTAACCTGCTTCTCTCTTCCTGGTGCTGAAAGCCTCAGAACCACCGTGCTCTGGGCTTAAAGGGAAGTCTGAGCCTGAAGTCTAGTATCAGATTAAAAGTTCTCTTTTAACCTGACTCCAGAAGACTTTTAAAAGATTCCTTCAGACACCATGACATACAAGAAGATTAAAATGTAATGCAAAGGTATGAAATAAACAAGAGCACTTTCTTATCATCTTTGAGGAATCTGTTAGAAAATTCAAAGAAACTTCAAGTGAATCTGAACCTGTATAATGCCTACCCCAAAGAATTTCCCAAGTCTTGGCCACTCTTCAAATGTACTTTAGATACCATGTAAGAAATGAAAATGAGTTCTCCATGGAGAATTAAAAGCTTCCACCAAACTGATCAATGAATTTGGGTTAATGTGTGCACTTATGAGTATCTGAGGCCAGAGTGATAGGAATTCCAAATTCCATCCAATGTTCAAGATTTTCTTCTACAAAGAAGTCTTCTCTCACAATTACAGTGCACATGAATATTTTCTTACTTTGGAATTTAAACATGTTTATCGTTTTTGTTTTTCACCTTGCTACTCATTTATATCCCATCATTTATAGGTGTCTCCTCTTTCTGTCTCTTAAATATTGATGTATCTTCAGACTTAATCTTAATTTTTTTTCTGTAAGTATATCTCTTGCTGATTCTTTTCAATTCCATGTTTTTAAATACCAACTGTAATCTGAACCCCCCCCAATTTTTATCACTAGTCCCAATTCCTTAGTTGAACTTCAGACTTACGTATATCTGTCTCTCTAAAATTTCCACTCTAATATCTGACATAGCTCCCTAACGTCTCAACCTAATAAATTCGAATAGAACTCTTGGTTCTGCTCCCCCTAGTTTCTCCTCACTCAGTATTTTTCATCTTAAGTATCTGCCATTCACCTACCCACAAAAGTCAAGATCTAGGAGTCATGCTGATCTTTTTCCCTTACTACTTACATTTAATCCATCACACATTCTACAAATTCTAACCTCAGACTAGATCTCAAGTATGGCCACTTCTTTTTTTTTTTTTTTTAAGATTTTATTTATTTATTTGAAAGAGAGCACAAGTAGGCAGAGAGAGAGAGAGAGAGGAAGGGAAGCAGGCTCCCTGCTGAGCAGAGAGCCCGATGCAGGGCTCGATCCCAGGACCCTGGGATCATGACCTGAGCCGAAGGCAGAGGCTTTAACCCACTGAGCCACCCAGGCGCCCCAAGTATGGCCACTTCTTATAACCTCCACTTCTACCACCCTAATCTAATCTAAGCTATCATCACCCATCATGAGGGGTTAGTAGTGCCTTCCTCACTGATCCCTCAGCTTCCACACATGCCCTTTTATAGATCAGTCTTCATACAGATGCAAGAGTGTTTTTTAAAAATGCACATCAGATCTTATAAATCTCCTAATAAAAAGCATCCAAAGACCTCCCATTTTATGCAGGATAGTATCTTGGTTCTTTGTGTGGTCCAGAAGGCCATAAGCAATCTGGTCCTTCCTTACATCTTTGATGTTTCCTACCACTCTTCTCTTTGCTCATCAAACGTAGTCACACTGGTCATTGTTTTGCTTTTTGGTTATGCCACTCTTGTTCTTCCCTCCAAACTTTTATTGTTCCTGCTCCTTTGTCTACAATGGCCTATTGCAGGCATTTTTATGGTTGGTCCATCATCATCGTTCATGTCTTTGCTTCAGTGTTTTCTTCTTTCTTATCTAAGAGACACAACCTTATTGACTACTTTGCCTTTTAGTTGTTCTCTATTCCTTATTTTCTTCATAGCACTTAAAATTTTCCAAATTTATATTATTTATTTACCTGTTTGTTATTTGTCTTCTGTTTTAGAATGTAGGATTTATGGAGGGGAGGGACTTGTATGATTTCTTACCACTTCTCTAGGGTACAGTGCCTAACATACAGTATGTACTCAATATATATTTACTGAGTAAATAAATAAATGTTTCACACTTAATTGCCTGTTCCACTTAGATATGTTTAATTTCTTTAAAATGTTTTAAAATTACATTGAAAGCAATATTTCATTTTTTAAAAACTTTTTAAAGTTTTATTTATTCTTTTTAATTTTTCAGTGTTCTAGAATTCATTGTTTATGCACCACACCCAGTGCTCCATGCAATACATGCCCTCCATAATACCCACCACCAGGCTCACCCAACCTCCCACCCCTACCCCTCCCAAACTCTCAGATTGTTTTTCAGAGTCAATGTCTCTCATGGTTCGTCTCCCCCTCCAATTTCCCCCAACCCCTTTCTCCTCTCCATCTCCCTATGTCTTCCGTGTTATTTCTTATGCTCCACAAATAAGCGAAACCATACGATAGTTGACTCTCTCGAAAGCAGTTTTTCATTTTAATTTGGATTCCTTTATTTGTGAGAATAAACATAGACAATTTATGTTTATGACATAAATTGTTTATTGGCAATTTATGTTTATTGACAATTTATATTTATATTTATATTATACTTATATTTGTATTTATTCTTCTGGGAAAAAATTTATATTCTTCTGCAAAAAACTTGTTCAAAATTATCTTATTTCCTCTCACAAAGGAAAGATTCTAGTAATCATGATAACATCAAGTAGTTTATTTAAATTAAATTAATAGTAGTTAATTTAAATAAACTTAGTACAGCCACTTCCTTCACCAATCTTTATTCATGGCAATAATGTCTTTTTAAAAATAATTCAATTTCATTAAAAAAAACAAAAAAAATTCAATTTCTTTGTACCCTGTGAAAGAAAGCTTATAAAAAGATAAAATGTCCTCCGAAGGATGAACTTTTTTCTTTTTAGCAATTTGCAAATCTTGTTACTTTCTTGAATACGTTATTTTCTTGTCAACTTCTGAGTAGATGTTAACTTCACGTGGTAATAATCTGTTCTTATATGATAACATAATTATTCATATAAGTTGAAGTGGTATAAATAGAAATATGACACTAAATAATTAGAACAAACTGGACTTTTCAAAAATAAACATGGTAAAACACAATTGAATAGAGTGTATTTGATTTCAACTTTTTAAATGGTCCCAAATGTTAATTCTAAGACTGCAAATACATTTCTCAAATTCTTCATGCATTTTTCAATGGGCAGCTCCCATTATTAAAGGTAATGGAATCATGCTGCACAGTATTTCTACAGTCCATACCTACTCCAGAAACTTCATCTCTTCAGTATATAGATTGTCTTTAAGAAAACATTTATGCTTTACATATGGCAGAACTATGCTTTACTCTGTTTTATCTTGATATTTTATTTTATTTTAGAAGTTTACCTCTCTGTGTAAGGTGCTGTCTTAGACACACCACCTGTCTCCTTGGTCAGTGATTTTCATCTCATTTCCTTGGTGTCCTTGGATTTGCCTCAAGACTGTGGATTGAAGGTGAACAACAGGGTGGGGAGGTCAAATAAAAACAGGCAGGAGTCTGTGTCCCTTAACATAATTGCAGTGTGGATTTCTGGTCTTTTCCATGATGATACAACATATCATTATCAATGTGCAGATCCAGCCAAAGATGGCCTCATTCACTGAAGGGCCAAGGAGGGATGTGAGCAGAATTCAGTCTTGAGAGTACTGCAGAATTCTGCTGTTCCTTTAAACAAACCGAGCCTCATCTGGAATACAGCAGGATGACAGATTTGAGTGCATTTCCTTTTATCCATCTTGTGGCTTGGGGCTATCAGAACTCATTTCCACCAATCAAAAGTTTAGCATTGATATTTGTTGTTTTCGTATGGCGTTATAAAAAAATGGAATTCACATTACTGTTATTTTATTTGCACAATTTGGGTCTTCCTCTCTTCCTCCTTTTCTTGCTCTATCTCTATTTCTTTTCCTTTTTTAAAAGATTTTATTATTTATTTGATAGAGAGAGACACAGTGAAAGAGGGAACACAGCAGGGGGAGTGGGAGAGGGAGAAGCAAGCTCCTGGCTGAGCAGGCAGCTGGTATGCAGGGCTAGATCCCAGGACCCTGGGGCCTGGGATCATGACCTGAGCTGAAGGCAGATGCTTAATGACTGAGCCACCCAGGTGTCCCTCTACTTATTTTCATAACTAATGTATATTACTTATTTTTATACAGAAAGCAAGATAGTCATTTAAAAAATAAATATATATTTTATGTTCTAAGCAAGTAGATCAATTTCCTATGCATTGAAACGATTTTTTTTTACCATTTGAAAAAAAATTTTTTTTTAAATCAGATTACTTACATGTAAATCAGGATTCTTCTTACTTTAAATGACTTAAAATCATTATTGCTAACAGGTAAAATAAAGAAACTGTTGACTGGCAATAATCTAAGAAGGACATTCTTAGACAAAGAGATGCTTGAAATTAGAGATCCAAATGCTGCCAGGAGTCTGCCTCTTTCCATATCTCATCTAGTGCCTGAAGAACTTACTCTTGTTGGCTAAGTTACAGACACTGAACCAGACAATTCCAGCCTTTACAGTCTCATCATCAAAAGCCCCTCTACTTGTTTCCATTAGAGAAGTAATAGGAAAAACTATTTGTTTGAACGATGCTGGGCCACATGGTCTTCTCTGCATCAATCACTGTGTCTTCTTGAGTCTGTGCCTAGACATACTCCTCTGCCCTTACCAATCCTTCCTGGGTGGAAGAAAGAAAAGCAGATCCCCCAAAGTGGGCCGTACTATCTGAAGTAGATTAAGCAATGATATGGATCATAAACGATTTTGCTGAGGGTCTGTGCCCTAAGAACAACTATATCAAATGCCACCTTCATGTATCAGAAATAATGCAAATGTAGAATATCGCAAATAAATCTGTCAAAATGGTATAGTGGCGAAAGGGGAGTCCTGGACCTTTCCACTTAAGAGCTCTGTTGCTTTTGGCAAGTCACTGAAATGCTTTGATCCTCTGTGTCTCTATCTGAAGTGAGCATAAATCACTACATTAGGGTTTTGCTGTAAAGATTGGAAACTAGAAAACACGTCTGTATACGCCTCCAGGATCTAGGACCCAGTCAACTCTCAGATGGTGGTCACCACTGTAGTTGTTTGTTGTTGCTGCAGAATTTTGCAGTGGAAGCACTTTTCCTGAGCTGTCTTTTAGCAACACATACTCCATCTGAACCCCCTTCTGAGGCTGCAAAAGTTCTTTTTTCCACCCTATAGCACACACACAATGTGCAATTTGCAAAACACACATTTCTCCTGCTTCTTATGCTTTTATCTTCTTTCCCTCTTTAGAGCCTTACTTTGTGTTTTCTTCTTCTTCCTATTCCCTCATCTCTGTGCTAGTTTTTCCTTTTTCTATCTACCTTCCCTTTCTGCTCAGTGCTGACTCCCTGCCCACCCACAGACTTCGGTGCCCTTTCAAACTTGTGGGCATAATTCGGCAGAGAATTAAGCTTCCATTGCCATGACCAGATCACAAATACCAAAGGTTCAATCCTGGCATATCTCACATCTGTGATGTGAGAGGAAAATGGTGGTTAATCATATGAAAAACAGTTGTCTACTGAATTTGACTGCTTCCTTCGGCAGTCACACTGACAAGTTGCTGTAGATGGAGTTTAGAGCAAGTAGTTTCAGAGGAAAGGCGTAAGTGCATTTTGTGAGAGGAAGCCTTTGTGAAAGCGGAGTGGATTCAAGATCAAATTCTCCAGGGGTACGCAGACGTGTGTGTGTGTGTGTGTGTGTGTGTGTGTGTGTGGTTACAAACCAAATCCTATGTGTCTCTCATATTTGGAATGGCATTAGCATATGTCTAAAGCATCTTTCTTTTCAATAAACAGTATGTGTCTGGAAATGCCAACTCATATTAAAATATAATTAGGAAAGCAATCCTCTTCTCATAATAATAGTCTGTTTAAAATTATACATATATATATATATATATGTGTACTTGCACCATGTTTCCAGTCATTAAAGTATATAAGCCATTCTGTATTCTGGTCACACACATTGGTGGACAGGGTCAGTATAGGACATGAACTCAATACACTAGCATTCACGTGAGATATCACACTCACATCTGTAGGACTAAATATAGCTTTTCACTACCACTGAACTTCC
This sequence comes from Martes martes, assembly GCF_963455335.1. Lineage (NCBI taxonomy): Eukaryota > Metazoa > Chordata > Mammalia > Carnivora > Mustelidae > Martes > Martes martes. Next base: position 18,582,200 of record NC_137890.1, read on the forward strand.
CTACAATTTCACCTCATCAACAAAAGCATGTCACTCTTAGTTTCAAAATACACTTACTTCTGACTTACTCTTCAATAGCCTCTTGATTTTGTACCTTATTTTATCCAGTTCTGAGGACTTTTCTTTGTATATTCGCAAGTGTGTTATTATTTTCAATATAGACACCCGCCTTACTAAAAGACACTTACCTAATTCTCTTAGAGTAACTTAAGTACTTTCTTGATGACGATGGTGTTAGAATAAAAATACCCTGTTATGTAATTGAGAGTATTTGACAGTGATTTATGCATTTGTAACACCTTAAGACTTTGCCATTAACAGGTGTCATCCATGTCAAAACATAAAAAGGTAATTACTTTATGGAAAGAGATGTTACCCAAGTAATTCCTTAGAAGTTTATGCTACTTCCAGTAGAACTGAAATTTCATGCCATTGCCAATGAGAACATCTCTTACAGTCATCAGTGCATAATCTTAATCTTAATGAGGTCCCAATCACATTTGGCTGTCATAGGTTTTTAAATACATCCTAAGTCTATTACTTAGTTCCATTAATTAGTATGTATATTTTCAGGATCCTAAAATAGATATCATATTAAGCATAAAATTTAGAGATGTGATCTCGACTTCCTGTTTGGTTTTTACACTATATGTAGGATACAGAGACTTAAGTGTTAGTGGAACAGCCTTCTCTATTTATAGGCATTTAGTAGTTTTGCACAAAGGCCCTATTAACATCTTATTTTTTTTCTTTAATGGCTTTAAAGAAAATGAAAAAAAATAATTGTCTTAAAGACCTAATATACCCATTTTGAATAAGGGCTGGTTAGGGGTAGAGAGACTGCTACAGCCATTAATGAATTCTACCAATTCTTGGGGTGATGTGTCACAATTGAGAATCAGCTTTGTTATGAACTGAATCGGATCACCCCTAAAATTCATGTGTTAAAGCTTTAACTCCAGATGTGTTGATATTTGGAGATGGGGCCGTGGGAAGTAATTAGGTCACAAGGGTGTACTTTCTCAGTCTCTCTGTCTCCGTCTCTCTACCATGAGAGGATAAAATAGTCAGGAAGAGGGACCTCACCAGGAATGGAATCAGCCAGCACCTTGATCTTGGACTTTCAGAACTGAGAAAGAACTCAGAACTGAAAAATAAACATCTGTTGTTTAATCTACACTCTCTATGGTATGTGTGTGTGTGTATATATATATATATATATATATACATATATATATATATATATTTTTTTTTTACAGCAACCCAAGTAACTAATACAAGTTTAAAATCTGCATCAATAGTAATATGGTGATTCCATTAGAAGAGGTATTAGCTATTTGGTAGGCAGTGATAAAGAGAATTGTTTCTATTTGATTTTGTAGGGAAGATGCCCTGGAAAATAAAAACAGCTCACCTTGAATAGTTCATAGTTTAAAAGTCTGACTCAGAGTCTTTATGCTCCAATGACATATTTCACTTTTAAATTTGGCTGAGCATAAAGCATATGAGTGACAAATATGTGGTGGAGACATGTCACTATAGGTCATGTCTCCATGGTATTTTTCAAGAGCTAGTAAGTGTAATAGAGCTTTGTACATTTTCTGAAGCATCCAAATGACTATATAATAACTTTTCTACTGTTCCATCTGAGTCATATAACATTGCAAATATTAAAATCAGCTTATCTTTATTTAAAACAAAAGTCGGTGTTTCTGTGATGTGCTTTCAAGTGGCTGTCAAATATTAACTTTGTACTGTATATTTTGACATTTATAAATAGCACTCTAAATAAATCATGATTCTCAGATAATGCTTCATTAAGTCTCCTATCAAGGTTTTGTATAACTATTTCGCTAATGAAGAAACAAAAAATTGTTTTAACAATTTTAAGAGATATTATTTGATGATAGTGATAATTCTTCCTATAAAAACATTTTTAGTTAAAATTCTACATAATACATAATAAGGTTCTAGAATGTACAATCTAAAAATAGCAATGGTTTCAATCTCCTGGATATCCATTTCTCTATATTGGGCAATCTTTATTTTACCCAAAATTGTATTTTCTACATCAATAGGATGAGGCAATGTGTCTGAGTATGACAAACAACAACAACAAGTGAAATCAGCTCTCTGCGTAGTGCAAATTTGTATTCTTTTTAGAATCAGATATTTCATTATCCTGATTTACAGGTTTATGGATTTAGAAACTGAAATAAAATTTTTTTATAAATGTAGCTAAGTCTATTAGAGAGGATGAATTCAGAAATATATTTAATGAAATAAATTAAATCACTTCACCAACTGTAAAATGCTGAATAAACCCGCCAAACAATAAACAGCTCAAATCTTTTCCCTCCGAGTTCAGAGATCCTTCTATTAGAACAAGCAAAATAAGGCGGAGCCTATAAAACACTTTTTCCTGTGCTGGAAACGTAACTAAGAGGGCGGGTACCTGGGTTGATTCCTTTCCAGTCCAGGATGCTTCGTAGTTTTAGCAGTCATTTGAGAATCCTAATAGAACTCCACCACGGACAATGCTCTATAAAGCATTCCTAAACAACAAAATTCAGAATGTACCCTTAAGTTTAGATGATTAAAGTTAAGATTTTGTGCTTCAATTCAAGGATTTAGTGGCACATAAGGCTCACTTTTCAAGTGATTAAAGTTGGAATGATACTGTAATAATGGTAGTCTTAAGTGCAGTTGCCAATTACATAAACTTGTTTTAAAGATACAAATACCTCTCGTTCCTGGGTATTATTTGACCTGAATAAAGGTGGTCCATGATATAGTGCTAATTCCTCTGGGAATGATCAATACTTTTAATACATATTAAACCATTAAAAATGTGCAAGTGGCTCTGTGAGAGAAGTAAGTTAGCATAAACAAGTTTATTGCCGATTGCTGCTTCTGTCCTTGTGCTTTGGGTATTAAACAAAATGTTCTTTTACTGAGGAGAAATTGAACTGAGAATAAAGACAAAAGGCTTTCATATAAGCAGTATGCAATATAAACATAGCTTATTTAAGTTGGTTTACTGCAACTTGAAGACTGTTTTCTAATAAAAGTTATGCTCTGAATATTAAGAAAATAAAGCCAGTTCACAAGCACACACACGTACACACACCTTACACAAAGTTTTCCCTTCATCACACTGAGGAACGGAACACATACAGCAGGGGAACAGAAAAGAAAAGATCTATTTGCAACTTGAATCCTGGTGCCCAGGAATACCGGCTTATTTAGAAGAGGCAGTTGGACAGTTTTGTGAGGAATGAGGGGGAAGTTTCCAGTTCCTTAGAAAGCTTAAAGTAGACGCTAGGTTTTTCTTTTTCTTGAGTCAGGTTGTTAGTAATATTAATACAGTGTTTTATCAGCCATGCTGTTTTTGTTCTCAGATGGAAACTGGAGGGATTGAGAGATTGACAATGAGAAATTCCTGAAGACATCGATGGCTAAGAAGAGACTTTTCGTGAGGCAAGGCGGAAGCATAGGGAAAACAAGAGGAAGAAGGAAAAAAAATTTACAGGACACATTTACTGTGTTGGAATTAACTAAATTACGCACAATATGTATCAAAAAACAGACACAAAGTGAAGGAAGCCATGCGTGAGCACAGATTTCTGAGAGAAATTAAGAGAATCTGGTCATGAACTCTCATAACCAACCAGCAGGTGGGGCCAAAGGCCTAGAAGACTTGGTAATTGTCAGGGTGCAGAGAAGACCACTTAGGGTGAAAAAACCCTGAGGAGAGGGGTGCAAGTCAGTAATCGTCGTTATTACCCTGGAAGAGGATGAGTTTTGAGTTTTCCCGCTCAAGAATATGAAGTTGATGGGCCAGTCCTTACTACTTTTTTTCATCTGATTTTTCATCAATTTGTTGTCTGTGATCATGTTTTAAAACACTGGGTTCATGAAAATGGACATCGTTGTTAGTCTTATTATGAAGGATTAAAAGTTGTAAAGATACATAATACTTTTTATCGTCATGAAGACCTCAAGGCCTTGAAACAGATAAAAACATGATTGCATCACTGCCTTTCCTATTTGAAAAGGTTCTTTGCATTGACAGCCCATGTCTCAGAAAAATGACCAGTCACCGTGTGTTCTTGCAAAAAATTTCAGGTACATCCCATTGTCATTAAAAATGAACTATGGAAACTAGCTGTTCAAAAGTATAACTAATGTATTTTTAAGCCATGTTTAAAATACGTTGGGATGTACTAAAATAGCTCTTGATTAGATTAAAATAATTTTGTACTTTATCAATAAAATAATTATGTGCTTTTCATATTTATAAGTAGTACAGGAAGTTAATGTCAGCTCTTTTAGATTATTATTCAGTGTTGCCATTTTTGACATTAAGTACCATGATTAACCCCAAAATAGTTTTTAGTGATCTGCTCAAATATGTGTTAACATTACCATATAAATGATGATAGTTAAATTTATTAGTAAATGGAAATCCTACTATTGCGCACACTTACCACTTCTCTTGCAATCTGATCTCTTTTAAATGTATTCTTTAACATAACTATATAAAGACAAATTTAATCTTAATATGTCAGAAAGTATTATCATCTTGCAAGCAGTACTCCAAGGTTAATAATGTCTGGGAATATAAAGTGTTTTTGACTGTAAGATTAGTCTTCTTATTTGAAAAAGGCTTTAAATTTCATTTCAAAGGAGATTTCACGCCCCATGAAATTTAAACTATGACATTTAGAAAACATTCACTTTATTATAATGCACTGAAAAATTATAGTGCAAATGCTTCTTGTTCCTATCCATCAAAACTGTTGTTAGAAATGTAAAGGGAGTATTTTCTTAGGTAAAAATTATGTGATATGCTGAGAAAAAAAAAGAATGCCTCCTACTGTTCATCCTGAAGTCAGGTAATTACTGCTTCAATTATGTTACAGAATGCTTTAAAATTAGGTCCTGCAGTTGTTTTCAGCAGAATTTATGTTTAGATAACCTTTTGTTCACTGAGTTTTCCATTTATCCAAAAGTTTATGAAGTGCTCCATACTCTTTAAAAAATAAGTTTTGAGAAAATCCTTTATGTACTCTTAATAATATTTCTTTTTTT